>NW_023425348.1:11306440-12717940 GCF_014108415.1 Molossus molossus | reverse complement strand
TCTCGGTCTCCTCATTTTAGCTGCCTCCCTGTGTTTGTTTCCATATATTAGGTAGAGTTGCTGTGTCTCCCAGGCTTGGTAGAGTGGCCTCATGTAGTAAGTGTCCTGTAGGGTCTGGTGGCACAGCCTCCCCATTCACCTGAGGTGGGCACTCCAAGTATACCCCATGTGGGCTGTGTATACCCTTTTGTTGTAGTTGAGCCTTGATTGTTATTGGCACATCAATGGGAGAGATTTACCCTCTAGGCCAATTGACTGCAAGGACTGGCATCAACCACTGTGGGGGATCAGCTGTGTAGGGGCTCACCCCATGGAGCAGGACTTACTTCAATAGGCTCTGGTGCCCACTGAGTCTGCCCCTTGAGTGTGTCACTAGTGGAGGTGGTTGGGTGGTGCCTCGACATGGTCTGAAGCTATCCACTGGGTGTTTGGCCTGGGGCCACCTAGCATGAGCTGCAGAGCAACCCGCAGATGGCTGCTACTTGTGCTGGGCTTGGAAGAGACCAAGTCATGAACCACGGCTGGCTGTTGCTAGTGCTGGGCCTGGGGTGACTCAGCAAGAGGCACAGGGCATTCTGAGGTCACACAGTTCAAACTCTTAGGAAAGTTTGAAGCATGCGCCAAGACAGGACATTGGAATGAAAACCACTAGAAATGGCTTGGATGGGTCTACACGTTGGTGGGGTGAGGTCTCGGGGAAGCATCGGGGCGGGGTGCACAGTGAGAGCCCATGCTGGGTGCTGAGGCTGCCAAGATGACTCAGATGTACCACACTCGCCACTCGCCAGCTCAAGGCTGTGCCCAGCAGGGGTCCACCCTGTGCCTCACAGCCTGTCGATCGAGACCCGCACACTGGACAAGACTGTAACGTCTGTGGTTTCCCTCCTGGAGCTCCCCCTTCTGCCTGCTTTAAACAACTCCAGCCCTATCTTTCCTCATTTCCACTGGGTCCTGCCCTTCGTTGTCAGAACGTGGCGTGTTTATTCATTTCTTCAGTGTCAATTAGGGGCCTGTCAGGGTGCAGGCAGAGGACGTGGGTCTTCCCTCTCCTGTGCTTCTCGCCGCTGGCTCCTGCCACTCTGATCTCCTTCCTAACCTGACTTCTCCGGGGAATGACCTGTTCTCGGCTCCCATTCACTGGCTCCGACTCTGCAGTCTTCTGCCCCACGGATAGATTAAAACTGCCCCTGCTGTTCACCCGGATGGTCAGACCCAGGGACTGTCCCAGCCTCTTGACCTCAGCACCATTGGTCACTGTCAACCACCCGCTGCTTCTCTTGGTGACCTGGGCACTGTCTCACCTGACGTTTCCCTTCTCCCTCTGACTTTTCCCTGCACCCCACTTCCACCCACCCAGGACCTCCCAGGTGTCTTGAGTGTATACTGACCCATCCCTGGCACTGACTGCATTTTCCGGGCCAGCGTCAACTTTACCTCGGAGAGGGTGGCAGGCCCTGGAGGCTCGTGCACAGAGCTCCTCGGAATTTGTCGGCCACGCTCCGCTAAAGAGCTTCCTAAGACTTAAAGAGGAGATCGGTGTGTGGCCAGCGCCGGAAACTCCAGAGGTTAGTACGCTAGGATCCATCACAGAAGCACTTAACTCGCACGACTTCAAGCCCTGGAGCTCCATCAGAGGGGAAGGGCCGGCGTAAGCGGGGTGCGCAGTTACGCTCATCTCCCCCCAGGGAGCACTTGCCTCGCAGTGAGTCTGAGACCAGAGACTGAACCGCGCCCCCGGGTGTTTCTCTCTGTGTGGGCATCTTCCTGAGCCAAGTATCATTGTGGTGTTTCAAAGTAAACGTGTTTTGAAACATGCCACGTAATGTAACCACTTCCCTTGTCTGAAGAATGAGACCTCATCCACACCGGGGAACACGGGCGATGCTGGACCATTCACGGGGGGGGGGGGGGGGGGGGATGCTGTTCGTACGAGATTTCCACCCTTTGTGCTGACTTCAGAACCAACCACTGTGAGCTCAGAAGAATGGGAAACCAAGAATCCAGTGTGGACGAGACCATCACGGTCTGTTCCCAGAAGACAGGAAATACTGACAGGTCATCTAAGGAAACCAGTGGCCTTGAGTCTGCTGATGACTTTTACGTACAACACCAAGGGCATGGCCCGGGAAACAAATCCCTGAACGCTGGACCTCATGAAAATTTAACCTGTCTGCTCTTCAAAAGGTAATTTCAACAGAACGAGAAGACAAGCCACAGGCTGGGAGAAAATATTTGCAAAAGACACATCTGAGAAAGAGCTATTAGGAAGAACTCTTGAAACTCAACAATAAGAAGACAATCTGCCCTGGCCGGTTTGGCTCAGCGGTTAGAGCGTCGGCCTGCGTTCCCAAGAGACCCGGGTTCAGTTCCCGCTAAAAGCACGTACCTCAGTTGCAGTTTGTCCCCGGCCCTCGTTGGGTGGTGTGGGTGGCAGCCACTCGATGAGTCCCTTTCACGTCGATGTTTCTCTCTCTCTCTCTCCCTCCCACTCTATCTGAACAAAATATGGAAAAGTGTCCTCGGGTGAGGATAAAAACAGAAAATGAGGGACAGAGACCTTAACAGACATCATCACAAAGAAGATACACAGATGGCAACAAATAAGCGTATGAAAGATTCTCCACATCGCACGTCATCAGGGAAATATAAACCAAAGCAACAGCAAGATGCCACTACACATCTACCAGAACGGCCAAAATTCGGAATACTGACACCACTATATTCTGAGGATGACACGTCCGGCATCGCTGGTGGGAATGCAAAATGGTACCGCCACTTTGGAAGACAGTTTGTGGTTTCTCACCAAACTAAATATATTCTTACTATAAGATCAGGCAATCACGTTCCTTGGTATTTACCCGAAGGAACTGAAAATGCATGTCCCCAGAAAAAATTGCATGTGGATGTTTATAGCAGTTTTATTCATAATTACCAAAAGTTTGCAGCAACCTGAGATATCCTTCAGCAGGTGAGTGGATAAACTGAGGCACGTTTAGACCGCGGAAAATTGTTCAGCACCAAAAAGAAATGAGTTATAAAACCATGAAAAGACATGGAGATGTTTTAAGTTCGCAGCAAACTTGAGCAGACAGTACAGAGATTCCCCACGTATTTAGTCACTTTTTATCAATAGATGTTTAATTTTACAAAAATTTTTTCTGTAATGAGAGGATCAAACTGTTTTTATCTTTTATTTGTTAAAAAAAAATCTCGGCCCTGGACGGTTTGGCTCAGCGGTTAGAGCGTCCGCCTGCGGTACGGAGAGACCCGGGTTTGGTTCCCACTAAGGGCACGTACCTTGGTTGCAGTTTGTCCCCAGCCCTGGTTGGTCGTGCGGGTGGCAGCCACTCGATGTGTCCCTTTCACATCGATGTTTCCCTCTCTCTCTCTTCCTCTCTCTCCCTCCCACTCTGTCTGTACAAAAAATGGAAAAATGTCCTCGGATGAGGATAAAAAATAAAAAAAATAAAAATCTCGGCTGTAAAATTGATTCTCATCCCTATTTCACTCAATTTGCTAATATCTGGTTCACAATTTTGCATGTATATTTATTATTAAAATGAGCTTGTGATTTTCATAAATCATTCTGTCCTTATCAGGTTTTGGGATCAAAGTTACAGTAGCTCCATAAAATGAAATGAAAAGCATACCTTCTCTCTGGTTTGTATAAAATTATACAAATTATAATCTGTTCCTTACAAGTTGGACATAATGCTCTAGTAAAAACACATGAACCTGTTCTTTAATGTTATAGGGCTCTTCAGAATTTTAGTAAGTTATGTATTTTCTAGAAACTTGTCCAGTTTGTCTAATATCAAATTCATTGGTGGTTCTTTGTTGACAGCAAATATTTGTTGCTTTGCAAATATTGTATCAGCCTTGCATCCCTGGGATAAATCTCACTTTATCATGGTGAATAAAATTTTTAATATATAGCCCTAGCCAGTTTGGCTTAGCAGTTGAGCATCGGCCTGCGGACCAGAGAGTCCCAGGTTCGGTTCCCACTAGGGGCACCGACCACAAAAAAAAAAAATTTAATATATAGCTGGATCCAGTTTTCTCAAATTTTGTTGAGGTTTTTGGCATCTATATTCATCAGGAATGTTGGCCTGTAATTTTCTTTCTTTGTAGTGCCTTTATCTGGTTTCGAGATTAGGATTATGCTGGCCTCATAAAAAAAGGCTTAGAAGTCTTCCTTCCTCTTGAATTTTTGGAATAATTTGAGGAGAAGAGGTGTTAGTTTTCCTTTGAATGTTTGGTAAAACTCCCCTGCAAATCTCTCCGGACCATGGCTTTTGTTTGCTGAGAGTTTATTGATTACACCTTCTATGGTCTTAGTTGTAATTGGTCTGTTCAGGTTTTCTGACTCTTCCCAGTTGAGTTTTGGAAGACTGTATGATTCTAGGTTTTTGGTCCATTTTGCCTAGGTTGTCCAATTTCTTGGCATATAATTGTTTATAGTATTTTCTTACACTCCTTTGTATTTCTGTGGTGTCAGGTGTTATTTCAGTTCTTTTATTTCTGATTTTATTAGGTTGTGTCCTCTCTCTCTTTGTTTCTTGGTGAGTCTGGCTAAAGGTCCATCAATCTTGTTTATCTTTTCAAAGCACCGGCTCTTAGTTTCATTGAACTTTTGGGTTGTTTTTAATCTCTATGGCATTTATTTCTATTCTGATCCTTATTATTTCCTTCCTTCTACTAACTCTGGGTTTTTCTTTTTGTGCTGTAAGCTGTAGGGTTAGATAATTTATAGGACTTTTCTTCCGTCCTGAGGTAGGCCTGTGTTGCTCTACACCTCCCTCTCAGGACTGGCACATAGATTTTGTGTTATTGTGTGTTCATTTTCATTGTTTTCCAGTATGCTTTTTCGTCCTTGATATCATTGGTAACCCATTCGTTGTTTAACGGTATGCGATTGAATGTTTGAACGTTTTTATTGTAATTAATTGCTAGTTTCATGCCATTGTGACCTGAGAAGACACTTGATATGATTTCAACCTTCTTGAACTTATAGAGACTTAGTTTTAACCTGTGCTCTATCTTTGAGAATATTCCATATTCCATATGCATTTGAGAAGATAGTATATTCTGCAGTTTTGAGGTGTAATTCTCTGTAAATATCAATTAATTTATTCTATGTTCTAGTGCATCATTTAGGGTATCTGTTTCCTTGTTGATTGTTTTGTCTACAGGATCTATCCAGTCATGTTAATGGTGATACTATGATTGTATTGCTGTCAATCTCTCTTTTGAAGTCCTCCAGAAGTTTTTTTAATATATTTGTTGCTCTTCTGTTGGATGCATATATGTTTGCCAAGGTTATATCTTCTTGTTGTATTGATCCTTTTAATATAATGGAATGGCCTTCATCTCTTGTTATAGCCTTCATTTTGAAGTATATTTTATTAAATATGAGTATTGCTACCCCAGCTTTTTTGTTTGTTTGTTTGTTTGTCTCCATTTGCTGGGAAAAATTTTTTCAATCCCTTCACTTTCATCCTGTGTGAGTCTTGTTCTGAGGCGGGTCTTGCTTTCTTATCCATTCAGCCACTCTCTGTCTTTTTATTGGAGCATGTAAGCCATTTACATTTAAGATCATTATTGATATGTACTTATTTATTGCCATTTTTATTTAGTATGCCTGTTTCTCTATACATATTTCTTCTGCTTATTACAGCAGTCTCTTTAACATTTCTTAAAATGCTTTTTTTTTTTTTTGGTCTGGGAAGCTCTTTATTTCACTTTCTATCTTGAATGATGGCCTTGCTGGATGGAGTAGACTTGGTTTCAAATCCTTGTTTTTCAGTACCTTGAATATTTATGCCACTCCCTTCTGGCCTGTAGTGTTTCTGTTGTGAAATCATCTGACAGCCTTATGAGAGTTCCTTGTTGCTTTTCTCTTGCTACCTTTCAGAGTCTCTCTTTGTCTTTAATTTTCTTTGTCATTTCACTTCTTTATTTGTTCATTGGTTGCTGCTTCTTCTTTTTTTTTTAATCTTTATTGTTGAATGTATTACAGATGTTCTTCCTTTTTCCCCCACTGACCCCCTCCTCCTCACTCCCACCCCCCTCCCACCTTTTCCCACACTGTTGTCTGTGTCCATTGGTTATACATATAAGTTCTTTGGTTTATTTCTTCCCACCCCCCAACCCGTTTCCCTTTGAGGTTTGTCAGTCTAGCAGTGAATTTGTATCTCTTAATCCCTTCACCTTTTCACCCTTTCCCCCAACACCCCTCCCATCTGGCAACCAACAAAATGTTCTCTGTATCTATGAGAATGTTTCTGTTCTGCCTGTTCATTTTGTCTGTAGATTCCATTGTCGATACATATGTATTCATTGCCATTTTGCTTGTTCATATATTTTATCTTTTTCTTCAAAAAGACCCTTCAACATTTCATATAATAACGGTTTGGTGGTGATGAACTCCTTTAGCTTTTTCTTGTCTGGGAAACTCTTTATATGGCCATCGATTCTAAATGACAGCTTTGCAGGATAGAGTAATCTTGGTTGTAGGCTTGCTTTTCATCACTCTGAATATTTCTTGCCACTCCCTTCTGGCCTGCAAAGTTTCTTTTAAGAAATCAACTGACAGTCTTATGGAAACTCCCTTGTAGGTAACTAGCTGCTTTTCTCTTGCTGCTTTTAAGATTCTCTCTTTGTCTTGAACCTTTTGCATTTTGATGATGATGTGTCTTGGTGTGGGCCTCTTGGGGTTCATCTTGTTTGGGACTCTCTTTGCTTCCTGGACTTGTATGTCTGTTTCTTTCACCAAGTTAGGAACATTTTCTGCTATTATTGTTTCAAACAGGTTTTTGATTTCTTGTTTTCGCTCTTCTCCTTCTGGCACCCCCAAGATGTGAATGTTGGCACGCTTGAAGTTGTCCCAGAGGCTCCTTACACTATCCTCATTTTTTTGGATTCTTTTTTCTTTTTGCTGTTCTAATTGGGTGTTTTCTGCTTCCTTATATTCCAAATCAATGGTTTGCTTCTTGGATTTACGTACTCTACTATTAAATCTGTGTAAATTATTCTTTATTTCAGTTAATGCCTCCTTCATTTCTGACTATGCATCCATCATTTCTGACTGGTCCTTTTTTATGCTCTTGAGGCCCTCACTAAGTTCACTGAGGTTCTCACTAAGTTCATTGAGCATCCTTATAAGCAGTATTTTGAACTCAGCATCTGTTAGGTTGCTTATCTCCATTTTGTTAGTTCTTTTCCTGGGGTTTTGTTCTGTTCTTTCATTTGGGACCTGTTTCTCTGCTTCCGAACAGTCATATTTATCAGTAAAATAAGAAAACGAACACAAACAGATCCCCAGGGCACAGGACTGTCACTGACTGTGCCTCCTTCATTTCTGACTGGTCTTTTTTAATGCTCTTGAGGCCCTCACTAAGTTCACTGAGCATCCTTTTAAGCAGTATTTTGAACTCGGCTTATCTCCATTTCGCTTACTTCTTTTCCTGGGGTTTTGTTCTGTTCTTTTATTTGGAACCTGTTTCTTTGTCTCCTCATTTTGGCTGCCTCCCTGTGTTTGTTTCTATGTATTACTTAACGAGAGGTATGGGGCTAGCCGAGACCAGATGCTGCTTGTTTGAAAGAATTTAGGAAAACCTGAAGCAAGATCCAAGACAGGCCAATCCTATGGTTAACCAACTGGCAACAGCTTGGGTGGGCCTGAAAGTTGGGTGGGGCGGGGCCTCATGGAGTCAGCAGGGCGGGGCTACCAGCGTGAGCCAGGTTGCTGGAGTCCCAGATATGGTGCCACCCCAGTGAAGGGCTCACCAAAGGAACAAAGGCCTCTGACAGCACATTTGTCCCAGAGAAAGCCCCCTCTCCAGCCCTCACTCCAATGCCAAACAGCTCAGTTCTTCCCTGTATGTCACTGGCGCCCCTCAAGCTGCCTCCCCTCCGAGCTTAGAGGGAGTGAGTCGGCTAAGTCCGTGTGGGGCCCTTTAAGGTGCTGCCTGGGGCTCCAGCCGCCTCAGCCTCCCTGAGCCTCAGTTCCCGCTGGTTTTTCCAGCCAGAAGTTATGGGAACTTCTCTTCCTGGCACTGGAACCCTGAGGGGGGCACCTGGTGTGGGACGGGGGCCCCTCAGTCCTCAGGGAGGACCTTCCCAGTCGAGGTATCCTCCTGATTTTTATCCACTACACGTGGGTGTGGGACCAGCCTCTCCCCCTCTGCCCCTCCTACCAGTCTCGATGCGGCTGCTTCTTTAATTCCGTAGTTGTAGGACTTCCATTCAGCTTGATTTCAGGCGGTTTTGAATGATGGTTGTTCTGTAGTTTAGTTGTAACTTTGATGTGGTTGTGGGAGGACGTGACACCGCGTTTACCTACACCACCATCTTGACCGGAAGTCCTCTTTGTCTTTAATTTTTGGCATTTTAATTATTATGTGTCTTGGTGTGGGCCTCTTTGGGTTCTTCTTGCTTGGGACTCTCTGAGCTTCTTGAATGTGTATGCCTTTTTCCTTCATCAAGTTAAGAAAGTTTTCTGCTTTTATTTCTTCAAACAGCTTCT
The DNA here is from genome assembly GCF_014108415.1 of Molossus molossus. Taxonomy (NCBI): domain Eukaryota; kingdom Metazoa; phylum Chordata; class Mammalia; order Chiroptera; family Molossidae; genus Molossus; species Molossus molossus. The sequence continues at coordinate 12,709,413 of NW_023425348.1, read as the reverse complement.
CTAACCCTTGCTTACTTTCTTCTTCTGGTACTCCTATGATGCTGATGTTATTATGTTTCATGTTGTCCCATAGCTCTCTTAAACTGTCCTGTTTTTTAATTTTTTTTTTTTTTTTTTTTGGTTCTTTGAGCAATTTTTTTTCTACCTATTTTTGTCTTCTAATTTGCTGATCAAATAATCAGCTTCCTCTAATTTGCTCATTATACCTTCCAATGTGTTCTTTACTTCTGCTATATCATTCTTTATTTCCACTTGGTTGTCTTTCATTTCTAATTGGTTGATTTTTATTGTTTCTACATCTTTACTCATGCTGTTGAGCATCCTTATAATCATTACTCTGAACTCTGTATCTGATAACTTGCTTATCTGCATTTCACTTAGCCCTTCCTCTGAAGCATTCTCTTTTTCTTATATTTGGGACTTGTTTCTTTGTTTCACCATTTTGCCTGTCTCAGCAGGGTTTGGAGCCTGCCAAAATCTCCCTGTGGAAATCTGTATTTTACAGATTGTGGCTCCCTCTACTGGGTTTGGATGTTTATGGAAGAGACCAAGCGGACCACCAATGTCTAATCTTGTTCTCATGGGTAGAGCCCCAGGCCAGACAAATTTTCAAATATCTCAGAAATCTGCCTCTGCTTGCTAGCTGATTGTTTGTCTCAGTCACTTAGTGAGCCCCAGATTGTAGTCTTCTGCTGGACATACACTCATACACACACGCGCACACACACACACACACACAGTGGGCAGGGTGAGAGGATTTCCAGTGGGTGGGGCAGTTGCTCCCTCCTGAGCTAAAGCTGCTTTGAGAAAAAACTTTGCCTGAGAAAGATGGTTTCTGTAGCAGGGGTTCATGACTCAGCACAGATAACTTGGCAGCTGCCTTAACAGCTTGGTCCCCAGAGCCACAAAACCCAACAACCACAAGCCAAGCCCCAGGCTCAAAGCACTCAGAGAATCATCTCTGCCTGTAGCCCGCTGAGAGTCTGACAGTTAATGAGCCTCAGGTTGCAACTCTGGGTTAGGTGCAAACTCCTCCAAGCAGACAGGGTGAAATTCCAATGGGTGGGGCAGTTGCTTCCCCCAGCCCCCTCACCCCAGGCTATAGGTGCTTTGAACGGAGAACTCTGCCTGAGAAGAATGATTTTTTTCCAGCCTGCGTTAATGACTCAGCACAGAGGCCCAGGCAGCCTCCTTCACAGCTCAGACCCCAGAGCTATGAAATCCAGCAACTGTGGGCCCAGCCCAAGGCTCAAAACACCCAGAGATCTGTCTCTGCCTGCGGGCTGGTTGGTAGTCTCTGACAGTTAACAGGTTGCACTTCTGGGCTAGGTGCAAACTCCTCCCTGTGGGTGGAGTGAAATTCCAAGGGGGGGGGGGCAGTTGCATCAAAGCTGCTTTGATGGAAAGAATCTACCCAAGAAAAGTGGTTTCTGTAGCATGGGGGAATGACTCAGCGCCTGGTGGCCTCCTTCCCAGTTCTCGCCCCAGTGCCACAAACTCCCAGCCCTCCTCACACAGCCCCTGTCCCTTCAGTCCTCCGTCTGTCACAAGGTGAGTGGCTGTAGCTGAAATTTAGTGCACTGGCCCTTCAGGCAGGTGCTCATGTTCCCAGCACCTCTCCCTGCCAGACAGGACTTCTGCGTGGTGTTTTTCACAGTCAGGTGTTATGTGGGTGCCTTTCCCTGTTCTGCCCCTCTGTGCTGGGGAGCCCGGCTTGGAATCTAAACCTCAGACTTCTCAGGGGGAACGTGTCACAGCTAAGACAGCCCTCAGCTGTGGCCTGTGGGAGCCCAGCCGCCCTCTCGTGCCTCTGCTCCTTCCTACCAGACTCGATGTGGGCTCCTCTCTATGTCCCTGGTTATAAGGGTTCTCTGCAGCTGGTCTTCGGTTGGTTATTCCAGATGACTTGTCTTTATTTTAGTTGTAATTCCAGCTTGGTCCTGAGAGACGGTCCGTGTAGCTTCCATTCACCCCACTGCCATTTTCCTAATCGAAACGTCTGAGCAGGGACTCACCGGCAGGAACCGTGGCAGGAACCGTGGCAGGAACCGTGGCCGGAGCCGTGGCAGGAACCGTGGCAGGAGCCAGCGCCGCAGCAAGAGAACCTGAGCTGTGACTGAAGATTTGCTGGTGGCTCAGCGTGGACAAGTCTGAGAGTTAAAACTCCAGGGGCACCCAGTCATGGGGCCTTCCTACAGCTTTGCGAGATCTACCCCCAGGAACTCCAAAGATTCCCAGAGTAAATATCAGAGGGAAATCCCCCCGGGGCAGATGACTTTTGATGACATTGATTTATGAGACCCTCCTTCCATTTCCCTTTTCCCTTCCCTCCATCCAGTCGGATCAATAACACCTCTTCGTCCTTGTTTCTGGAAGGGCGGAGACTGCTGGCTGTCCCCCAGTGGTCATGAATCTTAGCTGGGCATACAGGCGACCTTTAACAGTCTCCCTGTGATTAGATGTGTCATGTGGTCAAATCCAGTCCATTAATGAATGAGCAGCAGTGAGGTCCGCACCTTCCCGGTTTTGTCCTTAAAGGAGGGGGAGTGCCCTTCTCTTCCCCTTATTCCCCTTTCTGTGGGCCCTATGTGGACGCATGGACATGATAGGAAGCTCTCTGGGTTCATGCAGATAAGAATAAAGACCCAGGGGTCACTGAGCATAATAAAGTCAGAAGTGTGCCTCCCCAGCCCCACATCAGCCCTGATACCCACATTCAGACTTGTTCACGAGATAAAAATTAACGTTTACCTGCCTGGGCTGGTGTGGCTCAGGTTAGTGTCACCCCATGCGCCCAAAGCTGGTGGGTGTGGTTCCCAGTCAGGGCATGTGGAACAACCAATCAGGTTCTCCCCCCTCTCCTCTCTCTAAAATCAATAATAATAATAATAATAACCTCTCTCCTGTTTAAGCCTCTGTATTTTTTAATCTTCCCCTAAGGATATTATTTCCATTGATTTTTAGGTAGAGTGGAAGAGAGGGATGGAGGGAAGGGGGGAGAGAGAGAGAAACATCAGTGAGAGAGAGAAACATCCGTGTGAGGGAGACACATCAATTGGCAGCCTCCCGCACAACCCGAACCAGGACCAGGGATCAAACCTGCAACCCCACAGTCCATGGATCAGCACTCTAACCGCTGAGCCAAACCAGCCGGGGATAAGCTACGATATTTTGAGTTCCATTATTAAGACCAAGGTATCGGTGGGGTCCGTTTCTTCCACGGCCTCCCTCTTTGTCTTGGGGACCGCCACCTGTTCCCGGTGGTTTCCCATGGTCTTCCCTCTGCGTATGCCTTGTCCAAGTCTCTTCTTAGGTACCAGTCAGACTGGATGCGGGCCCCCCCTGAAGACTTCATTTCAGCTCAGTTACCTCCTTAAAGCCCTCGTCTCCCAACACTGTTACGTTCTGAGACTCTAGGGGTTCGGACTTTAATGTGGGGGTTTTGAGGAGACCCAGGTCAGCCCGTCGCACGAACTAATCACTTTTCGTCCTGTCTGCTGTTTCCCGAGTAAACAGGTGTCCTTGCGGGACAGCAGAGATGCTGAAGAGCCTGGACAGAGAGCGTCTCTGGGTTAAAATGAGGTTCCCCTGAGCCAGAGCAGCAAAAGGAAGCTATTGCCACAAATAGGGGCCCCGCCCTGCTCCCCGATGGTTCCCCGGAAGATGACCAGGGTCAGGATTGCTGTGCCCTGAGCCTGAGCCTCCAAAACTCCAAACATCTTAACTCATTCGAAGATCAGCTCTGAAGTCCCAAGTCTCATCTAATCATAGTCTAAGTCCGGTCTGAGTGAACCCAAGGTCAAATCATCCTGAGGCAAATCGCTCTCTAGTTTTTTTCGTTTTTGTTTTTAACCCTCACCTGAGGACATTTTTTCCATTTTTTGTTCAGATAGAGTGGGAGGGAGAGAGAGAAACATCAACGTGAAAAGGACACATCGAGTGGCTGCCACCCGCACGACCCAACCAGGGCCGGGGACAAACTGCAACCGAGGTACATGCCCTTAGCGGGAACCGAACCCGGGCCTCTTGGGACCGCAGGCCGACGCTCCAACCGCTGAGCCCAACCGGCCAGGGCTGCTCTCTAGTTCCACGCCTGTAAACGTGAGCAGTTATGTGCTTCCGAAATACAGAGGCGGGGCAGGAACAACACAGAATTCCAACTCCAAGAGGGATAGTGAGAAAAAGGGCAGAGTGACAGTTGCCAGTCGCGTCCAAGGCCCCACGGGGCACACGCCAGGAAATCCCGAGGCTCAGCGACCGGCCTCTCTGGCCGGATGTTCTGCCCTCCAGACCCAGTGAGGTGGCAGGTCACCCTCTGTCAGTGGGAGGCCGTAACTCCAACGCTCGGTGAGCTGCTACCTGCCCGTCGAGGCCTCGGCAGTGGCCCTGGTGGTCTCCAAACCACCTTCGGGATTCTCCTTCCCTGATCTTGAAGAACAGCTCACAGTCTCCGCTGAGAGTGCTTCTGCTGGTAAAACCCCGTCTCCGCTCCTGGCTTCTGTGGAGATGGCTGGTGGAACCCATTGCTGGCTCCCTTGTTCCTCCTTATGAAACGACCGCCCACCACACCGAGTGGTCTGCAAACACGCTTTCTCTGTGTGTGTGTACTACGGACAGCCTGAGACCAAACCTTCACGTGTCCATCCCGTTTTGTGTCCCAGTCCTGGAACCGTCTCCAGTCCGTGGCTGCAGAGGGCACAGCAGTCGGGGCCAAGCCTACGACAGACCAGGCTCAGGGAGCTGCGGTGACCGGCTCCAGGCTGGGCACCCTCCCCACTGCCCGGGAACCTCACTGGTGCCAGCGCCTCCTCGGGGCCGCTGTTAGAGACGCGGGCTTCCAGCTGGTCCCAAGGACCACGTCTGAGGACCTCTGCCCGCCCAGGGCGGGGACATCTTCGGGGTCACTCTCGAGCTCTGGCTCCGGGGCAGAGAAACACACCGCACATTCCCTGAAACCTGAGCAGCACCTTCCACTCACGGGAGGTTCACACACTTTATGTCCCCGATTCCCCCGCAAGCCCTGGCAGAGCAGGCTCTCCAGGGACTGGGGCTGAGGGAGCTGCATAGGCGCAGGGCCGGGAACCGCGGGTGTTTGCTGTCAGCCAGGCCACAGGCGGTGACAACGGCTTCGGTGCAGCTGGGCCGCCCCCTCGTGCAGCCACGGTCTGTGGGCACCACCCGAGCGGGAGACCGCGTGTCCCGACAGCTGCGGAGGGAGAGGACCGTCTCTGCCGGCGGCCCGCAGCCCAGCAGGGTCGAAGGCGCTCCTGGGACGCACTCAAAGCCCTGGGACCACGGCCACCTCGCTCTTCCTGGAAATTCTTCATCTCTGGTTTTCACCGAGTTGGTGTTATTTTAGTCTCTGTTTTCTCTCCCTTTTCTCACTCTGGTTTTCTTTTCTCTCCGCGTAAGCTTCTCTTTTCCTGTTCGAGTTTCTCACCTTTCTGCTCTCTCCTCTACTTCCCTTTTCGTGTTTATTGCTCCTCTTTTCTTTCCTACTATTTTAATGCCCCTATTCTCTGTTCTTGTCTGATTTCTTTTTTATTGTTTTTATTGAATTTTTACAGAGAGAGGAAGGGGGAGAGAGAAACATCGATCGGCTGCCTCCTGCGTGCCCCCCACTGGAATCCAGTCCACAACGGGGCGCGGGCTGTGCTGTGCCGTGTGCCGGTGCCCGGTGTCCGGGTGCAGTGTGCCGTGGTGCTGTGTGCCGTGTGCTGTGCTGTGTGCTGTAGCTGTGTGCTGTGTAGCTGGTGGCTGTCGTGCTGGTGCCCGTGTGCTGTGCCGTGTGCTGTGCTGTGTGCTGTGTGCTGTGTGCTGTGCTGTGTGCTGTGCTGTGTGCTGTGTGCTGTGTGCTGTGCCGTGTGCTGTGCCGTGTGCTGTGCCGTGTGCTGTGCCGTGTGCTGTGTGCTGTGCCGTGTGCTGTGCCGTGTGCTGTGCCGTGTGCTGTGTGCTGTGTGCTGTGCCGTGTGCTGTGCCGTGTGCTGTGCCGTGTGCTGTGTGCTGTGCGCTGTGCTGTGTGCTGTGCCGTGTGCCGTGTGCCGTGTGCCGTGTGCTGTGTGCCGTGTGCTGTGCTGTGTGCTGTGCCGTGTGCTGTGCTGTGTGCTGTGCTGTGTGCTGTGTGCTGTGTGCTGTGTGCTGTGCCGTGTGCTGTGTGCTGTGCTGTGTGCTGTGTGCTGTGCTGTGTGCTGTGTGCTGTGCCGTGTGCTGTGCCGTGTGCTGTGCCGTGTGCTGTGTGCTGTGTGCTGTGCTGTGTGCTGTGCTGTGTGCTGTGTGCTGTGTGCTGTGCGCTGTGCTGTGCGCTGTGCTGTTCGCTGTGCTGTGTGCTGTGCTGTGTGCTGTGCTGTGTGCTGTGCCGTGTGCCGTGTGCTGTGCTGTGTGCTGTGTGCTGTGTGCTGTGCCGTGTGCTGTGTGCTGTGCTGTGTGCTGTGTGCTGTGCTGTGTGCTGTGTGCTGTGCTGTGTGCTGTGCTGTGTGCTGTGTGCTGTGCTGTGTGCTGTGTGCTGTGCCGTGTGCTGTGCCGTGTGCTGTGCCGTGTGCTGTGTGCTGTGTGCTGTGCTGTGTGCTGTGCTGTGTGCTGTGCTGTGTGCTGTGTGCTGTGCTGTGTGCTGTGCCGTGTGCTGTGTGCTGTGTGCTGTGCTGTGTGCTGTGCTGTGTCATGTTGTGTTCTGGCAGCACCTGCACAACAGCTCACATGACCTGCTCAGAGTGAGCCTCACAGTCAGCCAGCCAAGAGGGGAGCCCATCCACAAACAGACAACAACATTCAAGACCCAGTTACAACAGGAGACCCCAAAAGATTCACACAAGGGTCATTCTACAGCACCCCGCTCAGGAGATCTAAGCGACTGCACCACTGGGTCCCACAGAACACTTACTACGGCGGCCACCCCATGAAGACTGGGGGGCACAGCAGTGTGATCTAATACACAGCGACAAATACAAAAAGACAGCAAAAGTGGGGGGACAAAGAAACAACCTTCAAATGAATGAAAAGGAGGAAACTCCAGAAAAAGAGCGAAACAAAATGGAGATAAGCAACTTATCAGATATAGAGTTCAAAGTAATAGTTATAAGGATGCTCAAGGGACTTAGTGAGAATTTTAAGAAACTTAGTGGAAACTACACCAGCATGAAACAGGAAATAGAAAGCATAGATAAGAATCAGGCAGAAATACAGAATAAGATGTCTGACATCAAGAACACAGGAGAAGGATTCAAGCATAGACTGAATGAGGCAGAAGACTGAGTCAGTGACTTGGAAGACAAGGTAGAAAAAAAGCACCCAACTGAGCAGCAAAAAGAAAAAAAATAATTAAAAAGCAGGAGGGTAGTTTAAGGGAACTTTGAGACGAAAATAAAAGCTAACAACATCCACAATACAGGGTACCAGAGGAGAAGAACATGAGCAAGAAATAGAGAACCTGTTTAAGAAATAACCACAGAAAACTTTCCTAAGATAGAAAAGAAAAAAGTCGCCCTGGCCGGTTTGGCTCAGTGGTTAGAGCGCCCGCCTGCGGTCCGGAGAGACCCGGGTTCGGTTCCCGCTAAGGGCACGTACCTCAGTTGCAGTTTGTCCCCGGCCCTGGTTGGTCGTGCGGGTGGCAGCCACTCGATGTGTCCCTTTCACATCGATGTTTCCCTCTCTCTCTCTTCCTCTCTCTCCCTCCCACTCTGTCTGTACAAAAAATGGAAAAATGTCCTCGGGTGAGGATAAAAAAAAAAAAAAAAAAAAAAGAAAAGAAAAAAGTCACACAGGTTCAGGAAGCACAGAGAGTTCCAATCAAGATAAACCCAAAGAGGCCCACTCCAAGGCACATCGTAATAGGAATGACAAGCATTAAAGACAAAAAAAAAAAAAAAAAAAGAAGAAGCTTAAAGGGCGAGAGAGAGAGAGAGAGAGAGAGAGAGATTGATTTACCTACAAGGGAGTATCCATTAGAATTTCAGCTGATTTCTCAACAGAAACACTTCAGGTGATAAGGGAGTGTCATAATGTTCAAGTAATGAATGAAAAACAAGGACCTGAACCCAAGACAACTCTATCCAGCAAGGCTATCATTTAAAATTAAAGGTGAAATAAAGAACACCCCAGACCAAAAAAAAAAGGTAAAAGGAGTATATAACCACCAAACCAGCACTGCAGAAAATGTTAAAAGGATTGCTTTAGGAGGAGGAGGAGAAGAAAAGAGAGAGAAAGAACATAGTTATAAAGAAAAATATCGGCCTTAAACAAGTGCCTATCAATAATAACCTTAAATGTAAATGGAATAAATGCTTCAATCAAAAAACATAGGGTAGCTAAATGAATAAGAAAACATGACCCATATATTTGATGTCTACAAGAGACCCAGCATAGAACAAAAGGCTCACACAGACTGAAAGTGAAAGGATGGAAAATAAATATTTCATGACAATGGAAGTTAAAAAAAAAAAAATGCTAGTGTAGCAATACTCATATCTGACAAAGAGACTTCAAAATAAAGGCCCTAACAAGAGACAAAGAAGGCCACTACATATATAAAAGGGTCAATTCTACAAGAGGATATGATGCTTGTTAAATATATATACACATCCAAAACAGGAGCACATAAGTATATATATTAAAAAAAAAAAAAAAACTCTTGATGGACTTTAAGGCAGATATTGATAACAATACAGTCATAGTAGGGGACTTGAACACCCCACTGACATCACTGAATAAATATTCTAGACAAAAAAAATAACAAGGAAACAGAGACCCTAAATGATGCACTAGAACAGATTAATTTAATTGATATTTATGGAGAATTACACCCCAAAACTGCAGAATATATATTCTTCTCAAGTGCACATGGAACATTCTCAAAGATAGATGACATATTAGGATACAAACTAAGTCTCTACAAATTTAAGAACATTGAAATCATGTCAAGGATATTCTTGGATCACAATGGCATGAAACAAGAAATCAATTACAATAAAAAACACTCAAGCCCTGGCCAGTTTGGATCAGCGGTTGGAGCGTCAGCCTGCAGACCAGAGAGTCCTGGGTTCGGTTCCCGCTAGGGGCACATACCAAAAAAAACCTACAAAATAAAAAAAGCACTCAAAAATATTTAAACACATGGAGGCTATGTAGCATGTTATTAAACAATGAACGGGTTACCAGGGAGATCAAGTAAGAAAAAAACTTCCGGGAAACTAATGAAAATGAACACACAACAACACAAAATCTGTGAGACACTGTAAAAGCAGCCCTGAGAGGGAAGTTCTTGCATTACAAGTCTACCTCAAGAAAATAGAAAAATCGCCCTGGCCGGTTTGGCTCAGCGGTTAGAGCGTCGGCCTGCAGTCCGGAGAGTCCCGGGTTCGGTTCCCGCTAAGGGCGCGTACCTCGATTGCAGTTTGTCCCCGGCCCTGGTTGGTCGTGCGGGTGGCAGCCACTCGATGTGTCCCCTTTCACGTCGATGTTTCTCTCTCTCTCTCTTCCTCTCTCTCCCTCCCACTCTACCTGAACCAAAAATAGAAAAATGTCCTTGGGTGAGGATAAAAAAAAAAAAAAGAAAAGAAAATAGAAAAATCCCTAATAAACTATCTAACACTACAACTAAAATAAAATTAGAAAGAGGACAAAAAGAAAAACCCAAAGTAGAAGGAAAGAAATAATAAAGATCAGAGCAGAAATAAATGATACAGAGACCAAGGTAACAGTGGAAAAAGATCAATGAAACCAAGAGCTAGCTCTTTAAAAGATAAACAAGATGGATCAACCTTTAGCCAGACTCACCAAGAAGTAATGAAAGAGGACCCAAATAATAAAATTGGAAGCAAAAGAAGTGAAGTAATAACTAACACCACAGGTATATAAAGGATTGTAAGAAAATACTACGAACAATTATATGATACGCCAACAAACCGGACAACCTAGGTGAAACGGACACATGTCTAGAATCACACAGTCTTCCAAAACCCAACCAGGAAGAGTCAGAAAACCTGAACAAATCAATAATAACTAAGGAAATAGAAGCAGTAATCAATAAACTCCCAACAAACAAAAGCCCTGGTCTGGATTGGATATACAGGGGAGTTTTACCAAACATTCAAAGAACTAACATCTATTCTCCTCAAACTACTCCAAAAAATTCTAGAGGAAGGAAGATTTCCAAGCTCTTTTTATGAGGCCAGCATAACCCTAATCCCAAACCAGATAAAGACACTACAAAGAAAACAACTTACAGGCCAATATATCTGATGAACACCAAATCCTCAATAAAATATTAACAAATCAGCTCTGGCTGGTTTGGCTTGGTGGTTAGAGTGTTGGCCCATAGACCAAAGAGTCGCAGGTTCAATCCCAATCAAAGGCACGTACCTTGCTTGTGATTTGTCCCAGCCCTGGTCTGGGTTGTGAGAGAGGCAACCAGTCAGTGTGTCTCTCTCACATCAGTATCTCAGTCTTTCTCTCTCTCTCTTCTTCCCTCCTACTCTGTCCGAAGATAAATAAAAAAATATCCTCAGGTAAGAATTTAAAAATAATTATTATTGCTCAGCCAGTATGGCTCAGTGATTGAGCATCGACCCAGCACCAAGAGGTCACTGGTTCAATTCCCAGTCAGGGCACATGCCCAGGTTGTGGGCCTGATCCCCAGTGGGGGGCATACAGGAGGCGGGCAATCAATGTTCTCTCTCATCGATGTTTCTATCTCTCTCTCTTTCCTTTCCTCTCTCTCTAATTATTATAATTATTATTATTAATATATATTAGCAATTCATACAACAAAGTAGAATTTATCCCAGGGATGTAAGAATAAACTTGCATAAACACCATACACAAGAATAAACTCAAAATGAATAATAGGCTTAAATGTAAGTTACAAAACCATAAAAATCCTAGAAGAAAATGTAGGCAATAAAATTTCGGACATCTCACTTAGAATTTTCACTAATACATTGCCTAGGGCAAGACAAACAAAAAAATTAATAAATGAGACTACATAAAACTAAAAAGGTTCTGCACAGCAAAAGAAACCAGCATCAAAATGAAAATGGAACCCACTATATACGAGAACATATTTGCCAATGATATATCAGATAAGGGGTTAATAGCCAAAATATATAGAGTACTTATACAACTCAGCCAAAGGAAGACAAACAATCCAATTTTTAAAAATGGGCAGAGGACCTGAATAGACACCTCTCCAAACAGGACATACAAATGGCCAAGAGACATATGAGATATTGCTCAGTGTCACTAATCATCAGAGAGATGCAAATTAAAATGACTATGAGGTATCACCTCACACCTGTCAGAATGGCCGCCATCAACAAATCATCAATCAAGTGCTGGTGAGGGTGTGGAGAAAAGGGGACTCTAGTGCACTGCTCGTGGGAATGCAGACTGGTGCAGCCACTGTGGAAAACAATATGGTATTACCTCAAAAATTAAAAATTGAACTGCCATTTGACCCAGTGATCCCACTTCTAAGACTATACCCTAAGAAGCCTGAAACACCAATCAGAAAGAATATATGTGCCCCATGTTCGTAGCAGCACTATTTACAATAGCTAAGATCTGGAAACAGCCCAAGTGTCCATCAGTAGACGAATGGATAAAAATGCTGTGGTATATGTACACAATGGAGTACTATGCAGCTGTAAGAAAGATCTCTGACCTTTCAAGACAATCTGGAGGGTATTATGCTAAGCCAAATAAGACAATCAAAGAAAGACAAATATCACATGATCTCACTTATTTGTGGAATATAATGAACAAACATGGAAGAGGAAGTAGGAAACAGAATGACAAACCTCAGAGGTGGAGAGGGGAGGGCAGGAAGAGATAAGACAAAGAACTTACAGGCATATATGCGAAACCAAAGGACACAGACAATGATACTGTGACGCGGGGGTGGGGTTCAGGGAGGAGGACGTCAATGGGGGAAAAGGAAAAACATCTGTAACAAAAAAAATTTTGTCATGTAAAACAAATAAAATAGCCCTGGACAGTTTGGCTCAGCGGTTGGAGCATTGGCCTGCAGACTAGAGAGACCCGGGTTCGCTTCCCGCTAGAGGCACATACCAACTAACTAACTAAATAAATAAATACAAATGAATAAGGAAGGAAAAACTGTTAAAAGAAAAATAAGAACAGAGTGGAGGTATCACACTACCTGATTATAAACTATTAAACAAGATTATAGGAATCAAACAGTTTTACTGGCGTAAAAACAGACATAGAATCAGTGGAATAGAGTAGAGAGCCCAGAAATAAACTCACACTTATATGCTCAATTAATCTATGACAAAAGAGGCAAAACATAGAATGGGGTAAAGACAGTTTCTTCAAACGATGGTGCTGGGAAAACTGGACAGATACATGCAAAAAATAAAAATAAAACCAGACCACTTTCACCCCATATACAAACTAAACTCAAAATGGGTTAAAGTTTCAAAGACCCGAAATCATACAAATCCTGGAAGAAAACCTAAGTCGTAAACTCCTTGACATCACTCTTAGCAGTACATTGTCAGATATGTCTCCCCAGGGAAGGGGGAAAAAAGAAAAGATAAACAAATGGGACTACATCAAGCTAAAAAGAACTTTTTCTTTCTCTCTTAAAAAAAAAAAAACTCAATTGAAAAAAGCTCTGGCCAGGTAGCTCAGTTGATCAGAGCTTTGTCCTAAGACACCAAGGTTGCAGGTTCAATCCCTGGCCAGGGCACATACAAGAACCAGCCAATGAATGTATAAATAAGTGGAACAACAAATCTCTCTCTCTCTCTCTCTCTCTCTCACTCACTCAAATCAATAAATACAATTTTTAAAAAATAATCAGGTTTTGCAAAGCAAAGGAAACCATCAATAAAACAGAAAGAGAATCTACTGAATAGGAAAAAGTATTTGCCAATAATACATCTGATAAAGACTTAATATCCAAAATATATAACACAGTCATACAACTTAACACACACACAAAAAAATTTTTTTAATGGGCAGGGGACCTGAATAGACACTTCTCCAAAGAGGACATACAGATGGCCAATAGACATATGAAAAAATGCTCATAGTCACTAATCATCAGACAGATGCAAATTAAAACCACAAGTGCCCGGCAGATGTGGCTCAGTGGACTAAGAGTCATCCCATGCACTGAGAGGTCCCGGTTCGATTCCCGGTCAGGGCACAGGCCTGGGTTGGACTCAATCCCCAGTAGGGGAAATGCAGGTGGCAGCCAACCAATGTTTCTCTCTCACATCGATGTTTCTCTCTCTCCCTTCCTCTCTCTCTAAAAAATTAATAAAAACATATTTTTATAAATTAAAACCATAACAAGATATCACCTCACACCTGTCAGAATGGCTGTCATCAATAAATCCACAAACAAGTGTTGGTGACGCGGAGAAAAAGGGGACCCTCATGCACTGTTGGTGGGACTGCAAATTGGAGTGGCCACCATGGAAAACAGAGTCGCAGTTCCTCAAAAGATTAAAAATCGGAATACTTCATGACCCGACAATCCCACTTCTGTGTATTTATGAAAGAAATCCAAAACACTGATTCGAAGAGATAGATGCACCCCTATGTGCATTGCAACGTTATTACAACAGCTAAAGATATGCAACCAACCTAAGTGTCCATCGATAGATGTATGGATAAAGAAGATGTGGTACGCTTATACAGTGGAATATTACTCTGCCACAAAAAATTATGAAATCTGACCATTTGGGACAACGTGGATGAACCTAGAGGGTATTGTGGGTAAGTAAAATAAATCAAAGAAAGACAAATACTATAGGATCTCACTTAAATATAAAATCTAAAACAAAGTAAACAAAACAGAAACAAACTCATAGATAGAGAGAATTTTCATAGTTGCCAGGTGGTATGGGGGAAGGGGGGTTGGGTAAAAAGGAGGAAGGGACTAAGAAGTACCAATTGGCAGTTATAAAAAGTCATGGGGATGTAAAGTACAGCATAGGGAATATAGTCAATAATATTGTACTAGCCCAGCCAGTGTGGCTCCGCAGCTGAGCATCGACTTATGCACCAAGAGGTTGCCAGTTCGATTCCCAGTCAGGACACATGCCCAGGTTGTGGGCCTGATCCCCAGTGGGGGGCGTGCAGGAGGCGGCCAGTTGATGTTCTCTCTCTCTCTCCCTCTCACTTCCTCTCTAAAATCAATAAAGAAAAAAATAAATATTTAAAATAATAATAATAATAATATTGTACTATGTGTGGTGTCAGATGAGTTCTAGACTTATCAGGGGACCACTTTGTAAATTACATGTCAACCACTATGCTGTACCTTTGAAACTAATATAAAATAATAATGAATGTCAACTGAAATTAAAAAATAAAAGATATATGAAAATAAGAATGATATTGAAACTGGTCAGGATGACAGAGAAACTAAATTTCTAATTTTATTGTATGTTGAATCGTATAATTTTAAATTTATTTAAATTGCCACGTGTTCCTTTGCTGTATTAAACAGCATAGCTCTGTATAGCCCTTACAAACATTTAGTTCACTCAACATTGATCGGCAAGGTCTTTCCAATTCAATAAATGTGCTTCTCCAACACCAATACCTATGTCCATGATAACACTGTCAGGTTTAAAAAGTTAACATAAAACTAGATCCCAATTACAATGACACATAATCTAGACTATCTCATTACGGTGTTCTTAAAAGAAGTTTAGAAACAACAGACTAAAGCATTGAATCCCGGTGACCAGGAAAAGAGCACAATGAAGCCAAAGCACTTAATAATTAAGAAAAATTATGAGCCCTGGCCAGTGTTGCTCAGTGGTTAGAGCATCAGTCACAGGTTGGATCCCTGTCCCAGTTGGGGCACATGCGGGAGGCCACCAATCAATGTGTCCCTGTCATATTAATGTCTCTCTCTCTCTCTCTCTCTCCCCTCCCCCCTCCCACTCTGCCTGAAGATATTGAAAAAATATCCTCAGGTGAGGATTAACCAAAAATATATATATATATTTGGGTAAAAAGGAGGAAGGGACTAAGAAGTATCAATTGGCAGTTATAAAAAGTCATAGGGATGTAAAGTACAGCATAGGGAATATAGTCATATATATATATATATATGAAGGTATCTTAGACGGGAAGATATTTCTAGGGAGGCTGTATTGGCAGCCAACATCAGCAGTATGAAAAGGAATGACTCATGACCAGGGTTTATCAACAATCAATATTATTGGCAGCCAACATCAGCAGTATGAAAAGGAATGACTCATGACCAGGGTTTATCAGCAATCAATATTATTGGCAGCCAACATCAGCAGTATGAAAAGGAATGACTCATGACCAGGGTTTATCAACGATCAATATTCGGGGCCGGATATTGCAGGGATGAGCCTGTGCATTGTAGGATGTTTAGAAGCATCCCTGGACTCTACCCAGCAGGTGCAGTGGACCCTCTCCCTGCCCCAGCTGTGACAGCCAAAAATGTCTCCAGACATGTGTCCCGCGGAAGAGAACAGGGGAGCGGAAGAATAGCTTCCACGGGGGCCGCTTGTCTAGACAAACAGAACAAGTTCAAGGACCCTGAGGCGGGTCAGGGACGAGGTACCGTTTAGTCCGTGAAAGACCGTGTAAGCCTTAAGTGGTGGCCGGGAGATCATTTCTTGTGGAAGGGCTGCAGCTATAGAAAGCTCTGGACTTAAAAGGTTTACTGAAGATGCAAACGCTTGGAGACAGTTGAGCAAAAAAGAGTTATGTGGTGGGAGGGTGTGGAGAGGTGAGTGGGCATTGAAGGAAAGGAAGTGATCATGGATAAAAGGAATCCCGTGATCTGATGGAAAAGATTGAGAGGCAATTAAGGACATATTAGATTTGAGACACCCTGTGGCTACATAAGCAATCGTTTGAATTTGATATCTACTAACAGTTAAAAGGATTCAAATGCTAGACGGACACATATAAAACCACCTTTGTACAAGTCATTCATTGAAACATTGTAATAATACAGTTCATAAATCACCATGGATGGGGGACTGGTGAAATATACTGTAATAGGACAATAAATGAAACATTATACAGCTGATAAAAGAATAAATCAACTTTATATGCCCTTATACAGAATGCTGCACAAGAGACATTATTCAGTGGGGAAAAGCAAGGCTCACAACAAGATGTATAACAGACTACATTTGTGTACACTCGGTACCTCCCCCAAAAAGAACACATTTGGTACTATTGTTACATTCATGGGCTATTTCTGGAAGGATACATAATTGCTAACAACTCTAGCAGGAGTTGATGAAGATTTACTTTTTACTCCAAGTTCTTTTGAATCATTGTATCTAGAACCACGTGCATGTGTTACAAAGTGTTAAGTATATTTTTTTTTTCCCAAAAAGAAACATGGTTTGGGGGGAAAGTTACTCTGGTTGGATTTGAAGTAGGAGATTGGAGGCAGAAGGCCAGCTAGTAGCCTACTCTGCAAAGTCCAAGCAAGAGAAGATGAGTAGTAGCCTAAGACTGTGTTCGCGAGGATGGAGAGGGGGGGAGGGGGGTCCCAGGAGCATTTTGCAAATGGAATTCAATTTAGATGAATGACTGGACATGAGGGTGGAAGCAAGAGAGGATGACTTGCAGGATTTGGACTAAGAAAGATTGCATGCCTGGAGTCGCTCCCCAGATGTCTCCCCCTTCCTCCAATAGCTCCCGGAAGGCTGGATGGACAGAGATCTGCCTGGGTGAGCTGAAGAAAGGGTGCCGGGGCTGGGAGTGTGGCTGGGTGAGGAGACAGCTCCAGCTACACACACACACACACACACACACACATGCATTCACCATCACATGGACTCCAGGGCGGCACCCCAGGCCCTCGCTCGGAGAAGCTGAAACACATGCCCCTACGCAATGCACTCTGGGACAAGAACACCCACCAACATCCTGCTTTCCCTCCTGCCCACAGCCCAAAGCGATGCCTCCACCATAAAGACAAGGCGTCGGATTGTTCTCCTTTTCTCCCTCTAAGAGTGAATTTCCCCTCGCTGTGGGACAGCCTGACCCAGAGCAGCTGCAGGCTTCTTCATCTGCCGCGGTCCTGCGGGCTGGAGCCAGCTGGCAAGGGCGCTGGGTAATTGTCAGCCTCCTCAGACGCCCGGGGATATTAGGAGCCGGTGATTCAGGAGAAAAGTGCGTGCTTACAAAGCAGCATTGCCCGAGATAGGAACAGACTCTGGAAAGTTGGGGTGGAGATGATCTGAGTGTGGGATCTCTGCCTGTTTTTTGTTTTTTTTCCCCCCCACAAATCCAAGAAAAAGAAAATGTGAACTGTGCTCACATTCCACAGGGATAAGTCTTGTTGATCTCTGGGCATAACTCTGCCGGCTAAAACCCCGCCATTTCACTTCCCCTTCCCTGGAAAACTGAGTCAGGACTCGGGGGCTGTTCTCACCTCTCGACTGAGTCAGGACTCGGGGGCTGTTCTCCCCTCTCGGACAGCTGTTTCTGGCCCTCCCCTGGCTTCTACAGCCAGAGACTAGCTGAGCTCATTCAAGCCAGAGCCCGGAGACAGAGGCTGGAATCTCAGGCAGCCCCACACCCTCGAGCATCTGCCGGGTGCTGGGGCTCAGCAAACAGGCAGGAGTGAGCCCTTACCAGAGGGAGGCCTTGATGGGAGACTCTGGCCCTCCCTCCTACTCCGGGGGAAGCCAGCTACTACCTCTCCATCTCCTTGAGAGAAGAGGGAGCCCGCCAGCAGCCCCCCACTCATAAGGTTCTTCTGCTTTACATCCTCAGTCTGTTCGTCCTACCCACTCCCCAGCCATGACTATACCAACCGGGCCTTTGATTTTCTGTATTCTGATCTTGGTGACTGCCTTTCCCAGGACTAGCCAATTCCTGGAGACAGGAAGCCACCCACCCACACTGCCCCTGCAGTTGCAAACCAACCAATCTAACTCAATTAACCAATCTGGTCTGAAGGTGCCCACACCCTCAACCATCTCCATTTTTTTTTTTTTTTTTTTTTTTGGGTGGTACGTGCCCCTAGCGGGAACCGAACCCAGGACTCTCTGGTTCACAGGCCGACGCTCAACCGCTGAGCCAAACTGGCCAGGGCATCAACCATCTCCTTTCTCAGGCTCTCATATTCCAGGCCACCAGCCACCTGCCCTGATCACCCCAGGGCCAGACACCAGCCAACTGGAGGCACCCGTGCCCCAGAACCCGCTGAAATTATTCAAACCAGTAAATCCTCAATCTGTTTATTGTGCCTCACCTGTTTCCTCCCACAAAACCACAATGAAGGCTCTTACTCCCTCTTCCTCTTCCTCCTGTGCTTCCCAGTGTGCCCCCCACCACGGGTGGCAGCCCCCTCTTCTCAGGCTCTGTAACTATAAGAAACTGTCTTTTCAACGGCGTCCTCTCCGGACCTGCAGGGCTCACCACACCTGGATGATTACAAACCCTGGCCTCAGGCAGTGGCCGCGACCGCCTCTGAAGCCGTCCTCCCCAGAGGACCTCCTTGTTGCGAATGTAATGGATACGTTCTCGTCTTTGACACCCTTATGGCACGTGCCTGTGCTTGGGTGGCTCTCTCCAGGTCTGACAGGCCCCTGGCACCCCTCGGTCCTGCTCCGTTCGGGATCAGACCTGCCCTGGGTTCCGGCTCCTTCCAGGCCGACCGTGCTCCCTGCCTGCTCGTTACTGCCTGTTTGCCAACACCCACCAGACATCTCCCCTCCCCCGGACCCTGCTCCTCACCCCAACCTGGACCTCCCCACCTGCATGTCCGCCGGGACCTCAAGTTCCCCGTGGCCGACCCTGGACTCATGACCTTCTGCCCCAAGGCCCCCGTCTCCTCTCCCCCTTCAGAGAGGCCACACTGGAAGCCTGGAGCTCTGGGGACACCTCGCCAAATGCATCCACGCAGTGCCTCTGTGCTGCCAGTTTGTGGGTGTCCCTCACTGGTCCCATCCTTATGGCTCCCACCCCTTCCGGCCTCATCTCCCCCCCCAAACTGCTCATGCTTCCAGCGGCCACCCCTGTGTGGCCTGCCAGTTCCACACCGGCCCCCATGGCCTCCCCCAAATGCAGGGCCCCTCACACTTCTCCCGCATTAACGCCTTGCACTGCTCCCCGCTGCTCCCCGAATAAAGTCTAAGGTCTTTAGCCTGAGCCGTCCAGTCCTTTGTGATCTGGCTCCTCCCCGCTCTGCAGCCACAGCCTGGGCACCGCCCCTCCCCCGCCGCATGGCCGAACCCCATGCAACTGCAGAATCCGGGTTCCCAGACACACTCCGCACCTCCACACCCCTGCTCCTGAGGCTGCCTCTGCTGGGGACCCTTCTTCTGCCCCGGGAAACAGCACTGCGTTCCCTCTTTTTTATTACTTTTTACTTTATTTATTTGGGGTTTTTGTTTGTTTGTTTGTTTTTGTCTATAGGCAGCACCTACAATATTTGATTGTTCTCATTTCTCCTTAGCTTCATCCAAAAATATTTGTTGAGAAACTTCTTTGTGCCGGGACCAGGACCCCCAGAGACAGAGCAGTGAACCAGACACGGACCCTGACTTTGAGGAAACAGCCATCGTCCCTGCTCCCCAGAAGGGCCTTCCAGCTCACTCTGCCCTGAACACAAGAACCGAGAGCCACCTGGCCGGGCGGGCTCCGCGTGGCCCTCTGTTCATCCCATGCTGCCTCCAGTCATCTTTCTAAAGAAGGCCTCTGGCATGTCACACCCTTCCTGTAACCTTCCCCGACTTCCCACCACCCACAGACGCGGGCTTCTTTCTTCAGCGGGCTCTTCCCCATTTCTCCAGGGCCCCTCAACGGCCACTGCCTTGAGCAACCGCAAACGGCCTGCATGTTTCCCACCTCCACTTCGCGTTGCTTTTTCTCTCTGCTTCTGCTCATGCCTTCTCCTCTGCCTTAAATGCCCTTCCTCAGCCTCACCTGGTTTATTGCTTAGTTACTATGTATCAAACCACACGGACTGGTAGCTAAAGGCAGCAACAGTTCTGTGACTCAGCAGTTCCGTCAGGGATCAGCTGCGACAGCTTATCTGTGCCCCGCGCCCGGAGGTGGCGGGGTTCACCCACGCATTTGCAGTCAGTTGACAGGTGGACTGGGGGCTAGATGATCTTTGAGGGGCTCACGTGATGTCTGGGCCTGTCACCTAGAGCACTGCAGGTCAGGTCTCTCCACGTGGCCAGCTCGGACGTCACGGGGCAGCTAAGTCCACAGAGCAAACCCTGGTGGGCGAGAACTCGCGAGGCCTCTGCCCGCGACACATTCGCTGGTCTCGCTGACTGAAGCGTGTCCTATAGCCGAGCCCAGAATCAATGTGGGAAAGGTGTCTCCCTGGGGGGGCCATTCACATAGCAATCAATCACAGTCTGCCCCGTACCCCTAACGCGGGATAGCCTTCCCACATGTGAGACACACCCAGCCTCCCCAAAACACCCAAAGCAGCATCTAATTGCAACACCAGGCTCAAAGCCCGTGACCTCCAATGAGCGGCAGGTCTGGATGTGGCTGAGTCTCCTGGGAAACACTCCTCAGGTTTGGCTCTTCTCGCTCCGGAGGCGTGTGAACCAAGACAAGCTGTCTGCGCCCATGGGCCCAGCACACAGTGGGGGAGCGGGCACGGTATAACCTTAACAGATAACTCCATTAAAAAAGGGAAAAACAAGAGGCAGATTGCAATCACTGATGGAAAGCAATTCTGAAACCCAGCTGGGCCTCTAAGCTGGAGACAGGGACTGTTACCTGACAAGAACCCAGTTCTCCTTAGCGTCTAGTTATACCCTCTGGGCTCTTGGTTCTGCTCCCTGGGAGGAGTTTCTTTTCCATAAGGAAAAGCCCCTGTGACCATTGGCCAGCTTACTGCCAACAGAAAATGGGGGGCCCAGAGGCCTGTTTTTATATTGAACCCAAACCGATAGAGTTTCACCAATACAATACTCTTGGAAACGTTATGGTTGTTCTGTGCTACTGGGTGTGTTTCATGCACTGAAAGCCACACATATAATTAATTTCAAGAAGGTGGAAGTGAACAGGTGGAAGTTAGATGCAACCTCCTCCTAGGACCGTTGCCAAAATGACAACCAAATTATAGAGCAAGCAACCTGGAGTGTACTGCGCTCAGTGAAACAAGCCAGCCAGAGACAGGCAAGGACCCCGTGGTCTCTCTTATCTGTGGAATCTAATGAACAGAGTAAATTGACCAACACAATTAGTCCAGGGGCCGGACGGGCACGGAGCAGACTGACCTGTCTCGGAGGAGTGGGAGAGGGGACGGGAACTTACATACCTGCACGCATGGCCCACGGACACTGACAACAGTGTGGTGAAGGCCTGTGGGGGGCAGGGAGGAGCTGGGAGGAGGAGGGCAAAGGGTGGGGGTGGAAATGGGGTGCATCTATAATACTGTCGACAATTTTTATAAAGTGGAAAAACAAGCATCAAAATGAAGTTTTCTCTGTTCTAAAAAAATAAAATAATAAAAATCACAACTAGATTACAGAACAGCTGGCCTGGATAACCCTCTGAAGACGAGCTAAACAGAAACCTCACGAGGAGTGATGTACACAGAGGACGCCGCCTTGAGACTGGCAGGAAGGAGGAAGCAGAACAGGCCGGCCCCACACATGGGTGCAGTGCTTGGGAATCTGGAGGGGTCTCAGCGCAGAGGTCCCCCCACGGAGCAGGAGGTCTCAGCCCCAGCCCAGAGCACCAGTGCTGTGACGAGGAGCCCCCACAACACCTGGTGGGAACAGTCAGCGGGGATTTCCGAGCCAGGGAGACAGAAGGCTGCCAAGTGCCCTCTTAAAGGGCCAGTGCACCAAAGTCTCACTCACTGGCCCTCACCCTGGGCTCCGGAGGAGGAACAGCAGCTCAGAGAAGACTGGAGTCACACGGGGAAGGTCGGGCGGTGTGGCTTCGGGGAGAAGACTGGACCAATAGCCGCATGTCCCTGTTGAGTCCCACTCCCATTCTAGCCACAGACGCCGTCTTCCTGGGTCGGGCCCTCCCCTCCGTTAGGCATTAACCTGGGGAGGGTCGGGCCCTCCCCTCCGTTAGGCATTAACCTGGGGAGATGCACTGCCCTACCCTGCCAATGCCCTCGGGCCCCAGTGTGCCAAGCTCTGTCCCTGCAGAGGGCTCTGCTGTGGTGGACAGCCTGGCTCCGTGCTGTTTTTCTTGAAAAACTCACGAGGAAATCGAGGCAGACTCGGAGGGCGCCGGACCACGGGAGAGACTGAGTCATGTGGCTTTAGGGCAAAGACTACTTTTCCCTCAGTACCGACAGGCACCACCAGCCCTGGGCAGAGCCCTCCCTTCCCGTTGACAAATCTTAATCTGCTTTAGCCTGATGAATTCTACTGCATCCGCCCTGATGCCTCCCTGAGACCCCACCCGAACGCAAAGGTATACAGACCCTAGGTGGGGCCTTGGGGTGCCCTGAGATGTTTGCTGAAGGACCTCAAACCAGCACCGGTGCCCAGTTTGAATCCGTGTTAATCTGGTGCGGACCACTCACCCCTCTTGGTGATTCGTTGGAAACTGATTCATACAACTCAAGTCCTACCTGAGGCTGTGTCAGGGGCTGAGCCAAATGAGCAGCCAGCAGGTGGCAGCAAATCCTGGGGTGCCCTGGCATTTTGCTAACCCACCCCAGGCCAGGGACAGGTGGCAGTTGGCTCTGGTACACAGGTTGGCCACTGCCGTGCATATGCAGGGCCGGAACAGCAGCTACCAACCACGGATTACCTTGAAGCTCCTCACAGGTAGCCCTGGGCCAATCACAGGCAGCATCTGATATTGACCTACACCTGAGTACCTCTCAAAAGGCCTCAGAACCAAAACAGCCAGTGGCTGGCTTCAGAGCACATCAGAACACGACCCAATGCGCCTCACAAGCAGTTTACCCAAAGGGAAGTCTGGGCAGGCACTAGGGGCGAATTCCACTCAGGGAGGTCAGCGTCCACGGGACAGCTCGCACACTCCGGTTGGGATCAGTCCTCACAGTCAGCCAACCCCATTCACGACAGGCCAGCAGCACGCAAGAGTCAACTACAGCAGCAGGGCTCACATAACACATGAGGGACACTCATGGAGCAGCCAGCTCAGGTGGCACTAAGCGCCACAGGACACCCAATACATAAGGCGACCCAACCCGGGCTGAGAAATATAGCAGATCCACCTAACACACAGAAACAAATTCAAAGATGCAGCCAAAACGGGGAGACAAAGAAACATGCCCAAAATGAAATGGGAGAAGTTTTCAGGAAAATAATTAAATGAAGCGAAAGCAAGCAATCTACCAGAAACAGAGTTCAAACTGTGGTTCTAAGGGTGGTCAAGGGACTTTGTGAACACTTAAACAGCATTGAGAAAACGGACATGTAAACCGTAGAAAAGGACCTGTCAGAAATGAAGCATACAATAACTAAAATGAAAAATACATTAGAAAAAAAATCAATATCAGATCAGATGGAGAAAGATCGAATCAGCGATTTGGAAAACTAGGTGGCAAATAACAGCTAATCAGAGCAGCAAAAAGGGGGGAAAAGGGAATTTTTTAAAATGAGGATAGTTTAACAAACGTCTGAGACAACACCAGGTATACCATCATCTGCCTCATAGAAGCATCAGAGGAGAAGAGAGAGACCAAGGTATTAAAAACCTATTAGAAGAAATAATGACTGAAAACTTCCCTACCCTAGTGAAGGTAAAAGAAACATGGTCCAGCCCTGGCCGGTTTTGCTCAGCGATTAGAGCATCGGCCTGCGGTCCTGAGAGACCCGGGTTCGGTTCCCACTAAGGGCATGTACCTCGGTTGCAGTTTGTCCCCGGCCCTGGTTGGTCATGCGGATGGCAGCCACTCGATGTGTCCCTTTCACATCGATGTTTCTCTCTCTCTCTCTCTGTTCCTCTCTCTTCCTCCCACTCTACCTGAACAAAAAATTGAAAAATGTCCTCGGGTGAGGATAAAAAAAAAAAAAGAAGAAGAAAGAAAGAAACATGGTCCAGAAAGTGCAGAGTCCCAAACAAGATGCACGCCAGGAGGCCCACACCAAGACACATCATCATCATCAAAATGCCAGAGATTGAAGACAAAGAGAGAATCTCAAAAGCAGCAAGAGAAAAGCAGTTAGTTACCTACAAGGGAGCTCCCACAAGACTTCTAGTTGATTTTTAACAGAAACTTTACAGGCTAGAAGAAATTGGCACAAAATATTCAAAATGATGAAAAACAAGAATCTACACAAAGACTATCCTACCTCAAAAAACTATCATGTAAAATTTAAGAAGTAATAAAGAGCTTTCCAGAAAAGAAAAAGTAAAGGTACTTCATCACCACCAAACCAGTATTACAGGAAATGTTAAAGGACTTCTTTAAGAAGAAGAAAGAAAAAACACAGATAATAAAATATGGCAATAACTATGTACCTATCAATAATCACTTTAAATGTAAGTGGATTAAATGCTCCAATCAAAAGACATAGGGTAGCTGGATGTATAAGAAAACAAAACCTATATACATGCTGTCTACAAGAGACCCACCTCCGATCAAAAGACACACAGAGACTAAAAGTAAAGAGATGGAAAAAGATATTTCATGTAAATGGAAACCAAAAAAAAAATCTGAAG
The DNA here is from genome assembly GCF_014108415.1 of Molossus molossus. Classification (NCBI taxonomy): domain Eukaryota; kingdom Metazoa; phylum Chordata; class Mammalia; order Chiroptera; family Molossidae; genus Molossus; species Molossus molossus. The sequence continues at coordinate 12,684,798 of NW_023425348.1, read as the reverse complement.
TAGCAATACTCGTATCAGAAAATAGAGTTTAAAACAAAGACTATAATAAGGGACAAAGGACGTTTCATAATGATAAAGGGATCAATCCAACCAGAGGATATAACCCTTGTAAATGTGTATGCACCCAACACAGAAACACCTAAATGTATAAAGCAAATGTTGATGATCATAAAGGAAGAGATCAACAGTAATACAGTCATAGTAGGGGACTTTAACATCAGTGGCTACATCTTTCACATAGAAAATCAACAAAGAATCAGTGTCCTTAAATGATATTAGACTAGATAAATTTAATAATATTTTTACAGCATTTCACCTCAAAGCAGCAGAATATACATTCTTTTCAAGTGCACGTGAAACATTTTCCATGATAGAAAACCACCACAAATATTCAAAATGGTGAAAAACAAGGACTACAACCAAGACTACCCTACTTCATTTATCTTGAGATAAATGACAATAGAAACACAACTACCAAAAATCTATGGGACACAACAAAAGCAGTCCTAAGAGGGAAAATCATAGCAATGCAGGCCTACCTTAAGAAAGAAGAAAAATACCAATCTAATCTTACACCTAAAGAAACTAGAAAAAGAATATCAAGCAAAACACAAGAATAGAAGGAAGGAAATAATAAAGATCAGGGCAGAAATGAACAAATAGCATCTAAAAAAGCAATATAAGATCAACGCAACCAAGAGCAGATTCTTTAGAAAGATATGCAAAATTGACAAACCTTTAACCAGACTCATCATGAAAAATTAATAAAATTAATAAAATTAAAAATTAATAAAATTAAAATTAATAAAATTAATAAAATCAGAAATGAATGAGGAGAACTGACAACTGGCCCAGAGAAATACAATGGATTATAAGTAAATACTACAATTATATGCGAACAAATTGGACAATCTGGAAGAATGGATAAATTCATAGAAATATGCAATCTTTCAAAACTGAATCTAGAAGAAACAGAAAATAAGAAGACAGATTACAATCAATGAAATTGAAGCAGTAATCAATAAAACCTCCCACAAGCTAAAGTCCTGGACCACATGGCTTCACAAGTAAATTTTACCAAACATTCAAAGAAGAATTAACAGCCATCCTTCTAAAAACTATTTGAAGAATTTCTAGAGGAAGAAAGCTCTCAAGCTCATTTTCTGAGGTTAGCATTACTCAGATTCCAAAACCAAATAAAGACATTACCCAAAAAAAAATAAAGAAATTATAGGCCAATATCCCTGGTAAACAGAGAAGCAAAAACCCTCAACAAAATATTAGCAAACCAAATTCAGCAATACATTAAAAAGATTATACACCATGATCAAGTGGAATTCATTGCTGGGATGCAAAGATGGTTTAGTATTTGCAAATCAATTAACATGATGCACAACATAAACAAAATAAAGGATAAACATCAAATGACCGCCCTGGCCAGTTTGGCTCAGCGGTTGGAGCATTGGCCTGCGGACCAGAGAATCCCGGGCTCGGTTCCCGCCAGGGGCACGTACCAAAAAAAAAAAAAATCATATGATCACATCAATAGATGCGGAAAAAGCATTTACAAAATCCAGCTCCCATTTATAACCAAAAAAAAAAAAAACCTCTCAGCAAAGTGTGAATAGAAAAAATATAATAATAAAGGTCATATATGACAAACTCGCAGCCAACATCATACTCAATGGGGAAAAACTAAAAGTGTTTCCCTTAAGGTCAGAAACAAGACCGGGATGTCCACTTTCACGACTCTTACTCAACATAGTACTGGACGTCATAGCCACAGCAATCAGACAAGAAGAAGAAATAAAAGGCATCCAAATTGGAAAAGAATATGTAAAACTGTTATTATTTGCAGATGACATGATATTGTACATAGAAAACCCTAAAGACTCCACCAAAAAAATAGACTAGAAGTGATAAATTAATTCAGTAAAGTAGCAGAATACAAACTACTCAGAAGAGATAAACCAAAGAACTTATGCATATAAGCATAACCAATGGACATAGACAATGTCCATTATTGTCATTGGGGGTGGGGAATGGCAGGAGGGTGTCAATGGGGGGAAAGGGAGAAATATCTATAACAAAAATAAATTAATTTAAAAATAAATAAATAATTTAAAAGAAAAAAACAAAGACGCTAATGCAGCTATGGGACAACATGCTTAATAGAATTAGAAATCCCCTTGTTTAACTGAGAAGGTCTACTAGGCATCACCTTAAATTTTCCTGGGGTGTTAAAGATTCTACAGTCATACCCTTGACTTAATCTTTACCCTTAGACCTTGACTTTGAGAATCTATTGCCTGCTACAAAGACTGGAAATAAGACCTAGATTTCTTTTCCAATCCAACAAACTGGACAGATCCTTATTTAGCTCCTCTCTCTCTCTCTCTCTCTCTCTCTCTCTCTCATAATACCTATGCCAGCTAGAAGGAACTGGAGGGCCTTTTTGATATTCCTCCTCTAGATCTCTCCAGCCAAATCCACAGATTCATTAGGCACCTTTTCTGTCTCCTAAGGTACCACGAGCAAGATTGGCAGCAAGTGTTTCACCACCGTATAACAGGGTCGCCCTTGACCCAGCTTCCAAGGAGTTTGGAAGCCTCTACTAAGTTTCTTCACAGTTCCTCTAGCCTGCACAAGCCTTTGCCCACCACAATTCTACAGCCAATGCCACGTGCGTAGGCTCTTTAAGACAGCACCACGCTTCTGGGTACCAATGTATGTATCCAGTACCCACTGTCACAGAACCAATCACCTAAAACAACAGTTTAAAACTACCCCCATCTTACTAAGCTCGTGGATTCTATGAGTCAGGAATTCAGACTTGTCTCTGTCCCACAATAGCAGAAGCCAGCTGAAAACTTGAACAGCTAAAGGGGGGCAACTCAGAGAGCTTGGGGCTAGGATTATTGGGAAGCTTCTTTTCACACATCTGAACCCTGGGCTGAAATGACTCTGAAGGCTGAATTCACCAGGGACTGTTTGCCAAAGCACCTATGCAGCACCCAGCTAGGTGACTAGGCTTCCTTACAGCAGGCAGACCCCTTACCCCTGAGAGTGAGTGTCCCAGCAAACAGAGTAAAATGTATACGGCCTTCTGAGACCCCAATTCAACTGGTGCAGCCACTATGGAAAACAATATGGTGTTACCTCAAAAAGTTAAAAATTGAACTGCCATTTGACCCCGTGATCCCACTTCTAGGAATATACCCTAAGAAGCCTGAAACACCAATCAGAAAGAATATATGTACCCCCATGTTCATAGCAGCACTATTTACAATAGCTAAGATCTGGAAACAGCCCAAGTGTCCATCAGTAGATGAATGGATAAAAAAGCTGTGGTACATGTACACAATGGAGTACTACGCAGCTGTAAGAAAGAAAGATCTCTTATCCTTTAAGACGACATGGAGGGACCCGGAAAGTATCATCCTAAGCAAAACAAGCCAAACAGAGAAAGACAAGTATCATGTGATCTCACGTATTTGTGGAATATAATGAACAAAGTCTGAGGAACAGGGTAGTCCCAGAGACGTGGAAGTGGGGTACAGACTGACAATCCCCAGAAGAGGGGGTAGGGGGAGAGAAAAACCACAGAACTTATATGCATGTATGTATATCCAATGGACATGGACAACAAAGCTGGGGACAGGGTAAGGAGGGAGAGGAAGGAGGGTATCAATGGGGTAAAAAGGAGAAACATCTGTAACAAAAATAAATAAATAAATAAATAAATAAATAAATAAATAAATTTTTTAAAAGACTCAAATTCAAGTCCTTCAGCATTATTTCTGCCACACTCTATTGGTCGAAGCAGTCACAAGCCCACTGAGATCCCAGAAGGGACACGGACGTCACTTCTTGAAGGAACATCAAAGAATGTGGATCCAGGTTCTAGAACCACCACAGTCAGCTTCTCCGGGATGGTTCGCTGCTGTTCTACGTGGCATCCGTTGGAATGACCCATGCTCTGGTGACCGTGTGGCTAGCTGATGCCCAAGGGTGGCAGGTCTGAGCTGCGGCGCCTCCATTCTCCACGTGACTCGTTCAAACTTCCTCACCCGGCAGCGGAATTCCGAGAAGGCCAGCCCCACTGTACAAACACGTATCGAATTTCTGCTTGCATCTTATTTGGTCAAAGAAGGCACACGACCAAGCCCAGCATCAGTGTGGAAAGGGATCCCACAGAGGGCACGGCCACCAGGAGTCATTAGATGTCCTTAAGGTCACAATCTACCACACCTGGCAACTCCCATTCGTCTGTAAAGACTCAGTTCAAGCCTCAGGTCCTCCAAGAAGGCCTCTCTGACAGACTGGGTCATCATCCCCCCAAACCCCCACCCACCTTGGACTCCCACAATACTCAGCGTTGCCTCTGTTCTCACCCTACTGTTTTCTCATTATCTAGCTACCATCTCTGTGTCCCCGCCTGGACAAGCCTTTGGAGGCAGAGACTGTGCTCCGCTGACCTTCGTACTCCCCGGGTCTAGCCCTGTACCTCGAATATTGTGCTGAGAACAACGATGTGTTTTATTATGTGCTTAACTAAGCATCCAGGAATAAAGGGTTTGAATTAAATGCTGAAAATCTTCTCTCCATTGCAGCTTTGCCCTCTCTCCCTCAGCCCTGCACTCTAAGAGATAAGCTATTTCTGTCATCCTCTCCAGCCCAGCATGCAGCTCTCCAGGGAGGGACCTCGCCCAGCCCAGGGAGTTGACGTCAACTAGATATCAGGAGAGACAGTAGTGTAGAGCAGTGGTTCCAAGATCTTTCTTTTTCCTTTATTGATTTTAAAGAGAGAGAGATAGAAACATCGATGAGAGAGAACATCGACTGGCCGCCTCCTGCGTGCCCCCCACTGGGGATCGGGCCCACAACCTGGGCATGTGCCCTGACCGGGAATCGAACCTGCAACCTCTTGGTGCATGGTCGACGCTCAACCACTGAGCCACACCGGCCCGGCCAAGATTTTTTTTTTTTTTTAATTTTATAGACTAGTCACATTTCCAAAGAAGTTCGAAGACCAACAGAAGGTTACTGGTGTCTTTTTTCTGCCCAGCAAAGACACTGCCACACATACCATCTACCACCACCCCTTCGGAAAAGCAGAAAGGTATAACCTCAGACTGAAAATACAAGCCTTCCCAAAGAAAAGGGGGGCGGGTAGCCATTAGCCCAAAGTTAGGGTTCAAGAATATGTGCTGTCCTGACATCTGGTCATTTCCGGAGGGCCTCAAGTGGTCTGACCGTCAGTTCTCCTGATCAGCCTGTAGCAGAGGGTTTCAGTTCCCTGCCAGCCCACAGAATCAGTCAAAAGAGCCCGGCCCATCCTCCCCTGGGGAGCAGAGCTTCCCACAGCCTGGTCACTCTGCTCCCACTTCAAGTCCAAGTGGACCTGCGTGGCCCGGGGTCTCCTCCTCTGGGCTGCGAGTATGTAAGACGAGTAAACTATGCTGACCTCACCTGCCAGCACCACAGGCCGTATGCTCGGCCATCTCCAAAACCCTGGCCTGGGAATCCCTCCCTCATCAAGAGTGAAGAGGTCACCAGAACAAGGTGGCAACCTGGCATCTCTGTCCAGTCCACAGCACAGTGGCCTTGTTGGCCTTATCTTGCCATGAACCAGTAAAATCAGTCTAGCAGCCCTGGCCAGTTTGGCTCAGCGGTTAGAGCGTCAGCCCGCGGCCCAGAGAGACCTGGGTTCGGTTCCTGCTAAGGGCACGGACCTCGGTTGCAGTTTGTCCCCGGCCCCGACTGGGGTCGTGTGGGTGGCAGCCAGTCAATGTGTCTCTCTCGTGTTGATGTTTCTCTCTCTCTCTCTTCCTCCCTCTCTCCCTCCTGCTCTATTTAAAGATAAATGCAAAAATGTCCTTGGGTGAGGATAGAAAAGTGAAAAATCAGTCTAGCAGACGGAAGATCCCCCCGGGGAGCCGTGGAGAGCACTCTCTGTGGAGCCAGGAGATCTGGGATCTAGCTACTCCTAGCCGTGCCCCAAAGTATTTGTCTAGCCTCTGACAGATCAGCCGTCTTCTCGGGCCTCGGTTCCCAGCCCTGCGAGGATGGGATGGCGCCCACCGCCTCTGTGCTCCTATGAAGAACGGGGCGATGAAATCGAAGGAGAATGAGGTGGTGTTCCCTTCGTCCCACCGGGGCGTGCGTTTCAGGGAAATTCTCCTCCTGTGTGCTTCCAGCTGGAGCCCCGAAGATGAGGGGAGAGAAACGATCTAAGGAGTCGACAGGGCAGCGAAGTCTGTCTTGGGTCGATACCTCTCCACGCTCCCTGCTCTCAGCCTTTCCATCATGCCCTGTTCGCAAACGGGGGTTTTTAATCTCCTCCTGTTCCCAGACCGTCGCTTCTGAGCCATTAACGCAACCAGCCTGAGACCGTGTTCAGCAGACGGGCAGCTGTGCCCCCCCCCCACCGAGCACACACACCCCTCCCTTCCTGGGGTGCAGTGCTTGGGGACCCAGAAACTAGGCCAGGAGCTCATAACCTCATCAAAGTAGCACAGCGAGGCCTTCCACCCAGCTCAGGCCTGGGCTGCACAGAGGGAAAGAGCATAAAGGGTCTCAGCCTGCCAGAGCCCAGATACCTTCTGTAGCTGATGGGCCTCCGGCTATCCCCACGTCCTGCCAACGAAAAGGAGTCGTCCCAGCTCCTGTGTGTGGGTGTGGGTGAGAGAGAGAGAGAGAGAGAGAGGGAGAGGGAGAGGCAGGGAGAGAGGGAAGGAGAGGGGGAGGGAGAGGAGCGGGGGGGGGGGGGACAGGGAGGGAGAGGGAGAAATAAAGAGACAGAGCAGGGACAAGGCCCCAAGCGAAAGCCATTACGTTCCATTAGGAAAGACCCCTGGACGTCAACCGTAAAGCAGTTAAGCAGGAAAAGGCAGACTGCGCGGAGGACAGGAAGGAGGCCGTGTCTGGAATGCAGCAGGACGAATGGGAAAGATGGGGGGGCAGCCATAACAGTGACCCCACCGCCCACCACAATGAGAAGCCCCATGTGAAGAGAAGCACCTGATGGAGACGCGTGTCCTGCAGCCTCAGACCCTGAGGACCTGGGAACCTGCAGCTGGCCAGCTCCCCCCCTCCCGTCCCCCCCCCCCCCCCGGGGCTGCAGAGACCCCAGGTGGGCAGGGCAGCTGCATTAACCGCCCCGGGCCTCTGGCGTTCACCAGCGCAAATGGCCCTGGCTCTGGCCACCCAAGAGGCTCCTTCCAGTTAGAAAGTTCCATCACCGAGTTCTGGGCAGCCGTCCAGTCTCTAAGGCTGGAGAGGGAAGAGAAGTTCCCGCTCGCTAGCGCGCTAGCCCAGGGACGACGTCCAACAGGGCCATTACAGTGACCGAACCCGCAGCCAAGTGCCAGGGCCGACTTCTATGAACAGGAGAACCGGCCGGCAGACGGCAGGAAGGCCCGGCCGACCCACAGGCTGTCCTGACCAGAATTCACCAAGCGGCCATGAGAATGCAAATAAACAAAATAGCCCTTTGTGCAAAAAGTCCCCTCACCTGTGGGCGGGAGAGACAGCTCAGCACTGCGGTGAAAAGGAGAAGACCCAAGAGCTTCTGATGACATCAGATTGATGGGGCTCGGGCAGGTGACCCAGGAGATTAAACACTTGGTCTCTGCCCTGGCCGGTTTGGCTCAGCAGTTACAGCATCAGCCTGCAGACCAGAAAGTCCCGGGTTCGGTTCCCGCGAAGGGTACGTACCTCGGTTGCAGTTGGTCCCGGTTGGGGTCATGTGGGTGGCAGCCAGTCCATGGGTCTCTCTCTCATCGATGTTTCTGTCTCTCTTCCCCCCTCTCTCCCTCCCGCTCTATCTGAAGATAAATGCAGAAATGTCCTCAGGTGAGGATTAAAAAAAAAAAAAAGCTTGGTCTTCACTATTCCTTTCTAGTCAGTCCCCACCCCCACCCCGGTCCCCCAGTTCCACAATCCCCCCTCCTCCTGGGCTAGGACGTGGCAGTGGGGTGGCTCAGCCCTAAGGAGTTGGGGTTCCACAGCCCAGGTAGACTGGCCAGCTCTCCCACCTACGAGCCATGAAATGGGATGAGATGACTCTGGAAGGGGCAGAAAAGAATATTCGACTTCATAGAAGATACTAGACGAGTAAGAAAACAAATCCTAGCGGGGCCTTAGCCATGGTTAGAAAAACGGTTTCTCATCCTTCACCGCGTTCGCCGTGCTTGCTGTGTTCGGATGAAAGAAAAGCCCGCTCCGAGCTGACTGGGGGTCCTCGGCAGCCGACCTCAGGACTGCTGTCCCTTCTGATCTGAGGACAAGGGGACTGCAGACATCGTGGTAAATTAACCACCTGACTCTACTCCTGACTGCCACTCACTGGCGACCAGCTTCTGCAGCCCCCAGACAAACTCCGTCCCCCTTTGCCCAACACCTTTTACAATCACCCCCAGCCAACTCCTCCCCTCTTCTCCGTAATCAATTTTCCCTTTTTGCCCTCACTGTCCTCTCTCAGGTGGGCATTGTGCCTCTAGCCTCTGAAAGCAGCTGGCAAGAATGGCCGCCATCAACAAATCCTCAAACAACAAGTGCTGGCGAGGGTGTGGAGAAAAGGGGACTCTAGTGCACTGCTGGTGGGAATGCGGACGGGTGCAGCCGAAAACACTGTGGTGTTTCCTCAGAAAGTTAAAAATTGAACTTCCATTTGACCCAGTGATCCTACTTCTAGGAATATACCCTAAGAAGCCTGAAACAGCAATCAGAAAGAATATATGTACCCCCATGTTCATAGCAGCACTATTTACAATAGCTAAGATCTGGAAACAGCCCAAGTGTCCATCAGTAGATGAGTGGATAAAAAAGCTGTGGTACATATACACAATGGAGTACTACGCAGCTGTAAGAAAGAAAGATCCCTTATCCTTTGAGAGGACATGGAGGGACCTGGACAGTATTATCCTAAGCGAAACAAGCCAATCAGAGAAAGACAAATACCACATGACCTCACTTATTTGTGGAATATAATGAACAAAACAAGCTGAGGAACAAAATAGACCCAGAGACACAGAAGTAGGGTGCAGACTGACAGACCTCTGAAGGGCAGGGGGAGGAAGAGGTAAACCACAGAACTTATATGTATGCATGATAACCATGGACATACACAACGATGCTGGGGGGTGGGGAGGATCCGGAGAAGCATCTGTAACAAAAACAAAAGCAGCTGGTAAGTGGGGGGTGGACAGAACGGATGTTACAAGATGCCCCACCCCTGCCCATACTGCCGGCAGTACTGGAATAAACGCTTATGTACCACTCAACCTTGTCTCTGCTTTATTGGCTCAGGTAGTGACCGGCGGCCAGACCCATCCATTGTCCGATTTCAAGTCCAGCAGAGTGTTTGGGCGAGGACGCAGGCATGGATGCAGCATGCCCGGCACAGGGCTTGGGGCTTGAGGGACTGGGGGTGGGCAGGAGGGCAGGAAATCTAGAACCTTCTCGCTCCCCCTGCACAGGGAGGTGCCAGGCCAGCAACCCAGAGAAACTGAGTGTCCTGGGATGAGGACGGGGTGGGGCAGGGCGGGAGACGTGGGAACACTGGGTGCGGAGCCTCCCGGGGGCTGTTCCGATGTGGGAAAACAGCCCACTACCCTCGCGTGGCAAATTCCAACTCCACGAGCTCTGACTGGAGCGCCCTGGGGTCCAGCTCCAGCCGACAAGGAAGCCAGGAGGTGAGCGCACGGCCCAAGGGGACCTGCGGGCCTCCGTCCTCCCCTCCTGGCCCTTGGCTTTCCCACGGCCGTTAGAAGCCTGGGCTGGGAAAAGGGGGTGAACGCCTTCAGAGGGGAGCGATCCCTGTGGGGCTCTGGGCGGCCGCCCCCACGCTGCCCAGCCGATCGGGGTCACCGGCGAGGCCTGTCCGCCCAGGGCGAGGCCCCCTCTGCAGCACACTGCCACCCTTCCGCACCCACGCTGGGCCGCCACCTCCCCCTCCTGCCACCCCGGCTCGCTCCCCTCAGCTCTGATTGGCCGAGCCGCGGGCCCTCCCAGCCCCTCCCCTCCCACCCCTGGTGAAAACTGCGGGCACCCGGCGGGCTGCAGCAACCCGAGGCGGCGTGGGGAAGAGGCCGCAGCCGCGGACGACCGGAGCCAGGTGGGAGCCTGCGCCAGGGCGGGGCCCAGATGCCCTGCGAGCCTCTCCGCCCGACAACCGGTCCGCGGGCGCCCTGGGAACGCGCCGCGCAGCGCTTGGGGAGGGGTTGGCTTTCCCGGCGGGTCCGAGGTCGGACCCCACCCTGCGGGCCGGGGGCGCACCTGCCTTTCCCGGGAGGCCTCCCCGGCTCTCGCCCGCTGCGGGTGGGGGTGGGGTGCGGTCCTGGAGCTGGGGCGCTGGAGAACGGCGAGGAAGGGCGCCAGGGACAGCCTTGGGCTCCGCGCCTCACCCAGGCGACCCCAGCCCGAGCTCGCGGAGGCGGGGGCGGGGAGAGGGAGCGTTGAAATGGGGGAAAGAGCGGAGAATGGCCAGCTGGAGGGAACACCCGACGGCCTCGGAGCGGGCTGGGTGCCGCGCGCCCGCGCAAAGGAACCGCAGTGCCGCCGGCGGGGTCTGGGTGGAAGGCCCGCGGACGGGGAGGGAAGAACAGGAAAACGATGCGAGGGGGGCAGGGAGACCTCAATTTCGAAAGGACTGAAGTACAGAAAAGGAATAAGGGTGGGGCCCGGGGACCCGGCCGCGGGTCGGAGGGGGCGAGGGGGCCGTAGAGCCGAGCTTCCCTGGGTTCTAGTCTGCGAAGACACTAGGTAGAGGAGACGAAAACAAGATGTGCCTCCCCGGCCCTCTCTAACCCTCCCTTTGGCTCTACAACGCTCTTCGGCTCGATAACCCCCTCCAGCCCCAGCTCCGGGTCCCTTTCTGGTTCCAGCCGCCGCTTCAGCTGCTAGATCCCCAAGCGCGCACCTCCCCTCCATAGCTCGGTGTCCGAGAAGCAAAGCCACATGCCGACTCCTCTTCATCTCCAGCAGCACCTCCAGGGTCCTCTCGACATGGGCACGAGAGGGTGTTCCTGTAGCCGCAGCCACCGCGGGACCCCAGCCTCGCCCTGCGCGCACGGGCGCATGCACCGGGGCAGGGCCCGGTGCACACGGGCAGGCGCCCGTCCTGAGGCCTCTCCCTGGCACCGGTGCGGACAGGCTGGGGTACCTGCTCTGGGTTGCTTTGCAAGGCTAGACTGCAAAAGAAAAAAAAAAGTGGGGGCAGGGCAGAGAGCCCAGGCCCCAGGCTGCTGAAGCTGGAGAACGCAGGCCCAGGAATCCTGCCCGGAGAACTGGGCATAGGGAAGCATCAGTCCGACAACATATGCAATAGGAGAACATTGGCACCCCCTCGCACACATCTGAGAACAAGCACCCCTAGCTGTGTGCCAAGTGCAGTTCTGTCCGGGAGCACCTTAGCCCCCCCCCTCCCCCCCACACACACACGGGACATCGCCCCTGAGCAGTCACTAAGGAGGGCGTTCAGTGGGCAGATCACTGACTAGGGAGCACGGTGCCAGATATTTGTCATTTTGCGCTTTTTTTTTTTATCTTTATCGTTGAAAGTATTACGGATGTCCCTCCTTTATTCCACCAGACACCCTCCTTCCTGCTCTCGCCCCACCCCCCGCCTTCACTGCCCTGTTGTTCAGTGTCTGTGGGTTGTGCATACATGCATGTAAGTTCTTTGGTTCATCTCCTCCCGCCCTCCTGCCCCCTCCCCTGTGTAACCTTTTCTTAATGACATCACAACCCTGGGTTCTCTGAAGCTCAGATGCAACTTGTTCATTCAATATCTTTTTTTTTTATCCTCGTCCGAGGGCATTTTAAGCATCTGGTATGTGCCAGGAACGGTTTGGACATGGGGGATTTTCTTCTGAATAAGAACTAGAAAGTCCCTGAAGGAGCAGTATTTGTTTAAGAGAGTTTTACTTTTGCAAGATAAAATAAGTCCCGGAGCCCTCGCTGCTGTGGCTCAGTTCACTGGAACATAGTCCCAGGCACCGAAATGACAAATTGGGGATGGGGGTGTCAGGGAACATACCTAGGTTGTGGTTTGTCCCTGGTCAGGGTGCGAATGAGAGGCAACAGATTCTGTTTTTCTGACATGGATGTCTCTTTCCTTCTCTCTCTCCCCCCCACCCCACCTCTGTTACCCTCTCTCCAAAAATCAAAGAAAATGTCCTAGGGAGAGGATTTAAAAAAAAGAGTTCTGGAGATGGGTTGCACAACAATATAAATGAACTTAACACTACTGGACTGTATATTTAAAATGTTTAAGATAGGCCCAGCCGGTGTAGCTCAGTGGTTGAGCATCGACCCTGCATCCAGAGGTCACCAGTTCAGTTCCCGGTCAGGGCAAACGCCCAGGTTGTGGGCCTGATCCCCAGTGGGGGGCGTGCAGGAGGCGGCCAGTCGATGTTCTCTCTCATTGATGTTTCTATCTCTCTCTTTCTCTCCCTCTAAAATCAATAAAGGAAATATTTCTTTCATGGTTAAGATGATAGTCCTGGCCAGTTCTCAGTGGTTAGAGCACCAGCCCACGGAACCAAGGGTTGCAGGTTCAATTCCTGGTCAAAGGCATGTACCTGGGTTGCAGTGTCTCTCAGCTCCCTCTCTCTCTCTCTCTCTCTCTCTCTCTCTCTCTCTCCCCCCCCCCCCCCCGCTCCCTTCCACTCTCTAAAAACCATTTTTCCTCCGGTGAGGACTAACCAAAAAAAAAAAGGTTAAGATGCTAAGTTTTGTGTTATGTGGCTTTTATCACAATCACAGGATAGGGGTCCCCTGCCTTCCTGAAGGGGAAGGAGAAGGGACAGCAAAGTTAAAGCCGCTTGCTGAGAGTCACCCAGCTCGTGAGTGATCAGCAGACACCGTTTTAGGGCGTGTCTGCGCCCCCTCCCTGGGGAGGAACTGGCAGTCATGCTCACTGAGGAGGGAAGGACGGGGTGCAGGGAAGGGCTTGAGCGCCTGCCATGGCCCTTACGAAGTGTGTCCCTGGGCCCCCAGCCCGGCAGAGGTGTGGACACTCCTGCCTCCTCTCTGGCTGACTCCCTTCCTGTTCCCACCCCAGATCCAGCACTGAGCTCTTGGCGCCATGAATCCCGTGGTCAGCGTCACCCTCCTGCTGACAGGTACCGGGCAGGGGCGGGGCGGGGCTTCGGACACCCGGGCCCCTTCCTCTCGGGACGCTGGCTCCTTCCTCACAGCCTGCGAGGGTGGAGATGGCGAGGGGACAGAGGGCTGTTCTCAGTCCTTGCGTCCGCTGAGCCACCTGATGGTCCGACTGCCCGAGGTGGTTCGGACACATCTCCCAGAGCCCACCCCAGACTGAGGCAGGGTCCCCACGTGGAAACCGGGCACCAGCTGCCACAGTCCCCCATCCTGGCAAGGGGGCTCAGGACTGGACACCTGAGGGGGCAGGCCGGGGTGGAAAGAGGTGCTCGGAGAGCAGACCCTCGTGCCCTCGCTGGCCAGGCCCCACCCTGGAGGTCCCCCAACTCAGAGGGGGCACTGCTTCTGCCAGTCTTGCAGGTGGCCAGTGGACAGAAGGTGACCAGCCTGACGGCCTGCCTGGCGGACCAGAGCCTGCGGCTGGACTGCCACCATGAGAACTCCACCACCCTGCCCATACAGTTCGAGTTCAGCCTGACCCGTGACGCAAAGAAGCACGTGCTGTTCGGCAACATCGGGGTGCCCGAGCACACATACCGCTCCCGGACCAACTTCACCAGCAAGAACACCGTCAAGGTCCTCTACTTGTCCGGCTTCACCAACAATGACGAGGGGCAGTACACCTGCGAACTCCGCGTCTCCGGCCAGCCTCAGACCTTCTCCAGCAAGATCTCTGTGCTCAGAGGTAAGGCAGGCCCCTCACAAGGCCCCACCCCCGCCTGCGCCCCGGGAATCACTGCCATCATGGGGGGCAGGTGACAGAGGGGCGTGGCTGAAGGTGCATCCCTGGGCCTCCACCATCCTCCCTCTCCGCACCTGGGAGCCGGGTTGACACCAGAGGCCTTGCCCACGGTTTTCTGGTGAGGATGCTTAGTTACGAGGTGATGCGATGTTGGTTCAAGGGCTCGAGAACCCGCCCACGGGATAGAAGGTCGGACCCATTAGACCCGATCGCCCCGGTTCCAGCCAGAACATCAAGGCACCGGCCACCCCCAGGAAATGCACCCGTGCCCTGGGCCCGCGGAGGCCTGGGGCCTGCTCTGCCCTGCACCCCATTCTCTCTCCACAGACAAGCTGGTCAAGTGTGGGGGCATCAGCCTGCTGGCCCAGGACACCTCGTGGGCGCTGCTGCTGCTCGGCCTGCCCCTCCTGCAAGCCCTGGGCTTTGTCTCCCTGTAACGGCCAGGCCCACGGAGGACGCAAGAGGTCGCAAGGCCCAGCCCAGAGACCCTGCTTCCCTGGGTCTGCTGACCCCGCCCCCAGCCCTCACGGGGGGGACAGCGAGGACCCCATCCCTCCTAGGAATCTCAGCGCTGCATGCCATCACCCACCCCCCCACCCCCGCCACCCACTCCCTCCACGTGCCACTGGCTTGTGTCCTCCTTCCACAGCCGCTTCTGTCTGGTCTTTTTAGGGTGCTCCTTCCTCTTCTTTGGGGTTTGTGAGAAGGGAAGCCAGGGTCAGGGCCTAAGGAGAGTGAGGGACGGGCTGTAGGTCAGGGGCGCCGGCCCCTGGGGGCTGGCCCTTGCCCACCGGGACCAGCGGCCTGGGGGAGACCTCAGGGAGGAGGGGTTGGCCTCTGCCTGGCGCCTCCCTCAGCAGCCCCACCCCCAGCCGGGAGGGCACCCCAAGCTTTGCAGCCTGTTTCCCGGGAAGAGAGCTGGGCGCCTCCAGGGCCACCTCTGTCGTCACTAAAGGGTCGTCCTCACTGCGGAGGTCCCTCCCCGAGTGGGCCCGGCCCCAGGCCGTGGAAATATTGTGCCCCTGAGCAGTGCTCATGTCGGGTGGCAGGAAGGGCCCATCATCCTCCCTACATAACGAAGCTAGAAATGGAGCCTCTGGCCCTCGCTGCCCCCCCCAGTAGTGGGGGTGGGGGGCAGAGGCAACAAGCCCCTTCCCGGGCTGGCCCGAATGCCCGAGGACTCCCGGCCACTGGCCTGGGGCAGTCAGGTGCGCCATGGGGGGTCCCAGGTGTTTCCCAGGAAGCTCTCCTTCCCTCCCCCCTCAGGCCAGCGCCAGCTGGCAGGTGCCGAGCCTCAGACAGCCCCTGCCCCAAAGCCTGCTTCTCAGGGATCTCTGGGGGCCTGGGCGGGCCATGGAGTGAGACCCCTGAGCAGGACCTGCCTCCACAAATGGCTTCCCGCCCCCAGCACCCCGTCCTGTCCTGTGACCTTCAATGTGCCGCCACTGCTACAGCGTCTCACGGAGGACAAGGCAGCCGCACAATAAAGCCTCCCCGCTGGAATCTGTCCTCCCGGCTCTGCTTTGCTCTGGTCCCCACGCCGCCCCCCCCCCCGACCACGCCGCCCCCCCGACCACGCCGCCCCCCCCGACCACGCCGCCCCCCCCGACCACGCCGCCCCCCCCGACCACGCCGCCCCCCCCACCACGCCGCCCCCCCCCGACCACGCCGCCCCCCCCCGACCACGCCGCCCCCCCGACCACGCCTCCCGGAGGTCCAGCCTGCCGCCCCCTCCGCTCCCGGCCCCGCCCTCGCCCCCAGGGGGACCATGCACGCCTGGCATCACACGTGCGCCCAATAAATGAATGTCCCCTCTCTGCTGACTCACCTGCCTGTGTGGGCCGAGCCCTGCCCCTGAGACACGTGACAGGCACCGAGACGCGGAGTCCACCCCGCTCAGCTGGCCCTCGGGGTGCCCCTCCAGTGCGCCCCGGCGGTGCACAGGGCAGGGCTGGGCCGCTGGAGGGGGCCGGAGGGGGCCGGAGCGGGCGGGCGGGACGCCCTGCACTCAGGGTGCAGTCGGGGGGCCAGGACAGGACCGGTGGGGAGGGAGCGCGAAGCCACCCTTGGCTCATCCTGGCGCAAGGACCGCACCGTGGGGCCGGCGCCCGCCCCCAGCCTTCCAGGCTTTGCCGGGAAATCGGGGGAGGGGCGGCGCCCGCCAGAGGCTGGCTCGTGTGCTGCTCGGCTCTGAGCATTTGCTGAGAGGCCCCAATCGCCACCACCTCCCCTTCCTCCTGACACCTCCCAGCGGTGCCTGTGCCCACAGCCCTCCGAGGACCACGCCCCGGAAGGCAGGGGAGCCGCCTGTGCACCCACCCTGACACCCGCCCGTCCCCTGTGGGCAGCAGGTGCAGCCAGCCTGGGTCCCCAGAGGCAGGGACGCCCATGGGCACGGCCGCTCTGTCCTGCCCGCTGTGAGCCGCGAGCGCTGTGCCGGGCCTCCCAGTGCCACCGGGCAGTGGAGGAGGCAAAGCCGGAAGGTCTTCCTGGAGGGAGCCAGGAAGCCAAGTGTGAGCACCAACGTGAGGGCGCTGGAGACCCGGTGCCTGTGCAGCACCTCACCTGCGGGCTCTGTCCCACCGGGCACAGCGCCCCGAGGAACCGGGTGGCCACACTGCACAGGGGTCGCGGGGACAGCACGGCCCTCTGCGGCCTGCTCAGGGAGGAGAACCCGAGACTTGCAGGGGCGGGTAGGCTGACGAAGCGGCAGAGGCCATCAGAGACCAGGGCTGGAGGAAGACAGAGCAGAAGGGACTGGCCAGGGCCCGGGAAGGGGCCTTGTGACTTCAAGTCGGAGCCATTGGGCCGCACAACATAAGCCAACCCAGGAAGGCCGCGCCGTGGGCTTGGACTGCTGAGGGCTCCCTTTCAGGGGCAGGACGGCCCAGTTCCCCTCCGGTCCAGCTGGGAGGGCCCTGCAGCTGCAGGATGTCCGCGGCCACTCGGCTCGTTGTAGAGGAGTCTGGGACCAGTCCTGGTGCCTGCACACATGCCCAGACCCCAACTCATCGACTGCTCCCCCTCCTCTGCACCCCCCACCATCTCAGTCCCCACTGAGGGCATGGAATTCTTGCTCAGCGGCCACAGAAGCCCCTCCCCAAACCCCACTTTCCATGGATCGTCCACCGAGACGGGAATGCCCACCGGGGCAGTGTGAGGGTCTCTGCAGCAGCAAGGACTCCGTGGGGGAGGGCAAGGGATCACCATGAGAAAACACCGGAACCTTCTTTTTCTTTTTTTTTTTTTTAGAGAGGAAGGGAGAGGGAGAGAGAGAGAGAAACATGGATGAGAGAGAACATGGACTGGCCGCCTCCTGCATGCCCCCCGCTGGGAATTTGGCCCACAACCTGGGCATGTGCCCTGACCGGGAACCGGGGACCTCTTGGTGCAGGGTCCATGCTCAACCACTGAGCCGCACCGGCCGGGCAGCTCGGAACTTCCACTGGTCAGCTAACAAGCCTACCAAGCATCCAGGGGACCTGGGACGTGCCTTCGCAGCCCCCTCCACACGACATTACCCCGTGAAGGGAATGTCTGTCTTTACGTGTGAAAGAAGCAAAGTCCCGGTGAAGAGCACGTCACTTCCTCGTCCACCACGGAGAGAACGTTGGGGCCGAGTCCTTTCGAGCCCTGGCAACGTGAGCGGGTCATCAGCTCCCTCCTGCTCAGCCCAGGAGGCTGCAGGACAAAGTGGGGTGGCCTGTCTGCCGGGGCTCCCGCCACCCCCGAGGGAGGGCCGTGTCCTGGGGAGACTACCCGGCAGAGGGAAAGCAGAGGCAGGCAGGAGGCCAGCGCAGCGCCCATGGGAGGGCTCCAGGGAGCCAGGAGCGGCTGCACCCGGGAAGGGGCTGTGTCAGCTGGAGATGCCAGCAGCCGAGGCGGGAGAGCAGGTGTGGTCCGCGGAGGCCACCTGTTCAGCCGGCAGGAAAGCAGATTCCAGACTTTGCTGGGAACCTGGACCAGATGGCCCGAGTCTCTTCCCTCCTCGGTGCTTGCTGCTCTGGTTTTCACAGTGAGTTGGTTGCCTCAGAATCCTTTGTCTGTGCACAGGCATCAGGCCCCTGGCGTGCAGGGAGGTCAGAGACACAGCCGGGGCTGGAGGAAGCAACAGCTCCGTGGGGTGCCAGGGGCTGATGTCAGCGCCATGATGGGACCTGGGCAGGGAAGCTGTGGCACACTGGGGGAGGGGGGTCCCTAAGATGCATTCTCCTCTTCCCTCAGCAACAAGACCCACTAACTAGAACCGGAAGCCAGGTCCAGAGCAGAGCACTTTTCCCAGCTCCCTTGCAGCAAGTTCTGTCCACGGGGCCCTGAGCACGAAGCAAGGTGTGCGGTTTCTCCGAAGTGCTCCTGAGGGAGCGCGTGGGCCCTCTCGCCGCCCTGACCCCGCCGACACGCGGGTGGGGACCAGACGGAGCGCAGCGCCGGGTTCCCAGGGACAAAGGCAGAGCTGCCAGAGCGCGGGCACCACGTCTGAGCTGCTGCTATTTTGAGTTTTCTGCGCTCCCAACTAACGCTAAACACACCGTGAAAATCAACTAGTATCTCATGCTGCTAAGCTGTACTTAAAAATGGTTAAGATGGTAAACAGTGCATGTGTTTTTACCACAATAAAAAAAAAAAAAAACCTAGCCCTAGCCGGTTTGGCTCAGCTGTTGAGCGTCAGCCTGCGGACCAGAGTCCCGGGTTTGGTTCCTGCTCAGGGCAAGTACCACAAAAAAAAAAAAAAAAAAGCCAACTTTGTAGGGGTCAGGATGTCGTGTAGGTTAAAGCGTTCCTCGCCTCCCACAACCACATCAAAATGACAACTGAACGACAGAACAACCGTCATGCAGATCCGCCTGACATCTGACTGACTTGAAGCCCCACAACTGGGGAATTAAAGCAGCAGCCACATCGGAATTAAAGGGCAGGGGGTGGAGACGAGGAACAGGCTGGCCCCACACCCACGTCGGGAAGGGTATCTTGGGATACCGAGGGATCCCAGCCCCACACCAGACCCTTCAGCCCCCGGTCCCAGTGCAGGGAAGAGAAGTCCCCGTATCTGGGGCTGTGGTGAGTGACCCGAGGCTGCTGGAGTCCCAGGCGGCTCCTCTTAAAGGGTCCGCGCACACGGACTTGCTTGGACTCACTCCCTCTGAGCCCCAGCACTGGGCAGCAGCTTGAAAGGAGCCAGGACACACGGGGAGGAGCTAACTTCTCTGCCATCTGGGCCAGGGTGGGGGGAGGGGAGCAGATTTCTCCTAGAAAATCGTGCTGGCAAAGGCCACTGTTCCTCTTCTGAGCCCTCCCCCCACAGAGCCCACAGGCTGGCACCCTGTCTGAGTCTGTCAACCTGGCTCACACTCTTTGCCCTGCCCTGGTGATGCCCTGAGGCCCCGCCCCACCCAACTTGCAGGCTCATCCAAGCTGCTTCCAGTGAATTCCAACTGAATGGCCTGTCTTGGCTCAAGCTTCAGACTTTCCTAAAATCTCTCAAACAAGCAGCAGCTGGCCTCAGCGAGCCCCACACCTCTCGCAAGGCAGCCCCAGGCCCTGCACTAGCAGCAGCCTGCCTTGGTTCCCAACTGGGCCCCTCCTGGGCACCTCCAAGCCCAGCATGAGTAGCAGCCTCTGCAGATCACTCTGTAGCTCGTGCCAGGTGGTCCCAGGAAGGGCACAGGCATTGGCTGACTTTGTACCTCCCAGGAGGCCCAGACCCAGTGCACCCAGTGGTCAGCCTCGGACCACACTGGTTGACAACCCCACCACCTCCATGGGTGACACACTCAAGGGGTGGACCGTGTGAGCACCAAAGCCCCACAGAAGCAAGTCCTGCTCCACAGTGTCGGCTCCTACACAGCAGCTCTTCGACTGTAGTCACAGCTGGTCCTCACAGCCTATTGGCCTGGAGGTCAGTCCCTCCCAGTGATGCCAATCAAGGCTCAACTACAGGACAGTGCACACAGCCCACCCAGGGGTGCACCTGGAGGACCCAGCTCAGGGGACTGTGGAGGCTGAGCCACTGGGCCCTACAGGAACCTACTGCACAGGCCACTCTACCAAGTCCGGGAGACACAGCAGCTCCACCTAGTACATAGACACAAACACAGGGAAGCCAGCAAAATGCGGACACAAAGAAACATATGGCACATGAAAGAACAGGAGATGAAATGGAAGCAAGAAAACTATCAGATATGGAGTTCAAAACAATGGTTATAAGGATGCGCAAGGAACTTAATGAGAACTTCAATGAAATTAGTGAGAACAACAACAACTTTAAAAAGGACCAGTCAGAAATAAAGGATACACTAACTGAAATGAAGAAGAATTCACAGGGAATCAACAGTAGAGTAGAGGACACCAAGAACTAAATCAAAGATGTGGAATATGAGGAAACAAATAACACCCAGTCAAAACAGCAGAAAGAAAAAAGAATCCAAAAATATGAAGACAGTGTAAGGAAACTCTGGGACAACTTCAAGTGTACCAACATTCACATCATAGGAGTGTCAGAGGACAAGAGCGAGAACAAGAAATTGAAAACCAATTTGAAAAATAATGACAGAAA
Source organism: Molossus molossus (assembly GCF_014108415.1). Classification (NCBI taxonomy): domain Eukaryota; kingdom Metazoa; phylum Chordata; class Mammalia; order Chiroptera; family Molossidae; genus Molossus; species Molossus molossus. The sequence continues at coordinate 12,664,333 of NW_023425348.1, read as the reverse complement.
ACCTCCCGCATCTGGTGAAAGAAATAAATATACAAGTCCAAGAAGCACAGAGAGTCCCAAACAAGATGAACCCAAAGAGGTCCACACCAAGACACATCATTATCAAAGAGAAGAATCTTAAAAGCCACAAGAGAAAAGCAGTTAGCTAGCTACAAGGGAGCTCCCATAAGACTGTCAGACAATTTCTCAACAGAAACTTTGCAGGCCAGAAAGGAGAGGAAAGAAATATTCGAAGTGATGAAAAGCAACGACCTACAACCAAGATTACTCTACCCAGCAAAGCTATCATTTAGAACGGAAGATCAGATCAAGACCTTCCCAGACAAGAAAAATCTAAAGGAGTTCATCACCACCAAACCAGTATTATATGAAATGTTAAAGGGTCTTCTTTAAGAAGAAGAAGAGCCCTGGCCGGTTTGGCTCAGCGGTTAGAGCGTCGGCCTGCGGTCCTGAGAGACCCGGGTTCGGTTCCCGCTAAGGGCACGTACCTCGGTTGCAGTTTGTCCCCGGCCCTGGTCGGTTGTGCGGGTGGCAGCCACTTGATGTGTCCCTTTCACATCGATGTTTCTCTCTCTCTCTCTCTGTTCCTCTCTCTCCCTCCCACTCTACCTGAACAAAAAATGGAAAAATTTCCTCGGGTGAGGATAAAAAAAAGGGGGGGAAAAAGATAAAAAATATGAACAATAAAATGTCAATAAGTATATATTTATCAATAATTGAATCTAAAAATCAAAATAAACAAGCAGAACAGAAACAGACTCATAGATACAGAGAAAATTTTGATGGTAGCCAGATTGTGGTGGGGGGGTAAAAAGGTGAAGGAATTTAGAAGTACAAATTACTAGTTATACAGTGATACCTCGGTTCTCGAACGCCTCGGATTTCGACCAAATCGGTATTCGACCAGGAGATTCGAGAAACTTTTGTCTTGGAATCCGAACAAATATTTGGAACTCGAACTTCCGAGATGAGCCGAGTTGAGCCGAATGGCGTTCATGCGGCCCAGCGCGCCTTGCTCGCGGCATCAGTGTGAGTGCAGAGAGAGAGTCACGCTTTGTGGAGAGAGTCACGCTTTGTGGAGAGAGTCACACTTTACACTGAATTTAACCCTTAGACATACTGTACACTTTTATTTCTTGTTGAGACTTATGTTTTTCTACATATTATATACAAATTAGGCCAGTAAATAGGCATTTTCTGGGGCTTGGAATGAATTAATCCAGTTTCCATTATTTCCTATTGGGTTTCATTGCTTCGGTTCTCGAACAATTTGGTTCTCGACCGTCCTCCTGGAACGAATTATGTTCGAGAACCGAGGTATCACTGTAATGTAGTCATGGGGATATAAAGTACAGCAGAGGAAATATAGTCAATAACATTCTAATTACTATGTGTGGTGTCAGATGGGTATGAGATTTTTCAGGATGATCGCTTAATAAATTTTATGTCTAATCACTGGGGTGTACACCTGAAATTAGTAGAATATCGAATATCAATTGTAATTGAAAAATAAAAAATGATTTTTAAGAAAAAAATATATAAACCCAAAGTCAAATTCATAGAGACAGAAAGTAGGATGGTGAGTGGCAGGGGCTGGGGAAATGGGGGCATGGGGCGTTAATGTCTAATGGGCACAGAGCTTGGTTTTCAAGATGAAACGGGTTCTGGAGATGGATGGTGGTGATAGAAGCACAACAGTGTGAGTGTACCCAGTACCACTGAACTGCACACTTAGAGATGGTGAATTCTACGTTATGTGTATTTTTTTAAAGCATTTTATTTATTGATTTTTTTTTTTTTTTAGAGAGAGAGGAAGGAAGAGGGAGAGAGAGAGAGAAACATAGATGAGAGAGAACATCGATTGGCCGCCTCCTGCACGCCCCCCACTGGGGACTGGGCCCACAACCTGGACATGTGCCCTGATCAGGAATCGAACTGGCAACCTCTTGGTGAATAAAGAAAAAGAAATTAAAAATAAAAATAAAGTTTTTCAGACATTTACTAAAAGCACACTCCATGCCAGAGAGAGACTAGGACAGGTAGGTTCCTACCCCATAAAGCGTATAGTATAGTATAGTATAGTATAGTATAGTATAGTATAGTATAGTAGTATAGTATAGTATAGTATAGTATAGTATAGTAGAATAGTATAGTATAGTATAGTATAGTATAGTATAGTAGTATAGTATAGTATAGTATAGTATAGTATAGTAGAATAGTATAGTATAGTATAGTATAGTATAGTATAGTATAGTATAGTAGTATAGTATAGTATAGTATAGTATAGTATAGTAGAATAGTATAGTATAGTATAGTATAGTATAGTATAGTAGTATAGTATAGTATAGTATAGTATAGTAGAATAGTATAGTATAGTATAGTATAGTATAGTATAGTATAGTATATGAACATTCGGCCAAAAACCAATAAATAAATCAGATCATTACAGAGTAGGATCATTTCTATGTAGGAAGCAATACAAGAGCGATGGGTGGGGCTTCGGTTAGGGTGATGAGGGAGCCTGAGGCAGGGGCCGCTGAGCTGAGACCCGAAAGGTGGGGAGAAGCCAGGTACCTGCTGAGCCAGAGGAAATGCACCCAGGTAGCAGGCGTGGTAAGGGCGCCCCGGAAGTGTCCAGGGAGGGCGTGGTACAAGATGTCATTGAAGAGGCAGATGAAAGCCACATCCCATAGGGTCTTAGAGGTCATGGTGAAGAGTTTGGATTTTATGCGAAGAGCAGCAGGGGAATGAAAAGGGATTTGATCTGCTAATGCTGTTAGAAGGTCTCTCCTTGTGGGAAATGGACTGGAGGAGAATGACAGCGGAAGTAAGAAATCGGGTGGATATTGCTCAGTCCTAAAAGGGATGAGCACAGCTCAGACAGCGGTGGTGGCAAAAACAGAGAGATGTGGTGACTTCGAGACACATCTAGAGTTAAAACTGAGATGAAATCTGAGTCAGGTCTGTGGATTTTACCAACACTCCTATTGCACTACAGGTATGTAAGATGTTACCACGGGGGTGCCTAGGTGAAGGGTACACAGGACCTCTTTATACTATTTCTGCAACTCCTTGTAAATCTATAATTATTTTTAAATGATTTTTTTTTTTTAATTCTCAACAACCAAAAAAGAAAAGGCAAGTATTAACTCCAGAGGGAGGGGGGGAAAAATCTAATAGCCCATGACATGGCTCAGCTGTGAATAGTATTTATTTTACAAAGTCATACTCACATAAACATGAAACAGTGATTTTTAACCAAAAATTGTGATAAAGCTAGATCGGAAGATAAAATAATAAGTGTACATGCTCAGTGGGGAAGGAAATGTTGAAAGTCAAAAGATAATACTTACAATGGAAAAATCAATAAATGGCTATCTATATGAGAATTTTTAAAATATAGAAGTAAATAGTAGAAAAAAGTAAAATAATCGAGAGTGGTTGCTTTGAGCAGTGAAAATTTAGGATGGCATAATAAACGGCTTTTACATTGTAAACCTGGTAATAACTTGTGTCTGTAAATATATTGGTTGTCCCTGGCCGGTTTGGCTCAGCGGTTAGAGCGTCAGCTCGCAGACCGGAGAGTGTCGGATTCAGCTCCCAGTAAGGGCACATACCTCTGTTGTAGTTTGTTCCCCGCCCTGGTTGGGGTTGTGTGGGTGGTGACCCCTCGATGTGTCTCTCTCACGTCGTTGTTTCTCTCTCTCTCCCTCCCTCTCTACCTCCCGCTCTATCTGAAGATAAATGCAAAAATGCCCTCGGGTGAGGATAAAAAATAAATAAAAATAAATATATTGGTTTGCTAAACAATGTAAATCAAACATATTTAAAGAAATATATTAAAGCTGTTATCCTCCCCCACCTCCCATCAAAAAGAAAAAACAACAGAGATGACTTGCTTACTAGTGGTTTGGATTGGGGAGGCAGGTGGAGAGGTAAAGGGTTTGAAAGGAAAAGAAAAGGAACCTGGAGTGACCCTTGGGTTGTCCTTGAACCACAAATGGACACTGCTGTCATCTGCTGAGATAGAAAAGGCTGTGGGAGCCTTGGGTGGGATGTGGACATATTAAATCTGTGATACCCATCAGACATCCAAATGGAAGTGTCAAGAAGACTGGATTTGTAGAGACACCGGCATTGGGGGGTAGAAGGCAGCCATGGGACTAGTAAGGTCATGCAGGGGGACATTATAGGGAAATAACGGAGTTCAGACCTCAGGTCGGAGAAGGTCCGATATTTAGAGTTTTGGGGGAGGCAAAGGAGATTAACGAACATCCAATGAGGTAAGAGGAAAGCCGGGGTAAGCGTCCAATGAGGTAAGAGGAAAGCCGGGGTAAGCGTCCAATGAGGTAAGAGGAAAGCCGGGGTAAGCGTCCAATGAGGTAAGAGGAAAGCCGGGGTAAGCGTCCAATGAGGTAAGAGGAAAGCCGGGGTAAGTGAAATAAGCCAGTCAGAGAAAGACAAGGACCGTATGATTTCACTCATAGGTGGAATTTAATGAACAAACTGAGCCACTGAGAACAACAGAGACAGACTCAGAGACAGAGAGCAGACAGCCAGCCAGGGCGGGAGGAGGCGGGGATAGAAGGATGGAGCAAAAAAGAGAAAACTCATAAAGGACAACAGTGTGGCCATTACAGGGGGGAGGGATGGCGGAGGTGGTGGGGGACATAGAGTGGATAAACGGTGATGAAAACAATTGTTTTCCTCACCCGAGGACATTTTTGCATTTATCTTCAGACAGAGAGGGAGGGAGAGAGGGAGAGAAACATCGATGTGAGAGAAGCATCGACTGGTTGCCACCTGCACGACCCAACCAGGGCAACCGAGGCACGTGCCCTGAGCGGGAACCGAACCTGGGACTCTCCAGTCCGCGGGCTGACGTCCTAACCGCTGAGCCAAACCGGCCAGGGCTGACTTTTTATTAAAGAGGAGAGCCAGGGGGTCTGTGGGACCACAGAAGGGAAAGTTTTAAGAAGAGCGATCAGCCAGGCCAACGACTGTTAAGAAGTCTAGTAAGATGAAGACCAAGTTGCCGGAGACCGTGGTCGCTCGGAAGGCGGCCCCCGAAAGAACCGATGTCTCAGTGAATCTGTCCGGCCCGGCCTGTGCTTTGCTGTGACCCATCGCGCAGGGCAGAAGTCACGCTGCGTGACCTCCAAGGCCAGGTCCCGGGAGGCCTGTGCTTCCACCGGGTTCTGCAGGAAACGCTCACCCCTGAGACACCCTCTCGGAACCCAGCTGCCCGCCTGCCAGCCCCGGCCTTGCGGTGGCCACGTGGAGGCTCTGTAGGCACCAGCCCCTGCTCGGCTCTCTGGGAGCCGGACCAGGGCGCCCCCTCGGATGTCCGGTCAGTGGAGCTCCAGGGGAGTCCAAGCCCAGCTGCTGCTTCCTGCAACCTCCTGAGAAAGAAACCCCAGTGATGCCCTGGCCGGTTTGGCTCAGCGGTTAGAGCGTCGGCCTGTGGTCCAGAGAGACCCGGGTTCGGTTCCCGCTAAGGGCACATGCCTCGGTTACGGTTTGTCCCCAGCCCTGGTTGGTCGTGTGGGTGGCAGCCACTCGATGTCCCTTTCACATCGATGTTTCTCTCTCTCTTCCTCTCTCTCCCTCCCACTCTATCTGGACGAAAAATGGAGAAATGTCCTCGGATGAGGATTAAAAAAAAAAAAAAAACCCCGGTGAGAACGTCCCAGCCGAGCCCGTCAGCTGCGTGAGAGACATTCACAGTCTGTTTAAAGACACTACATTTTGGAGGGGTTTGTGATGCAGCAATAGACTAGCGACTTTATTTATTTATTTTTAATAAATGTGTTCTTTTTTGATTTTAGAGAGAGAGGAAGGGAGAGGGAGATAGAAACATCGATGAGAGAGAACATTGATTGGCCGCCTCCTGCACGCCCCTCACTGGGGATCAGCCCACAACCTGGGCATGTGCCCTGACCGGAATCGAACCCATGACCTCTAGGTGCAGGGTCGACGTTCAACCACTGAGCCACACCGGCCGGGCGACTGGTGACTTCAATACGAGTAGTTTGATGGGTCAGCGGTAACAGCAGCCAGTTGGGGTGGGTGAGTGTGAGTGTGCAGAAGAGAGTGAACTTCTTTTCCGGGGAGCTTAGCGGTGACTGGCGTGGGAGGCGGGGTGAGGAAACGTATTTATCTTTGCAATGAAAGACGCTAGAGCGTGGTGTGTGCTGATGAGGATTCTCCCCGGAGACAGGGAAATACTGATGATCACGAGGGAGGAGAATGTGAAGACCCTGAGCCTTAGGGGAGGGAAGGAGGGGGGGCTGTCGAGCTAGAAAAAAGTCAAGCCCTGGCCGGTTTGGCTCAGCGGTAAGAGCGTTGCCAGCGGACCAGAGAGGCCCGGGTTTGATTCCAGCCCGGGGCACACGCCTCGGTTGTGGTTTGTTCCCGGCCCCGGTTGGGCTTGTGCGGGAGGCCACCAATCGACGGGTCTCTCTCCCACGGATGTTTCTCTCACTCTCTCTCTTCCTCTCTGTCTCCCTCCAGCTCTGTCTGAAGATTAGTGTAAAAGTATCCTCGGGTGAGGATGAAAAGAAGTCCAAAGGCGTGTGTGGAAGTAGGGAGGTCTGCGGACCTGAATGTGGGGTTGTTCAAGGATTGTCGTACAAGGAGCCAAAAGGGGGAGTGGGAGCCAAACTCTGAAAACAGCCTCATGAGATTCCACACCCCGGCCCCTGGACCACGGAGAGCAGGAGACGTCCCCGCTGTGGCCGGTTCGGTTCTCTGGTGGAGTTGACCTTGAGAGACGGGTCATCCAGGCAGGCCTAGTCGCAGGGCACAGGATCTGAGAGCAGAGGACGGTCTCTGACTCGTGGCAGAACGGGAAGACAGACAGACAGAGATGAAGGACGGGATTCGACGGGCGCCGCCGGCCACGGGACGAGGAACGTCAGCAGCCGAGGAGCACAGAGCAGATCCCGGCGGGCAGGCAGCAAGGACCTCACACCCACAGCCATAGCAACCGGCTGCCGCCAGCAGCCTAAATACGCTGGGAAGTGAGGTCTCGCCTGGAGCGTCCAGAGACCAGCCGCATGGAGACACCTCGATGTCGGCCTGTGAGACCCCGGCCAGGGATCCAGCGGAGCGTACACGGCTTCCCCACTACGGGCTGTGCTGTAAGAAATGGGTGTTGTGCCCGGCCGGTGTGGCTCAATGGCTGAGTGTTGACCCTGCACCAGGAGGTCGCCGGTTCGATTCCCGGTCAGGGCACATGCCCAGGTTGTGGGCCCGATCCCCAGTGGGGGGGCGTGCAGGAGGCGGCCAATAGATGTTCTCTCTCATCGATGTTTCTCTCTCTCTCTCCTTCTCCCTTCCTTCTCTCTAAAATCAATAAAGAAGAAAAAATTTTTTTTTTATTTTATTTTATTTTTTTATCCTCAACTGAGGACATTTTTCCATTTTTTGTTCAGATAGAGCGGGAGGGAGAGAGAGGAAGAGAGAGAGAGAGAAACATCGATGTGAAGGGACACGTGGAGTGGCTGCCACCCGCACGATCAACCAGGGCCGGGGACAAACTGCAACCGAGGTACGTGCCCTTAGCGGGAACCGAACCCGGGTCTCTCTGGACCGCAGGCCGACGCTCCAACCGCTGAGCCAAACCGGCCAGGGCGAAAAAACTTTTTTATAAAAAAGAAAGTAGTGGTAAAGAATTTCTAAGCAGACAGGCCAGAGGGCAAAAGGGTCATCCACCTGGCTGTGGAAAGGAGACAAGGTCCAGGAGCCGTCAAGGCTGAGACAGTGACCGGAGCAGCAGGTGACAGGAAGCCGGAAGCGTGACCAGGGGCCAGGCCATTCCACAGGGGGGCTTGCAGGAGGGAGGAAGGAAGCAAGGACACTCACCCCCTGCTGTGGGCTGAATGGCAGCCCCCCAAGTGAGACATTCACATCCTAAGCCCTGCTACCTGTGAACACGACTGCACTTGGAGATGGGGTCTTTGCAAACGACCCGGGTCATGCGCATCAAGGTCCCCAGTCCGGAGACTGGCGTGCTTCCGGGGACTTGGGCACAGAGAAACAGGAGACATGGGGGGCACATGGAGGCAGGATTGCAGTGATACCTCCACCAGCCAGGAACCAGAAGAGGCAAGGACGGACCCTCCCCGAGAGGCTGCAGCGGGCACAAGGTGCGACACCTCGATCCCGGACCTCTGGCCTCCAGACATGGGAGAGAACAAAGTCGTACTGTGTCAAGCTACGCGCCAGCCGCCCTACAGAGTGACACCCCACCTCCTGCCCGGGGTGTGCGGACAGGACAGTGAGGGCAGACTCTGCCTAAGGGGCTTCGGGGGACACGGCGTCCTCGGGGGACAGTTTCCTCCGAGGCAGGAGCTCAGAGAACCTAGGGGAAGAGGTGGAGGGCAAAGCGCAGCCGGCCCCAGAGAGCGGTGCTGGGGCGGGAGAGGGTGTGCAGGGGGGGAGTGGGCTCGGCGGAGAGACGCAGCAGGGGACACATGCTGGCTATGGGTCAGCGGGGGACTGCGATGGACCGGGAGCACCACATGGCACAGTGGGGGAGGGGAGAGCGACAATCAGCTTGCCCTGCGGACCTGGGGCTGGAGTGCTCGCCGGGAGGGGCCCCCAGCAGGATGCCGCCCCCGCCTGCTGCTCTTCAGGCAGCTCCGCCCACACGCAGATTCTGGGAACCTCTGTGTGTTCCCATGACAACAGCCGCCTCACAGCTCTGGGCTCCGGCCCAGGCTTCAGGGCCTCTGAGCTTCACAGTCTCCTGCCTCCAGGACCTGAGCTGTGCCCCCCCCCCCCCCAAGCCTAGCCACACGTGATTATTTAAATGTGAGCTTCAGCCCCGGCCGGTTTGGCTCAGAGGTTAGAGCGTCGGCCTGCGGTCCGGAGAGACCCGGGTTCGGTTCCCGCTAAGGGCACGTACTTCAGTTGCAGTTTGTCCCCGGCCCTGGTTGGTCGTGCGGGTGGCAGCCACTTGATGTGTCCCTTCACGTCGATGTTTCTCTCTCTCTCTTCCTTCCTCTCTCTCCCTCTGCTCTATCTGTACAAAAAATGGAAAAATGTCCTCGGGTAAGGATAAAAAAATAAAAAAAATAAAAAATAAATAAATGTGATCTTCAGCCCTGGCCTGTTTGGCTCAGAGGTTAGAGCTTCGGCTGCGGTCCGGAGAGACCGGGGTTCGGTTCCCGCTAAAGGCACGTACTTCAGTTGCGGTTTGTCCCCGGCCCTGGTTGGTCGTGTGGGTGGCAGCTACTCGATGTGTCCCTTTCGCGTCGATGTTTCTCTCTCTCTCTCCCCCTCCCACTCTATCTGAACAAAAAATGGAAAAAATGTCCCCAGGTGAGGATAAATAAATGAAATAAATGTAATCTTCAATAAATTGCATGCACATCAATTATAGTTTCAGCCCTGGCCGGTTTGGCTCAGCGGTTGGAGCATCCGCCTGCGGTCCGGAGAGACCCGGGTTCGGTTCCCGCTAAGGGCATGTACCTCGGTTGCAGTTTGTCCCCGGCCCTGGTTGGTCGTGCGGGTGGCAGCCACTCGATGTGTCCCTTTCACATCGATGCTTCCCTCTCTCTTCCTCTCTCTCCCTCCTCTATCTGTACAAAAAATGGAAAAATGTCCTCGGATGAGGATTTAAAAAAAAAACAAAAAAAAAAAAAAAAAAAAAAATTATAGTTTCAGTTCCTCAGTCACACCGGCCACACTCCAAGCGCTCGTGTGACTCGGGGCTGACGCACTGGACAGAGCAGAGGTCATGTCCACCTATGCAGAAGGTTCTGCTGGACGGAGCCGGGCCGGACCAGGAGTAGGACCCAGGGCTGTTCGGCAGTAGCGCGGCCCACGAAGGGCACGGCTCAGCCCGCCCCCCAGGGGGGGAGTCAACCCCTTTGCTGCTCCAGTGAGCACACCAGCAGCTCCCAGCCCAGAACAGTGCCCCAAGTCCCACAGGGGGAAGTCATTCCTGCCACTAGTCTGAGCCACCACCCCCTTCTTTATGTCCTACCTCGGCCCACCTGACTGTGCAAGTCCCTTCCTGCAGAGGGACCCAGACACCAGGGTGTGCGGTGCCTCTGACCCTAGCAGACCCTCACAGACTCATGACACAGGCCAACCCAACACACCCAACATCTGCCCCGCCCCCACTTCCTGTCACCCGCTACCCTGGTTAGTCCCTTCTGTCCTGAGCCTCAGCTCCTACAAACACCTGCTGGGCCAAGACCCAGCAAGCACCCTAAACTCAGGGCAAAGGGGTGCCTTTCTCCCCACCGCCTTCCAGAAAGCAAAGAGGTGAGACCACCTCTCCCGTTCCTCCCAGCTCACTGGTGAATACTTGCTGTACATTTATTTTTTTAATGTTTTTATTGATTTTTTTGGAGGCAGAGGAAGGGAGAGCGAGATAGAAACATCTATGTGCGAGAGGAGAGAAACATCCAACAGCTGCCTCCTGCACGCCCCCTACTGGGGATCGAGCCCACACCCCTGGGCACGTGCCCTGACCGGGAATCCAACCAGGACCTCTCAGTCCGCGGGACGACGATCAATCCACTGAGCCGCACCAGCCGGGCTCGCTTTACATTTAGAAAACTAAAAACCACATTTTGTACCCATTTTTCCAAAGCAAAATTGAAGTGTCTCCCTCTCTAGAAACTGAAAACAGCCGGCAACTTTTAAGTGACGGCTTTTCCTGCTCCTCCTTACCAAGTTGTTAAAAAGCATAGGGTCCGATCTCAGGTTCCCCAGAACTGGCTTGATGGGAATGTTGGGGGGGCCACAGCACCTGGAAGTCCGTCCTCCACAAAGGTTTGGAGAAGGAAGCTGTCTGAGAGGAAGTCTTAAATGTTTAGCATCTGCATCAAAACTAACTAGATTCACCACTCCCTTGAAGAAAATCCCCAAAAGGTTACATTGTCCCACAGTGCGCAGGGGAAATTATGAGGTACACATTACTGCTGACTTCAATCTGTACATTGCTATTGATGTCTCTTTTATTTATTTTTTTTCTTTATTGATTTTAGAGAGAGAGGGAAGGAGAGAGAACATGGATTGGCCGCCTCCTGCACGCCCCCCACTGGGGATCGGGCCCACAACCTGGGCATGTGCCCTGACCGGGAATCGAACCAACGACCTCTTGGTGCAGGGCCCACGCTCAACCACTGAGCCACAGCAGCTGGGCGGGAAGATATTTTTAGATGTGTTTGCTTCCCGCCCCCCCCCCCCCTTAAACAGTCGAGCATTTGTGCCTCCGTGAGAGGACCTAACAGCCAAAACCAGGGCGGGGAATGGAAGCCACTCTGGCTTGTGAATTCCAATGACCTAGGCCCTTAACAAACAGAAAGGCCTCACAGCTTGAACAAAAGCTGGGGGAAGAGACCTGCGTGGGGCCAGGCCTCCCAGTGGCATCACCACCAGCACCACACGAGACCAAGGGGAAGCCTAAGAGCACCACCCCGATGGAGCCGGCCTCAGGGACCCGCACTGATGTTTTTCTCCCTCTCTCCCTCCCTCTCTCCCTCCCACTCTATCTGAAGATGAATGCAAAAATGTCCTCGGGTGAGGATTTGAAAAAAAGAAAGAAAGAAAGAATTAAGGGAGGGCAGCTAGCGCATTTCTGGCGAGGAAACAGGGGAGACGCTGGTGCCGTCCACAGACGTGGGGAACAAGGGAGGGAAGCAGACAAGTGGAAAATGGTGAGTTTGAGGTTTGGGCGCATCGCGGTTGAGATACTGACGGGATGTCCAAGGGGATGTCGGGAGGCCGCTAGAGACTCACCACAGGTGGAACCACAGAGTGTGGCATCCTCAGCCCACACAAGTCGTACTGATGCATGAGGAACAGACCAGAGGGATGGTGCGTCCTCAGTATATGCTGGGTATTGCTGTCAGCGTTTCCATGAATATGGACTCACTTATTCCTCAGAGCAGCCGTCCAAGGCAGGTACTACTGCTAGCCCCCCCTTTCTTTTAACATATGAAGAAACAGATCTGAATGTTTCAGGCCTCACGGACAGAAGCCAGGGGATCAGGAGCTATCTCGGGAGATTTACAGATGGTGATAACCAGGGATAGTACTGAACCCTGCGTATACTGTGCTTTTCCCTACCTATTCCTAATAAAGTTTAGTGTATCAATTATGCACGGTGATCAACGACGACTAGTAACAAAATAGAACAATTACAGCAATAGACTGTAGCATGAATTAAGAAAAGCAAGAGCGCCCTGGCCGGTTTGGCTCAGCGGTTAAAGCATCGGCCTGCGGTCCGGAGAGACCCGGGTTCGGTTCCCGCTAAGGGCATGTACCTCGGTTGCAGTTTGTCCCCGGCCCTGGTTGGTCGTGCGGGTGGCAGCCACTCGATGTGTCCCTTTCACGTCGATGTTTCTCTCTCTCTCTCTCCCTCCCACTCTATCTGAACAAAAAATGAAAAAGTGTCCTCGGATGAGGATAAAAAAAAAAAAAAAAAAAGAAAAGCAAGAGGTACCTGAACCCAAGCAATGCCGTATCCCAATAGCGCCACCAGTCTGATAACTGAGCCAGCTCCCAGGGGACTGGCAGGCGGGCAGCATATACGCTGTGGTTACGTTAAATGAAACAATGATTCACACTCTGGGCCAGATGCAGTGGGAGGGTGTGAGATTTCGCCATGCCACTCAGAACAGTGGGCGATTTGAAACGTACGAATTGTTTATTTTCGGAATTTTTCCATTCCATATATCTGCACCACGGTTGACTACGGGCCACGGAAGCCGCAGAAAGCAAAATTGTGGATAAGGGGGCCCACTGTGGAATAACCGCCGTGCTACAACCTGCACGAGAGATAAAGGAACACGGAAGGAAAAGAATGAGAAGGCACCATCAAGAGGAAACCAAGCCCAGCTGCTGTGGCTCAGTGGTTGAGCATCGACCCTGCACCAGGAGGTCACCGGTTCGATTCCCGGTCAGGGCACATGCCCAGGTTGTGGGCCTGATCCCCAGTGGGGGGCGTGCAGGAGGCGGCCAATCCATGTTTTCTCTCATCGACGTTTCTCTCTCTCTCTCCCTGTCCCTTCCTCTCTCTAAAAAGCAAAAAAGAAAAAATTCCTTTTTTAAAAATCCAAGTTCTGGCTCACCTTTTTCTCGAAAGACCAGAGAGAACGCTTTCCAGGCCTCAGTGTCTCGGTTTGGTTACCCACTCAAGGGGTCACCACCAGTCCCTGGTCTCATGTCGGCAAAATGAGCCGAGCATCTTTTGGGGGAGGGATGAGGGTGGAGAGCAGGTCCTCTCCAGCCTTCCCCAAAAACTGAAAGTTGACATATATGCCCCGGAGCTCAAGTCCTGGGCCTTCTCCCCATGACCCCTGCTGTTCCCAGTACCCTCCTGCTGCCCCTGGGGTCACATTCCGCTCCCCGTCTTCTGCGCGCTCCCCCCCAACCGGGCTGCTCGCCTCCACGTGGCGCTCGGCGTCACCGGTCGCCAGGGAGACCCAGCAGGGCGGAGCTCCCGTGACGCCACAATGGGAACAAGCCAATCGCCGTGACGCGGGCCGGGGACGCGAAGGCGAGGTGTGGCTTCGCCCCGCCGGGCGCAATGAGGCGGCTGCCCGCTGGGTGGCGCCGGTTCCCGGGGAGGTCCTTTCTGGGCCCCGGCGGAGGTGGGGAGCCGCGGCGGAGCGCAGGCCAGGGCGCCCTCTGCGTCAGCGGGGCTCACCGCGCCGCGCTAAGACCGGCCGGGACGCGCCCGCAGCTCCATGCGGGTGCCCGGCGCCCGTCCAGCCCCGCAGGAAACGCAGGTACGTGCCACCTGTGGGGGGCTGGCGAGCAGGGACGGGGAGCTCAGTGCCTCGGAGGCTCCGAAAGTGAGGCGCCAGCGACCGGCCGCCTGGGCAGGTGGGCGCGGGGGTGCGGGCGAGTGGCAGCGCGCGGGGGAGCTCCGGCTGCGACGCCCGCGGTGGGGGGCCGCGGCGGACGGCCGGGGTGCCAGCCAGAGCCGCCCGTGTGCTGTCCTACCGAGATGCTTTGGGCAGGCCCGGGTCTCCGCGCCCGGCGTGCTGTGTCCTGCGAGTCCGCCCAGACTCCGCCAGCCCTTCCTCGCGTGTGTGCAGCTCACTCCTCCTAAGCTCCGGGGGGGCGGGGTGCTGCCTCTGGTCAGTCGGCCAGAGCGAGTGGGGGTGGCGGGAGGGCAGCAGGTAGTGGAAGGGGAGATGTCCCACCAAGCCCAACCCGAAGGAGGCATCGTTGACGTTCTCGCCAATCCCAAACCAGGAGCAGGTGCAGCGGTGGGGGGCGGGACTCCAAGGCAAGTAACTTCGCCCAGGGACGCGCTGGCCCGACCCATTCTGGCCGCTCTCTGAGGACCGACGGGCCGTCTACTTCCCGACCTGGTTGCTTCTACAATGGGGCTGAGTTGGGACCTGTTGGCGACGCTCCCCTCCCCAGGCAGGGGCACGAGAAGGGCCCCCGCGCGGGAGCCTGTGCAGTGGAGGAAGGGAGAGCTGGTTGAGCTAGGGTGGGGGCACCCCTACTCCTCGGCCGCTGTAGGTGCTGGCCACACGAGATGGTCACACGGATGGAATGAGGGCCGGGGCAAGGGCGTCCTCCCGAGTGCATCATCAGGACCCGAGCTGAGTCAGCAGCCTCTGCTGAGACAGGGTGGAGGCACAGTCCTGGGGACTCCCAGTCCACCGTGGAGAGACTGAGCCAACAGGAGCACGGAGGCCTGAGAGGCCGAGGAGCCTGCCCCCTCCTGTGACCCTTCCCAGCCCAGTGTGCGGCCTTGGAATTCTGAGCACTCCTACAGGTAGAGTGGGGCCACCCAGAGCAGCCTCACTTCCTCCGGCCGGCCTGGGGCAAGCTGCACCGGCCATACTTTTCTAGGCGAAGGAGGAAGGAGCCCAAATGGCCTGGCCCTTCTCCGCTGGGTGGGCTGGACCGCTGGGAACATAGCAAACTTCCTTTGTTCTTTTCAGTTATGGGACATAGACCAGCTCCGAAAAGCATAGGGCTATTCTCTGGCGCTAGAACGGGGCACTCTGAGGGGTGCACAGAGGTTCTTTTCTCCCTCAGAAAGTTCATCTGGGAGGCGCTACTAAAAATACTACGGCTAATTATGATAACAAGTGGAAGTATTCAGTATAATAATAATCATGTGTTGAACTCTTACCGTGTACCGGGAAATGGAGAAATGTTTTTTGGGTTTTGTTTGTTTGTTTAATTTTTATTTTTAATCCTCACTTCAGGATATGGTTCTATTTATCTTAAGATAAAGTGGGAGAGACGGAGAGAGAGAGAGAGAGAGAGGAACATCGATGTGAGAGGGACACATCGACTGGTTGCCTCCCACACGACCCCGACCAGGGCTCGGATGAACCGCAACCGAGGTACGTGCCCTTGACCGGAATCGAACCCGCGACTCATTAGTCCGCAGGCCGATGAGCCAAACCGGCCAGGGCTGGACAAGTGTTTATTTAACCCTGACAACGGTGAGGTATAGCATTGTTATGACTACGACGCCTGTGTGACTGATTCAGTGGCTGAGTTTTCGACAGCGTGAGCGACTTGGCCAGTGTTTCAGAGCCAAGGACAGGGACAGAACTGGAACGCGAGCCGGGGCTTCGAAGCCCCCTGTGAAACCGGGGACGGAGAACCTGCCGCCGGTCTCTTCTGCCTCTGACTCTGTGCCCTTGAGCACGCTGCTGGCCTCCCAAGCTCTTCTCCGTCTCAAAGGGGAAGGAGCTGGACTGGCACCGTGGCTTCTCCCTCTTCTCTGACCCTGTGACTGGCACCTGCTTCTCCGTAGTTTGGCCTCCGTTCCGTCCCCCGCCGTCCTACCCTCTCCCCGGTTGTTTCGCCTGGAATCCCTCTTCTGTTCCGCTTTCAAACGTCCCCTGTCCGAGGAGTCCTCCTGGGTCTCCTCGCCTGGCACCGGCCCACCCGGACAGCACCTTGAGGAAGGGCCTGTCACTGCCCCTTTAATTCTCCCTGGGCTTGGAATGCAAGTGAGTTGAGCTAGCTAGCCATCTCTGTGAGGTCAGATAAGATGCTATATATATCAGAGTCAGTAACCTGAGCACCGGATTACCCAGCCCCGAGTCCTACTCCAGCTTCTGGGCTCTCCACGACGCTCGCGGCCCAGCGGGGGAGGAGAAGCCCCCAGATCCTGTCCGTTGCCCCCCAATTCAGGTTAGTAGCTGCGCCTTTCCTGTCGGAGCTTCACAGGGATGGTGAACAGAGGGCCCTGGACTGTTTGGGGGAGCCTTTGAGAGAGGTCTGGTCGGTGCTGTGGACAAGGCCAAAGGCTGGAGGTCAAGGACAGAGGGAGGATGAAGTCCTGGAGGAGAGAGAGAGGGCTACTGTCCCCGGGGAGGAGGCACCCGGAGAATGCCTGACCGAAGGTGGCTGGAACAGGAATTTAAGGATTTCAGCACTGCCTGGGGGCCCACTGCCTTTTCTTGGAAGTGCAGAGATGCTGACCCAAATCAGCGAATTACCCAATGGAGACACTGCCCTGGGCCTACCCACTTCTTCTCGGCCTGCCAGGATTCTTGCTCTAATCGTCCATCTCTCTATTTGACCTCTTCTCCTGCCCCTCCCCCAGCCCTTGGCAACTGCTGGGAATCACAGAGACAGAGATGGGCCCCAACCCCCTTAGGCGACCCCCTGTCGAGGCTACAGTGTAAGCCGGTGAGGCACTAAGCTGGTGGGTCACTGGCTGCCACCCCTCAGAGAGAGCTGCTCACGACAGGCCTGGAAGGAGAGGACAGGATGGCCCTGGGGCCCGAGAGGAGGAGACGGATCTCCTAGGTGATGTGAGCACAAATGTCCCCAGCCCAGTCCTCCGCTCCACCTGCATCCCCCACACCTGCCAGGACACTCTTAGACTCACAAGCTGATGCGTGTGCCCAGACAGTGCCTGAGCAGCCAAGAGGGAGGGTCAGAGTGTCGGCGAAGGGAGACAGGGCCCCGGCTCAGCCCACGTTGCCCTCAGCGGTGCCACATTCCTTCGCCAGTGTCTGTGGGAAGCTCTGACGTCACCGCGGCGAAGGTTCCCAAGCACCTGGCAGGACCGGCTGGTTCTCCTCGCTCACCTGTCCTGGACACCTGGGCCGGAGGGACGACCCTGAACCGTGTTGAGACACGCCTCTGAAACCCAGCTGTGGGCTTTCTGTCCAGGCAATGACAAGCATCAGGGGCCAGCATGCTTTCGCCCCAGAAGGCAGGGCAGATCTGGGTAGAGAGGGGCCAGGGAGGCGGCTGGGCCGCGGGACGTTACCCACCCCCTACCTGGATGCCAGGAGTACCTGGGATTCCTTGGGAACAAGTCCTCCCTGGCTGGGCAGGTTCTGGAGCCTTTCCCATGAGCCACAGGAAATGACAGTGGCTGATTGCAAGGGGGTTGGGTGCCCCTGGGGGATAGGTTTCCTTTTAACCCCTGACTCACCCGGCCTGGGTACCTTGGGGAACTAGCCACGCTGCAGCAAGGGCAGGAGGCTGGGGCCCATGTCCATAACCAGTTCTTGGGCCAAGGGCCAGGGCCAGGGCTAGACCCTGGTGCGGGGGGACATCTAGGACTTGGCACTGCCGGTGAAACAGAGCCCTCCTGGACCTTCTCGCCCCGATCAATATTGTACGGGGCTCAGGTTGCACCTGACTTCATTTTCATCCCCCCGCAGCGGAAACTCCGAAGGGGCAGGGCCGCTCCCGCAGGGTCTGTGCCCACCATGCTGCTGCCTGGACAGTGGTGTCTGGACACCCCTGCCCGGTGCCAGCCCAGGGGGAGCTCAGAGTGGTGTGAGGTGGGGGGGCCAACTTCGAGGGGCTGTTAGAGGACAGAATCCAGGTCCCTACCCAGCTCTGCTGCTTTCCCACTGTGGCCTCATGAAAGCCACACCACCCCACAAGCGCCAGTTTCCTGTCTGCAGATGTCGTAGGAACAGCCCTCCCGCCCTGGCCGGTGTGGCTCAGCGGTTAGAGCGTCGGCCCGCGGACCAGAGAGGCCCGGGTTCGGTTCCCACTAAGGGCACGTACCTGGATTGCAGTTTGTCCCTGGCCCCAGTTGGGCCCTGAGTGAGGCAGCCACTCGATGTGTCCCTTTCACATCGATGTTTCTCTCGCTCTCTCTCTTCCTCTCTCCTTCCCACTCTATCTGAAGATCAATGCAAAAATGTCCTCGGGTGAGGATAAAAAATTTTTTAAAATAGCACCTGCTGCTTAGCGCTGTTGTGAGGTGTTCCAGGAGTCTCCGTGAGGTGTTAAGCTTTAATAACTTCAGCCATATGGATGCTAAAAGCTTCCTTGGAATGCTTCATTATTTAAATTTCCTATTTATTTTTAAAATGTTGAATGAAAGTGTTTTCAATTTCAACTGAATGCAAAACATTAAACCTTCAAAGGATGTCTGTAAGGTGGAGGCATTTATTCTTTTTTTTATTATTATTATTGATTTTTTTTTAGAAAGAGGAAGGGAGAGAGAGAGAGAGACATTGATGTGCAAGCAGAACATGGATCAGCTGCCCCCACCTAGGGTGGAGCAGCCCAGGCGTGTACCCTGACCGGGGTGTCACCGGCAACCTTACGGTGCAAGGGACGACACCCAGCCAACTGAGACACACCAGCCAGGGAGAGGCGTTTATTCTTCCAAAAGGATTAGAGCTTAAAGCCGCACTAAGATTTGGGGGACACTGCGTGAAGCATATCAGAGCGCCAGGCATGCGTTGAGGGTCCCGAGTGTGGGCTTTGAGGAAGGCCTCAGCACGGGGCCTGGTCCACACGGGTCGGCGGGTGATGGTGTGTGGGTCGCCCCTTCTTCCAGGAAACTGAATGCTCTGTGCAGGGGAGCGTGGCTGCCCCTCCGCAGAGGAGGACGCAGCCACGTAAGGGGGACCCCAGCCGAGCAGGGCAGAGTGGAGGCACCTCTGTGGAAGTGCACAGAGCAGGGGCTTGGCAGGGGCCGCCCTGCTGTCCCAGGGCTGGCACCAGGGAGGCGCCTCCTGGAGACACATGCCTGTACTTGCCAGCTCAGCCAACAGTGAGAGAGGCCAGGCAGCAGGCCCACGCTGGGCAAGGAGGGGTGTCCCAGCCAATCGGCCTGCCTCCCACTGCCCCATGAAAGGGCCATTCAGCTCGGGCTGTCCCTGTGGCAACGAGGAGACTCACAGCCATGTGAGTGCCGTCCTGTCCCTGTCTTGTGCAACAGGGACCTGCCAGGGCCTCGGCCTGGTTCCCACCGGTGGCGTCTCAGGCAGCCTCCAGGGTCAGCCGCCAGGGAATGCCGAGGGGCACCAGCCCAAGCTGTCTGCTCACCTGGAAGGTACTGGCACTTTTCTCGGGTGAAATGGGGTGCGTGGGGTGCGGGGAGGGCCTCGGTCCCGATAGGGACCCTCTCTCCAGACGCAGGAGCTGTGAGGCAGGTGTCGGTGCTGACCCGCACTCCCAGGGGGCTGCCGTGAGCGTGACCCCTCCCCCCAGGGCTCTTCCAGGAGTGAGGGTGGCCTGCCAGCCGGGGACAGACAGGAAAGCAGGGGTTTAGGAGCAGGAGGGGGGGCTCCACCTCCCACCCTTCGCAGGGCCGCTTGCTCATCCGCTGCCCCGTGCAGGCTGCTCCTGGTTGGGCCACAGCCCTTCTGCATCGTCAGTGGGGCCAGGAGAGGTCATGAGCCCGGGGCGCTGCCTGCAGAATACCAGTTCCTGGGAGCCTTCGTGTGGGGGAGGGGGAGAGACAGAGACAGCCTGGGCAGGAGGCATGGACTCCTGGGAGGGGGCGGGTCCTATCTGATTGGCTGCGAGGTGTCCCAGAGCCCAGCTCCTGAGACCTGGAGTTTCTTTGACTTTGAATTATTGATGGAGTTCTCGACAGTGAAACAGAGCAGGACTGGACCCAGCCCCAGCCCCAGGCCCAGCCCCAGACCAGCCCAGCCCCAGCCCAGCCCAGCCCCAGGCCCCAGGCCCAGCCCCAGGCCAGCCCCAGGCCCAGCCCCAGGCCCAGCCCCGCCCCAGCCCCAGGCCCAGCCCCGCCCCAGCCCCAGACCAGCCCAGCCCCAGCCCAGCCCAGCCCCAGGCCCCAGGCCCAGCCCCAGGCCAGCCCCAGGCCAGCCCCAGGCCCAGCCCCGCCCCAGCCCCAGGCCCAGCCCCGCCCCAGCCCCAGGCCAAGCCCAGCCCCAGCCCCAGCCCCAGGCCCAGGCCCAGCTCCAGCCCCAGGCCCACCTCCAGCCCCAGCCCAGCCCCAGCCCCAGCCCCAGCCCTGTCTGCCTCTCCCAGGCCTTCACACTCTCCCTTCTCTGCAGCCCAGACAGCTCAGCAGGTGCGAGGAAGCGCATGGTCCCCCAGCCCTGAATAAGGTCTTCTGCTTCCCCTTTCCCTAGAAGAGGGTGAAAGTTGCGGGGGGGTGGGGGGGGGACTACAATGGGCGGGGGTGTGATGAAGGGAGGAGTCCGGACCAGGTGGGGGAAGGACGGACAGTAAACGTGGACCAGGCTGTCCTCAGGCCGGTCTGGGCTGAAAATTGCTGGAGGTCTCTGGCGGGGTCTTAGAAGCCGTGTTCTAGGGCCTACGTGGAAGTTGCCACCGGTCAATCTACCCCTGCGCCCGCCCCAAGCCTTGCATGGACTAGTCTCTAGTGCTCTCTGCCGAGCCCTCGGCATGCGGGCATCAGCTCCTCTCTGCCCAGGCTGTGGGCTGCCCCAGCCACTGGCTCTCATCACTTCATTTCCTTGGGGACGGCGGGGGGGACCCTGGTGCTCAAGGCTGAGGTCAGAGGCCAGCGAGACCAGGAGACTTGACATTACGTATTCTAGGCCCACAGAGGGAGGGGCCGCCGGAGGAGATGAGGCTGCCCCTGTGGAGGTCTTTCCCGGGTTCTCATCCCCCTCGTCCCTCACTGGAGCCCCGCCAGGTAGGCATCGTGATGCTGATGTTATACTCACTTTACAGGTGTGAAAATTGGGGCTTGGAGAGGTTAAATGACTAGGGAAAAGTCACCCCGCTGGTCAGTCCCCCGCAAGTCCAAACCAGCTCGGGCACATGCTGCCCTGAGAGTTCTGGGTGGCTCTGCCCCACCCCCTGCCAAGGGCCCCCGTGGCCCTCCGGAAAGGGGCTGATCCGAGCTGCTACCCTCCAGCCCCATTGTAGCTAAAGCCTGCGCTTCTAGGCTGATAAGGGGACTCTGGGGGTCCCCAAGTGAGCCTGAGCTTGACAAAGAGGGGTGACTCGAGGTAAAGTATAAGGGGCACTGGGCTGGAAGTCTGAAAGACCTGGATTCCAATCCTGGCTCTGCTAATGTGTGACCTGGGGCAAATCGGGGTCGCTTTCCCCATCTGTACACCAGAGAGGCCAAGATGGAAGACCCTCGGGGCCCTCCGAGCTCCTGAACTCAGAGACTGAGTTCTTTCACCCGCTCTACCCCAGCTGTGGCCTTCAGATGGGCACAGGGGTGCTGCCTGCAGTGCAGGACTCTGGCCTCTAGGGGAGCCCACGGTACATCATTGTCCCTGAGCGGCCTGGGCTGGCGTGAACTCCACTTAGAGCAGACTCGGGTGAAGAGGGAGGGTGCACGCAGGAGGACGCTGACCAAATGCTCCTAAGGTCCTTCCAGCTCTGACCGTCCGTGATTCTAAGACTCCTCCTCGTCCCACAAGTCAGAAGGGAGTGCACCGCCCAGTGCCCTCAGTCCAGAGGGTGAGCCAGTGGCCATCCCTGCAGCTGGGGGGTTTCTGGAGGGGCTGAGGAGCAGAAGCTGGAGGGACCTGGGCTGCAGTACGATGTGCGCCTTGGAGGGCTGCAGGGGGGCTGTGTCCGCTGCGCGGTTGGGTTTTGAGGGGAGCACTTGGAGGGCTGCGGGGGGCTGTGTCCGCCCGCGTGGTTGGGTTTTGAGGGGAGCACTCGGAGGGCTGCAGGGGGGCTGTGTCCGCCCGCGCGGTTGGGTTTTGAGGGGAGCACTCGGAGGGCTGCAGGAGGGCTGTGTCCGCCCGCGCTGTTGGTTTTGAGGGGAGCACTCGGCTGCCGCGCGGTTGGGTTTTGAGGGGAGCACTCGGAGGGCTGCAGGGGGGCTGTGTCCGCTGCGCGGTTGGGTTTTGAGGGGAGCACTTGGAGGGCTGCAGGGGGGCTGTGTCCGCTGCGCGGTTGGGTTTTGAGGGGAGCACTCGGAGGGCTGCAGGGGGGCTGTGTCCGCCCGCGCGGTTGGGTTTTGAGGGGAGCACTCGGAGGGCTGCAGGGGGGCTGTGTCCGCCCGCGCGGTTGGGTTTTGAGGGGAGCACTTGGAGGGCTGCGGGGGGCTGTGTCCGCCCAGCGCGGTTGGGTTTTGAGGGGAGCACTTGGAGGGCTGCAGGGGGGCTGTGTCCACCTGCGCGGTTGGGTTTTGAGGGGAGCACTTGGAGGGCTGCAGGGGGGCTGTGTCCGCCCGCGCGGTTGGGTTTTGAGGGGAGCACTTGGAGGGCTGCAGGGGGGCTGTGTCCGCCCGCGCGGTTGGGTTTTGAGGGGAGCACTTGGAGGGCTGCAGGGGGGCTGTGTCCGCTGCGCGGTTGGGTTTTGAGGGGAGCACTTGGAGGGCTGCGGGGGGGCTGTGTCCGCCCGCGCGGTTGGGTTTTGGGGGAGCACTTGGAGGGCTGCAGGGGGGCTGTGTCCGCCCGCGCGGTTGGGTTTTGAGGGGAGCACTCAGAGAGGCCGGGATGTGCTGAGACTAATGGCCCTGCGCGGTTCTTAAACGCGAGCCCCACTGAGCTCGCTCTGCGTGTGACTGGGCGCGCGGACTTGCGTGCACGGGGCGTGGGCGTCTTCGGGCGGTGGGCCGCCTCCTGTGGGAATGGACTGTGTGGTCCCTGGCTGACACCCGCGCTCTGGCCAGCGGGGGACGGCGCACCTGGGAGGGCCGTCTGACAGCGACTTTCCTTGCCTTGCAGCCCATGCGGCTCCCCGTCCCCACGGAGCGCAGCCCTGAAGGATGTCCCAGCTCTCCTCCACGCTGAAGCGCTACACAGACTCGGCCCGCTACACGGACGCCCCGTTCGCCAAGTCCGGCTATGGCACCTACACCCCTTCTTCCTACGGGGCCAACCTGGCCGCCTCCTTCCTGGAGAGGGAGAAGCTTGGTTTGCGACCAGGCCCCCCGGCCAGCTTCCTCGCCCGGCCCCGTACCTACGGCCCCTCCTCCATCCTGGACTACGACAGGGGCCGCCCCCTGCTGAGAACAGACATCCTGGGGGGCGGCCGGAAGGCGGAGAGCCAGCCGCGGAGCACAGAGCGGCCTGCGGGGACTGGACTCAGCGGGGGCAGTGGGTTCCCTTACGGAGTAACCAACAGCTCGCTCGGCTACCTGACCATGAGCGCCCGCAACCAGGGGCTGACCTTGACCCAGAAGAAGTCCAACAGTCAGTCGGACCTGGCCCGGGATTTCTCCAGCCTGCGGACGTCAGAGAGTTGCCGGATGGACCCGGGGAACCTGGGCCGCAGCCCCATGCTGGCCCACACGCGCAAGGAGCTGTGTGCCCTGCAAGGGCTCTACCAGGCGGCCAGCCGCTCCGAGTACCTGGCCGACTACCTGGAGAACTATGGTCACAAGGGCAGCACACCTCAGGTGCCCACGCAGGCCCCTTCCTCGCGCGTCCCTGAAGTCCTCAGCCCCACCTACCGACCCAGCGGCCGGTACACTCTGTGGGAGAAGGGCAAGGGCCGCTCCGGCTCCCCGGGGCGAGACACCATGGTGAGTTTGCCCCTTGGGGACCCGGTGACGGGTTGGGGAGGCAGCCGCGGATGTAGAAGAGCCAAGTTGAAGGAAGGATTCCCAAATCTACTGATGCTGGAAGGCAGAGGTTTTCCCCCCGAACCTCGCAGCAGCGGCTCCTGCACCCCTAGTGAGGACGAGCCAGGGGGTCACCGAGGCATGTCTGATGCCCTGGTGGCTCGCTGCCCTGCTCAGAGGTTCCCCACTCTCCCCAGGAAACCCACTTCAGGACCAGTGTACTCGACGACAGTCCAGCAGTGCTCCCAGAAATGCTCAGATACCCCCACATACACTACGAGTCTTACCCTCTGCTCTTCCACCCAGCGTGCCAGGGTCCCATGCAGGCCCTGCCCCATCCTGGGCTGGATGCTGAGGCCCCCAGACCACCAGTGTTCCCTGTGGTAAGAGAGGCCTCCGTGCTTGGCTTACATCTCTTCTCCTGCTCTGCCTAGAGACCCGGCCTACCATCTGGGCCTCGTCATGGGGGAAGAGGGACTCTCTTCTGATTGACATTGGCTGGCTCAGGACCAGGGTGCCTGGACAGCAGTCCTTCTGGGTCTTTGGAGAAGTTTTTGTCTAGGGCTTTAGACAAACGAACACGTCTATATTCTAGTCCTACCTGGGCTGGAAGGGGGAATAAGTGCTTCTGGAGACCGAGCAAGGCTGGGCACGATCTCACTCACCTCTAATCCCTGGACACACCCTTCTTGGGGCACAGACTACATCCTCTCTTGTGTGTAGCTGTTGGTAGCCCATGAGGTGGCAAGTGCTCCAAGGATGAGAAAGAAATGAGATCTCTAGATCCCACACCATGTACCTAGAGGAGCACAGAGCTTAGCTGTCCTGCTGACTGCATGTACGGATGGTGAGCAGGTAGATGAGTGGGTGGATGGGTGGATGGATCGATGGATAAATAGATGATGGATGGATGGATGGATGAGTGGGTGGATGGATGGATGAGTGGATGGGTGGATAGATGGATGGATGAGTGGGTGGATAGATGGATGGATGAGTGGATGGGTGGATAGATGGATGGATGAGTGGGTGGATGGATAAATAGATGATGGATAGATGAGTGGATGGATGGATGGATGGATAGATGAGTGGATGGATGGATGGATAAATAGATGATGGATGGATGAGTGGGTGGATAGATGGATGGATGGACGGACGGGCGGATGGACAGATAGATGAGTGGATGGACGAATGGATAGATGGATGGATGGATGAGTGGGTGGATAGATGGATGGATGGATGGATGAGTGGATGGATGGATAGATGGATGGATGGGTGGGTGGATGGATAGATGGATGGATGGATGGATGGATGGATAAATAGATGATAGATGGATGATGGATGGATGAGTGGGTGGATGGATGGATGAGTGGATGGGTAGATGGATGGATGGATGAATAGATGATGGATGGATAGATGGATGGATGGATGAGTGGGTGGATAGATGGATGGATGGATGGATAAATAGATGATGGATGGATGGATGAGTGGGTGGATGGATGGATGAGTGGATGGGTGGATGGATGGATGGATGGATGGAAGAGTGGGTGGATAGATGGATGGATGAGTGGATGGACGATAGATGGATGGATGGATGGATGGATGGATGAGTGGATGGATGGATAGATGGATGGATAGATGAGTGGATGGATGGATGGATGGATGGATGGATGGATGGATGGATGGATGGATGGATAGATTGATGGATGGATGGATAAATAGATGATAGATGGATGATGGATAGATGAGTGGGTGGATGGAAGGATGAGTGGATAGGTGGATGGACGGATGGATGAATAGATGATGGATGGATGGATGGATGAGTGGGTGGATGGATGGATAAGTGGATGGGTGGATGGATGGACAGATGGATAGATGAGTGGATGGATGGATGGATGGATGGATGAGTGGATGAGTGGATGGGTGGATGGGTGGATGGGTGGGTGGGTGAATAGATGGACAGGCTAGCATATGGGCAGGAGAGTTAGGTGTTGTGTCCCCTTTACGTACCCTTCCCTTACTCTTAGGACATGTGCCTTTTTTAAACTACGGCTGCGTCACAACAAGAAATGCTGCTCGGGGGGCTAGTCCAGATAAATGGAGCAGGAGCGCAGAACAGGGCGGGGCTTGGGGTCATAGACCCGGAAGCTTGGAGTAAGTAAAGGCCTTGAGAGGGGAACGTGGATACATTACCTGGAGCGTCTTGGTCTGTGAAGTGCCACGGGAGACAGCTGGTGCCGACCAGAACCTTCAGACCCTGGCAGGGCAGGGTTTGCTCCGCTGGGGGCTAGTGTGCATGAGGAACGGGAAGCAGCAGAGCCGGCCTGGGGGACAGGGGTGTGCTCTGAGGAAGATGTGCGCTGGGTGGGAGCCGATTCGTGCAGCGGGCACGTCGGGTGCTGCTCCCTCAGGGGCACCGAGAAAGCGGCTCACAGTGGAGGGCTCAGGTCCTCGAGGCTTCTGTGGGGCTCCCTCGACTTTGCTCCAAAGAGAAGGTTTTTTGTGGTATTCGGTCTTCCTCAAGGTGGGGTCTGCAGACTTCCAACATCAGATTCACCTGACAAACTCTCTAGGGAGAGTGCCTGGGAATCTACCCTTTTCTCAAGCTCTTCGGGTCATCTGTGGGTACCCTGTGGCTTGAAAACCTCTTCTTCACGGATAAAGTACAGACCCCCCTTCAGCCCGTCATGAGAGAGTAGGGTCTCCTCCTTTTCTTGGGGGGTGAGACTCTGCTGGGACTCGGCCTCCTTCACAAACCTCCCTGGAGTCTACCGCCCTCCACCCCATCCACAGCAGACACCAGGGCCCCACCCTTCACCCCAGGGCCAGAGTGAGGGGAGTTTTGAGAGAGGTCCTCAGGGGAGTGGCCAGCTGCCCTAGGGCACACTTAGCCACCCCAGCATCCCTCCTTCCCTTCCAGAAACAGCTCACAACACACTTAAGCAGTTCCAGCAATGCCCAGGACTGAGTTTGTGCTCCCCTCTGAGCTCCAGCTGCCAGAGGAGAGGGTGCTGCCAACCAGGAAGGGCCCCTGGAGGGTCAGGGGGTCAGACCCTGACCTGACCACATGCCTCTCCTGCCCCGGCACCCGCACTTGCTGGAGCTGACTGCCTTCTGCTGAGACGGCAGAGCCCCCTGCTCACGAGGCCTGGGTGGCTTCTTCTTAAAACCAGCTCTAGTGGTGTGGGGGGGATTTCACACCTGCATCTGGGGATCTCACCCTCTCGTTCGTTCATTTCCGGGTTCTCGGTTTCCTGGCAGTGTGACCTCGGAGAAGCTCCTTAGCTTCCGAACCTGTTTCCTGTCCGTAGACGAGCACGAGGAACAGAGGGTGGCGTGCGGGAGGCCCCGCCACGTAGGAGGTGTTCAGTGAATGCGTGTCCCCCTCACGCCCTCCCAGGAGGCCAGAGAGGTGTGGCCTGGTCCCTCCCTCCGTGTAGTCACGTTGGACTTGGGGGGGCGGCCCCTGTTCTCAGGTAGCGGGACAGGGAGAGGTCTCCCGGGCTGGAACAGTTTGTCTCTGGACACCTGTCATCCTAGCTCTGTTTGCTCATCCATAAAGCGGCCCTGCCCCCTCACAGTGACGTCAGGAGGCTGACAGCAGGTACAGGTGTGAAGGGCCCTGGAGCCAGTGCCAGCCTGGAAGGGTCCCTGTGAGCTGGAGCGGACAGGTGACAGAAAAGGAGTGGGGAGGGGAGCGGCCCCGGGGGGAGCAGGGTGAGAACGGGCACCCAGTGGCAGGGCCCGTCCTGATCTGACTCCTCCGGGGCCCCTAGGGCAACTGATTCCAACCACAGCTGGCTCAGGCCCCAACCAGGGCAGAACAGCTCCAACCAGACTCATTGTCCTCATCGCCAGCAGCAGCCAACATAAACAGAGAGCACAGACCCACAGCGCGGGGGGGCTGGTGGAGGGGCGTGAGCTCTGGATACCCCTGCCTGCATAAGCGCCCACAGGGTGCCCGTCCACCGGAGGGCAGCCCAGCCTGGGACAGGGAGGGCTGCCCAGGCTCTGCCTTCTGCTTAAAAGGCAGGCACACTGGGGAGGGAGGCCGTCAGGGCTCAAACTGGTCTTTTAAAAAAGAAGATAAAACTTTCACCACGCCCAGCGGGGACTCTCAGCCAGGTGGGCTGGCCAGCAGAGCCTAGGAGCCCGAGCGCCCATCCTGGGGAGGTTCCCCTCTGCCTCACCTCCCCTGTTCCCTGGGCCCAAGGACAAGCTGTTCCCGCTGAGCCCTGCCAGGGCTGCGTTTAACCCCTGCAATCCGTCCTAATCCTCCTCCACTCCGCCCCTCCAGCTGCTCCCGCCCGCCAGGCCTGGCGCTGTGCCTGCCACCTCGGCCCTGTCTTCTCCCCGCCCTGCCAGGCCACCCTCTCCTGTCCCCAGAGGAGCGGGGTGGGGCAGGGCCTTCCAGAGCCGGCACAGGCCAAGCACCTGCTGTTCAGATGCAGAGCCAGGCCCCGGGGCTCAGAGCCTGGCCCAGCCAGCTCTCCCCGGGGGGTCTCCTCCACACCCTCGCCCTCTGCTCTGGGACCTGTTGCTGGGAGCAACAGATCTGGGAACCCAAAGTCCGGGATCCCAGGGTTACCTGGGTCCTGTCTGCCGCTGGGCTGCTGACTCATCGCTCAGAGCTCTGGGTTCAAGCCGTGTGGGTCGCAGGGAGATGACATAAACTGAGGTCAGGTGATGGTTCTCTTGCCTGGGACTTTGGACTCGACTGTGCCATGCCATGGGGGGGGGGGGCACCCAAAGGGGACATGTTACACGTTAGGATGGCAGGAACCCCTGGAGCTCCTGGGTGGGAAGTGTGGCCGCCCCCGCTCACCCCCACGCCGGACTATTTGTGCGGCTTGGCTGCCTGAGACCCCGGGGCCTGTCCGCACCCAGTGGGCCGCACCGGGAAGGCTGAGCTTCCTAAGGGTGTGGTGTCTGTTGTCAGCCTGGAAAGGTCACTTAGAGGAGACCTTACGCCAGAGGGGGCCCACGGCCAGCAGAAAGAAAAGGCAGCCGGTCTGTGGTTTGTGGCCAGAGGCGGCAGGACGCCGCGGTCTCCGTTCCTGGAAGGCCAGCTGTGGGCTGTGACCTGGCCGGGCTCCTTGACTCCCGTGACTCGGTCAGTGCCCGGCGCCGTCCTCCCTGCCGCCTCCTTCACCACCACCCCCCAGGACGTCTTCGTGAGTTCGTGGGCGCTGGGTGGGGCTCAGCAGCGCAGACGTTAATCCAAGCCTGGCAGAAGGTTCCCTGCCCCCGGAGGAGCCGCTCCACTGACCACTGGCTGTGGGAACGAACATCGTGTTCAGGCCCAGAGCGGTACACTTGGCCCCCTGTGCCCTCTTACCTCAGCGATACGTAACACGGGTGCACTGAGCAGAGGTGCAGGCAAGAGAGGGAGGCGTGTGAGCCTCCAGAACGCCCCAGGCTCCGCTCCGAGGAGTGCAGCTTTGGCCTCCTGGGGTCGGGCGATGCAGGGACACAGAGCTTCCTGCCAGCCTTCCCTCCCCAGGGGCACTTGTGGACTGGAAGCCCAGCCCCCAACAGGGACCCTGAACCCCACCAGTTGGTCAGGCCCCCACCTGTTCCTGGCTTAGGGCATCTGCCTGGCCCATGCTGCCCACTGAGATCTGAGGGTGCCGGCCACTCTCAGTCTTGCCCTCACAAAGCCCCCTCTGACTTGACTGAAGCTCCCTCCATGCCGGGGAGCTCTGGAGGGGAAGGAGAGAGCTTATCCCACAGGGAGGCAGGCCCAGCACGGGCTCTGAGAAATGGCCGCTCGGGCTTCAGAACGAACCCAGCTCAGATCGGGTCGGTGTCTTTGAGTCAGAGTCACGAAGCCAGAACCAGTCTCAGACCCCAGGAGACGGCAGGCCTCCCTCAGCCCGCTGGGGCCTGGGTCCAGGGCCCTCCCCTGACGTGGACACCAAAGCCCATGCGGCTCAGTCCGTTACAGGAAAGGGCACGGGACTGGCAGTAACTTCTGCCCACGTACAGGCTGCAGCACAGGAGGCCTGCCCGCTACTCCGGTCACGCCGAGTCAGCGTTGGGCTCTGCGGGCGGCAAGTTCAAGTCTTGCCCTCTGAAACTTCCTGGCTTTTTTATTTTATTTTTTTTCCTTTGTTGATTTTTAGAGAGAAAGAAAGGGAGAGGGAGAGAGAGATAGAAACATCAACGAGAGAGACCAACTGGCCTCCTCCTGCATGCCCCCCACTGGGGGGGATCCGGCCCACAACCTGGGCATGTGCCCTGACCGGGAACCGAACCGGTGACTTTCCGGTGAAAGAGTCGACGCTCAACCACTGAGCCACACCGGCCGGGCCTGGCTTTTTTCCTTAATAGTTTTCATTTGAGGTTAGTTGAATCCGTGGATGTGAAAGTCCCGGATACAGGAGGCCGACGGTATGGCCTTTACCTATTCCCCTTGGAGGAACGGCATGGCCCTGGGTGGTGTGGCCTCGTGGGCAGAGCACCGTCCCACGCGCCGCAGGGCCGCAGGTGTGAGTCCCAGCCAGGACGGGCACGCGAGGCAACAGATCGATGTTTCTCACATCGGTGTTTCTCTTTCTCTCCCTCTCCTTTCCACTCTCGCTAGAATCGATGAAAAATATGTCCTCAGTGAGGATCAAGAAAGAGAAAGGGCCCTGGCCAGTTTGGCTCAGCGGTTAGAGCGTCGGCCTGCGGTCTGGAGAGACCCGGGTTCGGTTCCTGCTAAGGGCATGTACCTCGGTTGCAGTTTGTCCCCGGCCCTGGTTGGTCATGCGGGTGGCAGCCACTCAATGTGTCCCTTCACGTCGATGTTTCTCTCTCTCTCCCTTCCTCTCTCTTCCTCCCACTCTATCTGTACAAAAAATGGAAAAATATCCTCGGGTGAGGATAAAAAAAAAAAAAGAAAGAGAAAGAGAAAGGGCACTAAGAGGGTCTCAGGGGGACTTGGCTAGTTGAGAAACGAGCCTGGCCCGTTTGACGAGAGGGCTCTGCGTGACTTCTTCCCCCTCCCCCCACGCCTCTGCAAGAAGTCCCCCGCCCCCACCCCCTCCCAGCAATGCCCACAGCCTTCTGCATCCCAGGAAAGAGGAAGAGAATGTGCTGGCAGAAGCCATGATGTCCTGGGGTTGGAGGACTCACGTCCACGGCTTGAGCCATGAGGAGGCAGGCCAGAGGCTCCATGAGGCAGTCCCTGCTGGACACTGCGTCCCTTCCAGCATCCCTCCCGGACACTGTAGCACCCTTACCCAACACGCAAGCCCAGACCACCCCGCCCTGTGAGGCCCCGCGGGGCGTCCAGGATGTCCGGCAGAGTCTGGTCTGGCCCCTTTCAGAAATGAGATCAACACCATTTATTAAGAACCCACAACCTCGTCCTTGAGATGTCTGTGTGGTGGCCCAATCCACACACAATCTAAGACCATTTTCAGAAGTCCCAGGGACACTTACAAAACAAAGCTAAGTGTGTTAAATGGATACAGTGTAATAAGCGGAATGCTAGCAGAGGGTGCTGTAATGGGGTGTTTAGGGGCAGGTGGAATTCATTAGAGGAGGCTTTGTGGAAAACAAAGCCCGCCCTGATTTACAAGGAGGTGATTAGCAGAGACCAGGAAGGGCGCGCCAACATCTTCCCGTCGTCGTGAAAAGCCTGAGTTTTGCTGTAGGACAGGTCTGGCCTCAAAGGCCCACAGTGTCATTTACTAGCTTTGTGCCCTGGCAAGTCATCCGCACTCTCGGGGCTCAAGGTTCTTCCTCTATAAAAAGGAGGGGAGAGTTGCGACACCCGGTGCCAGGATGGACGTTAACTGGAGTAATTCACCTGAAGCACTCGGCTGGTGCCTGGCGTGCACCAAGTCCTTAATCCGCGGCGGTTTCGTTTTTACGTGAGAGAAGGCAGGCGCTGAAGCCCAGACCCAGAGCAGGTTGGCAGGCAGAGGTCACAAAACAGAGCGGTGACGGGAAGGAGCCTGTGGACAGACAGCCGCAGGGACAGGACTCCCTAAGGCTGCTGGACCAGATGCACGGGGCAGGCAGAAGTGTGTGGTCAGATGTAAGCCCTGCGGAGGACGGTGCAGGGAGAAGGATGCATGCAGAACCACGCTGCTGTTTTTGTCCAGGGCCCAGGTTGGGCCGCTGGGTGAGGACAGTGGCTGTGGAGCTCACCCCTGCCTAGAGGAGCACCCTCTTCTATCCCCATGTGGAAGGCCCTGCGGCTCCTGCCTCCTGCCCCTCCTCCCACCACCACCCAGACGCATGGGGGCGGGCCTCTGAGCGCCCCTCTTAGCAGGAATTGGCTGTTGTGTGGGCGGCCTAGGGTACAGCCATGCCTGTGTCGGAGCATGTAGTCGTGTGTGCAGAGTGTAGGTACATGTGGAGACGAGCAGGCTCAGAGGAGCAGAAGGAGACCACGGATGCGTAACAGCACACCCCGCGCCTCTCCGGGGTATTTTTAAACTCTAAAAATACCGGCTAAAAATAGCACGCTCCCAGGCAAGATACTTTCTCCAAACAGATTCCGGGCCGGGCCCGGTCGTGGGGGAGGGGTGGGACACCGAGTAAGACGCAGACTCGGATCAAGGACTGCCACCCTCACGGTCGGAGGGGCGCCCACCCCCTCCAGCCGAGCACCAGCGTTTTCGCTGTATACCCACCTCCAAAAAAGCAAAGCAGAATTTGAGGTTCTGGGAGAGGTGGAGTTGAGTAACTGGGTAGAAGGGGTCAGAAAGGGTTCTCACCTGGGGTCAAAGGGGACAGTGACCTATTGGACCTTATAAAATAGGAGCCTTGCCTCTCTTCGTCATGGGCCAAACCAGGACTGGAGGGGGAGGGGCACCCCGTCCGGAAGCCTTGGGACTCTCTCCCGAACCGGGGCTCCCAGGCCCTGACGGTGTGGGTGCTCGGCTCCAGTGGGTGCCCCCCGCGTGCCGCTCAGTCTGCACGCGAGCGTGCGTGGTTCTCAGAATGCCCCGCGGCCCCCACATCCAGGACTTGTGGGCTGCCTGGGGGGAGCTCGCCCGGCTCTTGGGGACGTGTCCCCTGCGGGCCTCAGACACTTTGCCTGCGCTCCAAGCCCCGGGGCTCCCGGGTGGCGGTCTCAGCGGCGGGCGGGCCGGGCGCGGGGGACGGGGGCGGGGCCGGCTCCGCCCGGCGCTGACGTCCGGGCACGAGAGCCGGGTGCCAGGGCGGTTGGCAGGCGCGCGCCCGGAGGTTGGGGCGAGGAGCGCGCGGTCGGCCCGCCGGAGCGGTTACCGACGGGCGCGGCGGACGGGCTGTGCGGCGGCCCCGCTGGCTCGGCGTCCGGGCTGTGGGCCCGCGCGGTACCCCGCGCCCCTGGAGCTACGTTAGGTGTGGGGCGCAGCCCGCCGCCCGCCCAGCATGCGCACCTCGTACACCGTGACCCTGCCCGAGGAGCCCCCTGCCGCCCCCTTTCCCGCCCTCGCCAAGGAGCTGCGGCCGCGCTCCCCGCTGTCCCCCTCCTTGCTGCTCTCCACCTTCGTGGGCCTCCTGCTCAACAAAGCCAAGGTACGCGGGGCTGCTGCCCGGGACCCCACGCGGAGGGCCTGATTTCCGCGTACCCCCGGGGACGCCCGCCTCTCCCCCGCGCGCCCTGGGCCGGCGACGGACTCTTCCCAGCCCCCACCCCTCCTCTCCCAGGGTCTCCGGGCTGGGAATGCCCCCACCCCAGGTGATCTCAGCTCCCTCGCAGCCCCTCCCCTCCCTGAGGCCCGGGCCTGAGACCCCCGTGCCCATCTCGTCCCCCTGGAACCCGGCTCCAGGTAGCCCGTGCGCCCTCCGCCCCTGGCACCTCCCAGGGCAGGTGCAGAAAGCGTAACCTTGACCGGTTTTCGCGTGTGAGGGGGCAGGCAGCACGCTGCACCCCACGGGCCTGACTCCTCCGTGACTCCTCTCAGGCCCGACCCCAGCGAGAAAGGCCGGTCAGAAAGGGGCCGCCTTCCCCACCCCGTGGTCCGACCGGCGTCCTCCCGAAGGGCTGGTGACGGGGATCCTTTGACCCTGTGAAGGGCAGAGGCGGTGCAGGCCACAAGGGGCAGCTTCCCTTTTCTTTCCAGCCCTCCCCCGTTCTGCTCAGTGGGCACTGGCTCCCTCAAATGAAGTAGCCACCCTAGAGCAATGCTGGGCTTCAAGGCTGGGCACTGCCCACTCTGGGAAGGAAGACGACGGGGCTTGACAGATCTTATGTAACAGGCAGAAGCTCCCGCGTGGGGGGTTGGCGCGCTCTGGCCAGGGCTGCACCGGGCTCCTTGGCTGCAGCCGGGACTCATGGCTGACCCTCCCGGGACAGGAGAAGTAAGCAGGAAAGCCCCTTACTGGGGTCTTGAGTGTGAAAAGGGGTCTCAGCCAGCCTTTCTCATAGGGCCATGTACCCAGGTCGCTCCCCTGTTAACCCAGAGGGGAGGCGGATTAGGTCTGTGAGGTCTGTGTACTGACCGTGAAGGTGGCGTCCACTTTCTGGAACAGTGGTTGCTACTCGTCACGATTAGGTGTGCTGATGGCTAGCACGGAGGAAGCCCGGGACCCAGACCTTCTCTGCAGGGAGCTCCGGCATCCCCGCTGGGACGGCGTCCCCTCCTGGGGAGAGGCCGACTATGCCGGCCTCCCAGCCCCTCCGGCTCGGCTCGGGCTGCTCCCTGTCAGGCCCGAGGTAGGACTGTTTTCCCCGGGAGAAAGGTCACTCCTGGGACATTGTGTTCCTCTCTGGAAGGGAAAGTGCAGACTTTCCCTGGAGCTCCCGATGGCCTATTCACGGCAGAGAACATCTGGCCGGCACACAGCCTGCCCTCCCCTCCGCTCCCACCGGCTCCTCTTATTCAGCCACCTCTACCCAGAGCGCTGAGAAGTTGGTGGTTTATACCAGGACACTTTAGAGAAAAGCAAGACTCCCTCCACGCACACACACGCACACACACACACACACACCAGAAAAACTAAGCGTGCCAGCAATGCCTTAAAGGAACTTCTCCCACCCACCAGTAAGGTTAGATCCTCAAGAATAGTGACTGGGTGGTGACAGGTTCTGCATGGCCCTCACTGTGCTGGGTCAGAGTTCAAGTGTCAGCACGTGGAATGTATCAGCAGAAAGACACCTCCAATTCCCTACCGCCCGGCCTTCACTGCTGCGGAGGGGCTCATTTCTCAGAGGAGGGCCGCGTGGGTGGACAGTGCCTGGTCACCGGAGATGGAAATGCTTTGCTTCTTGAGCCTGTTAGACAGGTGTTGTCTGAGGCACAGGGGTGAGAACTACCAAAGCACCGTGGCATGGCTGCGGGCCGGCCTTAGCCTTCAGCTCCAAGGTGCAGCACAGACTCCTGCTGTGTTTCTGTGGGCCCCAGGGCGTCCTCCCCCAGGTCTTCCTGAAAATGCTGATAGGCCTCTGTCTGGGGAATTCCTTCTGCGGTGGCCTCCTTCCGGAGCCTCAGAGTGGCAGACCGTCAGAAACGTAAGGGTCGGATGCTGTGTCCGGGGGTACAGCGCCCTGCGGGAAGCTGGCCCCCACCTGCTGCCGGTGGGCTTTTCTCCGGTGGAAACCAGGTGTCTCTCCTGGACATATTTCCTTCCCTGCCAGTGTTAGACCTGGTGGGTGGAGAGGAGGGGGCCTCTTACTCGTGGGCTCAACGCAGTTCCTCTCCTCCTGGTGCCCGCCTCTCCCCTCCCCACCCCCGTGAGTTGACAGCCTCATTGTGGGCTTTGGGCGGTCAGCACAGGGCATAAGTCATTTTACTTTATTTTTATTTATTTATTTATTTTTAGATTCTCACCTGAGGAGATGTTTAGAGAGAGGAAGGGAGAGAGAAAGAGAAGAAAAAAACACACCCATGTGAGAGAGAAACATCAGGCCTCCCATTTGCGCCCTGACTAGGGACCAGACCCGCAACTGAGGCATGTGCCCTGACTGAGACTCGAACCCACAGCCTATTGGTGTACAGGACGACGCTCCAACCAGCCGAGCCGCCAGGCCGGGGCAGGGCATGAGTAATTTTAGCCGAGTTATTCCAGGCTCCTACTCTCATCGGGGTTGACTCTGCCCCAGGCAGGGTTGCTCCAGACCGGCCGGTCCGGTGCCCCTCTCTGAGCGTGGGGGTGGCAGGCTCATCTGCAGATGGCTTCTTGAACCTTTTGAGCCTGAAGTGTTCTGATTCCTTGGAGGCGGGGCCAGAACTAGCCATTGACCCGGACAAACCACGCTCAGAGTCCTCCCCTCTCACCAACCTTCACAGCAGGACGCAAGCGAGAGTGGCAGCTTCCGCCCGCTGCCTACCTCTGCCGGCCACCGTCGGCCATCACAGGGTCCCCAGCCAGTGGGTTGTTGAAACCTGAGCCAGGCAGGGAGGGCTGTGCCAGGCTTCAGTCAGCTCTCAGGAGCTGAGCTCACCTGAAAAGAATTCCAGGTGTCTCTGGCCATTCATAATGGCGGGCCCCCCTGCTTCCCACCCCACCCCCGCCTCACCCCTGCCAAAGATCTAAACTCGCTGAAGATCTTCGGTCATTGAACTTTCCAAGGCTTCCTTGAAGTGCCCATCGTGACCACTTCTTTATATGTTGGACACCTCGCCCGGCCGGTGTGGCTCAGTGGTTGGGCATCGACCCAGCACCAAGAGGCTGCCAGTTCGATTCCCAGTCAGGGCACATGCCCAGGTTGTGGGCCAAATCCCCAGTGGGGGACATGCAGGAGGCGGCCAATCGATGCTCTCTCTCTCCCTCTCCCTTCCTCTCTCTCTAACATCAATAATAAAAAAAAAATTACATTGAAAATCTAGGGGTACAGATATTTGAGACAGTGTCTGGATTTGGGACCTGAAATCTCTTGTAGCCAGGAATGAGGTATGTTTCCAAATATGCGAATTCCTAGTCTCTAGTTCTGATCTCCAGGCTCCGGCTGGCAGGGCGCGAGCTCGGGCCGCCTCCGTGCCTGGGCTCTCACGTGCCCTGTGTCCATTGCTTACAGAATTCTAAGAGCGCCCAGGGTCTGGCTGGTCTTCGAAATCTTGGGAACACGGTGAGTTCTCCCCAGACTGCTGCTTTCTGGGGCCAGAGTCCCCCCTGCCTCCAGGTGTCTCCCCGCCCACAGCAGGGGGGGCTGGTGAGAGGAGCTGCCTTTTCACCTGTTACCTGGCTGCTTCCCTGGCTCCTCCTCCTGGTGGACATCTGTCAGCCCCACCCATGTGTGTCCGGCCCCCACACCCTTCCCTACACCTGCCTGTGAACCACCAGCTCAGCGCCTCTGGCAGGGGGAACTTGCCTCACTTCCGCCCCCTCCTTACCGGGAAGGGAACTGGGGTTGCGGGAGGGCGGTGTGCAGGGGCCTTGGGCCCCGGGGCAGAGGTGCCCGACGGGTCGCCTGCCCTCTGACGCTCGGCCCCCCCTCGCAGTGCTTCATGAACTCCATCCTGCAGTGTCTGAGCAACACCCGGGAGCTGAGAGAGTACTGCCTGCAAGGCCTGTACGCGCGGGACCTCAGCCACAGCAGCCGTGCGCACGCCACCCTCATGGAAGGTGAGCCGCGGCCTCGGCGCTGCTGCTCGGTGGGCGCTGTCCCGGCGGCTGAGTCCTGCCCGTCTCCTTCCTCGGCTCCTGTGTCGGGATCTGGTCTCAGAGGCGCCTGTGGAAGAGTCTCACCGCCCCCCACGCTCTGCCCTCTCCCCTCGCAGAGTTTGCAAAGCTGATCCAGACCCTGTGGACTTCCTCTCTCAACGACGTGGTGAGCCCGTCGGAGTTCAAGACCCAGATCCAGAGATACGCCCCGCGCTTCGTGGGCTACAAGTAAGGGCCTGGCGACGTGTCCTCCCCAGGCGGGCGGGCACGTTCTCCCCGGGCCGGCGGACACGGACACGTCCTCCCCGGGCGGGCCAGCGGACACGGACACGTCCTCCTGGGCAGGCGGACACGGACACGTCCTCCGGGGCAGGCGGACACGGACACATCCTACCCAGGCAGGCGGACACAGACACGTCCTCCGGGGCAGGCGGACACGGACACATCCTACCCGGGCAGGCGGACACGGACACGTCCTCCCCGGGCGGGCCAGCGACACGGACACGTCCTCCTGGGCAGGCGGACACGGACACGTCCTCCGGGGCAGGCGGACACGGACACATCCTACCCAGGCAGGCGGACACAGACACGTCCTCCGGGGCAGGCGGACACGGACACATCCTACCCGGGCAGGCGGACACGGACACGTCCTCCCGGGCAGGCGGACACAGACACGTCCTCCGGGGCAGGCGGACACGGACACATCCTACCCGGGCAGGCGGACACGGACACGTCCTCCGGGGCGGGCAGACACAGACACGTCCTCCCCGGGCGGGCGGACACGGACACGTCCTCCCCGGGCGGGCGGACACGGACACGTCCTCCCCAGGCGGGCGGACACGGACACGTCCTCCGGGGCAGGCGGACACGGACACATCCTACCCAGGCAGGCGGACACGGACACGTCCTCCGGGGCGGGCCAGCGGACACGGACACGTCTTCCCCGGGCGGGCGGACACGGACACGTCCTCCGGGGCGGGCAGACACAGACACGTCCTCCCCGGCGGGCGGCGCGGCAGCTTGGGGGGCAGGAGGGACGCTCACTCTCTTTCTCTGGGTTCAGTCAGCAGGACGCCCAGGAGTTTCTCCGCTTTCTCCTGGACGGGCTCCACAATGAGGTCAACCGGGTGTCGGGGAGGCCGAAGTCCAGCCCTGAGAACCTCGACCACCTTCCGTGAGTACGAGGAGCCACCTGATGAACTTGAGCGTTGCGCCGACTTCTTCGGGGGCAATGATTTCTCAGGAGAATCTTTTTAATACATGTTTTGTTTTGTAATATATTTTTGTTACAGATGTTTCTCCTTTTTTTCCCCATTGACACCCTCCTCCCCATCCCCCCCACCCCGTCCCCAGCTTTGTTGTCCGTGTCCATTGGTCATGCGTACATGCGTATAAGTTCTGTGGTTTATCTCTTCTCTCCCCCCACCCCCTCTTCTGGGGATTGTCAAACTGTACCCTACTTCCACGTCTCTGGGTCTACCCTGTCCCTCAGACTGTTATGTTTATTATATTCCACAAATAAGTGAGATCATAATACATGTGTTTTAGAGAGAGAGGAAGGGAGAGAGAGATAGAAACATCGATGTGAGAGAGAAACATCAGTCAGCTGCCTCCTGCACACCCCCTGCAGGGGATCGAGCCCGCAACCCGGACATGTGCCCTGACCAGGAATCGAACCGAGACCTCCCAGTCCCTGGGACGATGCTCCATCCACTGAGCTTTGAATGTTAAGGATTAGATTGATAGACCCCCTAGCCCTGGCCGGTGTTTCTCAGCAGTTAGAGCATCGGCCTGTGGACCAAAGAGTCTTGGGTTCCATTTCAGCCAAGGGCACGTACCTCAGTTGCAGTTCGTCCCCGGCCCTGGTCGGGTGGTGCAGGAGGCAGCCAGTCGATGTAGCTTTATC
This sequence comes from Molossus molossus, assembly GCF_014108415.1. NCBI lineage: Eukaryota > Metazoa > Chordata > Mammalia > Chiroptera > Molossidae > Molossus > Molossus molossus. The sequence goes on along the minus strand of NW_023425348.1, from coordinate 12,625,208 downwards.
GCGTCGATGTTTCTCTCTCTCCCTCCCTCCTGCTCTATCTGATAATAAGTAGAAAAATATCCTCTGATGAGGAATAAAAAAAAAAAAGACTGATAGGCCCCTCGACATATCGTGGTTTGAACTCTGACCCCGTTGTCTTCCTCTCTCGGGTCCCTAGTGATGACGAGAAAGGGCGACAGATGTGGAGGAAGTACCTCGAACGGGAAGACAGCCGGATCGGGGGTAAGCGCCGGGAGGGGGCGCCTGCTCGTCCTGCGGGGCACCTGTGCCGGGACAGCAGGCGGGGCCCTGGGAGTCGTCCTCCGGTGTCTAAGCCTGTGTGTCCTCCGGCCCAGATCTCTTCGTCGGGCAGCTGAAGAGCTCCCTGACGTGTACGGACTGCGGCTACTGCTCCACCGTCTTTGACCCCTTCTGGGACCTCTCGCTGCCCATCGCTAAGGTACGCGCCCCGTCGCCTCACGTCGGAGACGCCCGCCCGCCATTCTCCTCGGATGTGGCTGACTCTGGCCTTGACCTTTTCTCTCCCAGCGGGGCTACCCCGAGGTGACTCTGATGGACTGCATGCGGCTCTTCACCAAAGAGGACGTGCTGGACGGTGACGAGAAGCCGGTAAGTCATCCTTCTGGGAGGGCGGTTTCCAAGCGACCGCCGGGGCAGCCGCGGGGCAGGACACGGCCCGGAGCCCCGGACGCGCAGGGCCCCCTCCAGTTCTGTGCGTCGTCTTTCAGACCTGCTGCCGCTGCCGAGCCAGGAGACGGTGCATAAAGAAGTTCTCCATCCAGAGGTTCCCGAAGGTCTTGGTGCTCCGTATCCTCACGCCCGCCCCTCGGGGCAAAGGCCTGGCTTGAGGGAGCAGCGGTGGGGGTGCGGCAGGCCCACAGGGTGGGGAAGGAGACCTGGTGGCCGTCCTTCTCTCGCTCGCCTTTCTGTTCCCTGAGGGCTGCCGCCCTCCCGGGACCCAGTGTCCCTCCCTGGGGCTCTGTCGCCGCTGTCTGTCCTTGACGCACATCAACACCAGATCTGAAACGGTTCTCAGAGTCCAGGATACGAACCAGCAAGCTCACGACGTTCGTGAATTTTCCCCTCCGAGACCTGGACTTGAGAGAATTCGCCGCGGAAAACACCAGTAAGTACTTTTCACAGGAAGGGGCGGACAGGGCCCCAGTGTCTAAGACACGCGGCCAGGCCCAGCCGGCCGGTGCGGCTCAGTGGCTGAGCGTGGACCCTGCACTGAGAGGTCCCGGCTCAATTCCCGGTCAGGGCATGTGCCCAGGTTGTGGGCCCGATCCCCAGTGGGGGGCGTGCAGGAGGCGGCCAGTCCATGTTCTCTCTCCTCGATGTTTCTATCTGTCTCTTCCTCTCCCTTCCTCTCTCTCTAAAATGAATAAAGAGCCCTGGCCGGTTTGGCTCAGCGGTTAGAGCGTTGGCCTGCGGTCCAGAGAGGCCCGGGTTCGGTTCCCGCTAAGGGCACGTACCTCGGTTACAGTTTGTCCCCGGCCCTGGTCGGTTGTGCGGGTGGCAGCCACTCGATGTGTTCCTTTCACATCGATGTTTCTCTCTCTCTCTCTGTTCCTCTCTCACCCTCCCACTCTACCTGAACAAAAAATGGAAAAATGTCCTCGGGTGAGGATAAAAAAAATAAAAAAATAAAATGAATAAAGAGACAGAAAAGTGGGAGTGGAGCTAGGAGAGGGAGGGAGAGCCTCTGGGGCTTGCAAACCTGGTGTCCCCTCCGCAGACCACGCTGTTTACAACCTGTACGCCGTGTCCAATCACTCCGGGACCACCATGGGCGGCCACTACACAGCCTGCTGCCGGAGTCCCGTGACCGGCGAGTGGCACACGTTCAATGACTCCAGGTGAGTCCGGCGTCTCAGGCAGGCTTCTGGCTGTCGGGCGCCTGCACCTTCCCCTTCCGTGAGGCTTTGACCTTGACCGGACAGGAAAGGTCAGAGCCGGGAGCTGTCCCACACCGGCCGCCCGCGGGAAGCGCTTCTAGGAGACAGCGGGGGAGGTTGGCCCGGGGTGCACACTAGCGAGATGAGAGACCTCACCCCCCAGCCGCTCCGCTGTGCCCCGCAGCCCCGCCAGGGCTCTGACTGCTCCCTGCTCTCTCGGCAGCGTCCTCCCCACCTCGTCCAGCCAAGTGCGCACCAGCGACGCCTACCTGCTCTTCTACGAATTGGCCAGCCCACCCTCCCGAATGTAGCAGCTACCTCCCTCTCTCCCTTCCACCGGTGGCCCCGCGCCCTCAGCTCTTTTTTTTTAAAAAACAAAAACAAAAACGAACAAACCTGACAAATAAGAGAAAAATAAAAGTAAAGTAAAGCTGCTGAGCAGGAGTCCGCAGCCTGGTCAGGGTCCAGAGCCGGGGCAAGGTGCTCCTGAGCCACGCCTGGCAGTGAAGACCAACAGGACACGGAGACCGCCGCCGGCACCGTGGCCCCCTCGGCTTCTCTTGTTTGCATTTTTAAGCTTTGGGTTTTTTCCTGAGTGTGATGCATCACTGCGGTGTGTGGGGAGAAGACAGACTCTCGTCCACCTGCTGCCGGCTCCTCCCGAGAAGACGGCGCCCCCTGGAGCCTGCTGGGAGAATCGCCGCCTGGAAGCTGCATCTGAGCCTGGCACCTGGTCCAGAAGCAAAAAAAAACAAAAACAAAAAACACCCACGAGCCAAGAGCCCTCTTAACGCTGCTAACTCCAGGTGGACAGATCAGGGGACATCTTTGGAAACAAAAATACGTTTTTGGTTTTTTAAAGCCCAATTTTTTTTTTGTTAATCCCCCTCACTAAAGTTTTCAGACTGGAGATGCTCTCTTCACAGCTGAGATGCGCTGGTCAGTGTGGGGTTTTCTGTTGTGGGTTTTTTTAAAAAAAAAAAAACTCTTCAAATACAACGTTTCTCCTGCTGGCCCCCCGGGGTGCTAGGTGGGTGTCGAGAGACCCCAAGCACAGCCACAGTAGACCTGGGATCTCACACGTTTTGTTTTGTTTTTAGACTTTTGGTTTGTTTTTTTTGTTTTGTTGTTTTGTTTCTAATGTTCTGGAAGGAATCTAGTTGCCTCTAAGAATTGTGCCTTATAGCATTTGGGGACCAGGGGGAACTGTCCCTCCCTGAAAGGGCCCTCAGCCACCTCTCTTTCCCCATGCCACGTCCATCCCCCCGGGAGAGACAGGGCTATGCCCTCAGCCCCTGGCTTGTTTGCACTGCACGAGGTGAAGAAGAGAGGCGGTCAAAGGATATTTCCTGTGATACAATGTATCAAGTTCTTCCCGCCCACTTCCTCTGCCCCACCCCTGGTCTACTCCCCGGTACTTGAAGGATAGCACAAGCTCCTCTCCCCTTTAATTTATTCCCTCTGAACATGCTTTTTCTCCCCGGTCTTCCTCCTCCGCCCCACCCGCCCAGAGCCTCCTGAACCAAGTTTCTCAGGGATGCCCATTGCCACCCCTCAGCTGCCCTGGCATCAGTCTTCAGTCCTGCCCCGGGAGCTGGAGCTTGAGTGCTTGTAGGCATCTTGCTCCAGCCCCGGGATTCTTCCCTATGGGCATGATCTTGCCCTGAGTAGTTGGGCAAACTCCTGCGCTGCCCCGGGGAGTAAAGCTACTCAGCGCCCAGGCAAGGAGCCCCGAGCACGGAGCTCTCTGCACCCACACAGCCGGCTTGGATGGTGCCCCTCGGAGCTGGGGGCTCCCCCAGTGCTCCCAGGAGGAGGCATCAAAGAAAGACGCCCCGAGTTGAACTGGCCTGACACCCTTTCTCCAGGAGAAGGGCCTGTGAGCCTGAGCCAAAGGGCTGGTGTGCGCTTGTTTACTGTGTAAGCAAGGGTAGAACATCGAATGCACGGTGGGACGGTGTACAGAATAAACGACGGCTTTGAGAAATACGTCGGCGCGCAACAGCATCTTGATTGGGGATGGTTGGAACTCAGGGAGGGCTCTGAGCGTCTCGGTGGCCAAATATTTTATCGCTTCGATCAGATTGTACATTTCAAGTTCCGGGGGGGGGGAAACGGTTTCGTTATTGTTAATCCTCACCTGAGGATATTTTTCCATTGTTTTTTGTTTGTTTGTTTGTTTGTTTTAATAGAGTGGAAGGGAGGGAGGGAGGGAGGGGGAGAGAGAGAAAGAGAAACGTTGATGTGAGAGAGCCATATCGAGCCCTGGCCGGTTTGGCTCAGCGGTTAGAGCGTCGGCCTGCGGTCCTGAGAGACTCCGGTTCGGTTCCCGCTAAGGGCATGTACCTCGGTTGCAGTTTGTCCCCGGCCCTGGTCGGTTGTGCGGGTGGCAGCCACTCGATGTGTCCCTTTGACATCGATGTTTCTCTCTCTCTCTCTCTGTTCCTCTCTCTCCCTCCCACTCTACCTGAACAAAAAATGGGAAAAAATGTCCTCGGGTGAGGATAAAAAAAAAAAAAAAAAAGAGAGAGAGAGCCATATCGATTGGTTGCCTCCCGCACGACCCCAACCGGGGCCAGGGATCGAACCCGCAACCGAGGTATGTGCCCTTGACCGAACCCATGACCCTTTGGTTCTCAGACTGACTAACCACTGAGCCAAACCATCCAGGGCTGGGGAAAAAACTTTCAGTTTAAACTTGTCTATAAAGTTGCTGAAATCGTGCACATTTTGAACACGATATTTGTCAGGATTCACTGATACACATACTGACCAATCCTTGAAACGCCACACCTGTTTCTATATTCTTTATTCTCCGGAGCAAAGCACCTGGGGATGAGATGCCACGTCACCGTTGCCAAGTCTCTCGGCGCGCACGTCCTGAGAACAGGGACAGCCGGGAAAAGCCGCACAGCTAAGAGGCACTTCCTCAGAGGACGGCGTGGCTGGTGGGGGCCCCCGTGGTTCCCTCCACACCTCGGTGGTGGCCGTCCGCCCAGGGCCAGCCACCGCGCCTGCAGAGAGGCCGCCCCTGGCTGTGCCCTGGGCCCCCATCAGCCGGCGCCCCGGCCCCGCTGACTCCTGGAAACAGCGCCTGGCAAGGCGCCGCTCTCTACAGGAACTTTCCTCGTCAGATGTAACCCCTTAAAGAGCTGTCCTCTCTGGGGCCTTCAGGGACTTGTCTCCTTTGATTTTATTTTCTCTCGGTCCTGTTCAGTTCCACCACTGAACTGCTCTTAGCGTGAGAAGCCGGTCCCTGCGCGTTGGGCCGCAGTGTTTCATCGGGACTTTCCCGACTGCCTGCCGTTCCTCCCGCGGGGACAGCCTGGCCCCCTGCTCCGCCCTTGCGGGGCCGGCGCACCTGCTGTCTCACTCGCCTGACAGCAGGAGGCAGCGGTGAAGACGCTTTCTCGGGGCATTTCCCAAGAGTGGAAAAGAGGGACTGGAAGGGACGGTGACAAGGCCTGGCACCTCTCCCTGGCCGACCCTGGGAGCGGCCCAGCCCAGAGCAAAACTCTAAACACAGGTGACTTTCCCCAAACCACCGGTGAATCGAGTTGCCTACACAACAGAAGCCTTGGGTTCCAGCAAACTGGACCTGGGCGCCCCAAATCCACGTAAACTGCTACGCCTCTCCTTCGGACCGTTCTCCCTGCAGGTGGGACCCCCTGTGAATATCTGCGGCTCCAGATGGACTGTAGGCCTTCTCCCTGGTTCCTCCCTCTCCCCTTGTTCCTCCCTCTCCCCTTGTTCCTCCCTCTCCCCTTGTTCCTCCCTCTCCCCTTGTTCCTCCCTCTCCCCTTGTTCCTCCCTCTCCCCTTGTTCCCCCCTCTCCCCTTGTTCCTCCCTCTCCCCTTGTTCCTCCCTCTCCCTTCCACACCGAACCTGTGGTGCTTTCTCACCACACTCCAGTTGGTCCTGGTGCTACGCAAACCCCAACAAAATCTGTCCCCACTTTCTTTCTTTCTTTTTTTATCCTCACCCAAGGACATTTTTGCATTTATCTTCAGATAGAGCAGGAGGAAGAGAGGGGGGAAGAGAGAGAGAGAAACATCGATGTGAGAGAGACACATCGAGTGGCTGCCACCCGCACGACCCCAACCGGGGCGGGGGACAAACTGCAACCGAGGTACGTGCCCTTAGCGGGAACCGAACTCAGGCCGACGCTCTAACCACGGAGCCAAACCGGCCAGGGCTGCTCCCACATTCTTGATCCACCAGCTCCGCCTGTGAGTACCTGGGATTTCTCCCCCCGTCTTTGCTGAGTTCCAGCAGGCCTCTGGGGGGAGGGGTCCCCTGCAGCTGCCCTTGTTTGACCTGAAACAAGATCCTCCCTCTTTCTGAGAAGCCTCATCTGTGGATTCAGAAGATTGGACCCCAAGGGTCTCAGCTCCAGTGTCCTCATTCTCCGCCACCTTTCTCCAAATACATGCCTCACGTGTAAGCTAGGAGACTACGTACCTCTGCTTCCCTGGTTTCAGTCCATGAAGCTACCATGTAAATACAGGGTGGGCAGAAGGAGGTTTACAGTCGTGAGCACACAACACAGAGCTTATCCTTGTACTGTTATTTATTAACGGTTGTTACTTATTTGCATTGCAACTGTAAGCCTGCTTGTACCCACCCCTGCGTAACAAAACATATCAGCATGTATGTGATGTATGTGGCTGGTGCTCAGAAAACGCAGAGGCCTTTTCTCCGGACGACTTCAGAGCTGGGACCACAGAGGTCGCCTTGCCCACGGCCCGTTCTGCCGGCAAGCACGCAAGCGCCGGAGAAGGCTCGCTCCGGTCCCCCAGCTGGTCGGAGCAGGGACAGGCTGGAGCCAGGAATCCCGGCTCCCACGCAGCTCCCTCTCCGTCTGAACGAAGACTCTGCCTTTGGGCTGAAGAACTTACAACACTTGGGAGCAAATTTCCCAGCCCTGTGTCTGTTAGGAACTGAGCTGAACAGCGATGTAACAAGGGAACTCCCGGACCCTGTACATCCACAGCCACACCACAGCAAAGCCAGCACGGTCTCCTGTCACCAGGTCCTCCCGGCTCTGGCCTGGCCCCTCTGAGGGTCCTGTCCTTCTGTGCTCTGGGCAGAGACCAGCACCCGGAGAGGAGGCAGGAGGCACCAGGAGAGGCTGTGCCCACGGTCCGGGCAGCTCCCTCTCTCAGCTTGCTGCCTCCTCGTAACGTGAGCCTGAGGTCACCTACACAGTGTGAGTGTCCACTCACAGCGGGTTCTCAACAGCTGTCCGTTCCCCCCACCGCACCCCATCTCCAGGCCCGCACCATCCACACCCCCTTGAGATCCTTGTCACAGACAACAGCGTGGTGGTGACCAGCGGGAAACGGGGTGGGGAGGTAAGAGGGTCGAGGGGGATTAAAGGTGATGGAAGGAGACTTGACTTGGGGTGGTGAACACAATGCAATGTACATGCATTACAGGCTTGTACACCTAAAACCTACCCAAGTTTATGAACCAATGTCACCCCAATACATTCGATTAAAACAGAATTTTTTTCAAGATTCTCTTAGTGGATGCCCCTCAGCAAATGTTTACTTCCCCTGGCCTCTCAGGATGCTTCTGCCATCCTCTCCCCAGGATATTTTCCCAACATACTGACTAAGACTCAAGAAGGCCAAGTAAGCCCTGGCCGGTTTGGCTCAGCGGTTAGAGCGTCGGCCTGCGGTCCACAGAGACCCGGGTTCGGTTCCCGCTAAGGGCATGTACCTTGGTGCAGTTTGTCCCCGGCCCTGGTTGGATCGTGCAGGTGGCAGCCACTCGATGTGTCCCTTTCACATCAATGTTTCCCTCTCTCTCCCTCCCACTCTATCTGAATAAAAAATGGAAAAATGTCCTCGGGTGAGGATAAAAAAAAGAGAAGAAAAGAACACCAAGTAAGCAGAGCATTGCCCGAACCTAGCAGGGCCAGCGAGGTAGGGCCCCGGGACGGGCACTCCAGACGCAAGGGCCAAGCTTCCCCAATGTCCTGCTATTGGGGTGACCTGCCTGTGGAGATGGTGTGTGGGCTGGGCTGCAGGCTCCTGGGCTCCTGGACACGAGGAAGGACCCAGGAAGTGGGGGGCACGGGCAAGGCTGGGACGGCAGAGAACAGGAGGAGGAGGAGAGGGCACGTTTACAGATTCGGGGTGGTGGGGAGTCTAGGCCTCACGCACGCCCCTATTCCCAGCCCCGGGAGAAGGGAAAGAAGGCATTCCAACTCCGCAGACGAGCCTGGACGTGGACAGGGAGGGTGGGCACAGAAGGCCCCAGGGACGAAGAAGAGGCTGAGCTGAACGGGAAGTTAGGGAGGGGAACAGGTAAGAAGCTGGAGCTCCAGACCTCGAGTGAGCCCTGCCCCTCCTGGGGCAGCAGGGCCACAGAGCGGGAGGAGAACTGTGTGCAGGGTCCGTACGTGCCACAGGGGTCCACACAACAGTTAAAGGGAAAGCTCAGGGGAGCTGCCAAGCCCTGGAGCCAGACAGAGTAACATTGTAACTGCCCTTGCTTTTCACTCGCACCCGGTGCTCAGCAGGAAAGCCTGTGAAAGCCCTGTCGCAGAGGAGAGGGAGGGCTGGAGACATCTGTCCACTGCAGGAGGGGGTGGGGAGACCCCCGCAGAAGGAAGACAGGAGGCCAAGGCCCCGCGCCCCTGGGAGGAAGAGAGCAAGCCCACAAAAGGCAGCCAAGTCGGAAGCAAGCAGCCTAGGGCTGGGTAGGTGGCAGGCCTGGAACCTCCTCCTCACACCTGGGCTCCAGCAAGCACCCCCTCCTGGTGTCCTAGCCCACAGGACTCTGGCCCGCGACCATCCACAAGGTTCCTAGAAAGAACACGGGAAGTGTAAAGGAAAGGAAGACCAGGGGAGGGGAAAAGGACCAAAAAAAAAACGAAAACCAGGAGTCCAACAGACCCAGCTCTGAAATCCAGCCCAGCTCCTTGCCAGCTTTCGAACGTGAGCCTCCTGCAGCTGAACACGGAAGGAAAACACCTCCCGCCCTGGCCCCCCGCAGGGTGGCTTACCTTCTGTCCCCTAAACTTGCGCAGAGGCTGTTTCTGTGTCGCAGAGCCCTGGCTGAGGCTGAGGGTGGCCGGCACAGCAGCTAAGCCCAGAGGAGGCTCCTGCTCCGACCGCCTACCCCCAGCCTCTGTTTGGGACCCAGTTCTGATGAAGCCAGTGCTTGTTCAAATCAGCTGACAGCCCAGTCTCAACAAGGCCCACAGTGTTCCTCAGAGTCCCCCCTTTTGGAATTTCCTACCTAACTCCCACGTTCTGCCTATTAAAATATTTTCCACCCTCAAACTTTACTAAATATCCATCTCTTCCAGGAAGTCCCCCTGCTTTCCCCCACGGTGGGAGGGGGCATTGCTGCTTCAGCTCACCCAGCCTTTGATTTCGGACCTTCTCACCCAGTATACTGTCTTCACATTTGCCCCCTAAACCAGCAGTTCTCTGGGGATCCCTTTACACTCTTAAAATGATTGAGAACCCCGAGAACATTTTTTAAATTGATTTTACAGAGAGAGAGGAAAGGAGAGAGAGAGAAACATCAGTCTGTTGCTCCACTTATTTATCGGTTCTTCTTGCATGTGCCCTGCCCAGGGATCAAACCCTCAACCTGGGTGTACGGGGACGACGCCCTCACCAACTGAGCTACCTGGCCAGGGACCAAGGAACCTTCGCTTATATAGGTTATATCTATCAATATTTACCACATTAAAGTTAGAACTAAAAGGAATTTAAATACTCTCTAATTACTTTTAAAATAACAGTAAATCCGGCCCTGGCCAGATAGCTCAGTTGGTTAGAGCTTCATCCCGACATGCCAAGGTTGGACGTTCGATCTTCAGTCAGGACACATGTAAGAATCAACAAATGACTGTATAACTAAGTGGAAAAACACATCGATGTTTCTCTCTCCCTCTCTCTCTTCCTCTCTCTAACATCAATTAAAAAATGATAACATTAAGCCTGGCTGGTGTGGCTCAGTGGTTGAGCATCGACCCTGCACCAAGAGGTCGCCGGCTTGATTCCTGGTCGGGGCACATGCCCGGTTGTGGGCCCATCCCCAGTGGGAGGCATGCCGGAGGCGGCCAATCGATGTTCTCTCTCATCCATGTTTCTGTCTCTCTCCCTCTCCCTTTCTCTCTCTAAAACTCAATAAAGAAAAATAAATTTTTTTAAATACTGACAACATAAAACCCTTCATATATAAAGATAACATTTTCTCTATTTTCAAAAACTACGTTTTCTGAATCAAAAAGAAATTAGCGCCCTGGCCGATTTTGCTCAGCGGTTAGAGCGTCAGCCTGCGGTCTGAAGAGACCTGGGTTCAGTTCCCGCTAAGGGCACGTACCTCGGTTGCAGTTTGTCCCTGGCCCTGACTGAGTCGTGTGGGTGGCAGCCACTCGATGTGTCCCTGTCACGTCGATGTTTCTCTCTCTCTCTCTCTCTCTCTCCTACTCCCTCCTGCTCTATCTGAACAAAATATCGAAAAATGTCCTCAGGTGAGGATTTAAAAAAAAAAGAAAGAAAGAAATTAGCAAGAAGGGTCGCACTGTTTGACGTTTCGAGCATCTCACGAATGCCTCGCCTCGTGAGGTGCTTGTCCCCTTCTGCACGCATGTTCCCATCGCGGACGTCACACAGTCCCTGGGACACCGTCCACTCACAACTGACGGTGAGAATCGTGTCGGGGTCCCTGTGGGAACTCTGACCTGGCAGATCCTCGGCTCAGCCCGCTGAGGGCTTGCCCCCCAGACCCAGCAGCCGAGGCCCCACAGCGGGTGAGCCGGGCAGAGCCTGGGGGTGGGGTCTCCGGAGTGGGAGGGCTGCCTGAAGGTCACAGACTCTGTCTCCTGTGTTTCTTTCCCCCCACTAGTCCCCACCCTGTTCCTCCTTTGTGCCTCGGCTCCAGTGCAGGGTGAAAGGGGGCATCAGAGAACGGGCACCTTAGGTTCACCCAGTCCAACATTCAGCTCTTGTCTGTACCTTCCCAGACGTGTGACCTTGGGGAGCCTTCGTGCCACCCCTGAAAACCAGCTGTGCTCCCTCACGGAGGGACGAGACCTCTGCCCAGGGCCCGCCCCACAGACCTCCGCAGAGGGCAGCCCCACCTCCGCCCTGCTGGGCTCACTGAGCACGCTGACCTCCCTGCCCCTCCCTGAGCACAGCTGGGCCAGGCTGGGACCTTCACGGGAGGAGAAAGCGGCTCGAAGCGATGGTGTTTGCGGCGTATAGGTCTCCGGTCCTGCAACAGCCCGTCCTGGACCCGCCCTGACCCGCTCGGTCCAAGGCCTCAGGCACCTTCTCTTCTCCTGTCCTTCCTCCTGCCACCCCCTGGGCCCCCGCTCCTGGTAGCACAGACCCAAGCAGCCCACACGCCCCATGTTCTTCCTGAAACGGTCCAGCTCCGTGTGCTGGTCACCCCGGTGTTTGCACAGGGGCCTTCCCAGGCCCGGGCATGGCCAAGGCCCCAGTCGCCCTGTGGGGGGAGAGCTGCTCCGATGTTTGTCCAGGGCCCTTAGGACTCGGGCCTTGAAGCCACCAAACCCCGCGCCTCCCTCAGCCTGCAAAGCAGCCCCACCGTCCTCCTTCCCTCCGAGCACCACTCAGGGCTCACTTAACAGTCACACACACTCACACACTCACACACATATACACTCACACACACTCACACACACTCACACACACTCACGCACACTCTCACACTCACACACATATACACTCACACACTCAACACACACAACACTCATACACACATACACACACCCACACACTCATGCGTGCACACACACTCACACACTCAACACACACACATACACACTCACACTCATACACTCACACAGTCATACACTCACACACACTCACACTCATACAAACACACATACACATGTGCACACACACATACATTTTCACACACTCAACACATACATACACACTCACACACATACACTCACACACTCAACACACACAACACTCATACACACATACTCACACACACCCACACACTCATGCGTGCACACACACTCACACACACTCACACACTCATACACTCACACACTTACACACACAACACTCATACACACATACTCACACACACCCACACACTCATGCGTGCACACACACACTCAACACACGCACACACATACACACTCAACACACACATACACACTCACACTCATACACACACACATACATACACTTACACACTCAACACACACAACACTCATACACACATACTCACACACACCCACACACTCATGCGTGCACACACACTCACACACACTCACACACTCATACACTCACACACTCAACACACACAACACTCATACACACATACTCACACACACCCACACACTCATGCGTGCACACACACACTCAACACACGCACACACATACACACTCAACACACACATACACACTCACACTCATACACTCACACACATACATACACTTACACACTCAACACACACAACACTCATACACACATACACACACCCACACACTCATGCGTGCACACACACTCACACACACTCAACACACACACATACACACTCACACCCATACACACACAGTCATACACTCACACACACTCACACTCATACACACACACATACACATGTGCACACACACATACACTCACACACTCAACACACACACATACTCACACACGTACATACACACTCACACACTCAACACACACAACCCTCATACACACCCACACACTCACACATGCACACACTCACACACACACACACACACAGTGCACCTAGTTTCTTCTGTGGAATGTTCTCAGCCACTGTCTGTCCCTTTAAGGACGGCTGCCCTGTGCCAGGGTCTGGACCTCAGCATCCTCAGCTGAGTTGGATTAAGAGACTGGTTCATGCCTTTGCAAATTCCTTCGGGCTGCCGCCCCTCCCCCACACGGAGCCGAAGTAGCCAGGAGCCCGAGCCAGTCTGCCCATTGTGGCCAGAGAGCTGGTCCAGCCTGGCAGCTCGCTCCCTCAGGAGCACAGGCGACCCCTTCGATAGGCACTTTGGGGCCAGGGAGTGCCCGGGGGGTCTGGACTTTGCAAGGCCTCCAGAGAGCCATGCAGAGCCGGGAGCTCTGCTCAGACATCGTCCTGTGTGTGGAGTCCACAGAGCTGAGCAAGGTGAGGCCCCGGAGAACCACCCTCCGAAGCCAGCTCCTGCCAGGGCTGGCAGAGCCCCGCGGACGCACCTGCCAGGCATTCCCGCCACCCGCCCCAGCCTCCCAGCCTCTCCCTTTCAGACTGAATTCTGCAATCCTGCTTTCGAGCCCGAATCAGGGCCCCCTTGCCCTCCACCGGCCCAGCAGGATGCCCGCTGCAGCGCCCGCGCTCCCTGGCACGGTAACCATCTCAGGGGTCACCTGGGGGAGGACTGCGGGCCCAGGAGCTGCGGGCACTGTGAGGGGGCCTGAGGAGAGGGGCTCTCAGCCCACCCCACCCCCCTCAGGCTGGCGTCCGCGAGGGCTGCAGCCCGACTGCCATTTCTCCTGGCTGTGCGCCACCCTGCTGGCCAGCTTGCTGCTCCTGCTGCTGGGGCTGCTCGTGACCTTCATCCTGGCCCGTGAGTACCCGGGGCCTGCTTGGGAGAAGGCTTTAAAGTGAGACTCCATGAGCTATGCTACCGTCTCCCCCGGTTCAGCTCCTCTGAACCCCGCTCCCCCATCTTCCTGCCCCCAGAGTTGCAAGCTACACCCCCATTTGGAGCCTCCTATCATCCCCTGCCCACTAGAGGCCTCACCACCACTGGCACCCCCCCAGCCACAACCACCACCCCCTCTCAGGCAACTGGGACCCCTGCAGGGCAGCAGGAGGCGGGCATAAGCGCCACACCCCAGTCCAGTGAGTACTAAGGGCGGACCTTCCCCAGGGCCCTGAAGGGAGGGGGCCCAGAATGGCCCCTTGGGAAAAAAGGGCCTCCCTCCTTTTGACCTCTGAATTCCCTCACCTCTGTGTCTGCAGCCTGTGGGGGCCTCCTTCTTGGACCCAGGGGCTTCTTCAGCAGCCCCAACTACCCAGACCCTTATCCACCCAATGCCCACTGCATGTGGCTCATCCAGGTGTCCACAGACCACGCAATACAGCTCAAGGTGGAAACCCTCCACATGGAGGGTGTGGCCTCCTGTCTCTTTGATCGCTTGGAAATCTCCCCCAAGCCTGAAGGCCCCCTCCTCAGGTGGGTCCCTCTGCCCCCAGGAGGTCCCACCTCTGTCCTGCATCACCGCCTGGAGGGACAGCCAGGGGCTACCATGGAAAAGGCTGGACGGGGAGGGACTGAGAGTCTCGACCTCTAAGCCCAGCTCTGCTAGCAGCTGTATGACCTTGGGAAGGTCACTTCCCCTCCTAAGCACAGTTTCCGAATCCATACAACAGAGACCCTATCTTCTCTCCCATAAACAAATGCTTCAATGGTGGAGACCCAGGGGCCAGGAAATTCGGAGCTCCCTGAGAGATGAAGGGGGCCTTGGACCATGTCGTCACAAGTTTGGGGCCCAGGCAGGCTCTGTTCTGGCTGGCCCTGCGCTCTGAGCCTCTATCACCCTTAACCTGGCTTCTTGCAGAGTATGTGGGAGGGTGCCTCCCCCCACACTCAACACCAATGCCAGCCACCTCCGGGTGGCCTTCGTCTCTGACAGCAGTGTGGAGGGACTTGGTTTCCATGCCTGGTACCAGGCTGTGGCTCCCGGGCATGGTGAGTGTCGCTGGCTGCCTGGCCTTGGTCCACTGCCTCTCCTCCGGCCACGCCCAGCGCTGGCAAAATGGGTGGAGCCTCTGGTGTTGCTGAATCCAGATGCCTCCCCGCGCCCCCAGGGAGCTGTGCCCATGACGAGTTCCTCTGCGACCAGTTACTCTGCCTGCTGCCGGACTCCGTGTGCGACGGTTTTGCCGACTGCACCGACGGCAGTGACGAGAACAACTGCAGTGCCCCGTCCCCGGGTACAGCCCCGCAGCCTCGGGGGCGGGGGGGGGTGCTGTCCAGGCAGGGGGTCCAGGTTCCGGCTGGGCACCCCGCTCTGGCCCAGCCCCAAACCTGCCTGGTCATTCCTCTGGCCTAGAACTTGCTCCCCCACAGGCGTGGCCAAAGCTGCCCTCGCTGTTAGAGCCCGTGCCGGGCAAAGGCACAGGCACCGGCCACGCGTGACCTCCTCCTCTCTGCAGGATGTGGGGGAAACCTGACTGGCCTCCAGGGCACTTTCTCTGCTCCCAGCCACCCGCAGGAGTACCCCCACCCACAGGCAAGCCAGCCCTCCAGGGGACGGTGGTGTGGCACCCCTGGGCACACCTGAGAACAGAGTCAGTGTGACTGGGCACAGCATGGTGGACACTGCCTGGTACTGGGGAAGGTCAGAGAGCCAGCAGGCAGGAAGGGAGCACCATGAGGTGCCTAGGGCATGCCAGGTGCCCCGCGCTGGCCGAGCTGATCTCTGAGACCAGACAAGTTCGAAGGCCCCTCCTATCGGGACAAGCACCTATGATGAGAGCCAGCGGGCAGTGCCCACGCCCCCCCCCTGCCTAGCCTGCCACGGGGAGGAGGGCCTTCTGACACTCGGCCGGGGTGCCCAGATTGGGACAGAAAGAACGTGTGGATCACGCCACCTGCGCCCTCCCCTAGCTTTGCACCTGGCGCATCTCGGTCCCTGCCGGACACGGCCTGGAGCTGCAGTTCCACAACTTCAGCCTGGGAGCCCAGGACGGGTGTGAGCTGGACTACGTGGAGGTGTATGAGGCCAGCAACGCCGGGGCCCCTGGCCTCCTGGGCAGGTACCCGCAGAGCCAGGGGAGGAGCCCGCAGATCAGCCCAGCTCACGCCCTCACTTCGTTTCCTTTGGCTACTCCAAGCCAGAGGTCCGGTCACTGTCACCCTGAAGGAGGCGTGTCCCCTCACCTCCAAGCCCTCGTTCCTTCCACGGCCCCCCAGCCCTCGCGCTCCCCGCTCTCCCTCCTGCGGGTTCATTCCCATCCTCACGGACTCTCCCGTCCCAAAGGGGCTCCAGGTCCAGCAGCTGGTCAACCCGCTGTCCTCTGACTGCGTGTGTCTTCCTCACACACCCCAGGTTCCATGGTGGGATACGCCTCCCGTGCCCTCTGGCATTGCCGGGAGCACCCAGCCCTGAGGGAGGCCGCGCAGCCTCGAGCCCCATGCCCAGGAATGCTCTTTCCTTTGGGCAGGTTCTGCGGACAGGAACTGCCCCCTCGTGTCCTCTCCTCGCACCACCAACTGGCTATACGCGTCAGGACAGACCCCAGCGCCGGCAGCACGGGCTTCTCAGCCACCTACCGGGCCCTCAATGCCACAGAGAGTGGGTGCCCTTGGGCAAGGGGGTGTGGGCAGCAGAGGTGCCTCCAGAGCAGGGAAGGGCTCCGGACCCTGGCGGGCTCTGTGAAGGCGGTGGGGACAGACCTGCCCCGGGGCACGACCATTCCTCCTGTGCCTGCAGACCCCTGTGGGCCCAGAGGGCCCTCCTGCCAGGGCGCAGGGTGCGAGAGCTCGCGGTGGCTGTGTGACATATGGACAGACTGCGCAGACAGTGGCGATGACAAGTGCGGGGTCCCCCTGTTCCCACCCCCAGGTGAGAGCCTGCTGCAGGGCCGGCAGGCCGAGCAGACTGGGTGCCCGTTCATAACACACTTCAAAAGGCATCTGTACCCTCCCTGGCGAGGGCAGTTCACTGTCCTGACTCTTCACAGTCTGTGTCACCCCCACGTTCAGTGGTGGAGGCTTCAGGCATCAGGGCAGCCTTGTCCCGGAGAGAGGCAGCCCCTCTCCACAGCCCACCTCAAAGAAGACCCTCTAGACGCTCTGGCTCCTGCTGGGGCCCCATGCTCCCTGGGACCAGAGCGCCCACTCGGCGCCCCCGCCTGGCCAGGGGTGCTTGCAGCAGACTCTGGAGGGCAGCGGAACCCTCCACCTGTGTGATGCATCTTCCCACTCTGTCTCCTTAGATTCTCACAACAACCCCTCTGACCCCTGTAGAGTGATTAGGTGGCCCGGTGACACAGCCACTGAGCGGTCCCCACAGTGACCCTCCCCTGCTCCCCTCCAGAGACGGCCTGTGAGCCCATCCAAGTAGAGATGTGTACCGGGCTAAGCTACAACACCACGGCCTTCCCGAACATCTGGGTTGGCATGGCCACCCAAGAGGAGGTGGTGGAGGTCCTCAGAGGCTACAAGGTACTCTGGGCAGAGACAAGGAGGGACCCCCAGGGATGGGAGGGAGCCTGGGAGGCGGGTGCCTGAGGGCTGGTCTCCTTTCACAGAGCCTGGCCAGTCTGCCCTGCTACCAGAATTTCCGGAGGCTCCTCTGTGGGCTGCTGGTGCCCCAATGCACCCCACTAGGCAGTGTCCTGCCCCCGTGCCGCTCTGTCTGCCAGGAGGCAGAGCGCCAGTGCCAGTCCGGCCTGGCCCTCCTGGGCATCCCCTGGCCCTTCAACTGCCACAGGCTGCCTGAGACAGCTGGCCTGGAGGCTTGTGCCCAGCCCTGAGGCTAAAGTGGACCCCTGCCCTCTGCCTGCCCATCCTGCTTTGCCTATCAGGGTGGGCAAGCAAGGGGACAAAAGAAGGGGGACCAGCACAGGACTCTGCCCATCCTCTCTGGAGGAAGGAAGGAAGTCCTCAGTCAGGCTGAGACCTTCGCATTCTCCCAGCTCCTCCCCTGTCCCTGTACCAGCCCAGCGGCCACCAGCCTGGCTCCAGGCTGTGCCAGTGACACCCTACATTGCTTCCCTCTGGCCCCAGTTTCCTGACTTCTGCTTCCCCCTGTCCATCTGCTCTTCCAGGTTTCTCTGTCACCCGCTTTTTGACGTTTTGCTTTATTCAGTGAGAGCAGGTAACGCAGCAGGCCCTGTTCTAAGCCCGGAGATCCGGTGTCTGCCTGTCTGTCTGCCTCCAGCAGTCCCCACCCTCTGTCTTGGCTTGTGTTTCTCCTGGACTGGAGTCTGTCCTCAGCCTCGGCCACTGGCCCCTCTCTTTCCAGCTCCTCGGAGCGGCAGGCGCTCTGAGTGTCCTCCCGGGCTGCCTCTGTGTCCGGCTCAGTCTCTCTCCCCCTCCTTTCTCCCTCAAAAGCTTGGCCAACTGCCTGGCACACCACGAGTTACTTCCCTGCTCTTTCCCGGCGGGAGCTCTCGGTTTCCTCTCGGAGTCTGGGCGGAGCAGAGCGCGCAGGGCAGAGCGCAGGGAGCGGGCGGACCAGGGGACCGGGGGCAGGCGCCCGGCTGCAGGGCAGCGCAGAGGCGGGCGGGGGTCGTGGGGAGGGCCCGGGTTGCAAGGCGGGGAAGGAGGCCCTAGAGAGAGGGAGTCTCCCCAGGAGCCGGGAAGGGGGTGAGTCTGTGGAGGGGGAATGGGGATGGGGGAGGGGACTGTGGGAAAGACTGGGCGCGGGCGGGATGGTGGGGAGCGGCTTCTCCCTTCTTTCTGGCTGCGCTCTCAGGGTGTCGTGTCCAGGGCCACCCCGTTTCTTCGTCTCCCCGCGGTCGTTCAGCTCCAGGGACACGGCAGTGGGGTGGGGACGACTCGGCTGCGATGGGGTGGAGAGCAAGGCAGGTCCCAGAATTCGGGGCCGACTCCTGTCCTACCCAGCCCACAGACTCCGAGAGGACCGGCGTCCGGGCCCCGTGCCGGCGCCATGAGGCCGCTGCTCGCCCTGCTGCTCCTGGGCCTGGCGGCTGGCTCGCCCCCGCTGGACGACAACAAGATCCCCAGCCTGTGCCCGGGGCACCCCGGCCTGCCAGGCACTCCGGGCCACCACGGCACCCAGGGCCTGCCTGGCCGCGACGGCCGCGACGGCCGCGACGGCGCGCCCGGGGCGCCCGGAGAGAAAGGCGAGGGCGGGAGGCCGGGTAAGGAGGCGGCGGGGACGTCGGAGCTGGCGCGGCCCGGCTCCAGTTGCGGCTCCAGCTCGGGCCGGGGGCCCAGGGCTCGGAGTCCCCGCGGGGGCGCCGCTCCGGTCCCGCCCATTCCCGCTCTGCCCTGGGAGGGGACAGGAGCCGGTGACTCAGCCCCCAGGACCAGGACTCTCGGGACCCTATTTGCCCAGCTGGTCAGATCTGCCCGGCTCCGCAGGGCCGTGGTGGGGGTCCCCGGCGCCAGGGCGGGGCGAGCCGGGGAGGTGGCCGCTGGGGCGCTTAGGAAAATGGGGAGGCTCCCATCCGCGCCCCCGCTTCCGGCGGGCCGGCCGCTACACTCACGCGAACTGCTCCCCTTACCCCCGCAGGACTGCCGGGGCCGCGTGGGGAGCCCGGGCCGCGAGGGGAGGCAGGCCCCACGGGGGCGGCCGGGCCGGCGGGGGACTGCTCGGTGCCTCCGCGCTCTGCCTTCAGCGCCAAGCGCTCCGAAAGCCGGGTGCCCCCGCCGCTGGACGCGCCCCTGCCCTTCGACCGGGTGCTGCTGAACGAGCAGGGCCATTACGACGCCGCCACCGGCAAGTTCACCTGCCAGGTGCCCGGGGTCTACTACTTCGCGGTCCACGCCACCGTCTACCGGACTAGCCTGCAGTTCGACCTGGTCAAGAACGGCGAGTCCATAGCCTCTTTCTTCCAGTTTTTTGGGGGGTGGCCCAAGCCGGCCTCGCTCTCCGGGGGCGCCATGGTGAGGCTGGAGCCCGAGGACCAGGTGTGGGTGCAGGTCGGTGTGGGCGATTACATCGGCATCTACGCCAGCATCAAGACGGACAGCACCTTCTCCGGATTCCTGGTTTACTCCGACTGGCACAGCTCCCCCGTCTTCGCTTGATGCCCACTGGGGGTGAGCCTCTGCCCGCTCACTCCTCGGAGGGGCGTGGCACTGTCCGCCACATCACCCAGGAAGGCTGGCCCCCTGGACTGTTGTGAACGACCAGGGGGTGGGATGGGCCGGTCCTGCTGCCGGAGGAGTGGGCAGGGCCTGCAGCGCAGGGCACTGGCTGGATTGTGCCCAAGCCGAAGCAGAGCACTGGGCCGGCAGGTGTGGGTCCTCCGGCCCCGGACCCTAAGGTGGGGTGCTCTCTTCCTGGTCCTCTACTTACTTCTCTGAGTCCTCCCTCTTCCCTTCTCCTCCTGGGCCCTTTTCTTAGACTGTTCATTAAACCTAAAACCCCCTCCCACTGGCTCAGCCTCTCTTCTGTAGTGGTGGGGATACCCTGGGGCGGGGGGCAGAGGAGGTGGAAAGGGGGGCTCTGGGCTGGATGAGCTAAGGGGCGGGAGATACAGGAGGCAGGCCCAGCGACTGAGGGGCTGCCCCCGAGCTGGCCCTGTGTGGGTTCTGAACCTAGCTGAGGGGGTTCCTCCTGGTGTGGGGCTCTGGCCACCTTCACGAACTCAGAGATGTCACATGAACTGGCTGGGGGCCACCTTTACCACGCACACCCCTGCTCTCATCAACCCAAAAGAAGGAGCCCGGCGTTTTCACTCGCCATTCCCTGCTGCTTGCTTGTCCCCGGATGACTGGAAGGCAGTTTCTGGTTCCCCCGTGTCAGGGACGTGCCGTGTCCCAGGGTGTCTACAGATAAGTCGTTTCTGAGACGACCACCAGAGGGCGCCCCAGCTCTGGAATGCAGCTGTGACCCTGGGTAGCTGGTGGTGGGGAGAAAGGGTAGGGAGGTTGGCCGCGGAATTCTAGATGGGGTGGAGGGAAAGGGCCCTCTCTTCCAGTTCAGGAAGTTTATCTTCTCTCATAAAATGTTTACCTCACATTAAACAACGTTAGGAGCCTAGGCTCTCCTTGCTCAACTCCCTCTCCAGGGCTGGGGGAAGGGAAGAAAGCCCTCCTTCGGGCCTCCCAACTCCAAGGTGGAGTTGTCCATGAACTCCCCACCCTCCCCAGCCCCACCCCCGCCCCCGCGCTGTGCTGGACATAGCTGGGGTGGCCTGCGCCACCAAGTCTGAGCCCTCCAAGGCTCCCCTCCTCTGACCTTCGGAAGCCAGCTCCAGCCCCACGCCCCAACCCAGTAACTAACAAACAAGGCCCACACCAGCTCAGCCTCTCCCCCCAAGGAAGTGGCCTACCCCTTTCCCTGTCCCCTCACTTCCAGAAGACTGCCCCTGGCATTATGCTCCTAGATTTAGCAATTATGGGGGAATGTGCCCCTCTCTTGCTGGTCACATGAGGGCAAATGTAACCGTGGGGACTGGGCTAAGTGAGCTGGAGACGCCTCAGCAGTACTGGGCTCACCTCCCTGCTCTACAGCAGGAGGTCCCATCAGAGCACCACCCGATGCCAAAACACACAGACAGGCACCAGCTCCTCCAGGGATTGGAGTAGACAACAGCCAGCGGGAGCCCCAAGTTCCCTCCTGGGAACAGTGGCACCAGAGGAAAAGCTGGATGAGAGAGTTCACACTTCTCTCCAAGGGCTTGCTGGCAGACAGAAGACAGGGAGGGCTTTCCAAGCGGTTCATGTGAGGGCACAAACTGGAGTGGATGAAGCCAATCCGGCCACGCCTGGCACTGCCTCTCTTCAAGGCACCGTGCTCCCACCGTCTTCTCTCTTCCCCCACCAGGTGCCCCAGACCACACCTGTGACCAGCGGGACTGAAGGGCCCTGCTGCGGTATCAGTTACCCTGACCAGCTGCCACCCTCACAAGGATGCACACAGAGGCTCAGGGCTGTCAACAAAACTTTATTTGCTGGAAAGTGGGCCAGACCCTCAGGGAGTAACTGCATGCCCCTAGGCCCTGGCCCCTACTGTTTGGACCCTAGTGAAATGTGTGCCCTCCCCAGTGCCAGGGAGAGACAAACAGAGGGGAATGCCATTTTTCTCTGTGATGTGGGGAATAAAAGGGATATAAATAGAAATCTGGTTATCTCTTCTGAGGTTCCCAGTAGAGCTGGGGTACCAGGGTTCATGGTCCCAAATCCAAGTGCAGATACCGCCACCCAAGAGAGAAACCCCTGACCCCAGCTGTTGGGTCAGGTTGAGAGAGAGCCTCATAAGATCGTGACAGGCAAAGTGGTAGCTCTAAGAGCATCTGACAGATACTACCCCCCTAAACCTACCAGGCACAGGAGCTCTGGCTGAAAGCAAAGGTTCAAGATCATTCCAAGGGCCCTCGAGTTGCCAAAATACCCAAATAACACTGATGTATTGTGGTTGTAGCTGGGGAGGGAGCAGGGAGAGGACCTGCAAATCCCCAACAGAAAACCCACAAGCAGAGGTGGGGAGCCCCCAGAGGCCAGCATCTGGGTGGGCCCTGGCAAGCTGGAGGGGAGTCCACAGCAAACCGTCTCAGGGCCTGGCATAGTGACACACCACCCTCAGCCCTGCAGGGACCCGCGAGTACAGAGGCGCTGTTATCCTGCCCCCACCCAGGCCAGTCTTCCAGGGTATCCCATCTCAATGTCCTGGACGTATGGCCTGGAGGCGTGACAGCCATGATGACAAAAGGGGATTCAGGCCAGGACCCGGAGATCAGCTGTTAATGCTGTCATCGCACAGGTGGCCGTGTGGAGTGTGGAGCTGCAGGAGGGGCAGGGAGGGAGGGACTGTTCAGAGGTAGACATTGAGGGTCTGCAGAATGCCCCGGCGGCAGAGTGGGCAGTTGCGGTGGTAGACGGGATGGCGCATCAGGATTTCGGTGCAGGCCTGGCACAGGCACAGGTGCCGACAGGGCAGCAGCAGCACTGTCTTGCTCTGGTCCTGGCAGATGACACACTTCTTCCGCTCCTCTTGCTCCTTCAGCAACTTCCATGGGTCTTGCCCAGCTATAGGCTCCTCCTCGTTGAGCCTCTCCCTGCCCCAGGTGGCTGTCACTCTGGCCATTCCGACTTCCTCCTCTTCTGTCTCTGATCTGGGCCCTGCTTCAGGATGAGTGTCCTGTTGAGAGGTCCTGGCTGAGGCGACTCTTCTAGGGCCACCCTGGGGAGCCCCAGGTGCCCCTTCCCGGTTTGGCCAGCTTGCCAGCTGCAGGCTGCGGCTCCAGACGCGTTGCCAAGACTCCGAGCCCAGTGCGAGGCGAGACAGCCGCACGACATCCTCTCGCAGCCTGCGGTAGGATGGCCGGGCATGAAGCTGACTGAGTGCCCGGGTGGCCAGCCTCATGGTGAGGTCCGGCTGCAACACGGTCACTGTCACTGCCAGCACACAAGCCAGCAGCAGCAGGCCAGTGAGATTGACCAGCACAAAGCTGGCCGAGAGGCGGGCCGCCGAGGCCAGGAGCTCCATTGCTAGTTGGCAGGGGGTCCAGAGAAGGATGGCCATGGCCACAGCACTGCTGGAAATGTGGGCTAGGAAGGCGGCCATGACATCCGTCATCCTCCACAGTGGCCCCATCACTGCATCCCACAGGGCCAGCAACAGGGAGAAGAGGTTCTGAGTGCCAATGAGGCAGATGTTGACCAGGCTGTTGATCACGTAGGCCACCAAGCTCATGGCAATGGCACAGATGTCACAGGCCTGGCGCAGCAAAGCGTGGCCACTGGAGATCACATTGAGGACGCCGCGGTGCAGTATCTCCCGGCTCCTCAATGCCCCATGGGAGGCCAGGTGCCCCAGGAGCTTTAGGCTCTCCAGGCCAGAGTAGCAGCTGTACAGGGAGGTACCCAAGGCCTGAAAGCCCCCAGAAGTGAGCCGGATCACGGCTTCCATCAAGGCCAGCAATGACAGTAGGACTCCGCGGCCCAAGTGCAGAAGGCTCGTCAGTACAGTGTGTGGCAGGTTGTAGATGAAGGCCAGCAGCCAGGCCAGGAAGGCCAGGAAGGAGGACACCAGCAGGAAGTTGAGGTCCAACACTAAGGTCAGCCCGTCCAGCACCAGGCCCACGCCGTTCACCACCAGGTACACCGCCTCCATGACGGACCTATGGAAGTTAGTCCCCAAAAACGTCTGGCTCCCCGTTGAGGGGGGTGGGAAGGCTGCCAATGTTGGGGGGCAGGGGTCAATCTGAGCGAAGTGAGACGTCTCCCACCAAGGACGAGAACGAGAGTCTGAGAAAGCGGGTTACAGGTGAGTGGGTCTCAGTGGAACCGGGATCCAGGTGCCCGTCCGGGGGTCCCAGCTTTGAAGGCGGGCTGTTTGGGAGGAGAGAGGCCGCACATCTCCAAGGTGGAGGGGAGCCCGGCTGGAGGGGAGCCCTCGGTCTGGAGACCTGGTGGCGTGCACCCCGGCCAGGCAGAGTCCGAGCCCGGAGACCAGACGGTTGGATCGGGCTGGGGCCGGGTGGGGCGGCGCAGGCTGGGCGCGGGCTCGCGGTCCTGCCACGCAGGTGCCCTGTCCCCGCCCGGCCCCCGGCCCCGGCTCGCGGCGCCCTGCGCCCGAAGAGGGAGCGGGAAGCGGCGTCAACCTCGGCGCACGGCAGGAGCGGCCTCCAGTCGGCTGCGCGCCGCCATCTTGCGTGCGAGGGGGCGGGGCCAGAGCCCTGACGAAAGGGAGGGCGACAACTCCCGCCAATGGGCGAAGCGCAACCCCAGGGACGTCGAGCTCTCATTGGCCCGTTTGAACGGAGCCCGAACGTGTTTGCTTTCCCACGGGGGGCGGGGACACATGGAAACCTCTGCCCTCCTGAGGCGGTGATTGGTCAGTTGACAGATAGAGGCGGGATGTTCCTCTAGCCCCGTCCCCGGAAGGAATGGGACTTGGCACCGGGCTGGATAAGAGTGAGGTCCTCCTGGGTGAGGCTTGGCGGTCACTGCCTCCGAGCTGGACTCCGGGATTACACCGTCCCGCAGCCTTTTCAGACGCTGCCTCCTCTATATATTCAATTATTCTCTCATTTATTGAGCTCCTTCCTAATAATGTACTGGGTACAAAAATGTTTAAGATGTGCCGTACTCTTTGCCTGGCTGGTGTGGCTCAGTGGACTGAGCATGTCCCATGGACTGAGAGGTCCCGGTTGGGTTCTGGGTCAGGGCACGTGTCTGGGTTGTGGCCTCCATCCCCAGTAGGGGCGTGCAGGAGGCAGCCCATGGATGTTTCTCACACATGTTTCTATTTCTCTGCCCCTTCCTCTCTCTCTAAAAATTCAATGAAAACATATTTTTAAAAGAAAAGAGAGAGATGAGTGGGTAAAAATGCATTGGTATGCCCTGGCCAGTTTGGGTCAGCGGTTAGAGCGTCAGCCTTTGGTCCAGAAAGACCCGGTTCAGTTCCTGCTAAGGGCACGTACCTCGGTTGCAGTTTGTCCCCGGCCCTGGTTGGGTCGTGTGGGTGGCAACCACTCGATGTGTCCCTTTCATGTTGATGTTTCTCTCTCTCTCCCTCCCACTCTATCTGAACAAAAAATGGAAAAATGTCCTCAGATGAGGATTTTAAAAAAAAAAAGCATTGGTACATACATACAATGAATATCACTCTGCCATAAATAAGAATGAAATCTTACCATTCGCAACAGTATCGATGAACCTAGAGGGTCTTATGCTAAGACATAAGCCAGATAGGGAAGGACAAAATGCTGTATCATTTCACTTATAAATGGAATTTTAAAAAACAAAATAAATGAACAAACAAAATAGAAATAGACTTATAGATACAATGAACAGACTGATGGGTGCCAGAGGAGAGTTGGGTTGGGGGGCTGGACGTGGGGAGAGTGAAGGGATTAGAAGTACTAATCTGTTGTTATAAAATGGGCACAGGGATATAAAGTGCTGCACAGGAAACACAGTCAGTAACACTGTAATAACTGTGCAGCGCCAGGTGGCACTGGAAATACTGTGGGGAACACTTCGTAAAGTATCTGATTGTCTAGCCACTACGCTGTTCACCTGAAACTATTACAAAATAATATTGAATGCAAACTGTAATTGAAAAATAAATTTTAAAAGTAATAGTAAATATATATATATATATATATATATATATCCTCACCCGAGGATATTTTTCCATTTTTTACTCAGATAGAGTGGGAAGGAGAGAGAGGAAGAGAGAGAAACATCGATGTGAAAGGTACAGGGTCGGGGACAAACTGCAGCCAAGGTACGTGCCCTTAGCGGGAACCAAACCCGGGTCTCTGTGGACCGCAGGCTGACACTCTAACCGCTGAGCCAAACCGGCCAGGGCAGTAAATATATTTTTTAGACTGCCCCCTTTCACCTTATCCTACCCGCCCCCATCTGTTGCCAATATAAATTCTTTCAAACAATTTACCTCTTTCTTCCCCAAAATATAATGTGTAAACACCCTCGTCAGCTCCAGAGCTGAGGACATGCTTATCTTTTCCCCTGAGCCACGGGGCCGGTAGTTTGGCCTTCATGCCCCAGGACCTTCACTGGCTAGCAATAGGGCCCAATAAGTCCTTTCTTTGAAAAAGGTTTTCAGCCTGGCGGGTTTGTCTCAATGGTTGAGCAAGTGTTGACCCTGCACCAAGAGGTCGCCGGTTCGATTCCCGATCAGGGCACATGCCCAGGTTGTGGGCTCGATCCCCAGTGGGGGGCGTGCAGAAGGCGGCCAATTGATGTTCTCTCTCATCGATGTTTCTCTCTCTCTCTCTAAAAATTAATAAAGAAAAAATTTTTATTTTTTATCCTCACCCAAGGACATTTTTTTTGCATTTATCTTCAGATAGAAAGAACCGGAGGGAGAGAGGGAGGAAGAGAGAGAGAAACATCGATGTGAGAGACACATCGAGTGGCTGCCACCCACACGACCCCAACCAGGGCTGGGAACAAAGTGCAACCGAGGTACGTGCCCTTAGTGGGAACCAAACCCGGGACTCTCTGGACCGTGGGCCGACGCTCTAACCACAGAGCAAAACTGGCCAGGGGAAAATAATTGTAAAAAATAAAGAAAAAGGTTTTCAGCCCTGGACTGGTAGGTAGCTCAGTTGGTTAGAATGTAGTCCTGATACGCCAGGGTTGTGGGCACATACGAGAAGCAACCAACGAGCAATGAGCATAAAGAAGTGGAACAACAAATGAATCTCTCTCTCTCTTTCTCTCCTCTCTCTCAAATCAAAAAATTAAAAATAAAATGTTTTAAATAAAATAAAAAGGTCTTCAGCCCTGGAAGCTAAGCGTTGTGTTCGTTTGTTGTTCACCAGTGTGCAGCAAATCTTTTCCGGGACAAGGGGTCCCAGCAGGGGCGACCACTGCTCTCCCCCAGCCTCTCCCCAGCTCCAGCTTCCCACTTGGTTGCACTATTCGATTTTACAGAAGAGTCTCTTTTTCTGGCCAACCCCATCTAAACTCTAACCACAAAATGCTAATGTCTCTAAGCAAAGGAAAATAATACAAAAATTGGTTTTGGTCTCCTGCCCCGATCATGGTCTTTTAGGGTTATTGTTGCTGGTGTTGTTTTTACTGTCCCACTGGGCATTTTCCCCCAATTTAAAATGTTAGAGAATACACCCACTCCCCTTCAAGATATTTGATCCCACAACCCTTAACATCTCCTCTTCAAAAATTGTTCTTGCCCTGGCCGGTTTGGCGCAGCGGTTGGAGCGTCCACCTGTGGTACTGAGAGACCCGGGTTCGGTTCCCGCTAAGGGCACGTACCTCGCTTGCAATTTGTCCCCGGCCCTGGTTGGTCGTGCGGGTGGCAGCCACTCGATGTGTCCCTTTCATGTCAATGTTTCTCTCTCTCTCTCTTCCTCTCTCTCCCTCCCGCTCTATCTGAACAAAATATGGAAAAATGTCCCCGGATGAGGATTAAAAAAAAAAAGTTGTTCTTGTCCAGGGACAAGCTCTTAATCTATCTTTAGTTCTTTTTTTTTTTTTTTTTTTTTTTTTTTACTGATTTTAGAGAGGAAGGGAGAGGGAGAGAAACATCCATGAGAGAGAACATGGACTGGCCGCCTCCTGCACGCCCCCCACTGGGGATCGGGCCCACAACCTGGGCATGTGCCCTGACTGGGAATCGAACCGGCGACCTCTCAGCACATGGGTCCACACTCGACCACTGAGCCACACCGGCCGGGCTATCTTTAGTTCTTAATCTACTTTCCTGAAACACTTAACACCAATGATGACTTCCTCCCGCTGTACCCTGGACGTCACCCTCACCTGTATTCTCTCTGTTTGTCATGGCTCCCTTTCCTCTTTACACGATGATTTTTAAATCTGTGTCTTCAGCCTGAGTCTCTCTCACAAAGTTCAGGTTTCAACTGCTTCCTGAACACGGACAGCTTGTAGGTAGCTCACTGGTGCGTCAGACTCAATGTGTCCCAAATCGAACTCAGCGACCTTGCTGGGCCTGCCCCGTGTGCGTCGACCAGCCAGCTCTGCACACCAGCAAAAGGCCTTCGTGGGCTGGGCAGGATCCCCTGTGGCAGGACAGTGAGAAGCTAGGAAAAGTCCTGGGTGGGCAAGTGGAATGGGGAAACAGACAAGAAAATTGAACAAGGCCAAATAATTTGAGCAACTTATAGCCAGCTGGTGAATCCAAGACTTTATTTCCCCTAACGAAGAACATGTGAAAGCAAATGGCTTCCACCTCCCCTCCCTAACCAGGGACTGCGCAGCTTACATCAGCCTCGTCTGGGAAATGAACACAAACCCAATTAATGCCGTTTGTGCCAGCTAAACCCAAGGACAGCTGGAGTCAGGGAACAAATAACAGCAACCCCATTAAAGCCAGGCAGACCCAAGATAAAAAGTGAAACAGACCAAAGAATAACCTAATTTTGATCCATTTTGATGCATCATTTTGATCCATCAGCATATTTAAAATGCACCTGGGAAGCTGATGCCCGTTCTGCTGAAACCCTCCCCTATGAGTCTCACCTGCAAAGGAAAAAAAAAAGTTAAAAGCCCTCAAGACAAAGATTCCAGGTGGGCTCCCTCTAGAGCACACCACACCCGCGCTCCTTCCTGAGCATGAACTTTTTATTTCCTCCCAAACGCGAAGGGTCCCCACAGACTTGCGACCAGGGGAGCAGTGGGCAGCGGCGGTTTATCCTGGCTCACCCCGATCGTGTCTCCAGGCTCCTTCCCGCTGACTCCCAGGAGCAGGCAGCAGCCCCTCTGGCCCCTTCTGTCCTGTGATGTTTCTCAGGAGCCAAAGCGGAGCCCCACCTGGCTCACCTGTTGCTTCTTCTACCCTGAGCCCTTCCTGTTCCCCTGCCCCAGCTTAACAGACTTTCCCTCACAATCACCTGGTCTCACTGGGGAATCTTTCCTGCGTGAAGTCAAGCACCCACACACTGCAGGCTGGCCTCAGGCAGACCTGTTCCAGACTGGCCCCTGTCCAGTAACATGAGGTGATATTTCATCATGGTTTTAATTGCATTTATTTGGTGATTAGTAACGGTGAGCATCTTTCCATATGTCTATTGGCCATCTGCACGTCCCCTTTAGTGAAGCGTCTATTCAGGTCCTCTTCCCATTGTTCGAATTGTTTGTGAGGGTTTTTTTGTTTTGTTTTTTGAGGGTTTTGTGTGTGTGTGTGTGTGTGTGTGTGTGTTTAATTGTATGCGTTCTTTATGTATTTTGGATATTAACCCTTTCTCAGATGTATCATTGGCAAATATCTTGACCCACTGAGTAGGCTGTCTTTTTGTTTTGTTGATGGTTTTCTTTGCTATGCTGAAACTTTTTAGTTTGATGTAGTCCCATTTGTTTATTTTTTTTCTTTTGTTCATTTTTCCTGAGGAGATATATCCAAAATAATATTTCTAAGAGTGATGTCAAAGAGCTTATTGCCAATGTTCTCTTCCAGTTTTATGGTTTCAGGTCTTTATCTCCTTGAGTTTATTATTGTATATGGTGTAAGAAGGTGGTCTAGTTTCTTTTTTTTTTTTTTGCATGTATTCCAACACCATTTATTGAAGAGACTGTCTTTACCCCATGGTATATTGTTTCCTCCTTTGTCATAGATTAATTGACCGTATTGCTGTGGGTTTATTTCTGGCTTTTCTATTCTGTTCCATTGATCTATATATCTATTTTTATGCCACTACCATGCAATTTTGATTACTATAGCTTTGTAGTATAGTTTGTTATAAGGTAGTGTGATTCCTCCAACTTTATTCTTCTTTCTCAAGATTGCTCTGGCTATTCAGGGTCTTTTGTGGTTTCATATACATTTTTGGAATATTCTAGTTCTGTGAAATATGCCATTAGTATCTTGATAGAAATTGCATTGAATTTATAGATTGCTTTGGGTAGTATGGACATTTTAATGATGTTAATTTTTCCTATCTATGAACACAGTGTATGCTTTCATTTATTTGTATCTTCTTCAATTTCTTTCTTCAGTGTCTTATAATTTTCTGAGTACAATTCTTTTACATTCTTGGTTAAATTTATACATAGGTAATTTATTCTTTTTGAAGCAATTGTGAAGGGGATTGTTTTTTTTTTAGTTTCCCTTTCTGACATTTCATTATTAGTGTATAAAAATGCAACTGATGTCTAGAATAAATTTCTGGAAACTTATTTTGTATTCTTCTACTTTACTGAATTCATTTATCAGTTCTAGTAGTGTTTTTGGTGGCATCTCTAAGGTCCTCTGTATACAGTATCATGTCATCTGCAAATAATGACAGTTTTACTTTTTCCTTTCCAATTTGGATGTCTTTTGTTTTTTCTTCTTGTCTAATTGCTATGGCTAGTACTTCCAGTACTATATTGAATAAGAGTAGTGAAAGTGGACATCCCTGTTTTGTTCCCAATCTTAAGAGAAATGCTTTTAGTTTTTGCCCGTTGAGTTTGATGTTGGCTGTGGGTCGTCATGTATGGCCTTTATTATGTTGAGTTGTGTTCCCTCTATTCCCACTTTGCTAAGAGTTTTTATGTTAAATGAGTGCTGGATTTTATCAAATGCTTTTTATGAGTCTACTGATATGATCATGTGGTTTTTATCCTTCATTTTGTTTATGTGGTGTATCACATTTATTGATTTGCAATATTATACCAACCTTGCATCCCCAAATTCCACTTGATCATGGTACATGATCTTTTTCATGTATTGCTGGATCTAATTTGCTAATATTTTGTTGAGTATTATAGCATCTATATTCATCAGGGATATTGGTTTGTAATTTTCTTTCATTGCAGTGTCTTTATCTGATATTGG
This sequence comes from Molossus molossus, assembly GCF_014108415.1. NCBI lineage: Eukaryota > Metazoa > Chordata > Mammalia > Chiroptera > Molossidae > Molossus > Molossus molossus. The sequence continues at coordinate 12,594,366 of NW_023425348.1, read as the reverse complement.
AATAAGGATAATGCTGGCCTTGTAAAATGTGCTTGGGAGTCTTCTCTCCTATTTAATTTTTGGCAAGTTTGATAAGGATAGGTGTTAGGTTTTTCTTTAAATGTTTGGTAAAATTCATCTGTGAGCGCATCTTGTCCAGGACTTTTGTTTGTTGGAAGTTTTTCAAAATTATTATCACTGCTTCAATTTTACCAGTCATAATCTGTCTATTCAGATATCCTGTTTCTTCCTGATTCAGTATGGGAAGCATGTATGTTTCTAGGAATTTATACATTTTGTCCAGATTGTCCATTTTGTTGGCATACAGTGGTTCATAATATTTTCTTTCAGTCCCCCGTATTTTTGTGGTGTTAGTTATTACTTTGTCTCTTTCATTTCTGATTTTATTTATTCATATCCTCTTTCTTTTTTTCTTCATGAGTCTGGTTAAGGTTTGTCAATCTTGTTTATCTTTTCAGAAAGCCAGCTCTTGGTTTCATTGATCTTTTGTATTGTTTTTTAGACTTCATTTCATTTATTTCTGCTCTGATCTTTATTATTTCCTTTCTTCTACCCACTTTGGGCTGTGTTTCTTGTTCTTTTTCAAGTGTCTTTAAGTGTAAAGTTAAATTGTTTTTTGGGGTGTTTTTTTTGTGTGTGTTTTTTTGAGATTTTTCTTCTTTCTTGAGATAGCCCTCTAATACTATGAATTTCCCTCTTAAGACTGCTTTCACTGTGTCCCATAGATTTTTGACTTGTTGAATTCTCATTTTCATCTGTTTCAAGGTATATTTTTATTATTTCCCTGATCTCATTGTTAACCCAATTTGTTTAGTAACATGTTATTTAGCCTCCATGTCTTTGTGTGTTCTTCATTATTTTCTTGTGATTGATTTCTAGTTTTATACCATTACAGCCAGAGAAGATCCTTGATATGACTTTAATCTTCTTAAAATTACTGAGACTTTTTTGTGTGTGTGTCTTAATATGTGCTCTATCCTAGAAAATGTGCCATGTGCAGTTGAAAAGAATGTATATTCTGCTGCTTTGGAGTGAAGTGCTCTGAGATATAAATTAAATTTATCTAATCTAGTATGTCATTTAAGGCCATTATTTCCTTGTTGATTTTCTGTCTGGAAGATCTATTCATTTATGTCAATGGGACTTTAAAATCCCCTTCTATTGTTGTATTACTGTCCATATCTCCCTTTATGTCCATCAAGGTTTGCTTTATATTAGATGCTCCCCTGTTGGGTGCATAAATGTTTACAAGGGTTATATCCTCTCATTGGATTGCTTCCTTTATTATTATGTAGTGTCCTTCTTTGTCTCTTAATATAGCCTTGGTTTCAAAGTCTATTTTGTCAGATATAATTATTGCTACCCCAGCATTTTTTCATTTCCATTTGCATGAAATATCTTTTTCCATCCCTTTACTTTTAGTCTGTATCTTTCATTATGAGACAGGTTCCTTGTAGAATATCTATATCTATATCTATATCTATATCTATATCTATATCTATATCTATATATCTCGTTTTCTTATCCATTCAGTTACCTATGTCTTTTTTCCCCCATTATTGATTTTAGAGAGAGAGGAAGTGAGAGGGAGAGAGAGAGAGAAACATCAATGAGCAAGAACACTGATTGGCCACCTCCTGCATGCCCCCTACTGGGGTCAGGCCCACAACCTGGGCATGTGTCCTGACCAGGAATCGAACCAGAAACCTCTTGGTGCATGGGTGGATGCTTAACCAATGAGCCACACCGGCAGGACCCTATGTCTTATAATTGGAACATTTAAGCCATTTAAAGTGATTATTGATAGGTACATACTTATTGCCATCTTATTCTTATAATATATTCCTCTGTTATTGTTTTTGCCTCCTCCTCCTCCTCCTCCTCCTTCTCCTTCTCTTCCTTTTTTTTTTTTTAAGTAGGCCCTTTAACATTTCTTGCAATGCCAGTTTGGTGGTCACAAGCTCCTTCAGCTTTTTCTTGTCTAGGAAGCTCTTTATTTCTCCTTCAATTTAAAATTATAAACTTGCTGGGTAACGTAGTCTTGGTTGTAGGTCCTTGATTTTCATCTCTTTGAATATTCCATGCCAATCCCTTCTGATCTAAAATGTTTCTATTGACTTAAATATTAGACTAAAAAAACAAAAACATAAAAATCCAAGAAGAAAAGGTAGGCAGTAAAATTTCAGTAATTTCTTGTAGTAATATGTTTATTCTGATATTTCTCCTCCATCAAGGAAAACAAAAAAGAAAATAAACAAATAGGACTACATCAAACTGAAAATTTTTTGCATAGCAGAGGAAACCATCAACAAATTGAAAAGACAACCCACCGAATGGAACAACATATTCACCAATGCATCTGATAAGGGGTTAATATTAAAAAAAATTTTTTTAATTATAAAATTCAACACACACACACACTCCAATTAAAAAATGGCCATGAGACCTGAATAGACACTTCAAAGAGGACATACAGATGGCCAGTAGACATATGAAAAAATCCTCAACATCACTAATCATCAGGGAAATGCAAATTAAAACCACAATGAGATATCACCTCACACCTGTCAGAATGGCAATAATCAATAAAGCAACAAACAAGTGTTGGAACGAATGTGGACAGAAGGGATTCCTTGTGGACTTACTCAAAAGAATACATGCACCCCTATGTTCATTACAGCATTGTTTATGGTAGCCAAGATTTGGAAGCAGCCCAAGTGTCCTTCAGTAGATGAGCAGATAAAGAAGCTGTGGTACATGTACACAATGGAATGCTACTCTGCCATGAAAAGGAAGAAAAGTTTACCCTTTGCGAGAGCCTGGGTGGACCTGGAGAACATCACGCTAAGGGAAATAAGCCAGTCAGAGAAAGACAAGTACCATATGATTTCACTCATAGGTGAAATTTAATGAACAAAATGAACTTACAAGCAAAATAATGACAGACTCAGAGAGAGCAAGCAGACAACTCGGGGAGAGGTGGTGTTGTGGGGTAGAGGGACTGAGCAAAAAACAGAGAACTCATGGACACAACAGTGTTGTGATTTCTGGGGGGAGGAGTATGGGTGGAGGTGGGAAAAGGCATTGAGGGGATAAATGGTGGTGAAAAAAATTAAATATTTTTTTTAATTAGAAATGGAACTCCCTTATGACCCAGTGATTCCACTTTTGGGGATTTATCAAAAAAAAAAAAAACCCGAAACACTTACTCAAAAGAATATATGCACACCTATATTCATAGCAGCACTGTTTACAATAGCTAAGATTTGGAAGCAGCCCAGGTGTCCATCAGTAGATGAGTGGATAAAAAACTGTGGTACGTTTACACAATGGATACTACTCAACAGTAAAAAATAAGGAAATCCACCTATTTGGTATAGCATGGATGGACCTGGAGAGCATTATGCTAAGTGAAATAAATTAGACAGAGAAAGTCAAGTACCATATGATTTTTTGTTGTTGTTGTTGATAGTATTACAGATGTCCCCCAATTTTCCCCTCATTTCTCCAGCCCCTGCCACACCCTAGGCCTTCACCGATGATTATGCCTATATGTGCATAAGTTCTTTGGTTAGTCTCTTTTCATCTCCCCCACCCTCTCTCTGAGATATGTCAGTCTGTTCCATGCCTCTGGACCTATTTTACTTATCAGTTTATTATGTTCATTAGATTCCACTTATATATGAGGTCATGTGGTATTTGTCTTTCTCTGATTGGCTTATTTTACTCAGCATAATATTCTCCAGGTCCATCCATGCTGTCACAAATGGTAAGAAAGTCTTCATTTGTATAGCTGCATAGTATTCCATTGTGTACATACACCTCATATTTTTTTCTATTTTTTTGTTATTGATTTTAGAGAGAAAAGAAGGGAGAGGGAGAGAGAGATAGAAACATTGATGACAGAGAACATCAATTGGCCGCCTCCTGCATGCCCTCCATTTGGGATGGGGCCCACAACCTGGGCATATGCCCTGACTGGGAATCAAACCAGCGACTTCTTGATGCATGGATCAATGCTAAAGCACAGAGCCACACCGGCCAGGCTACCTCAGCTTTTTTATTCATTCATCTACTAATTTGTTTCTAGATCTTAGTTATTGTAAGAAACCCTGCTATGAACATAAAGGTGCATATATTCTTTCTGATTGGTGTTTCGGGCTTTTGGGGATATATTCCTAGAAGTGAGGTTGCTGGGTCAAATGGTAATCTCATTTTTAATTTTCTGAGTAAATTCCATACTGTTTTTCACAGTGGTTGCTCCAGTCTGCGTTCTTACCAGCAGTGTACTAGATAGAGTCCCCTTTTCTCCACACCCTCGCCAGCACTTGTTGTTTGTTAATTTACTGTTGGTAGTCATTCTGGCAGGTGTGAGGTGATAGCTCATTGTGGTTTTAATTTGCATCTCTCTGATGTTTAGTGATGTTGAGCATCTTTTCATATGTCAATTGGCCATCTGTGTGTCCTTTTTGGAGAAGTGCCTATTCAGGTCCTCTGCCCATTTTCTAATTCGGTTTTTTCTTCCTTTTGTTGAGCTTTATGAGTTCTTTACATATTTTGGAAATAAACTCCTTATCCGATGTGTCATTGGCAAATATGTTCTCCCATACAGTGGGTTCCCTTTCCATTTTGCTGATGGTTGCTTTTGCGGTGCAAAAGGTTTTTCGTTTGCCCTGGCCAGTTTGGTTCAGCGGTAGAGCCTCAGCCTGCGGTCCAGAGAGACCCGGGTTCGGTTCCCGCTAAGGGCATGTACTTCGGTTGCAGTTTGTCCCCGGCCCTGGTTGGGTCATGCGGGTGGCAACCACTCGATGTGTCCCTTTCACGTCGATGTTTCTCTCTCTCTCCTTCCCACTCTATCTAAATAAAAAGTGGAAAAATGTCCTCGGGTGAGGATAAAAAAAAAAAAGGTTTTTAGTTTGATGTAGTCCCGTTTGTTTCTTTTCTCCTATATCTCTTGTCCCAGGAGAGGTATTGGTAAAAATTCTGCTACATGAGATGTCTGAGATTTTGTTGCCTATGTTTTCTTTTGGGGTTTCTATGGTTTCGCAACTCACATTTAAGGCTTTTAACCATTTTCAGTTTATTCTTGAGTATAGTGTCAGTTGGTGATCTACGTTTATTTTATTTTTATTTTTGCATGTAGCTGTCCAATTTTCCCAACACCATTTATTTATTTTTATTTTTTTAACTATTTAAAAATTATTATTAATTTATTTTTGTTACAGATGTTTCTCCTTTTTTTCCCCATTGACACCCTCCTCTCCATCCCCTCCACCCCATCCCCAGCTTTGTTGTCCGTGTCCATTGGTTATACGTACATGCATATAAGTTCTGTGGTTTATCTCTTCCCTCCTCCCACCACCACCCCTTCTGAGGGTTGTTAGTCTATACCCTACTTCCATGTCTCTGGGTCTACCATATTCCTCAGACTGTTATGTTCATTATATTCCATAAATAAGTGGGATCATGTGATATTAGTTTTTTTCTGCTTGGCTTGTTTCTCTTAGGATAATACTTTCCAGGTCCCTCCATGTCGTCTCAAAGGATAAGAGATATTTCTTTCTTACAGCTGCATAGTACTCCATTGTGTATATGTACCACAGCTTTTTATCCATTCATCTATTGATAGACACTTGGGCTGTTTCCAGATCTTAGCAATTGTAAATAGTGCAGCTATAAACATGGGGGTACATATATTCTTTCTGATTGGTGTTTCAGGCTTCTTAGGGTATTCCTAGAAGTGGGATCACTGGGTCAAATGGCAATTCAATTTTTAATTTTTTGAGGTAACACCATATTGTTTTCCATAGTGGCTGCACCAGTCTGCATTCCCACCAGCAGTGTACTAGGGTCCCCTTTTCTCCACACCCTCGCCAACACTTGTTGTTTGATGATTTGTTGATGGCGGCCATTCTGACAGGTGTGAGGTGATACCTCATTGTTGTTTTAATTTGCATCTCTCTGATGATTAGTGATGTTGAGCATTTCTTCATATGTCTCTTCCAACACCATTTATTGAAGAGATTGTCTTTACTCCATTGTATGTTCTTGCCTCCTTTCAAATATTAATTGATCATAATGATGTAAGTTGATTTCTGTGGTCTCTGTTCTGTTCCATTGATCTATATGCCTGTTCTTGACCCAGTACCAGGCTGTTCTGATTATAATGGCTTTGTAGTATAGTTTTATATCCAGTATTGTGATCCCTCCAACTTTGTTCTTCTTTCTCAAGATTGCTGTGGCTATTTGGGGTCTTTTTTGGTTCAATATACATTTTTGGAATATTTTTTCTAGATCTGTGAAATATGCCATTGATATTTTAATAGGAATTGCATTGAATCTATAGATTGCTTTGTGTAGTATGGACTTTTTAATGATGTTAATTTTTCCAGTCTATGAACATGGTATATGCTTCCACTTCTTTATGTCTTCCTCTATTTCTTTTTTCAATGTCCTGTAGTGTTCCTAGCACAGGTCTTTTACCTCCTTGGTTAAGATTATTCCAAGGTATCTTTTTGTTGTTGTTGTAATAGTAAATGGGGTTTTTTCTTTTCAGTATTTCTTTCTGAGACTTCATTATTGGTGTACAAAAATGCCATTGACTTCTGGATGTTGATTTTGCATCCTGCTACTTCGACAAATTCATTTATCAAATCTAGTAGGTTTGTTGGTGGCGTCTTTAGGGTTTTCTATGTACAATATCAGGTTATCTGCAAATAATGACAATTTTACTTTCTCCTTTCAAATTTGGATGCCTTTTATTTTTTCTTCTTATCTGATCATTGTGGCTAGGATTTCCTGTACTATGTTGAATAAGAATAGTGAAAGCAGACATTCCTGTCTTGTGCCTGGTTTAAGGTAAATGCGGTAGTTTTTGCCCAATGAATACGATGCTGGCTGTAGGTTTTTCATATATGGTCATTATTATGTTGAGATATTATCCCTCTATTCCTGCTTTGCTGAGAATTTATATCAAAATGGGTGCTGGAGCCCGGCTGGTATGGGTCAGTGGTTAAAGCATCAGCCCATGCACTAAGGGGTTATGGCTTTGAATCCCAGTCAAGGGCACATACCTGGGTTACAGGTTTGATTCCTAGTCCCACTCAGGGCACAAACAGGAGGCAACCAATCAATGTCTCTCTCTCACACATCAATGTTTCTCTCTACTCTCTCTAAAAATCAATGGAAAAATACCCTCAGGTGAGGATTAACAACAACAAAAAGTTGTAGGCATTTGTGCATCAAGGAACACAATCAACAGAGTAGGGACAACCTGCAGAGTAGGGAAAAGCTTTTGCAGATGGTCTATCTAATGAGAGCCTGTGTCTGAAATATGTGGAAAGTTCCTACAACAGAAAATCAAATAGCCCCATTGTGGGGGTATATGGGGAACTTGAATAACCACTTCTCCAAGGGTGATGTGCATTTGGCCAGTGGGCATATGGGAGGATGCCCGGCATCTTTAGCCATCAGAAAGGTGCTGGTAAGGCCAAGGTGGGATGTCACCTTGTGCCCAATGAGATGGCTACTACAAAAAAACAAAAAACAAAACAAAACAGAAAATAGCAGGAGTTGGCGAAGCTGTGGAGAGGTAAGAGTCATAATGCACTGTTGGTGAGATTGTATTGTGGTGTAGCTGCTACAGAACAGTATGAGCCCAGCCAGTGTGGCTCAGTGATTGAGCGTCAACCCTGCACTAAAAAGTCGCCAGTTCGATTTCCAGTCAAGGCACATGCCCAGGTTGTGGGCCCAATCCCCAGTAGAGGGCATGCAGGACACGGTCAATCCGTGTTCTCTCTCATCGATGTTTCTATCTCTCTCTCCCTCTCCCCTCCTTTCTCTAAAAATCAATGAAGAAAAACAAAAAATTTTTTAAAAGAAAACACTATGAAAGTTCCTTAAAAGTTAAAACTAGAACTACCATATGATTTAGCAATTCTACTTCTAGGAATATAGCCAATAGACTTGAACGCAGGATATCAAAGAGATATCTGCTCACCCATGTTCATAGCAGCACTATTCACAATAGCCAAGAAGCGGACGCAACCCAAGTGTCCATTGGCAGAGTCACGGATAAACAAATGTGGTATGTCTATACAGTGGAATATTATTCTGCCATAAAAAAGACAAAAACAAATGAAATTCAGATACATGCTATAACATGGATGAAAGTTGAAAATATCATGCTAAGTGAAAGAAGCCAATCACAATAAGATGAATACTGTGTGATTCCAATTACATGAGTTATCTAAAATAGTAAAATCCATAGAAACAGAAAGTAGAATGGGGGTTTCTGGGGACTAGGGGCCAAGGGAAAAAAGTTTCTGTTCAATAAATATAGTGCTTCAGTTTTGTCAGATAAGAAAGATTCTGGAGATCTATGTCTCAATAATGTAAATATACTTTAAACTGTACACAGAAAACTGTACACCACTGAACTGTACACTTAAAAATGGTTTAGATGGCAAAGTTTATGTTATACATATATATACTTTATTATTATTATTTTTTAATCTTTATTGTTGGATGTAAAATGTATTACAGATGTTCCACATTTTTCCCCCATTGACCCCCTCCTCCCCACTCCCGCCCCCCTCCCACCTTTTCCCACACTATTGTCTGTGTCCATTGGTTATGCATATAAGTTCTTTGATTTATTTCTTCCCACCCCCCCCCAACCCCTTTCCCTTTGAAGTTTGTCAGTCTAGCAATGAATTTGTACTTCTTCATCCCTTCACCTTTTTCACCCATTCCCCCAACCCCCCTCCCAACTGGCAACCAACAAAATTTTCTCTGTATCTATGAGATGTTTCTGTTCTGCCTGTTCATTTTGTTTGTAGATTCCATTGTCGATAGATATGTATTCACTGCCATTTTGTTTGTTCATGCATTTTATCTTTTTCTTCAAAAAGACCCTTCATCATTTCATATAATAACGGTTTGGTGGCGAACTCCTTTAACTTTTTCTTGTCTGGGAAAGTCTTTATATGTCCATCGATTCTAAATGACAGCTTTGCAGGATAGAGTAATTTTGGTTATAGGTTCTTGCTTTTCATCACTCTGAATATTTCTTGCCACTCCCTTCTGGCCTGCAAAGTTTCTGTTGAGAAATCAGCTGACAGCCTAATGGGAACTCCCTTGTGGGTAACTAGCTGCCTTTCTCTTGCTGCTTTTAAGATTCTCTCTTTGTCTTGAACCTTTTGCATTTTGATGATGCTGTGTCTTGGTGTGGGACTCTTGGGGTTCATCTTGTTTGGGACTCTCTGTGCTTCCTGGACTTGTATGTCTGTTTCCTTCACCAAGTTAGGGAAGTTTTCTGCCATTATGGTTTCAAATAGGTTTTCGATTTCTTGTTCTCGCTCTTCCCCTTCCGGCACCCCCAAGATGCGAATGTTGGCACGCTTGAAGTTGTCCCAGAGGCTCCTTACACTATCCTCATTTTTTTGGATTCTTTTTTCTTTTTGCTGTTCTGATTGGGCATTTTTTGCTTCCTTATATTCCAAATCGATGGTTTGCTCCTTGGATTTACATACTCTATTATTGAAGCTATGTAAATTATTCTTTATTTCTATTATTTCAGTTAATGGCTCCTTCAATTCTAACTGTGTATCCATGATTTCTAACTGGTCCTTTTTTATGCTCTTGAGGCCCTCTCTAAGTTCACTGAGGTTCTCACTAAGTTCATTGAGCATCCTTATAAGCAGTATTTTGAACTCAGTATCTGTTAGGTTGCTTATCTCCATTTCGCTTAGTTCTTTTCTTGGGGTTTTGTTCTGTTCTTTCATTTGGGACCTGTTTCTTTGTCTCCTCATTTTGGCTGCCTCCCTGTGTTTGTTTCTGTGTATTACTTAATGAAAGGTATGGGACTCGCTGAGACCAGATGATGCTCGTTTGAAAGAATTTAGGAAAAACCTGAAGCAGGATCCAAGACCAGCCAATCCTATGGTTAAGCAAGTGGCAACAGCTTGGGTGGGCTTGAAAGTTGGGTGGGGCGGGGCGAGGCCTCAGGGAGTCAGCAGGGCGGGGCTCCCAGTGTGAGCCAGGTTGCTGGAGTCCCAGATATGGACACTGTCTGCCCCCCAGGGAAGGGCTCACCAAAGGGACAAAGGCCTCTGACAGCACGTTTGTCCCGGAGAAAGCCCCCTCTCCAGCCCTTACTCCAGTGCCAAACAGCTCAGTTCTTCCCTGTGTGTCTCTGGTGCCCCTCGAGCTGCCTCCCCTCCGAGCTTAGAGGGAGAGAGTCCGATAAGTCCGTGCGCGGGCCCTTTAAGGAGCTGCCTGGGGCTCCAGCGCCTCAGCCTCCCTGAGCCTCAGTTCCCGCTGGTTTTCCAGCCAGAAGTGATGGGGACTCTCTTCCTGGCACTGGGACCCTGAGCGGGTCACCTGGTGTGGGACGGGGACCCCTCAGTCCTCAGGGAGGACCTTCTCAGCCGAGGTGTCCCCTGATTTTATCCGCCACCCGTGGGTGTGGGACCAGCCCGTGGCGCCGCTGCTGCCGCCACCGCCACCCCTCCTCCCAGTCTGGATGCGGCTGCTGCTTTAATTCCGTAGTTGTAGGACTTCCATTCAGCTTGATTTCAGGCGGTTTTGAATCATGGTTCTGTAGTTTGATGTGGTTGTGGGAGGACGCGATACCACGTTTACCTACGCCGCCATCTTGACCGGAAGTCTATATACTTTATTTTTAAAACCATACTTTCAAAAACACAACAAAACAATCCAATATGCTTTTACCCTTTGACCCAGCAATTCAATTCTAAGAATTTACTGTTAAGACACTTTCAACACAATAAAAATTTATTGCAACACCATTTGTAATTGCCAAAGATTGAAAAATTATCTAAATGTCCAAACAGGAGATTGGCTGAAAGAATTATGGTAGGTAAATCCAGTAGGATACAATATTGTTTTGTTTTGTTTTTAAAAAAAAAGGTCTGGCCGGTGTGCTCAGTGGTTGAGCATCAACCCCTGCACCAAGAGGTCGCTGGTTCCATTCCCAGTCAGGGCACATGCCCAGGTTGTGGGCCGATTCCCAGTTGGGGGCATGCAGGAGGCAGCCAATTGATGTTGTCTCTCATGGATGTTTCTATCTCTCCCTCTCTCTTTTTCACTTCCTCTCTCTTAAATCAATAAAGGAAAAAAAAACATTTTTTAATAATTAAAAAAGAAGGATTAAGGAGGAAGATCTCTATCATATAGGGTGATTTCCAATTTATACTATTATGTAAAAAAAAGCAAAGTGCAAAATATTAAATATGGTGTGGTATCTTTTGTGTAAGAAAGAAGGGAAATAACAAAGCAGATGTTTTTTTTCTTAATTAAAACATTGGAAGGTTAAACCAGAAAAACTATCAAATAAATGATCTACAAGGGGTGGGGTGGAGGAAAGGGGAGGAGCCAGGATTGGGAGTGAGTGCTACATCCCTGAGTATACTCTTGACGTAAGTTTGACTTTCAGAAGAGCACTAATGCTCTACACATTTAAAAACTTAAATGCTCCGATAAAAAGACACAGAGTAGCTGATTGGATAAGAAAGCACGACTCATCTATATGTTGTTTACAAGAGACCCACCTCACAACAAAAGACTCACATAGGTTTAAAGTGAGGGGATGGAAAAAAATCTTCCAAGCAAACTGAAAGGAAAAAAAAGCTGGGGTAGCAATACTCATATCTGATAAAATAGATTTAAAATGAAGGCCATAACTAGCGACAAAGAAGGTTACTACATAATATTGAAAGGATCTATCCAACAGGAAGATATAACCTTGATAAACATATATGCACCCAATATAGGAGCACCGACATATATCCAAAATCTTCTGGAGGACTTCAAAGGAGAAATCGACAGCAATACAATCATAGCAGGGGACTTCAGCATCCGACTGACATCATTGGATAGATCCTCTAGACAAAAAATTAACAAGGAAACACAGACTCTAATTGAAGCACTAGACCAAATAAATTTAATAGATATCTACATAGAATTACACCCCAAAACTATAGAATTCACATTATTCTCAAGTGCACATGGGACATTCTCAAAGACAGACCACATGTCAGGACACAAACTAAGTCTCTACAAGTTCAAGAAGATTGAAATTATATCAAGTATCTTCTCAGATCACAATGGCGTGAAACTAGAAATCAATTTCAACAAGAACAAGTAAAGACATTTCAACACATGGAGGCTAAATAGCATGTTATTGAACAATGAATGGGTTACCGAGGAGATCAAGGAAGAAATTAAAAACTTCCTGGAGCCCTGGCCGGTTTGGCTCAGTGGTTAGAGCATCAGCCTGCGGTCCTGAGAGACCCGGGTTTGGTTCCCGCTAAGGGCATGTACCTTGGTTGCAGTTTGTCCCCGGCCCTGGTTGGTTGTCCGGGTGGCAGCCACTCGATGTGTCCCTTTCACATCGATGTTTCTCTCTCTCTCTCTCTCTCTCTCTCTCTCTCTCTCTCTCTCTCTCTCTCCCTCTCTCTTCCTCCCACTCTACCTGAACAAAAAATGTCCTCGGGTGAGGATAAAAAACAAAAACAAAAACTTCCTGGAAACTGCCCTGGCCGGTTTGGCTCAGCGGTTAGAGCGTCGGCCTGAGGTCCAGAGAGACCCGGGTTCTCTCTGGACCCGCTAAGGGCGCATACCTTGGTTGCAGTTTGTCCATGGCCCTGGTTGGTTGTGCAGGTGGCAGCTACTCGATGTGTCCCTTTCACATCGATGTTTCCCTCTCTCTCTTCTTCTCTCTCCCTCCCACACTATATGAACAAAAAATGGAAAAATGTCCTAAGGTGAGGATTAAACAAATAAATAAATAAATAAAACTTCCTGGAAACCAATGAAAATGAACACACAATAACACAAAATTTATGGGATGAAGCAAAAGCAGTTCTTAGAGGGAAGTTCATAGCACTACAGTCCCACCTCAAGAAACATGAAAAATTTCTAATGGACTATCTAACCTCACAACTTAAAGAACTAGAAAGCTGGCCCTGGCCGGTTTGGCTCAGTGGTTAGAGTGTCGGCCTGCGGTCCGGAGAGACCCGGGTTCGGTTCCCGCTAAGGGCACGTACTTCGGTTGCAGTTTGTCCCCAGCCCTGGTTGGTCGTGCGGGTGGCAGCCATTCGATGTGTCCCTTCATGTCGATGTTTCTCTCTCTCTCTCTCCCTTCCTCTCTCTCCCTCCCACTCTATCTGTACAAAAAATGGAAAAATATCCTCAGGTGAGGATAAAAAAAAAAAAAGAACTAGAAAGCAAACAAAAAGAAAACCCCAGAGCAAGTAGAAGGAAGGCAATAGTAAAGATCAGAGCAGAAATAAATGACATAGAGACCAAAAAAAACAACAAAACCAATTCAAAAGATCAATGAAAGAAAGAGCTGGTTCTTTGAAAAGATAAACAAGATTGATGGGCTCTTAGGTAGACTCACCAGGAAACAGAGAGAGAGAGAACCCAAATACACAAAGTCAGAAATGAAAGCAGAGAGGGAACAAATGACACCACAGAAATACAAAGGATAGTTAACGAATACTATGAACAATTATACCCCAATAAATTGCACAATCTAAGCAAAATGGACAAATTTCTAGAAACACACAGTCTCCCAAAACTGAACCAGGAAGAGATAGAAAACTTGAACAGACCAATAACAACTAAGGAAATTGAAGAGGTAATCAAGACTCTCCCAGCAAACAAAAGCCCAGGCCCGGATGGCTTCACGGGGGAGTTTTGCCAAACATTCAAACAAGAACTAACACCCATTCTCCTCAAACTATTCCAAAAAATTCAAGAGGAAAAAAGATTTTCAATCTCGTTTTATTAGGCCAGCATAATTCTAATTCCAAAACCAGAAAAAGACACTATAAAGAAAGAAAACTACAGGCCAATATACCTGATGAATATAGATGCCAAAATCCTTAACAAAATACTAGCAAATCGGATCAAGGAATACATCAAAAAAATTATTCACCATGACCAAGTGAGATTCAACCCAGGGATGCAAGGCTGGTACAATATTCGCAAATCAATAAATGTGATACACCACAAAAACCAAATGAAAGATAAAAACCACATGATCATATCAATAGATACTGAAAAAGTACTCGACAAAATCCAGCACCCATTTCTGATAAAAACACTCAGCAATGTGGGAATAGAGGGATCATATCTTGACATAATAAAGGCCATATATGAAAGATTTACAGCCAACATCATACTCAGTGGGCAAAAACTAAAAGCATTTCCTTTAAGAACAGAACAAGACAGAGATGCCCACTTTCACCACTCTTATTTAACATAGTACTGGAAGTCTTAGCCACAGCAATGAGACATGAAGAAAAAATAAAAGGGATCCAAATTGGAAAGGAGAAAGTAAAACTGTCATCATTTGCAGATGACATGATATTATACATAAAAAAACCTAAAGACTCAATCAAAAATCTACTAGACTTAATAAATGTATTTGACAAAGTAGCAGGATGCAAAATTAACATCAAGAAATCGACGGGATTCTTATATACCAATGATGAAGTCACAGAAAGAGAAACTAAAAAAACAATCCCATTTACCATCGTGGCAAAAAAAAATTAAGATACCTAGGAATAAACTTAACCAAAGAAGTAAAGGACCTATTTGCAGAAAACTACAGGACATTGAAAAAAGAAATAGAAGAAGATATAAAAAAGTAGAAGTACATACCTTATTCATGGATTGGAAGAATTAACATCATAAAATGTCCATACTACCCAAAGCAATCTATAGATTCAATGCAATCCCCATTAAAATACCAACAACATATTTCACAGAACTAGAACAAATACTTCAAAAGTTCATATGGAACCAAAAAAGACCCCGAATAACCGCAGCAATCTTGAAAAAGAAGGACAAAGTAGGTGGGATCACAATACCAGATATCAGATTATACTACAAAGCCACTGTAATCAAAACAGCCTGGTACTGGCACAAGGACAGGCATATAGACCAGTGGAACAGAACAGAGAACCTGGAAATTGACCCAAGACATTATGCTCAATTGATATTTGACAGAGGTGGCAAGAGCATACAATGGAGTAAAGACAGCCTCTTTAATAAATGGTGTTGGGAAAATTGGACAGCTACATGCAAAAAAAATGAAACTAGACCATCAACTTACACCATACACAAGAATAAACTCAAAATGGATAAAATACTTAAATGTGACTCGTGAATCCATAAAAATTCTAGAAGAAAATGTAGGCAACAAAATTTCAGACATCATACGCAGCAGAATTTTCACCCAAGTGTCCATCAGTAGACGAATGTATAAAAAGCTATGGTACATATACACAATGGAGCTGTAAGAAAGAAAGATCTCTTATCCTTTGACATGACATGGGGGACCTGGAGAGTATTATCCTAAGCAAAACAAGCCAGTCAGAGAAAGACAAATATCACATGATCTCACTTATTTGTGGAATATAATGAACATAACAGTCTGAGGGTAGACCCAAAGACATGTAAGTAGGGTAAAAACTGACAACCCTCAGAAGAGGGGGTCAGTGGGAGGGAAGAGATAAACCACAGAACTTATATGCATGTACACATAACCAATGGACATGGACAACAAAGCTGGGGATGGGGTGGGGGGATGGGGAGGAGGGTGTCAATGGGGAAAAAAGGAGAAACATCTGTAAGAAAAATAAATTAATTTAAAAAAAGAATTTGAAAAATATAAAACTTAAGAAACATCAACTAGATCTAGGTATTGCATTTTTAAAAATGGTGAAAACCGCCCTGACCAGTTTGGCTCAGCGGTTAGAGCGTCAGCCTGCGGACCAGAAAGTCCCGGGTTCAGTTCCCCCTAAGGGCATTTACTTTGCGGTTTGTCCCTGCCCGGGTTGGGGTCCTGCGGGTAGCAGCCACTCAATGTGCTCAATGTGTCTCTGTCACGTTGATGTTTCTCTCTCTCCCTCCTGCTCTAGCTGAAGATAAATGAAAAAAGAAAAAAAATGTCCTTGGGCGATGATAAAAAATGGTGAAAATTACAATATTAACAATTAAGATTTGTATGATGACAAAATATTTTCTGGGATAAAATATTTATTATATGTGACTCCTTTATAATATTTGAACATTACATATAAAACTTATGATTCGATTCTGAATGTAAGTATTGCTTTAAAATATTAGTGATAATTTCAATGTGGGGCACAGTTTCTCCAAACTAAAATTAACTTTGTAAACATATAAAAAGCAATAATTCAAGAAAGGTCAATTAGCCCTGGCAGAGTAGCTCAGTTGGTTAGAGCGTTGTCCTGAGACACCAAGGTTGCAGGTTTGATCCCCAGTCAGGGCACATACAAGAACCAACCAATGAATGTGTAAATCAGTAGGATGACAAATCGATGTTTCTCATTCTCATTCTTGTGAATAAATAAAAGAAAGGTCAATTAATTTAGCATTACTGGCAATAAAACATACATTATGAGAAGAAAAATTTTTTAAATTTTTTTTCTTTATTGATATTAGAGAGAGAAAGGGAGAGGGAGAGAGAGATAGAAACATCAATGAGATAGAAACATTGACTGGCCACCTCCCACATGCCCCCTACTGGGGATTTGGCCCACAACCTGGACATGTCCCCTGACCAGGAATCGAACCAGTGACCTATTGGTGCAGGGTTGACGCTCAACCACTGAGCCACACTGGCTGGGCAAAAAAATTTTTACTATAACAAGATAATTAGGGACTTTGCCTAAATTAAGGCAAGAAAAATTAATTTCAATACATATATGTAATAATTTATAAAGTATGTATGATTTTATTATCTACCTAAACATTCCTGGCCCATCATGAGAACACCCAGGCATGTGCAATAATCGCTAAGCTCACCTGTCTTGGACATTTTGCTGGCTTTAAGTCATGTAGGAACCATGGCTTATTTACATAGTTTTAATTTTGTCTTTAGAAAGTATGTTGTCAAGGTAAGAGGACAGAGCATATTTAACAGTCAGTTTGCTTTCACATAATTCAAGGGTTTTGACATGTGGTAGGTGAGTCTGTTTACTCCGATCTGGCCCAGTGAACACTGGGATGGCCTGTTCCTTCCATCACTCTCTGTTTTAATTTGGTTTTGGTCCTTTCATTGTTTCTATTAAGAGTATAGGGATACATAATATATAAAATGTTCGTCCGGCCCGGCCGGTGTGGCTCAATGGTTGAGCATCGACCCTGCACCAAGAGGTCGCTGGTTCAATACCCGGTCAGGGCACATGCCCAGGTTGTGGGCCGATCCCCAGTGGGGGGCATGCAGGAGGCGGCCAGTCGATGTTCTCTCTCATCAGTGTTTCTGTCTCTCTCCCTCTCCCTTCCTCTCTCTCTAAAAATCAATAATGAAAAAATTAAAATGTCCATCCACTCTTATGCGAAAGGTAACATTCTCTATATGGGGCTGTCGACGCAGCTTTTCAACGTGGAGTCCGGACGTTCTGGCGGTCACTCCGCATCAGCAGAGGTCATCCCTCTCCCTCTGACAGCCGCGTAAGCTCCACTGTGTGGACTTGACGCAAAGACCATTTTCAGGGGACTCAATAGAGTGTGATGTCCCTCCTCAAGTTGGATGTGGGAAGGAGCAGAGTCTGCTGAGGCATTTCAGTCTCACGAGGGTGACATGAGGGAAGAGCCCCCACACTTATCTCTCATTCTAGCGTGCGGCTCTTAAGAACAAATGAATTCGCTTCCACAGTTACAATGAGGCACACCCTGTCAATAACGGCAGGCTCCCCAGAGGGACTGGACATTTCCAACCTCGGTCACCCAAGGGAGAGGAGACCTGAGAAGGGAAATGGGACCTTGGAAAGTGGGACCTTTGGTTCTGCCCTTCTGGAGCCCGAACTCTGATGCCCCCAGTGTGAAACCATCCCTGCGTTTCCTATTGCTCTACAGAATTTACTGTGGTTTAGGAGCCCTCTGCAGCCTGGCCCGCCCTCCTAGGCTCATTCCTCCAGGTTCTAGCAAACTGCTAAGCATCTCCTGCACACACCATGCTCTGCCACACTTTATTTTATTTTTAAGTAGCTTTTCTTTTTTCTTTATTGATTTTGTGTGTGTGAGAGAGAGAGAGAGAGAGAGAGAGAGAGGAAAGAAGAGGGAGGGAGAGATGGAAACACCGATGAGAGAGAACGTCGACTGGCCGCCTCCTGCATGCCCCCCACTGGGGATCAGGCCCACAACCTGGGCATATGCCCTGACCGGGAATCAAACCGGTGACCTCTTGGTGCAGGGCCGACACTCGCCCACTGAGCCACACCGGCCAGGCACTGTGTCACACTTTACACAGCACACGCCACGTCCCCTTAACCTGGTTATCCAGTGTCATCTCTTAAAATGAAACTATGTGTCAACTCTTCCAAGAAGCCCTCTTTGACCACCCCAGGCTGGGTTAACTGTTTGGGTACGTAATTTGCTCCCGAGTACTTGTTGTGTTGCAGTTGTTGCCTTGTCTGTCCTCCCACTAGAACCTCACCTGAGTTACCATCCTGTCTCCAGCCTGTAACATCCTGGGGCAGGGTAACAGGCCGGAGAAGGCAACCAGCACGGGTCCCTTTCCCTCACCTCAAACCCTCTGTGCACATGTCACCTCTATTTGCACGGTGCTGTCCTCACAGGATGAACTGAAATGAGCCCGAAGAGTCTGACTTTCTGCAATGTATTCATCCTGCCGTTCAGTCCGCCCCTTCTCCCTACGCCACCAAATGAGGGATAATTCTAATCGGACCGCCAGGGGGCGCCCTCAGCACAGAGGAACTGGAGAAAGCATGGTCAACCCAATTCCAGGGTCACCTCTCCGGCCATTGCTCAAGAATCTGTAGTAGCTCCCCACTGCCTCCTCCATGTTCAGATCCAAGTTCCTCCATCCCCGAAACCCAGCTCATCTGCACAAGCTCCCTCGTGGCCGCACCCTCCACCTGCTGGGTTTCGAGGTAGCGAAGTAATACTCAGCGGAGTCCCAGCTGCTTGTGGGAGTGGTGCCACGGGTGGTGGTGCTGGCTCAAGCCCCCCTCAAGGCATCCACGCAAACGTCTACTAGAAGTGGAAGTAGTGGGTTTTCCCTGTAAATACAACGTCAAGCCTTGCCCCCGATCCTGACCGCCTCCGAGCCAGAGGGTGACTTTGAGAGTCTTCTCCTGCAGAAAGTTTGCTGTTTCACTTCTTCAGGCTCAGCCTTCTGTCTGCTTACACCATCGCCCCACCTGGAGTGCGCCTCCCTTCACTCCCAATCCAAACTGGCTTCTCGCCGAGGCCTGCTCACGTCCAGAAAGCGTGGCCAGTCCCGCCTGGTGCCCGGGAGACCCACATAATTCTGCAGCCCTGTCGCACTTCCTGTTTGTGCCACATTATTCAGTGGTATTCAGTCCACTTCTCCCATTTCCGTTACTTGTTTACTTAGTTCAGCCGTACATCTTTGCCGGCCTAGTGCGTAGATGTGGGAGTTAGCTACATCTGTTCAAACTGTAGCTCCTTGGGGTGATGAAAAGGTCCCGCAATGATACTGTGGCCACGACTGCGTGACACTGTGAATGTGCTTCATGCCACTGAGTCATATACTTCAAGTGGTTAAGAAGTCAACGTTCTGTAATGTGCATTGTGTTACAGTGCAACAGTGTAGCTCCGTCACTCCCGGGCTGCGTGGCTGTAGGTCATGTCATTCTTTGTTTCCTTACTTTTTGTTGCAAAGATCACAATCAAGATCAGCGATGAAAATGACCCTTACATGAGACATTTCCGCTGGGCAGCACTGTACGGATGTTCCCGGTGGGAGCTCCTTCCCTCATCGGAGCACTGCCGTGTCCCCTCGGAAGTCACTTGCCACGGTTCACAGTGGCAGGGACACCTCCAAGTCGCCGATTCCCGCCCGGAGTCTCCAGCCGGGTGTGTGAGACAAAGCTGAAGCCGTGCTGTCCGGCGCCAGGGGATGTGAAGGGTGCGCAGCCGGCTGATCTAGTCCAGGACTTTTCTCTGACTCCAAACCCTGTGTTCGCCCCACTTTCAAGTTCTGAAGCCCCAGCCCCTGGCGTGTGGGGCAGGGAGCGGCCTCCGCTCTCCTCTCCTCTCCTCTTTCTCCCACTGTCCTCCCCCAAGATCAGCTGTGGCAACCACAGGGGGGATCACAGGCCCCACCAGGGTGGGGTGGAACAAGGCTTCCTCCTCCAGGGTTCCCCCTGGGTTGCTCCACGCTCTGTGTGAAAGGAGAAACGAAGGCAGAAGTGGGTTCAGGGAGGAGCGGGACAGGAGACACAGGCCTGGCGGCCCTGGGTTCCCACAGGCTTCCTGCTGTCGTCTTAGCTGGCCGTCCTCGGGGACAAATCCGAGGCAAATTTAAACAGCTCTCTGGAGACTTCCTCCCCCTGGGTGGCGGTATTTTGGGGAGCAGAGGTGAACTTCCCAGAGGGGGAGAGATGCAAGCTGCCAGCATCCTGTTTCCAACCCTCTCTCCAGCAGGCTGCAATCTCCAGTTTGGTGGGACGAGCAGGTGGGAAGTGGTTTCAGCCCTCAGAGGACAGAGACCTGAGGCTCGGGTTTCAGGGGGGCCCCTTATTGCGGCTCACAGCAGAAGGTCCTGCAGAACCAGAGAGACCCAGAAGCCTTCACACGTGTCCGGATGCTGAACTCAGGGCCGGAGGGTCCTACTCTGTTCATCTAGGTCACTGGGCACCCAAGAGGCAATCCCCAGGGACCCCCCACGCAGCCTGGGATCTCTCCCTAACTCCACCCGAACTCTATAGTGCAATTTCCACAGTGGGGGGCGAGCAGACTGAATCACGTGCCCTGAAGGCCGGATTTGGGGCTTCCGGAGGGCTCCAGAGTCCCCAGCATGAGCCCCTCCCAGCGGCGCGACAGCCTGAGCATTTATGGTAATGTTTGGGTCGGTGCGCCTGGACCGGATACCCCGCCTTCCCGGGCCTCCTCCGGGCGAAACCTGGGGAGCTGGGGCTCTCGGATGCCCCGGGATCCCCTGGGCTGGGGGCTGTGCGTGCTGGAGGCCTGTCCAAGTGGAGAGGCCTCTGGGGTCGGAGGGGACAGGAGTGACCGTCTGCAGCCCGAGCGCACAGCCGGGTGAGGGCCAGGATGGCAGGGCTGCGACCACCCTCAGCATAACCACCTGCCCACTGCCGCCCCCTTTCTCTGGCTTAAGGGTCCCTACGCCCCCAAGAAGAGTTCCTATACATCCACATCCTCTCTCCTCTCCCGACTCCCTGGCTGGGAAGGGGCTGACAGAGTCAGCTCCCAGGGGAGTCGCTGGAATGCTGGGGGCCTGGGAACAGACCCTGCCGTCCCTGGGAAAGCCAGGCTGTGGGAATCCCACCCACAGCCCCTCCCCAGGATGGGCCAGGATGCCAGAGACCCTGCTCCCCAACAGGGGGCTTTGTGTGCCTGGACACGCCCCTGTCCGAGCCCCAGCGTGGCTGGACCCAGAGTCAGCCGGCAGCTGTGAAGACCCCCCCCCACCTCCTACTCCCCGTGCGGCTCCCACATAAGCCTCGCCATTGTGCCACTCACCCTCCTCACCCCGCCTCCGGACCCCTGTACAATGGGGCCTTTGCAGCCTCCAGCACTCAGGGTGGAGATGAACTCACGTTTCTTCCAAGTTTAAAAATAGCCCCTCCCATCCCCCACCCGCCTCCTCTTCCACAGTGTTTCTGGGCACACCTCAGTCCCCAAGCACCTTCCTCCTGCCCTGGGTCAGGTGCAGAGGACACGGGGGAGACTACGTCCGGCCAGGATAGGGGCTGCTTCCCCTCATTCAATCCCTTCCCCACATCTTCCACCCAGCCCCCCAGTATCCGGTTTCCTGGCCCAAGGAGTCCTCAGCAACAAGGGCCCCCACCCCCCAACCCTGTTTCACTCCCGGTCTCCTCCCAACGCAACCCCTGTTCTGGAAATACCCTCCTACCTCACTTCCAACCCTGGCCAGTCCAGGGGGTTCCCCAGCCTCCTTAGCTGGCGAGATTGCTGGGCCACCCCTCTCTACCCCCAGCTCCTTCTCCCTGCAGCTGCAGACTTGTCTTGATCAGCTTCCTTCCTCAGCTGGCCTGCCCTTCTCGAATCCTCCGGGGAGGTCCCTGGACCAGAGGTCATTGTGCCCACGATGCTAGAGCTGGGGGCGGGGAGCTCCTAGGTTCAAATCTCACCCCAGTGAGCCCCTGGGGGACAGGCCCCTTGTCTTTTTACCTGTGACTCCACTGGACCCCATTTTTCTCCACTTCTTACAATGAAATGAAAGCCCCGCCCACACTGGAGACTAGCTGAGGCACCCAGATTCTGGCCCCCACCCCACCCAGCCTCAGTCACACCTGTGCCAGGAGGTACCCAGAGGGCCTCACTGCAGGCTCTCTCCTCCCCAGGAGCCTGGGTCTACAGGAAGGCACCTCCCTGCCTCTTCCTTCTGCAGGGAAATGAAGAATTAGGACTCTTGCCAGGGCATCTTCTGACCTTGGCCTGTACCTGAGCAAGCCTGCTTCCAACCCCGTCCAGGCGCAAGAGTCTGTGGTGGAAGGCCCATCCCTGCCCCCTGGTCTCCCCTTCTGGACCCCACGTTCTTCCTCCGCCACCTCGGTCCCTCCTCTGCTGAACCTCTAGTCTTTGGCCTGGTGGAGAGCGGCTCCCCAACATCTTCTGCTCCACCCTGTTCTTCGTGCAGCTTTTCTTCCTGGTCCGGTTCCCTGCAAACCCCCTCCAAGGCCCTGCCCCTTTGGTTTGGAATCTCCAGGTGCCCCCTTCGTTAAGACACCCCAAACTGTCTGCCCCCTGGCCACTCAGGTCGCCTCCCGCTGCGGGCTTTGTAGGTCGATGGGGCCACGCGGGGAAGGGGCGTCACCTGGTCTCTAACTTCGTTCCCCCCACTGCAGAGGCATCTCCTCTAACCCACCGGCCTTCGCTCTCCTCAGGGCAGAAGAACTGCGAACCGACTGTCCTTGGTGGTTAGCTGGCTTTATTTTCAGGCCTGAGAGAGGAGAATGATTAGTTCACCGGGTGAAGGGAAGGGAAGGGGGTGGGGACAGGGCCGTGGAGCCCGATGCTCAGCTCTGGGCTTGCGGGGCAAACAGCAGGCGTCAGCCGGCCCCGTTCCGGCGCCTGCAGACACGAGCTCATCCATTCCATTGCAGCCTGGCCAGTCCACACATTCACTCTCGGGGCTGGGAGCCGTGGTCCTCAGCCCACCCCGCGTCCCCCGGGTCGGCTAGGCAGGGTCCCTGCTGGAGACCAACGGAGGGGGAGGGGTCGCACGGTTCTGAAGGCCCAGGCTGTGCGCTCTGCCAGTCATCTCTGCGTCATCAGAGCGCCGTCCCAGAGCGCTCTCCGAATCACCTGCCCATCCCTGGCGTTTGCTGCCTCACCCTGCTCCTCCCCCAAGCCGCGGAAAGTCGGCGTGGCCGGGCTCCCATTCCGCCCTCCCCGCTGAAGGAGTCCCAGGGGCCGGGGCAAGCATCTCTCCGAGGCTGGGGCCCCTCCCACTCCCCAGAGCCTCAGTCCAAGAGGCCAGGAGACTAGGGTTTGGGGAAAGGGGCGCTGCAGGCTGCCCACGCCTCGCTGTGCGGCAGACTCCATCAGGCCCTGCACCCTGAAGCCAGATCTGAGGACTCCGTGCCCACCCCCCGCTACCGAGCCACAAAGAACAGTGTTGGGGAGCCCCGGGATTGGGGGGTAGAGGGGGTGGAGTTCTGCTGCAGGAGTTTTTCCAACTGTCAAGAATTGCAACAGGTTTTCTGAGGTCAAGCGGGAGACCTGGGGCCCATGAACTCTTCCCCTCGTTTCGTTCAGACGAGGAGAAACTGAGTCCCAGGCTCCGTGAGCAAAGAGGGCAGAGACCTCAAGGCCTGGGCTTGGACAAGTGAGAGGCGGCCTTGGGCCGGTGACCCCTCCCCCTTCGTCCAGTCGAGGGCAGACCTCAGGAGCGTGGGTTCGAAGGGGCAGCCCAAAGGCGCCACCTCCACTCCCCAGGGCAGGTACCTCTGGGTCTGTGGGTCCTCAGACGCCAGGACTGCGGGCGAGGGGCAGGGCCAGGAGGGCGGCACCGCCACCGTGCAATCGTCCTGGGCAGCGGCCGAGGCCGGCGGGTTTCTGTGGCAGAGGTCCGGCAGGGCGGAGGCGGCGGAGCGACAGGCCCGAACGGGAGGGCCCCGTCCGCTGCTCCTCCGCCAGGAGGTCCCCCGGGGCTGCACGGGCTGCTAGGGTTTGAGGGGGCTTGAGCGCGGCTGCTTCTGACCGTGGGACTCCGGCTACTCGGGCCAGCTTCTCGCTGCTGCCGCCCCCGGAGCCGGCCCGGCCGGAGACACCTGTCTCTGCCCTCGCACCCTTCCCACGGTGGGGGCTGGGGGGCCGCCTCTCCCTGGCCCGTGCGGCTACGGCGCGGGTCCTGCGGTCGGCGCCCAGGGCGGCGGCGCGCTGGCCGGTCCGGGGGCTGCGGGGCGGGGCCGCCGGGCGCTCGCCCCCTCCCCCACCTCCCCTCCCCCCTGACGTCAGCGCGGCGGTGGCCCGGCTCTCACTTTGCGCTCGGCCTCCGCGGGGAAGCATGGGGCTGTCCAGGCTCCTCTGCGCCTTCCTGCTGGCCGCCTGCTGCTGCTGTCGCCGCGCCGCGGGTGAGTGAGGTCTCCGGGGACCGCGCCCCGAAGGGCCGGAGCTGGCCTTGCGGAGGGGCCGCAGCTTCGCGCTGCCGCGTGCGCCCTGCGCGCGCCCCGTCCGGGTGCCCCGGCGAGAGTGGGGGGCGCCCGCCCGCGCGGCTCGCGGGGAGAGGGAGTCCGGTCAAGGGCACGAACCTGGATGGCGAGTTCGAACTTGGCCCCAGTTCGGGAGGCACATCCATCTCTCCCCCCCTCCCTCCCCCGCTGCTAGCCCTTCCCCCGGCCCTTCCACTCAGGAATATCCGTGGAGAACAGTCCCCTCCGGGGAGGGTGAAAGCGGAGTGGAGGCGGGAGGAGCGGCCGCGCGGGGAAGGGCGGGGCCGGCCCTCGGGGCGGGGAGGCGCCTTCAGGTGGGTCCTCGGCCGCTGCGGTCGGAGCGCGGGCGGACGCGCAGCTGGGGAGCGTTGTCCCAGATCGGGGATCGCGCGCCCGCCTGTTGCTGGAAAGGCAGCTTTCTTCGCTGGAGGGTGCGCGACCCCCCTCTCCCGCCCGGGCTTCGAGCCAGGCTGGAGGTGAGGGAGAGGGGACGGGCGGCGGCTCCCGCCCGAGCTGGGCGTTGGCAGAGGCTGGGGCTGCGTGGGTCGCCTCACATCTGGCGGGGAGGGGACCACAGGTAGCAGAGACGAGGGTTCCCAGAGTGGAAGCGCCCCAGAGGTGTCACAGCTGCGGGAACGGGACCCCCTCCAGGTGGGGAGAGCACCCGTGCCCGAACCTGCGCGGAGCCGGGCGCTCCGGCGTCACGCGGCCCCTGTGTGTATGTGTGGCCCGCTGGTGCCGCGGGTCTCTGGCTCCTTCTCCCTGGTCGCAGCCGCTGTCCGCCGGGGAAGGAGGGCTGGCCCACACCCAGCTCGCTGGCCCTCTGCCCAGTGCCCACAGCGTCCCTGGGGTAACCTGGGCTGCTGCCTGCCAAGCTGACTGTTTTTCTGGGGAAAGGGCTAAATGAGGCCCCAGGTACCCCAGGTCCAGCCCACCCACCCTGCTCCTCTAGGGCTGGGGGTACAGTCAGGGATCTGAGGCTTCTGCTGGGGGTGAAACCACTCCGTCTGTCCTTGTGTGGGAGCCAGACCAGTGCAGCAACCCGGCACCCAGCTGTGGCACCTCAGAGTCCGGGCAGCGGGATCCAGTGACGTCACCTCCAGACGGAGCGGGCAGCGCGGGCACCACTGACGTCACTCCTGCCCACTGCCTGGCCCTCGTCTTGACCCCTGGGAGGGACTCTGACTCCGCCATGCCCACAAGACTCCCAGGATAGGGTCCCCTGAGTGTGTCAGATGTTCACGGAGGTGCTGCTTAGGGGCAGAAGGGGAGCTCGGGCCAGGATTAGACCGGTGGGTGTTGGGGGGTCCTTTGGGGGGCAAAGGGTAGAGCAGTGATGTCTTCCCTTGGGTGTGAGGACACAAAGGGGCCTGTGTGCCCCAGCCTGGCACATGCCTTGCATTCCCACGCCCTGAGCTCACTGGGAGAGGGGGGCCTGGAAGGAAAGGGGCCTTCCTCTTGGCCCAGAGCCTGGTTGCCCCTCTCTGCCAGCCTCATCTGGGACTGCTTGGCGCTCCGCTCTCTGCTCCAGGGCCCAGAGGTGGCCACCCCAACTCTCCAGCTGCGAGGGGCTGGCCCGAGGGGAAGGGTAGAGTGGCTGAGGGTTAGGAGAGGACGGTCCTCTTCAGACCCTCGAAGTGGCAGGAAGGAGGACAGCTGCAGTGAGCGGGTGTGAGAGGAGGAGACGGAGAGCAGCTGGCCTGACACACTGCGGGTGTCCCTGCTGTCACCCCAGGGGTGCCTGACACAGCTGCGGGTGTCCCTGCTGTCACCCCAGGGGTGCCTGACACAGCTGCGGGTGTCCCTGCTGTCACTTCAGGGGTGCCTGACACAGCTGCGGGTGTCCCTGCTGTCACTTCAGGGGTGCCTGACACAGCTGCGGGTGTCCCTCCTGTCACCCCAGGGGTGCCTGACACTGCTATCAGGTGTCCCTGCTGTCACCCCAGGGGTGCCTGACACTGCTATCAGGTGTCCCTGCTGTCACCCCAGGTGTGCCTGACACAGCTGCGGGTGTCCCTGCTGTCACTTCAGGGGTGCCTGACACAGCTGCGGGTGTCCCTCCTGTCACCCCAGGGGTGCCTGACACAGCTGCGGGTGTCCCTGCTGTCACCCAAGGTGTGCCTGACACAGCTGCGGGTGTCCCTGCTGTCACCCCAGGGGTGCCTGACACAGCTGCGGGTGTCCCTCCTGTCACCCCAGGGGTGCCTGACACTGCTATCAGGTGTCCCTGCTGTCACCCCAGGGGTGCCTGACACAGCTGCGGGTATCCCTGCTGTCACCCCAGGGGTGCCTGACACAGCTGCCGGGTGTCCCTGCTGTCACCCGAGGTGTGCCTGACACAGCTGCGGGTGTCCCTGCTGTCACCCCAGGTGTGCCTGACACAGCTGCGGGTGTCCCTCCTGTCACCCCAGGGGTGCCTGACACTGCTATCAGGTGTCCCTGCTGTCACCCCAGGGGTGCCTGACACTGCTTTCAGGTGTCCCTGCTGTCACCCGAGGTGTGCCTGACACAGCTGTGGGTGTCCCTCCTCTCTCCCCCAGGGGTGCCTGACACAGCTGCGGGTGTCCCTCCTCTCTCCCCCAGGGGTGCCTGACACAGCTGCGGGTGTCCCTCCTCTCTCCCCCAGGGGTGCCTGACACAGCTGTGGGTGTCCCTCCTCTCTCCCCCAGGGGTGCCTGGAGAGGCAGAGCAGCCTGAACCTGAGCTGGTGGAGGTGGAAGTGGGTAGCACCGCCCTCCTCCAGTGTGGTCCCTCCCATTCCCAGGGCAACCTCAGCCAAGTGGACTGGTTTTCTGTGAGTTCTGGGACTCCGCGGAGGGCAGGGGCGGTGGAGGCTGCACCCCTCCTGCAGCCCAGGACCCCACCTCCTGTGCTGCCTCCCTTAGGTCCACAAGGAGAAGCCTACTCTCATCTTCCGCCTGCACCAGGGCCGTGGCCAGACCATACCTGGGGAGTACCAGCACCGGCTCAGCCTCCAGGACCAGGGGCCCACCCTGGCCCTGGCACATGTCACGCCCCATGACGAGCGCATCTTTCTGTGCCAGGGCAGGCACCCTCGGTCCCAGGAGCACCGCGTCCAACTCCGTGTCTACAGTGAGTGCCCGCCGAGCCGGTGGGCAGCGTGGGAGGGATAGAGAGCTGGCCCAGCCCCTTCTTTCTCTCCCTCGCAGAAGCCCCAGAGGAGCCAAGCATCCAGGCCAACACCGTGGGCATTTCCGTGGACAGGAGGGAGCCCGAGGAGGTGAGCTACGCCTCGGTGGCCAGAGGGGACGAGGCGCTAAGGTCGGGCCTGGTGGGGTCTCGGGCAGGGAGACTCACCCTGCCCTTCTTAGGTTGCTACCTGCGTGGGGAGGAATGGGTACCCCCTTCCTCAAGTCGTCTGGTACAAGAATGGCCAACCTCTGAAGGAGCAGAAGGACCGTGAGTAGCCCTGTCCGTCCTCACAACCGCCCTCTGTTTCATTTGCTTTTCTTAAAAAGCGCACGACGATACTTGAAAATATGTCCCTAGGAGGGTACACTGCACTAAAAATCTGGAAGGAAGATTGCGTCTGCCGGAATCAGTCTCCGCCGTTGGGGTGTGTGCTGTCAAGCCTGGCACTGTGTGCTCACGGCTGTGGACGCACCTGGGAACACATGGGCTTTGTCTGGTTACCTGAGCTGGCGGCTCTCAGCCGGGTGCCCCCGCCCGTCTCCAGGACGTTTGACAGTGTCTGGAGTCCTGGTGTCCCGAATGGAGGGGCGCTGCGGAGGTCCGGGGTGCTGCTGGCCAGCCCCCAGCTCAGGGTGATCGCGTCCAGACGGCAGTGGTGCTGAGGTTGAGAAACCCGATCAGAACCGCGCCGTGGGGCGCACACTGTTGTACCGTGTTTCCCTCTTGACACGAGTCGGAGGGCCTCCCAGGTGACTGTCTGGATCTGCCCGGCCGCTCACACCCGTGTCCATGGGCGCCCAGAGCGTCTCCTTCCTTTTCCCTCAGGCGCCACAATTGGCACGCGTCCTCGCGTGGTGCCGTGAGCGTGTCTGGGTAGATCCCGAGCGGTGAGCCGCTGGGGTGGAGGGTGCAGCTCGCCGCCTGTGCCCGGCCCTCCGCAGGAACAGAGGGGTCCCCCTGCCAGGCCTGTGGAGCCGCGGGTGGGCGAGGCAGGGCCGAGGCAAGCTGTCCCGCCCCTCCCTGCCCAGGGGTCCTCATCCAGTCGTCCCAGATCGTGGAGTCGAGCGGCCTGTACACCCTGCGCAGTGTCCTGAAGGCGCAGCTGCTCAAGGAGGACAGAGACGCCCACTTTCACTGTGAGCTGAACTACCGGCTGCCCGGCGGGAGCTACATGAAGGAGTCGAGGGAGGTCACCGTCCCTGTGTTCTGTGAGTGCCGGCCGGCGCGCTGGGGCCAGGCCTGGGGGGCTCTGGCGGGGCTCTCCCCGCCCTGCGGCGGGGCTCAGGGCTCCCCTCCACTTGCAGACCCGGCAGAGAAAGTGTGGCTGGAAGTGGAGCCCCAGGGGACCCTGAAGGAAGGAGACCGCGTGGAGATCCGCTGTGCGGCCGACGGCAACCCCCCGCCTCACTTCAGCATCAGCAAGCAGGTGCGGAGGACGTGGCGCTGCTGCAGACGGGCGGGGGGCCGGGGGTGCGCTCGGCTCACCCCTCCATCCCCCCCCAGAACAGCAGCACCATGGACATGGAGGAGAAGCCCACGGACGACAACGGGGTGCTGGTCCTGGAGCCTGCCCAGAAGGCGCACAGCGGGTGGTACGAATGTGTGGGCCTGGACCTGGAGACCATGACGTCGCTCAGTGACCGGCAGGAGCTGCTGGTGAACGGTGAGGGGCGGGGCGCAGGACGGGGGCGAGGCGGGGCGAGACGGCCCCTGCCCCGCACCGGCTGACACCACTGCGTGTCCCCAGGCGTGCCCGATGTCCGGGTGCGCCCCGAGGCCCCCGAAGGCCCCGAGGGCAGCAGCCTCAGCCTGGTCTGTGAGGCGGAGAGTGACGAGGCGCTGGAGTTCCAGTGGCTGCGAGAGAAGGTACCCGGGTGGCCCTGGACCCGGGCGGGCGGAGCCGGGGTGGCCTCTGACCTGTGTCACCCCAGACAGGCGAGGTGCTGGAAAGGGGACCGGAGCTCAGACTGCACAACCTGAACCGGGAGGCAGGGGGAGGCTACCTCTGTGTGGTGTCCGTGCCCCGCGTTCCTGGCCTGAACTCCACGCGGCTGGTCAACGTGGCCGTCTCGGGTGAGGACCTCAGCTGAGATCGCTTGGCCCCTGGAATCCACCCCAAGCTGGGTGCTTCCGCCTGTCTGGGGACAGGAAGCCCCCGCGTGCCCTGTGGGGAGAGGAGGGGCCCGCAGTCGCCGCCTCATGCTGCCCCCGCCCCCAGGGCCCCCGTGGATGGCACTGAAGGAGAGAAGGGTGCGGGCGCAGCTGAACACGATGCTGAACCTGTCTTGTGAAGCGTCCGGGCACCCTCGGCCCACCGTCTCCTGGAACGTGGGCGGACAGGTGAGCCGGCCCAGCTCCTCTCCCAGCTGTCCTGCTCCCTCCCGGGGCGTGGCTGCCCGGACCCTGTGGACCTCCTGCCCCCTGGGCTGCAGCTCCTCAGCGGGGGCAACGGATTGGCACCAGGTGTCAGACCCGCGGGCTCAGACCAGACCCGGGTCCCGCATCCTCTTACTTGCGTTTGGGTGGGAGAGGATTCCGAGATGGGACTCACACTGCAAAGGGACGTTTATTTATGAAAGGTCAGAGGTGAAGGAAGTGATTCGTGAAGAAATGGGCTGAGGAGACAAGGTGCAGAGGCAAAGGGAGGGCCCTTGGAGCTGGCGAAGGGGCCGTGCCTGGGGCGAGGGGGTGGGAAGGGGAAGGTGCAGGCTCCGAGGGAGGGGGCGGAGTGCGCTGGGTCCTCCTCCTGCGGGTTGTTTTTTTTTATCCTCACCCGAGGACATTTCTACATTTATCTTCAGACAGAGTGGGAGGGAGAGAGGGAGGGAGAGAGGGAGAGAAACATCGACGTGAAAGGGACACATCGAGTGGCTGCCACCCGCAGGACCAACCAGGGCCGGGGACAAACTGCAACCGAGGCACATGCCCTTAGTGGGAACCGAACCCGGGTCTCTCTGGACCGCAGGCCAATGCTCTAACCGCTAAGCCAAACCGGCCAGGGCTCAATAGAATATTTAGCAGCTTCCCAGGTGTGTCCTTTCAGGGTCGGGGTCCCCATGGACTGATTGGTCGGCGCCAGGTCGGGGGTCATTAGCCAGCAGCTGGTCCTGAGGTCAGCAGCGGGGTCGCTGGGCTGGTTTCACTGCTTTTCTGGGCCTGGAGCTGAACTACAACCGAGGCCTCCGGGGAGGAACGTCAGGGGTCCGAACGGCAAGACCAGCCACATGCTCGGGGAGGAAAGGTCACCCTGGGGCGAGGCCCCACCCTACTGTCCTTTGCCAGGCGCCCGGGGCCTTGCGTCCTGGTGACCTGTCCCCGGCGCGCCGTCCTTGTCCCGCGCGTCTGTCCGACTGTCCCCGCTCCTCCTCGCAGGCCAGTGAGCAGCCCCGAGGGGCACAGGGTGTCCTGAGCGTCCTGACAGTCCTCGTGACCGCTGAGCTGCTGCAGACGGGCGCCCAGTGTGTCGCTTCCAACCCCCTGGGCAGAAACACCACCAGCATCGTCCTGGAGCCGGGTAAGGGTCTGCACCTCCAGGCGCCGCCGGGTTGGGGTGTCGCTGGCGCTATCCCCGACCCCGGCTGCATCCGCTGCGTTGCCCTCCCAGCAGACGCCAACAGAACCACCGGGCTCGCTGCCGTCACCGTCGGTCCTCACACCCGAACCAACAACACCTCCGCAGGTAAGCCGGGCCCGGCCCACGAACAGGCCGGACCCGCACCGGGCACCCTCCTTCTGCCCTGACCCCCCGGGGGAGGCCTTGTCCGGAGAGGTGAGCACCACCGCCTCCTGCCAGCCCGTGGTCGGTGGGGGAGACGGTGGGGCCTGGGGCAGGCGGTGACAGGGGCGTCTTTGTGGGACAGAGAAGAAGCTGCCCGAGCCCCAGAGCAAGGGTGTGGTCATCGTGGCGGTGACCGTGTGCCTGCTGCTGCTGGCCCTGCTGGGCGCTGTCCTCTACTTCTTCTACAAGAAGGGCAGGCTGCCCTGCGGGCGGTCAGGCAAGCAGGAGATGTAAGCTCGTCCCACACCCGTCCCCACCCGGCCGGTCCCCCAGCTTGCTGCCCCGCCCCCAGCGCCCCGCCTCTGAGGAGCCGAGTGGGGCGCCGGTCCGATTGCTCCCTGCTTGGTACGCCCCGTCGGAGCCTCCGGCAGTCACGCCCGCTCCCCTTCATTCACGGCTTGTCCCCTTCCCTGCGCTGGCCCCAGGGCACCCAAGGGCCCGGCAGCCCAGCCCAGGGCCCCGTCCCAGGTCCTTCCCTGGCCCCCCGAGCGCCAACCGCTTCCCTCCCTTCCTCCTCCCAGAACGCTGCCCCCATCCCGTAAGAGCGAATTTGTAGTTGAAGTTAAGTCAGATAAGCTCCCAGAAGAGATGGGCCTCCTACAGGGCAGCAACGGTGACAAGAGGGCTCCCGGAGACCAGGTAGGAGGCAGCGCCCGCAGCTTCCGGGAGGGGGTGACAGGCTGGCGGCTCTTGTTCCTCCCACACGCACTCACTGCCCTGCGTTCCTCGGGAGGGACACTTCCCAGCTGGTAGGGCCAGGCCAGGGTCCGAGGACCAGCACAGGGCAGCGCCCGGGACTGAGAGCCAGGCCAGCCCCACGGAGGGGCCGGGGCTCCCCTGCCTTGCCCGCCCTGGCTGCTTCCTCCAGGCCGCGCCTGGTCCATCAGCTGTCGCTTCGCTGCCTTCTCCGCTGCAGTGCTCACCCCTGGGCGCCGGGCACGAGTCCACATCCCCGGATTTCTCTTTCCCCACTTTTAGGGAGAGAAGTACATCGATCTGAGGCACTAGCCGCGGAGCCGCACCGAGCTCCTCTTCCCGCCGGGACCCTCCCTGCTCACCCCCGACCCCAGTACTCAGGATGGTCACCAAAGCCTCAGGTGGATGTCAGAGAAGACCCCTGGTCCAGCTCCCCTGCAGACCCCATTTCAGAGGCCAGTGGGTTGGCTCGGACCAGAGTCCTCCCGAGAAGGACCTGGGGCCCTGGCGGCCCCGCCCGCCACTCGGGTTGAGTGATGCCCCTCCACGGAGCGGGCAGGAGAGCTCCTTCAGAACACGTTTTCTCTTACACGAGCATGATGTCCGTCCCCGTCTTCCACCAACAGCCGTGGAATCGGCCTGTTGGTCTTGTGACTTCCTGCCCCCAAGCTGGCTTCACAATTCAGGTGCATCACCGAAGGGAGGGTACCGGAGCCCAGGCCCCCCACCCCCTGCCGATGTGCCCGCCCGCCTGCCTGCTGGGGTCCCTTTTGTGACACGCCTTTCTCTGGGCGGAAGCCGGACACTGGTGTTGTTCCTTCAAAGGTGCACTGGTTCTACCCTGGCCCTGCCAGGACGCTGGGCCGTTCTCTGGAGCTGGGGCGCCTGGGGCAGCCCCTGAGTTCCTTGGGCTCTCGTCATCACAAGGCCGAAGGCGAGGGTGGGGGAAGAGACGAGATCCACGTGCCCTGTGCCGGGGCCGAGGTTCTAGTTCTACTGGCACCAAACTTCTCCGAACTGAGCTAGTGCACCTGGACCCCAAAGGAGGGCCCTGCGGGAGGGAGGCACTTGAGGGACGAGAAACGGGCCAGAGTTTGGGTGTGACGTGTGTATCGGTGTGTGCGTGTGGTTTTGTTAGGTTGTGTGCAAATTTGCAAATTGTTTCCTTTACACACGCGCGCACACACACACACTCAAAAAATAAAGCTTCGTTGTCTCGGAAACCTTACACGACTTTCATTCCCCGCGGGAACCACCAGCTTGGGCCCGGGGCAAACTGCACCAAAGGAGCACAGCCCTGCCCAGCCCGCAGCCCACTGCCCAGGCGCCCAGCACAGGGCCCGTCCCAGGCCGCCGGTGCCGGGGGCTGGCAAGGAGCTCTGGCCCTGTCCTCCGCGTGCTGTCCCCGCCTTGCCCCGAGGTAGGCGGGACGGCTGTGACCAGTGGGCCTACAGCTGCAAATGCGTCACCCCCCCCCCACCCCCGTGCCGGAGCAAGAACCAAGTGGGCTACAACAAAAGAAACTTTATTTAAAAATACTTTTTACAGACATGGGTGCTTGAAAAAGCTCTTTAGTTAACTGTATATAAATGGAAAAAAATTAATAAATAACATTAGTATAACAGACCTCTAAACATTAACACATCGGCCAAAAAATGGGCTTAAAATGGAAACGAATCGTAAAGTTCTGCTATTCTCTGTAAGAATATTTACCTTCTGTTTCTCTTGTTCTTTACACGTGAGAATGATTAAATACTACTGATATAAATTTTTTATATTAACGACACATTTTTAAAATGGCCAACGACAAGCTCACCTAAGTTCGCGAGGAGTTGCTGCGTTTTAACGCTGACACACACAGGCCTTGGTTCTGGGGAGCGTCAAGCTCCCTGGGCCCCACCCAGACCGAGAATGTTAAATCACAAATGAGGACTTGAGAAGGATTGTTGCTATCTCCACATTCTTTATTAGTTAAAGGCAGGGAGGGGCTGAGGGCGCGAGAAGGCTGCTCTTGTCCCCCCTTCCCGAGACCCAGTGGGCTTCTGGCCGTGGTTCCCGCCGCCTTTCCCGGGGCAGACTGGACGGCACGGAGGGCACCAGAGGCTTAATGCTGTAGGTCTGAAGTCTTCCAATTAAAGGGAGAGGCAGGAGGTCTAGGCCAGTTCAGGGTCCACCAGCAAGAAAAGGCAGAAAGCGCCCCCTCCTCAGGAGGGTCTGTCCGGCACAGGGGTGCAGCTGGGTCATGACCTGGTCAGGAGGCTGGGACACTGGCAGTGGTCCTGAGTAGACCTGGACATCGTGCAACATTGTCTCTCTTCTGGCTAGAGACAGTATTCCACCTGGGAACTAAGACTGATGGAACCAACCCAGCGATCCCAGGGTACAGTGCTGATTTCCTCCAAGGAAGCGTCGCCGCCGGAAGTGGGGCCCTGCGGCCTGCCTGGGTGGGGGGGGCCTGCAGCCACAGGGGCGCGGCTCCCTCTCCCTACTCCGGGGGCTGGTGACTCTGGGGCAGAGCGGGACTGACTCTGGTATTTCCATATTAAGCTCTAAAGTGCACCCTGGGATACAGTGCTGCCCGAGAAAGGCACAGAATGTTTCGTTTTCTTTCAGTGTGCTAAAAATTGTTCTGTTTTTAAGAAAGGAAAAAGATACGTGAGGTTAAAAACCCAAACCACCACAGCTGGAGCAGACGCAAGAGGTGCTCCGTGGCTGCCGGGCCCAACAGGCTTCAGACGGGCGGGCGGGCATCTCTCATAGGCGCTGCCGGCCGAGCAGCTGCACGGAGCACGTGCTGAGCCAGCGGCCCTGGTCCGGTCAAGTGCACGGGTGGGAGAACCGGGAGCGGCAGCGTGAGGGAGCCTCTCCCATGAATGTTTGGGACTGAATCCAGAACTCGGGCCGGCAGCCAGCGTCTGCCGGTCCGTCCAGCTGTCGGGTCGGCAGGTGTGGGGCTGGCGCCAGCCTCATGGAAGGTGACGGGCCATGTGTCTCGAGGGCCACACGCGGGAAGGGGCGGGCTTCCCCTCCATGAGCCAGCGCCAGGCGGTGCCCGCTCCCCCGTCCCCGCCTCTCACTCCTGCATGTTCTAGAGCCAAGAACATGGTGCTGCCCTGAGGCCAAGCCCGATCTGAGGGCCCTGGGAGGGCACCTGGCTCTGCCACCCTCTGCCCCTGAACCCTGGGGCCCAGACCAGAACCCCAAGGCAGTCTGACGGCCCACCCTCGCGGGCCTCGGTGTTCATCCGTGGGCTACGAGCCCCCTGCATCTCTGAGCGCCAGCGTTGTAACGGGCTCGCCGTGAAGTGCCGCGACAACGCAGGGCAGGCTCTGGGGACGAGATAGATCAGATCACAGGACGCGCGGGCAGAAGCACAACGTTTACAAACAAAACACACGGGACCACAGGAAAGCCACCGGCAGGAGGCGAAGGCACCCACTGGCGACCGGGGTCTGGGCCACCGACGTCCTGACGCCCCCCCCCCAGTCTGGGAGGCACGGGGGAGGCTGCGAAGGGCATCGCCGTGGCTCCCCCACAGGAAGGGCCTCCTGAAAGGGCGAGGGGTACGGGGGGCACAGGCCACAGAACAGGCACGTCTTCCGTGCGGAACCGGAAGGAGCCCCGAAGTCCACAGGTGACCACCGCGACCCCTGACCACTGCGCTCCACACCAAAGACGGGAGGCGGCGGAAGGCCTGAGACTGGGCGAGGACGGAGAAAGGCCTCCCAAGGACAGACCAGCTCAGGAGCAGGAGAGCATCACCCCAAGAGGGAGACAGACCCCGGGCGCGAGACTCACAGGGAAGAACAGCAGCAAACAAACAAGGCCAGCAGCCTGGACTCCTCCGCACCCACGGGCCCCGACGCCCCCGCCAGCCGCTGCTCACGGACGCAGCACCACAGCAGTTGACCCCGTGTCCAAGCATCCGTCCCACCTCCAGCCCTCCAAGGACTCCCCCACCTCCCCGAAGGTGTGCACCGCTGTGGCTCGTGTGGTCAGGCAACTGGTTGGGGGCAGACACCGGGTCCATGTGCTGGGGGGCCCCATTCTGGAGAACACGAACCGAGAGGCACTGGGAATATTCACGGTGACCTCAGAGTTGGGAGACTGGGCGCACTGGGGCGCTGGGTGTCTGTCCCGGGCCAGTGCATGCCGACAGACAGACAGGCAGAGCGGAGGACTAGGCCAGTGTTCCAGTCCCAGCTCCGCGCGAGGGTCGACTGTCCTTCCTGCCCTGGGCCCCGAGAAGCACCCGCGTCCTGTGGTCTTCCTTTCTTTAGCGTGAATACTTCTGCTTCTTGCGCACGAGGGTCCCCGAATAGGACAGGGACAGCCTTGGGCTTCCGCAGTGCTGCCCCCCACAGGAAATGGCCATCGCGGTTCCAAGAGAGACCCTAACGTGGACTGAGACCCAAGCCGTGCCGGCGAGCTCGTGCTGTGGAATACTCTAGGCCCAAGAGAACGCATGGCTCTGATACTCACTCTGCGGTCTCTGCTCTCTAAGCCCCTCGCCTCCAGACAAAGGCGGACACTTCTGAGAACTGACTGAGCTCAGTCTACTTGACTGCCTGACCCTGGGGAGACCAGGACCCAAAGACAAGGACCACCCCTCTCCCATCCCTTCAGTCCTTCTAAGACGCAGGTTTGCTGCCAAGGTTGCGGAGGAAAACGTGTTCCAGACAGAAGGGGAGGTGGTGACAGGTCCCAGAGCTGGTAAGGAGGGTTCCCAGCCGGGGCGATGAGGGAACCGGGCCGGGAAGATGACGGCAGGCACCGGACTGGAAAGCGAGCGGTGGGCAGACGCTTTGCCCGAACACCCAAATGCCCTGTTGTGCAGCCCTGAGCCAGCAGACCCCCCCACCCCCCATCACCCATCGATTCCACTTGAAATGCATTAAAACAGTGCCAGGAGAGTCTTGAACTGGTTTTAACCAGGACAGCTCCAGAAGGAAACGCCACAGGGCGACCCGATCTTCCCAGGAAGGGCTGTTTCAGGGCCAAATGCACGTGCTAGTCAGCCCAGCTCAATCCGCCGACCTCACCGCCTGGTGGCAGAGCCGACGCTGGGCATTCGGTGGTTGCCCACCAGCGTCTGAATGCAAACCGCTGGACAGCCAGGGCCCTGGCCAGAGCACGGCTGTCCCACGGGTGAGTCCGCGAGAACACGGTGAGAGGGAACTTCCACAGAGCTGACGGTCTGCGGCCCCGGGCTTCGGGGGGGACCGTGGTGGACACCACCGCTCTGACCCATAGAAAGGCCCAACCCTCAGGGCACATGGGAACTCAGACAAGACAGATCCGACAAGTCCTCATCACAAGGAAACCGTTTCTGTGACTCTGCATGGTGATGGGTGCGGACTAAGCTGAGGGACGCACTGCTAGGTCATTCTGCAGTGCACCCAAGCGACACCTACAACCAGCATGATGTTATGTTACTCACACCTCAACAGAAAAGAAAACAAAAAATCTAGATCTTGTTAATAATGACTTAAAAGGGACATACAGGTGGGTCCCTGCTTTGCAAGCAAATTGGCAAAAATTCATTTGTAAGTTTGCTATTTGGACCATAAATATATATATTTTACTTTTTGCCCAGCTCAGTGTTTGAGCGTCGACCCTGCACCAAGAGGTCACTGGTTTGATTCCCCAGCAGGGCACATGTCCAGGTTGTAGCCTGATCCCCAGTGTGGGGCACGCAGGAGGCAGCCAATCGATGTTCTCTCTTATCGATGTTTCCATCTCTCTCTCCCTCTCTCTTCCTTTGTCTCTAAAAATCAATAAAGAAAAAAATTTTTTAAATATATATTTTATTTTCCTATAGAAGAAATAAATACTTTAAGTATGAAGAATAGCAACCCCCTCCCCGCAATTTTTTTTTTTTTAATCTACAAAACAGCAAAGCGCTACAGCCTGGCCGGGTGCTGAGTCTGCAGGAGGAGAGGGACACAAGAAAGGTGGTTTCCAGGGGGGGGGGGGGGGGGCCGGGGAGCGAGGCGCCACCCACCAGTGTCCAGAGCCAGAGAGAAGTGCGGGGCTGGTGCGGGGCTGGCGCGCAGCCTCCTAGTCACCGAGGGGGGTCCCCCCTCCCCGCCCGGAGAAGCCTGTGCTTTAGAGACGGGGCGGGGCCACGGTGACGCCGCCCAGCTCCTGTGCCGGGGGATGGTGTCCAGTGACCTGCCCAGGCACCGAGTCCGCAGGTTCCATTCCTGGTCGGAGCACAGACCGAGGCTGTGCGTTCAATCCCTGGTCGGGGCGCCTATGGGAGGCAACCAATCGTTTCTCACACTGATGTTTCTCTCCCTCTAAACTCAGTAAAAATGTATCCTTGGGTGAGGATGTATTTTTTAAAAAGCAACCAGGAAAGCAGGAGATTGGGGAAAACAGAACAGCCTAATGCATCTAAGGAAAAGAAACCCATCCGAGTGGTTTTCACCTTATCCACCGACAGTCAGAAGCGGAATCATCTGTGACAGGGAAAAGGGATGAGTTTGCAAAACTCAAACTAAAGCCTCTTGTGAAAGAGAATTTCAGTGAAACTCGGAGCAGGGCCCAAGACTCAGAAACTGCCGCACAGTGGAGTTCATCAGGGCCTCAAAGAAAAGTCTAAGAAGTTACCACTTTCGGAACATCCTCAAAACGAGAGCCAGTGGAAAATGTCCTGAGGTTCTCGGCGATCTCAGGCGTGGACCCAAGAGCACCAGTCAGAGTAAACTTCACAGCTCGGTCTAAAACCCGAATGCCCGCGAACACCGGACAGCTAACGATCACTCCCGCCGGCGCACGTCAGCACCAGGACCCGGCAGCCCGCTGGGGCCCAGCCGCACGGGCGCTCGTGGGGGAAGAAAAGATCAACCTGCCCTTCGCCTGCAGAAGCAAGAACAGTCCCTAAAGATGGGTGCACTCGGGAAGGGGAAGCACAGGGATCCAGGGCTTTGGTCTCCAGGCGGATCTCCGGGCTGCGGGTCGTGTGGACGGCAGAGGCTTCAGTGTGGAGAGACATGGAACCCGCTGCCATTTCCTTAGTTCCCTGCCCAAGCCTTCGTCACCACACAGGAAAGTGTTCTGGCCTTTAGGATACGAACTGTGCCCTGCGCCCCAACGGGGGGCCTCCACACTGGGGTGGGCCTGCTCTTCCCACCGTGCGGGCAGGGAACCCAGCCAGTCAACAGGCCCCGTGCCGCCCACTGCCAGCACGGCCCCGAGGTAAGAGGACAACCAGAAGGGCTACGAAGAGCCAAAAGCCACGAGGAGAGTCGGGAGGAGTTTTAGTTACGAGGATGACAGACAGGCGAGAGCTCTAAGGAGAGCCATTTCTGTCTGGATCTAAAGACAAAAGCGAATTTGGATTCCGAGGAGGGGAGAGTAATCAAGAGCAGGCTTGCTTCCGATGAGGAAGGAGGCTCCAGCACGTAGGGGAGTCAGCCAAAGACCCTGGGCAGAGGACGGGCCGACGCCAGGGCCCTGCGAACACCGGGGGCGCGCGCCCCACCGGGCTGGGGAGCCGCTCACTGCTGACCGATGCCTTCCTGCGGGGAGGGGAGGCAGGCACCAGAGGGTGGGCGGGGCCTCGGGTGCCGGAAAGGAGAGGACAGGCTACATTCCCAAAGCCTGGGCACAGGCGAGAACTGAGTTGCCGGGGGCACCCCACTCGTAGAGGGCAAAGCAAAGAATCACTTCTGAAAATAGAACCTGGCTTATGTTCAGCGGGAGACGCCCGTGTAAGCTGGGATTAATTCACTGGAGAAAACGGAACAAATCAACCCTTATTGTCTATGTTGTGCATTTCAAGCATCACAAGGTGAAGCGCGTGTGAGGAGGGTTTCTGGAAGCTTCAGGGCGTTCGGGCCAGAAAGCCACGCTGGAAACAACTGCTCTCCCCTCCCCGTCGAGAAGGACCCACGGCAGACACAGGCATGGCGCCCAGGCCACGGGCTCCCGCGGACCAGGTCTGGGGAGGGTGTGGAATGTATCTGAAGGCTTCGATCTCCAGCCAGTCGTTATGCAGTTATGATTATTAAAACATCGTTTTGTTAACAGGTTCCAGGTTCTTGTAAAACAGTGCTTCGGAGCGACCGTGACAGCCCAGCCACAGGGCAGCCCTTCGACCCAGCCCGCACCTCTCCCGGCAACGGGCGTCCCGGCTCCGGGAAGGCTGGGCGCAGCCACCGCGAGACCGAGGCCGCGGCAGAGGCCGGGAGAGGCTGGAGGGTGTGCTGATACACAGGTTCAGCTCTGCGAACAGTCCGGGCCACGGAGTGTGAAGAGGGAAACACAGGGGTTGGGCAGACACCACAGGGCATGGAAGTTGGAAAGACTCCTCCCTAAGCCTCTTGTGCTCATCGTCCCCGCCTGGGACGCACACAGACAGCAGGTTAATCTGATAATCACAGGACACGCACACCACAGACAGACACACGTACACAAGCACATTCTCAACCCAGGAGGGTCTGAAGTCTCCCCTTTGGATGAGAGCACAGCACCCCTCCTCCTGCTGCTTTCTGGGCGGTTTCCCCGGTTGGCCACCACTGTTCCAAAGCCCACACTGAGCAGGGACTGAAGGACACCCTCAAACGCACCCCAGAACAAACACAATGACAACGCACACCGGCTGCTCCGCGCTGGTCCCACTGCTGCCGTGTCAGAGCCGCAGGCAGCCTCGCAGCCGGGCTCAGCTGCACCGAAGCCTCCAAAGGAGCCCCGGCCGTGGGGACAGGGCAGCCCAGCTCGTCGGTCCTCCGCAGGCGCGGCAGGCCGGCGCTAGGTGGCCACGTGGGCAGGAGAGGACACAGCCACGAACTCGCGGAGGATGTTCTTGGCCATCTCTATGTTGTTGTGGGCGATGAGCAGGGCCTTCTGGATGTCCTGGTAGGAGTACCCCTGGCTCAGGAGGCTCTCGATCTCACTGGACAGCTGGGGCGAGGGCGCGGCGGCCTGCGGACAGTGACCCGCCTTCCGTTCCGAGTTGATTCTCCGAGGGAACGGCTTGGGGGGCCTCTCAGGAACTTGGGAACCCTCAGTGAAGCCTGAAAGAAGAAAGAACTATCTGAAGAGCTGGGCAGTGATGCCAACAGTGCGCTGTGGTCCGAGGGCCCTGCCCACCGCCCACCGGGCACACGTGCTCTCGTCCCAAGGCGGGTCTGCAGGCCCAGGGGGGCAGGGCAGAGCCCCCCACAGCCGGAGCCGCCCCCACGGACACGCCCACCGCTGCCGGCCCCGCCCACCGGCCCTGAGCACAGAGCCGGCGCCGCCTGCTCCACTCTTGGCAACACGTCTGCGCACAAGTCACCGCCTGCGTTTTTTCCTGTGATTTTCTGAGGGGCCAGAGAAGACGCTAAAATGCTCCTTTTCCAAAGAGTGGGACGGAAATGAGCACAGTTCGCAGCGAAGGATTACGCCAGGTCGGGGAGGGGGCACACCTGTCTCGTAGCTGGATGCGCCCGTCCCCCGCGCCCCGGCAGGCTCCGCGCCGCCCAGCGAGCTTCCCCGCCGAGTCGGCACCCCGATGGGGCCCGATGGGGCCCGGGGCTGCGGCTCGTGGTCTGGCGGCCGAGTTCATCACCGCTGTCCTAACACGTCCAGAGGAGCCAGGGACCCTCCTCCCCGGCGCGGGGCCGCGTTTCAGAAAGAACCTCGTCTGGCGAAATCCCAGCCCGACTCCAGTCTCAGTCCTGACTTGGGGCCCGGCTCTCCCCCCACTTGGACGCACTTTCGGTCCTGCGGCTCCCCCGGCCCGGCCCGCCCCGCACGGCCAGGCGCACGCAGCCCGGGGACTCACTCGCTGCGGGCTCCGCGTCCAGGGACAGCCAGCCGAAGGAGGAGCTGGCGTTGGAGATGTCCGAGAGGGTGCGGCGGGCCAGCGCCGCCGGCACCGGGGGCTTCGGGACATCGTAGCCGTCCTCGCCGTTCTCCGACTCCTCGGGGCCCGCGCCAGCCGGGGCTGCGGCCGCACTGCCGTCACCTGGAGCAGAGCTGCGGTCATCTCCGGCCGCCCTGCGCCCCCTGCGCGCTCACAGTCCCCAGGTGTCCCCTCTGCCCAAACACGCGGCGCCGTGAGGGCGGAGAGAAGCCGAGCCAGCGAGTCTGCACCACCTGCAGCGGGCGACCTCTGCCAGGTCCGGGGTCCGGGGCCCAGCGCCCGGGACAGCGTCACCCAGCGTCTGCTCCCCTTCGCGGGGGACCAGCCACAGGCCGGGGCGCCCTCCCGACTTCCCGCGTGGTGAGCCGTGAGGCAGGGACGAGTGCCCCCACAGCTCCAAGCGCAAGGGGGCGCAAGGGGGGCGCGAAGGGCGCTGCGGATCGCAGGCGCCCAGGCCGGAGGGCGGGAAGCCCAGGAGAGACCAGCCGGCAGGAGGGGGAAGAGAGGCGGTCGCCGCCCGCGGATAAGGCATTTTGCAAATGAGATTACCTAGAGTTTTCTGCTTGGATCAGACCATCTCACAAGCAAACCTTACAGGCTCACCTACGGCAGGTCGATGGCTAAAGTAGAACAGCTACTCACCTAAGGTGCTGCTCTCGGGGACAGCCGGCGCCACCTGGGACTGAATATTATACATCGCTTCGTAGGTGCAGCCGTCAGCCTGCTGGTCACAGTCACAGTCCCTGGACCGGAAAGAAAGCCGCACAGTCACCTCAGAACTCCGTTATCCGCAAACCTCCCGAGACTGGTCTGTTCTCTGGACTCCAGGCCTGGCTCCCCGGACGAACACTCCCCTGGTGTCAGGACTGAGGAGGCTGTGGAATTCCCTCTTGTGACGCATGAGCCACAGATGTGTGTAGTTTTGAGATTACAGGATGTTGGGGAAACTAAGTGGGATTTCTTACAGCTGTTAACAGGTCACTGTTAGGAAGTAGACACACCTCCCTGCTTTGGTGGTGGCGAGGTGGCGAGGTGGCGTCGCGTGAGAGCGGCGTCTGCTGTCCACTCACCGTAAGCCCGGTGCGGGCTCTGGAGGCCGCTTCGCCTCCGGCTTCGGAAGCCCCAGAGGCCTGGAGGAGGGAGCCATGTACTCCGAGTCCTCCTCGCTCTCACCCTGCTCCCCAGGTGGCAGCTTTGGCACAGGAAGAGGCCTGCAAGAGGCAGAGTAAACAACAGAAAAAGAAAACAGAAAGAATCAAGCTGGAAAACCTTCAACTATGAAATAAATGTCTTTAGAACAAACCGCAACTCCCATTTGACGTAGCAAAACAGATGCCACCCAGGG
The DNA here is from genome assembly GCF_014108415.1 of Molossus molossus. Lineage (NCBI taxonomy): Eukaryota > Metazoa > Chordata > Mammalia > Chiroptera > Molossidae > Molossus > Molossus molossus. The sequence continues at coordinate 12,550,846 of NW_023425348.1, read as the reverse complement.
AACTATTATGTCTCCCGGCTGAGAGAGGCAGTTATGAGAAACACACTACCTTGGCTCTGGCCAGTTCGCTCAGTGGTTAGAGCGTCGGCCTGCACACTGAACGGCCATGGGTTCAATTCCCAGTCAAGGGCGCGTGCGGGAGGCAACCAAACACTGCGTCTCTCTCACATCCATGTCTCTCTCCCTCCCCTCCTTCCACTCTCTAAAAATCAACGGAAAAATATCCTCCGGTGAGGATGAAGCAAAAACACACACACTCACTTGGGGTTGGGGGTGGGGGTAAATGGTGATGGATGGACTTGACGTGGGGTGAACTCACAAAGTACAGGGTACAGGTGACATGCTGGAAACCGTGCACCTGAAACCTGTATAAATTTTTAAACTAGTGTCACCCCAGTAAATTCAATAAAAAGGGAAAAAATTTTTTAATAAAAACACACTAACTTCAATTTTCACTTTTTTGGTTAACCCTCACCCGAGGATATTTTTTCCATTGATTTTGAGAGCGTGTAGTCGGGAGAGGGGAGGAGGAGAGAGACACACCCACTGGTTGCCTCCCACACAACCCCGAGCAGGGCCGGGGATCGAACCTGCAGCCCAGGTACATGCCCTTGTCTGACTGCCCCTCAGCGCCTTGGAGGTTCAAGCAGGAGCCTCGGAGGCCGACGCAGGCTTCCACCCAGCAGGCCACACCTGTTTTACACAGGTCACACCTGAGTCAGCTCCTCTGCTGTGCAATCAACGGAAATAATCTGAAAATCATTGTAGCAGAAGAACATGTAACGACATCTATGGTGTTTAAGACCCTCCTAGTGAAAAACAGCACGTTCAGCCCTGGCTGGTTTGGCTCAGCGGTTAGAGCGTTGGCCTGCGGTCCGGAGAGACCCGGGTTCGGTTCCCGCTAAGGGCACGTACTTCGGTTGCAGTTTGTCCCCGGCCCTGGTTGGTCGTGCGGGTGGCAGCCACTCGATGTGTCCCTTCACGTCGATGTTTCTCTCTCTCTCTCTCCCTCCCACTCTATCTGTACAAAAAATGGAAAAATATCCTCGGGTGAGGATTAAAAAAAAAAAAAGAAAAACAGCACGTTCAATATGATTCCGTACACACCGGAGGGGCAGCGAACACACACCAACGCTGACTAATGGTCAGGTTACGGATAACTCAGCATCGCTCATCTGTATTTTCTATATATTCTTTTTTTTTTAGGACATTTTCCACTTTTGTTCAGATAGAGTTGGGCGGGGGGGGAGAAACATTGATGTGAAAGGAACACATCGAGTGACTGCCTCCCACACAACCCAACCAGGGCCAGGGACAAATCGCAACAGAGGTACGTGCCCTTGGATGGAATCGAACCTGCGATTCATTGGTCCTCAGGCCAACACTCCAACCACTGAGCCAAACTGGCCAGGGTGATATATATTCTTTAATTAACACATTACATTCATGAAAAGAAAAAGGTCATTAAGAGGGCATTCAAGCCCTGGCCAGTGTGGCTCAGCAGTTAAGAGCACCGGCCCACAGACCAAAGAGCTGAGGGTTCAATTCCCAGTTAAAGGCATGTGCCTGCGTTGCAGGTTTAATTCCCAGCCCTGTCAGGGTCATGTGGGAGGCAACCAATCAATGTGTCTCTCTCACATCAATGTTTCTCTTTCTCCCTTCCTCCCCTCCCCCATTCTCTCTCTAAAAATCAATGGAAAAAATATCCTCAGATGAGGATTAACAACAAAAAACAGGAATGATTCTCAAACCAACAACTTAACTGCAATGGGGGAAAAAAAAATTTCTTTTTAAAACTGTGGTATTGGCATAAAAACAGACATATAGACCAAGAAACAAAACAGAGTCTAGACATAAGCCCTCCCATATATGGCCCAATGATTGGTGCTAAAGACTCTTCAATGGGAAAAAGACAGTCTTTCAAAACACACGGTGCTGGGACAACTGGACGGCCACATGCAAGAGAATGAAGGTGGACCCTCACCTCACACCACATACGAAAGGGAACTCAGAAGGGGTCCAGGGCCTAAATGCAAGACTGAAACTAAACTCTAAAATGAGACTCTCAGAAGGAAACAGGGCAAAGCTCCAGACAGTGGGCTCGGCGGTGACCTCCGGGAAACGACGCCGAAGGCCCAGGTCACAAGGGGAACAGACACGCTGGCCCTGGCCGGGGTGGTCAGCAGCGGAGCGCCGGCCTGTGCCGAGGGCCCCGGGGTCCTTCCCAGTCAGGGGCTCATACTGGGGTTGCAGGTCCGATCCCCTGCCCTGGTCAGGACGCATTTGGAAGGCAACCAATCAACATGCCTCTCACATCCATGTCTCTCTGTTTCTCCCACCCACTCCCTCCCTTCCACTCTCTCTAGAAATCAATGTAAAAATATTCCTGGGTGAGGATAAAAAAAAAAAAAAAAAGGTAGACAAATTGGACTTTGTGAAAATTTTAAAATTTTGTACATCAAGACTAAAATTACAACCCAGAGAATGGGAGAAAATATTTGCAAATCATACATATGGTAAGGGATTAATATCCAGAATGTGAAGAGAACTTCTAAAATCCAACATGAACAACCTAATTGAAAAATGGGCAAAGGCCTTAAACAGACATTTCTTTAAAGAAGATATATGAGCCCTGGCCAGTTTGGCTCAGCGGTTAGAGTGTCGGCCTGCAGTCCAGAGAGACCCAGGTTCGGTTCTCGCTAAGGGCACGTACCTGCAGTTTGTCCCTGGCCCTGGTTGGGTTGTGCGGGTGGCGACCACTCGATGTGTCCCTTTCACATCGATGTTTCTCTCTGTCTCCCTCCCCCCCCTCCATCTGAACCAAAATGTCCTCGGGTGAGGATAAAAAAATAAGATGTATGAATGACCGATAAGCACATGAAAAGATGCTCCACGAATCATCAGGGAAATACAAAACAAAACTGCCTCAGAGGAATAAGGGGGGGGGGGGCAGAGGAGATAAACCAAGGAACTTCTACGCATATATGCACGACCCATGGGCTCGGACATTAGGCTGGGGAAGCCAGGAGGGGGGTGGGACCAGGGAGGAGGGGTGAATGGGGGGAAAAGGGGGAGCATCTGTAATACTTTCAACAATTAAATAAATAAATAAAAAACTACCACGAGATAGTACCTCACATCCATTAGAATGGCTACTATGAGAAAAAAAAAAAAAAAGAAAAACAAAACCAGAAAATCACAAGAGCTGGTAAAAATTTGGAGAAGTTGGAACCTTTGTGCACCAATGGTGGGGAGTAAAATAGTCCAGCTGCTGTAAAAACAGCACGACGGTGGCTCAAAGAAGCAAAAACAGAATTACCTGCCCTGGCCGGTCTGGCTCAGTGGTCAGCAGGTTCAATTCTGGTCAAGGGCACGTACCTCAGTTGCGGTTGCACCCCAGCCCTGGTCGGGGTTGTACAGGAGGCAACCTGTCGATGTGTCTCTCTCATATCAATGTTTCTCTCTCTCTCCCTCCCTCCCATTCTGTCTGAAGATAAATGGGAAAAAAAATATCCTCAGGTGAGGATTTAAAAAAAAAGAATTACCATATGATCCAGCAATTGGCCTTCTGGAAATACACCCGAAAGAACAGATAGGGTCTTACGGAGATCTCTGCTCTCCCTTGTCCATAGAGCATCACGCACACGGCTGAAGGAGCAGAACCGAGTGCCCACGGCCTGACGGATGGATCGGCCGAGGGAGGCACACACAAGGGAGTATTACTGAGCCGTTAGAAGGGAGAGTCCTTCAATATGCCACCACACGGTGACTCTTGAGGACATTTTGCAGAGTGCAGTAAGCCGGTCACAAAAAGGCAAATACTGCATGATTCTACTTACAGGTATTTAGAGTAATCAAAATCACAGACAGAAAGTGTGCGTACTTGTCAGGGTGGGGGGAGGGGAGTAGGAGTTTCCCAGAACGAAGTTACGAAGGACGGCGGTGGGGACGCTTCCATTAACGGCACCAAACTGCACACTTACAAATGGGTGAGATGGTACAGTTTAGGTGTGTATTTTACCACAGAAAACGTAGATACCCAAGAATTAAGAATTAAAAATCAGAAGAAAATGCCCTGGCCAGTTTGGCTCGGCAGTTAGAGCGTCGGCCTGTGGTCCGGAGAGACGCGGGTTTGGTTCCCGCTAAGGGCATGTACCTTGCTTGCAGTTTGTCCCCGGCCCTGGATGATCGTGCGGGTGGCAGACACTTGATGTGTCCCTTTCACATCGATGTTTCTCTCTCTTTCTCTCTCTTCCTCTCCCTCCTGCTCTGTCTGAACAAAAAATGGAAAAACGTCCTCGGGTGAGAATAAAATAATTTAAAAAAAAAAAAAATCAGAAGAAAATTTTTAAAAAATCTGGAAAACCAAAACAGCTTCTTTGAAATAATGAATAAACTGGACAAACCCCAGCAAGACTGATCTGCGAACGTGGACACAGAAGGGAACGGAGAGAAACTGTCCACATACAAAATGGGGGTACTTTACACACTGCGAACACAGATCCGTTTTTGTTTCCTTCTCTGCGTTCCTCGGGCTTTGATTTTCTGGGAGCAAACCGGTTAGAAGGAGCGAAATCACGTATGAAACACAACCTCGGCAGACTCACCTGGCAGCCAGAGAGTAAATGGCACTGGCGGAAGCGGAGGGTTTGATTTTGGGGTGCTCGTACTCTGGACCTGCTAACGGGCTGCTGTTCATAGTCTGGAAAGAAAAGCGTTGACAAAGGACCTTCTCAGTACAGCCGGCATCTCCTCTTGCTCATCTAACTTACTGGGAATAACCAGAGCGCGGACGCAGCCCTCCCGACGGGCCGTGCCCAGGGCTGTCCCATCGGACAACGCACGTTTCTGCCAGCTCTGGGGCGGGGGTGAGGGAGGCAGAGCCAGAAACAGCAACAGAAATACGTGTTTTCGTCTTAATTCTAGAGAGATTTGAGAAAACTGGCTGTCTACACCAATATCATTTCTAGCTTTAAAAATCTAACTTTGGACATTGCTGCCGCCAGGTCAGACCTCTCTCCCCTCACTGAGGGGACCGCCACCTGAGCCCACGCGACCCGCCACCGTCCCTTGCAGCCACGACAGACTCCGTTATGCGCCAGCCACAGCATCCCTTGCCTCCACCCTTCCGGTCCATCTTTTCCTTAGATTTCTACCCACCTACTGGTCAATTCTTGCTTCAGTGGCTCGTCTCAAATTCAACATGTCCCTAGTTGGGCAGGTTCAGGGCCTCAGGGTGTGGGGGTGAGTGGATTTCCTGTCCTTCCCCCGCTGACTGCTCTCCAACTTCACTGGGCCCGCTTCTCGCCCGGCAGGGCTCCCGACCTGGCCGCCCACCCGCTCGCAGACAGCTCCTGTTCCTGCTCACTGAGCACCAGCTGTATTATGCACCCCTAGATGGTCCTCAGACCCCCCAACTCCCTGCTCTTCTCTTTACCTGGAACAGTCCTCCCCCCAGAACTGCCAAGGCTCGCTCTCCCCACGGCCCCAGGGCTTTGCCCCGCTGCCCCAAGCCCCTCCTGTGCTACCTTTCCGCACAGCACTCATCCGTGGGCAGCGTCCTGAGTTCACTTCGACTGTTTATTTTCCGTCTCTCCCCCACCAGAGTACAAACCTTGTGAGGCAAGAATCTGTGGAGTGCATGAGTGCACCAAACAGAGCGAATATTCCTCTTCTGCCCCCAGTTCTGAACCTCTTGTCTCATGCTAATATAATGGACCCTCAACCTGTCTTTTTTCAATATATTCTCTTATCAATCCATTTTACATACAACTATTAGAATCTTATCTGTATGCTTTTTATTTATTTATTTATTTTATCCTCACCCGAGGACATTTTCCCATTTTTTTGTTCAGGTAGAGTGGGAGGGAGAGAGAGGAAGGAGAGAGAGAGAGAAACATCGACGTGAAGGGACACATCGAGTGGCTGCCACCCGCACAACCGACCAGGGCCGGGGACAAACTGCAACCGAGGTACATGCCCTTAGCGGGAACCAAACCCTGGTCTCTCCGGACCGCAGGCCGACGCTCTAACCGCTGAGCCAAACCGACCAGTGCTTATCTGTATGCTTTTTAAACATTTTTATTCCTTTTAGAGAGGGGAAGGAAGAGAGGGATTTGAGAAAGGGAGAGAGAGGAAGTGGGAGAGGGGGAGAGAAACACTGACCGGTTGCCTCCCATACACGCCTCGACCAGGGGTCAAACCCGCAACGTGGGCATGTGCCCCGACCGGGAATCAGCCCGGCCGCCTTCAGGGGCATGAGATGATGCTCAGCCACCGAGCCGCCGCAGCCGGGCTGGCCTCAGTCCTTGCTTCCGTTCCGTCTCTCCGCCGATTCAACACTTCCAAATGCTCGTTTCCTGTTCAAGGCCTCTCATCGGAGCCTACAACGCCCTCTCCAGCCCCTGTGCCATGTGGACACACAACCATTCTCCCCGTGCCCACGGCCCCGAAGCACCCTCCATGGCAGCCCTGACCTGCCCGGAGCCGCGCGCCCTGGACAGAATGCTCCGCATCCAGACCTCACTCTTCCCGAAGCCCTGGGTGCTCTCGGAAACGATGTGTCCCTCCTCTAAGACCTGTGTGTGCCTCCTGCACACACTCACTGCACGGACAACTCCTCACCTGCCCTGTGAACACGCCTCTCTCCAGGGCAGGGACTGTGCCGCAGTCCCTCTGAACCCTGCATGGAACCTACCCCCAAACGGTGACCCGCTCAGGGCCACCCACAGATATTTATCTTTTGTTAATCCTCACTCGAGGAGACTTTTTCCATTGGTTTTGAGAGAGCGTGGGAGGAAGGGAGGCAGGGAAAGAGGAAGGGAGGAAAAGGAGGGAAAGAGAGAAAGAAACATCGATGTGAGAGAGGCATCGATCGGTCGCCTCCCACACGCGCCCCAACTGGGGCTGGGACCAAACCTGCAGCCCAGGGGCAGGCCTCTAATAGCAAATCGAACCCCTGACCCTCTGGTGCGCGGGTGGAGCTCTCACCATGAGTCACGCCGGCCAGGGCCACACGGTCTCTGAACAGGCTGAGCAACGTGGGAGCAGGACTCACCGTGGCCGTGTCCAGGCTGAAGGTGCTGCCCAGCCGGGGCACATCCGCGCGGGCTTCCACTTGCGAGGGCAACGAGAACGGAAGCGAGTGGCGGTTGGTCAGCTCTCTCCCTGTCCAGGGGTCACTCGGGCTTGGGGTGGCTACTGGCGCTCTGGGGATGGGCCGCGGCAGCCACGACTCCCCAAGGCGGCTGGAGGGGACAGGGGGCAGCTTGTCCCTGGACGAACAGTCGCCTGGTGTGCAAGGCAAGGGGCGTCTCTGCGGCCGGGCTTCCGCCCCGACAGAGTAAGGCCGGTCTGGAGGCGGTGGCGGAGGGAGGTCTCGAAGCGTGGGGGGCGCCGGCAGAGGCTTGTCCTTGTGGAGGGGGCCCGGAGCAGCCTGTGGGGCGGGGGGAAGCAAATCGGTCAGAACCCACTCTCCGCCACGGAGGCCGGGCCGCGTCGAAGGCGCCGATGCTTTACCTTGGCAGCGGTCCCAGGAGCCGAAGGACCGGCAGGAACGGACACTCGCTGCTGCAGAAGGTCCAGCCGGGGCGGCACTGGGGGGAGGGAGGCCTGCGGGGCCGTGGAGAAGGGGGACGGCGGCCGCTCCACCTAAGACAGAGCAGACGTCCGGTGGGTCCTTCTGCCGGGGTGGCGCCGGCAGCCCTGCTGCGCTATGGACAGTAAGTGCTGTGCCAGCTGACCACACGGCCCGGGCCAGGCTTCGGCCTGGGAGGCGCTCCGGAGCTAGGTTCAGGCCACGGAGAGGCCAGGCCCGGGCACAGCTGTGCCAGGCGGGGAGGGCACAGGCCAGGGTGTCCAGAGACGGCTGTGCTACAGAGTGCTGCCTCGCTTACAACTTTTTTTTAATTACAATTTTCCACCACTTCATTTTCAGTGAAATAAAAAATATTTTTTAAGTGAAAAACAGGAACCCCTATCAAAAGAAAGGGGCAGACATTAACCTTTCAACAGATCACCTGGGAAAATACTGTTCGTGGAGCAGAACAATGAAGAGATCAAACGCGGGGCAGCCTCCAGGGCGTTGCAGAGAGAGAGAGAGAGAGAGAGAGGAAAAGCCGTGCACAGAGTCCTTCTGGGGAAACACGTCATTCCAGGTCAGTGATCGAAAGGGACTAGTTATCTTGTCAATCTGTGTTCTAAACCATGAGGAGCCGAATGAGAAGAAGCAACACAGGTGTAACCCTTCTCCTCTGCTCGCCTACAGCAGGGGGACGAACAGCTAAGCCGCGGTCCGGAGACACGAGCAGGTCCCACGAGGTGCCGCCGGGCACTCGCGTTCTCCAATGCAGAGACGCAGCTGGACGGGGTGTTATCACCAGCAGTACGGAGGACGGAAAACCACCACCCCGCGCCCCGTCCGCTTGTGCTGCTGGGGGAGGGCACAGAAAGCCCCATCAGTAGCCACTTGTTTTCACTGGAGCTTAAGAAAAGGGCCCAGCCCTGGCCGGTCTGGCTCAGCATTTGGAGCGTCGGCCTGCGGACCAGAGTCGCGAGCTCAGTTCCCGCTGGGGCCACGTACCAAAAACAAGTTAAAAAGAAAAAGAGAAGGGGCCCACGTCACGGGGGTCGGGGCGACGCAACATGAGCAGTTACACGCCTCAAGAGCTAAGGAAGTGGAAGGTTATTAGTCAAGCTAATTCTCACGGATCATCAGTTTCTAATCAGTCACTGTGTCCTGTTGATGTTTTCGTGAAAACATCTCATAATGGATCTTACTTTTCATTCCACTTATCAACCTGGATCCGGTTTTTTAAAACCGCCTTCCACGCCCTGGCCGGTTTGGCTCAGCGGTTAGAGCGTCGGCCTGCGGTCTGGAGAGACCCGGGTTCGGTTCCCGCTAAGGGCACGTACTTCAGTTGCAGTTTGTCCCCGACCCTGGTTGGTTGTGCGGGTGGCAGCCACTCCATGTGTCCCTTTCGCGTTGATGTTTCTCTCTCTCTCTCTCTTCCTCCCACATCTGTACAAAAAAATGGAAAAATGTCCTCAGGTGAGGATAAAAAAATAAAAACAAAAAAAAACAAAAACCGCCTTCCACCCCTGGCCGGTGTGGCTCAGCGGTTAGAGCGTCGGCACGCGGACTGCAGAGTCCCAGGTTCGGTTCCCGCTAGGGGCACATACCAAAAAACAAAAACAAAAAAACAAACTGTCTCCCAATACGAAAGGCCCTCTCTGCCTGTTTGATCCCTCCCACCACCCATCTCTCTCTCCTTCCTCAAGCGCAGAGGGTTAAGCTAATCATGTTCCTCAACGCACAGCATCGCGTCAGAACAGACCCTGCAGTGTTCACATATCTCAGCATAGAACAAAGTCCCCCCAAAAGAAGAAACTCACAAATGGAGAAAAAACTACCCAGGAAATCACACAAGACCTTTCCAAGACCTAAGGGATACAGACACCCACATAAAAAGGGTGCACTGCCAAGCTAGCCCCATAAAGGGGAAGAAACCCGTAACACACACACACCCCGAGAACACCATAAACGTTCGGGAAATTGAGGATAAGGACAATGTCCTGAAACCCTCTGCAGAGGGGCGGGAAGAGGGCACCAAATAGCAACATTACCTCAGAAACAAGAAGCCACGTGAAGCTGTAACAATTTGGAGTTGAATTCTTTTCAACTAGACTTCTACAACTCAGTTTGAGGACTGAATAACGACATTTTAAGACATCAAACATCTCAAAAATGTATCTCTCCCATTTTCACAAAAAACTACTTTGAGGACATATTTCACCCAAACAAGGAGGCAACAAGAAGAAAACTTGGGAGCCAGAAACAGGCTCCAGCAGAGAAGTCCCGTGGCAGGAGACCTCCTGGGGGGCAGGGGAGGCAGCACCCACAGAACCTCCAGTCCAGACCGGAGCCGCAACATGGGAACTCCTGTGCATTGATAACTGTTTTACACACGATCTACCATATTCATAGAATTTACTTCTCAGAAACTTATACTGGGATGCTCGACAACATGGTAAAACTTGGTAGTGACAGGTACAAACTGTCCACTGAGGACACAGACATAATAAAGCAGTTAGCCCTGGCCAGTGTGGCTCAGCTGGTTGGGGTGTCATTCCCCGGAAGAGCTGTGGGTTCGGTTCCCAGTTAGGGTACATCTCCCTTCCTCTCTCTCTAAAAAAATCAATAAAAACACATCCTCGAGCCCTGGCCAGTTTGGCTCAGCGGTTGAGCGTCGGCCTGCGGACCAGAGAGTCCCAGGTTCAGTTCCCGCTAGGGGCACGTACCACAAAAAAAAACCCACATCCTCGATTAAGGATTAAAACACAATAAACAAACAAACAAATAAATAAAAATGAAACTAAAGCAGTTATTCCAGGAAAAGCCAAAGTAATTATGTCACATTGGAGAGCAATACCATTTAAACAATCAATACTGATTTGGCCAAAAATACTCAGATAAATACAGTAAGACGACAAGGCGTCGAAAGGCGGGCGACAGTCAGATACCTGCAGCCCTGCCTACAACACGACAGTGAACAGACCCCTGGTACTGAAGACCGGAGAGGACGCGGTGTGAACACATGATGAACAATTTAGGCCTGGCCGGCGTGGCGCAGCGGTTAGAACATCGCTGTCTCTCGTCCCTCTCGCCTTCCCCGCCCTTCCTTCCACTCTATCTAAAAACAAAAACATCCGTGGAAAAACATCCTCCGGCGAGGATTAGTAACAAAAAGACGAAACCGCTTTTGGAGCTGCAGACCCAGAAGGGCCCCAGAGGAGACGGGGCTAGAGGCCGGAGGCAGCGCCTCTCCCAGCCTTTCCACTCGCTGCTTGGACCTTCTTAAAGCAGATTCGCTCCATTAGAAACAGATGAAAATAAACAGCAGCAAAACAACAATCAACAGCCCCCAGGACGCAACCAACAGGCACATTCAGTCTCCTACGCCTTTGGGAGTGATTTTAGGACAAAACATTGAGGACAAATTTTCATATCTTTCCAAAGAGGGAAAATATTTTTACTCAGCCCTGGCTGGTGTGGCTCAGCGGTTAGAGAGTCGGCCTGCGGTCCCGAGAGACCCGAGTTCGGTTCCCGCTAAGGGCACGTATCTCAATTGCAGTTTGTCCCCGGCCCTGGTTGGTCGTGCGGGTGGCAGCCACTCGATGTGTCCCTTTCATATCAATGTCTCTCTCTCTCTTCCTCTCTTTCCCTTCCAGTCTATCTGAACAAAAAAATGGAAAAATGTTCTCGGTGAGGATAAAAAAAAGTATTTTTACTCAAATATTTTATTCATACCTTGTACAAACCGTGAAGTACAAAGAACACCCAGGTAGCACCTACCACTCAGCTACAACATGTAACACCACTGCCTGTGTGAAATCTCCATGTGTGCCCTCCCCAGATTACATCCCTCTGCTTTATCAGTCTAAATGTTCCCATAAAGAATCTTTTATCCACAATTCCACTGCTAGAATTTACCCTAAAGTTAGACATGCAAAAGAATACCAATATATATATATAAGCCTGCAAAAGGGAATGTCCATTAACAAGCCCGGCCAGCTGGCTCGGCAGACTGAGCATCACCCCCGGGACCAAGTTCCCAGCTCCATCCCCGGCCAGGGCTCGCTCCCCAGCAGGGGGCGTGCGGGAGGCAGCCCACAGATGTTTCTGTCACAAACATGTTTCTATCTCTCTCTCCCTTCTTCATAAAAAAAAAATCAATAAAAAATATTTTTAAGAAAAAGAAGAAACGAAATTACCAAATAGCCAAGTGACAATACATGAAGCGTTTTTTCTCTCTACTTGACTCTACAGTGTACCATGTATTACTTTTATTTAAATGAATAAATTCGGTATCACTCCTATTTATCAGCTATGGAAGAAAGCATGTTTCTTCTTCTTTCCTCTCAAGTCCGACAGTGTGTACTCAATCAGTGTGCACTGGAGGCCTGCGGTCAGGTGGACCTGCACACATTCTCTCCCCAAATAAAACTACCAGGTCCTTGTGGGCCTCTGCCGTCGGTCTCTCATCCCATGTACACTCCGCTCGGCACAGAGCTCAGCTGACCTAGCAGTCAGCACCTTGTAAGAGTAGCCTGTGCTCACTACAAAGAAGCCCAAATATCCACACAAAGGTGGAGTCCTCTGAACTCTTATCCTCAGAAATAATAGTCATTTGCTGGGTAGTCATCCAATCTTTTCCTAAGCATATTAAAACTATTTTTTACAATCAAATTTATTTTCCGTGAATAAGGTAACGGTGATACTACATGTAGTATACAGTTTTCTTAGAAATTTCTTTTTTAATCCTCACCCAAGGATATGTTTGTTTTTAACTGATTTTAGAGAGAACAAGGGGGCGGGGGGAAGGGCACACACATCGATGCGAGAGAAACATCGACTGGTTGCCTCCCGTGTGTGCCCTGACCTGGAATCGAGCCCACAACCTAGGTATGTGCCCTAACCAAGAATTGAACCCGCAACCCCCTTGGTGTACGGGACACTGCTCCAACCAACGAAGCGACTGGTCAGGGCTACAGTTGTTCTTTAAAAAACAACATACAGCCCTGGCCAGTGTGGCTCAACGGTTAGAGCGTTGGCCCACGGACCAGACGGTTGCAGGTTCGAGTCCAGTCAAGGGCACGTACCTCGGTTGCGGTTCAGTCCCCAACCCTGGTCGGGGTCATGCAGGAGGCAGCCAATCGATGTGTCTCTCTCTCTCTTTCCCTCACACTCTTTGAAGATAAATGCAAACGCATCCTCAGGTGAGGATTTACACGAGGAAAACAATCTCCCCCAGGCAGCTCTCGTCCTGAGGACACGCAAAGCGACCTCCTGCTGCAGAGCAGCCAGTGCACGACGCCGACAAGCAGAACGACGGCTCCAGGTCCATCCCGCAAGCGCAGATGCGCGAGCACTGTGCCTGAGGCCGCGGCCGAGCGTGGAGGAGGCCCCAGTGCCCACAGGCACAGACCTGAGAGGTGAGATCACAGGAGAAAGGCCTCCGGGAGCCCGTGGTGGGGACGCTGTCAGCCCACGACAAAGGAACAGGAAACGGGCTCCTGTGTCGGAAAGGAACTAAATTCTGACAAACCCAAACGACTGGGAGTCTCTGCAAAGAAACACACACCTCTGACACCCTGATTTCAGCCCGAAGGGACCTGGGCTGGAATTCCGACCTACAGGACTACAGGCGAATAGTCCTGTGTTACTGTTCTTAAAAATGTTTTTACTGATTTAAGAAAGAGGGAGGGAGAGAAAGAAGAAACATCGACTGCTTCCTCCTGCAGGCCCCCTACTGGGGCTCGAACCCACAGATCGAGCATGTGCCCTGGCTAGGAAGCGAACTGGTGCCCTTCTGGTGCATGGGATGCCACTCAAGCAATGGAGCCACACCTTGGCGTATGACACTCTAACCAAGTGAGCTACAAGGCCAGGCAATTCCTTTATCTTATTATTCAGCTTCCCTAACAAAAGTACAGGGGTTGTCAGCAAATTTTCATGAACGAACACACAGCAATCTCTGTGAGAACACAGAACTGCTACAGAAGTCGAACGAATCTCTTCAAAAGGAACCAAAGAACCTGTGTAAGGGGCCAACTCTACTGTCAAATTTATAAAACCAAAAGCGTATCGCTCCGACAGTCCAGGCGCAACGATGGTCTGTTCCTGAGACAGCAGAGATGAACTGGCCAGCTCCTGCTTTGAAATGTTTTCCGTTCCCAAGCGTTCCCAGCAATTATTTTGTGCTCGTTTCTGAGTAGCTAACTACACAATGAGACATAGCTCTTGCCTTTTAAAAACTGACAATGGGAAGTACGTTTAGTGAGTGGTGACAAGGTGATAAGTTCTATGGCAGACGTAGTCACAGCGCCCCACAGACATGCAGCCAAACCGAATTACACGTGTGTGAATGCGTGTCAGTGAGCTCAGGGTGGAGAAAGCAGGGTCCAGCCTGGAAAGGCCCCCTAGGAAAACAGCTACATTCCACAGAAGCGACCAAGACGGAAGGAGACACTTGGACAGGTTCAGCCTCACGGGACCAGTGCGAGGTGGAAGGATGGTCAGTGCACAGGACCCGGGAAGGATCTAACCCTTAAGTAATGAGAAGTCGAGTGTGAGGCCAAGGCTTGAGGGCGCAGGTCTGCGTGCAGATCAGTGACTGCGGCAGGGAGGACAGACCATGGGGACAGCCTGAAATGAGGCAGTGGCTCTGAGGACAGAGGAGAGACACTGGATATCATCGTTTTTTAAAGTTTTTTATTTTTACGGCTGACAGTATTGTAATACTGCTCCCTACGTCTCCCCCTTTGCCCCCTCCACCTGACTCCGGCCCCACTCCATCTTCACGGCACTACTCTGTCCCCAGGTTATGCAAACACGCATCTAAATCCTTTGGTTCATCTTGCCCCACACCCCCATCCCCCTTCCCTCTGAGACTGTCCCTCTGCTCCGCGTCTCAGACCCATCTTCTTTGGTCAGTTTATTTTATTAGATTCCACAGGGAAGTGAGATCATGTGATGTTTTTCTCTGACTGGCTTATTTCACTTTGCATAATATCCAGGTCCATCCACATGGTCTCAAAGGGTAGGAGACCCTTTTTTACAGCTATATATTATTCTATTGTGTACACGTACCACCGCTTTTTTATCCACTCATCTTACTGATGGGCACTTGGGCTGTTTCCAGATCTTAGCTATTGTAAGTAGTGCTGCTATGAACATGGGGGTGCATATATTCTTTCTGATTGGTGTTTCAGGCTTCTTAAGGTATGTTCCTAGAAGTGGAATCACGGGGTCAAATGGCAGTTCCATTTTTAATTTTTTGAGGAAACACCATAGTGTTTTCCACAGTGGCTGCACCAGTCTGCATTCCCACCAGCAGTGTGCTAGAGTCCCCCTTCTCCACACCCTCGCCAGCACTTGTTTGATGTGTAGATGGCTGTCATTGTGGCAGGTGTGAGCGGGTACCCTCATTGTCGTTTTAATTTACATCTCTCTGATGATCAGAGATATTGAGCATATTTTCATATGTCTCTTGGCCATATGTAGGACCTCTTTGGAGAAAAGTCTATTTAGGTCCTTTGTCCATTTTTTTTACTGGACTGTTTGTCTTCCTTTTATTGCATTGTATGAGTTCTTTAAATATTTTGGAAATTAACCCATTTTCAAATGTATCATTGGCGAACATGTTCTCCCTTGCACTGAGTTTCCTTTTCATTTGAGAATGGTTTCTTTTGCTGTGCAGAAGCTTTTTAGTTTCATGTAGTCCCTTAGGTTTATTTTCATCAATTAACTTATTTTTATTAAAGATGTTCCTCCTTTTCCCCCACTGAGCCCTGTTCACCACTCCCACCACCCACACCCCCGCCCCGCCTTCATGGCACCGCTGTCTGTGTCCATTGGTTGTGCATATATGCATCTAAGTTCTGTGGTTTATCTCTTCTCGCACCTCTACCCCCTCTTCTGAGGTTTGTCGGTCTGTTCCCTACTTCCATGTCTCTAGATCTATTTGTTCATCAGTTTATTTTCTGACTGGTTTATTTCACTTAGCATAACACTCTCCAGGTCCCTTCATGTCAAATGAAAAAAGATCTTTCTTTCTTACAGCTGCATAGTACTTCATTGTGTATATATACCACTGCTTTTTTTATCCATTCGTTTACTGATGGACACTTGGGCTGTAACCAGATCTTAGCTGTTGTAAATAGTGCTGCTATGAACATAGGGTACATATATTCCTTCTGACTGGTGTTTCAGGTTTCTTAGAATACATTCCTAGAAGTAGAATCATTGAGTCAAATGGCAGATCAATTTTTAATTTTTTGAGGTAACACCAGATTGTTTTCCATAGTGGCTGCATCAGTCTGCATTCCCACCAGCTGTGTACTAGGGTCCCCTATTCTCCACACCCTTACCAGCACTTGTTTAATGATTTGTTGATGGCAACCAGTCTGGAAGGTGTGAGGTAATACTTCATAGTTGTTTTAATTTGCATCTCTCTGATGATTAGTGATGTTGAGCATTTTTTCATATGTCTCTTGGCCATTTGTGTGTCCCTCTTGGAGAAGTGTCTATTCAGGTCCTTTGCCCATTTTTAAATTGGACTATTTGTCTTCCTTTTGTTGAGCTGTAAGAGTACTGTATATATTTTGGAAATTAACCCCTTATCTGATGTATCACTGGCAAACATATTCTCCCACACAGCATGTTCCTTTTTCTTTTTTTAACCCTACCCGAGGATATTTTTCCATTGATTTTTAGACATAGTGGAAGAGAAGGAGGGAGAGACAAAAACATTGATGTGAGCAATACACAGTGACTGGTTGCCTCCCACACAATCCTGAATTGGGCCAGGTATCAAACCTGCAACACCAGTGTGTGCCCTTGACTGGAATCGGACCCTTAACCCTTCAGGTCTGCAGGCCAATGCTGTAACTGCAGAACCAAACTGACCAGGGTTCTCTTTTCATTTTGATACTTTTTTTTTTCCTGTGCAAAAAAAGCTTTTTAGTTTGATGTAGTCTATTCATTAATTTGTTCCTTTGTTTCTCTTGCCCTAGGCAATGTATCAATAAAAACTGTACTATGCATGATGTCTGAGATTTTGCTGCCTATGTTTTCTTCTAGGATTTTATGGTTATGCAACTTACATTTAAGTCTTTCATCCATTTTGAGTTTATTCTTGTGTATGGTGTATGTTGGTGGTCTAGTTTCATTTTTTTTGCATGTAGCTGTCCAGTTTTTTCAGCACCATTTATTGAAGAGACTGTCTTTACTCCATTGTATGCTCTGGCCACCTTTGTAAAATATTAATTGAGCATAATGTCTTGGGTCAATTTCTGGGTTCTCTGTTTGTTCCATTGATCTATATGCCTATTCTTGTGCCAGTACCAGGCTGTTTCTTTTACAATGGCTTTGTAGTATAACCTAATATCCGAAATTGTGATCCCTCCAACTTTGTTCTAATTTTTCAAGACTGCTTTGGCTACTCGGGGTCTTTTTTGGTTCCCTATAAACTTTTGGAGTATTTGTTCTAGATCTGTGAAATATGTCATTGGTATTTTAATAGGGATTGCATTTGAATCTATAAATTGCTTTGGGTAGTTTGGATGTTTTAATGATGCTGATTCTTCCAATCCATGAACATGTTATATGCTTCCACTTTTTTTAAAGAAATATTTTTTCCCTTTATTGATTTTAGAGAGAGAGAAAGTGAGAGGGAGACAGAAACATCGATGAGCGAGAACATCAACTGGCCACCTCCTACATGCCCCCCACAGGGTATAGGGCCCACAACATGGGCATGTGCCCTGACCGGGTATCAAACTGGTGACCTCTTGGTGCATGGGTCAGCTGCCACTGAACCACACCAGCCAGGAAGCTTTTTCTTGTGTCTTGATGTAGACCTATAATGCCACCAACTGCACTCTCAGGCCTGCTTTTGTTGTGTCCCTTAGATTTTGTGTTGTGTGTTCATTTTCATTTGTTTCCAGGGAGTTTTTTATTTCCTCCTTTATCTTAATGGTAACCCATTCATGGTTTAACAACATGCTATTCAGCCATCATGTGTTTGAACGCTTTTGAGTTTTTTTTAATTATAGTTGATTTCTACTTTCATACCATTGTAATCCAAGAAGATGCTTGACACGATTTCAATCTGTTTAAACTTGTAAAGACGTGTTTTGTGTCCTAACATGTGGTCTATCTTTGAGAACGTTCCATGTGTACTTGAGAAGAATGTATATTCTGCAGCTTTGGGATAAAATGTTTTGCAAATATCAATTAAATCCATATGATCTAGAATGTTGTTTAAGATTGCTGTTTCTTTTTTTTTACCCAAGAACTCTCTCCAGTGACGTCAGTGGGGTGTTAAATCCCCTACTATGACTGTATTGCTGTCTATCTTTCCTTTAAAGCCCTCCAGGAGATTTTAAAATAGATTTAGGTGCTCTTGTACTGGGTACATATATGTTTACCAGGGTTATATCTTCTTGTTGGAATGATCCCTTTAGTATTATGTAGTGACCTTCTTTATCTATTCTCATGGCCTTTGTTTTGAAATCTATTTTGTCAGATATAAGTATGCTACCCCCACCCCCCCTTTTTTTGTTTACAATTGTTTGGAAACATTTTTCATCCCTTTACTTTTCATCCTTTGTGCATCTTTTGTTCTGAGGTCAGTCTCTTGTAGACAGCATATATATGGGTCATGTTTTCTTACCCATTTAGTTACCCTGTCTTTTGATTGGAGCATTTAATACATTTACTTTTGTTTTTATTGTTTGAAGTCTTACAGATGTCCCCCTTTCTTCCCCATTGACCTCCTTAATCCATTTACATTTAAGATTATTATTGATAGGTACTTATGTATTGCCATTTTTATTCTTTATGCCTGTTCCTTTCTCTATTTCTTCTTCTTACAACAGTCCCTTTGGCATTACTTGCAATGCTGGTTTGGTGGTAATAAACTCCTTTCGCCTTTTTTTTTTTTTTTTTTTTTGGTCTGGGAAGCTCTTTATTTCACCTTCAATTTTAAATGATAGCCTTGCTGGATAAGTAGTCTTGGTTTTAGATCCTTGTTTTTCATTATTTTGAATACTTCATGCCATTCCCTTCTGTCCTGTAGTGTTTCTGTGAAAAATCAGCTGACAGCCTTATGGGAGTCCCTTGTAGGTTACTGACTTTCTCTCTCTCTTGCTGCCCTTAAGATCATCTCTCTCTTTTGTTTTTGTTAATCCTTATCTGAGGACGTTTTTCACTGATTTTTAAAGACAGTGGGAAGGAGTAAAGGAGAGAGAGAAACATCGATGTGAGAGAAACATATTGATTGGTTGCCTTCTTCACAATCCTGACTGGGGATGGGGATCAAACCTGCAACCCAGGTATGTGCCCTTGACCAGAATCAAACCCACAACCCTTCAGTCTTCAGAGGCAACACTCTAACCACTGAGCCAAACCAACCAGAGAAAGATTACCTCTTTGTCTCTAACATTTGCCTTTTTAATTATGATGTGTCTTAGTGTGGGCATCTGTTTGTGTTCATCTTGATTGGGATTCTCCATGTTCCCTGAACTTGAGTGAATTTTTCCTTCATCAGGTTAGGGAAGTTTTCTGTCATTATTTTTTCAAACAGGTTCTCTATCCTTTGCTCACTTTCTCCCCCCCCCCCCCCCCCAGTACACAATGATGCAGATGTTGTTCCATTACATGTTGCCCCTAAGTTTCTTTAAACTCTTCTCCTGCTTTTTAAGTGTTTTATTATTTTTGATGCTCTAATTGAGTGTTTTTTCAATCCTGTCTTCCAAATCACTGCTTAGATCCTCTGCTCATCAAGTCTGACTTTAATTCCTTCCAGTGTATTCATGATGTCAGGTATAGTGTTCTTCATTTCCGATTGGTTCTTTTTTTTAAATCCTCACCCAAGGATATTTTTCCATTGAGATATATATTTAGGTATCTCAATTTCCATTGAGATATATATTTAGATATATATTTAGAAAGGGAGGGAGGGAGAAAGAAACATTGATGTGAGACAGACACATCAATTGGTTGCCTCCTGCACAACCCCATCCAGGGCCAGGAATTGCACCTGCAACCCAGGCATGTGCCCTTGACTGGGAATCGAACCTGTGACCCTTCAGTCCACGGGCAGACACCAACTGCTGAGCCAAACCAGCCAGGGCTCTGATTAGTTCTTATTCGTGGTTTTTAAGTCCTTTTCATGTTGATGTAGTTCCCATCACATTCCTTGTAGTTTCCATTAAGTTCCTATCCTTGTCACTAAGTTATTTGAGCAATCCTTATAACCATTACTCTAAACTCTATGCCTGATAAATTGCTTACCTCCACTTCATTTAGATCCTTTCTCCACAATTTCTCCTTTTCTTTCTTTTAGGGGTTGTCTCCCCATTTTAGTTGCCTCTCTGTGTTTGTTTCTATGTATTAGCTATGCCTGTTATGACTCCCAGTCTTTGTAGCTTGGCCTTTTGTAGTAAATGTCCTGCGGAACGCCATGGTGTGGTCTTCTTGAACTCCTGAGCTGGATGCTCTAGGACTGACCCTTTTGTGAGTTATTTGGGCTCTCCTATTGTAATTGCGTCTTGACTGTTGTTTGTTCGTGGGCGGTATCTCCTCTCAGGCTGTCTAACTGTGAGGCTCAACCCCCACCACATTGTGCACACTGCTGTAGGGGCGCTGACAGGACAAAACAAAACGAAACCAAACAAAACAGGAAATAAACAACAACACACAAAAGAACTTGACAACAAAAGCAAAAACAGCCACAAAGGAAAAGAAAATTAGGAAAGAGAAGAGAGAACAAGAATAATGAATGAAATAGAAAAGAAAGGAAGAACATTTTAAAAAATAAAATGCTAGAAGAAAAACTGGGAAGAAAAAAGATTCTGAAAAAAAGTAAGAATAAAGAGTAGGAAAAGGGAAACGGTAAAATGGAAAGCTGTGGAAGGGTGAAGGACTTCCCTCTGGATGCTGCTCTGTGCTGTGCTGTCCGAGGCTCCCTGTTCTGCATGCTGATTCCAGGCCTCCTGGGAGGTGCCCCTGGGTGCTGTCCGAGGCTCCCTATTCTGCGTGCTGATTCCGGGCCTCCTGGGAGGTGCCCCTGGTGCTGTCCGAGGCTCCCTATTCTGCGTGCTGATTCCGGGCCTCCTGGGAGGTGCCCCTGGGTGCTGTCCGAGGCTCCCTGTTCTGCGTGCTGATTCCGGGCCTCCCGGGAGGTGCCCCTGGTGCTGTCCGAGGCTCCCTATTCTGCGTGCTGATTCCGGGCCTCCCGGGAGGTGCCCCTGGTGCTGTCCGAGGCTCCGTTCTGTGTGCTGATTCTGGGCCTCCCGGGAGATGCTCCTGTCTAGCCAATGCGAGAAGCTCTCCAAGTTCGGGTGTCAGCCCCTGCTGGGCGTGGCTGCCCATGGCGGGACAAGCTGAGCTCCCAGGCAGCTTTATTTAGCAGTAGGAGGCCCTTTTTCCCCACCACTAGGGGGCCCTCACACAGGTCAGCAAACGTTCAGACTTCAGGGAAGATGGTGAGGGTTCCCAGACCACTTTTCTGTCCTCGCCCAGCAGAGCCCCTCTGAGGCAGCCAGTGGGATATGCCGGAAGCCAACAGCTTCTGTCAGCGCTCCCATGAGAGGGAAGCGCCAGCCAGGGTCCCGTGAATGTGGGGAGAAAGTCCCTGCCCCAAATCCAGTCGCTGGCATTGCCTGGAACTGCTGTTCCCTGAGACTGTGGCCTCCTCAGCAGGGGCCGAGATGCCCGGTGGGGCGAGCTGTACCCCAGGAGTACGGGGTATCTGCCTTTTCCTGGGCTTCTGCTGCTGGGAGGGGTTTGCGTCTCTCAGGAAAAATGGCTGCTGTTATATGGCGGGTGGGGCGACAGCATAGGTACCCCAGCAACCGCCCTCCCCGCAACTCCTCTGAACCCCTCCACCCGTCTCTCCTCAGGCAACGTCAGTCTGCACACCCTCCCTCCACAGAAACTGAGGGTGCATGTGGCAGGCAAAACGCTGGGCACCAGCCCTTTAACACGAGGGGCCTTGTCTACAGGTGGCCCAGCTCCCCTGCTGATAGAAGCCACACTGCTGGTTGCTGCACGAGCAGCTATTCCCGGCTCTGGCTGTCTGAGCGGGGCCCTGCCTGGGATCCAGCCTCTCTCCTCTCTGGGGGAACCCTCCTCACCCTTGGCCCACTGCTCCTGAGAGCTGAACCAGCACCTCTCACGTCCTCACCCTTCCTACCACGCTCAAGGTGGTTTGTTTCCTTCCTTGTTTAAAAGTCTCCTCTCCAGCCAGTCTTCAACTGGTCTTTCAGGGTGACTCTTCCCCAACTGTGTTTTCATTCCAGTCAGGTTCTGGGAGGAGGCAGTAGAAAGATCCTCTTACTCCTCCGCCATCTTCCAGCTTCTCTGGATATAATTGCTTATGAGATAAAGTCCATTCTTTTAAAGTTCATTGAGCACCTACTATGTGCCAGTCACGTGCTGATATAAAAACAAGCTTTTGCCCTGGCCGGTTTGGCTCAGCAGTTAGAGTGTCGGCCTGCGGACCAGACAGGCCCAGGTTCGGTTCCCGCTAAGGGCACGTACCTCGGTCGCAGTTTGTCCCGGGCCCTTGGTCGTGCGGGTGGCAGCCACTCGATGTGTCCCTTTCACATCGATGTTTCTCTCTCTTTCTCTCTCTTCCTCCCACTCTATCTGAAGATAAATACAAAAGTGTCCTCGGGTGAAGATGAAAAAAAATAAAAATAAAAACAAGCTTCTTTTGTATAAGGAAATGCAGCCCATGATGCGTTATCTTCTAAAACTAGACAACCTGTAGCCTATCAGAATCTTTTGTTTATACTAGAGTCACTGAAATCTCCACCGACTGACTGACTTGCATGATTTAGGGAATAAACCCGTTCTGCCCTGCCATCTGATGGAGCAGAATTCAACCCCGTCCTCTCTCAGCCGGAGCCTTCCCAGTTGTTCAGTTTCTACACGGTGCCTCCTCCCGCCCTCCGGTCACTTTGGCTGCCACTTATTTGGTTATTAACAGTGCACCCTTTCTCCTCATCAGGCCTAACTTTTTAATGCCAAACTGTTAGGAAAAAGAACAACATATTCCAGTCACAGTAGCAAAATAGGGTCCACTTCTTTATTCCCCTTCATTTTCTCCACCAAGCTGCCTGAGTGAAGCCGAGTGTAGGGTACAGACAATAAGAGCAGGAGCCTTGAAGCCAGGATGCCTGGCCACAGACTCTGGTTCAACACCCTGTCTGTGTGACCTTCAGCAAACTCCTGGGCCTCTCTGTGTCCAGTCTCTCTCTGAATGAGGACAGTAACAGCACCACTCAGGCTGTGAGTGAAAACCAGAAAGGCAGCACGGCGCCCCTACTGTGACCCTCGCAACTGGGATGCCACTAAGTGTTCCCTGGTTTCAGAGTGTACCCGGTGGCACTGGCCACGTCTCTCGCGCTCAGACTCACCTTGGCACCAGCCAACTCCTTCATCATGAAGAGGGAGTCGTCGGCCCGCTCGTCGTCGTCGTCATCGTAGTTTGGGGAGGGTGCGCCCTCGGCCCCTTGCCTCAGTAGGCTGCCACTCCCTCTGGGGTCGAACGGATCCACCACGATGGGCTCCGTGCCTTTGATTTCACATCGGCAGAAAGGACAGCCCTGGCCTTCTGACTCCTGCAGAGGAAACAGAAGGACGACAGACACGTCTGAAAGGACCTGGACTATCTGGCCACTAGGAGGTGAAAAGGGGACAAAGCACAGGTTTGCCGTCTGCCCCGCACCCCGCTCTCAGAGACGCACACCTGCCAGGACGTCAGGCAGGACGTGCACATGAGGTGTCCGCAGGGCTCGATCTTGACGTCCTTGTCGTTCTCGGCGCAGATCTTGCAGAGCTGGAAGGTGGAGCCCATCTCGCAGTACAGCTCGTACTGCTCCTGCGGGGAAAGCGCAGGGCGGGGTCACTGGGCGGCCGCGGGTCGGCCCAAGGAGGACGCGGCAGCCGGGACGCAAGCGGAGAGCCGAGCACGGCCGCCGCTGCACAGCAGTCTCGCAGCAGCGCTGTGTCCTCCCACCACACGCACCACCTCGTCCTGCTCCTATTTTAAGCTGCTCAGTTTGAAGAGAAACCACGGGCAACATAAACTCGCTAATCTGGTCAGTGGTTTAAATCGTGTTCTGATCGTTGAGACACTGCTGCAGCTCCCGGGAGCCACGCTGAGCCTGGTTCCAGCGGTGCGGTCAACGGGGATGAGGCTCACCTGCGTCACTTTGATGTGGTCTTGGGGAGCCGGCTCGCATAAGCCCGTCAGATCGGGATTCTGGTTCCGCCCATCAGGAAACAAGTAGCTATAAAAAGAGCAAGCAACCTGGGGTTTGCTGAGGCCATTGCCGTGGCTCGCGGCCGCAGACACGCGGCGTCTAGGAGCTCCCGCCCGCAGGAGGGCCGCTTTGCAAAAGTGCGAAGACAAATCTTACTAATATTTCGAAAACACACACGCAGAACAGGTCCAAGGGGATATTCTCCTAACACTGATATTCTTTCTTTTTTTCTTTTAACTCTTTATTTTTTTCCCCCTTTATTGATTTGAGAGAGAGAGGAAGGGAGAGGGAGAGAGATAGAAACATCGATGAGAGAGAACATGGATTGGCTGCCTCCTGCGTGCCCCCCACTGGGGATTTGGCCCACAACCCGGGCAGGTAACCTGACTGGGAATCGAACCGGCGAGCTCTTGGTGCAGGGTCGACGCTCAGCCACTGAGCCACACTGACTGGGCCCTAACACTGATCCTCCTTCTCCAGGCACACGCCACAGGCTCCATCTTTTAATCAAGAAGTTGACAGACTTCTTCTGTGAGGGCCTGACAGCAAGTAGACAGACTGCAACCCATCAAGTCTATGTCACATGTGTTTTTGTTTTAAATAACTTTAAAAAGAAAATAATATGCAAAACAGCCGGCCTATGGGCCAGTTGGCTGTGAGTATAAATTCCTTGTTTAACTGCATTTACTTCCGACCGAACATCTGAAATACCCTTGTTTACAGATGTAACACTGAGAGACACCAATTTCATAGAAATGGAACAAGAAGCCAATTGAGCCTCTTAAGGCCCACCCCCGCCAGGCAGCTTCCAGCATCAAAGTGCCCTGACATCGGGGAGGGGGCGTGTCTCCAAAGCTGCTGCAGGAGAGGGGCGCGATGGCCATGGACTGTCCTCATCGCCTGACAATACAAGTCGTTTTCTGGTATCTGGTCAACTGTTAAGCACCTTCAGTGCTCACCAAATGACAATCAATTTGAATTCCCAAAGGAATAGCAATTCTGCAATAAATCAGAGCTTGTCATAAATGTTAGCGTTCTGCACGAAGCCCGAAGCCTTCAGAGATGCTGCCGAAGCAAAGCAACGTCAGGGCGAACGCCCTGGAGCCTGCTGTCCTTAGGAGCCAGCACCTAATCGCTCTAAAGCTGGTTGGTGAAATAACTGGTAACATTTCCTGCTAATTGGTATAATTTTTTAATTTTTTAAAATATGTGTTCTTTATTGATTTTAGAGAGAGAGGAAGGGAGAGGAAGAGATAAAAACATCAATGAGAGAGAACATGGATTGGCTGCCTCCTGCACGCCCCCCACTGGGGATCGGGCCCACAACCTGGGCATGTGCCCTGACCGGGAATCAAACTGGTGACTCTTGGTGCAGGGGTCATGTTCAACCACTGAGCCACACTGGCCGGGCACTCATTGGTATGATTTTGAATCTAACCTAGACTTGAAAATCAGTTAACATTTGGAAAAGGAAAACGATACAGCTCACTCAGTGATAAGTGAAGCAGGAGAGAAAACTGCTTTCACCCAAGGAATTCCTCTGAAATAAGAGCAGAATGCCTACAGGGTCTGAAGGTCACAACAGTGTGACCGTGGAAACGTGCTTCTTGAATCCTCATTTGCAGAAGAAACCTGAAGCCACCACTGGCGGAGGGTCACAGCCGCTCGGCTCCTAGCTCCTGCGGCGGGGCAGCAGGTACTCACAAGCCTTCCCTGAAGCCGTCGATCAGGGCCTGGAAGAGGGGCTTGTTGTGCGGGATGGTCTGCAGGATGTTCCCGTCGGCAGTGACGTACCCGATGGCCCACTGGCCCAGGCGCGTGCAGCTCAGCCGGAAAATGTAGCTGGGACAGAGACAAGCAGAGTCTGTAATGCGTAACAAGCTCACAGTGGGGTCGGAGGCAAGACAGGGACAAACACTGAAAGGGCCGTCAGTGATAAATTCTTTGATGACTCCAGACCAAAAAGCAAGACACCTAAGCCCAGCTCCGAAGTGGCTTGAAAGCATTATCCAGTCGTCACATGTGAGTGAGGCAGCCCTTGTGATACACCAGCCCCAGAAACGCCGCCGGGGAGCTGCCGGGACCCTGCTTCCCGCGCCTCCTCGCTTCGCAGCACTGACCTGCCAGGCTTGTGGATGAACTTCTGCAGCCGGGCCTTCACTTCGTCGTAGGTCAGGAAAGCCATGTACCCGGGATGAGTCACAGCGAGGCTGTTCCAGTTCCTGAGCAGAGAGGACCAGGGCTGCGGAAACAAGAGGTCAGTCAGACCACGGCTCCAGACATACAGCCAGTCTCGGAGCGACAGAGAACCTGGGTTCTCAGTGCTAGATTCTCCATTTGTGGTCACAAGTTTTCCATCACATTGTCACTAGGGGGAAAGACAAATATGTTTGGGAGATAAGAACTTGGAAAAGCTAAGAAGAAACAAATATATCCTTATGGGGAAAACTCAACTTGACAAAAAGAAATGCAAAAAATGTTAAAGCAGCCCTGGCCGGTTTGGCTCAGCGGTTAGAGCGTCGGCCTGCGGTCCCGAGAGACCCGGGTTCGGTTCCCGCTAAGGGCACGTACCTTGGTTGCAGTTTGTCCCCGGCCCTGGTTGGGTTGTGTGGATGACAGCCACTTGATGTGTCCCTTTCACATCAATGTTTCTTTCTCTCTCTCTCTCTCTCTCTCTCTCCCTCCTACTCTATCTGAACAAAAAATGGAAAAATGTCCTCAGGTGAGGATAAAAAAAAAAGCTTAAAGCAGTTCCAGCTAATAGCAGTGGGTTAAACCACCCCTAACAAAAGAACAGAACAAGGCAGGGCCACGTGGGCAACTAGGGCATTCCGAGCGAAGGTTCACGCAGTCGGCGCACCTGATCCTTGGGAAAAGAAAGCCGAGCCCTTTCGAGCAGTGTTACATCTGAACAGTAACGGCCGAGAACTTCAATACAGTAAGAGGAAGTTGGAAGCACGAGTGTCCGACACTGGAGAATGGATTCAATACATCATATTACAGCCACGCACCGCATGACTTTTGGCCAGTGACTGGCCACACGTACCACGGTGGTCCCGCTGAGGTTATAATGGAGCTAAAAGCGTCCCCTCACCAGTAACACCACAGCCATGAGGACACAGTGGAGGAGCGCATCACTCCCGTGCCTGCAGGGCTGCCGGTGCTGCCGGTTTACAGAAGCACAGCCCAGGTGTGCGGCCTCGGAGCCACAGGCTCAGCCACAGCCCAGGTGTGCAGCCTCGGAACCACAGGCTCAGCCACAGCCCAGGTGAGCAGCCGCGGAGCCACAGACTCAGCCCACAGCCCAGGTGTGCAGCCTCGGAACCACAGGCTCAGCCACAGCCCAGGTGAGCAGCCGCGGAGCCACAGACTCAGCCCACAGCCCAGGTGCACGGCCTCGGAGCCACAGACTCAGCCCACAGCCCAGGTGAGCAGCCACGGAGCCACAGACTCAGCCCACAGCCCAGGTGCACGGCCTCGGAGCCACAGGCTCAGCCCACAGCCCAGGTGCATGGCCTCGGAGCCACAGGCTCAGCCACAGCCCAGGTGTGCAGCCTCGGAACCACAGGCTCAGCCACAGCCCAGTTGTGCAGCCTTGAAGCCACAGGCTCAGCCCACAGCCCAGGTGTGCGGCCTCAGAGCCACAGGCTCAGCCCACAGCCCAGGTGAGCCGTGGGCTTGCACCTGGTTTGTGCAAGTGCCCCTGTGAGGTCTGCACAGGATGAAACTACCTAACACCCTTCTCGGAACAGATCCCTGTTGGTATGTAGCAGGGACTGTACACCCATTTTCCAGACATGCTACAACCATTAAAATGATGCAGGATTGTGCCCTGGCCAGTTTGGCTCAGCAGTTGGAGCGTCGGCCTGCGGTCCGGAGAGACCCGGGTTCGGTTCCCGCTAAGGGCACGTACCTCGGTTGCAGTTTGTCCCCGGCCCTGGTTGGTCGTGCGGGTGGCAGCCACTCGATGTGTCCCTTTCACATCGATGTTTCTCTCTCTCTCTCTTCCTCTCTCTCCCTCCCACTCTATCTGTACAAAAAATGGAAAAATGTCCTCGGGTGAGGATAAAAAAATAAAAAAAATGATGCAGGATTGTTTAATAGCAAAGGAAGATGGTAAATGTGAAGGTACGAAAGCAGATTGTATAGTTACTATTTTTACCAAAAAAAAAAATACTGCATGTGCACATACATATCTGTATGTAACTAGGAAATAAAAAGTAGTTGTAATCATTCTTGGTTTTTTTGCTTATAGTTTCTAGAATAAATAGAAATACTTTTTTTTTTTTTGGTACGTGCCTCTAGCGGGAACTGAACCTGGGACTCTCTGGTCTTCAGGCTGATGCTCCAACTGCTGAGCCAAACCGGCCAGGGCTAGAAATACTTTTATAATAGGGAAAATCCCAAAGGTTATTTTGTAAAACTTTCTGTTCAGAAAAGCAGCAATAACTACTTTAACCAACTTCTTAGCATCATACCTGAAAGAGTCGTGTGAAGATGTCAAATTCAAAAACTGAAATGTAATCATTGCAGGTCAGATCAATGGTGGACTTCAGAGCCATGGCCTCCAGCCCGGAACTGATGGGGTGCACTTCGTGAAGGGCCTGCCGGAAGCTCTTCCACGGGACTATTGTCCTGGGGGTGGGAAGGAACAGAATGAGACAGGCAGTTCTGGGTGTTGCCATCACCAAGGCAAAGCAGCCACAGTGAGCTCTCAGGACCAATTCAATTCTCTTAAAGAAGCAGAGCTATGTTTCGGGCCGAGAACAGAAAGGGGGTCAATGACAGATTTCTTACTGTCTAACGTGTGAATGAGTAACGAGAAAGCTCCCCCACTGTTCCCTGGCAGTGTCACAGAGTCATCTCCTTTCTCATCTCTCTGCAGACATTCGTTCTGCTAGAAGTACTGAGAGATGACAGTCTCTTTACGGAACAAATGTGATCTGTGGCCAGACCTTCACTAGCTGAAAGCTTGTGTTTAAACTAACTGTGTGAAACCATGTAAAACATCACGAGTTCTCTGAGGAGCCCACACCGTCGAGGGCTAGAGGAAACACGCTTACGGTGCAGGAAGAACAGAGTTCTCATGCAGATGAGAGAGCACTGATTGGACAGGAGATTAAACCCCAGATAAGACTAGCAAGAGATGTTACGGGATTTCTCTTCATTAAGATCTTTAACAGAAGCACAGCCTTTGAAACGCCAACGTATTTGCTTGCCAGAAAAGGCAGGTGGTGTCCGGAACTCTTCTAATGTCGTCATTAAGTTACAGGAACAGAGTTAAACTCACTCACATCCCCTTCAATTCAGGTTTGTACAGCCCTGATTATTCTATATTTTGTATGTAAATGTGATTTAAAAAATATAAAGGTGGCATTTAAAGAGATTTACATTAGGATCTATATATTCAAATGAAAAATTGTATTGCGTTCTACCTTTTTTAGTTCTTTGATCCAAAATTTCAGACATATCAAAACACTTATATTAATACTTAAAAGCACAAGCCTGACTCATGAATCTGTCCATGTAATTTAAAACTTCTGTATTTCAAAAGATAATATAACAAAGTGGAAAGACAAGCCATAGACAGGAGAACGTACATGTAATGTAATAAAGAATTAGTACCTTGCTGGAGGAGAAAGACAACTCAATAGGAAAGTTGGAGAAGGAAGGGCAACAGGCAAGTCAGAATAAGAATCCTGACTACACCCTGGCCAGTTTGGCTCAGCGGTTAGAGCGTCGGCCTGCGGTCTGGAGAGACCCGGGTTCGGTTCCCGCTAAGGGCACGTACTTCGGTTGCAGTTTGTCCCCGGCCCTGGTTGGTCGTGCGGGTGGCAGCCACTCGATGTGTCCCTTCACATCGATGTTCCTCTCTCTCCCTCCCACTCTATCTGTACAAAAAATGGAAAAATATCCTCGGGTGAGGATAAAAAAAAAAAAAAAGAATCCTGACTAGTCATGTCCTGGCCAGTTTTGCTCAGTGGTTAGAGCATCAGCCCGCAGACCAGAGTCCCGGGTTCGATTCCAACCAAAGGCACATACCTCGGTTGCGGTTCGTTCCCAGCCCTGGTTAGGGTCATGCAGGTGGCAACCAATCGACCCCCCCCCCACTATGTCTGCAGATAAACGTAAAAATATCCTCGGGTGAGGATTAAATAAAAAAGAACCCTGACCAGTCGCAAATGTGAAAAGATGCTCAGTCTCCCATGTGGTTAGGAACACAAGAGCACAGCGGGACAGCAGCCCATCCCACTGTCAGCCATGCGGAGCTCCAGGAATTCACGTGCACTACTTATGAACTGGTCCGGCCCCTTTGGAAAGCAACCAGGCAAGATGGACAAACCAGAGGACGGGACTCCCGGCTCGCAATCCCATTCCTGGGAGGTAAACAAGGACCAACCCTGGCACATGAAGACAAACACAACCCTGTTCCCGTAGCACTATCTGCAGCAGCGAATCATTTGAAATGTGTATGTCAATGAAAAGCATCATGGGTAGGGAGAGGAAGAGGACTCAGTCAAAGAGCACGGGTTTCAACAGACTCTACAAAGGCTTATTTCTTTAAAAACACACACACACACACACACACAAACAAAAAGAACAGCCCAGCCAGTGTGGCTCAGTGGATTGAGGGTCGTCCTGTGGACTGAGAGGTCCGGGTTCAATTCCCGGTCAGGGCCCATGCCCAGGTTTCAGGCTCAATCCCCAGTAGGGGGCGTGCAGGAGGCAGCCAGTCGATGTTTCTCTCTCACATGGATGCTTCCATCTCTCTCCCTTCCTCTCTCTTAAAAAAAAAATCAATAAAAAACATTTAAAAATAAATAAAGGACCAGAAAAGTTACTATTTACCAAAGCTGGGTAATATTTACACACACAGTCCTGATCTTACTGGTTTCCCACGTTTAAGTAGTAATGAAAGCACCGAAGCACTCACATGCAGGCCCAGCTCCGAGCCCACGGCTCCGATGCCTGATTCCGAGACTTACTTTTCCCCGAAAGCTTTCCTCCAAAATTCCGCCGCGTCCGCTTTCGTGATCCGGAAGGTGTCTCCTTGGAAGAGTCCACTCGGGAAGATCCCTTTCAGCTCGGCCAGCATGTGGCTGAAGATCAGGGACAGTTTGGTCAGGTTCCGCCTACAAGTGATCAGAAGTGCGTTCATTAGACAGGCAGGTGAAATTATTCATCTGAAATGTACTCAATTCACTGGCCATGCAATATACGAACATCGAAGTACATGAATAAGGACCCTCCTCAAATACACTTTCCGGGTCGACGTGATCATAGACATGTGAACTAGGGAGGACGAAAGAACGAGCTGTGCTGCTGGCAGAATTACGTCCCCCGACCCCTGAACGACACGGGTCTGAACGGTGTGTGCCCACACAATGCGGATTTGTTTCGCAATAAATGTATAAGGAAGGTAAATGTATTTATTTCCCCTCCCCATGACTTTAACATCTTCTTTTCTCTAGCTTACTTCACTGTAAAAATACAGCATGTAGCCCCGGCCAGTTTGACTCAGCGGTTACGGCGTCAGCTGGTGGACTGCAGGGTCACGAGTGTGATTCCTGGTCAAGGGTACTTACCTGGTTTGCAGGTTCAATCCCCGGTCCCAGCTCAGGAGGCAGCCAGTCGATGTGTCCCTCTCACATCAATGTTTCTCTTTCCCCCTCCCTCCCTTCCACTTAAAAAAAAAATCAATGGAAAAATATCCTCGGGTGAGGATTTAAAAAAGGCCCTGGCCAGCCCTGGCCGGTTTGGTTCAGTGGTTAGAGCATCGGCCTGCAGTCCAGAGAGACCCGGGTTCGGTTCCCGCTAAGGGCACGTACCTCGGTTGCAGTTTGTCCCCGGCCCTGGTTGGTCGTGCGGGTGGCAGCCACTCGATGTGTCCCTTTCACATCGATGTTTCTCTCTCTCTCTCTCCCCCCCCCCACTCTATCTGAACAAAAAATGGAAAAATGTCCTCAGGTGAGGATTAAAAAAAAAAAAAAAGGCCCTGGCCATTTTGCTCAGCGATTAGAGCATCGGCCCTCGGACCAATGAGCCGCAGGTTCGATTCCAGTCAAGGGCACGTAGCTCGGTTGCATTTTGTCCCTGGCCCGGTTGGGTCATGTGGGAGGCAACCAATCTATGCGTCCCTCTCACATCGATGTTTCTTTCTCTCTGTCTCTCCCTCCTCCTTCCCTCCCTCCCACTCTATCTGAAGATAAATGGAAAAATATCCTCAGGTGAGGATTAAAAACAATAAAAATGGATAAATAAAAAGAATAAACTATATAAGATACAAAACGTGTTATCAGTAAGGCTTCTGGTCAACAGCAGGTTATAAGTGGTTACGTTTATGGGGAGTCCAAGTCATACACAGATTCTCGACTGCGGGGGTCGGTGCTCACAGGCACCTCTAACCCTGCGGTTTTCAAGGGTCAGCTACACCCCATGACATCATCTTCGTTCACAGAAGGGCTTCAGAAACTGCTTTCGCCCTAACATCCCACTAACGATACAAAGATAATGGCAGAAAGGCTGCTGGGTCCACTAAGTCCAGTCCCAGTCCTTCCACTCAAATAGATGTTGCATAGTAAATAAGAAAGAAATATTAGCAGTAACATATTTTAAGGCTTTGAATCTTAAATTAAGCAGGCCTAATAACTCTGAGCATAGACTAACATAGATAAACTTACTTTTTCAGGATGACAGATAAGAGGATTCAACGAATAAACAAGTACAAGAACTTGTACACTGCCATAACCACTCAACTCATAAGGGAAAAGAAATGTTAGAAAAGCAAAATATGTTATTTCCTGCTTTGCTCAAGTTATTCTAGATTTAAAAAAAAATAACACTCATAAAATTAAAATGATCAATAGAAAAGACTATTTAAATATCCAGACCTCACACACATTTTCACTAATTCAGACCTTAAAGGGGTTAAGTTTTACAAAAACAACTCCTCTTCCTGTCCAACAGTGAAATGTTACGTCCAAACAATGTAACAATGTCTAAGTGCGTGAGCTGCCACTCTGTTTCAACAATGAGTTAACTTTATTCTCAGAGCCTCCCTTTAATGGGTGCGGTCAAGGCCCCCCACGGCACCCATGTCACACACCTGATAACATCTCCACGCTTAGGTCTACCCTCTAAGCAGCAATCTTCAGCTTTAATGAGAACTGTCACACAAGACGAGGCAGAGATGCTCCAGATAACGTGGTAACCAAAACAGCTACTGATCACACCTGCTTTCTCTTGCCTCAATAATTAATATCTGTGCATTCAAAAGTCTTTCTTGTCATATAAGCGGGATATAAAGTCTCAAGTAAATTCACGGTCAGATCTGATGGCCTCCGAGACGTCTTTGACACAGACTTTCCTTTTCCAGGTACCTGTGGAGTCGCCTCGGCCCCGCCCCCCCCCGCCCCGCCCCGCCCCGCCCCGCCCCGCCTGCTGGGTAAGAGCTGCACCTCGTGAGCACCTCTCTCCAGCCTGCCGCTGACTCTTTCCAACCAGATGCCAACACACCGGCTTCAGTTTTGCTGTTGTTAATCCTCACCCGAAGACATTTTCCATTGGTTTTTGGATGGGTGGAAGGGAGGGTGGGGAAGAAGAAGAGAGAAACATCGATGTGACACAGACACATGGATTGGTTGCCTCCAGCCGTAATTGGGGGATCAAACCTGCCACCCAGGTATGTGCCCTTGATCAGGAATCGAACCCGAGACCCTTTGGCCCGCAGGCCGACACTAACCACTGAGCAAGACCAGCCAGGGCACAGCTTCAGTTTTTTGATAGTCTTCCTGTACTTGTAGCAAATTATTTTCTTTCTAGTTTCCTATTTATTTTCTGAAAGCACCTACCAAATGGATAAATATCAATATTCTCTGAAGACAAGTCTAAAACAATCCATAAGCTACAAAGCTAAACAGTGTTAAGACAAAAACACAAGCACTTAGCTAAATGCTAGGCTCCACCACTGTCTCCCTCCTGCACTCTGAGACCCTTCATTGATGGCTGACTGGGACGTTCACTACTTCGAACATAAAAAGAGGGAAGGTCAAGACTGCGGCACAGAGGGTTCTGACTCGACAACTTGGGCTTAAATCTTCGCAGCACATGGCATGCCCGGCAGCCAGACGGCGCCACAGCACCCCGAGCCTGCAGTCACAGCTCCCTGCGAACGCCCCTGTCAGACAGGCAGGTGACAGCCATGAGCCCCTAACGATATACTACGCTGAACTGTCATAACCTACGACGTGCAAAGAACTATGCCAGCCCAGCCGGTGTGGCTCAGTGGACTGAGCACTGCCCCGCAGACTATGGTCCCAGTTCGATTCCCAGTCAGGGCACGTGCCCGGGTTGCAGGCTCGATCCCCAGTAGGGGGCGTGCAGGAGGCGGCTGATCGATGTTTCTCTCTCACATCAATGTTTCTTTCTCTTAAAAAAAAACCACGTATTTTAAAAAATAATTTTTAAAAGAACTGCGTGGAACAGCGCCCTAGAATAATGGGCGCCACGGCGAGGAGACGAGCGTCGCGGGAGCACAGCAGGCTCTTTCCGGGACAGACCACCTCGACTCTCCTTCCTGAGCAGCTCCCCTGTTCCCAGCGCTGTCCACTCCTGCTTCTCCCGCCTGCTTCTGTTCTTTCTTTGGCTTTTCTTCCTAATTGTCTGACAGAGCTATTTCCCCAAAATTTTGCTCTCTGCTATTTCCCTTCCTTCCTCCGTCACGCTCTTGGCCCCTCCGATGCAGTCTCGAGGCTTTACACACTACTTTGCAAAAGATGCCCCAATGTTAGGCCTGGGAGCTTCCCACCTGCCTGGCTTCCCCGTCAGAGGCCTCCTCACGGCCGCACATCCGGAAGGAAACGGACCTCCCATCTCGGGCCTGCTCCCGCCTCACGTTCCCTAGTCCTGCGTGTGATGCCAATGCCATCTCCCCACAAGTTCAAAACCCCGGACCCATCCTGGCTTCTCCCATTCCCCTCAACCCCCCTGGATCTATCTGCCTACTGTGTGCTGGCGCTGGGGATGGTGCACCACAGACCAGCCATCCTGGAGCTGGGCGTCTGCATCCCCAGGGAAGAGCACCAGGCGAGGAGCAAAGAGCACGGAGGAGACACCAGGAGGGGCACGGAGGGCTGCCCTCTAGAGAGGGCGGTCTCAGGGGCTTCTCTGCCTAGCCGTTCTCACGCCGCATGAGTGAAAACAGGAAGTGAGCCTTGGGACCCCTGGGCTCGCCAGCATCTTTGAACCCTGGAATAAATTTCCACTGAGAAGCCAGCAGGTACTCAGTGCTCTGTGGCCCGGAGAGACGCACATGCCACCTGGACAGACAGCGTTCTCGGTCTGTGGAGTCAGCCACAGAAGTGACCACGGGACATCATGGCACCAGGCACCCAGCGCAGCTCAGAGTGCTGACCGAAATAGGCACTGGAAATCCATTTAGCACACTTGCTTATTCAAGAGTGCAGCCAACCAAAAAGCCAGCCTCCACTTCTTCAAAGCGGCAGAGAGGTGCAGCGCAAGCACTGCACTTCGTAAAAGGAAGCAGAGAACAGAAAGCCAAGGGTCAGGGCATTTGTAAGTGATCTGAGCTGAAATTCTGCTCGCTGACATCCGACGGCCGGCCGGGACGGTGTTCCGTCTGCAGGACGGGGCAGGTTTAATCAGCGGCGTCTGCCTGAAATGCAAACGCAGAACACAAAGCGCCAGGGCTGTTCGGGCGCCTGGCGAGGTAATCGATGCTTTCAAAGCTCTCAGCAGTCGCTTCATGTCACATGGTCTGCGGATTCCCCAGAGACCCCGAGGAGCAGCACTGCTCATGCTCCATAAATGCCCTGCAGAGAAACTGTTCTTTCTTGTCTCTAGCAGCAGCCAGTAGTTTTCTCTTTAACTCACATGTGAGGGAGGAGGCCACTGTCACTGCATCTAACTTGCCACCTACATCTAACTGCAAAGACTATGGACAGCTGCCATGTTCCTCTTCTCCTCCCATCGTGACTTCCTCGTGGTCACACGCTAACTCTGCATGTAGCATTAATTTATTTTTAAGTTCAGGACGGGTGTCAGTTCTTCCCCCCAACCTCTGAAAGCGAATGCATCTCAGGCCGAACGGAATGGCGTACGTTCTTCTGTGTGTAATTTCAGCTAATAAGGACTGCTTTCATGTCACAAATACATAAATATATTAAAAATGAAATGAGCAACGACAGCTCCTGTTTCGGCTTCAAAGGTAGAAAAGTAAATACCACCGGATCAGAACCGCACCGGATCAGAACCGCACCGCCAGTTCTGCACACTGAGCACGTGTCGGGAGAAGCCTCTGCGCGAACGAGACCACGGAAACCGAGCGCCCTGAGCCACGCAGCCCGTCGCGAAACACTGAGCAGCAGCTGCCTGTAACCCTCGGCCTCAGTGTGCTTTGCAGAGAAAGAGGAAATGGAAAAAGAACCTAGTATGGGGGGTAAATCAACCCTTAATATTAAAATAAATCTATTAATGTTTAAGACAAATATAGACAGTAGGACTGCTCTTTTTTTGTTTTAGTAAGGATCCCTTAGAAGTATAACAACAGTTTCAAGAAGAAAAAGATTGTTGAGAAATGAACATTAAGAGAGTGAGGACTTTGAGGGAAAAAATGATGATCTGCAAAACAACTAGTCCAAGTATTCATAAAGATATTCACACTTAGGGTTACTTTTTTTTGAAACTCCATTTTGATAATGATAAATTCTGTAACTGACAAGCATGCTTTTTAAATTCCTTCTACAAAGGAGCACCTGCAAGTACCCACATATGATAACGGGTAAGAGGCCTAGAGATCCAAATTCATTTCCTGATCTCCTATTAATACTGTGTGCTTGGGGGCGCCTCACCCCCTGGGACTCTCCTGCGCAGATGTAATACACGCTGGAATCAATGACTCTTCAAGATCGCTTCCCGTGGATAAACGTGTGTGAGTGCGATACCACCGGCCTGAAACCGGAGAGGGACCTTGACTGCTGGCTTCATCCCTAAGAGGGCTGAACAAGAAAGACAGGAGAGGAAGAAAGCTACTACTTCCCTTCGATGACTGAGGACTAGACATTTTACCAAGAAATAACAATTTTTTTAAGTATGTTTTATACCTGCCTGCAAAGAATTGAGATTTTAGGGAATTCAAATGGATAGTGAATTGTACAACCTGTACAAGGGAACTGAAAAATTAATCCGGTAAAGTGAAATAGTGTTATCTACTCTGACACTAGGGAATTGGTTCAATCTCAGAGTACAACTATTTTACTCAAGGAAATTTATAATTTCTGAATAACAAGAAACATCAAAAATCTCAACCATTGCAAAATATAGTCTCATGTGAAAATGGTTGAAAGACTCAAAAAGAAGTTTCTTTGATTTAAAAAAAAATAAAAAGCACAGCTTCCCTTTTAAAAACAGTTATTCAGGGAACTGTAGAACCTGAGTGGTAGGTATATGGTTGCTGTAAAATTCTTTCAGCTTTTCTATATAATCGAAAAATTTTGAGGGGGAAAAACACACAAAAATTGAGGCTGAAATCTATTTTAATATTTGTGGACCTAATGATCCTCCTATAATTCCCAGTGGGAAAATCTCAAAATGATTAATGTTTCTAACATAATGACTAACAAACAAACTGTACCACATTACATGATACCATTTTGGAGTTGAAAAATATTCCCAAAATGAGGTCACAATATAAGCCATTCTTTGCTAACCAGCCATGGTGTGGGCTACAACACTCATGTAGATGATGGTAAATTAATTACACCACTAAAAGGAAAGTGATCAGTGCTTTTCATGCACTGGTACCATTTCAGTGATAAATGTGCTGCTTTTCTTATTCGTTGTTAAACTCCAAAAACCCTGTAGCTGACACAAACACCAGTGCCATCCGAAGAACGCTGAGGGCACACTGAGATGACACTCATGACTCAGAAGCAGCGTCCTCTGTTCACAGTGATCAGCTTTAAAAATAGAGACAACGGAACTTCTTTCAACTAAGCTTCACAGGAAGCCGATGAAGTACTGTTTAACTCCTGTCTGTCTAAGGGCAAAGTGAAAACCATCACCTACAAAAGGAGTTCTAAGCCAATATATCTAAAAATACCAGTAATCTTTTTTATCCTCACCCAAGGACATTCTTCCATTTTTTTGTTCAGGCAGAGTGGGAGGGAGAGAGGAATAGAGAGAGAGAGAGAGAGAGAGAAACATCGATGTGAAAGGGACACATCGAGTGGCTGCCACCCGCATGACCAACCAGGGCCGGGGACAAACTGCAACCGAGGTACGTGCCCTCAGCAGGAGCCGAACCCGGGTCTCTCTGGACTACAGGCCGACGCTCTAACCACTGAGCCAAACCGGCCAGAGCCCAATAATCTTTTTTTTAACTAAACACATATTAAGTGTATTTGATACTGTACTCCTGGTCCTACTTTTAAGACTCCCAAGCTACATGGTCACAGATACCACCAGGCTCCCAAGCTACATAGTAGCAGATACCACTACAGACTCCCAAGCTACATGGTCACAGATACCACCAGGCTCCCAAGCTACTTAGTAACAGATACCACCACCACACATTGACCACCCGGGACATTCCGAGCTATTTCACAGAATTCTAAGACTAAATCTAATTCACCCAGTCATGGAAAGGCCTCAGTCCACATGAGACCCTAGAACAGTACTTCTACCAAATGAGTCTTAAGAGACCCTATCTCCGCATTCCCTCTACACAAAAATCTTCCATGACTTCCCAATAACCACCAAAAAATTCAAATTGCTCCATTTACAAGCCAAAGCACTCACAATATTGTCTTGATTCACTTTTCTAAATAAATACTGCTCCATATTTCCCATTCCGTCCTTCCCAGGCTGGCCGAGTGATGCTGTTACAAAAGCAGGTGCCTCTCCTTCACTAATAGTTAACACTAACAGTTTACTTTGTATCAGACACTTTGCTAAACTATATGTATACTTCGGTAACTCTCTTAATAATGCTGTGGATGCCCTGGCCAGTTTGGCTCAGCGGTTAGAGCGTCGGCCTGCGGTCCAGAGAGACCCGGGTTTGGTTCACACTAAGAGCATGTGCCTCGGTTGCGGTTTGTCCCCGGCCCTGGTTGGTCATGCGGGTGGCAGCCACTCGATGTGTCCCTTCACGTCGATGTTTCTCTCTCTCTCTTCCTCTCTCTCCCTCCCCATCTGTCTGAACAAAAAATGGAAAAAAAATGTCCTCGGGTGAGGGTAAAAAAATAAAAAATAAAAATAAAACGGATCACTTGTACTCGAGTCAGTATTTTTAAATGACTGATAGGATACATTCTCATTAAAGCACAAACTACTGAGGCATAATATCTGTAAGTTAGTGCCTTAGGTTTTTAGTGTGGTTGGGGAAAAAACAAAAATAGCTTTAAAATCATCGTGAACACTCACCAAATGTTCAGTAAGCTACATTAGTTTGGGGCACTATTATTATTTTCTAAAGAGCTGAAAAATATAATCAGACCTGGTCAAGACGGCGGCGTAGGGGCCACTGTACTCGCCTCCCCCACGACCACATCATGACAGTGAAGTTACAGGACAACCATGATGAGAATCACCTGAGGTCTCGCTGAGCAGAAGTCCTACAACCAAGGACACACAGAAGAAGCCACATAGAGACTGGAGGGAGAGAGGGGCAGAGACACAGAACAGGCTGGTCCCACACCCACGTGTGTGGATAAAAATCGAGAAGGGTATCTCGGCTGCGGAGGTCCCCATAAGAAGCGAGAAGTCCCAGCCCCACACCAGGCCCCCAGCCCAGTGCTGAAAAGAGAAGTCCCATCACTTCAGGCTGTGACAACCAGTGGGGACTGTGGCTGAGGGACACGGAGGCTGCTGGAGTCCCGGGCTGCTCCTCTTAAAGGGTCCGCGCGTGACTTACTCGGGCTCACTGGCTGCGCTCCAGCATGGGGACAGCAGCTCACAGGCACCAGAGACACAGGGAGGAACTGAACTGTCTGCTTCAGGGCAGACGGAAGGGCTGGCAGAGGCCACTGTTCCTTTGCTGAGCCCCCCACACAGGCAAAGGCCATATCTGAGTCTGCCTCAACACTGTTCAACCTGCCCCACCCAAGCTATTTCCAGTGGTTTTTCCACACAAATGGCCTAACATGGATCA
This sequence comes from Molossus molossus, assembly GCF_014108415.1. Classification (NCBI taxonomy): domain Eukaryota; kingdom Metazoa; phylum Chordata; class Mammalia; order Chiroptera; family Molossidae; genus Molossus; species Molossus molossus. The sequence continues at coordinate 12,510,840 of NW_023425348.1, read as the reverse complement.
GGCTTCAGACTTTCCTAAAATCTCTCCACGGTCCACAAAGCCCAGACAAGCAGCACCTGGCGTGAGCGTGCCGTACCTCTGGCTGAGCAGCCCAAGCCTGGCACTAGCCGCAGATGGCCTGTTCCCAGCTTAGCCCCTCCCAGGCACCTCCAAGCCCAGAACACAGTGGGGCCACTTGCAGGTCACTCTGCAGCTCATCCCAAGTGGCCTCAGGCAGAGCACAGGCAGCAGCAAACGTGGCCTGCACCTCCCAAGGGGCCCCAGGATCCACACACACCAACTTCAGACCACACCGGAGCACCACCCATGCCCACACACGACACACTTCTCACCTGGCGCCAGAGCCTGCTATCACAGGGTCAGCCCCACACAGCCGCCCTGCACTGTGGTCACAACCAGTCCTCTCCTCACACCGACGTGCCAACAGCCATTGGGACTCAACTACAACAGGAGGGCACTCACAACCCACACAGGGACACACCTCAAGCGCTGGCTCAGGGACCAGAGACTACATTCCTGGGCCCCATAAGGCACACCCGCTACAGGGGGCCACTCTGCCAAGACTGGGAGACATAGTAGCTCTACAGAGAAACAAACACAGGGAGGCAGCCAAAATGAGGTGACAAAGAAACATGTCTCAAATGAAAGAACAGAACAAACCTCCAGAAAAAGAACTAAACAGAATGAAGACAAGCCATCCACCAGATGCAGAGTTCAAAACACTGGTTATAAGAATGCTCAGTGATCTCATGAGAACTTCAACAAAGAGACAGGAAACACAAAAATGAAGAGAGAACGTGTAGAAATGAACCAGTCAGAAATGAACAACACAATAACTGAAATGAAGAATACATTAGAGAGAGTCAGTCAACAGTAGAATAGATGAAGCAGAAGAAAGAGGCAGTACTTTGGAAGGCATGATAGCAGAAAACACCCAATCAGAACAGCAAAAAGAAAAAAGAATCCAAAAAAATTAGGATCGTGTAAGGGACTCTGAGACAACATCAAGCATACCAACATTCACATCATAGGGGTACCAGAAGAGCGAGAGCAAGAAATTGAAAACTGAATTGAAGAAATAATGATGGAGCCCTGGCCAGTGTAACTCGGTTGGTTGGAGCACTGTCCCAGACACCAGGGGGCGGCGGGTTTGATCCCCAGTTGAGGCGAAGGAAATAAGACACACAAGTCCAGGAAGTGTAGAATCTGATCAAGATGAACCCAAAGAGCCCAACACCAAGACACATCATATTTATTTATTTATTTATTTTTTATCCTCACCCGAGGACATTTTTCCATTTTTTGTTCAGGTAGAGTGGGAGGGAGAGAGAGGAACAGAGAGAGAGAGAAACATCGATGTGAAAGGAACACATCAAGTGGCTGCCACCCGCACAACCGACCAGGGCCGGGGACAAACTGCAACCGAGGTACGCGCCCTTAGCGGGAACCGAACCCGGGTCTCTCAGGACCGCAGGCCGACGCTCTAACTGCTGAACCAAACTGGCCAGGGCAAGACACATCATATTTAAACCGCCACAGGTTAAAGACAAAGAGAGAATCTTTTTTGTTTTGTTTTGTTTTGTTTTTTTATCCTCACCCGAGGACACTTTTCCATTTTTTGTTCAGATAGAGCGGGAGGGAGAGAGAGGAAGGGAGAGAGAGAGAGAGAAACATCGACGTGAAAGGGACACATCGAGTGGCTGCCACCGCACGACCAACCAGGGCCGGGGACAAACTGCAACCGAGGTACATGCCCTTAGTGGGAACCGAACCCAGGTCTCTCTAGACTGCAGACCGATGCTCCAACCGCTGAGCCAAGCCGGCCAGGACTCTCTTGCTGTGTTTAAGATTCTCTCTTTGGACCCGGGTTCGGTTCCCGCTAAGGGCACGTACCTCGGTTGCAGTTTGTCCCCGGCCCTGGTTGGTCGTGCGGGTGGCAGCCACTCGATGTGTCCCTTCATATCCGATGTTTCTCTCTCTCTCTCTCTTTTCCTCTTTCTCCCTCCCATTCTACCTGAACAAAAAATGGAAAAATGTCCTCAGGTGAGGATAAAAAACAACAACACAGCAAGAGAAAAAACAATTAACCTACGGGAGAACTCCCATAAGACTGTCAGCTGATTTATCAAGAGAAACTTTGCAGACCCGAAGGGATTAGCACAAAACATTCAAAGTGATGAAAAGCAAGGACCTAACCAAGTTTACTCTACCCAGCACCACTATCATTTAGAATTGAAGGAGAGATAAAAAGCTTCCCGGACAAGAAAAAGCTAAAGGAGTTCACCACCACCAAACCAGTATTACAAGAAATGTTAATGGAATTTCTTTAAAAAGAAGTTGGGGGGGGGGGGGGGAATACACACACACACACACATAATAAAATGGCAATAACTAAATATCAACAATCACTTTAAATGTAAAGGGATTAAATGCTCCAATCAAAAGATACAGGGTAGCGGAGTGGATAAGAAAGCAAGCCCCTGACATGTGCCGCCTACCAGAGACTCACATCAGATCGAGAGACACACACCGGCTGCAAGTAAAGGCATGGAAAAGAGATTTCATGAAAATGGAACAAACAAACAAAAGCTGGGGCAGCAATGCCTAAACCAGACAAAACAGACTTCAAAGCAATGGCTATAACAAGAGACAAAGGAGGACCCAGCCATTCCACTTCTGGGAACTTATCTGAAGAAATCCAAAGCCCTAAATCGAAAAGACAGACATCGTATGTTCACTGCAGTATTATTTACAATAGCCAAGAAGGATGTGAAAGCAATCTAAGTGTCCGTCAATAGATGATAGGATAAAGAAGTAGTACATATATACAATGGAATATGATTCGGTCATAAAAAAGAACGAAATCTTGCCATCTGCAACATGTATTATGCTGAGAGAAATATGTCAAAGACAAATACCATATGATTTCATTTTTATGTGGCATCTTTAAAACAAAATAAATGAACAAACAAAACAGAAACAGACTCACAGATACAGAGAACAGACTGATGGTTACCAGATGAGAGGGAGTCGGGGGATGGGTGAAAAGGTGAGGGAATTAAGAAGTACGAATTGGGCCTGGATGGTGTGGCTCAGTGGTTGCGCATGGACCCATGCACCAAGGTTCGATTCCCAGTCAGGACACGCCTGGGTTGCAGGCTCGGTCCCCAGTGGGGGGCATGCAGGAGGAAGCCAATCTATGTTTCTCTCTCATCAATGTTTCATCTCTCTCCCTCTCCCTTCCTCTCTCTCTCCAAAAATCAATAAAAAAATACACACACACACACACACACACACACACATACATATGAAGAAATTGGTAGTTACAAAACAGTCATGGGAATGTAAAGTACAGATTAGGGAATATCATCAGTATTATTGTAATAATTATGGATGGTGTCAGATAGGTACTAGATTTATCAGGGTGATAACTTCATAAATTAAATGTCCAATCACTGGGCTGTACACCTGAAACTAATATTGCATGTCAACTGTATTGAAAAATAGAAAAGTACTTTTAAAATAGAATCAGACCTCTCTGTATTCCCAAATAAGCTTTGAATTTACTCAACGCAAATTCTGAAAGACAACAATATATGTTACATACACTAGCATTTGTCAACAGCTAAAAACATATCAACCCTGAGAAATGATGACTATTTCTCTACACCAGTTCCTTAAAGAATAAATGTATCAGTAACATGATGCGCAAATCTCCAAAACTTCGCATACCCTCCCCACAAAAAGTAACAAAACCACCAACCACCTTTCGTGAACTTAAAACATAAATTTAAAAATATACAGATAGACAAAACAAGTTATATTGAGCAGGAATAAGCCCAAATGGAATCTAATTAAATATGCAGAAAGTCTAGGTAGTTATCACTATTTAATTCCTGAGTGTGTGATACATCAGACATTCATCTCTATTTAAACATAGTTTCTCTGAACGAATACAGAGTAGCTACCAAACTTTGTTATTCTCAAAACTTGGGAAAGAAATGTGGCATTTTCTGTATCTGTCTGAATCTAAGACTGTTTGGAGGAATCAAAACCAAACAAATCTTCATCACTGTCATTTTTTAGTGTATTTTCCATTAAAAATAACCTTCTTGAGTTGGGGGGAGATAAAGCACAGAACTTATATACATGTGTGCATGAATGAACATGGACAACAAAGCTGGGGACAGGGCAGGGAGGGAGAGGGAGGGGGAATCAATGGGGGAAAGAGGAGAAACATCTGTAACAAAAATAAATTAAAAATAATAAATAATAACCTCCTTCACCCTGGAGGGGTAGCTCAGTTGGTTGGAGTGTCATCCTGTACACCAAAGGCTGCGGGTTCAATCCCTGGTCAGGGCACATAAGAGAGGTAACTGATTGATGTTTCTCTCTTACATGTCTCCCTCTCTTCCTCTCTCTAAACATATCCTCAGGTGAGAATTAAATAATAAATAACAATAGCAATCCTCAAATTCAAGATCCTGCGTCTCTATACAAGTTTGGCATTAGTTATTTAAGTTGTTTAGTTAGCTGTACTTAGTACTTGGTAGTATTTTAGTAATTAGTATTTAGTTAATGGTATTTTATCAAATTAAACATAAAATTTTTATTAAGAAACTACAAACAGCCCTGGCCGGTTTGGCTCAGTGGTTAGAGCGTCGGCCTGCGGTCCTGAGAGACCCGGGTTCAGTTCCCGCTAAGGGCACGTGGTTTGTCCCCAGCCCTGGTTGGTCGTGTGGGTGGCAGCCACTCGATGTATCCCTTTCACGTCGATGTTTCTCTCTCTCTCTCTCTCTGTTCCTCTCTCTCCTCCCACTCTACCTGAACAAAAAATGGAAAAATGTCCTCCGGTGAGGATAAAAAAAAAAAAAAAAGAAACTACAAACAAAGACCATGTCACTGACACAGGAAAGAGTCTTCAGGAACCTGGTCATCCAGTTAGCAAAGCAGACGTACACAATGGGCAGACCTGAGTGGACTAAAGTAAACAGCAAGTCTCACAATAGCAGGTGGGAGAACCGCTCATGAAACTGTATAATTCAGAAGGTGTCTTGGGTTTTAAGGAACCATGGACTTTCAATGGACAACATGGGGGACAGAGCGATTCTGGGTCCAGGGGTGATCAAAAGAGAGGCTGAGTGAAGAGTCAGGGACTGGTGTGGCCAGAACGCAAAGCCATAGCAGCATAGGACACAACCGAGAACATCAGCAGGACTGAACACGCGGAGACACACTAACCAGGGGGAGCTAAGGCAAACGCCGCAGGAGTCACTGCGGGTCTAGAACTGGGGGAGACACCCGCTCCGTTCCGAGGCCATAAGTGACAGCACCGTGCAAGATGAACTCGAGGGAATGACAAAAGCAGGGATGGCCATCAGGACGGTACTGGCCTAGAGCGGGAGTGGCAGCCTGAAGTTGGGCAGTAAAATCAGACGCCTGAGAGATTCTGTAAAACTAAAACCAAGAAGACACGATGACTGAGTAGGAGACAGGAAATGGTGAGCCTGAAGCTCTGAGCATGAGCAGCTGAGAGCAGGTTCTTAAAATAACACTTTTATTTATTTTTCTTTATTGATTTTAGAGAGACAGGAAGGAAGAGGGAGGGGGAGATAGAAACACTGATGAGAGAGAACATTGATTGGCTGCCTCCCGCATGCCCCCCACTGGGGATGGGCCCACAACCTGGGCACGTGCCCTGACCAGGAATCGAACCTGCGACCTCCTGGTGCAGGGTCCACGCTCAACCACTGAGCCACACCAGCTGGGCTTAAAATAACACTTTTAAAACTCTTACTATGTGTCAGACACTTTGCATATTTTGCTACTTAATTCATCACCCTGTATGAGACCCCATTATCACCCCACTTTACAGACGGAAACCCTAGGCTGGAACAAGTTCAGCCGAGTCAAGCCCAGTATCTCGTGTCATAACACTCCAGGGCAGACCACTGCGTACTGTTAACGCAAGAGAACACAGAAGAGGAAGTTGGTTTGCTGACAAAGAGGATGCATTTTGTGTTTAGACATGTTGAAAGTGAGATGCCCAGAATACATATTAAGATGGCAGGTTGCTTGGGAAAGAGGCAGAAAAGTAGGGAAACGGAGTTGTGGAGAATCTATATAAAATGTTGGGAACAGAACTGTCTGTCTACTAGCGCCCACATAGGTCAACCAAAATCAAATGGAGCCCAGCTGGTGTGGCTCAGTGGTGAGGTCGACCCTGCACCAAGAGGTCACCGGTTTGATTCCTGGTCAGGGCACATGCCCAGGTTGTGGGCCTGATCCCCAGTGGGGGGGCGTGCAGGAGGCGGCCAGTCAATGTTCTCTCTCATCGATGTTTCTATCTCTCTCCTTCTCCCTTGCTCTCTCTCAAAAATCAATAAAGAAAAAAATTTTTTTAACCAAATAGATTTTTTTTATCAACGTGTTGTCTACCTTAAAGTTACACAATGTTATATGTCAAGTATATCTCAATAAAAACTAAACACATTTTAGAAACCCGGAATGGAGCAGTGAAAAGCTTTGGAGCTGCCTCCTTTGGGAGGGCTGCTCCCTTTGGGGGCCGTGGGAGCAGGTGGGGTGGGGGTGGAGGAGAAGGAAGAGCAGGAGCAGCCGGCTCCTCTGGAGCAGCAGGACACATCCATGTGAAGAGACAGACGGAAATACTGGACAGCCGGCGCCCCGAGTGAACTATACTTACCTTTATAAGAAACTCATGTCTGTTCTGCAGGTGTTCTCATGTAAGACATACTTCTCCAGATGTTCACGTTGTGAGGGTTCTAACACCACTCAGTAGTACCTCTCCAACTTCCCAATAGGAACATACAGAACTTGTATATTAAAGCCACTATGCAAAAGTAAACAATATTGCCCTGGCCGGTTTTGCTCAGTGGTTAGAGCGTCAGCCTGCGGTCCAGAGAGACCAGGTTCAGTTCCCGCTAAGGGCATGTACCTCGGTTGCAGTTTGTCCCCGGCCCCAGTTGGGTGGTGCGGGTGGCAACCACTTGGTGTGTCTCTTTCACGTCGATGTTTCTCTCTCTCCCTTCCACTCTATCTGAACAAAAAATTAAAAAATGTCTTCAGGTGAGGATAAAAACAACAAAAATGTAAACAATATTTTCTGAGTTCACCAAATTCCGTAAAACACAAGCGATAACCTTCAACACTGTTAAGAGGACACAGGTGTATGCATGAATGGGGAAAATCGATCATTAGAGCAGGACAGCAAGTAAAAAAAGTCACAAATGTATCTTGACAGGAATAAAAGAAATTTAAAAGCTACATGAGAGTGCCAACTTAAACCTATGATGATGAATAAGCAAAAACCTTCAGAATATGAACAGAACCAGAGAGACAGCCAAAAATATAAAAGGTAATTTAATAACAGAATACAAGGAACTCTATTCCAGTCATTTCCACCAATTTATTAATCCCATAAATACTGAGAGCCTACTACCTGGCAAGCACTTTTCTTAAACTTATAAATGTAGGAGACACAGACTATTCCAAACCCTGAATAAACCAAAACCCATGAAATGGAGCAGGTGTAAGTCCACTTGCCACCCTCACAGACACAAGCATGCACACGAGACCACGATGGTACTGCCTGAGAATGTTCGTGGCATGTCCCTGGAAAAGCTCATTCTTATATCTACAAACTTCACAAATACAGAAAGAGAACGAATTCATTTTGATTACTTCTGTGATCAATGACCACGAGAAAGAATGTATGCTAATTTCACTTACCAATATAGATAAAAAAGACCTACATGACTGGTGAATGGGATCCAGCGAAGTACTAAAAACTAGATAAGTCAGTACAAAGGCGGGTTTACCGAAGCAACGCAGGGATAGCTTAACCTCACAAAACAACATGCTCCACCGCAATTACGAATGACGCACTTCGCAGGGCCAGTGGCTTGATCTCTAACTACCACCTTGGTCCAAACCACCACCACCCACCTGGATTACTACCCTGGACTTCCTAACTAGCCTTGTTCTCTGGGCTGCGTAGCAATGAGCTAACCAGGAGCGGGCAGGAGGGATTTCTCCTGAACACCTTCTCAGGGGCCCCCAGTCTCATGGTACCGCCAGCGGTGCCCCCACCAAGCACTCCCCTCCACAGACACCAAGAGAATGGGGGGTCACCTGTGTGCCTGACCATCCTGCCACCTACGAGTCCCAGCCCGACGTTCACCTGCAGTCATAGTCTCAAAAACAGTTGCTAAATGACTTGCATAGAGAAAATATCAATAGCCTTTGACTTATGACATTTCTTTCCTTTTAATAAAAAGGTTTTTAATGATTTTTTAGGGAGAGAAACATCGATGTGAGAGCAAAGCACTGATTGGCCACCTCCTGCTTGCTCCCCACTAGAGACCGAGCAGCCGCCCAAGCATGTGTCCTGACCCAGAAAGGAACCAGTAACCTTTCAGCACACAGGACGACATCCCACCAACTGAGCCACACCGACCACAGGGTGAGTTACAACATTTCTTTTTCAAAAATTATGGTAAACCCAGCCGGTCTGGCTCCGTGGTTGAGTGTCGACCCATGCACCTAGAGGTCACCGGTTTGATTCCCGGTCAGGGCACATGCCCAGGTTGTGGGCCCGATCCCCAGTGGGGGGTGTGCAGGAGGCGGCCAGTCGATGTTCTCTCTCATTGATGTTTCTCTCTCTCTCTCCCTCTCCCTTCCTCTCTCTCTAAAATCAACAAAGAAAAACAAAAACAAAATTATGGTAAAATATATGACATAAAATTGGTTATTTTAACCATTTTAAGTGTATAATTCAGTGGCTATATTTCATTTAACATTTTTCTCCTTCTCATAATTTTTCAATGAGTGTACATCTATATATTTTTTCTAAAAATCAAATACTTAGGTCCTGCTTCTATAAACCAATCATTGTTCTAAGTTCCTTCTATATATTAACATTGTTGTTATAACACAGAACAGTCCTGCGGAATGAGATGTTTGAGCGGAGACGTGACTCATCTAAGGCACGCTGACAGCAGACGGCAGAGGGGTCCCATGGGGCGGCACGCCCACGCGCAGTCTGTGCGTCCACCTGTGCCCTCGCCACCTCACCCTCGCTGCCCAGCACATGCCCTGATGCCTAAGTGTGCCCCTGCGTGGGAACGGCCGACACTGCTGCAACACGGTGCCTTGGTCAGTCAGGATCCACACAACCTGGAGCTAGTGATTTACAATGTTAGGTAGACAATATTCAGTTCTATACAGGCCTGCAGAGCCCTGGACAAAGGTTCATGTCAAGAGAATTTAGCTTACTGTTAACACAAAAAACAATGGGAAATTTTATTTCCTGAGTGGCTACTTAATAATGCTCTTTGCAGCTGAATAGGGGAACAGAAGAATTGCAATTATCTGGTTCAACTCTCCAGAGAAAACAAAACATTCAATTACTTATTTTAAATGTAAATAATCTGAGAAAAATAAGAATCAGAATGAAACAAGTTAAGAAATATTAACTCTGAGTACTTAACCTTGGATTTCAACCATCTAGATATATTGTATCAGATGCTAAACTGGGTGAGTATTTTGCGTGTAAAAGAAGAAGGGGGAGGTTTAAACAAAGAAGAAAGAAAAATGTTAATGAAAAAAATTTATTACCTTTCTTTAACAAATTTAATACATTTGATTTAAGCTTTCTGAAGAAAACATGTATTTCAAGTTCAATACATAGTTAAGTAAAAGTAAAAAAATAAATTGCTAGGATTAAAGTTCACAATGCTTCTAATGTTTCCATTTTGCCAGGTATTTGTAGCAAGCACTTGCTACTTTGTATACTATTCAAGCAAAGTGATCAGAAAAGGCTTTGCACATTCCACTGATTTGCCACCCACTGGCCACTTCTCCATGAGGCGCTAGTGTTACCAAAGTCATCACTGATTCTCTGAGGGGGACAAAGGAAGGGTCTTCACAGCCCCTCCTCTACCGACATAACCAAGCCAATGTCCTACTAGAAATATTTTGAGAGCTTTCCTCCTAATAGCAGGAACCAGACAAGGATGTCTGCTCTCACCACTTCTAACCATCATCGGTTCCATTCAACATGAGGTTCTAGCCAGAGCAATTAGACAGAATAAAGAAATAAATGGATCCACAAAGGAAGAAAGAAGTAAAGCTAAACCTCTATTTGCACATGACATCATCTTGCTGTAGAAAATCCTAAAGAATACACTTATGAAACTACTAAAACCAATAAGTGAGTTCCGCCAAGACGCAGGATACAAGATCAATATAAAAAATCAATTGTACTCTGATGTGGGCAATGCTGACAGGCTCCAGCCCGCACAGGCAAGACCGGATAAAGGGGAGGTAATAAGAACAGCAGGAAGAGGCCACGGTGTGGAAAGTCTACAGACTGGGGTGAAATCCTTGTGCAACAGAGGCCCTGCAATGACATCGGGGTGTCTGTCATGAGGCAAGCCTGGTCCCCTGTGTTGGAAGAAGCTAGCTCAGCCGACAGGAGTTCTGATCCTTGATGACTGTGGAACGGGACTCATGGGGACACAGAACCTGCTCTGGAGCGTACAGACCTGAGTGAACACCCCAGCTCTTGTGCTCATCAATTCTGGGACCTTGGAAAATCACCCTCTGAGTTTCCATCCCATCCAAGGATACTGTACAATGGACGTAAACTCCTACTCCATGCGGGCATACAGTACATGCTCAATAAATGGCAGTTAAAATACCCTCCATAAAAATTTTAAAAAATCAATTGTATTCTATACACCAGCAACAAACTATCCAAAAATGAAATTAAGATAAACAATTCCGTTTATAATACTATCAGAAAGAATAAAATAGTTAGGAATAAGATTAACCAAGGAGGCAAAAACACTTATACAATAAGAACTACAAAATGTGCTGTAGAAAAAATAAAAATACATTTAAAAAAACAAAATGCTGCTGAAAGAAGCTAAAGACTTAAATAAATGGAGAGACATCCTGTGGTTATAAGCAGAAAGACTTAGTATTGCTAAGATGGAAACACTCCAAGTTGATCTACAGGTCCAACGCAATTCCTATAAAAACTCCGGCTGCCTTGCCCTGGCTGGTGTTGCTCAGTGGTGACAGCGTCAGCCTGTGCACCAAAGGGTTGCGGGTTCGATGCCCTGACTCCTTCTCCCCCACTGTCTTGGAAAATCAATGAAAAAAATATCCTTTGGTGAGGATTTTTTTTAATTCCTTTTTTTTTCTTTTTTTTACATTTCTGCCCTTTCTGCAGAAATTGATGAGCTGATCCTGAAGTTCACAGAGAACCTCAAGGAACCCTGACTAGCCCAAACAACCTTGAAAAAGAGCAGAGTTGGAGGCTCACATTTCTTAATTTCGAAGCTTTACTACAAAAGCACAGGAGGCATGATGGTGTGGGACTGGCATGAGGACAGACATACAGACCAGTGGAATAGAACAGAGAGCCCAGAAACGAACCCTCACAGATATGGTCCATGAATTTTCTGTAGGAATGCCAAGTCTACCCAAAGGGGAAGAGATGGCTTTCAACCTAGTGGTGCTGTGAAACTGGACATCTACATGCAAAAGATGAGACCCTCACTGGACACTATATACTGTATAAAAAATAACTCGAAATGATCATGGAGTAGACTTCTTGACTTTGGATTAGGCAATGGTTTCTTAGCTATGACATTAAAAGCACAAGTAACCAAAGAAAGTATATTGGACTTAATCAAAATTGAAAACTTTTGTATCTGAAGTATCATTGTGCTTTAAATGATACTATCAAGAAAGTGAGAAGAAGACCCACAAGACTGGCAGTGCTGTTTAAAATCATCTATCGACAGGAGTGTAGTACTCAGAATACGTAAAGCACATTTATAGCTCAACAATGAAAAAACAAATAACCGAATTCAAAAATGGGCAAAGGATTTGAGTAGACATTTCCCCAAAGAAGACATTTAAATGGTCAATAAACACATGAAAAGATGCTCACATTATTACTTACTAGGGAAATAAAATCAACACCACAGTGAGATAGCCACTTGATGGCCAGAAGGGTGACTATAACGATGAAAACTAAACAATAATAGTGCTGGTGAGAAACTGGAGCCTTCATACATTGCTTGGGGAATGTGAAATGGTACCGCTGCTAGAGAAAACAATTTGGTGGTTCTTCAAAATGTTAACATAAAATTACCACATAATTCAGCAATTCCACTCCGGGCTATACCCAAGAGAACTGAAACATGCCACCACACAAAACCTCGTAAAAAAAATGTTCATAGCAACATGATCTATAATAGTCAAAAGTGGAAACAGCCCAGCCGGTGTGGCTCAGTAGTTGAGCATCGTCCCACGGACTGACAGGTCACCGGTTCGATTCCCGGTCAGGGCAAACACCCGAGTTGCCGGCTTGATCCCCAGGAGGGGGCATGCAGGAGGCAGCCAATTGATGTCTCTCTCTCACATCGATGTTTTTATTGCTCTCTTCCTTCCTCTCTCTAAAAACTCAACTTAAAAAAACATTTTTAAAAAGTGAAAACATGCGCTAGCTGATTTTGCTCAGCGGTTACAGAGTCCTGGGTTGGTTCCCACTAAGGGCATGTACCTCGGTTGCAGTTTATCCCTGGCCCTGGTTGAAGATGTGTGGGTGGCAGCCACTCGGTGTGTCTCTCTCACATCAATGTTTTTTTCTCCCCCCCCCCACCCTCTATCTGAAGATAAATGCAAAAACGTCCGCGAGTAAGGATTAAAAAAAAAAAAAAGTGGAAACAACCAAAACGTCCATATTCAAAATGTGGCATATATCCATACAATGACATATTATTTAGCCATTAAAAGAAATAGCCCTGGCCAGTCTTGCTCAGTGGTTAGAGCGTCGGCCTGCGGTTTGGAGAGACCTGGGTTCAGTTCCCGCTAAGGGCATATGCCTTGGTTGCAGTCTGTCCCCGGCCCTGGTTGGGTTGTGTGGGTGGCAGCCACTCGATGTGTCCCTTTCACGTCGGTATTTCTCTCTCTCTTTCTCTTCCTCTCTCTCCCTCCCACTCTATCTGAACAAAAAATGGAAAAAAATAAATAAATAAATAAAGTACTGATCATGCTACTTATAGCATGGATGAACTGTGAAAACATGCTAAGTGAAAGAAGCCAAAAAAAAAAAAGGCTACTACTATATGATCCTACTTACATGGGATTTTAAGAACAGGCAGATCAACAGAAGCAGAATATTAGTGATTGCCAAGGGCTTGGGGGAGGGGAGGCCAGCCTGGGGAGTAGGGAGTGACTGCTAATGAGTGCAGGGTTTCCTTCTGGGGTGATGAAAATACTCTGGAATTAGACTCTGCTGACAGTGCACAGCTTTGTGAACACACTGAAAGCCAGTGCAGCCCTGGACTGTTTGGCTCAGAGGTCAGAACGCTGGCCCGAGAACCAAGGGGTCTCAGGTTCGATTCCCAGTAAAGGGCATGTACCTGGGCTTGGCAGGTTCCATCCCTGGCCCCCGACAAAGTCATGTGGGAGGCAACCAATCAGTGTGTCTCTCTCACATTGAGGTTTCTCTCCCCCCCCCTTTCCTCCGTCCCTTCCACTCTATCTAAAAATCAAGGGAAAAATATCCTCGTGAGGATTAACTAGATAGATAGATAGATAGATAGATAGATAGATAGATATAAATAGAGAGATAGATAAATACCAGTGCACTGTATACTTTAAAGGGGTAAATTTTATGGTATGTGAACTACATCTCAATTTAAAAACTCAATAGGAAAAAAAAGCCTCTAAGCAACCAAAATACAGATCACAAAGATCCCATAGTGAAGCCATATATTTTCCTCTATTAAAAATAGCTGATTTTCAGCCCAGCCAGTGTGGCTCGGTGGCTGAGTGCTGTCCCAGCACCAGGAGGCTGCTGGTTCAATTCCCAGTCAGGGCACATGCCTGGGTTGTGGGCTCCATGCCCAGTGGGGGGCATGCAGGAGGCAGCCCACCCATGTTTCTCTCTCACTTTGATGTTTCTATCTCTCCCTCTCCCTTCTTCTCTCTAAAAAAATCAATAACATATATTTAAAACTATATACATAAGGATCTGATTTTCACCTGAGATTTAATTATTCTCGCTCTGCATATAATTTGTACGAACCTGGTTGATGGATTCACAGCTTCCAAGCAGGGAGCATAAAGCTGCTACAGACATCGTGACAGGAAGGCTTTGAAAGACACAGAAGACCTTGCCAGCGTAAGGCAGTAGTAAGGGCAAACTGGTCTTCACCTGTTCCTGGCGGTAGCACTGATACATGGCAGATACAATAATCTACGTTTATAGTAATGAAATAACGATGATTAAGATAACAAGAGCGAACCCACTTGTCACTTTCGAATGTGCTAATCACTGTGGAAAGTACTAAACACTTAGTTACTCATTTAATAGCTCCCAACAGCCCTACAAGGGAAGTACTACTATCATCTCATTTTACAGATGAGGGCACTGCAGGACCACACAACGAGGTAAGTGGGAAAGTGAAGACTCAAACTCTGGAGGAGGCTTCAGAGTCCACCCTTAACCAGTACACACTGCCCCTAACGCGCTACTGTTCACGAAAAAAAGGTTCAGCAGTGGTCAGTGTGCTCCGAGACCTGAAGATCTGTCATCTTTATTTCGGTATAAAACTGCGCCCTGGCCTGTGTGGCTCCGGCGGCTGTCCCGTCAGCGGCTGCATTCGATTCCTGGTCTGACTCCTGCTCAGGGTACATGCTGGGGTTGCAGGTTCGAGGATGTACGGAGGCATCTGATCACCGCTTTGCTCTCACATCAATGTTTCTCTCTCTCTCTCTCTTTCTCCCTCTTCCTTACTCTCTCTGTAAAAATCAATTTTTAAAAATCTTTAAAGAAAACGCTCTTTTAGAAAAAGTCTTCTACGGCAGCTGTGATCCACGGGAGAAGGTCCAGTGCTCAGAGGACAGCTCTTTACGATCTCACTCAACCCGTACTGCCAGCCTGCGTCCCCCAGTTCCAGCCACCGGATGCGCGTGTCCCGTACACAGGCAGGGTCTGCCTTTCCATGCCCTGTGTTAAGGCCTTTTCTCCCCTCTGCTGCCTACTAGAGTCCTGCCCTTTAAGACCCGGCTCAGGTAACACAGCCCGTGCCGCGCTCCTGGGGGCAGCGAGCAGAGCCACACTCACAGTGGGCCGCGCCTGTCTCTGGGGAAGCGCTGGCCACGTCGCATCGAGGCGGTGCCCCCTCTCTGCACCTCCCAGAAGGTGGGCAGAGCCCACATCCATGGCAGGTGCGACTACCTTTTGGAAGTCCTGGTACCTGATGAAGTAAAATTACTATTTTTTCCCTTTACTGATGTTAGAGAGGAAGGAGAGGGAGAGAGAGATGGAAACATCGATGAGAGAGAACATGGACTGGCCGCCTCCTGCACGCCCCCCACTGGGGACGGGCCCACAACCTGGGCGTGTGCCCTGACCGGGAATCAAACTGGGACCTCTTGGTGCAGGGTCGACGCTCAACCACTGAGCCACACCGGCTGGACAAATTACTACTTTTTAACTCAACAAAACAAAATGACTAATTAGCTAAGGTCCGTACAGTCAAGGTTTTAACAAAAGTCATTAAATTAATTAAAAGGCACGAAGTTCATTTTCATATAAACTAGAAGTTACAGAGGTTCCGACACACTGAATTCAAGCACCAGAAATTATTTTAAGAAGAAAAAGGCTGCCATCCTAGACCAAGCCTGAGTCATCTGTGGTAGTCAAGATAACGGAATAATGACGTGACTAAAATGCTAAGTGTAAGACAAGGGTTCGAAGAATCTGAAACAACAGAGCCAGCGGAGCGGTGGGTGTGCCCACTTCACGCCCTCAGAAATCACGGTCCCCCATTCAGATCACCCCTCGAGAGAATTCATTCCCTACAAAGTCCTAGTGGGATTTATACTGTTTACTTGTTGTAGATGAGTTAATACTTATTTTCAACTGAATAAAATCGAACACCACTATACCCACACATGACTCAACCTACTTCTCTCCCGTGTGTAATTTCCAGCAGCCGAGCTAATAACACAGAATAGACAATACAGTTTTCAGTGCTGAATAAGAACAGAAGAGTACATAGGAATACCTGAAATAAGTATTAAATTAACTGCACTGCCAAAATCTTGTCTATTTGAAAAGTCACTTTACAAATAAAAGAAATGTCATTTCACTACACTTTATTTGTAAACGTTATCTCAACTACGGGCTCAATGTTCCCCTGTCACCCCGCACTCACAACTCGCCTCGCAGGCGCAGCTCTGGAAAATCTGACCTCTGACTACCTCCTCCCACCGAGCGGAATCCCAACCTCTTCCCCTCGACCCCTCGTCTATCACAAATGTCCGTGAAGTGCAGGGACTCTGAGGGGCCGTGAGTCACCGACTGTCACAGGCAAACACACCTGCTGCCGCCAGGGACAGCCCCCCGTCCTCCAAGGCCACCTCTGCACGGTGCAGGGCCAACTCCGCACCCCGCGGCCCGAAAGGAAAGCGTCGCCCGCAGGCAGCCGCAGGCCTGGACCCACACTGCGCGCGCAGCGCCCCGTTACCTAGGCTGCGAGTTCTCCTCGTACATCCTCTCCTTCCCCTCCTTGAAGAGGCTTATGGTCTGCTTCGTCTTCTTGGTCAGATTCTCCATGAACACGCGGAAGTACTCGTTCTCGCCGAGCGTGTCCATCTTGCCCTCGTAGCGCGACAGCACGGTGCGCAGGTGCTGGTAGGTGTCGGGCAGCAGGTCCAGGATGTAGGGCGGGCTGTTCTTCAGCGCCAGCTTCGGGTTCTGGCACAGCCGCACCACCTGCAGCGACGGAAACAGGGCTGGTACCGGGAGGTCTTTAGCACAATTCCCTTTTTCAGGTTTAAAAGTCATGAAATATGCGCTTCTGCGCAAATGTGAGCGACGGACAAGAACCTAAGGAAGGGCCCAGCCCTGGCCGGTTCGGCTCAGCGGTTAGAGCGTCAGCCCGCGGACCGGAGAGGCCCAGGCTCGGTTCCCGCTCAGGGCACGTACGGACCTCGGTTGCAGTTTGTCCCCGGCCCTTGTTCGGGTCGTGTGGGTGGCAGCCACCCGATGTGTTTCTCTCACGTCGATGTTTCTCTCTCTTGCCCCCTCTCTCCCTCCGGCTCTATCTGAAGATAAATGCATGTATGTCCCCGGGTGAGGATGAAAACAAAGGATCCATGACCCCTGCCCACAGGCAATCAGTTGACCTTCTCAGTGGTCCCCCAGAAGGGTGGGTTCCTAAAGCCACATGGGAGACTAATGATTCAGACAACACATAACAGACTCAACAACTGAGGCAGGAAGGGGGGAGGGGGACACCCACACAAAGCCTAAAAAATGCCCGATGAAATATGGCAGATTCCTCTGAAATGCAAGGCTTCCTTCACAACAGCGTAAGAAAATCCCCCGCGGGACACAAAGACGGCGGCTGCCCTGGGAGGTGACACCGGGGCAGGGACTCTGCACCACCCCCAGGGGACAGGAGCAGAGAGGCCCTGGACCCTGCAAAGCATGGGGCTGAGAAACCTTTTCTTCTCATACAAATGCGGGACTCTCAGAATCTGCCTGGTAATTTTTTTTTTTTAATGTTTTAAAATATGGATTTACTGATTTCAGAGAGAGAGGGAGGGAGAGAGAGAGAAACACTGACCGGCTGCCCATGCATGGCGCACCACCAGGGACCAAACCTACAACCCAGGCACGTGCCCTGGTTTGAATCAAACGGGCAACTTTCCAGGGCAAGGGACAACGTTCAACCAACTGAGGCACACTGGCCAGGCTGGTCACTCCTTCCACCACCTTTACGTTCAACTTTTCTGAGTTCTCATGTTTTAAATAGTCTCTGAAAGAACAGAGAGTAGATGTTGTGGTTAACTTGTGAGTTTGATCCATTTTGTATTTGTTATAATGAGTGATAATTTGCATTTATTCCTACCATTTTGTACCTTCTATTTACATAGATTTTTCCTTATCTGTAAAAGACAAATAGATTAGTAAACAGAAAAGTCTGGAAAGAGACCCACATATATATGGACACTTAACTAATCACAGAGGAAGGGCCTTTTCCAACAACAGCAGTGGAAGAATTGGGAGTATAGTTAGGGGGAAAAAACAAATCAAACTAAACCCTCAACTTACACCATGCCACACACACAAAGCAGCAGCTGGATAGGGTACAGATCCAATGTGAAAGGCAAATCTCTGAAGCTTTAGAAAATAAGAAAAGTATCTTTCACGACTTCACGATAGAGAAACATTTCTGAAACAGGAGCATGAAAAGCATCACCCCAGCTTCCAGTCCCAGTAGCAGCCACAGGTATAGCCAGTGCTCAGAACCTCCCACAACCACACCGAAATGACAACTAAACCACAGAACGGCCATCACCCAGGACCCCTGAAATAGAGCTGAACAGAAACGCTGTAATAAACGTGATGAAGAGGCCACATCAAGACTGGGGACGGGGAGGAGACACAGAGCTGGCTGGTCCCACACTCACATCTAGAGTTAAAAATCGGAAAGCACCCGGCTGGTGTGGCTCAGTGGTTGAGCATCGACCCTGCACCAGGAGGTCGCAGGTTCAATTCCCGGTCAGGGTACATGCCCAGGTTGTGGGCCCATCCCCAGTGGGGGGCATGCAAGAGGCGGCCAGTCAATGTTCTCTCTCATCGATGTTTCTATCTCTCTTCCCTCTCCTCTCTCTCTCAAAATCAATAAAATGTTTTTTTTTATTGGAAGGGACATCTCGGCTTTGGAGGTCCCCACTGAAGAGCGCCAGCCCGGGCTCAGCGCCAGGGCCAGGGGTCCCCATAACTCTGGCTGTGGAAAGCAGCAGGGACTGCGGCCGAGTGAGGTGGAGGCTGCTGGGCCCGGCCTCTTCCTAAGGGGCCGTGCGCGGACCTACTCAGACTCATGCTCTGAGCTCGGAAGGCACCAGGGACCTGCGGGGAGGAGAGAGCTGGAGGGGCAGCTTCCCCCAGACAGAGTGCTGGCAGAGGCCACTGACCTTTGCCAAGCTCCCCCACAGAACTGGCAGGTGGGCACCCTATCTACGTCTCCATCAACCTGCCTAACACTGTTCGCCCACCCCACCCTGGCGATTCCGAGACCCTGCCCCACCCAACTGCGGGTCCAGCCAAGGTGTTTCCAGTGACTTTTCCACGCAAACGGCCTGCCCTGACTAATGCTGTGGACTTCCCTAAACAGCTCAAATGAGCGGCAGTCGCCCTCGCATACCCCTGCCCCTCGCCCAGTGGCCCAGCCCCACACTGGCAGCAGCAGCCTTTGCCCCAGCGTAGCCTCTCCCAGGCCCTTACGAGCCCAGCACAAGTAGCAGCCATTTGGAGATGCCTTGTAGCTCGTGCCGGGTGGCCCCAGGCAGGGCCCAGGCAGCAGCTGACCTTGGCCTGCACCTCCTGGGAGGCCCGAGTCAGTAGACGTGGTGGACTGCTGCAGACCACCCAAGCTCTTCCACAAGGGACACACTCAAGGGGTGGACCCAGCAGACACCAGAGCCCAGGTGAAGTGTGTCCTGCTCCCTGGGGTTGGCCCCTGCAAAGCAGATTCTCCACACTGGTCAAGGCAAGTCCTTGCAGCCTTCCGACCTGGGAATAAGTTCCTCCCACTGACTTGCCAGCAGCAATCAAGGCTCAGCCACAACAGGAGGGTGCACACAGCCCACAGAGGGGCACACCTGGAGCGCCCAGCTCAGGTGACCGGAGAGGCTAAGCCATGGGCCCTACAGGACACCTACTACATGAGGCCACTCTACCAAGCCCAAAAGATGTAGCAGCTCTACCTAATACATAGAGACAAACACAGAGAGGCTGCCAAAATGAGGAGACAAAGAAGCATGTCCCAAATGATAGAACAGAACAAATCTCCAGAAAAAGAACTAAACAAAATGGAGATAAGTAATCTACCAGATGCAGAGTTCAAAACACTGATTAAAAGGATGCTAGATGAACTTAGGGGAGGAGTAGAGAAATTTAGTGAGAACATCAACAAAGAGATAGGAAACATAAAAACAGAGATAGAAAACATTAAAAGAAGTCCAAAATGAAGAATCATTAACTAAAATGAAGAATGTATTACAGGCCCCAGCCAGTTTTCTCAGTGGCTAGAGCACAGGCCTGTGTACCAAAGGGTCGCAGGTTCGATTCCTGGTCAAAGGCAAATACCTGGGTTGCAGGTTCAATCCCTGGCTCTGGTCAGGGTCATACTAGAGACAGCCAATCAATGTCTCTCTCTTACATTAATGTTTCTCTCTCTCCCTCCTTCCCTCCCTTCCACTCTGTCTAAAAATCAATGGAAAAATGAGGATTAACAACAACAACAAAAAAAGATATATTACAGGTAATCAACAGTAGAATACATGAAGGCAGAGGATCAAATATGCAATGTGGACAATAAGGAAGTAGAAAACACCCAATCAGCACAGCAAAAAGAAAATAAGAATCCAAAAAATTGAGGACAGTGGAAGGAGCCTATGGGACAACTTCAAGTATACTAACATTCACATCATGGGGGGGCCAGAAGGAGGAGAGAGAGAGCAAGGGATTGAAAAACTATTTGAAGAAATCATGATGAGAAACTTCCCTAAACTGGTGAAGGAAACAGACACACAAGTCCAGGAAGCACAGAGAGTCCCAAACAGGATGGACCCCAAGAGGCCCCACCAAGGCACATCACCATCAAAAAGCAAAAGCTTAAAGGCAAAGACAGAATCTTTTTTTTTTTTTTTTTAACCTCACCTAAGGATATTTTTCCACTTTTTGTTCAGATAGAGCGGGAGGGAGAGAGGAACAGAGAGAGAGAAAGAAAGATTGATGTGAAAGGGACACATCGAGTGGCTGCCACCCACACGACCAACCAGGGCCGGGGACAAACTGCAACCGAGGTACATGCCCTTAGCGGGAACCGAACCCGGGTCTCTCTGGACCGCAGGCCGACGCTCTAACCGCTGAGCCAAACCAGCCAGGGCCAAAGACAGAATCTTAAAAGCAGCAAGAGAAAAGCAGTTAGTTACCTGCAGAGGAGCTCCCATGAGACTGTCCACTGATTTCTCAAAATAAATTTTGCAGACCAGAAGGGAATGGCACAAAACATTCAAAGTGATGAAAAGCAAGGACCTACAACCAAGATTACTCTATCCAGCAAGGCTATCATTTAGAATTGAAGGAGAGATAAAGCATTTCCCAGACAAGAAGAAGCTAAAGGAGTTCATCACTACCAAACCAGTAATACAAGAAATATTAAAGGATCTTGTTTAAGAAGAAGGAAAAAAACAAAATACAAAAGATAAAAAATATGAATAAAATGGCAATAAATACATATCAACAATTACTCTAAATGTAAATGGGTTAAATGCTCTAATCAAAAGACATACAGTAGTCTGGCCAGTGTGGCTCAGTGGATTTAGCATCATCCCATGGACTAAGAGGTCCCAGTTCAATTCCTAGTCAGGGCACATGCCCATATTGGGGGCTCCATCCCCAGTAGGGGGCCTGCAGGAGGCCGCCGATCAATGTTTCTATCTCTCTCTCCCTTCCTCTCTCTACAAAAATCAATAAAACATATTTTTTTAAAAAGACATACAGGGGCTGAATGGATAACCAAACAAGACCCTTACATATGCTGTCTACAAGAGACTCACTTCTGATCAAAGGACACACACAGACTAAAAATAAAGAGATGGAAAAAGATACCCCATGAAAATGCAGACAACAGACTAAGCTGGGGTAGTAATACTTACACCAGACAAAACAGTCTTTAAAACAAAGACTATAACAAAAACAAAGAAGGACCAAGCAATGCCACCTCTGGGCATTTATCTAAAGAAACACAGGCCTGGCTGGTTGGGCTCAGCAGCGAGAACGTGGATGGGAGAATCCTGGGCTCGGTTCCCGCTCAGGGCATGCACCTCGGTTGCAGTTTGTCCCTGGCCCCAGTTGGGGTTGTGTGGGTGGCAACTACTCGATGTGTCTCTCTCACATCGATGTTTCTCTCTCTCCTCCTCCTCCCTCTCTCCCTCCTACTCTATCTGAAGATAAATGCAAAAATGTCCTCGGGTGCAGGTTTAAAAAAAATTTTTTTTTTAAATAAAAGAAACCCAGCCCTGGCAAATTTCACTCAGTGGTTAGAGTCAGCCTGTGGGCCAAAGGGTCCCGGTTCAACTCCCAGTCAAGGGCGCATACCTGGATTTCAGGTTCAATCCCTGGCCCCAGTCTGGGTCATGCAGGAGGCAACCAACTGATGTCTCTCCCCGCCCCCCCTTCCACTCTATCTAAAAATGTATGGAAAAATATCCTCAGGAGAGGATTAACAACAACAATAAAAAAATATGATACTGACCAAAGACAATAAATAGCCAAATGAAACAGAAGAAAACCAAAACACAGACTCACACATGTACGGAAATTCAGTGGCATAACAAATCAGAGTTCAAGAGAAAAACTACTGGGAAACTAACTGGCTGTCCATATGGAGAAAAATTAAATTAGGTCCCTCAGGCCCTGGCCAGGTGGCTCCGTTGGTTGGAGTGTCGTCCCTTATACCAAAAAATTTGGGTTCGATCCTTCATCCAGGTGTATACGAGAGGCAACTGATCTATGTTTCTCCCTCACATTAATTTTCTCTTTTCTTCTCTCTCTCTCAAAAAAGAAAAAGAAAAAAAAAAATTAGGTCCCTCACATAGTACATGAAAATTAATTTCAAGTGAATTAAGAATCTTACTATGGCCCTGGCCAGTTTGGCTCAGCGGTTAGAGCGTCGGCCCACAGACCAAAGAATCGCAGGTTCGATTCTGGTCAAGGGCACGTACCTCGGTTGTGGTTCAGTCCCTGATCCCAGTCATTTGGGAGGCAACCAATCAATGTGTCTCTCTCACACTGATGTTTCTCTCTTTCTCTCTTTTTCTCTCTCTCCCCCTCACTCCTTCCCTCCCTCCCTCCTATTGTATCTGAAGATAAATGGGAAAATATCCTTGGGTGAGGATTAAAAAAAAGAATCTTACTGTGAGGCTTAGCCGGTGTGGCTCAGTGGACTGAGCATCATCCCACGGACTGAGAGGTTCCGGTTGATTCCCACTCAGGGCACGTGCCCGGGTTGTGGGTTCGATCCCCAGTAGGGGGCGTGCAGGAGGCAGCCGATCAATGTTTCTCTCTCTCCAAAAAAACAATAAAAACATACTTTAAAAAAAAAAAAAAAAAGAATCTCACTGTGAGGAAAATAAAACTTGAAAGTTTTGAGAAAACTATTTCAACTTTTATGATCTCAGAGGAAGAATTTCTAAACACAAAAAAGGAATTAATTATAAGTGCAAAGACTGATTAGTTTGACAACACAAATATTTTAGTTATTATAACTCATAAGAAGGACTGTTGAACTACATTGTATTTATTCACTTAAAAATATCAATGCAATTATAATACTGTATATTCTTGAACGTCCTTTCTACTTTCTTCTTGGTAAACAACCTTGTAATCACTACAATATCCCTCTTTATCTCTAGTAACACTGCTTGCCTTGAAGTCCACTTTATCTTATATAGTTAAACCAGATTCCTTTGGTTGGTGTTTGTGTGGTATATCTTTTTCCACTCTTCTACTTTCAAACTTTCTATATTCTTACACTTAATGTGTGACTCTTCGTATCCAGAATATACTGGGCTTCCTTTTAACCCATTCTGTAAAGTAGATCAAATTGCTTTGTTTTTAAGCAATTTGATCTATTTACACTTAAATTATGAAACTATTATTATTGTGCCCTGGTCAGGTAGCTCAGTTGTTTAGAGCACTATCCCAATACGCCAAGGTTGCAGGTTCGATCCTCAGTCAGGGCACATACAAGAATCAACCAATGAAAGCATAAATAAGTAGAACAGCAAATCGATGTTTCTCTCTCTCTCAAATCAATCAATAAAAAAAACTAGTATTGCAGGTCAAATACTGGCAATTTTATATGGCTCACCTCGTAAGTACGGCTCTCACCACGAGTAATAAAATAATCTATTGTTGGCCTTTTCGAGCTCTTCTACTCCATAGTCCTT
Source organism: Molossus molossus (assembly GCF_014108415.1). Classification (NCBI taxonomy): domain Eukaryota; kingdom Metazoa; phylum Chordata; class Mammalia; order Chiroptera; family Molossidae; genus Molossus; species Molossus molossus. Next base: position 12,486,762 of record NW_023425348.1, on the reverse strand, counting down.
CAGCTCCCTTGGCCTCTTTTGTTTAAACAATTTCTGTTTCCCCAATTAGCTTATCAAACATACATTCTTTTCCTACTCTGTTAGTGATTACCTTAGAGATAACATGCACCTCTAACTCATAAAATCTTATATAAACTAGTCCTTTTACCACTTCCCAGACAATCGAGAAACTTGGAACACTAACTCCATTTGCTCCCTTTTCAAGGTATGTGCTGTTTCTATCATACACTTTAACTCCATTTCTCTTATAAAGTCCACAAGTCATTATTACCATTATTACTCTTTTATACAGCCAACACTCATTCATCTTTACCCACATAACTGCCTTTCTAATGCTTTTCATTGCATCTGAAATCGTTTTCCTTCAATCTAAAAAATATCCTTTATTATTTCTGACTGGCTATAAATTTTGTTTGTCTGAAAACATCTTTATTTTGTATCCACCTTTGTTTCTGTTTATTTTCCATCACCTGTATTTCCATTCTGTGGAAGAGTCTATGTAGCACTGGCCGGTGCGGCTCAGCTGGCTGGAGCATCATTCTGTGCCCAGAAGGGCCGTGGTTTGATCCCTGGTCAGGGCACAGGCTCAGACTGCAGGTTCGCTCCCTGGTTGGGGTGCATGCAGGGAGGGAACCGATCAGTTCTCTCTCTCTCTCTCCATCCCTCCATCTAAAATTTTTTAAAGAAAGAGTCTGTGGAAGAACAGCTGGGGACGACGCAGCGGTCGCTCCCACGCACCGGGCCTGAGGGGCTGCCATGCCACTGCAGGGGCTGGCGGACTCCACGCCAAGCCCAGGAGCGTGTGACACAGCCTCCGTGAGGGGCCGGTGGTCAGGCCTGGGGTCAGTGACCACCGAGTCTCAGCTCCCGGAAGCTGCCCGGAGGTGGTGAGCGAGGGCTCCAGAGTGCAGTGGTCAGCGAGCTTCAGCACAGCCGGTGGGCTGCTGCTCTGGACGACATGACTGACAGCAGTTTCTCATCAAATACTGCTCCTGCCCCGTTCCTTCGCCTCCCCTCTGGAACGTGCTAGGTATGCAGACCTTCTCACCACATTCCACTTGTCTCACACTCTGTTCTGTCTTCTCATCCTTCTAGCGATGCTTCCGCCTGGGTATTTTTTCCTGATTTATCTTCCATTTCACTGATCCTCTCTGTAGTTGTATCTATACTGCTGTTAAGTCTACCCACTAAGTTCTTAATAATCAGTTCTTATGTTTTTCAGCTAGAATTCTATTTCATTCTTTATCATTTCAAGTATCTGCTGAAATAATCAACGTTGTTCTTAATTCTTCTAACACATTAATCATAAATATACCTTTGGTCCATGACTGATAACTCAAATATCTGTATCTTCATAGGTATGTTCCTACTGTCCATTTTTCCTCTTGGTTTTCAATTGCATTTTGTCTTTTCATATGCCTAGTCATTTCTTATGGAGAGCTAAACATTGTATATTGAAAAGTATAAAGTCAGGCTGAGGCTACAGGTGATATTACTCATAAAGGATTTACTTTTGGTTCTGGCAGGCGGATAGGCGATGGACACTAGGAATCCCAGATTCTCTGAATCCAGAATTCAGAAGATTGAAAAACTGGGCTACAGTCCTTAAAAAGACTGGTCTGCTCCTGTTTCACTCTTACACCTATGATTTAGGCCCTCAGGGACCAACCCAAAACCCCAGAGTGTTTCCCGGGCCTCTGCCTCGGCAGGCTCTAATCCGTGTTCTGTCCCCGTCGACTAAGTATTTTGAGGAGTCTCAGCAGCCTCTCAATGACCTGATGGGCAGGCCGCTCAGACCTCGCTCACCTCTCCGCGCTCCCCTCGTCCTCCCAAGGGCGCCCTAACTCCTCACTGCCCTAGAGCTCGTCAGCCTCTTCTAGCACTTTCAGTGCTCAGCGAACAGTTAATTTAAACAACCCAGTCTAACATTTGCAGAAGTCGGACATCTTACTCGTTATTTCACACTTTTAAATGCATATATTTTGCCCTGGCTGGTTTGGCTCAGCTCGGCCCGCGGACCAGAGAGTCCTGGGTTCGCTAAGGGCATGTACCTCGGTTGCAGTTTGTCCCTGGCCCTGGTTGGGGGGTGCAGGTGGCAGCCACTCAATGTGTCCCTTTCACGGCAATGTTTTTCTCTCTCTCTCTCTTCCTCTCTCTCCCTCCTGCTCTATCTGAACAAAATAATTAAAAAATGTCCTCGGGTGAGGATAAAAAAAAAAAGCATATATTTTTGTGTCGCCAGAAGCTCTTTATAAACTGTTTGATATCTGAAGGATTCCAGTCTACCAACAGACCACATCTTAACCACTGCTCCCACAGTGCTTAACATTTATATTGTTTTCAAGTCTCCAATACTGCAGTATCACTGTGATGATCTTTGGGTATTTTATTCCTCTACATATCAGATATTTCCTTAGGACAGACCCCCAGAAGTGGGATCATCGGGTCCACCGAAAACAACTGCAAAGTTCCACTTAATAACCCCCATCAGTGTCTCTCTAGATGATGAGACAATATTCTATTTTTAAAGCTGGATATTTTATTCTCTGTATACGACTGCCTAAACTTTTGAAAACAGGCCTACATATGAGCCTAGCAGATAAACACAAGCTATATCAACAAATTTGCTTGAAGTATGAATATTTCAACTGCTTCGGGAATTCCTCTTGCTGTCAAGGATTTCAAGCCGAAAGAGAATGTCAGAGCCAAGAAAAAAGACCCCGCCTCAGAAGACAACTATGTTCTAAGTACGACAGAGTCAAAACTTCTTATTAATAAGACAAATGCAGACCATCCCCAATGTATATTTGTTCCATTCCAAAACCTCGTTTGTGCCCTGGCTGGCTTGGTTCAGTGGTTAGAGCGTCAGCCAACCAATGAGTCTCAGGTTCGATTCCGGCCAAGGGCACACACCTCAGTTGCAGTTCGTCCCTGGCCCTGGTGGGTCGTGCGTGAGGCAGCCAGTCGATGTTTCTCTCTCCCCCCCTCCCTCCCACTCTATCTGAAGATAAATAGAAAAATATCCTCGGGCGAGGATTTAAAAGAAAAACAAAAACCTCATTGTAAATCGGCTGTTTATAATTCAGAATATATTTTTACAGAATATGGGTACATACATAAGAAATGTTAAAGCGGCGGTTCCTGGGTCAGCATGGGGAAGGAAGGAGGGGAGACCACTGAAATGAGGAGCAGGATCTGGCAAAGACGACGAGCGGTGTATGACTGAAGGTTCTTCTTTTCGGAGAAAGCGGAACAGGAAATGGGACCTACAACACAGCTAGGAACACTCAACACCATTAAGGAAGGGCTATGTCCTTGCGCTAAAACAGGAAGCAAAGGAGACAGGACTGGTTCCGAGAGAGACAGGCTCAGAGATAGGGAGCAGCGGGCTAGAGAAGGTTGGACCTAGTGGTTTTGGTTTTCCTTCGTGTATCTATTCAACAAATGCAGGGTGGGGCAAACGCAGGCTTGCAGTTGTTTGGATGGAAAAAGAATACAATGACTAATAAAAACAAAGAGTAAACCCTGTGTTTTATGCACTCAATCGGAAACCTACGTTTGCCCATCTGCATATTGCACACACTGACACAAAAATGAGAAAGACAACACCCCTGAGTCTGAGACGAGTAAGGCCAGAAACAATTAAAAAAAAAATCAACATGAGCCCTCGCTGGTTTGGCTCAGCAGTTAGAGCGTCAGCCCACGGATCAAAGAGTCCCAGGTTTGAGTCCAGCCAAGGGCATGTACATGGGTTGCATTTTGTCCTCGGCCCCGGTCGGGGTCGTGCAGAAGGCAGCCAACCAATATGTCTCTCTCACATCGATGCTCCCCCCCCACTTCCACTCTATCTAAAGATAAATGGAAAAAATATCCTCAGGTGAGGATTTTTTTTAAAGTATATATTTTTTAAAATAGAGTAGTGTAATAAGAAAGCCCTGGACAGCACTTCAGAACAGTGAACACGGAAAGCTGTCCGAGACAGATTTGGGTTAAGAGTTGCAGTCACAGGAAGGCATTGGCCGTGTACACTCAGCAACAGAGCAGCCCAATCAGAAGGGAAACTAATCCAAGAGCCTCAAGTAGGCACAGGTTGGATCTGTGACAGAAAGGCCGGTGACGCTAGAAGGCAGAGAGCCAGGTGACTGAGACACAGGTGTGGAGTAGGCAGAGAATTAACAAGGACACATTATGACGAAGTCTAAAAGGTAAGTTTTTACGTTTCCAATTAATATTTAAAAGGACCAACTGTGTTAGCATCTTGACAAGATTGCATCAAAAAGTCCAATCCAAATGGCCTGTGTTGGTCATTTGCCTCGAGTGACTGTCGTAACCTCCGAGCCCCAGTTCTTCATCTGTAAACGGAGATGAGGCCCTCCTCACAGCGAAGCATTTGGAAAGAGCGTCCCCAATGAAGCGGCTTTCAGTCAGTGTCAGTTTCCTCCCCGTTGCCATGCGGGGCTTCTGTGCGGGGCAGGCGGATTTATCACTGAAGACACAACAGCAGACCTCATGCCACCCTCTGTGGACTCCCGGAAACTGACACCAGGGCCGCTACCATCCTGGCCCATGCCACAGCTGCCTGCCCGATTCTGCCTGGTCTCTGACTAACTGGCACCGAGGAACAGAGAAAAAACAGCAGGCCACCCAGGAACAGGGTGACAGCACTCTACAGACACGGCAGTGACCACCCCTTCAAAGGTCCACACCAAACAGAGCTCCCAGGAAAAGCATTTATATTTACATCCAGGGCTGAACATATGAACTCATATATTCTTCCTATTTAAAGGCAAATGTAGTAACATCTCGTAATTCACGTTAAAATGTAGGATTTTCCTAAAATGGCTGAAAAAAAAGATGTATTATTTATTTATTTATCTATTTTTATCCTCACCCGAGGACATTTTTGCATTTATCTTCAGATACAGCAGGGGGGAGAGAGGGGGTGAGAGGGAGAGAGAAACATCAATGTGAGAGAGACACATCAAGTGGCTGCCACCCGCACGACCCAACCAGGGCCGGGGACAAACTGCAACTGAGGTACATGCCTTGAGCAGGAACTGAACCCAGGACTCTCTGGTCCATGGGCCGACGCTCTAACCGCTGAGCCAAACCGACCAGGGCAAGATGTATTTTCTTTCAATAACAACGAGAAAGCTAACATTGCTCCAATCGTACATACATTGCCCCACTTATAACATGCAATCAATAAATGTTGTTAATGACAGTGAACTGAAAATGTATCGCCCATCCCCCTGAACACACCAGGTTTACACTATCAGAAGTTAAAGAACGTCTCCAAAATCCTCGATCCATCCGCATCTCAAACCAGTGCCGTGGCCTCCCAGGGGTGTTCTATAGCCCTCCTCAGAATGTGACCTTGTAAGAACACCTGTAGATTAAGTGTCTGCTTTTCTCAAGATCTTTTTGAGACAACGAAACATCGAATCATCGCGTGTCCAGGGAAATCAGCACCCAGTAACAACTCTGAATCTTTAATGCTAACACAGACAATAAAGACAAGATATAGGTAGACCTACTCTTTGGATATTTACATCTTCTGGAAAGAAACTTTAAAAATGCCCTAAATATTTGTAACCTCTAGGAGAAAAGTCAATGGTGAACAAACAGCAGAGGCCGAAAGCCTGCCTTTGGTCCTCAGTGGACGTTAAATTGGCAGTCGTGCTTAACGGAAGCACAATGCACTCCGAGCTTGAAAACGCTCACCAAGCACTTCTGAAAGACCAAGCATTTTCCTGCCAGTCCGCTCCCTGCGTGGCCAGCGCCCCCTCGCTCTCCGAGCACAGCGGGACTCGGCTGCCCTCTGTTCACTGCTGCACACTGGCAGACCCCGCAGAACAGCGGCGGGGGGACCCCCGTGCGCGGCGGGGGGACCAGGCGCCCTGTCCAGCCGCCAGGCCTCCGTCCACGGCAGCTTGCTCCGAGCTCCGCTCCGAGCTCTGCTTCTGCCAAGACTCAGTGGTCGAGAGAAAAAATGTGGACAGTTCTATGGTCACCATAGAGAGAAATAAAATGATGCCTGAAAACTGCTGGATGCTGAAGAGGGGAAAAGCTCCAGAGAACAATGCCCAGGCCTGACCCCATGCTGCGCACAATGTTTCCCAACACGGAGGAATCTGTATTCCTAATTAAGCAGAAGACGATAAGCATGCAGACTGTGAAGGGCCAAGTGTTTTTAACTCTGTGGATCTCCGCTCATCCGTGGGAGCATTTTTCATTTCCAACTTTTTCATACATTAAAACATGATTAAAAATAAGTGTTATGCCTCAAAGACGAGTACTCAGTGTGTTGAGCTACACATCAAATGTGTCAAATTTGAACCCGGTGCTAAAAAATCAATGTTGCCCAAGAGAACAGGGAGGAGAGCAGGAGAGAGGCCAGAGCAGGGGTCTGGAGCCCTGGTTCTATCTAACCCGATGAATGACGTGAACTGGCTACGTGACCTCAGACGAGTTATTCCTCTCTCTGGGCCTCAACTTCTACTCTCTACACATGAGAGACATCAAGGAATTTCTGAAGTCTCTTCAGACTTTAATTTCCGAACGTCTTCTAAAAACTTCAAGTTTCAGAAACTCAGCAACTCAGAAACCTGAAGAGATGGAACAGCTGGACACGTGTAAGTATGTACATTAGCACACTTCCCCCCAAGACAACCTGCTTCCACCACAATCCTGTCCAGTGTGGGTGTGCAAATATGGCAGCTGATTCCTGTGATCTTAGGTGGAAACTACGTTGGCATCTTTCCACACTCACACTTCTATTGAACAGGAACAGGTGCCAGGGAGTGCCAGGTGACTGAGCACAGGCACTCTTAGAATCCGGGGAGAGAACCAAAGGCACACAAAGGGCTCCAGGTAGCTCTGTGGGCAACTGTTACTTACCACCTGAGGAGACAAGGCAGGATGCTGGAAATGAGCAAGGATGTTAGACCAATATGCTGCTCCACAACCCTCTCTGAATTAGGGTCAGACACCCCAAAGTGATGCTAAAATTATTTCATCTCCAGCTCATTCTCAGTATTCGGTGAGGACTAACAAAACAAATAATAACCTACAAGAAATGTATATCCATATTATAAAATCTTATACAGGGCCCTAAAAAAATTCAAGAAGCCCTAGCTGGGTGGCGCAGTGGGTTGGAGCGCCCTCCTGTGCACCAAAAGGCGCAGGTTCGATTCCCGGTCAGGGCACATACAGGAGGCAATGGATCGATGTTTCTCTCTCACACTGATGGTTCCCTCTCTTTCTCTCTCTTCCTCTCTCTCTAAAAATTAATTTTAAAAGACATATCCCAAGGGAGGATTTAAACTTTGTTTCTTTAATTCAAGAAGATATATAAGGATGTTAACATGTAAAGTCTTCATGATGTAGCAAATTTTCAAAAAGAATATAGAACCAAATTTGTTTTAAAACACCATTTTTACTCAAAAATGTGTAATTTTGGTCAAGATGTTGTGTAGGTTAAAGCGTTCCTCGCCTCCCACAACTGCATCAAAATGACAACTGAACGACAGAACAACCGTCATGCAGATCCCTCATGCAGATCCGCCTGACATCTGACTGAATGGAAGCCCCCAACTGGGGAATTAAAGCAGCAGCCACATCGGAATTAAAGGGCAGGGGGTGGAGACGAGGAACAGGCTGGCCCCACACCCACGTCGGGAAGGGTATCTTGGGATACTGAGTGATCCCAGTCCCACACCAGACCCTTCAGCCCCCGGTCCCAGTGCAGGGAAGAGAAGTCCCCGTATCTGGGGCTGTGGCGAGTGACCCGAGGCTGCTGGAGTCCCAGGCGGCTCCTCTTAAAGGGTCCGCGCACACGGACTTGCTTGGACTCGCTCCCTCTGAGCCCCAGCACTGGGCAGCAGCTTGAAAGGAGCCAGGACACACGGGGAGGAACTAACTTCTCTGCCATCAGGGCCAGGGTGGGGGGAGGGGAGATTTCTCCCAGAAAATCGTGCTGGCAGAGGCCATTGTTCCTCTTCTGAGCCCTCCCCCCACAGAGCCCACAGGCTGGCACCCTGTCTGAGTCTGTCAACCTGGCTCACACTCTTTGCCCTGCCCTGGTGATGCCCCGAGGCCCCGCCCCACCCAACTTGCAGGCTCATCCAAGCTGCTTCCAGTGAATTCCAACTGAATGGCCTGTCTTGGCTCAAGCTTCAGACTTTCCTAAAATCTCTCAAACAAGCAGCAGCTGGCCTCAGCGAGCCCCACACCCCTCGCTAAGCAGCCCCAGGCCCTGCACTAGCAGCAGCCTGCCTTGGTTCCCAACTGGGCCCCTCCTGGGCACCTCCAAGCCCAGCATGAGTAGCAGCCTCTGCAGATCACTCTGTAGCTCGTGCCAGGTGGTCCCAGGAAGGGCACAGGCATTGGCTGACTTTGTACCTCCCAGGAGGCCCAGACCCAGTGCACCCAGTGGTCAGCCTCAGACCACACTGGTTGACAACCCCACCACCTCCATGGGTGACACACTCAAGGGGTGGACCGTGTGAGCACCAAAGCCCCACAGAAGCAAGTCCTGCTCCACAGTGTCGGCTCCTACACAGCAGCTCTTTGGCTGTAGTCACAGCTGGTCCTCACAGCCTATTGGCCTGGAGGTCAGTCCCTCCCAGTGATGCCAATCAAGGCTCAACTATAGGACAGTGCACACAGCCCACCCAGGGGTGCACCTGGAGGGCCCAGCTCAGGGGACTGTGGAGGCTGAGCCACTGGGCCCTACAGGAAACCTACTGCACAGGCCACTCTACCAAGTCCGGGAGACACAGCAGCTCTACCTAGTACATAGACACAAACACAGGGAAGCAGGCAAAATGCAGACACAAAGAAACATATCGCACGTGAAATAACAAGAGAAATCTCCAGAAGAGAACTAAGTGAAATGGGAGCAAAAAAACTATCAGATACAGAGTTCAAAACAATGGTTATAGAGATGCTCAAGGAACTTAGAACTTCACGGAACTTAGTGAGAACAACAACATGAAAAGGGACCAGTCAAAAATAAAAGATACACTAACTGAAATGAAGAAGAATTCACAGGGCATTAACAGTAAAGGATACTGAGAATCCAATCAAAGATGTGGAATATGAGGAAGCAAAAAACACCCAATCAGAACAGCAAAAAGAAACAAGAATCCAAAAATATGAGGATAGTGTAAGGAGCCTCTGGGACAACTTCAAGTGTGCCAACATTTACATCATGGGGATGTCAGAAGGAGAAGACAGAGAGCAAGAAATTGAAAACCTATTTGAAAAAATAATGACAGAGCCATCCTGGTTTTTCTCAGCGGTTAGAGCATTGGCCCGTGGACCTAAGGGTCAAGGGTTCGATTTCTGGTCAAGGGCATGTACCTGGGTTGCAGGTTCGATCCCCAGCCCCGGTCAGGGTCGTGGAGGAAGCAACCAATCAATGTTTCTCTCTCACATTGATGTTTCTCTCCTCTGTCTCTCTCTCTCTCCCCTCCCCTCCAGTCCACTCTATGCAAAAAAAAAAGAAAAAGAAAAAAAAGAAAAATATCCTCAGGTGAAGATTAACCAAAACAAAAACAAAAAAAATAATAGTAATAACAGAAAACTTCCCAAACCTGATGAAGAAATAAACACACAAGTCCAGGAAGCACATAGAATCCAAAATAAGATGAATCCAAAGAGCCCCACAGCAAGACACATCATAATTAAAATACCAAAGGTTAAAGACAAAGAGCGAACCTTAAAAGCAGCAAGAGAAAAGCAGTTAGTTAACTACAAGGGAGCTTCCATAAGACTGTCAGCTGATTTCTCAACAGAAACTTTGCAGGCCAGAGTGAGTGGCAAGAAATATTCAAAGTGATGAAAAGCAAGGACCTACAACCAAAATTACTCTACCCAGCAAAGCTATCATTTAGAACCAAAGGACACATATTGTAGCTTCCCAGACAAGAGTATTACATGAAATATTAAAGGGTCTTCTTAAGAAGAAAAAAGATAAAAATTATGAACAATAAAATGGCAGTAAGTGCGTTATCAATAATTGAATCTAAAAATCTAAATAAACGAACAAGCAGAACAGAAACAGACTCGTAGATACAGAGAACATTTTGACACTAGCCAGAAGGGAGGGGGGTTGAGAAGATGAGCAAAAAAGGTGAAGAGATTTAGAAGTATAAATTACTAGTTATAATGTAGTCATGAGGATGTAAAGTACAGCAGAGGGAATATAGTCAATAACATTCTAATAACTATATGTGGTGTCAGATGGGTATGAAATTATATAGGATGGTCACTTAACTTTTTTTTTTTTTTTTATCCTCAACCGAGGACATTTTTTCGTTTTTTGTTCAGATAGAGTGGAAGGGAGATAGAGGAAGAGAGAGAGAGAAACATCGACGTGAAAGGGACACATCGAGTGGTTGCCACCCGCACAACCCAACCAGGGCCGGGGACAAACTGCAACCGAGGTACATGCCCTTAGCGGGAACCGAACCCGGGTCTCTCTGGACCACAGGCTGACGCTCTAACCGCTGAGCCAAACCGGCCAGGGCCCTCAACTTTTATAATGTCTAATCACTGAGGTGTACACCTGAAACTAATATAATATTGAATGTCAGCTGTAATTGAAAAATAAAAAATGATCTTAAAAATGTATGATACTTTTGAAATTTAAGAATGTAATAACTAAAATTTTAAACAGAAATGGGATGTTCTGTTGCCATTTCTTTTTTAAAAATCTCTCAAGTTTGTCTGAAATGAAAGCACCTGTGGCCGGGAGCCTTGCTGCTCCAAGTGTGGCCCCCAGACCAGCGGCACTGACTCCCCCTGGGAGCTGGTCAGGAACGGGCTCTCCGGCCACCACCCAGATCCACTCAGATTTTACATTTTAACAATATCCCCAGATGACCTGAGTTCATGTTAAAGTCCAGGTTCATAAGAAATCACTTAACAGAATCTGAATACCAGCTCAAGATCCAGATAAAAAACAAAGGTATTAGCTGGGTGACTTAGACATGTTATTTCCTCTCTCTGAATCTCAGTTTCATTCTCCTAAACACATTTGAGCTTTTCATGGATCAACAGATGTGAAATTGTAAACTGCTCTACAATATAACGAATGATCAGAACTTGGTTATCAGTCTTAGTAAACACTATAAAGTCGACAACATAATCAAGTCAATACATCTTCCGGAGACAATGCTGTCCACCCAACCTTCTCAGAACCACTCAGGGAAAAGCATGGGGACGGAAGTGATGGACCCCAAATTGCAGATAGTAGTTACCTCTCTGGAGAGGGTAGTCATTTGGGGATATGACAGTAAAGGGGGACTTTTATATGTTGTTCTGTGCATTTTATGATTCATAAATTATTTTTGACAAAGACTGCTGCATTTATGTACTGCTATTCCAAGTGGGTGGAAGAAAGGAGGCAGGAATGAGGACCCCATGCCACCACTGAAGTGTGGCCTCACTCTAAGACTTCCCCAGGGCTGCTCCCAGAGCCAGAGGGAAGCAGCAGCCAGTGGTGCTGATGAGAAGGTGCCCAGGCCGCAGAGTCTACTAACCAAGACTCCGCATCCAGCCCAAAAGCTGCAGAGAGAAGACCCAGAGTCGTGCTCATTTCTTCTCCGGGAACCATGGGAGTTTCTATGACAGGGCCCTGCATCTCCCGGGTGGGGGGGGGGGGGTCCCCGAGAGGGCACCACCAGCGCCATCGAAGCCCCTCCCACTCCTCTCTGGAGCTGCGCAGGAGGGCATGGTGGGCAGAGCCGAGCTGGCTTCACTGCTCCCTGTTGACTGCTCCCACCTATTCCTTCCAGCACAAAATGTGCTGATCATGAAAACATTCACAATGACTTGCTTGTTATACCCCCTCTTCTGACAAACCTCGTGTAGAACAGAACTAGCAACTTCCCTAAAAACTGTGAGGGAAGCTCAGGCTCGGCTGTCACAGGAAGACTTAGTCCTTTTCTCTTTTAATGTTCCAGGACGGCCATCAGGGAAATAACCCTGCACTGTACGAGCGTTACTGTGTGTCTGACTGCAGCATGAACTTGGCGGAAGTGAAGAGTCGGGGACCCACGAGCTCCTGACTTCTCAGAAGGACACTGCTGACTCAGAACACACAGGACGGGCAAAAGCAGGTTCCAGCTACGAGTATGCAAAACAGAGTTTATTCCTGTGTTATTATTTATTAAATATTGTAATGTTTTCCATGCAAACAACTGTAGCCCTACTTTTGCCCTACCCTGTATTAAAAACAGGTTTTACTATCGCAAGAATCACCAAAAACTTCAACTGACATCACAAATTGAACAGAGCAGATTACCTTCTTCCCTGGTCTAATGCTACTTTCATTCTGTACACCTTGCAAAAATCATCTGAAATGCTCCACTGAGCTCCTATGTCATAAGGAACTACTAAAAATTGTATATCCTTTGGGGGAGCTCTTAATAGGTATCAAAACAGCACTTCATGTTCTGCAGTGACTTATGTTATCTTTATAATCAAAAAGGGTAAAATTACTTATAATGTCACTTCAATTCAGCACGAAAAATACAAAGATCCCCTACCTGGCCCCTAATTAATCATATGGAAAATAAGGGAATATGTTCTGATCCCACTGTACTTTGAGTGACAGCACTTCACTCAGTAAGTACTGTGTCTTAGACACAGGAACTGAAGTTGAGACAAAGCCTTGGTCCTGAAGAGCTCTAGCTGGGGGAGAGAGATGGAATAAAAAGTACAAATGTTTCCACAGATAACTTGAATTAAGTATAATGGGAAAATAATGTGTTCAGGCCTCTAAGATCATTATACAAAGTAACCAGTACATGTAACTCGGAGAGAGACTAATCGTTAACAAAAAAGTAGATAACAGGTATTTCACTGGATGGTATTAATTAATATTCGATATTATTCGAGAAAATGTCTGCTTCGATAGAGTGACTGGCAGGGCGTCTGTTTATGGGCACAATGCTATTGTGTACTGACACCGGTCACTTTCTGAGACTCTGGTGTACACCCGAGAAGCAGCGGTATGGAGGAAATCACTAAAACTTAGAAGGCAGTAATCCTGGCATCCAAGTCAGGCTCCACTGTGAACTAAGTTATATAACCTCTCTGAGCCTATCTTCATCTATGAAAACGGATGACAGCCCTGGCCGGTGTGCTCAGCGGTTAGAGCATCAGCCTGCAGACCAATGCGTCGCGGGTTCGATTCCGGTCAAGGGCATGGACCTCGGTTGCAGTTCGTCCTGGCCTTGGTCAAGTCGGGTGGGAGGCAAGCAGTCGATGTATCTCTATCACATCGATGTTTCTCTTTCCCTCTCGCTCTCTCCCTCCCTCCCACTCTGCCTGATGATGGATGAAAAAATATCCTCAGGTGAGGATTAAAAAAATAAAAATAAATTAAAAATGGATGATAGCCCTGACCAGTGTTTCTCAGCAGTTAGAGCAATGGCCCCACACACCAAAGGGTGGCAAATTCGATTCCCAGTCAAGGGCAGGTACCTGGGCTGCAAGTCCGATCCCTGGTCCCGGCTGGGACACATGCAGGACACAACCAATTGCTGTGTCTTTCTCACATCGATGTTTCTCTCTCTCCCCCTCCCTCCACTCCCTATAAATAAATAAATGGATGGACGGGTGATACCATTAAAGGGCTAAGCAAGAAATAAGTCAGTTTAATGGGATTACGGTGTATGCCCATCCCCATGACTTTCCCTCTCAGTAATTCCTCTGGGGCACACAGAGCAATTAACACATATTTACAAAGCAGGCCCAAGACTGGACACTGCAGGACACAGCAGACCGCAGTTGCTGTCCACATGAAGTTTATAATCTTGAGAAATTAAGATAAACACAGAAAAACATGTGTTTAAACTTAAGAGATCTCTTATCATCCTGTACATACTCACATGGTCAATTTATTACTATAATAGAATCTCTTGTATGAAAATTTACACCAAGCACTCTGCTTGGGATTCAGCGACCATGCAAACATAGGAAGAAAGGGAGGAAGAAGTCCAATGAGATATACTGATTCAGCCACGGCTTGGTAGCTCGATTGGTTAAAGCGCTGTCCCAATGCACCAAGGTTGCAGATTCGATCCTCAGTCGGGGCACATACAAGTAACATGAATGCATAAATATGTGGAACAACACATACATGTTTCTCTCTCTCTCCCTCTAAACATCAATAGATTTAAAAAGTTAAATAAACACATACTGATTCATAAATGCTATTAAATGCATCTTACTTCCCAAATACAGGATGTCACCCAACTTAAGGTGCTCTCGGGGGAAGGAGGCAGGTGGGCGGTGCCAACAGGGGCAGGGAGGGAGGGAGCAGAAGGAAGAAGGATCAGCTTGTGATTTTTTTTTTTTTTTTTTGAGTGTACAACCTAATGATTTGATATATGTATATGTTGCAAAATGATTACCAAAATAAGTTTAGTTACCATCAATCACCTCACATAGTTACAATATTTTCTTGTGATAAAAACTTCTAAGATCTACTCTTAGCAACTTTTCAGTATATACTACCGTTACTTACAGTCACCATGCTGTACACAGCGTCTCCAGAACTTACGCTGTAACTGGAAATCTGTCCCTTCGACAACATTCACTCATTTGGCCCCGTCCTCACCACCCGACTCTGACAACCACTAATGTGTTGTTTCTCTGAGTTTAGTTTTCATTTATTTACTTATTTTTCATTTATAGTGACATTTACTGTTCTATTAGTTCCAGGTGTGCAGCACAGTGGCTAGACATTTATATAACTTACAAAGTGATCCTCCCAGTAATCCTAGTACCCACCTGACACCATACATAGGCACCACAATATTACCGAGTATATTCCACATGCTGTACTTTACATCCCCATGATTACTCTGTAAATGCCAATTTGGACTTTTTTTCAATTTGTACTTTTTTGTTCTTGTTTATTATTTTTCATTTTTAGAGAGAGGGAGAAAGGGAAACATCGATGTGAGAGAGAAATATCAATCGGTTGCCTCCCGTACATGTTGCCTCCCGCACACGTCCTGACCGGGGATCGAACCTGCAACCTGGGTATGTGCCCTGGCTGGGAATCAAGCCCACCACCTTTTGGGATGATGCTCCAACCAACTGAGCCACACCAGCCAGGGTTCAATTTGTATTTCTGAATCCCTTCACCTTTTTCACTCCGTCCCCCAACCCTACATCCATCCAGCAACCATCACTTTGCTCTCTGTATCTATGAGTCAGTTTCGTTTACTTATTTTGTTTCTAAGATTCCACAAATAAGTGAAATTATAAGAATCAACTTTTAAAAACACTATTTCATTTTTCAATTACAGTCTACGTTCAATATTATTTTGTACTACTTTCCCGTGTACAGCACTGTGGTCAGACAATCATAAACTTTAAAAAGTGATCCCCCGATATTTCAAGTACCCACCTGGCACCAAACATAGTTATTACAACATTATTGACAATATTGCCCGTGACTATTTTTTAACTACCAATTTGTACTTCTTAATCCCTCCCCTTTTTCGCCCAACCCAACACATTTCCCCTTTAGCAATCATCAGTCTGTGTTTTGTTTGTTCATTTATATTGTTCCTTAGATTCCACATGTAAGTGAAATCACATGGTACTTGTCTTTCTCTGACTGTGTATTTCACTGAGCATAATACCCTCCAGGTCCACCCACACTGTCACAAATGGTAAGCTTTCACTCTTTTTTATTGCTGAGTAATATTCCATTGTACAGCCCTGGGTGGTTTGGCTCAGCGGTTAGAGCGTCAGCCTGCGGTCCAGAGAGATCTGGGTTCAGTTCCCGCTAAGGGCATGTACTTCGGTTGCAGTTTTGTCCCCGGCCCTGGTTGGGTGGTGCAGGTGGCAGCCACTCAATGTGTCCCTTTCATGTCGATGTTTCTCTCTCTCTCTCTCTTTCTCTCTCTCTCTCTCTCTCTCTCTCCCTCCCTCCCTCCCTCCCTCCCTCCCACTCTATCTAAACAAAAAGTGGAAAAGTGTCCTCGGGTGAGGATAAAAAAAAAAATATTCCATTGTACATTCGTACCACTGCTTATTTATCCACTCATCTTTTGATGGGCACTTCGCTGCTCCCATATCTTGGCTATTGTAAATAGTGCTGCAATAAACATATATTCTTTTGAATTAGTGGTTTGGATTTCTTCAGATATATATTCTGAAGTAGAATCGCTAGGTCATAAAGCAATTCCACTTTAATTTTTTGAGGACCCTCCATACTATTTTCCATGGTGGCTGTACCAGTCTGCATTCCCACCAACAGAGCACGAGGGTTCCCTTTTCTCCACGTCCTCGACAACCGTTGTTGTCTACTGATTTACTGATGACAGCCACCCTGACAGGTGTGAGGTGGTATCTCATTGTGGTTTCAATTTGCATTTCCCTGATGATGACTGATGTTCAGCATCTTTCCTTATGTCTATGGGCCATCTGTATGTCCTCCTTGGAGAAGTATCTATTCACGTCCTCTGCCCACTTTCTTTTTTTTTATCCTCACCTGAGGATATTTTTCCATTGCTTTCCAGACAGAGTGGAAGGGGGAGAGGGAGCAACAGAGAGAAACATCAATGTGCGAGAGACATACCGATTTGTTGCCTCCCACACGAACCCCACCAGGGCCGGGATCAAACCTGCAACCGGTTCAAACCACAACCACGTGGTCTGCGGACTGACACTCCAACTGCTGAGCCAAACTGGCCAGGGCATCTTTTTAGTGGACTGGGTTTTTGTTTTGTTTTGTTTTTTTGGTATTGAGTTGAATGAGTTCATTATGAATTTTAAATATTAACCCCTTCTCAGATGTATCACTGGAGAATATCTTCTCCCATTCAGTTGGTTGTCTTTTTGTTTTGTTGGTTTCTTTTGTTGTGCAAAACCTTTTTAGTTTGATGTAGTCCCATTTGTTTATTTTTTCTTTAGTTTCCTAGTCTGAGGAGACAGATATATTAGAAAAAAATGTTCCTAAGAGAAATGTCAGATATTTTATTGTCTATGATTTTTTCTAGGAGTTTTACGAAGTCTTAAATTTAAGTATTTAATCCATTTTTAGTTTATTCTTGTATATGGTGTAAGGTGATCTAATTTCATTTTATTGCATTTTTCCCCAAACACCATACACTGAATAGACTGTCTTTACCCCACTGTATGTTCTTGCCTCTTTTGTCATAGATTAACTGACCATATAAGCATGGGTAAATTTCTGGGCTCTCTATTCTGTTCCATTGATCTGTGTGACTGTTTTTATGCCAGTACCATGCTGTTTGGATTACTATAGCCTTGCAGTATAGTTTGATATCAGATAGTGTGAGACCTCCAATATTGTTCTTCTTTCTCCAGACTGCTGTGGCTATTTGGGGTATATTGCTATTTCATACAAATTTTTGGATTATTTGGTATAGTTCTGTGAAAAATGCCATTGGTATTTTGATAGGGATTGCACTGAATCTACAGATTGGTTTGGGTAGTATGGACATTTTAACGATGTTAATTCTTCCTATCCATGAGCACAGTATATACTTCCATTTATGTGTATCTTCAATGCTTATAATTTTACAAGTACAGCACTTGACCTCCTTGGTTGAAGTTATTCCGAGGTATTATTTTGTTTTGGTGTAACTGTAAATGGGATTATTTCCTAAATTTCTCTTTCTTACAGTTTGATATTGATTTAGAACAACACAACTGATTTCTGAATATTTATTTTGTATCCTGTTCCTTTATTGATTTAGAACAACACAACTGATTTCTGAATATTTATTTTGTATCAGTTCTAGTAGGGTTTTTTCTCGGTGGAATCTTTAGGGTTTTCTCTACAAAGTATCATGTCATCAGCAAATAATGACATTTTTACTCTTTCCTTTCCAATGTGGGTGTTTTTTACTGTGTTCAATAAGAGTGGTAACAGTTGACAGTGAACATCCCTGTCATGTTCCTGATCGTAAGGAAAACACTTTTAGTTTTTTCCTCATTGAGTATGATGTTAGCTGTGGGTTTGTCATGCTTGGCCTTTACTTTGTTGAGGTGTGTTAACTCTACTCCCACTTTTGCTAAAAGTTTTTATCATAAATGGGTGATTGATTTAATCAAATGCTTTTTCTGTGTCTATTAATATGATCATATAATTTCTACCCTTCGTTTTGTTTATGTGGTATATCACATTGATTGGTAGATATTAAACCATCCATGTATCCCAGGAATAAACCCAACGTGATCATGGTGTATGATCTTTTTAATGTATCACTGAATTGGTTTTCTAATTTTCGTTGGGGATTTTTGCATCTATGCTCATCAGGATACTGGTTTAAATTTTCTTTCTTTGTAGTGTCTTTATCTGGTTTTCTAATCAGGATAATATGAGCTTCATTAAATGAACCTTGGAGGCTTCCCTCCTCTTGAATTTTCTGGAATAGCTTGAGAAGGATAGGTGCTAGTTCCTCTTTAAATTTCTGGTAAATTTACCTGTGAAGCCATCCAGTCCAGGGCTTTGTTTGGTGTGAGTTCTTTTAATACTGCTTCGATTTTGTTGGTTTCAATCAACCTGCTCATATTTTCTGTTTTTTCTTAATTCAGTCTTGGAAGACACTATGTTTCTAGGAATTTATCCATTCCTTTCAGATTGTTCAATATGCTGGTATATAATTTTTCATAGTATTTTCTTATCCTCCTTTGTATTTCTGTGGTGTCAGTTACTACTTCTCGACTTTCACTTTTTTTTTTTTCATTTATTTGTGTCCTCTTTTTCTTGATGAGTCTGGTTAAAGGTTCATCAATCCTGTTATCTTTTCATAAAATCAGATCTTTGTTTCACTGATCTTTTGTATTTTTCTTTTTAGACTCTGTTTTGTTTATTTCTGCTCTGATCTTTATTATTTCCTTCCTTCTACTCAGTTTGGGCTTTGTTTGTTGTTCTTTTTCTAATTCCTTTAGATGTAAGGTTAGATTGCTTATTTGAGATCTGTCTTGTGATAGACTAGTTTTGCTACAAATTTGCCTCCTAGGAATGCTGTTGCTATGTCTCAGATTTGGGGTGGTTGTTTTCATTTTTATTTGTCTCAATGTATCTTCTGATTTCCGTATTCACCTCACTTATTAACTCATTCACTGTTTAGGATCATGTTATTTAGCCTCCATGTGTTTGTGTGTTTGTAAGTGATTTCTCTTTTTATACCACTGTGATCAGAGAAGATGCCTGATATGATTTAATCTTCTTAAATTTACTGAGACTTGCTTTGTGGTCTAACAAGTGGTCTATCCTAGAAAATGCCCCATGCACCTGAAGAGAATGTATATTCTACTGCTCACTAGGATGAAATGCTCTGAAAACATCAATTAAATCCATATGTTATAATGTGTCATTTGAGGCCACTGTTTCCATCTGGATTTTCTGTCTGAAACACTTATCCATTGATGTTTATGGGTGTTAAAGTCCTTTACTATGACTAGATTACTGTCAATCGTTCCCTTTATGTCCACCAATATTTACTTTATATATTTCAGTGCTCCTGTGTTACATGCATAAATGTTTACAAAAGGGTTATATCCTCTTGTTGGATTGATACCTTTATCATTATGTCATGTCCTTTGTCTCTTATTGTAGACTTTTTTCTTTTTTTTGGTGAATCCTCACCCAAGAATATTTTCCAGTGATTGTTAGAGAGAGTGGAAGGGAGGGAGGGAGTAATGAGACAGAGAGAAACATCGATGTGATAGAAACATCAACAGGTTGCCTCCCACACAACCCTACCTAGGGCCAGCATGAAGCTGCAACCCAGGTATGTGCCCTTGACCGGAATCAAACCCGAAACCCTTCAGTCCGTGGGACAACACTCTAACCACTGAGAAAAACCAGCCATGACTACAGCCTTTCTTTTAAAGTCTATACTGTCTGATGTAAGTATTGCTACCCGAGTTTTTCGTTGGTTTCTGTTTGCATGAAATCTTCTCCATCCTTTACTTTCAGCCCGTGTGTCTTTCCATGTGAAGTGAGTTTCTTGTAGACAGCATATGTAGGGTTTTGTTTTCTTATCCCTTCAGCTACCCTGTCTTTCTTTTCTTTTCCTCACCAGAGGATATGTTTTATTGATGTGGGGGGGGACACTGAAGTCAGAGGGAAACGCTGATTGGTTGACTCCTGTATGTACCCCAACCGAGGATCAATCTCACAACCTAGATATATGCCCTTACTAGGAATCAAACCCTTTGGTGTATGGGACAATGCTCCAAACAACTGAGCCACCCAGCTAGAGCTACCCTATGTCTTTTGATTAGAGCATTTAATATATATATATATTTTTTTTTTAATTAATTTTAGAGAGAAAAAGGGAGAGAGAAAGAGAAATAGAAACATCAATTGGCCGCCTCCTACATGCCCCCACTGGGGATTTGGCCCACAACCTGGGCATGTGCCCTGACCAAGAATCTAACCAGTGACCCCTTAGTGCATGGGTTGACGTTCAACTACTGAGCCACACAAGCCGGGCTAATCCATTTATATTTAAAGTGACTACTGGTTCAAGATGGCAGCATAGGTAAATGAGGTACTTGCATCCTGCCACAACTACATCTAAAATATAACTAAACTACAGAACAAACACCATTCAGAACCACTTGAAATTCAGCTGAACTAAAGTCCTATAACTAAGGATTTAAAGAAGCAGCCACATGCCCTGGCCGGTTTTGCTCAGTGGTTAGAGGGTCGGCCTGCAGTCCAGAGAGAGACCGGGTTCCGTTCCCACTAAGGGCACGTACCTCGGTTGCAGTTTGTTCCTGGCCCTGGTTGGTGGTGCGGTGGCAGCCACTCGATGTCCCTTTCACATCAATGTTTCTCTCTCTCTCTCTCTCTCTCTCTCTTTCCCCCTCTCACTGAACAAAAAAATGGAAAAATGTCCTCCAGTGAGGATTAAAAAAAAAGCAGCCACACTGAGACTGGTAGGAGGGGCAAAGACATAGAATGAGCTGGCCCCACACCCACACGCGGCACATTAAAATCGGGAGGGACATCTTGTGTGCAGAGGTACACCGTGGAAAACGAGAAGTCCCAGCCCCACGACAGGCCCTCAGCCCAGGGCCCCAGGGCCAGGAAGAAAAGTCCCCGTAGCTTCTGGCTATAAAAATGAGAGGGATTGTGGCTGAGTGATGCAGAGGAGGCTGGATTCCCAGGCAGTTCCTTTTTTTTAAACATGTTTTTATTGGTTTTTTAGAGAGTGAAAAGGAGAGGGAGAGAGGGGGAAAACATCAATGTTAGAGAGAAACACTGATCGGTTGCTCCCCCACACCTCCACGGGGATTGAACCTGCAACCTGGGTATGTGCCAGCTGGGAATCAACTGACAGCCTTTTGTGCACAGGACGGCTCAACGCACTGAGCCACAGTGGCCAGGCCCAGGCAGTCCTCGTAAAGGACCCGCATATTCACCTATCCGGCTCGCTCCCTCTGAGCGCCAGTGCTGGGGCAGCAGCTCGAAAGGCACCAGGGACCTCTGAGGAGGAACCAAACTGTCTGGCCTCAGGACGGTGGCTAGGGGACAGCCTTCTCTCAGACAAGACCGCAGGCAGAGGCCACTGTTCCTTTGCTGAGCCCTCGCCCCACAGAGGTGGCAGGTGGGCACCATATCTGTGTCTCCATCACCCTGGCTCACACTGTTCCTCTGCCCTGGTGAACCCCCGAGACCTCACCCCACCAACCTGTGTGCCCAGCCAAGCTGCTTCCAGTGGCTTTTTCATAGGAATGGCCTCTCCTGGCTCATGGTTCAGACTTTCCTAAAGTCTCTCAAACAAGCAGCCTCTGACTTCAGTGTGCCCCATACCTCTGGTAAGTGGCCCCAGGCCCAATACTAGCAGCAGCTGCTTTGGTTCACAGGGTGGCCTCTCCAGGGCATCTCAAGACCAGAACAAGCAGCAGCCCAAATTGCTTTGTAGCCAAGGTGGCTGACCTTGGCCTGCACCTCCTGGGAGGCCCCACAGCCACCACACCCAGTGGACAACTTCAGACCACACTGAAGTACCACCCAACCACCTCCACAAGCAACACACTCAAGGGGCAGACTCAGTGGGCACCGGAGCCTACTGAAGTAAGTCTTGCTCCACGGGGTGAGCCCCTACACAGCTGATCCTCCACAGTGGTCGATGCCATCCTTGCAGTCAATTGGCCTAGAGGGTAAATCCTTCCCATTGATGTGCCAACAGCAATAAAGGCTGAACTATAACAGGAGGGTGTACAGAGTCCACATGGGTTGAGGGGGCACACTTAGAGTACCCAACTTGGGTGAATGGGGAGGCTGTGCCACCGGCCTACAGGACACCTACTACATTAGGCCACTCTCCCAAGCCCGGGAGACACAGCAGCTCTTCCTAATACATAGAAACAAAAGGGAGGCAGCCAAGATGAGAAGACAAAGAAACATGTCCCAAATGCTAGAAACTCCAGAAAAAGAACAAAACAACATAGGGACAGGCAATCTACTAGATGCAGAGTTCAAAACATTGGTTATAAAGGGAAGAGTAGATGAACTTAAAGAGAGCTTCAACAGCATAGAAAAGGACATGGAAATTATAAAAAGAACCAGTCTGCACCCGGCCAGTGTGGCACAGTGTCTGAGGGTCAACCCATGCACCAAGTGGTTGCCAGTTTGATTCCCAGTCAGGGTACATGCCCAGGTTGTGAGCCAAATCCCTAGAAGGGACATACAGGAGTTGGCCAATCAGTGTTCTTGCTCATTGATGTTTTTATCTCTCTCCCTCTCCCTTCCTCTCTCTCTATAATCAATAAATAAAAATTGAAATGCAAAAGGTTAAAGACAAAGAGTGAATCTTAAAAGCAGCAAGAGAAAACCAGTTAGTTATCTACAAGATTCCTCTACCCAGCAAAGCTATCAGTTAAAACTGAAGGAGAAATAAAGAGCTTCCCAGACAGGAAAAAGATAAAGGAGTTCATCACTGCCAAACCAGTATTACGTGAAAGGTTAAATGGTCTTTTTTAAGAAGAAAAAACAAAAAAATCAAAAATATGAACAATAAAATGGCAATAAATATATATCTATCAACAATTAAATTTTTAAAAACGAAATAAACAAACAAGCAGAACAGAAACAGACTCACAGATACAGAGAACATTCTGATGATTGCCAGATGAAAGGGGATTTGGATTGGGTGAAAAACTGTGAAGAGATTAAGAAATGTAAATTGGTAGTTACAGAAATCACAGGGTGTTGAAGTACAGCATAGGGAATATAGTCAATAATATTATAATAACTACATATGACATCAAATGGGTGCAAGACTTATCTGTATGATTACTTAGTAAGTTATATAATATCCAGTTACTGGGGTTTACACCTGAAACCAATATAATACAGGAGTGGGCAAAACTAGGTGTACAGTTGTAAGTACGTAAAACACAAAGTTTACTCTTATTATTTATTAATCACTGTATTATTTATTTGTATTACAATTGTAAACCTACTTTTGCCAACACCTGTACGGCTTGTCAACTGTAATTGAAAAATATAAAATTTAAATAAAGTGATGATTGATATGTATGTATTTACTGTCACTTTATTATTCACATTTGTGTTCCTCTTTTTTTTTTCTTAAAAAAGTCCCTCTAACATTTCTTATAAATACTAGTTTTGTAGGTATGAATTCCTTTGGCTTTTTCTTGTCTAGGAAGCTCTTTATTTCTCCTTCAATTTTGAATTACAGCTTTGCTGAGCAGAATTTTGGTTGTCAGTCCTTGCTTTTCATCACTTTGAATATTTCAGACCAATCATCTGGTCAGCAGAGTTCCTGTTGAGAAATCAGCTGAGCCCGGCCGGTGTGGCTCAGTGGTTGAGCATCGACCCTGCACCAAGAGGTCTCTGGTTCTATTCCTGGTCAGGGTACATGCCCAGGTTGTGGGCCCGATCCCCAGCGGGGGACATGCAGGAGGCGGCCAATTGATGCTCTCTCTCATCGATGTTTCTCTCTCTCTCCCTCTCTGTTCCCCTCTCTCTAAAAATCAATAAAGAAAAGAAAAATTAAAAAAAAAGAAATCAGCTGACAGTTTTAGGAGAGCTCCCTTGTAGGTAACCTTCTAGCTGCTTTTAAGATTTGCTCTTTGTCTTTAACCTTTTGCATTTTTTTTGGATACGTGCCCCTAGCAGGAACCGAACCCAGGATTCTCTGGTCCACAGGCCGATGCTCCAACCACTGAGCCAAACTGGCCAGGGCTAACCTTTTACATTTTAATTATGATGTGCCTTGCTGTGGACCTTCTTTGGGTTTATCTTGTTTGGGACTCTGTTTATCTTGTTCCTGGACTTGTGAGTCTTCTTCCTTCATCAGGGTAGGAAAGTTTTCAGTCATTATTCTTCAGATAGGCTATCAATCCCTTGTTCTCTCCCTCCTCATTCTGGTGCCCCTATGATGAGGATGTTGTTGTGCTTCACGTTGTCCCAGACTCCCTGAAATGTTCCTCTTTTTTTTTTTTTTAATCCTCACCCGAGGATATTTTTCCATTTTTTGTTCAGATAGAATGGGGGGGAGAGAAAAAGAGAGAAACATTGACGTGAAAGGGACACATCGAGTGGTTGCCACCCGCATGATCCAACCAAGGCCGGGGACAAACTGCAACCGAGGTGCGTGCCCAAAGTGGGAACCAAACCTGGGTCTCTCCGGACCACAGGCCAATGCTCTAACCTCTGAGCCAAACTGGTCAGGGCTGTTCCTCATTTTTTAAAATTCTCTTTTCTTTTCGCTGTTCTGATTGGGTGTTTTCTGCTACCTTGTCTTACAAATTGCTGATTCGATCCTCTGCTTCATCAAATCTGCCTTTGAGTCCTTCTAGTGTATTGTTGTGTTTTGTTTTGTTTTTTATCCTCACCCAAGGATATGTTTAT
Organism: Molossus molossus; assembly: GCF_014108415.1. NCBI lineage: Eukaryota > Metazoa > Chordata > Mammalia > Chiroptera > Molossidae > Molossus > Molossus molossus. The sequence continues at coordinate 12,461,861 of NW_023425348.1, read as the reverse complement.
TGAATTTAGAGAGGAGGGGGGAGGGGGAGAAAGAGAGAAACAATGATGTGAGAAACATCAATGTTGCCTCCTGTACACTCCCCAACGGAGATCAAAGTCTCAATCTAGGTATATGCCCTGATCAGGAATCAAACCTGCAACCATTTTTGGTGTACGGGACAATGCTCCAACCAACTGAACCACACGGCCAGGGCTTTCTAGTGTATCCTTCATTTCAGATATTGTATTCATCTTTCTTTTTTTTTTTTTTTTTTTGGTACGTGCCCCTAGCGGGAACCAAACCCGGGACTCTCTGGTCCGCAGGCTGACACTCCAACCACTGAGCCAAACTGGCCAGGGCTGTATTTATTTCTGACTGGTCCTTTTTTATGCTTAGTATCTCTTTAAGTTCTCACTGAGTTCATCCACTCTTCCCCTAACTTCCTTGGGCACCCTTATAACCATCGTTTGGAACTCTGTATCTGGTAGATTGCTTACTTCCATTTCATTTAGTTAGTTCTTTTTCTGGGGATTTCTCCTGTTTTCTCATTTGGAATATGTTTGTCTCCCCATTTTGGCTGCCTCTGTGCATTTGTTTCTGTGTATTAGGTCAATCTGCTACATACCCTAGTCTTGGTAGGGTGGCCTTATGTAGCAGGTGTCCTGTGGGGTGCAGTGGTGCAGTTTCTCTGATCACTTAGAATGGGTGCTCCAGAAGCATCCCTGTGTGGGTTATGTGAGCCCTCCTACTGTACTTGTCTTCACTGCTGTCTGTCCTTCCTTGGGTGGGGTTGACCTTCAGCCTGACTGACTGTGCTGCTTGGCCCCAACCACAGTGTATGAGCTGCTGTGCAAGAGCTGACCCCACAAAGCAAAATTCGCCCCAGGAGAACGTGGTGCTGCCAAGACCTCCCTCTGGGTGTGCCGCTTGCGGGGCTAATCGTCTCCCTGCACAATTTTTAACTTAAGTTTCAAGCGATGTCATTTGAGTTGATTGTTTCACTTATTCAACTGACTAAAATGATGCATATGACAATAATTAAAACATTTTAGAGATGTCCTTCCACCACTCACCCGGGAGACGCAGGCTTGGGTTTTTTTCAAAATCTGAAGCTGAAAACGCTTTTTCTAACTCATGCTTTAAGGGGGAGCATTTTCCAATAAATTACATCCTTTTTTTTTTTAATCAACACCTTAATGTTTTAATGATGTGGGCTAATTTAAAATAAAAACAGTACAGCCCTAAATTCTGCCAGCGGGATGCTCTGCTTCAGAAGTGGGCAAACTACAGCCTACAGCCTTTCTTGCACACCTGTGAGCTAAGAATGGCTTTTACATTCTTAAAGTGTGGTAAAAAAGAACAACAAAGAATATGGGACCGAGTACGTGGAAAGCAACGCCTAGAATATTTACTCTCTGTCCCTCAGCAGAAAAGTTTGCCGCCTCCTACTCGATTTCATAATGGAATTTTGAGTCTCACTAAACTAAATACCTTAACATGTCTAAATTTACATTTAAGGAAATGTATATGCTTTGTCTCTCCATTCCCCTGCTCAGTAGTCTCTTTACTAGCCACTTTCTTCACACCAAGTGTTTACACAAGCATTACACAATATACCGGTTGGTTAGAAAAACCATTAGAGGCTGAGCATGTCTTTTGTTTAGTAGCAAACACTGGAGCACAAGCATTTTTCCAACCGGTTGAAGTCCCACAATGGATTAGTAAACTGAGCCAATGAATGAATTAGTGAATCGGGCCTACGTGGACCAGAACCCACGACTTATGCCAACTTTTCCAAATGTACACATCCAATATTGCAGGAGGAGCAGAGACTAAAAACTATCAGTGCTAAATCAATAAACTGATTAATAATGGGCTGGAATAATATTCATCTAGCTTCAACAAGGATAAAACAGGTATGAGATGGTGACACAGAACTAAATTCAGTAATTGTGTGAAACATTTATGGATCTGACAGTAAGTTCTTCACCAACACATCACATGAAGTCACACTTAAGACTTTCAACAATTGGCCCTGGCCGGTTTGGCTCAGCGGTTAGAGCGTCGGCCTGCGGTCCTGAGAGACCCGGGTTCGGTTCCCGCTAAGGGCACGTACCTTGGTTGCAGTTTGCCCCCGGCCCTGGTTGGTCGTGCGGGTGGCAGCCACTCGATGTGTCCCTTTCACGTCGATGTTTCTCTCTCTCTCTCTCCCCCTCCCACACTCTATCTGAACAAAAAATAGAAAAAATGTCCTCGGGTGAGGATAAAAAAAAAAAAAAAAAAGACTTTCAACAATTGCCTGGCTGGTGTGGCTCAGTGGCTGAGCCTCGACCCAGGCCGGTTCGATTCCCGGTCAGGGCACATGCCTGGGTTGTGGGCCCGGTCCCCAGTGGGGGGGATGCAGGAGGCAGCCAATCGATGTTTCTATCTGTCCCTTTCCCTCTCTCTCTAAAATCAATAAAGAAAAAAAATTTTTTTTAAGACTTTCAACAATGAAACTAGTGATAAAACACATCTATGCACAAAACATCAAGAGTACATGAGACTGTGTGACCTAACCACACTGCAGAAGTCATCAGAAATTCTGGAAAGTGTATGAACCTATCAGTCTAATACATCAGCAAGAACTGTTTTCATTTCAGCACAACCAGTGATATGTGATATAGACCACAGACCACAGAGAGGACTAAAAAATCATCTTCCAAGCCCTGGCCAGTTTGGGTCAGTGGTTAGAGCGTCGCCCACGGACCAGAGTCCCAGGTTCAGTTCCCACTAAGGGCACGCACCTCGGATGCAATTTGTCCCCGGCCCCAAAGGGGCCGTGTAGGTGGCAGCCAGTCAATATGTCTCTCTAACACTGACGTTTCTCTCTCTTGCTTCCCCCCTCTCTCCCTTTTGCTCTATCTGAAGATAAATGCAAAAGTGACCTTGGGTGAGGATAAAAAAATAAAATATAAAAATCATCTTCCAAGACAAGCAGCACAAGAATAAAACCCGTCTCTATGCTAAAATGGAAAAGCTAGAGACCGTCTTTCCTTTAACCTATCAACACCTGAAAATAGTTTTTACTCAAAACTGAGTCCTCTTTATTCTCCCCAAATAATTAAACATTCTGCAAAAGAAATGAAAATTTAACACACTTACTTTAAATACATGAAGGGGTTAGATGAAAGGAGCAATCTTATTTGGACTACCTTACAGAGACTCAAAAGTTTGACCTAAGTTTATTATGATTATTATTATTATTTTATCCTCACTCGAGGACATTTTTCCATTTATCTTTAGGCAGATTAGGAAAGAGACACATCGACTGGCCACCCCCGCATGACCCCAACCAGGGCCCAAGACTAACTGCAACCAAGGCAAGTGCCCTTGGCAGGAATCAAACCCAGGTCTCATTGGTTCATGGGCGGACGCTCTAACCGCTGAGCCAAACTGGCCAGGGCCAAAGTTTACTATTTTTAAGGAGAGGTCTCTAATCAATCCAATTCTGATACACTGCATACACATGCCTGATATCAGAAACCAATTAGAAATAGACACATTTTTTCTATCCCTAAAGAACCATTTTAGTCCTAACTGTAAATCCCGAGGCTGCAAACCCACAAATGTCAGATTTTGAACACATTCTATATTGTTTTTAAGATGTCAATGCATTTCAAGTTCCCTTTACGTGCCTAACTTTCTGTAATAGTTTCATCCCAATTTCTAATATAATGCCATGGGTACACCACCACCAATATAATCAACATCCGAATGCTTCCATCACGAATTACGATATCAATAATTTCCCATGAGAAAAGGGGGCCCCGAAACCACTGGTATGCTCTACAGGGCTGTTCATTCACACCCAGGACGTGTGAGGCGTCTAAATCGCACGTTTATATCCGCCAAGTTGCTTCATCATCATTTTTTATTAGTCGTTTCTCATCCCAAACAATCCACGCAGAACTTGTCAGAAGAGGAAGCCTGGACCAGAGAACCACCGACTTTCCCGGGGAAACGACACCCTCCCCCTTACAACAGGCCGGGTCCTGCTCTCACTCTCCATTCCCGGGGTAAATGTCACAAAAGTACGTGCCGAATTCGTAATGCGAGAAATGCAAGGAGCCAGTGCCCGGGGTGCTCCGGAAGGAACTGTCAGGCTGCTTCGGGGCGGTCTGCAGTGCTCGGGGCGCACGACTGTGTCCCCAGCCACGACCCCCAGGAAGTCAAGCCCGGCCAACTGCGCAACTCAAAACGTGGCTCGAGGCAATGACGTTCTTGTCTCCAAACTTGCTTTAATGTTGGTTTGTTTTTTTTAAATGGGCAGTCGAAGGAGCGCATCGAACAAGCTCCGAGCCAGGCCCAGCAGGAAGGAGCCGGCCCGTTACCCGAAGCAGAACCGGCGACCGCAGGGGGTGCGAGGAGGAAGTTCTCAAGTCGACGCGGGCTGCTCGCTCGCCGGCGCCCCGGCCCTCCGGCCCCCCGGCGCCCCGGCCCCCCGGCCCCGGGCTCAATCAGTGCCCCTCTGCGCCGGCGGACGGCACCGCTCCGGGGGCCACACCGGGCCGCCGGCTGCGGAGCCGCGAGCCCCGCCCTCGCGCATCCCCGCCCCGAGGCGCCGCACCTCCGGAGGCAGGGCCGCCCGCCGACGGCTCCGGCGCGATCGGCCGGCGCGGCGGTCCCGACCCCCGCTCTCGGGGTCCGAGCCCCGCCAGCCCGCGCGCCCCGCGCGCCCCGCGCCCAATAGCAGCGCCGGCCGGTCCCTCGCGCACGGCCTCGTCCCCGCCTCCGTCTCCCGGGACAACTCCGGGACCCGCATCCCCACGCCCTGCGGCGCCGGACCCCGCGCCCGCGCCCGCCGCACTTCCGCCCGGGAGGCGCCCCGGCTACCGCCGCCCCGGCCCCCTTTGTCTCGCCGCCCCGAGCGCACCACCGCCGCGGCCCCCACCCGACAGGCGGCCCTTCCCCCACCGCCGCCGCCGCCGCCGCCGCCGCGGCCCGGCCGCTCCCCGCCCCCACGACCCCGCGGCCAGGCCGCGGCGCGGACACGGCCCCTCCCCCGCGCCCGCGCCCACCGCGCCGCAGGCCCGCACCTTGTCCATGAGCTTCCAGCACTTCTCCACCATCTTCTTGTCCACGGCGCCCGGCGGGTGCGGGCTGAGGTGGTGGTGGTGGTGCGGCTGGAAGGCGTCCTTCATGAGCCCGATCAGGCCGCCCGCGCCCGAGCCCCCCGAGCCGCCGCCGGCCCCGGCCCCCGAGCTCTTCTTCACGTTGCCAGCCATGGCCGGGGGCCCGCGGCGGCGCCGGCGCCGGCAGCGGGCGAGGGAGCGGCGGGCGCGCGGGAGGGGCCTCGCCGGCGCGGCGGGCGCAGGGAGCGCGCCGGGCGGCGGCGGCCGCGAGCTGGCGGCGCGGGGTCCTCATGCCTATGGGGGAGCAGCCCCCGCCAGGCACAGCAGCCCCCGCAGCGCCGGGCCAAGTTTCCGCGCCGCCTCCAGCAGCCCGACCCTCGGGGCGGAGCGGGCGGGGCCGCGGCTGGGAGCCGGCGAGGGGGCGGGGCCTGGGCGCGCCTGCGCGCTGGGCGCGAGCGGGCCTCCATGTTCCGTGGGCGCTGCCGGCGGGCGGGCGCGCGCGGCGGTGGGGACGCGGGGACGGGGCGCGAGCCGGCGTCGGGTCTGCGGCGCCCGTGGGGACGGCGCGGGACGACGGCCGCCCCTTCCCGCTCCAGGCGGTTGCAGCTCGCCCGGCCCGGCCGAGGACGCCCCGGGAGCGCTGCGGATCTGGACACGCCGAGACCCCAGGCGGGCGCCCGCAGGCGCGAGCTGCCGCGGCCCCGCGAGCCCCTCGACCCCGGAAAACGAAACACCCGCCCCCGTAGGTGGTTCAGATGCGCCTGCTCGGCGCGCCGGGCCCGCCCGCAGGAGCAGCTGAGCCGCGGCCGGGGAGGCGCCCGTGCAGTCCCGGCCACTTCCACTTCTCTGGTCTACGCGCTCCGCTGGAAGGACTTCGAAAAAGGAACTTCCCTCCCCAAGAAGGAAGTGCCCCGCCTCGTTGGCCCAGGCCGGGCCTCGGCTTCGGGAACTTGCGGGCCGGGTGTGCCAACACGGCCCCAGCTCCCCCGGGGACCCCTTCCTGACTGCGCCGCAAAACCGTTGGCTCATCGGGGACTTGGGCTTATCGGACACGCCTGCCAGAGGGGAACAGTGTCTGCGCTCCAGAGCCCTGCAGCCAGATGTCCTGGTTGGGCAACTCCGAGGCCTTTATCGAGGGTTGATTGCAAAGTCAACATTCTGATTTCCGACCAGTAGCATTTCCTCTCATTAGTTCCCACCTGGAAAGTTAGGACGCTCTCCCGAGGGGGAATCTAGGCAACGCCCTGAGATAATGGTCAAAATGAAAGTCCCTAGTGCCACCCGCTTGTCGCAGGCCTCGCTTTTCTCTCCCGGGCCTATGGAGACCATGTCCTCCCTAATTGTCCTGCTGCCTCCAGCCCATCCTGTCACCAGCCTGGTCATCCTAAAGCACAGTTCTGACAGCATCACAAAAAGACTTGACATGCTCCCCGTTCTTCCTGAATGAAGTTAAGAGTCATGATCTAGCTCCAAATTACCTTGCCGCTTTATACTATTCCCATGCATATATCCTGTGCTGGGTGACTCACCAAGTCACAAAATACCACAATTCTTTTTCTCTTTTCTTCTTTTTTTTTTCATAAGCATTACTCAGAGCATTCCTTCTGCTCTAAGGTGTGCTACTAAAATCCAGTCAATTCTTCACAAATAAACTCAAATAGTGCCCTCCCCAGACACTCCAGCAAGAAATAATCCTTCCCGCCTCTGAATTTTCATAACCGTTTGTTTCGTACACCTACCACCATCATCCACAGTGGATACACAAAGGTAATTTTGCCCTCTCATCGTCAAATCCTAGATTTAATGGACTACAGGTAAGAAATTAACCCTTGCCCTGGCCGATTTGGCTCAGCGGTTAGAGCATCGGCCTGCGGTCTGGAGAGACCCGGGTTCGGTTCCCGTTAAGGGCACGTACCTCGGTTGCAGTTTGTCCCCGGCCCTGGTTGGTCGTGCGGGTGGCAGCCACTCGATGTGTCCCTTTCACATCGATGTTTCTCTCTCTCTCTCTGTTCCCTCTCTCTCCCTCCCACTCTACCTGAACAAAAAATGGAAAAATGTCCTCGGGTGAGGATAAAAATAATAATAATAATAGAAATTAACCCTTGAAGCCTATATAATTTAATTAAGGAATGTAGCCCCAATACATTCGATAGAAAATAATTTTTTAAAGAAATTAACATCTAAAGCTGAGCTTAGGTCACCTGCACATCTCTGGCTTGGTTAAAGGCTTCCAGTTTGTGTTTTTAGCACGGTTTGTACAGAGGTATAATCTGCGCGTTGTTTCTGCCGCAGTAAGCGGTATTTCTTTTAATACACGATGACATCTCTCTCACACCTGAATAAAGCATAGTGACCCTTCTCTGTATCTCTTCAAAACTCCCAGATGTGTTCCTACTCAAAGGAAGACAGAGTTATGCTCAAATGATCTTTCCTATTTTCACTTCTAAATTGAATTAATAAAAAAGAAGGAAAGATTAGCCCTGGCTGGTGCGACTCCATTGGTTGGAGAGTTGTTCTGTACACCAAGAGGTCTCGGGTTTGATTCCCAGTAGGAGCATATGCCCAGATTGTGAGTTCGATCCCAGGTCGAGGTGGAGGCAACCGATGGATGTTTCTTTCTCACATCGACGTTTTTCTCTCTTTCTCCATCTCCTTTCTTCTCTCTCTAAAATCAATAAAACCACCCTGGCCGGTTTGTTTCTCTCTCTCTCTCTCTCTCTCTCTCTCTCTCTCTCTCTCCCTCCCACTCTATCTGAACAAAAAATAGAAAAATATCCTCAGGTGAGGAAAAAAATAATAAATAAAATCAATAAAACCTTTAATCAAAATTTTAAAGAGGAAAGATTGACCCTTTTCACAAGTTTTACTCGGCTTGCTTTCAAAGCGTACTGGAGATGGGATGGGATCGTTGATCACAATGCCATTCTCATTCCTGAGTTATTCTAAAGCTACAACGCAGGTTGTATCATGTCACGTGACATGTGGCACTTTTCTTATGCTATTTCACCTTCACCCCAAACCACATCCTCCTTCTGCACCTGAAAGTCGGTTGACTGAACATATTTGGAAAGCAAATGCTCTTCTGAGGCATGATATGTTGTTTGTATTCTGTGATCTCTGCCCTCAATATGTCATTCCACACATCAGCATGATGGAGACACTAACATTCCACGGGAAACGTCCCTGAACTGGCTTCTAGTGAGGAGAAGGAACCTCTACTGTGGAACAGGAACCTCTACTGTGGAACAGGAACCTCCACTGTGGGACAGGAACCTCTGCTGGGGGACAGGAACCTCCACTGTGGGACAGGAACCTCCACTGTGGGACAGGAACCTCCACTGTGTTCCTAAGCAGGAAGAGAGGGTTCTGGGGGGAGAATAAACAAAACATATGCTTCAGGATTAAAAGAAAAGTGTTCTGCCCTGGCTGGTTTTCTCAGCGGTTAGCGCATTGGCCCGCAGACCAGAGAGACCCGGGTTCGGTTCCCGCTAAGGGCATGTACCTCAGTTGCAGTTTGTCCCCGGCCCTGGTTGGGACCGTGTGGGTGGCAACTAGTCGATGTGTCCCTTTCACATCTATGTTTCTCTCTCTCTCTCTCTCTCTCCCCCTCCCTCCCTCCCTCCCTCTCTCCCTCCTGCTCTGTCTGAAGATAAATGCAAAACTGTCCTCAGGTGAGGATAAAAAAAGAAAGAAAGGTGTTCTCCATGTTTGGGAAGTGGGCACAAGGCTATCTGACCCTGAGCTACAGGATCCGCAAGCACCTGGAAGGACAAGACTAGTTCTCTTTACTCTGTCAAATGCCCACAGGGCCAGAGATGTGCCCTGCAGTCATGAAGGTGACAAGTCAGCATGAATCAGCCTCTGCTTGAATCTGCCTGCTCTCCAAAGGAAGGGTTTGTTGTGAACAACTCTCAGATGTCCTGGCTATATCTTCAGATCTGCTCCTGACGATAGGCAATTGACCGAAAACGTTGAAGGGGACAGAGATAGAAAGAAATAGCTAAAGAGTCTGAAGTTCCCTTAATCTACAAGAGAAAGAGCCCTGAAGTTTCTACTGGATTCATTCTAGTGAGTAAGGTGCCCAGAGATCCAGGTGGGAGACAGATTATAAGATTCCCCAGCGCCAGACTGGAGGGAGGTTGGGAGCTGCCCAACAGGGTAAGTCATCCTCCATACCCCCTTCCTCAAATGTGTTCTTCCTACCACTCGTCACCCTAGCAAAATGCTAGGAGGAATCCCCGATAAGGAAGCATCTCCCACATTGCCCCATTAATAATTTAAATACCCCGACTGGTGTGGTTCAGTTGTTGAGCATCGACCCTGCACCAAGAGGTCGCTGGTTCGATTCCTGATCAGGGCACATGCCCAGGTTGTGGGCCCGATCCCCAGGGGGGGCGTGCAGGAAGTGGCAAATCGATGTTCCCTCCCGTCGCTGTTTCTCTCTCTCTCTCCCTGTCCCTTCCTGTCTCTCTAAAATCAATAAAGAAAAAAAATGTTTTAATAATAAATAATGTAAATAGAAAAATTTAGGACACTCCGGAGAAGGTCAAGCAACTCCACTAGAGGGAGCCCCAACCAACTCAATACTGCCCAGAGCCAAAATAGTTTCTCAGCACCTGTGTGAAAATCAACCCCAGAAGGGAATGGGCAGAGAGAGGCAATAAATGAAGTCCCCATGAGAGGAGATGGCCCTGTAAATACCCAGTTAAAACCCAAGCCTTGCAAGATTTACAAAATCAAACATTTAGAGACAAGGAAACTGAGGCTGAGCAAAGTTAAATGGTTCACCCAAATTTCCATATCCAAAGGGGAGACTAGAACTCACAGCTCCTGTCTCTCACCAATGCCCTCGTCTACTTTGGGGTCCCTGCAGGTCAGCACCTGAAGCCCATGAGTCTACCTCTGTGTCTCCTTTCTCTGAAGGGGGAAACTCTCAGCTACCTTCTGCTTTTCTTTCCCTCACCCCCCACAGAATGCCTTCCCCGAGGGGATCTTCCATTCTAGGCCTAATAATGTCCTGTTGCTGCTGAGACCTCGGGATGTAAATTGCCCCAAATGGCTACCATCAGTCCTTTTGTTTTTGTTAACCCTCATCCCTATTGATTTTTAGACAGAGTGGGAGGGAGAGGAACATTGATGTGAGAGAATCACATCTGCTTGCCTCTTGCAGGTACCCTGACCAGGGCCCCGGATTGAACCTGCAACCCGGGTACATGCCCTTGACTGGGAGTCGAATCCAAGACCCTTTGGTCCGCAGGCCAGTGCTCTAACCACTGGGCACACCAGCCAGGGCCCACCAGTCCTGCTCCCTGTCTCTACACAGCAGCGTAATTTCAAACGCGTAAACCTGCCCTTTGTAAGTCTCCCAACTGCAGGCAGCTCCGTGGAAGTGAGTCATGGCTAATGGGCTCCAAAGCCCTTTCTTCTCAAACTGCACTTGGATTTGGGGATAAGGAGAGAATTAGCCCTCTGGGACCTTGGCATTTTAAGCTTTGTATTTGGTCCATTCCACCTGCTGGTGAACTTGATGTTTCCCAGTTGCCTGGACAACAAGTAGTCTCAGGAAACCCAACCTTCCAGTCCTCGGTCCTGCCCCTGAAGGAAATGAGCCACCCTGATTGGCTCCCAGAACCACATCTCCACAGGCTCCGAGCTGGTTGGGTCTTTTCCCTGCCCTTCCCCACGAGTGGGTCACTCCACAGGGAAACGTAACAGAGGCAACAGAGGGGCTTATAGGTAAGAAGAGGCAGGGTCAGGATAATGGGAAAAGGGAAGGGACCAGGTATGAGATTTATTTTCTCCGAAAGAGAATTAAGCGGAGTGGTTTCTGTACACAGAGCTTGAGTTGCAGAGAGAGACGGTTCCTTCCTCCCCACTAACTTCAGTCTTGCCCAAGGTTCCAAGGAGACCAAGAATGGAAGCTTCTGGGAAGTATAAGAGACAGATTTGGAGACTAGAACTCTAACTCTCCTGGGAGTCCTGGTTCAATCTAGGGATCAGGAAAGCACCCCCATGTCCAGACCTCAATACAGGTCCCCTTCTTCCCCCAGGACGGCAAGGAGACGCCACCGAAGACCAAAGGAGAAAGTGGGGGCACAGAAGACGGAAGAGAATGCAGGTCAGGATGGACGGATGTGGGTGACCCCGCTTCTCTGTGCTCTGCTCGCAGACCAAGCAAGGGTGCTCCAGAGAGCTCAGCCCTCTGCATGACAAGATGGAGATTCCTTTATTTTTTTTTTCTAATTTTTTTATTAATTTATTTTTGTTACAGATGTTTCTCCTCTTTCCCCCATTGACACCCTCCCCCCCCCCCACCCCCACTGCCCTGTCCCCAGCATTGTTGTCTATGTCCCTGGTTACACAAACATGCATATAAGTTCTGTGGTTTATCTCTTCCCTCCCCTCTCGCCCCCTCTTCTGAGGTTTGGCAGTCTGTACCCTACTTCTCTGCCTCTGGGTTCATTTTGTTCATTGGTTTGTTTTGTTCATTATGTTCCACAAATAAGTGAGATCATGTGATAATTGTCTTTCTCTGATTGGTTTGTTTCACTTAGATAATACTCTCCAGGTCCCTCCGTGTCGTCTGAAAGGATAAGAGATCTTTCTTTCTTACAGCTGCGTAGTACTCCATTGTGTACATGTACCACAGCTTTTTATCCACTCATCCATTGATCGATGGACACTTGGGCTGTTTCCAGATCCTAGCGAGTGTAAATAGTGCTGCTATGATTATAGGGGTGCATATATTCTTTCTGATTGGTATTCCAGGCTTCTTAGGGTAAATTCCTAGAAGTGGGGTCACTGGGTCAAATGGCAGTTCAATTTTTAACTTTTTGAGGTGACACCATAGTGTTGTCCATAGTCAAGATGGAGCTTTCTTTTTTTTTTTTTTTTTTTTTTTCGTTTTTTTTTCATCCTCACCCGAGGAAATTTTTCCATTTTTTGTTCAGGTAGAGTGGGAGGGAGAGAGAGGAACAGAGAGAGAGAGAGAGAAACATCGATGTGAAAGGGACACATCGAGTGGCTGCCACCCGCACAACCGACCAGGGCCGGGGACAAACTGCAACCGAGGTACGCGCCCTTAGCGGGAACCGAACCTAGGTCTCTCAGGACCGCAGGCCGACGCTCTAACCGCTGAGCCAAACCGGCCAGGGCGAGATGGAGCTTTCTTGACTCTCCCCCTCCATGTCCTGGCGTCCAGGTGCCACGAAGCTAGGAAAGTGGGAGAACTGGCACCCCCCAGCCCCTGGGCTCCATGCCTTCCATGTATCCATCACACATATTTGTGCTGGGCAGTAAGGACAGGTGAGCCCATTAGATGCTGCCGTCAGAGGCCCCCCCTCGAGCGGTCCCCAGGTCCCCCGCGGGAAGAAAGCCCAGGTCAGAAAGGGGAGCAAAGAGGCCGAGATCGCGATGAGCGGAGGCTCTGCCAACCTGCCAGGGCAGTCCTGGGGCTGCACCCACCCGCAGGCTGGCAGTGCTGGAGAAGGACTTGCTTCCAGACCCTTGGGCGAGAAGGGTGGGAGCTCTGGGGGCGAGGCAAGTGGGCCAGTGGGGCACTTCTGCATCCTCAGGGCTTGGGGGTGGGGGGCGGACCAAAGGAGAAGGAGAGAGACGAAGCCAGGTGTCCGGAGGTGCGCAGAGTCCCTCAGGCCCATGGAGGCCGCTCAGCGAGGCCCCTGCCTGTCCCGGGAGCTCTGGCGCGGGTCACAGCTCTGCAGAGGGGGTGGGGGGGGGCGCCAAGGCTTCTGAAGACCGGCTGAAGCTGAGGCTGCAAAGGCTGGAGGCTGAACTGGAGGGGCCCGCAGTGAAGGGAGGGCCATATGCGCGGGTATGTGGCCGGTCACGCAGCTGGGCAGGGGACGGGCTGGAGGAGGACACCCAAGGGGGCCAGGGAAACAAGGGGGACGTCCATCTGCCGTCAGCGGCTCCCCGATCGATCAGGCAGGAACCTGGAGAAGACAGGCCCTGGAATTCCGGGCAGGGGCCTTCGGGATGCCTGATGATGCCTTGTGGATGCTTTGTGGGTCGCACAGTGCAGCCCGAGCCGAATCTCGGCCGTCCCATGGGAGGGAGCAGGGAGAAGGCCACAGTCCCCATCCTGAGGCCCTGGGGGAGGGTCTTGGTTTCCTAGCGGTGGTCCTCGGGTTTTCAGGGTCTCTCGGTTTCTCAGCGTCACCACGACAACCAAGATGGCCTTCATGGTCTTGTCCCCCTGAACCAAGAGAGCCATTCACACCCACAACTGCCCTTCCTTCCTCCCCGACGCCACCGGTGCGCTGGCTCCAACCACAGAGGTGAGTGGGCGGAGCCAGGCCCTGCAGGAGGGAGGGGCACCCGCAGCAGGCAGCTGGAGGGGGAAGCCAGGGGCCTTCGGGAGCAGCTGGGAGGGTCCCCACCCCCCAAGCCCTTCCTCTCAAAGCATCACTGAGGAGGTGCTTCTCCCCCTGGCCGGTTTGGCTCAGCAGTTAGAGCGTCGGCCTGCGGTCCAGAGAGACCCGGGTTCGGTTCACGCTAAGGGCACGTGCCTTGGTTGCAGTTTGTCCCCGGCCCTGGTTGGGTCCTGCGGGTGGCAGCCACTCGGTGTGTCCCTTTCACGTCGATGTTTCTCTTTCTCTCTCCCTCCCTCCCACTCTATCTGAACAAAAGGAAAAAAAATGTCCTCAGGTGAGGATAAAAAAAAAAGACATAACTCTCTCATCTCATTTCCCCCTTTCGACGGTCTCTCCAAACCCAGTTCTTCCTCCACACCACTGCCGTGTCTTTCCTTTTTTTTAAATTTTTTTTCCTTTATTGATTTTAGAGAGAGAGGAAGGGAGAGGGAGAGAGAGATAAAAACATCAATGAGAGAGACTGGCCGCCTCCTGCACGCCCCCCACTGGGGATCGGGCCCACAACCTGGGCATGTGCCCTGACTGGGAATCGAACCCGTGACCTCTTGGGGCACGGGTCAATGCTCAACCGCTGAGCCATCCATACCGGCCGGGCTCAAATTTAAATAAAATCAATATTTATTGAGCACCTCCTGGATACTGGGAGCTTCCCACACATTATCACATCGACATGGCTCACAGCGAGCCTAGGAAGTATGTGGCGTTCTCAGGCGGAGAAACTGAGGCTCACAGAGAGATCACCCACTGTTCCTAGGTAGTGCCAACCCGATCTGGGACCCAGATTTCTTGTCCCAAGCCCTCTACTGTCTCCATCAACCCTTCATGGAAATTCAGCTCTCTCTAGGGACTACAGGAAAGTTGATGACTCTGGGGGAGTCTGGAATGATCTCACTGAAGTCCCACTTTTTGGGTGCCGTTGGAGGCTACTCAAGGATAGAGCAACACCATCCAGTCCTCTTCCATCCTCTGCCCCAGAGACGTGTCAGAGGGGGGCTGAGGCTGCCCGGGGAGAGGCAGAGCTGGTCCTCAGAGAGCGGGACCAGGCTCTGGCTCGGCTTCAGACCCACATGGCAGACACAGAAGCCACATACGAGGAACGGGGCACATGTAAGTGCCACCCTCAAGCCCAGCACCAGCACCCCCCACCCCACAAACGCCAGCTAGTGTGCCAATGACGGACCAGGAGGAAGGAGAAGCAGCATCTCCACCGCGAACCCTGCTCTGTCTTGAGGGGATGCAACCACTCCCATCCACTAAGAGTAAGAACTTTAAGCCCGGCCGGTGTGGCTCAGTGGTTGAGCATCAGTCCCATGGACTGAGGTCCCGGTTTGATTCCCGGTCAAGGCACATGCGGAATTGTGGGCTCGATCCCCAGTAGGGGGCGTGCAGGAGGCGCCCAATCAATGTTTCTATCTCTCTCTCCCTTCCTCTCTCTCTGAAACAGCAATTAAAACATTTTTTTTTTTTTTTTTTTTTTAAGAATAAGAACTTTAAGAAAACATTGGCTCTCTGACCAGTTTGGTTCAGCAGTTAGAGCATTGGACTGTGGACCAAAAAGTCTCAAGTTCATTTTCGGTCAAGGGCACGTACTTCAGTTGCGGTTCAATCCCTGGCCCTGGTCAGGGTCACATGGGAGGCCAGTAGTTGATGTGTGTCTGTCATATCAATGTTTCTCTCTCCCTCCCTCCCTTCCAGTCTCTCTGAAGATGAATGGAAAAATATCCTCAGGTGAGGATTTAAAAAAGAAAACATTGGCGGCTCTGGTCTGTTTGGCTCAACAGTTAGAGCATTGGCCCATGGACCAAAAGGCTGCAGGTTCGATTCCCAGTCAAGGGTATGCACCAGGGTTGCAGGTTTCATCCCTGGCCCTGGTCGGGAAGCAACCAATTGATGTGTCTCACATCAATGTTTCTCTCTCTCTCTCTCTCTCTCTCTCTCTCTCTCTCTCTCTTCCACTCTGTCTAAACAAAACCAATAAAAAAAATATTCTTGGGAGAAGATTAACCAAAAAGAAAGAAAGGAAAGCTTATAGGCCCACCTGGGGTACCCCTCACCACCCCTCCCCTCTGGAAGCCTGAAGCTCGGTGTCTGCAGGGCGGCCTGGACGGCGTCTTGGCTAAGCGGGCAGCCGCGGGATGGAGCAGAGCTGAGGCTGCGCCAGGCACGGGGAGCAGCTCCGCCAGTCTGGACTCAGCCCCCTGGGCCCGGGCGGCTGGGGGCGCTCTGAGGGTCAGCAATAAGGCTGTCTTGATGCAGGTGTCGGATGAGTGCCTCTCCTGGGACCATCTTGGTTCTGGGCTGGCCCTGAAGACTGAATGATGGGAGAGAAATTTGACCAGGTCCTAACCCTCCTTCTATAGAAACTGGGTCCCACCCCTTGACCCTGGGGTCCTTGTTGTCCCTTCGAACAACAGCCTCCTGCCCCCACCCGCACAAACACAGGAGCCGGATTGGTAGGGAAAGACCATTTGTATACAATCCGACAGTGACCAAGCTCCAGCCCCATGACCCGAAGGTGCTCACAGAGGGATGGTGTAGCTGGTCTCCAGACCCTCACCCCCCCTCCCAGAGTCCTGGAGTCACACCTGGGCCAACGTCCAGAGAGAGGGCTGCAACCCTAGGGGCCTACAGCCCGCCTGAGGAGGGATAGTGTGTTTCTCCCTCCTGTGAAAACACTCTCAGTACACTTCACTCCTGGGGACCAAATGTAGAAATTCTCCAGCTTTTCTGTAGCCACCAGTCCGGTGTCCGACAGTTCAACTCAATTCCGACACCATCTACCCGGAGACGCCACAGGTTAAAGACTCAGTCCCGCCAGACGCTGACCACAGGCTGTCACCTATGCTTCTGAGCACCTGGTACACCTCCGAGGGCCCCACGACCCCGTCATTTGATAGAGGGGCTCAGAGAACTCAGGGGAACAGTTCACTCACTGGAGGACTAGTTTGTTTATTTATGTATTTATTATCCTCACCCGAGAACATTTTTCCATTTTTTGTTCAGATAGAGTGGGAGGGAAAGAGAGGAAGGGAGAGAGAGAGAGAAACATCTACGTGAAAGGGACACATCGAGTGGCTGCCACCTGCACGACCAACCAGGGCCGGGGACAAACTGCAACCGAGGTACGTGCCCTTAGTGGGAACCGAACCCGGGTCTCTCTGGACCGAAGACCGACGCTCTAACCGCAAAGCCAAACCAGCCAGGGCATGAGCAGTTTATTGTAAAGCATGCAATTCAAGGAGGGACAGAGACGAGATGCCTGGGGCAGGGCACGGAGCCACCTGCCCTCTCTGGACAGCACCCTCCCAGCACCTCCGCTCGCTCGGCCACTGGGAAGCTGTCTGAACAGTGTCCTTCCAGGGTTTCGTCACGTAAGCATGGTGATTAAGTCACTGGTGATTCATTCACGCTCCAGCCCCTCTCCCCTCCCAGAGGCCAGGGGGGGGCTGAAAGCTTCAACCCCATTGGTCCCCCTGGCAACCGGTCTCTCCCATCCTAAGATGCTCCAAAAGCCACCTCAGTGACAAAACTGGGTGTGGCTGAAGGGAGCTTTCTATGAATAACGAGACCCCTGTTGCTCCTACTGCTTAGGGAGTTCCGCAGGCTGTAGGAGCTCTGTGCCAGGAATGCACATCGGGACCAAATACGCGTTCTCGTTATAAACCACAAAGTCACAACGTCCTCGCAGGCAGACCTCCATCCTCCGGGCACAGCCTCCAAAGCTCCCACAGGGCTTCCCCGGCGCCGGATGGGGGGGATTCCCGGGGGCCCACCCAGGCCTCTGGCCACACCCTCTTCTGGGAGCTGTGCCCCTGGGAAGGAAGGCAGGCTCTGGGCAAGCCTGTGATTGTCCAGAGTCCTAGAGGTCCAGCTGCTACCACCTCCGACTGGAGAGTGAAAACAGGAAGGCTAGTGGGCAGGTCCGTGCCAAGGAGGGGGCACTACAGCAGGTCGGAGGCTACAGCCCACTCCTGAGCAGAGAGAGAAGGGAGAAGGTCACTCAAGGGCCGGAAGAGTCCCTCTGCCTTGTCCCACCTGCACGGGAACGCCCAGGAAGGGGACTTGTTCCATGGGCCCATCGGTCCCCACTACCATGGCCTGAAGTCCCAATCTTCACGCCCACCCGCTTCACCCCGGAGCCCTCCTCTCTGCTCACCTCTCTGATTCCCCTCCGTCCTGGTCCCCGGCCCTCTGTCTCTCCTTCCTCGCCCCTGCAGGCTCTGGGGGAACCCGCGCCTCCGAGCCCTGCGGAGACCTGGTGGCCAGCTTCAGGCACAGAGGTGGCTCCGCCTCGGCCAGCTGCTGGAGCCTTCCCAGGTCACCCTGTCCGTCCACAGAGTCCCCGTTCACCTCCAGGATGACATCTCCCCTTTGCAGCCCCGCCCGAGCCGCTGAGCCTCCTGGGGTCACCTGGGGGTGGGGGTGAGTGAGACACGGAGCAGGGACCACCCTGGCAATGGGTGCTGGGTGCTCTAGGGTCTGGAGGGAAGGGGAAGGTTCACCAGGAGTAAGGCGCAGGGGGCATCAGTCACCTGGGAGACGAAGAGACAAGGCCCATCGGCCACGTAGCTGAGGCGGAAGCCATAGCCACCTCCAGGCCCCGGGTACAGGAGGCACAGGCGGGAGCCCCCGGGGACAGGAGGCACGGCCGTGTCGTCAGGCGGGGGCTCCTTGGTCTCCGGCAGAGAGGCTGAGCAGGTGCTCTGGGGAGAGGCAAGAGCCTCTGTGCTCTCCAGGAAGAGGAGCGGGGACAGACGGACCTGGAAGGAGGCCGACGGAACGAACCTGTTGCTTCTCCAGCCGCCTGGGTCCCCCTCCAGGCCCTCCCCGCCCTCCGCCCCGCCTCAGCTCGCACCATGCTGAAGAAGCGGTCAGCCGCAGGGTCCACGACAGTGAGGGACAGCCGGGAGCCCTGCGCCCGGATCCTGGACACGGTCTCCTCGTGGCCCAGCCCCTCCACACTCTCCCCAGCCACGGCCACCAGCCGGTCCCCAGCCTGCATCCCGGCCCTCTCAGCGGGCAGTCCTGGGTCCACGTCCCACAGGAACTGCCCTGGACACAGACATCCTCACTGCTCCGCCTGGCGACCCTCAGTGCCAGCCCAGGCACGCTGGGGGTGCCCAGGGGTACGCAGGAGGAGGAGGCCCAGGGAGCTTCGGACAGGGGCACCCCTTACATGCACAGATACAATGTATGCCCACCTTCCCCTCGCCCTCTCCCCCAGGGCTCCGACTCACCCAGGCGACCACCAAGGCCCTTTTCCTCCCGGAGCAAGAACCCGAAGCCCTGGGGCCCTCTCTCCAGGTGCAGGCAGCGGGGCTGGGAGGGCAGCGCCCAGCCCTCTGCCAGCGGTGCAGCCAGAGGCATTCCCAGCAGGCGACACTGTTCCTCCACCTCTGGCCCTGCAACCAGCAGGGTCACCTGCTCTCCACTCTGCCAAAGCTGTGGGGTCCCAGGGCCTCGGCATCAACTCCCTGGGCGGGGGGCGAGGCGGGCACCTCCTCACAGCCCCTCTCCCGGGCCCAGGGAAGAGGCGCTAAGGGGAGGGGGAGACGGGCACAGCACAGACTGAAAGGGAGGATGGGGGGGCCCAAGGTCAGATGGGGGAGCAGGTGCTCGAGGAGGGTCTGTTTCTGGAGGCTGGGGCCCAGGCCCAGAGGGTGCAGGAGGGTGGGGGCGGCCGGCCGCACCTTCCTGCTGAGTCGGCTGTGAGTGAACTTCTCCACGCTGACCCCATCCACTTCTAACAGTCGGGCCCCGGGGGGCACCCCTGCCCGCTCAGCTGCTCCTCCCGCAGTCAGCACCAACCAGAAAGAACCCTGATGGTCTGGAAGCCAGAAGGAAAGCAAGTGTCAGTCCGCGGGTGGCCTGCAGCCGGGCGGAGACCCCGCTCCTGACCTCCCTCCTGAGCCTCTGAGCTCACCGTGCGTCACACTAAAGCCAAAACCACCCTCGTCTTTGACCACGTGGCACAGACGGGGCCGGACGCCCTGGCTGAGAGCAGGACAGAGGAGGGCCCCGTCCCCCTGCTGAGCTCGGGCCACGTCGTGAGCTTGCTGTGCCCACACGGTCAGCAGCACCCGGGGACCACTGGCCCGGACCAGGCGCACCACCTAGACAGAGGGAGAGGTTGGAGCCAGCCGCTCACCAGCTCTGTCCCAGGAACCGACGTTTTCACCACGGACCCAGTTCTCTGGGTGACTTTACCCAAATATTCTGACCTGGGCACCCCTAAATCCTGGAAGGGAGGGGAGGTTAAGGTTGGGGTAGCGCCCCCATATACCCAGGGAGGTGATCCCGGCGTCTCTCTCCCTGCAAAGCTACGGAACCTCCTGCAGGGCCACAGGGAGCCCCAGCCCAACCTCACCACCTCGAAGTCCTCATGCTCCACAACATGGGCGTTCACCCCGAGGATCCGGTCTCCTTCCCGAAGACCCTGCTGCTGGGCAGAGGTGCCCGGCTCCACCCAGCACACCACATGGCGGACCCTGCCGGGCCCCCGCTGCAGATGGAAGCCAAAATCCCTGCCCTCCTCTCTGCTCAGCAGGCAGAAGCGAGGCCTCGCCAGGGCCCAGAGATCTGGAGGGGAGAGGGCGGAGGAATGTGGTCCGAGTGCAGGTCACCCTGTGCCCAGCAGGAGCTGGCCCCTTGGTAGAGCACCAGGTTCCTCCACCTCTGGCCCTGCAACCAACAGGGTCACCTGTTCTCCACTCTGCCAAAGCTGTGGGGACCCAGAGCCTCGGCATCGACTACCTGGGCGGGGGGCAGAGGCGGGCACCTCCTCACAGCCCCTCTCCCGGGCCCAGGAAAGAGGCACTAAGGGGGAGGGGGAGACGGGCACAGCACAGACTGAAAGGGAGGATGGGTGGGGGCCCAAGGTCAGATGGGGGAGCAGGTGCTTGAGGAGGGTCTGCTTCTGGACTTCCACCCAGTTCGGTGTGGGCGAGTGCGGGCAGAGTGGCTGGGACAGAAGGAAATGCCTGGCCCCCTCCTCTGTCCCGGTGGCTACTCCCCACCAAGGCTCTTATCAGAGGGGGACAGAGGTGGTTAACAGGAGGGGGGGGGGGCTGGGCAGGGCTGTGGTGTCTCTGGGGAAAGGGAATGGTTACCCAGGGGCAAGGTGGTTACCAGAGGGGTCATGATCTTCAGCCAGGGACAGGACAGGGTTATCGATGCCCAGTTTCGGATTAAACTCAAACTTCCTGCGAGGAGATCCCAGACCCCACTGGAGGCGGAACAGCAGCTGAAGAGCTCCCCACCTCAGTGTCCTGCACCCCTGGGCCCCACCTTCGGGGGTGACCACTTACAGAGTCAACAAAGCTGTGTCCTGGAGATCTGCTGGCAAAGAGGGGGAGGGGCAGAGAGGCACGTCCTCCACCCCTTCCACGGCCACTCGCTGAGGACGTGGGGGAGCCCCCAAACTCAGGACGCGACCCTCCACTCTGCTCCGAAAGGTTCTTTCCTGGCCCTCCCCTCCTCCCCCCGAGGCCACCGCGCAGAGATCTGAACATCATCCAGGGTGTGGACCAGGAAGGCAGACTGTCTCCCAGTCTACTCGTCTCAGGGCTCGGAGCCCCAACATCAAAGTGCCCTGGCCTAGAAAGCCTCAGCCCCCCAGTGGACCCCTGAGCGCCCTGAGTCCCCTCGGGGGGTTTCTCCCCATCTCCTACCTGCAGCTGCCTCCATAGCTAGATCAACCACCCAGGGCTCAGGATGGGGACAAGGTCCATCGAAACCAGCTGACCTCCCCACTCACCCCGCCCCGCCTCCTTGAAGACGCGGCCTCGGGATAATGGTTAACGGAGGAGTCTTAACCCGGGAGAACACTTGTCCCTCCTGCACCCATCCGGGCGGCTTCCCCGGAGACTCGCAGCTGTCCCGGCTCCGCCATCCCGGGGAAAGGGACCCCTGGCCGCTCATTCCAAGCCTGGGGCAAGTGTGTATGAGGGGGGGGGGGGTCCTCCAGCCCAGCATGGCCTACCCGGACCCCGTCCCTTCTTCATGGGTCCCCCTGGCCTTCCCTGCCTTCGAACCTGGTGCCTAAGAACCACTTGCAACAGGATGGCCAGCAGTTTCATCAGCGGCCAAGAACCGTGCCCTTCACAGAAAGCCCCGGGCGGAGAGGCCACAGGTGACGTTTTTAATAGCAGGTGAGTCGGTGCCCAGGCGGCTGGGACCCTGAGCACCACTGTGCAGCCGATGAGGGAGGGGAGCACCACCGAGAGGGCAGAGGCCATGGGTCCTGGCGTCCACCCCAAGCAGACCGGCAGGAGGCAGACACCCCGACACTGGGATGCCACCCCAGGCAAGGCGGACGTAAGAAGTGCGCCCCCTGGTGGCTTGGAGGCTCCTTGAGAGGAGAGAGCAGCAGGGCTCCTGGTGGTGCCCTGGGAGGACTCGGCCGCATCCGCAGGTCCTTCTAGCCCCGGGGACAGGAGGCATGTTTCCGGACCCTGGAAATCCCCGACAGGGAGGCCTGGAGGGACATGTTCCGGGAGGCCACTGTGCCCTCTGCCTCCAGCCGTGAGGATCCTTGCAGAGCAGCCTTGCAAGCCAGGGGGCCCCGAGGGCAGCAGCTTGGGGACGGGGTCACTCGGCGAGGGCCTGCGGCCACGGTCTCAGCTCCCAGGGCCTCCCAGCTGCTCCAGGAGGGCCCTGACCTCGCCCTCCACCCGAAGCAGCTGGGCCTTGCGCCACGGATTAAGGGTGGCCCCCCGGTTATCTTCCAGGTCCCGCAGCAGGAGCTCCAGATGGCGCCGGACCCGGCCCTGATCCCAGCTGTTGAGGTTCCGCTGGATTTCGCTGAGGATCACCGACCAGTACTCGGACACCGCTGCTCCCTCCGTCAGCGAGGCCACAACCTGGGCACTGCCGGCAGCAGTGCGCCCCAAGTCCCGCAGGACCTGGCGGCCCTCGGAGCTCAGCTCGTTGAAGTAGAGGCTGGCAGGGGAGAGAGGAGCAGGTGCGGGGCTGAGGAGCGGCAGGGGTGACCGGCAGACAGGGAGGGGAGGGGGGGGGGCTGTGGCTGAGTAACTCAATGGGGTGTGTCTTCAATAAGCCAGAGATGGGGGGGGGGGGGCAATGGGAGGCAGGGATAACACCAGAATTTAGTGGGACCAGGGACGAGGAATGGGGTCCCGGGGCCCTAGGACAAAGGGTGGGAAGGAATCAGAGCAGGGTAAGGGCGGATCACAGAGGGGTGGTGGGCTCAGAACCCAGGGAGAGGAGGGGCCCAGGCTGCCCGCCGAGGGCAGGAAAAGCCAGTGGAGAGGAAGGCGGGAGGGATGGGAACAGTCTCCGGCTGGGCAGCTGGGCAGGCAGACCAGGGACCAGACTCACTGCAGCAGCTCCAGGGAAGGGTGCCTCCAGGCAGCCTGGGCCAAGGCCAGGGCCGCTGTGTCGCCGGCGCCATTGTAGGCCACGTTCAGCTCCTGCAGCCGTTGGTTCCGGTCCAGCTGGGCAGCCAGCAGCTCCAGGCCCGCGTCCCCGAGGCCCGTGTGCAGCAGGGACAGGTGTGTCAGCGAGGTGTTCCCCGCCAGCCCCTCCAGCAGCAAGGCCACACCCTCTGCCGTCAGCGGATTGTTGGACAGCCTACAGCCACAAGCACCCCAGGTTATGAGGGCCCCTGGGAGAGACCCTGAGCTTGGGCCACAAGGACACACAGCCTGGGGCACACAGTGGCCTGGACACAGAACTAAAGGACCAGAGCGGGAGGAGAAACAGGTGCGGCTGCTGCAGAGAGAGGAGCTGGCTTCCCTCTGGTCCTGCTCCCTTCCCCTTCATCGACACCATTCCCCTTCCCACCTCCCCAGACCCCGCCGCCCCATCTTCTTGCCCCCCTTCTTTTTCCTCATTCACCTCCTCTTACTTCAGACAGAAATTGGGAACCCAGGAGTCTGGGTTCCTAGTAAATCAGTCAACGCTTTGGGAGCACCTGAGTGCCCAGCATGAAGGTCGTCCTCGACCAGGAAAACCCAGGAGGGGTCAGTGGCACTGTTGCCAGGACACCGGCCTAGGTGTCCTCCTAACCCCTCCCCAGGCTGATTTCAGCCCCCACAGCTGGCGGCACCTCACCCCCTTCTTGCTCTGCGGCTTGTACTGGACCTGGGGGCGGGCAGGGCCAGACTTCCACCCCCCACCCCACGCTGTAGGTGGGCCCGTGTCAGGCATGTCGAGGCAAGGGGCACACCCTGGACCTTAGTGGCCACCAGAACGGCCAGATGCTCCCTGCAGCGCCCTCCCAGGACACTCACCGCAGGGTGGCGATTTGGCACTGGTCATGCAGCAGCAGGTCTCGGAGGTCCCTGCAGGCCTCGGGGCCCAGGCTGTTGAGTTGCAAGCTGAAGCCAGAGGGGAGGGGAAGAAAGGGGAGAGACCGAAGAAGGAACTCAGCACAGGCACCACCCACCCACTGAGCCTCTGGCCGTCCACACCTGTCCTCCCTCTATTCTTTATCCTCACCCCAGGACTTTTTTTGTTCAGATAGAGTGGGAAGGAGAGAGAGAGAGAGAGAAACATCGATGTGAAAGGGACACATCGAGTGGTTGCCACCCACACAACCAACCAGGGCCGGGGACAAACTGCAACCGAGGTACATGCCCTTAGCGGGAACCGAACCCGGGTCTCTCTGGACCACAGGCCGATGCTCTAACCGCTGAGCCAAACTGGCCAGGGCTTCCCTCTATTCTTGTCACCCCCACCCAACCAGACTTCATTGCATCCCTCAGCCCTTCCTCAGCACCCCTGGTCTCCCCAGCACTCTCTGTCCCCCCACCTCCTCTCTCCCTGCTGTGCACGAGTCCTCACCCCAGCTTCCGGGCACGCAGGAGGACGGGCATGAGCGTGCGCAGCCCCGCGGAGTCCAGCTGACAGGAGGCCAGGTTCACCTCATTCAGGGCGTGCCTCCCGCTGCCCAGCACGGCCGCCACCACCGTGCACTTGAGGGGTGTCATGCGCACGCCCGCCAGGTTGAGCTGCGACAGGGAGCTGAGCACCTCGGCAGAGAAACGCTGGTTCTGGAACTCGTAGTGGAAGAAGAGGTGGTCCAGGAGCTCCGAGGGGGGCAGCGCCTGCCGGCCCATCTTGCCCAGCTGCTTCTTGATGGCCTGGGCGTTCTCCAGGGCGTCCATGTTCTTGATGGGGCAGCCAAGCTGAGCCAGCACGGCCCGGTTCTGGGCCGAGAGAAGGCCTCCCATGAACATGGGGAAGAGCTCAAAGACCTCGTCCTCGGGGGCCTCATCTGGGTGGCGCCGGGGGCCCTCCATGCCCAGGATGCTGGCGCCCATCTGGTCCAGGACGTCATCGTTGTTGTAATCCTCCTCTCGGAACATCTCCAACACCATGGCCTGGGCCACCGCCTCGCGGTTCTTATCCATCACACGTCCGAACACCCGTGGGACCACCTGGGGAAGGAAGGACGCCGGGCGGGTGCTGCAGCCTCCTGGGGGCCCCCTCCTGAACTCACAGCCTGATGCCATCCTGCTCCCCCACCGCCCAACACCTTGGTGGCCCCCCACTGCCGCACCGAACGCAAAGCCCTTCACAACTGGGCCCCAACCTGATCTTTCCCGTGTGCCCTCGGCACGTGTCCCCTGCACTCGACACACGTGCTTCTCCCCGAACGTCTCGTGCACGCCAGGAGCTGGTGGGGAGCAACCCGCCTGCACCCTGCGGTAGCGTGGAGCCGGCCAGGGACTGTGAAGACCGCCTTCAACGGCTTCGTGGCGCCCACAGCACCTGTCACTTGGTCCCTGCCAACGTCTTCTCAGGCCTCGCCCTCTCTTACTGCTGCTGTCCTTTCAACTTTCCTCTCTTTTTTTTACAGAGCCAAGCTCTCTTCTCCTGCAAAGCTACATACTCTTCTGAAGTCCTTCCCCCCGATTCTCTGTCTGGTTGATCCTCCAGGGACCAGACTGACTGCCCTCCCGCAGAGAGACTGCCCTTAGTCCCCAAACCAGGCCCCACTACACGCTCTCAGCACCTGGAACTCTGTTTTCCAGGTGCTAACCATACCTTTGCTTTTTATAGTTTTTTCCTTTTTAAAAAAAATTGATTTTAGAGAGAGAGAGAGAGAAACATCAATGAGAGAGAACATCGATTGGCTGCCTCCTGCATGACCCCCACTGGGGATCGGGCCACAACCCGGGCACGTGCCCTGACCGGGAATCAAACAGGTGACCTCTTGGTGGAGGGGTCATGCTCAGCCACTGAGCACACCAGCCGGGCCTAATTATACTTTTTAATTCCATGGTTATGCTGATGTGTTTGTGTTCAGACTGTACGATTGGGGAAGGCAGAAACCTGGGGTTTGGTTAACTGCTTTTTCTCAGAACCTACGCACTGCCTGGCACTCAGGGGCTCACCAAAGAACCGAATGTGGGGGGCTGCAGCCCGCCTCTCGACTTGCAGTGGTTCTGAAGGGGCCCTTCCTCCGGCAGAAGCCACGAGGCGGTTCTGTGGCACTTCCCCTAATGTCTGTTTTTATTTTTTCACTCTCTGGAGGGAGGCTCCTGCCATGGAGGGTGTAGTCCTCTTCCCCCCACACTAACCTGGCGTGGGGAGGACCCGTCCCCCGGGAAGCTGAGTCACCAGGATCATGAAGACGCAGAGGACCTTCCCTGCGAGGCAGTCCTCCCTCCGGGGGCTCGGGGTGGTGCCAGCTACCCCGGCGCACTGTGCGTGATAGCGCGGGGCTGTCTGGACCCTGTCGGGGGACCACGGCCTCTCGCTGCCATCTGGGTACGGCAGGCGCACCCTCTGCCATGGCCATTAGCTCCCTGCCTGGGCTGATGGTGGGGGGGCTGCCTGGGCTGATGGTGGGGGGGCTGCCTGAGCTGATGGGGTGGCGGCTGCCTGAGCCTGTCCTGATGTCTAACACTCAAACCGCACTTACTGTGTGCCCTGAGGACGAACACAATACTCCTCCTCTTAGGCCAGTGATACAGACTCTACTTCAGCCCCATTTCAGAAATAAGGACTTGTCCTGGCCGGTTTGGCTCAGCGGTAGAGCGTCGGCCCGCAAACCAATGAGTCATGGATTCGGTTCCCGCTGAGGGCACGTACCTCGGTTGCATTTTGTCCCCGGCCCTGGTTGGGGTCATGCAGGAGGCAACCAGTCGATGTGTCTTTCTCACACCAATGTTTCTCTCTCTCTCTCCCTTTCTCTCCCTCCCACTCTATCTGAAGATAAATGAAAAAATATCCTCAGGTGAGGATTTAAAAAAAAAAAAAAGGACTTGCCTGGTCAGTGAGGCTCAGTGGTTGAGCGTTGACTCTGCAACAAGAGGTCACTGGTTCGATTCCCAGTCAGGACACACACCCAGGTTGTGGGCCCGATCCCCAGAGGGGGGCGTGCAGGAGGCAGCCGATCAGTGTTCTCTCTCATCTATGTTTCTCTCTCTCTCTCCCTCTCCCTTTCTCTCTCTCTAAAATCAATAAAGAAAAAAAGAAATAAGGAGTCTGGCCCAGCCGATGTGGCTCAGTGGATTGAGCATCATCCCATGAACTGAGAGGTCCGGGTTTGATTCCCGGTCAGGGCCCATGCCTGGGTTTCGGGCTTGATCCCCTGTAAGGGGCATGCAGGAGGCAGACGAGCAATGTTTCCCTCTCACATGGATATTTCTCTCTCTCTCTTCCTTCCTCTCCAAAAAAAAAAAAAGGCCCTGGCCAGTTTGGCTCAGCGGTTAGAGCGTCAGCCTGTGGTCTGGAGAGACCCGGGTTCAGTTCCCGCTAAGGGCACGTGCCTCGACTGCAGTTTGTCCCCGGCCCTGGTTGGTCGTGCGGGTGGCAGCCACTCGATGTGTCCCTTTCACGTCGATGTTTCTCTCTCTCTCCCTTCCTCTCTCTCCCTCCCGCTCTATCTGAACAAAGAATGGAAAAATATCCTCGGCTGAGGATAAAAAAAAAAAAAAAATCAATAAAAACATATTTAAAAAAAGAAAAAGAAATAAGGACTCTGAGGCACAGAGAAGTTAAGCAACTTATCAAAGGTCACACAGCTAGTGAGTGGCAGAGCCTTTATTCCAGCCCAGGTCGCTGCATTACTCAAGCCCTGTTCTTCACCCTTACGCTTTGCTGCCCATAAAAGCAAACGCTGAAATTCTGCCAGCACCGACCAGGCTCTGCCTCCTCAAGACAAGTTACTAGAACTTTCTCAGAGAGGAAAAGGGTACCTAGCCAGGCACCACGGCTCGACAAAGTATCCACCATGGAGTCGAGTCGGGCAGACACAGACAGGATTCCGAGTCGTGAAGCCTGGGCTCAGACCCCAGCTATTGTACTGACTCTCCAAGCGACGCGGACCAGTCCCTTAGCCTCTGCAAGCGTCCGTGTCCTCGTCTACAGCGGGATCACACCAGCACTGCCTTTATTAGCACCCCCACCTCGCAGATGTCAGCAGACGGCAGATCTTCTTCCCCCTGAACACTCAGAGCATCCGCCCTGCTCACAGCACCGTCTCGGGCCTGTAATTGGGCCCGAAGTGGACCTGCGCCCTGTCTAAGCCAATTACCGGTGCATTTCTCCTCCCGGTATAAATGAATAAAATGGCATCTGCTTCATAAACCTGCCTCTGGTGATTCAGTTCAGATGAGTCATCATTCCTGGAGTCTAATCACCTCTGAGGGAACAGATATGATCACCCGTCTGGACCTGCAGGGCAGAGTCCAGACCCTGAACTCGGTGACCCTTGCCTCCCCGAAACAAAGATGAGGGGGACAGGGGCAAAAGAAAACCGTCTTAGGGTTGTAGGATTGTTATGGACGCCCCTGTGCCCTCAAATGCCCCTCCCCGCTGCCAAGCCCTCCCCAGCCTGGGCTTCTCTCTCCTGCGTCCTAACACCCTAATCCTACTAAAAGCCACAGGGCCCAGATCTGAAACCAGAGCCGAAGAGAGGGTGGACAGCTGCAGTTTGCTTCCGGGAGAGGAGCGGGGGGGTGCGGGGGGGTGTCGGAGGCCAGCGGCCTGGGGTCCGGAAGCTGCTGTTACCTTGAGCAGGTTGAAGAGCAGAGGGAGGGCCTTCATCGGCAACAGCTTGGCCACGATGCCCAGGACGAGGCTGACGTCCTCCCCCACGCGGCCCACGATCTCGGCCACTTCCTTGCCCACCTGCTGCAGGGTCGTCTTCCGCAAACCCAGCACAATGTACAGGGCGGCCAGGTACTCCTGCATGGCGGGCACGGTGAACACGAAGGTGCCCCGGTGCCCCGGCTCCACGCACGGCGCCAGGAAGAACCTCAGGGCGTCCCAGCGGAAGACGTGCAGCAGCTGGAACTCCTCCTCCGCCCGGAGGCCGGCCTCCAGGCAGCTGCGGACATCCTCCTCAGAGAAGTAGGTCTTTCGGGAGGACACCCCCTCGTAGGCCAGCTTACCCATGGTTCGGGCTGCGTAGGCCATCAGCGACAACTTGGAGGGGTCACCGCTGTCCACCATCTCCCCGCTGAAGTTCAGACGCAGGAAGCTGGTGTAGATGCTCGTGAGGGTCTGGCCAGCCGGGGTGGGGGCGTGCAGAAAGTGCAGGGTGGCACAGACGAGCCAGCAATAGGAGGGCAGGAAGCAGGCAGCGGTGATCTGGTGGTGCCCCTCCAGGTTCCTGGACAGCATCTCCACCAGGTTGTCACGCTGGGCCGGAGTGGCTGGGACACCCGCACCCCCGGCGCCGTGTCCGCAGTCCGGCTGATTGAGGCGGAGCTGGAAGTAGAGCTTCTGCAGGTTGGTGTCGGAGAAGCCGCAGATCTCGCCGTAGCGGCCCACGTACTTGCTGGGAATGCGGCCAACGGCAGACGGCCGGGTGGTCACCAGGATGCTGGCCTGGAAGAGCATGGCTGAGGGTTAAAAAAGACCTCGCGATTGCCCTGACTGCCTCACTCGCCAGGGAGCGGCTGATGATCGAGTGTCCAAGGCTGAAAATGACGATGACTGCAATAACTACGACAATTCCTGCACACCTACTAGGAGCCGGTGCACTGTGCCAAGCCGTCCAGCAGCTGTAGTATCTCATTTGATCAGCACAACTCAAGAAGAAAAGAAAACAGAAGATGGGGAAGTTGGTGACTTTCTCAGACACACGGCAGGGAAGTGGTGGGGCCAGGAGTTGAACTAGCCCAGGGCCTCTCCCACCCAATAAGTAAACACAAAAACTCACATGGACAGAGGTGGCAGGGAGGGGCACAGGGCCACCTACCTCGGGCAGCATGTATTTGCGCAGCAGATTGACGACGATGGTAGCTGGTGCCTCTGGCTTCTCGGGGTCACCGCAAAGCCCTGTGGCGGCCAGCCGGAAGTCCAGGTTGAGACGCTCCAAGCCGTGGAGCACGACCAGCAGGCGAGACCCCGCTGCGGCCATGAGCGGCAGAATCTCCTTCAGGGGTGTGTAGCGCTGGGCCACAAGTTGGCACAAGGAGGCCGGGGCAGAGCCCAGGGATGACAGGTCCTCACAGGAGAAGGGGATGAGCAGCTCGAAGGCTGGCAGCCGCCCGTAACACCAGTCCAGGACCATCTTGCGCACCAGCGTGCTCTTGCCTGTGCCCACGGTCCCGTACAGAACCACAGTCTGGACCCGGCGCCCACAGGCATCTGGGTCAAAGAGCTGAGACAGGGCCAGCGTGGGGAGCCTGGCCGGGGGCGGCTGATGGTCCAGGGCCAGCTCCGAAGACGGGCGCAGAAGCTCGTCGGGGGTGCTCTCACAGATCACAGGGTCCACGTGGACCGTGTCTAGTGCAAAGGTGGGGCCAAACTGGCGCTCCTCCCTGGGCAGCCGGCTGAACCACTCCGCCAGGTTCCGGCGGTGCCGCTGGATGGCTTCTGGAGGGAAGGCAAAGAGAATGGCCAGGGAAAGGGGCGGGGAGATGCAGGGGCCCAGGGCCAGCCAGGGCGGGAGCAGGGGCAGGCTGCAGGCCAAGCCAGCACCAGCAGCAGCAGGGGCCCAGCAGAGTGCTGGGCACACAGGACTCCCTCAGGAAGTACGAAGTGCCCAGGAGTTTGGAAGCCCTGTGGCAGGAAGTGGGAACCACGGGATGAGTGATGTTGATCGAGCCCAGGCTGGCTGGTCTCACGGTTATGTCTTTACCTGCGTTCTAGACCCAGTTCTAGAAGGTAGGGATGGTACGTCCCTCCCAGGGCTTGGTACACAGTGTGCACAAGTGTTGCAAGAAGGGACACGTGGACAGATGGCTTATGGGGCGAGGGAGGGGAGGCTGCTGATGGATGACGTCAGTGGGTCCTCTGTGTCTCTCTCTTCCTGCCTGCTTCTCCCCAGCCCAGCCCCCTCTGGGATGCCAGCCAGCCCCTTTCTCAGACTGACTGAAGAACCAATCTTTTACCAGCTGTAGAGATGTTCCGGAACAACCGTTCGTGCTTCCCTGGTGGGGGAACACTGCCCACTGAGCTTCCATAGTGGCGGATAAAGACCCTGGGAGCAAAGAGAAGGGATGAGCCAGGGACTGCACAGGCTCACGGTCCAGGCCTGCTGGGGATGACGAACTGCTGGCTTCCTGAGGTCCAGGCCCGCCCTGGACGCCCACCTCGAGACTGGCTCTCCGCCTTCCCAGGAACTGAGGGCTCATCCCCGGCCCTCCAGCCCCCGGTCTGGAACTCAGCTGGTCACTACCACACTCCGCCCACCTCCCACAGACCCTCTCCTTGGCTGACCACTGTGACTTGCACTGTGACGGCGTAACCCAACTTCCCCTTAAGCCTGGTCACTGACTGTGGCTCCCCAACTCCAGCAGAGCTCCAAGCTCTCTCCAAGTCCCGACCCGTCCCAGGCTACTCTGCTACGCCCAGATATAGTCTGAGGTAGGACACAAGGCCTCACCTAGGGGGCCCACGGGGACACTGCCCTTTGAGTGCCCAATTCCAGTGGATCACGAAGGGGATACTTTCATCTACAGAGAGAAAGGAGAAGGAAGAAACAGCATCCAGATCCCACCCACGTTTCCCCCCCAATACACAGGCCCCACGTCTGCATCACCCCCCCCCCTTTGCCCTTATAGCCCTTGTGACAGCTATTACGCGATTTTGTACTTTATTGTGGTTATTGGATTAGCATCATTTCCACCTCCGTCCTCACCATGACAGCAGGGGCCCATCTGCTCTGTGCACAGTGATACACTCAGAACTGACACGGTTATCTACTCGGCACACAGCAGGCATTCAGGAAATAGCTGCTGAATGCGGGATGAAGTCAGACAAGTGTCCCTGGGCTGGTGTGGCGACAGGGACCGTCAGAGATCATCGAGTCTGACGCCCTTGTTTTAGGGTGGGAAAAGGGACCTCGGAGAGATGAGGCGACTTGCCCGAAGCCAGCAGTCAGTGAATCAGGGAGCTGCTAGCACACCTGGTGTCTGGAGCCCTGCCCTCTCGGAGGCACCTGGAAGGGTGAGGTAGAAACAGAAACCCCTGCTCACCTGCTGGCTGCCGTGCTGGTCCCAGGCCGGGACCCCAGAAGGCCCTGCGCAAACGGTAGCTCCACCTCATGGTAGAAGAGAAGGTCAGAGCCCGGGGGGTTGGCACACCACCTTCTATCCTGTTCCCCTGCAAAAGGAATGGTGTGAACGGACCACACACACACAGACCCCTTCCCACTTCCGCCTCCCGGTGCAGGCCAAGGACGGTCTTCTTCCTCAGGACAGCATCAGCCTCTCAGCACTGCCGCCAATCAGAAAGAATATATGTTTGTAGCAGCACTATTTACAATCGCTAAGATCTGGAAACAGCCCACGTGTCCATCAGTAGACGAATGGATAAAAAAGCTGTGGCACATGTACACAATGGAGTACTACGCAGCTGTAAGAAAGAAAGATCTCTTATCCTTTGAGACGACATGGAGGGACCTGGAACGTATTATCCTAAGAGAAACAAGCCAAACAGAGAAAGACAAGAATCATATGATCTCACTTATTTGTGGAATATAATGAACATAACAGTCTGAGGAATGGGATAGTCCCAGAGACATGGAAGTGGGGTACAGACTGACAATCCCCAGAAGAGGGGGTGGTGGGGGAGAGATAAATCACAGAACTTATATGCATGCACGCATGAACAATGGACATGGACAACAAAGCTGGGGACAGGGCAGGGAGGGAGGAGGAGTGGGGAATCAGTGGGGGGAAAAGGAGAAACATCTGTAACAAAAATAAATTAATTAATTAAAAAAAAAAAAATGTCAGCACTGCCAAAGCCCTGGCCTGGCCTTCAAATCCCCTCCCTCTTCTATATCCCCCACCTGAGTGATCGTGTTTTATCTCCTACCGCCTAGTGCCTCTCCTCCTGGAGTCCAGGAATGTCTTTCTCCAGAGTCTCAGCCTAGTGAATGGTTTTATTTAGGTGTCCTTTTTCTGGCTTGGCTACCAGCAAGCTCAGATGAGTCCTGTGTTCCTTTTCAGTGGCTTTCCTGAGCCAATGCTCTTTCCGC
The DNA here is from genome assembly GCF_014108415.1 of Molossus molossus. NCBI lineage: Eukaryota > Metazoa > Chordata > Mammalia > Chiroptera > Molossidae > Molossus > Molossus molossus. Next base: position 12,428,963 of record NW_023425348.1, on the reverse strand, counting down.
AATAATCATCCATTCCCCTCTGCCTGTTGTCCCTAGGAATCCCGTCCTGTTAGCGGAGTTTTCAGTTTTATCATTTTATCGTCTCTGTGACTTTTATCTAAGCTGCCTTTGAGGCTGGTATAAATGATCAATCAATGAATGAACTTCCTACTTGACATCTCTCTGGGGATATCCTGACCATGCTTCAAGCTTCACACACGCAAAACTGAAGTAATCATTCCTCTCCCTTCAGTTACTTCACTGCGAATGTTCCAGCTGCGATTTACACTGGAAATCTGACCTCCTTATCTTCCAGTCCTCCTCGCTCCTCCTCCACGGTGGAGACAGCCCTACTGACCCTCCTCCCAGTTTGGCCAGCCTGGTCCTATTGCATTGTCCCAGCGCTCAGACCCTCTGCAGACTTCCAGGGACCCCTTCCCCTTGCTGGCCTCGGTCCTCAGCCTCATCTCATTCCAATCCCTCATCCCAGCCACCAAACGCCTCCTCAAAGTCCTAGGTTACAGAGTACAAACACCTGGCCCACGCGAGCTGTTCTGCGGGGTTTGCCGTACCCCACACCTCCTTTGCGGGGCTCCCCGGATTCTCGCTCGCTCTCCGAACTGTTCCTACACTTTCTTCAGCTCAGAGAGGCCGCTCCCCTGCCAGAGTCCCACCCGATCTTCAGACCCTGCCCGGGGGCCCTGGCTCCGGGACGTCTCCCCCGGCCCCTCTGAGCGCTCTTAGGGAGCCAGCCGCTCCGTGGGGAGCTGATTTCCGGAGACGGGGTTCCTTTCGGGCTGGGCACACTCGGGGAGAACGGGCGGCGCCAGGCCCACCGCCGGCAGTGCCAACCCGGCGCTGGAGAGGGTTAGGGCAGGGCCCTGGAGAGCTGGGGACGCTCGGAGGGACGAGCTCGGTGCAACAAGATCACGTCCGGGGCCAGTGGCCCGAGAAGGGGCTCGCGGAAGGGGTGGGGTGCTGCTGCGGGCCATCCTCCCAAGGTCCCCCCGGACTCCAGGGCAGGAGGGGCACACCCGCGGGTCCAGAGGCCTCCCCCACGCCGGGCCCCAGACGCGCTCCTAGCCCCGCTGGCCGGACGCCCGCACGGGACAGCCGCCCGGAGCCCACCCACCACGGCGAGGCCGCTGCGTCCCGCGGGTCCCGGCGCCGCGAGCTCCCGGCGGTACTTGCGCAGCCCCGCCCCCGCGACCCCGCCCGCCCAGGCTCCGCCCCGCGACCCCGCCCGCCCCGGCCCCGCCCCGGCCCCGCGTTCCACCCACTAGGCCGTCGCCCCGGGAGCCCGTCGCCATCCGGTGTCCCCGCTCGTTCCGGGAGGCGCGGGCGCAGCGCCTCGTGCCGGCCAGCCTGGCAGCGGGCACGGGAGAGGGCGCTCGGGGCGCTCGGGGCCCTCGGGGTCCCGGGGCAGGGGGACAGCGAGAGGGGCCGGGAGCCCCGCAGCGGGCTCGGGGCGGGGACTTCCCCATCCGCCCTGCGCCGTCCCTGCCCCCTGGGGGACCGCCTTCCGTCCGGGCGGCCCGCTGCTAGCTCTGCCCTCTGCAGGTCACCGAGCGCCACGCCATCCAGCGACCTCACTGACCCTCCCAGGCGGGCGCGTGATGCCCACTCTACAGACGGGAACCGCGGGTTCATCCAGTTAGGAAGCGGACGCGTCAGACCAGGAATAGGGGGCCGGGGGCTCCTAGCTCACCCCTGAGCCTCCCGGCGGCACCCGGCCGGGCCCAAGGCGTTCCTCCCTCGGTGGCACCTCCTGCCAGAGCCCCGAGGCAAGGTCTCCTTGGGTTCTTCCTTCTGTGCGTGGCTCTGAGACCCCAGACCTCTGGGTGTGGCTTCTGGTCACTTGGGTCAAGGGAGGAGGGAGAATGGGGACAGAGAAACCAACAGCCTCCTCCCCAACCTGCTCTTCTTGTCTGACACCAGTCACGGCCTCGCCCTCCGGCTTCCTGGTCCCCAGAGCCCCCACCCTCCCCGCTGCACGTCCATGCAAGGCACACCCAGGGCCTCAGCAACTGCTGGAGCAGCCGCCACCACCCACAGCCGGGACTGGCCTCCGCAGGCCGACAGGTGTGCCGCGGGGGGCACACAGTTTCCCACGCAGGGCTGTGAGGCCTCTGCCCTCCGTCCCGACTGAAGACAGTGTTGATACTTCACTTACAACCCCGTGGCATTGGGGCAGGAGTGAGCGGCCCAAACAGGGCATGAAGGGATCAGGCACCCTGGCAGCTCCCCTCCGGGGACCAGAATGACGGTACTTCAGAGGTAGACAGAGGCCTAGTTACTGGGGGACAGTTACTGACTGGGGGACAGTTACTGACTGCCTCTGGCAGAGGAGGTGACAGTTGAGCTGGATCTTAGGAAAGAAGTCCAGCCTGGCCAGGTGGCTCAGTGGTTGAACATGACCCTGCACCAAGAGATCATCTGTTCCATTCCCAGTCAGGGCACATGCCCAGGTTGTGGGCCTGATCCCCAGTGGGGGGCATGCAGGAGGTGGCCTATCGATGTTCTCTCTCATCAATGTCTCTATCTCTCTCTCCCCCTCTCTTTTCTTTTCTCTCTAAAATCAATAAAGTTTTTTGTTTTTTTTTTAATTTTTAAAGAAAGAAGTTCAGGTTGTTCAGCTGGTTTGGCTCAGTGGATTGAGCATCAAACATGGACTGAGAGGTCCGGGTTGGATTCCCAATCAGGGCACATGCCCAGGTTATGGGCTCGATGCCCAGGTTATGGGCTCGATCCCCGGTAGGGGTCGTGCAGGAGGCAGCCGATTGATGTTTCTCTCTCACATCAATGCTTCTCTCTCTCTCTCCCTGTCTGTCTAAAAATCAATAAAAACATTTTTAAAAAGAAAGAAAGAAGTCTGCCCTGGCCAGTTTGGCTCAGCGGTTGAGCATCGACCTGAAGACCAGAGAATCCTGGGTTCGGTTCCCGCTAGGGGCACGTACCACAAAAAAAAAAAAAAGTAGTCCGAGGAGGCTAAGGCCCTGCATTCTAAGGGATGTTCTGAAAGGGGCGTTAGAAAGGGCTAGGAGAGGAAAATAGAGCAGCCCTATGATGTGGTCTCAGACAAGACATTTTGGTCCTCAGAGACTCCTCTAGCTTTTCCCCACTGACCTAGTCATGCCAAGCAGGTAGGCCCCTGGCCGCAGTTGCTGGCACAGCTCGGAGCTAGCTGTTCATCCCGTACCACCCAGGGTATACAGTCATGTAGGTTTATTATTATTATTATTATTATTATATTTCTTACCCAAGAATACTTTCCCATTTATCATCAGATAGAGTGGGAGTGAGAGAGAGAGAGAGACAGAGAGAAACATCAATGGGAGAGACCCACATCAACTGGTTGTCTCCCGCATGACCTGGCCAGGGCCGGGGATGAACCACAACCGAGGTACGTGCCCTTGACCGGAATCGAATCTGTGACTCTTTCGTCTGTGGGCTGACACTCTAACCACTGAGCTAAACTGGCCAGAGCTATGTAGGCTTTTTTTCTCTTTTATCTTTAGATAGAGCGGGAGGAAGAGAGAGAGAGAAACATCAATGTGAGAGAGACACATGGAGTGGCCGCCACCCACACGACCCCAACAGGGGCCGGGGGACAAATTGCAACCAAGGTACCTGCCCTTAGTGGGAACTGAACCTGGGACTTTTGGTCCATGGGCCGACGCTCTAACCACTGAGCCAAACCGGCCAGGGCCCATGTAGGCCTTTTAGTAACATGGTTTGACTGGCCTTTTGTAGAATAGAATACTCTGAGTCCTGCTGGGGGCATGTGCTCTGTCATCTGACCTCAGGATGGGGCACCAGGTGCTGTAGAGCCATCTGATAGAGAGCAGTGCGGGTCATCTCTGCCCTGTAAATCCATGAGACACCTCTGCCCTGCAAAACCTTGAGACACCTCTGCCCTGCAAAACCTTGAGACATCTCTGCCCTGTAAATCCATGAGACATCTCTTCCCTGCAAAACCTTGAGACATCTCTGCCCTGCAAAACCTTGAGACATCTCTGCCCTGCAAAACCATGAGACATCTCTTCCCTGCAAAACCTGGAGACATCTCTGCCCTGCAAAACCTGGAGACATCTCTGCCCTGCAAAACCTGGAGACATCTCTGCCCTGCAAAACCTGGAGACATCTCTGCCCTGCAAAACCTTGCACCAGCCCTGATGCAGAGGTGGTGGTGTTGAGGAAGATGGTCTCCAAGTCCAGGGAGGTTGACACTCAGGGTGCGCAGGCCCAGTTCAAAACCTGCTGGGATGGGCAGGGGCATTTACTCCCCACCTCTGCAGGTTGCTGGGACCGGTGGGAGAAATCACAGGTGTGTCCCAGGAACAAGAGCGCCGTATCTTGAGCGCTTGCTCAAGTCACTTCTCCAAGCCTTGGTTCCCGTTCCCTTCTCTGTAAAAGGGGGAAATGAGAGCACGCATCCTAACATCCGCACGGGCTTGCAAGAGTCAAAAGAGCTTTCTTTGCAAACATGGGATCCACTCACAAGTGTTGTCTGCCCTTGACTGGCCTCTGCTGGTTCTAGATTGGCTGTTCATCTCCTTAGCAACCAAGGGATTGTACAAATGTGTGAATTTATAAGTGTTTCAGTCTTTCAGGGGTGTTTGCATTTTATTATTTTTTATTTTTTTAATATGTCTTATTGATTTTTAGAGAGAGGAAGGGAGAGCAGATAGAAACATCCATGTGAGAGAGAAACATCTATTGGCCACCTTCTGCATGCCCCCCCACTGGGGATTGAGCCCATGAACCGGGAGAGTGCCCTGACCAGGAATCAAACCAGGACCTCTCAGTCCATGGGACAACACTCAGTCTACTGAGTCACACCGGCCAGGCAGGGGTATTTACATTTTAAAAGAGAAAGATAAAGAATCTAGCCTGACCAGTGTGGCTCAGTGGTTGAGTGTTGACCCATGCACCAAGAGGTCACCGGTTCGATTCCCAGTCAGGGCACATGCCCAGGTTGTGGGCCTGATCCTCAGTGGGGGGCATGCAGGAGGCGGCCAATTGATGTTCTCTCTCGTTGATCTTTCTATCTCTCTCTCCCTCTCCCTTCCTCTCTCTCTAAAATCAATAAAAAGACAAAATATTTAAAAACAGCCCTGGCCGGTTTGGCTCAGCGATTGGAGCGTCGGCCTGCGGTCCAGAGAGACCCGGGTTCGGTTCCCACTAAGGGCATGTACCTCGGTTGCAGTTTGTCCCCGGCCCTGGTTGGTCGTGCGGGTGGCAGCCACTCGATGTGTCCCTTTCACGTCGATGTTTCTCTCTCTCTCTCTCCCTCCTGCTCTATCTGAACAAAAAATGGAAAAATGTCCTCGGGTGAGGATAAAAAATAAAATAATAAAATAAATAAATAAAATAAAAACAATAGAATGCCCTTACAGCTAATTTCAGGAGTTGGATCTTTTTCCATTTCCCACCCTCTGCCCCCATGAGAAACAGTCACTCCACCTCCAGGCAGGCACCCCATTGGTCCTAGGCTGGACCCTCATTTAGTCCCAGGCAGTTAGCTGTCATGTGACCCCGAGGTGGTCCAGGCAGCTGGCCAAGTTGGCGCCAGTCTCCTCCAGTCCCCAAGCGTCGGGGTCAGCGGGGAAGTGGGGGAGATAAGGAGCTATTTCCCGCCGTCCTGCCACCAGCCCTCGAGAACTTCTGGACGGCTGCCTACTCTGAGCCTCAGACTGCCACACCCATCTGCCACCCCCATCTGCAGTCCTGGGGGCGGGTGCTCAGCCCTGGGAAGGGTGGCCCATGGGGAAAGAAGGGGAACGGGGGTGAGCTCAGTGTGAGATTTCTGCTGCTGTCATCCTAGGGCTCAGGGTGTTTCCTGCTCCTCCTGGCTCTCGGTGACCACTGACCCCGCCCCCAGCCCCGCCCCGCAGGCACCAGCAGGACTCAGCCAGTTTGGAAGAGAAAGCCCGGTAACAGTCTGGTAGCAGACACAGGGCACCCACACGATCCCAGGTCCACGTGAACAGTGGCGTTGGTCCACGTAAAGGGTGGTCTCGAGGCAGAGGATCTGCTTCCCAGACCTGGTTCCGTCTCCACTAGCTAAGGGTCCTCGGACAAGTGATTTCATCCAAGTCTCAGTTCTCCCATTTGCAAAATGGGTTGTCATGAGCAATGAGGCAGGATTGCCGTGGGACTCCCTTGAGATACTAAACACGAAGCATTTGTGAGATGTAAACCATGATATAGATATTTCATAAGATACACATGTATGGCCGGCTGGTGTGGCTCAGTGGAGTGAGCGTCGTCCCATGGACTGAGGTCCCGGTTCGATTCCCGGTCAGGGCACATGTCAGGGCTGCGGGCTCAGTCCCCAGTGGGGGGCATGCAGGAGGCAGCTGATCAGTGTTTCTCTCTCACATGGATGTTTCTATCTCTCCCTTCCTCTCCCTCTAAAACAATCAATAAAAATATGTTAAAAAAAAAAAAAAGATACACATTACGAGCTTGATATACACCTAGGACGCGCCCCCCCCCCCCCAGACTCCCTGAAGCTCGGACTTCTTGCCAAGTATTGTGAAGAAGCCTGACAGCCCACGGTATCGGGTTTCAGACCCGCCCACGCTCACAGGCCGCATACTGTATAAATATAGGTTTTATTAATAATGGGTGAAATCCCACAAAGACAACTGGCGTCTCCGCGTGAGGGGGAAATCCGTGGCGGGGTGGGGGTGGGCAGAGAGGCAGGTGCTCAGCAATAAAGGAGAAGAACCCCAGGGAAGGGGCATGAGCCTGGACCCCCCAGGAAAGCCAGACGGTTGATGGGAAGGGGGCAGAGATGTGGACAAGGGTTCGAATGAGCAGCAAACGGAGGGGGAGGGGTGGAGCTCCACACACAAGAAGGGCGGGGCAGTGGCCAAGGCCCCTGATGCTCGCGCTTGTGCTTAGTCTGGTCCTGAACACCAGGGAACCGATGCCCTGTGCACCCCTGGCTGGAAGGAAGAAGGGGGCAGACATCGACCAATCCGGGAGATGCCCGGGACAGCACCAGCCTCGCCCTTCCGGGCAAAGCGAGGTGCCCCGGAGGAGTTGGCACTGCCCCCCCGCAGCACCCACCACCATGCACCCTTCCTCCGAGCCATCGGGGACAGCGAGGCGTGTGGGCTGAGATTGCAGGTTCGCGTGTAACTCCTGAGAAGGGAGGGGGCGTTGAGGGCCTGCATAGGAGCACGAGAAAGGAGGCGGTCTTCTCCCACTCACCCCCCGAGTAAAGTGCATTCTCCGGCCCCGTGGCAGGTGGGGGAGAAACAGACATTATTGCAGAGGAGCCCCAGCCGCCCCCGCGAAGGCGCTGGGAAGCTGCCTCCCAGGGCTCCGGGGTTGGGAGGGTGACCCAGACAGAAACCCAGCTTCTGTACCAGCAGACTGTCCAGACCAGCGAGGGTCTGGGCTTGGGGGGTGAGGAGAAGGAGACTCCAGAGTCCTTCCCCACTGCATTCCAGTGTCCAAAGGAAACCTCCAGGGACCCACCAGGGCCCAGCCCTGAGTCCCAACCTTCTCACTGCTCAGTCTACAAACACGTAGGTGGTTGGGAACCCCAGAGGGGGCCACTTTGGTTAGTTGGACTTGGGAGCCTGGAGAGCCCAGGGCTCCCGGCAGACAACAGAGGAGGGCACCAAGGGCAGGAAGGGGGTGGCAGCCTTCGAATGGTGTTCGCATGCGGGTGTCGGAGAGACAAGGGAGGAAGGGACAAACCACTTCTACCCGGGAAGACTCCTGGGCGCGGCAGGGAGGGCTGCAGCCCTCACTCCAAGGGCCAAGGCTGGGAGCACAGACAGACAGACAGACAGACAGCCCCTGGAAGAGCTGATGGGGGCAGCGGTGCACCAGGAACCAGTGCCCAAGTCCACAAGGTTAAAACAGCCCCAGAGGGCTGGGGCGGGGGCTTCCGGCGGCGGGGGCTGGCACAGGCCCAGGCGCGGCTCTATCTCTCCGACTTGACCCGGTAGCGGAGCACAAGATACGCCAGCAGCCGCAGGGCCAGGAAGAAGATGCCCAGGACCAGGAAGTCCATGTAGAGCTTGGCATCCTCCACATCCAGCGCGCGGAGTATGCTCTGCGGCTCCCGGAACGGGCAGCGCTCCTCCGAGCAGGTCAGGTCCCCTCGCTCCATGCCGTAGATGGTGAGAATCACGCCCTCGAAGCCGTACCTAGGCAAGCAGGGGCATCAGGGCAGGCACGGAGTGCAGGGTCCCTGCGCCCTGGGCGCGCGGCCAGAGCCCAGGTGCACCTGTCGCCCAGGGCCTGGCCTCCTGCAGCAGCAGCAGGGGCAGGTGGCGGGGGCCGCACTGACCTGACATAGGAGAGGTAGGAGCTCCACTGCAGGTACGTGGGGATGGTCTTGAAGCTGACAAAGAAACCGGAGAACAAGAGGACAGGGATGGCGGTCACTGGGCCCACAAACGTGGCCACCTGGAGGGGAGGGAAGGGGACCGGGCCATCACAGGCGTGCCCAGGACAGACCCAGGACAGGGGTGGCCCCAAGGTTCCCCACAGATCTCTCCCGCTCCTTATGCCAGCCCCTGCTCCCTCCCTCCTCGGGGGTCCCCAAGTGCCAGTCTTCCCACCTGCAGGGAGTTGGAGGCGGCGCCAATGAGCAGCCCCAAAGACTGGGCCACCAAGGCCGTGGCCGTGGCCAGGGCCGAGAAGAGCAGGAAGCGGCTGGTCTCAGCGGGCTGGCCTGTCATCCAGTACACGATGCTGCAATACACCACTGGGCACATCACCTGGGGGGTGGCACAGGGCTGGGCAGCGGGCTGTGAGCCCGGGCCCGGCAGCCAAACCCTCCGCTTCACCCCGGCGGGGCCTCTGGGTCAGCCGTCCCGACGGTGCTCATGACTAGTCCTGACGTCACACTCCTGTGCCTGCTGCCCAGCCCCAGGTCGCATGCCCGTCCTCCCGGCCACACGAAACACATCCCTCTTCCAGTGCCACTGGGGCCCCTCTGACCAGCCTAGGTGTGGTGACTTCTTCACCTTCTGGGCTCTCCAAGTCCTTCCCGCCTGGACCAGCCTATTCCTGGTTTTGTTCGCTAATGAACTCTACATATGTGTGTTGTTCCCCTACGAGTCATTAACTCCTGAAGGGCAAGGACAGCTGACCAGTGGCAGTGAGGCCCCAGAGTCTACACCGTTCTCTACGGCTTTAAATCAGATTTACAGCCCGGCCGGTGTGGCTCAGTGGCTGTTGACCCTGCATCAAGAGGTCTCCGGTTCGATTCCCAGTCAGGGCACATGCCCAGGTTGTGGGCCCGATCCCCAGTGGGGGGCGTGCAGGAGGCGGCCAGTCCATGTTCTCTCTCATCCGTGTTTCTATCTCTCTCTCCCTCTCCCTTCTTCTCCCTCTCGAATCAACACAAGGAACAAAATTTGTTTTAATAGTAAAATTAAATACATAAATGAGATGTACAGTCACGTGTAGGGTTATTATTTTGATCATTTTCTGTTTGTCATCAGTTGTTCCCACTACACAGTCCCACAAGGGTGAGACTCTCCGTCTTGTCTCCACTGTGTCCCTGCCTAGCGCCAGGCTGGTGCATGGCAGGTGCTCACCAGCTGCTTTCTAAGCGAGCAGACAGAAAGGGAAAGAGGGCAGGTGGCGGCTGAGGGGGCAGAGCACTATGGGAGCAGCCGGACCGGGAGCGGCGGCAGGCGGGAGGAGGGGCTCACCTGGAAGGGCACGTCGGCCATGGTCTTGGCCAGGTAGTACGCCTTGAGGCTGTACCAGTAGTTGAGATGCTCTCGCATGAAGACTGCCATCTCTAAGGGGACTGAGCACACACGCAGATGAGGCGCCCGGCCCGCCCGCCCCCCCGCCCCGCCCGGCAGCTCAGCTCACAGGTCAGCACGGTGGGCATGAGAGCCGCGAACATGAGGAACAGCATGGAGAAGAAGAGGCAGCCGGTGTTGTTGAAGACCTTGTCGGCGTCGTCGCCGATGTGCAGGTACAGGAGGCCGATGAGCACGCCGATCACCACGTGGGACGTGAACCGCAGGTGAGTCAGGACCTGTGTGCCGGCGTCACAGGGTCACAGGGTCACCGGCTGGGAACCGGCGGGCGGCCACGCTGGGGCGGCCCTCCCAGGCACACAGACCCAGAGGTGCACTGCGGGTGGGGGTGGGGCGCCGCTGGGACCCTCTGCCCCAAAAGGCTAGGCCGGTGCCACCCTCCTCTCCCCCAACTGGACGCCTCACCGTGTCCCTGAGGATGGACAGGAAGGTCCTCTTGAAGAGGATGCAGAACTGGGTGAGGGTGCTCGTGGCGAAGGTGTGGCTTTCAATGGGATCCACTTCCTGCGGCGAGGAGATTGGACCAGGTGAGCTCACCCACACCCCACACCCCCAGCCCAGGGATGGAGGACCCCGGGGCAGGCGTCCTCCAGGTCTGCAGAAGGCGACGTCGTCCCCATCGGGCCGTGGGCCTGGACGCTGGCCTCTGGGTGTGAATCGGACGAGACACGGAGACGCGGGCAGGGAGAATGCTTGGGAGGGAGGAGACAGAGGGGTGAAGGGCACCCCTTAGAGCGGGGTCAGCCCCTCTTCTCTTCAATCCGTTGGGAAACGTCGACCCTTCGTGCCACCACCGTTCACAGTCACGTCACGGAACAATGATCGTGATGACTACGAAGTAGCAGGTCCTGCTTCCCAGGGTCCCGGCATCTCATGAAGGTGGCGAGCGGCGGTGAGCGGACCCGTGTCACCAGCTCCAGGGCCGAGCTCTCCGACATGGTCTCAGCCATCCTGATGCCCTGCGCCTGGGACCCTCACCTCCAGGTGGAGAGCACAGGAAGCCACGCCGGCCACAAGGCTGGGGACAGCGTCCGTCTAGCCTACCAGGTGGCACAGGGCTGGCACCGGGGACAATACCCTACAGACGGTCGGCAAAAACCCACCGAAGGGATAAATGAACGAGAGCAGACGCTCCAAGCAGCTAACTAAGGCGCCCAAAGTCACACAGCTGGTAACAGTGGGGGGGTTCTCCCTCGTACCCATGGCTGATACCCCTGAGTGACAGCCTCCTCCACAGGGCCAGGCTCAGGTCCCCTCTTCCTCCCCCACTCGAACTCTTTTCCCTCTTCACCCCACTCACCGGGCGGCAAGGGGGGCAGGGGCTGGAGACCTCGTTCTTCTCCAGGCTGCCCTTCTCCTCGGTCATGGCACACAGCCCCTTCTGCACAGCCCGGAACAGCATGGGGTTCAGGTCCCCGTACTCGCCGGAGGCCACCTCAATGACTGGGGACACAGCAGGGTGCTCAGCTGAGGTCTATCCTTCGTCCCCAAGGGCCGGCAGCCCCCCTTGGATGTCTGCTGAAGGCCAACGCCGTGACCCAAGCCCCCAGTTCCGCCCCCGGCCCTCCCGGCAGGCCCCACTCACTGAAGTCGGCGGGGTTGTGGTAGGTCGGACAGTGCAAGCCAAGGCCCTTCAAGTAGGGGATCAGCCTGGTGACCGTGCCCTTGAAGATGCACTGGCCCTGACTCAGGATGTAGAGCTGAGGCGGACAGAGGAGAGCGAGGAAAACAAGACCGTGGGCCAGGCAGGCCACCAGCACCGCGACGGAGCCTTCCCTCCCCCATCTCAGTCCGGTCGTCTCTGAGGACCAGAGACGCTCACCTTGTCAAACATCTCAAAGAGCTTGGCACTGGGCTGGTGGATGGTGCAGATGATGGTTCGGCCTCCCTGGGCCAGGGACTTCATGAGGGACACCACTTGGAAACAGGAGGCGCTGTCCAGACCACTGTCCAGAGAGAGGCCAGCAGGGGGTGGGGTGATGTGGGCAGAGCCAAGAGAAGGAAGTGTTTGGGGTGGGACAGCTACTGTACCGGGGCTGGAGCTGGCAGGAAGGGGCCCCTCTGGCCACCCCTATATCCTGTACACACTATGATTCGGGCATTTGGAGGCATCAAGAAGCCCAGAGCACTGTTCAGTTTAACAAGCGTACACTGAGCACCTTCTGGAAGCTAGACACTGGGGTTACGATGCGAATAAAGAAGACACAGACTCGAGGTCTAGAGGGAGCGGGACGTGCACGGATCCTTTACAGTCGCACGGGACACGCTGGAGAGAGAGGAGGAGGATTCCGCCCTCCTGTACCAGAGGAGGTTCCTGAGCGAGTCGGGGAGGAGAAAGCGCTAAGCCGGGTCAAGGTGGGAAGGCGGGCACCATGCCGAGGGCGCTCTGGGCGGACACCGCGTGTGCGGAGCCTGGAGGCACGAAACCACGGCTTGGTGGAGGAACTATAAGCAATTCGATATTATTAGAGCATAACCTACAAGCCAGCGGGAAGCAAGATATGAGGTCAGGGCAGCACTCTGTAAATCCTCTGATTGATTCTGAGGGCATCGATACGTGTTTTTCTTCTTTTTTTTTTTAATCCTCATCCGAGGACATTTTCCATTTTTTGTACAGACGGAGTGGGAGGGAGAGAGAGGAAGAGAGAGAGAGGGAAACATCGATGTGCAAGGGCCACATCGAGTGGCTGCCACCCGCACGACCCACCAGGGCCGGGGACAAACCGCAACCGAGGTACGTGCCCTTAGCGGGAACCGAACCCGGGTCTCTCCGGACCGCAGGCCGACGCTCTAACCGCTGAGCCAAACCGGCCAGGGCGATACGTGTTTTTCAGTAGCGGAGTGAGTACTGCCAGACTTGTCTCCTAGAAAGTTCCTCCTGGTGGCTGCGTGGAGGAAGGGGTGTCTGGGAGACTGGAGAGGAGGGGGAGGAGTCCGCTGCAGAAATGCAGGCAAGAGTTGATGATGCCCTGAGCTTAGTGCTGGCACTAGGGATGGGGTGGGTGGAATCTGAGAGATGGCCAAAGGAGAGCATCTGCAGGACGTGGTGACTGATTGGCCGTGGGGAGAGGACAGGGAGGGGTCCGTCGGGGGGCATTGGGACTTCTGCCTGTGTGAGGGGTGGGGCTGCGGCAGCCACGGGGTTGGCAGGACTGGGATGAGGAGGACGCCCTGATCCTGGCCCCAGGAGGCTGAGGACACAGGCTCTGGTCTCCAGCAGGGGACCAGATGCAGCCTCCAGCCTGGTTCAGGGCCCAGGAAGGGGGAGACCTACCTGGTGGGCTCATCGAAGAACATGACAGGTGGGTTGTTGACCAGCTCCAGGGCGATGGCCAGGCGCTTCCTCTGCCCGCCGGAGAGCAGGGCTGTCCTCGTGTGGGAGCAGGACATCAGGCCCAGTGCTGTCAGGATCTCCGTCACCTGCCCCAGCCCCACCCCAACCTCGGATCAGCTTCTCAGGCTCTGCTTCCCTGTGTGCCACCCCGACGTAAATAAGCATCTCCCTTATGTCCAGTGTGCCAGCCTTGGACACCCCTGCCCACTCCTCAGCCCAGAGCCCCAGAACTCAGTGGCACCGAAAAGGAGGGCTGCCCCATTTCTACCCTCCCCCTCCCCACTCACCAGCTCCTTCTTCACCTCTTGCTTCTCGCTCAGCTTCAGGTTAGCAGACACCTGGGGCCCAGAGCACAGGCAGGTCAGCTACGTGTGAGAGAGGCCACTGCCGTGACCCTTAGCCAACGAGGACGACGGGGCAGCAGTGGGAACAGAGGGGTGACTGGGAGGAAGTGGCCACCAGCCCTCACCATCATCGCTTCCAACACCGTGAGGTGTGGCAGCAGCATGTCGTCCTGCATGATGTAGCAGGACATCTTGCGGAAGGTCCTCAGTTCCCGCAGCCTCCCGTTGACCAGGATCTGCCCCTTCATCCCAGACTCCCTGCAGGAACGGGGGTGGGGGGTGGGGGGGGATGGGTGTCAAGACTACTGCAGAACAACACCTCCTGTGCTCCCCGAGGTTCCTTCTTCCTGGGTCCTGCCCCTATTCCGCCCCAGCCTTGTCCTCACCTGTATCCCGCCAAGATGTTCATGAGTGTGGACTTGCCAGCCCCTGAGGGACCCATGATGCCAATTAGCTCCCGGCGGCAGAATTTACCTGATAGGCACTTGAGGAGGGTCTTATAACCTGCAGTGACGGAGGGAGGAACTTTTGACAAGGGCTGCAGTGAACAGAGGCATTCAGAACTCCCAGGAGCAGCCCTGGCTCAGTCCTTACTCAGTGTGAACTCGTAGGGCAGAGGAGAAACCCTCAGAGCTCCGACAATAACCCCCACCCTCTCGTTCTGTCCCCCAAGAAATGAGCACTACTGCCATCGAAGTCCCAGATCTGACAATGCTCTTCTGGAAGCAATGGTGAAACCCCACACCTCATGGCTGGGCATGGAAAGGGGGACAAGGTTAGAGAGAACCCGGGTCCTCTTCCTTAAACGCCCCTCCGGGAAGGCTCTCCCAAGGCGCAGCCTGGGCTGGAGGACCGTCCTCTGTGTCCCTCAGCGCTTCTCATACGCCAGCATGTCTCTTATTTGCTGTGCCTCCCCCTCCTCCAGCCTCTTAGCCAGTGAGCTCCTTGGGGGCAGGGTCTTTGTCTCACTCATCTTTGTAACCTCAGCAGACCGTCTGGCACCTAGATGCTCAATAGCGTTTGTTCTGGGAATGTGCGCTCAGAGACTGGGCCTCCTTCCGAAAAAGCAGGGCTTCTGTGTATGCTCTCTGCCCCCGGGTTTCAGCCGCAGCCCCTGACGTGGCCCCTGACGTGGCCCCGGCGGAACCTCACCTTCCATTCACTCAGCGGGAGGCAGCATATGCGCCGACTTAGAGTCAGGTGAATTTAGGTTCAAATTCTGGCTCCACACTTACCAGCTGTGTGACGTTGGGCAAGTGCTTAACCTCTCTGAGCTCCAGGTCACTCATCTGTAAAATGAGGATGATAGCACCTATCTCATAGGGTTGTTATAAAGAACCAACAAGCCCTGGCCAGTTTGGCTCAGCAGTTAGAGCCTCGGGCCCATGGACTGAAGGGTCATGGGTTCCATTCCCAGTCAAGGGCACATACCTGGGTTGCAGGTTCAATCCCCAAGTGCAGGAGGCAACCAACCGATCCATGTGTCTCTCTCACACCAATATTTCTCTCTCTCTCTCTCTCTCTCTCTCTCTCTCTCTCCCTTCCTTCCTCCCTCCCTCCCTTCCACTCTATCTAAAAATCAATGAAAAAAAAAATATCCTCGGGTGAGGATTAAAAAATAAATTAATTAAAATATGACCTTTGATTGCTAATTCTTTTTGACAAATGCTTATTGGTATCTACTACATTCCAAGCTCTGTACCAGACACTTGACAAAAGAATGAGGAAGACACAGTTCCTGCGCTCAAGAAGGTCACCGTCTAGGTAAAAATGATGGACAACATCTACGGATCTGAGGAAAGACAAAATAAGGGTTATGACAAAAGCACACGTGATGCACGAGGACGCAGACAGTGGAGCTGATGAGGGCGGAGGGGCAGGGGGAGATCAGGAAAGGCTTCATGGAAGAGGTGGCATTTGCACTAAGTCTTGAAAGATGAGCAGCATTTCGCAGTGGGAGGGGAGGCAGCCGCCCTCCAGGCGTTGGGAGGAAGCGCTCTCCTAGGTAGGACATGCAACATGGGTCACCTGCTGAGACGGGGTGGAAAGGAAGGAAGAGGCCAACAAGGGGGCCCTGCCTGTCTGTGTGCAGACCTGCCTCTGCTCACTGCCACCCTCGCTGAGCCCCGGAGAGCCCAGCTCCCGCTCCACTCTCTCCGCAGAAGCAGTGAAGGGGTGCGATCTTGCGCCTCCCAACACCGCACCACGCTGTCTCAGTGGGACACCCTATCAGAAGGGGGCAGCCGCTGCCCACTGTGGGGCCCTGATCACACCGACTGCCTGGACGGTGTTTCAGTTTACAAAGTTCGTTATCTTTTTTCTGCTAGAGCAAACGGATGAGACAACGGGGGCCCAGAGATGTCCAGCGACTCACGCCAGGTCACAGAGCAAGTTGCTTACTGGGAGAGGGGACGTCATGGGTCCCAGCCCTCCGCCTCGGTCATCACCACCATCCGCATCAGAAAGACACGTGCTTCTGTGTTTCAGCGCATGGCTTCAGGGCCACCCAGGGAACTGATTCCTTTTGCAGGGAGAGAAACTGGCAAGGATGGACCTTCGTCCCACTGAATCACAGCCAAGTCCCAGATGGAACAGTGACGCCTGATACAAACATCTCACAACCACACTCGGAACACCTGCACTTGCCTCTCACAGAGCCTCTGCACAGTAACATCTGACCTTCGCGACGAGCCTGTGTGGTGGGGATGCTTATCGTCCCAGCTCACAGATGCAGAAAGTGAGGCCAACAGAGGGTAAGCAGCCTTCCCAAGGTCACGTAGCTTACAAGTGGCGAGGAGCCCATGTCCTTGGAGCCTGTTGGAGCATAACTACCTGGCACGGAGGGGCTGCCAGGCCTTCGGACCGAAGGGAACCGGGGTTCTAGTCTCACCCCCGTCAGTACCAGTCACTCCCTGTGCGATGTAAATTCACTTCCTCTCCTAGGGTGTCGGTTTCCTCATCAATGTAGTAAAGACAGCCCTGGCCAGTGCGGCTCAGGGGCGTGAGCATCGTCCCAGGCACTGAAGGTCGCGGGTTAGATTCCCGGTCAGGGCGTGTGTCTGGGTTTTGGGCTGATGGGCAGCCGACTGATATTTCTCTGTCATTGGTGTTTCTGTCTCTCTCCCTCTCCTTCCTCTCTCTCTAAAAATCAATAAACACATATTTTAAAAACAAACAAATAAATAAATAGAATAAAATAAAATAAAATAAAGCTAGCAATATCTCCTACCAAAGATATAATCGGGTTTTGTAAATATTAAGATAATTAATTTAAAAGTGTTTTCCCCTGGCCGGTGTGGCTCAGTTGGTTGGAGCACAGTCCCATGCGCCAAAAGGTCATAGGTTTGGTTCCTGGTCAGGGCACATACTCAGGTTGAGGATTTGATCCCTAGTTGGGATGGGTATGGGAGACAACCAATGGGGAGTTCTCTCTCACATCGATGTCTCTCTCCCTCTCTAAAATCAATAAAAACATGTCCTCAGGTGAGGATTTAGAAAAAAGTTCAAAAAAGTGTTTTGAACAACGAGAGATGTCCCAGGATTAGGGGAGTCTGGCAAAAGCTTTACCTCAGGAAGGCGGACACCTCCCTCTCCCCACAGGCCTTGCTGTTGTCCCTCCCTGCCCACCTGTAATGACTCTCTCCCCTTCAGAGAAAGAGAGTGGTTCAAACGAAAAGAGAAGTTAGAGAGAGGACAGAGGGCAGGGAAAGGGGCTGGCAAGGTCCAAAGGAGAGAGGACCAGGTAAGGGTGCCAACCTTGTGGCTGGTGGGTTGAAGCATCCAGAGAGCCAGCCCATCTTACCATGTGCAGAGACAGGGCACACTCAACCCCGCTCTGAAGCACCCCAGCTCTGCTTCTTCACCCCAGCTCCACTCCTGACCCACACCAGGCTCTGGGGGAAAAGCCAGCTTCTCTGTTCCCAGCCCTAGTGGCCCAGGCAGGAGATGTGGGGGATGGTCGGGGTTCAGAGAAACTCGGAGCCCCAGACCTTACCCCAACACCCTGATGGGGGGAAGAGGAGATGGAAATGCTGTCTCCGGGAAGTTGAGAGAAAAAGGCTGTGAGCAAAAGGGGGGGCTGTATAGTAAATCAGACAAGCATGGGGATCCCATGGCAGGGCTGACCAGCTCAGTGACTAAAAGTATCTTCACAGGATGATCTGAGTGTAAATTTCTACCAGAGCAGGTCTTGGTGAATCACCCTAAGTGACCCCTGTCCGTGGTTCTTATGCGTCCTAGGATAACGCCCCTGAGCAATAAATGCCAGAATAACCCTCTTTTCCAGACCCCCCCCCCCAGCTGTCATCACCCTGAGGAGAGCACATGCTCCCAAAGTCCTCCTTGTTACCTTGTTGCCATTTCTATTCTTGTCAATGTTAACTTTCAGATTTCCCACAATGCTTTCTTCCACTTCCCATATCTACCACCAATAGATTGCTTTCTCTCTCTCTCTTTTTTTTTTTTTCTCCTTTATTGAATTTAGAGAGACAGGAAGGAAGAGGGAGAGATAGAAACATCCATGAGAGAGAACATGGACTGGCCGCCTCCTGCATGCCCCCTCCTGGGGATTTGGCCCAGAACCTGGGCATGTGCCCTGAGGGGAATTGGCCACCTCTGGGTGCATGGGCCACACCGTCCAGGCCCACCACTAGATTTCATGTAACCTTCCTTATGTTCTCTCTCCTTCGATTCTCTGTGTGTGAAGAACTACCAAACTGCGATTCTAGGCACAGGGAGCATTTTCTCAGTCTGTCGAGATCTTGGTCTGGACATGTCCTCAGTTTAAATAAACACCAGTAAACTCTTACAGGTCTGGACACTCTTACGTTGACAGAAAAGTTGGTGGAGCGCTGTGCAACCTAGCTTCTGTCCCAGCTCCACCACGTATTAGCTGTGGGACATACGTGACTCAACGCCCCTGGGCCTCGGTTCCCTTATGAGTGACATGGGACCTCCTCTATGCTGCCGAACCTTCAGCCTCAGGACTTTGAAGGACCTGGGCACATGAAGTAAAATGCGGGAGTGAGCGGCTTTGTAAACGGGCAGTGTTCTCCAGGTACGAGGTTATCGCCAAACCCCGAGAACCCCTGCACATCACCCCACACACTTTCTCATACCAGCCCTCAGAGGCGAGAGTTCTCCCTAGAAATAAAGGAGGGAAACCCCTCAAGGATCAGAGCCAACTTGGAAGAGGAAAACGTCAACCACCAACTACCGCTAGTGTCTCGGCGCGCACAGGTGCGGAGGGAGCCCAGACCCTGGCACCTCCACTCTGAGGGCCGGGATTTCCCGTGTTCCCCCGACGCCCACTGGTGCAGGGCAGGGGACACCCAGCCTCAGGCTCCCGAAGAGGCCACTCGCGTGGGGCCGGGTGGCCGCGGCCCCCCAGGCTGCTCCCTACCGCGTTTGCGCCAGCAGGGCCCCTCGCGCACGGAGTAGGACAGCTCCACGAACTCGAGGTCCACGGCTGAGCGCTTGGGCAGGTGGGAGAAGCGCTGGGCCTCGGTGATGTGGTTCTCCACCTTCTTCAGGTGCGTGGTCAGCACCGGCGGCTCCGCCCCGTCCTCCAGCGCCACGGCCACGGCCCCGGGCCCCAGTCCACAGCCCACGGCCTCCAGCGCCTTCTCCGCCATCACGCTGGCCGCCTGCAGTGCGAGGGCCTGCTCAGCCCGGGGCACCCCAGCCCGGCTCGCCGCTCCCCGTTTTCTAATGCTGCTCCGCCCCCACTCCCGCCTCCTGCTCGGGTCAGGTACGCTACCCCGAGCACCCCGCTTCGCACCGCCGGAGCCTCTGCGCCGCCCCTGCCCCCAGCCCTGGGCGCCGCGCTCAGTGCCGACCTCTCCTTGCGGTCGGGCAGCCCCGGCCCGGCCCTTCGCAGCCTCGCCCGCTCCCCCTCCCGGCCGCGGCTCTAATCTGCTTACCCCGCAGGCCGGCAGCCCCAGGGGACTGGGCTGGTTGAGGCGCGGGAGGCGGCCGGCGGAGGCTAGTGGCTAGTGGCTAGGAGGTCACGGCAGCAGGGTGAGCGCAGGGTGGACCGGGGAACGGAGGGAGCCGAGGCTCGGGGCCTCCCCATCCTGGGGCGCAAAGCCGTGGCCCGGCCTCCCGCCGGCGCCCCTGGATCCGCGCGCCCTGGGCGCTCCGCAGAGACGGATGCACCACCCGACCCAACCCCCACCCACCCCGGCCGGCCAGCCCCTGACGGCGGGCTGACCCCTCCCGTCCCCCGCCTGCCTAGTCACCTTGAGGTGCCCGCGGGCCGGTGTGGGCCGAGACGCTGGGCGCCGCCACGGCCGGGGATGGAGGCTCCGGCTGCGGCACACGAGTCCCGGCTCCCGGGCCGGTCCCGGGCCGGGCGGGGCGGGGGCGGAGCGGGCAGCCGGGCAGGGCCCCCGCCTCCCGTCCGAGAGATGGCAGGTCGGGCGGGGCGGCTGGGCGCGCCCCTTCTCCGCCGGCTGCGCGCACCGGGTCCCTGCGCCTGGTCCCCCGGAGCCCGCCGGGCGACTGCGCTCTCCTCCCAGCTACCGATCGCCGGCTCCGCGGTCCTTAAAGGGCCCGCGCGCGCCCGCAGCCGCGGAGCCGAGGACGGCCCGGAGGAGACCCGCAGCCGCGGACCCAGGACGGGGAGGGGGCGGTGAAGGGCTGATCTGGGTCCGAGAGGGAAGGAGAGCTGGTAGCACGCAGCAGGGACAGGTCCCTGGACTACAGACTAACCAGTGGGGGGCGGGGGGTTGGGGTGCAGATTTCAACTCTCTCAAGAGACTGAAGTTTGGGGCCAGTCTGCACCCGCGCCCTCCACCAACGCCCCTCGGTTCTGGCCTGCAGCTCAGGGTTCCCAGGGCGTCTCCAAATTAGATACAAAGGCTTTGAAAGCAAGTCCTGGGCATCCCCCTCCCCTCCTCCACACCAGGCCCCTTTCCCTCTCTAAGGTCGAGGAAACTGGTTCAGACAGGGAAGGGGGGCTCTTTTGGGGAGAGCTTGTCAGCAGCTCCAAAGGTGAGCTGGTCCCGAGCTCCGCCTGCCCGGACTGAGGAAATGTCGCTCTTCCAGGCAAACTCGGTCCTTTCAGACGGGCACATGCCTGATACGGGAGGCGCCCGGGTGGCAGGACATGAGCAGGGCTGGAAGCCACCGCCTGCGACACCCTCTCATGGCACGTGCAGCCGCTCCCTCACCCCCCAGGCCTTCACACACAGGTCCCCAGGCCCGCGGGCCTTGCCCCTGCTCTGCTCCCTTCTCAAGCGATTCCTCTCGCCCTCTGTCTGCCCCAGCCCGTCTTCAAGGGGTAAGCAGGTTAGCCCGCTGAGACATGTGACCTGAGCGGTTAAGTCCCCACCTGTCACCCAGCAGACACTGATGGGACGACCGGAGGCTGCTGCAGCCGCCACACCACAGAGGAGTCTCCTGTCTGCGCCAGTTGAGAGGTTACTAGCAGTCAAACCTACCCCGGCTCATGCCCCTCCTCCAGCCCCTCCGCGGCCTGGACGCTGGTGGCCCCTGCAGGACATCTCCAAGTCCCACCCTGTCACTGAGGCGTGGGTGGGTTTTGGAGCCCCCCTTCGCTTCTCCCCACCCATGTCCCATATCACCACCATTCCTGGGGACCAATGTTCCTTGTCCAGATGGACCCTTGATTCTCCAAGTTAACCTCCGCTGGAGTTCAGAGCGAGTCACCCCAAGATGCGCCACCGTGATATGCAGGTCGTTCTGAGCTAAAGGCAACCAAGACCCCGCAGGCTCAAGGGAACACCCTTCACTACCTAAAGGAATTTGAGGGCGGGGACGTCCCACAATAAGGCCGGAACAGAGATGACCTTTTTTACGTATTCACAGAGCAAGGCAAAGTTCCAATCACTACACATCTCCTCTTACCATCTTTCAACAACCCTTTGAAGTCCCCAAGGTGTCCCTTGCTCAAAATGTCATATACACCACACTTTCCCTCTCTATTTTTGAACCTCTCCATATGTGGGGTTCCCATACAGGCGTAAGTAGTTATTTTGGTCATTTTCTCTTGCACGTCTGTCTCACATCTACTTGATTATTTGACCAGGAGAAGGAACCTTGAGGGGGAAGTTCCTCCTCCCCTGCACCTGCAACGCTCCATTATAGACCTCCCGACCCTCGTGTTTGCTGAGCAACTACTATGGACATTGCTCATGTAATCCTCACAAAAGCCTTATGAAGCAGGTATTACAATCTTTTATTTTTCCAATTTTTATTCATTTATTTTTGTTACAGATGTTTCTCCCCCCCCCCGAGACTGCCCCCCCCAGCATTGTTGTCTGTGTCCACTGGTTCCGCATACATGCATATAAGTTCTTTGGTTCATCTCATTCATACCCCCTGTCCCCCTCCTCTGAGGTCTGAACCGTACTCCTTTCTATGTCTCTGGGTCTGTTGCATTCGTCAGCCCACCTTGTTCATTATATTCCACAGATAAGTGAGATCATGTGGTCTTTGTCCTTCTCTGGCTGGCTTATTTCACTTAGGATAATGCTCTCCAGGTCCCTTCATGTTGTCTCAAAGTACAATCTCTTCAGAGATAAAGAAACTGAGACACAGGGAGGTTAAGCAATGTGCCCAAGAGTACGCGACTAGTTGGTGGCAGGGCAGAGCTTGAACCCTCAAGTGCTGGCTGGCTTTTCTCTGCTCTTCTGTGGGGCCCTCAGCGTCCTATCCCCAAATCAATACTTCCTCCATTTCCTAGACAGGCTCTTCATTCTCCCAACATAACCGCTGTGTCTTTTTTTAAAGTTAATTGTAAATATATATATATACACACACACACACACATTATCCTCACCTGAGGACATTTTTTCATTTTTTGTTCAGGTAGGGGACAAACTGTAACTGAGGTTCATGCCCTTAGCGGAACCGAACCCGGGTCTCACTGGACCGCAGGCCGACGCTCTAACCGCTGAGCCAAACCGGCCAGGGCTATTTATTTATTTATTTATTTTTAATTTTTTTAAATTCTCACCTGAGGATACTTTTTCCATTTATCTTCAGATAGAGTGGGAGAGAGAGAGAGACATCAATGTGAGAGAGACACATAATTTGGTTGCCTCCTGCATGACCCCGACCAGGGCTGAGGACCGGACTGCAACCAAGGTACGTGCCCTTGACTGGAATCGAACTCAAGACCCTTCAGTCCATGGGTCGACGCTCCAACCACTGAGCCAAACCGGCCAGGACCAGCCTCCGTATCGTAACGACCCCCTCCCATTCCCTGGCACGCAACTGTACAATCCTCAGGAAAATTCCCTCCCCTTTACCAGGAACACTCTGTCCCCAGGACTGGCTTCACCACCTTCAGAGACCAGCACTTCCAAGTCTTCTGTCAGCTTCTCTCCATGTGGGACTCCCTCCTGAGGCCCCGGGGTGCAAGGTCCCCGGCTTGGCTTTGACGGAGAGAGCTCGCTCCGGCTCCGCACGAGGCGTCTGGATAACTCTAACCCAGTTCATGCTGACCTCAGATCCATCAAAGGGTCTAGGATTTCCACAGCTCTCGAGCTGGCCCCACCGTGTAGGCGACGGTGGAGCCACGACCCTGGGTGACTCTCCCATCCCCTGGGCGAGAGCCCCGGCCATGCACCATTACCGGTCTCTCTCGTCCCTGGAACACATCTTCCATTCTCTGAGACACCCTCTCCCCATACCCTGAACTTGGAGTCGGAGGAGTTGTGTTCTAATCTTGGCACTGTCACTTACTAGTTCTATACTCTTGTAAAATCGAGTGGGGTGACATTGGTTAGTCACATTGCACAGGCTTCAGGGATACAATTCTACAATATGTCATCTGTACATTGCATTGTGTATTCACCATCCCAAGTCAAGTCTCCTTCCATCACCATTTATCCCCCCTCTATCTCCTTCTACCTCCATCTTTAAAAAATTTTGTTTTAGAGAGAGAGGAAGGGAAGACACAGAGAGAGAGAGAGAGAGAGAGAGAGCATGAGTGCACGAGAGAGAACATCTATTTGTTATTCCACTTATTTATTCATTCACTGGTTGATTCTTGTATGTGCCCTGACTGGGAATCAAACCAGCAACCTCTTGGTACATGGGTCCACGCTCCACCACTGAGCCACACCAGCTGGGCCACTGGTTGATTCCTGTAAGTGACCTGATGGAGGATCTAACCCATCCTTGGGGTATCAAGGTGATGCTCTAACATACTGAGCTACCTGGCCAGGGCTAGTTCTGTACCCGTAAGCAAATTCTTTCAACCTCTTTTTTTTTTTTTGGTAGCGCCCCTAGTGGGAACCGAACCTGGGACTCTCTGGTCCGCAGGCCGACGCTCCAACCACTGAGCCAAACTGGCCAGGGTTCTTTCCACCTCTTTGAGCCTCATCTGTATAATGAGACTGATTAAAAACCCTGCATATTTGCCTCAAAAGGTTTTTATGAGTTTCAATTACAAATATTTAGCAATAAATTATTTGTTAACTCTAAAGAACTTTCTTACTCTTCAGGCTTTTTTTGTTGTTGTTACAGATGTTTCTCCTTTTTTACCCCATTGACACCCTCCTCCCCATCCCCCCTGCCCCGTCCCTGGCTTTGTTGTCCATGTCCATTGGTTATGCATACATGCATATAAGTTTATCTCTCCCCACCCCTCTCCTGAGGGTTGTCAGTCTGTACCCTACTTCCATATTTCTGGGTCTACCCCATTCCTCAGACTGTTATGTTCATTATATTCCACAAATAAGTGAGATCATGTGGTATTTGTCTTTTTCTGCTTGGCTTGTTTCCCTTAGGATAATAGTTTCCAGGTCCCTCCATCTCGTCTCAAAGGATAAGAGATCTTTCTTTCTTACAGCTGCATAGTACTCCATTGTGTACATGTACCACAGCTTTTTTATCCATTTGTCTACTGATGGACACTTGGGCTATTTCCAGATCTTAGCTATTGTAAATAGTGCTTCTATGAACATGGGGGTACATATATTCTTTCTGATTGGTGTTTCAGGCCTCTTAAGGTATATTCCTAGAAGTGGGATCACTGGGTCAAATGGCAGTTCCATTTTTAATTTTTTGAGGTAACACCATATTGTTTTCCATAGTGGCTGCACCAGTCTGCATTCCCACCAGCAGTGTACTAGAGTCCCCGTTTCTCCACACCCTCGCCAGCACTTGTCTGATGATTTGTTGATGGCGGCCATTCTGACAGGTGTGAGGGGATACCTCATTGTTGTTTTAATTTGCATCTCTCTGCTGACTAGTGATGTTGAGCATTTCTTCATATGTCTCTTGGCCATTCTTCAGACTTTCTATGGTTCAGAATCATTTCTTTTCCCCCCAAAGACCCCCACATTTCCTTGGCAAAGGAGGGGAAACTGTGGAATGCCTGCGATATGCCAGGTACCCAGCAGAGAGATGGTCTCTGAGGAAAGGTCTGGGTCTGTGTGCCCTCGTATTCCTGCCGCAGTCCAGCTGCAGCAGGGTCCGGGGGGCCCGGAGGTGGTCAGGCGTCGGCGCTGGGAGACAGATGACTACACGACTCAGAGGCAGTGTGACACTGTTCCGACTTATTGCAAGTTTCTCTGTGCTTATATACTTTCTTTTTCGGCATAAATTTAACATTCGCAGTTATAGAAGCAGGGAGTTTCATTCCGTAGTACCAGGATGTTAGTTTCATTTTCGTCAGAATTAATTTATGACCTTTTGTGTTTATTAGATATTATTGAGGACGGGAATAGAGTGACCTATAAGGTGATAGACAGAGTTGTGCAGACAGAGTTCTCTATAGGCCCTTTGTCTGAGGTTAATAGTTGACCTTTATTTAAACTCTCTTTCTGGGTTTTTAGATCAGCTAGTTTTTGATTTACCTCCCTAACCCAGGACAACATTTCTTATAAAACCTATTCAATTGCAATGATTGAGATTTCTTTTGTCCCCTTGTGCGTAAGCACCGAGGGGGACCTTGGCGTGCGGATCGTTCCGTGAAGGCAAGCTCGTGTGAGGACCACGGAGTCCGTCTTTGTTAACTATTCTTATTCCGTCTTCATTATATGCTCCTGTAAGGGTGAGGGAGGGTCAGGAATCCTTTGTATACTTCTAGCCCCTCTAGGTGGTACCACAGTTTTCCTTTTATCCAATAAGCTATGTAAGGAAACCCTTGAGCAGTGGGTAGGGGTCTATACAAATTTCTTCTATTCTCTAGAAATACTCTTTCTATCTGGGGAGGAGGCACAGGGGTATAAGGTGCCACCATTAGTTCTTCCTGTTGCCATTCATCCATGAATTGTTTATTAGAGACTTTCGGGGGGAAATTTTTACCTAATTGAATTAGTAAATTATTAAGACAGTCTGGACATGCAGTGGTGACGGTTTCAGGGGAAGCTGGAGTTTCCTCGGAATTTAATTGAAGAGACATGATTTCAGATCTCTTGTTTGCTATTCCCAGGTTAGTCATATAGTAGAATAATTATTCCCAATATTAAAACTCCCGTAATACCGATTAACCCCACCCCAGGCCACGTCCTCCCCCTAGAAGATGCATCCTTGAAGCTTTCTCTCCACATCCGGACCTTGTCAGACAGTATGGCTGGAAGAGGACGTGGCATATTCCCAGAACGTGTACACAGAAAACACACTCAGTAGATATCTGTTGATTCAATGGTATAACCAATCCTCATGACTTTATGAGGTCAGTATTTTTTTAATCCTTACCCGGAGATTCTGCCCCTCCCCGCCCCCGCCCATTAATCTTCAGATAGAGTGGGGGAGAGAGAGATAAGACATTGATGGGAGGGAGACACATCGAACTGCTTGCCTCCCTAATGACCCAACCAGGGCCAGAGACCGAACCACAACCAAGGTACATGCTTTTGACTGGAATTGAACCCGCGACTCTTGGGTTCGTGGGCCAACTCTCTAACCACTGAGCCAAACCAGCTAGGGCATGAGGTCAGTATTTTCTGCCCAGGCTTCAGATAAGGAAACTGAGGCTCAGAAACGTTAAGGAAAAGTGGGATGTCACACAGCTAGCACAATGGATCCCAGGATCCGAATCCGCGTCTTAGTGATTCCACATCACGTCTTTGCTGTGTCAGACTCCCTCGTTCCCTGATACCGTCGGCTTCCCACTGTATAAAGCAGATCCATCTCCCCTCCTCTGACCTCTTCTCATTTACCTTCCAGGGTCTGCCAGGGCAGACCCTCCCTGTTCTGAGTGGTCTCCCCCACCCCCACCACCCGTCCCCCAGGACAGACCCCTGATGTCCTGGAACACACACCTCTAACTCCTAGAAAAGACCCTGTGCGTCTACAGCAATAGTTTTCAAACTTGAGCACAGGTGGGGATTGTCCAGAGAGCCTGTTAAACACATTGCTGGGCTCTGTTGCCAGAGCTTCTGATCTGTAAGGTCTGGGGGCGGGGGGTGGGGAGCATTTGCATCTCTTCGGAGCCCCTGGGTGACTGATGCTGCTAGTCTGAGGACCGCGGTTTGGGATGGCCCCAGAGAGCCAGCATTCTTCAGTCTAGACGCATCATTGCCAGAACAAACCTATTTCCTACCACGGACTTGCCCTCAATTTCCAGGTGGACCTTTTCCCCAAATGGATCTCTTCCATCCCGAGATTAATCCTCTCCTTTCTCCAGGATCCTCCCCAATTCCCACCCCAGACCCTCCCCCCCAACCACCAAGAAGGAGCCTCCATCCGAGACAGGTGAGGATTGACGATAATTGGCTTAAGGTGAGCAAGACAAGCAGCAAATTCCCATCTCAGCTTAGTCCCAGGAGCTAATCCAAGAGCCTCCGTCTGCTGGGACAGGGATTTGTGAAAGAAACAGTTGGGGAGGTTTATGGACCATGGGACGTGGAAGGTGGTGGGATCCTACGGGAGCTGGAAAGGAGTCGGACTGGGGACTCTGGAGCTGATCCAATTCCGCTCCCATCACCCCAGGTCCCTCGTCCACTGTGCCGGCTCTGTCCACTGGGACAGTCTGTCACCTTCGGACAAAGGGATTTCAGTGTGTTTGTGAAGGAAGGGCCTCTGCTGGCCACGTGGAGAAGTGCAGCCCAGGACTGGGAACGGAGGGAGGATGGAGCCTGGCAGAGCCCTCTGGCTCCCCGGCAGCCCTGAAGGTGGGCGTGGGCACCTGAGCCCCGACAGTGGAGGAGTACCCACTAGTCAGAGTCCTTGCTGTTGCTTTTAAAAAACTCAGTATTGCCCGGCCAGTGTGGCTCAGGGGCTGAGCGTCGACCCTGCACCAAGAGGTCGCAGGTTCGATTCCCGGTCAGGGCACATGCCCAGGTTGTGGGCCTGATCCCCAGTGGGCAGCCAGTCCATGTTCTCTCTCATCCATGTTTCTCTCTCTCTCCCTCTCCCTTCCTCTCTCTCTAAAATCAATTTAAAAAAGTTTTTTAAATATCCAGTTACTATAAACAGAAAATACCGAGAGATAAAATAAAAGTGCAATATTTATCTATATAGTGCTATTTTCTTTTTTATTTTTTTAAAACGGATTTTTTATTGATTTTTAGAGACGTCCCCTACCAGGGATCAAACTGGCGACCCCTTGGTTCCTGGGATGACAACCGACCAGGGTGAATGCTGTTTTCTTTAAATCCTCACCTGAGGGTATTTTTCCATTTATCTTCAGATAGAGCAGGAGGGAGAGAGGGGGGAGGGAGAGAGAGAAACATCAGTGTGAGAGGGACACATCATTGGCTGCCTGCTGCACAACCCGGAACAGGGCCGGGGACGAACCACAACTGAGGTACGTGCCCATCGGCGGAACCACACTACCGCAGAGCCAAACTGGCCAGGGCACTGTTTTCTTTTCTTTTCCTTTACTGATTTATTTTATTGATTGATTGATTTTATTTTTTTATCCTCACCCGAGCACATTTTTGCATTTATCTTCAGATAGAGTGAGAGAGAGAAAGGGAGGGAGAGAGAGCGAGAAACCGATGTGAGAGAGAACATCAACTGGCCTCCTCCTGCATGCCCCTCACTGGGGATCAGGCCCACAACCTGGGCATGTGCCCTGACTGGGAATCGAACCGGCAACCTCTTGGTGCAGGGTCGATGCTCAGCCACTGAGCCACAGCGGCCGGGTTCTGGACTCCATTTTAAAATGTCCCCTTTCTGACTACAACCTTTCCCTCTGCCCCGCAGTCCTCCGACGTCTCCCTGGGGCCTTCAGTGTCTAGCTACCACCTTCCAGTCTCGCAAGGCCTCTTGTCCAGCCTGGACCTCGTGCCTTCTGCAGCTGCTCCAGTTACCCTGCTCCGTGGCCTAAGTCATCCACGTCCTGGCTGTCAGGCCAGGGCTGTGGGTCAACCCAGTGGTCCGTCTTCTGCCTCTGCTCCAGGGGTGCTGATATCTGCTACGAAGTGTCTGATGTTGACTTCAACCTCAGCTGGGCTGTCCGGTGACCTGTCTCCCGCCTGCATCTATGAATGGCACTTTGAAAACGTGAGCTTGTTTTGACTGAGTTTAGAGAGAGGAAGCGAGGGAGAGAAACATGGATTTGTTGTTCCACTTACTGACGCATTCATTGGCTGATTCTCCTCTGTGCCCTGACAGGGATCAAACCTGCAACTTTGGTGCATGGGGACAACACTCTAACCAACGGAGCTACCCGGCCAGGGCAAAACTTGACAATTCTTAGAAATCTCCTTAACCCAGTAAATTCCACCTCAATAACCTTAATTTCTACTTTATCAAGGAAATAGGGGCCCTCAGGCCTCACCCTTCCCTCACACCCCCCAAATGAAGTCCTCATTCACTCCCATCCATCCTCCTTCCCTCTCCAAAAGGGGTGTCTCCGTTCTTTCCCACGTTTCCTGTGCCTATTTGTCCTCCACACTCCTTGGCCAGTCAAAAAGCTCAAGCTACGCAGCACGCTGTGGTTTTCACCGCCTCCCCGGGCCTCCCTGCTGCTGTAGATGGCGGGGTACGCTCGTTCCCGAAGCACTCCGCGGGCTTCCGACCTTGCGCAACCGTCATCGTTCATTCAGTCCCCGTCCACTGGGTGCCTGTGTTCACTCCGTCGTGGTTTTATCCCCCACGCCCCTTCCGCGTCTCACGTTGAAGACTCATGTCTGTTTTCTGACCACTCGGCAATTCTGTGCCCTTCTGAGGTTGCAGACTGTCCCCAAGTCAGAGAAAAGCAGCGTTAGCTTTGCCTGGGCCCCTGTTGCTCGGTGGTTAGAGCATCAGCCCGTGCACCAAGGGTCACAGGTTTGATTCCTGGTCAAGGGCACCTACCTGGGTTGCAGGTTCAATCCCGGCCGCGGTCAGGGTACGAGCAGAAGGCAACTAATGTGTCTCTCTCACATCGATGTTTCTCTCTCTCCCCTCCCTCCCTTCCACTTGCTCTAAAAATCAATGGTGAGGATTAACACACAAAAAAGGAAGCATTAGCTTCCACATTCAGGAGCCACCTGTGTTCTCTCTCCTCCCGCTCCTTTGAGTAAGACAGGGCGTCTCCTAATCTTTAGATGTCAGCTCTGACTCATGGCCCGGCTCCCAAATTGTTGTTGTTACCCTCCTCCCTCCACGAGTCCGTCCGCCCCCCACCCCCACCCCATCCCCCCACCCCCGCTGCCTTGATGTCCTTCCACAGGTCTGTGGCTGGCTACTCGGACGCAGTGATGCCTCACTCCTGGCCCAGGGCCATGCATGCAGAGCCCGGTCGCCCTCCTCCTGGGGAACTGGGACCACATGGGAGCAGGCCAGAGTCTCGTGGTCCAGATAGATGAGGTGCGGGCATGACCAAGCCGACTGGAGGAAGGGCCTCTCCATAGGATGATGGCTTAATCCTGAAGGCATTTCTCAACCAAGGAACGGATGGCGTCAGTGATGCTGGACTGTCCAAGGGGCAGCCCAAGCCAATGCTTAGAACGTACAAGACAAAGGCGACGAAACCGAAAGCAAAAAAATTAAGACCATACATATATATATGTATGGTCTTAATTTATATATAATTTTTATATATACACACACATACACACATACATACATATATATACATATACACACACATACGTGTTTTTGAAAGTATAATCCTGACTCCCTTGTATGTTTCATATTTCCACTTTTGAATTATACGTGGAGAAGGGGGAATTCATCTTTTTAGGGTTCAGAGCCTTTAAAATCTTCGCCCGGGCCCTGGCCGGTTTGGCTCAGCGGTTAGAGCGTCTGCCTGTGGTCCAGAGAGACCCGGGTTCGGTTCCCGCTAAGGGCACGTACCTGGTTGCAGTTTGTCCCCGGCCCTGGTTGGTCGTGCGGGTGGCAGCCACTCGATGTGTCCCTTTCACATCGATGTTTCCCTCTCTCTCTCTTCCTCTCTCTCCCTCCCACTCTGTCTGTACAAAAAATGGAAAAATGTCCTCGGGTGAGGATAAAAAAAAAAAAAAAAAAAAAAATCTTCGCCCGGTCTTGGTGAGGAGTCCGTGATGTCGAGCCTCTGGGGTCTCTCTGGCACCGTTCTGTTCAACTCTTGGCCTAACACTCGGAGACAGTTGTTAATCAGGTCGAACAAGACAACTGTCATAGGGACACATGGGCGCCTGCGTTTGCCCCAAAGCGACCACTGCGTCCATACAAGGTGGGGGCGCGTGGACTGGGCAGCAGCAGAACATGCAGACACAGGAACAGGAGCTCCAGAGGACCGCGCGTCACCATACACCGAGGGCCAGGGGCGATCGGAACCACAGGCCGAGGTGGGCGCGGGGAGGGAACTCCAAATCAGATGGTGTGAAGAGGCACAGAGGAAACGGGGGTCCTCTCAGCCCAAAGCAG
The DNA here is from genome assembly GCF_014108415.1 of Molossus molossus. Classification (NCBI taxonomy): domain Eukaryota; kingdom Metazoa; phylum Chordata; class Mammalia; order Chiroptera; family Molossidae; genus Molossus; species Molossus molossus. Next base: position 12,397,734 of record NW_023425348.1, on the reverse strand, counting down.
CCTCAGCGTCCCGGTGGGGACAGGGGTCGCTCCTTCGGTGGAGGGACGGGGTGTGGAGGCGAACAGTACAGGACCTGAAAGCCGGGAAGGGAGCGGCTTTGTGAAAAAGGTATTGGATCTAGGGAAAAGGAGAAAACACTGATTTGCTGTTCCACTTGTTCATGGGTTGACCCTTGTATGGGCCCCGACTGGGGATGGAACCCATAACTTGGTGTGTCCGGACGACGCTCGAACCCACTGAGCTCCCTGGCAGGGCTTGTCGTGGACAATGTCCATTCCTGCGATCCCTCTCTCGCCCGTGGCCATTTCAGGGGGCTCGTGTTGAGTGGAGATCAACACCGCTATGGCTTTACAGCTGTCACCTCATGGTCGCCTCTGAAACGCTGCCCGGCCCTTCTGGGCGGTCTTGCCCTCCTTCCGGGCCCTGTTCTCGGCCGCCTGTGGCCCTTTCCACTACAGACCATGAAGTACCCCTTCAGCTTCGTCTACAGACCTAGCTCCTCCCTCCCGGAACAACCTGTCCACCTCCTTGTCATGGGAGTCTCATCACTTTGATGAAGCCTTTCCTGACCCCTTGCCCAAACACTCTCCGCCTACACTGAGCCCTGTGAATGAACCTCACTCTGACCTTCCTCACCTCTGCTTCAAGTCCCTCCAGGGCAGGTTCTGGGTTCTCCTCACCTTCGCATCCCTCACAGCCTGGACCATAGGAGGGACTCAGGGAGTGGCTGATGGGATTAATGAAGAGAATTTTCTTCCCTATGTCTTGCTGCAAATAGGCAGTTGTGGTTTTTTTCCCCTTTTTAATTGATTTTAGAGAGATGGAAACATTGATGAGAACATGGACTGGCCGCCTCCTGCATACCCCCCACTGGGGATCGGGCCCACAACCTGGCCATGTGTCCTGATGGGGAATCGAACTGGCGACCTCTTGGTGCAGGGTCGACGCTCAACCACTGAGCCACGCCAGCCGGGCGGCACAGTTTTGCTAACAGGAATTAAGTTGGGTCTTTTTAAAGGCCCAGAAGCCCTAGTGGGGAACATTTTCCTGACCCCTCCAGAGCAGCAGGAACCCCAAGAACGGACACAGGTACTGTGAAGTGGCTGGACAGGCCCAATTCTTTTTCTGGAAGGTCTCACCTCCGAGAATGTAATGAAAGCCAGACCCTCTCCCCAGGAACATGGGCTCTACCTCAGTTCCTGACTGAAGTCCCTCCCAGTCCCTGGGCCCAGACACACCCGCACTGCCAGCTTCTTCCCAGGCCCCGCCCCGCGGGCTGTGACCGAGCTGGCGGTGGGCAGGTCCGGGCTGCGCCTTCCTGCTCAGCCCTCAGCGGTCCGAGCGCTGCCATTACACACTCCGGGCCTCAGCCTGACTTCCTGGGAGATGGAGGGTCTCACCCCAGGGGTGGGAGGCGAGCTGGGAACAAGACAGTTAGAAACAGAAATGAACCCGGCCACCGAAAGGGGAAGAGCCTAATTACTCTGCTTCCCTTCTGGGTGGCTGTGTCTCACGACCCAGTTAACCAGCTCCAAACATAAGAGAAGGAACAGCAGCATTTATTACCAAAACCAAACGCTACACACTCAGCGCCGCCCTGGGGGGACAGCAGGGAGTCCTGGGGCTGCAGACCCCTGCAGGGAGGCGGTGGCGACGGGGCCACTGCGGCCCGAGGACCTGAATCACTGCTCCAGCCGCGGAGGGCCGGCTGGGCCGGACAGCCACTGTCTACAGGAGCATGCACCGCCAGGCCGCCCTCCTCAGGATCCCCAACCGCTCAGGATCCCCACAAGAGCGAGGTCTGGCAGCAAGAAAGTCCGCCGAGCCTGCCGACGCAGGCCAGATCCAGAGTGGACGGCTGCTCCCGGCGCCACTCCAAAGGCACCCATTGGCAAGGGCCGCCCCAAGGGGCAGTGCCGCCTGGCTCCGCCGCGCCCGGCTCAGGAATGGTCCTGCTCCGCGCCTTCACGCCATCTGGACTCCTGGCTCCTCAGCTGCTCCCGGAAGCTTTTCCATGAGGCTCCCCGCGGGGGACTCGGGGGCTGGGGGGGACGCCCCCGGGGCTTCCGACAGCACATAGTAGACGATCTCCTGGGCACTGTCCTGATCCACCACATGGACGAGGGGCCGGGAGGAGTCCTGCGGGGCCGAGAGGGCTGTGCCCGGATCCGCTGTGCCCTGCTCTGCCGCCTCTCCCTGGGGCCCCGCCGCCCCGGGCACCGTCTCCAGGATGATGCTCTGCAGGCCGCTGTCGCTCAGGGACGCCCCCAGGCCCGCTCCTTCCTGCGGCTGCCGCAGCAGCTGCTGGGTCAGCTCCACACTCTCGTAGCGGACCAGCTGCAGCCGCATGTAGCCGTCTTCGTGCTCCTTGTACCTGTGCGGGGGACACAGAGGCAGCACACGTGGGCAGGGGCTACGAAATGCCAGGGCCGACAGGCAGGGGACACACACAAGGGGGAGGAAGCCCGGAGGCTACGTGATGGGAGCCGAAGACAAACATCCTGATCCAAATGTAAAGACAAGAGAAGGCCCATCACTCATACTGGAATCTCCATGTCGAGACCAGAGGGTGAGGCGAGGAAGGGGAGAGGAACGCTACTTGTGGAGGGCGGGGTGCGGGAGGCTCTCCCCGTTTGGGCTGCAGGACTCTAGGCACCACTGACTGGGTCTGAAGCGGTGCCTTGGACCAGAAAGTCAGGGTCCCTCGAGCGGAACTGGAGACGGGGACACCAAGCACTTCACTCCCGACAACGTCCAGGCTGAAAACGGACAGGCGACGGGGCGAGCCGTACCGGAATCGGGGGTGCCCCGAGGGCCACTTGAACTGGTGCTTCTTGCGAAGGTGCACGGTGAGGTTGTTGCCCCTGGTGAAGCACTTGTCACACACATGACACTTGTACCTCGGCTCCGAGTACCCCTGATCGGGAGGGAGGCAGTGGTCACCTTCAGCCCGGGCGCCCCCTGCCGCCAGCCCTGCCCACCGGAGCCACTCACTTCGTGCACTTTTCGGTAATGGGACTTGAGGGAGCAGTGGGCCCGGGCACTGAAGCTGCAGTTCTCGAAATCACACCTGTAGGCCGGCTCCTTGCTGTGAGTGTCCAGGTGCTTCCGGAGGTCGATCAGGTTCTTGCAGCTGCCGGGAGAGGTCAGGAGGGGTTGGAGGGCACCGGGCTCTAGAACACGAGCCTGAGACCTCTGGCCCCGGGCCCCTTACCTGTAGTCACAGCAGTCACATTTAAAGGGCCGGTCCTCGCTGTGGCGGAAGCGCATGTGGTTGCGGAGGGAGGACGGCAGCGGACAGGTCATGTCACACAGGGGGCACTTGTAGTGATTCACTGAGAGCAGAGGAGGCTGTGACCCGAGGGCCTGCAACCCCGAGGCCGCGGGGGGCGGGCGCTACTCACCATGGTTGCGCATGTGGTCCCGCAGCAGCCTCTCGGTGGCGAAGCGCTTGGAGCAGTGAGAGCACTGGAAGCGCTGCTCTGGGGGGACACGGGGGGGGGGGGGGGATGTGGGGGGCAGCCCCAGGCAGGAGGGAGCCGCCCGAGGGGACAGGGACGGGCGGTGTCACGGGGAGAGCGTGGGACTCGCGCTGGGAACCTGACTCCGTCCCGGCGGGAACACTCCCTAGCCGTGTGGTCTCCTAATGCCTTAAGCCCTCTGAGCCTTAGCTTCCCAGCTGCAGAAGGGACAAGAGCCTGCCTCCCGGCTGCTGTGGGGACGCCCTGTGGCGACAGCGGGCACCGTGCACCCTGCACAGCAATGCCGGCAAACCTGAGCCAGCAGGCACGGGCAGGTGACTGGGCCTTGAAGGGAAATGTACCAGGCTGCAGACGCCTGCAGGGCCCTCCCTGGGAATGTGCCCCAACCCCCACGAGCAGAACGGCCTGCACCCACTCCCTCTGACTACTTACGGTCCAGTGAGGTCTGACGGCGGATGTGGTCTAAGAACTTGGTGTTGTTGGCAAACATGCCCCCGCAGGTGGGGCAGGCCACCACCTTCTCCTGGGTGTGGCTCCGCAGGTGCTCGCGAAGCTTGCAGTGGTCCTTGAAGGTGCAGGTACAGCCTGGGAAGCAAGGCCGGTCCTGCTCCAGCCACAGACCCAGAGCCGCTCCGCTCCCCCAAGTCTGCAGACAGCAGCCAGCCCGCCCGCAGGACCCGTCCTGCTGCGCCAGCCCCTCAGCAAGCCCGGGTCTCCGCAGAGGCAGAGGGAGCGCGGCCTACCTTTCCAGCCGCACAGCACCACGTGGCTGTCCCTGCCCGCCGCTCTGTACTCACAGCACAGGCTGTGCGCCTCCACGTGCCGGTAGAACCACTCGGGGTTGTCGAAGGAGCTCTGCGCAGGACAGCTCGGGTGAGGACTGAGCGTGGGCAGAGGGACGCTCACCCTGTGTCCACGGGGCTTCTCGGCCCTCTCCCGAACTAACTGGGTCGGGACAGGAACATCTGAGCACGGGAGCCACCCAGCCATGAAGGAGATGCTACCAGAAACCGCAGGAGCACAGGGGACCGCGGAAAGGGCCGAGCACCTGGAGGGAAGAGCCGCAACTGCCCACTGACCTCGCAGTGCTCCCACAGACACAGGAAGTGGTCCGGGATGTCGGGGATGATGTTGCGGCTGTGGAAGTCCAGGATGCAAGGGCTGAGGTCGGCCTGGCTCTGCAGCGCCTGCAGCCCCCACTGCTTCAGCTTGGTGTGGTAGCAGTGGAAGTACACGTGGCGGGCCAGGTCCGCAGGGCTGTCCAGGCAGCAGAAGCCGCACTCCTGCCACAAGCAGGAGAACTCCTCCTCTGCGGAGAGGGTCAGAGAGAAGACGATGGCTTCCAGCCTCGCTCTCCTCCCTGTGCACCGGCAGCGAGGCAGGGGGCTGACTCTGACCCAGCTGCCAGGAGTTTATCTACCGGACAACAGTATCCAAGCCCCACGGACCGTGCCAAACGCCGGGACGTGCGGAGTAGAGCCCTTGTCTTTGTCCTTACAGAGCTTTCAGCCGGGGAGAAAAGACATTAACCAAACAACCGCATGTATAGATATGAAGCCGTACCAGGTGTGAGAACCATGACGGTGAAGGCCTGCGGACGGGTGTCCTGGAAGTGTCCCTGGGCTGAGACATGAAGGGCGAGTGTCTACCACCAGGTGGGGAAGTGTGGTCCAGGCAGAGGGCACGCTGTGGGCAAGCCCAGCGCCCGGGACCAGACGGTGGGCGTGGCAGGCACCACCCTGGCAGAGTCCCTGCCTCCCAACCAGGCGCACCCCACTGCTTCCGCCAACTACAAGGCCTCCTTCCCCCACGTTCTGCTCTAGATCTTTCTTCTCCAGGAGGGCCCATCGACTATCCCAACCCACTTCCTCTCTCTCGCATCTCTCCCTAAGAACCGTATTTTCAATGCTTTTTATGGGTTTACTTGTTTTGAAAAGTAGATTTTTTAAAAATATGTTTTTATTGATCTCAGAGAGAGGAAGCAAGAGGAAGAGAAAGACAGAAACACCGATTTGCTGCCTCCTACACACTCCCCACTGGGGATCAAGGCCACAACCTGGGCATGTGCCCTGCCGGGGACAGAACCTGTGACCTCCTGGTGCAGCGTCAACGCTCGACCAACTGAGCCACACCAGCTGGGCGAAAAGTAGATATTTTTAACAATATAATAACACCCTAATTTCCCTTTTGTGTAAATATCATTTGACTTTTAAAACCATCAGTTACATAGTTCAGTCACTATGCTTCAAACAGAATTTGAAGAGAGTTGTCTCTGTACTTTCTATATACCAGTTTTGCAACCTCCATTGTGATCTATTAGATTAGAAGGTGGTGAAATCAATTTAGGGGATTGCAAACCACATTTTCTTTTTTTCTTTTTAATCCTCACCCATGTCATACATGGAGAGGGACAAGGGTGGGAGGGAGAGAAACATCATTTAGTTGCCTTCCATACATGCCCCAACCGGGGATCGAACCCACAACCTGGGTATGTGCCCTGACCGGGGATCAAACCCACAACCTTGTGGTGCATAGGGCAGTGCTCACTGACAGCCACCCCGGCCAGGCCACGCCCTCCCCTTTGATGGACAGCACGGCGAGCACTTCAGGGGGCACGGAGCACAGGCGGTGCTGTGAGATTGCTCCAGCCGGCGGTCTCGGTCTCGCGAGAGACACGGCCAGGGGCCACCAGGGCCGTCTACGACAGCCTGCACGGCACGGAAGGGGGCGGGCTTGAAGACCAGCCGCCACCGTGGGCGCCGCAGCAGCTAAGCAGCTCCGATGAACTGACCACTCCGGGGAAACAAATGGTCACTGATGCCTTCACCCTGGGGGCACAACAGTGCCTAACACAGAAATTCAGGGGGAACCAGCCAAAATGTGCACGACCACACCAGGTGTCATCTTTGTGTTTAGAGTCAGAACCCAGTTTGGTGGTGACAAGACACCTGGCTTTGTCATGATTCATGATTCCTTGGATAACGCACAGAAATGAGCCCAAACAGGTTAGCAAGCCATGGCCAATGTGAAAAGATGACTTTAAAAAACAGTGACGGCCCTGGCCGGTTTGGCTCTATGGTTGGAGCACTGGCCTGCAGTCCAGAGACCCGGGTTCGGTTCCCGCTAAGGGCACATACCGCGGTTGCAGTTTGTCCCCGGCCCTGGTTGGTCATGCAGGTGGCAGCCACTCGATGTGTCCCTTTCACGTCGATGTTTCTCCTCTCTCTCTCTCTCTCTCTCTCTCTCTCTCCCCCTCCCTCCCTCCCACTCTATCTGAACAAAAAGTGGAAAATGTCCTCAGGTGAAGATAAAAAAACAGTGGCAGAAACGCAGGGACAGAACGACGAGCCGGGGGGACGGCAAAGGCCCGCACTGGAAAGTGAGCTGGAGGCGGGTCGGCAGGAGTCAAGATTCCTCAGTGACTATCTGGGTGACCGTGCAAACTTTTCATGAGAGAATTAATTTCTTTTTCATCTTCACCCGAGGATAGTTTTCTATTTATCTTCAGATGGAGTGGGAGGGAGGGAGAGAGAAACATCGATGTGAGAGGGACACATGGACTGGTTGCCTCCCGCACGACCCTGACCAGGGCTGGGGATGAACCGAAACTGAGGTACGTGGCCTTGACCGGTGTCGAACCCACAACTCTTTGTCCACAGGCCAACACTCCAACCACTGAGCCAAACTGGCCAGGGCCATAAGAGGATTAATAAACTAAGAACTTTTGTGTCCGGTTGTTTGAAATATAAAAAATTAAAATAAGCCCAGCCAGTGTGGCTCAGTGGTTGAGCGTCGACCCATGGACCAAGAGGTCACTAGTTCGATTCCCCCTCAGGGCACATGCCCAGGTTGTGGGCTCAGGGATTGGGGCTTGGGGCTCAGTGCCTGATGGGGAGTGTGCAGGAGGCAGCCAATCAATGTTTCTCTTTCATTGATGTTTCTCTCTCTCCCCCTCCCTTCCTCTAAAAATCAATAACACATATTTTTAAAAAATAATAAAATAAAATCACAGTTATATAAATTATGTATAGACATGTAGAGGGAGATCAAGAAGAATGCTCACAAAAGCAGTGTCAATAATTGCCTTTTGATGGGAAGACGGCAGATTGGTTTTGAAAACAAGGAGGCTACAATGTTTCTATAAACAACACTATCAGAAAGAGGAAGTTACACCACCACTCTCCCAGGCTGCCTCCCCTTGAGCTTCCTCCTTCTAGCCTTCTCCCTTACCCAGCAGGTCCTCGTCCTCGTCCTCCTCGTCGTCCTCCCCCGAGCTGCGCAGGTGCTTCTGCAGGTGCTCTGTGACGTGCTCGCAGAACTCCTCCATGGCCGAGCACACAAAGGAGCAGGACCCCCACTCACACTGCAGCCCCAGGTTCTCCTTCCGGGGAACTTTCCCAGGGGGCGGCATGGCCTTCGCCCTAGGGGAGGAGGAGGCAAGGCACAGCTGCAGGGTTACCCCAGTGTGGCGAGGGGCAGACACCGGGCAGGCAGCCCACCTAGACCCAGTGTGGCGAGGGGCGGACACCGGGCAGGCAGCCCACCTAGACCCAGTGTGGCGAGGGGCGGACACCGGGCAGGCAGCCCACCTAGACCCAGTGTGGCGAGGGGCGGACACCGGGCAGGCAGCCCACCTAGACCCAGTGTGGCGAGGGGCGGACACCGGGCAGGCAGCCCACCTAGACCCAGTGTGGCGAGGGGCGGACACCGGGCAGGCAGCCCACCTAGACCCAGTGTGGTGAGGGGCGGACACCGGGCAGGCAGCCCACCTAGACCCAGGAGGCAAAGTTTTTCCAGGAACCGGTGAGAAACCTGTGCTTGCTCAGTAGGGACGGAGTAGCAGTTCCTCAAACCCTGGGAGCTGTCCAGGGCTGTGACAGGACAGCACCAGGAGCACTCAGAGCGTGCCAGGCACTGAGCTGAGCACTCTGACCAACATGTCCTCATAAGGCTTCAGAGCAGCCCACCAAGGACATTCTCCTCTGGGAAGTGGAGCGAAGCTCGGGTTCAGAGATGGCTTTGGAGAAGAACCAGAGTTCAAATCCAGGCTGCTTGTCCACCACCTACTAGCTGTGAGACCTTAGCCAAGCAACCCTTCTACTCATGAACATCGTCAACTTCAGAACGGGATAAAAACCTTTTGTTTTTAAAGTGTTTTTATTTTTTTAGAGAGAGAGAGAGAGAAACATTGATGTGAGAGAAACATGGATCAGTTGCCTTCTTCATGCCCCCTACTGGGGATCAAGCTTGCAACCTGGGCACGTGCCCTGACCTGGAATTGGACTGGGACCTCTCAGTCCAAGGGATGATGCTCAATCCACTGAGCCACACCGGCCAGGCAAAACCTGTTGTTTTTAATTTTGCAGTTACTATATGCCAAGCACTTTAATTACATATGTCATATAATTTCGTTTCATCACCCTATGAGGTGAGCACTATTTTTAACTTTATTTACAAATAAAGACCTGGGGTTCAAAGATCAACTGGCTTGCCTAAGGCCACACTTGCAGTGTGGTATGGTCAGGTTGGGCTAACTCCAAAGTCCATATTCCTTCCAACCCACACAGCCTCCAAATGAACTCAGAACTCTTTATTTCTTACTGCATCGTAAGTCCCTGCCAGACTTTCAAAATGCCATATAATCTGTCCTCCCCGAACCTATGGGGGGGGGGGGGTTACTCCAACTCTCCCCTAACATCCTCTGAATGGAAATGTAAATTTAAAAAAAGAGCAGTCTATTCGTCCTTTCCTTCAACGAGGGATACACTCCCTCTTGCACATGAGCTTTTTTTTTTATCCTCACCTGAGGACATTTTTCCATTTTTGTTCAGATAGAGTGGGAGGGAGGGAGGGAGGGAGAGAGAGAGAGAGAGAGAGAGAGAGAGAGAGAGAGAGAAACATCAACATGAAAGTGACACATCGAGTGGCTGCCACCCACACAACCCAACCAGGGCCGGGAACAAACTGCAGCTGTGGTACGTGTCCTTAGCAGGAACCGAACCTGAGTCTCTCTGGACCACAGGTTGATGCTCTAACCGCTGAGCCAAACCAGCCAGGGCGCTCATGAGCTTTTTAATAAACCTCTTACCTGAGTACTAAAAGTAAATAAATGAAATGCAGATTTCATTTGAACAAAAGAGGCCGTATCTGTTTAGCTGATGCCATACCTCAGGTACTCAGCATGCTTAGGTTTGTAGTACATATCTGTTGAAGCTAAATAAAAAACTCAAGGCTCTCAATCTCTAACAGTGCACACAAATGCAGAGTTCTCCAGTCCCTCCCCAGAGTGAGCATTCAGGGAGCTGGGGTGAAGCCTGGAAACCTGCCCTTCTAACTCAGCACCCCACTTCTGATGTGGGCAGTTCCAAGAGCAGAGTTTGAGAAGCAAAAGAAGTTCCCCTCATTAACACAAAACACAGAACAGCTGTTAAATGACTCTTTCACAGGGGTCGCCTAAGACCATGGGAAAACACATATTTCCGATGGCGATTCATAACAGCCGCAAAATTACGTTATGAAGTAGCAACGAAAATAATTTTATGGTTGGGGATCCCCACAACATGAGAAACTGTGGTAAAGGGTCACGGCATCAGGAAGGTTGGGAACCCCTGCTGTAGGCAAAAGTTCCGGGGATGAGAGGCTAAGAGGTCTCAACTCTGTCCTGAGTGTCATGTCCATCTTGAGAATTCTCACTGATTCTCGATGCCCCCACCATAATGGGCCCTGGAAGGGGGCGGGGCACTGCTCCTTCTGGCCTACCTGAGACAGGTGGGACCTCTGCAAAGGGCCTCTACTACATACTGGGGCGAGGGGGGGGGGACTACAAAATACATAAAATCCTTCCTGCTTACAAGTACAGGAACTTACTATACCTAACTCTTACCAGCGAAACCCTTTTTAATCTACAGCCTTTGCCCCTCCCCCGAGAAGAATTGTCACCTTTGACACTCTGGGGTGTAGTTTGCTGGGCTAGCACCAGAAATCTCAACCCTGTTTCTATGCTACCCATAGCCATTCCCGATTCTTTCCGTGTCCTCTTCTGACTTACCCAACTGGGCAATATGAGCTGCTTCTGAGCAGAAACCATTTTACACCCATCTGTGTCCTGGGCACGAGCATTCTAGCTCCCCACTGCTGTGGGGCTGGCGGGCAAAGCCCAGGCCATCCAGGTATCTAGAATGCCCGGAAACTGGGCAGCGCTCCCCGAGTCCCTCTTCCGCGGTCCCCAGCCTTCTTTCCTTCCGTTCCCTGGTCCCTGCCTGTTTCTACCCTGGGGAGATAAGGGCAGAGGGACTATCTGATCACCACTCTTTCAGAAGGCAAGGAGTGCAAGGAGGCAACTTGTGTAGTGGAGCGAGCACTGGACCTGGGTTCAAGTTTTTGTCTCAATGATTTTGCTATGTCCAAAATAATATAACAAGAATAATATAATGCAATAAAAACTGTCAAGCATTATTCTAAGCATCTTATATGTATCAAAACGATTAATACAGGAACCCTATTAGGTAGGTACCCCTATTATCCCACTTCACTGATGAAGAAATGGGCCCGGGTAGGTTAAGTACTTTACCTAAGGTCACAGTTAGGAAGCGGTCAAAAGATCATTCAAAGCAGTGCGTTTCACTCCGTTTTCGTCCTATATCTGTCTTACTTCTCTTGTTCGGATCCCCTCCTCCCACAGACGTCACAGTTATAGACACAATGCCCAAGTGTTTTACTAAGTAGTTACTTTGTCAGTGTCCGCCACTATGCTAGATGCTCTCAGAGCCTGCCTCTGGCCCTGTTCGGTTCTAACTGCAGGGCCAGCACATACCTACTTAATGTTTAAGTAAATTTAATTTGTCACTTTATTTTTTTAACTTACTGGTTTTAGTGAGAGAGGAAGGGGGAGAGAGAAAGAGAATGCATCTGTTGCTCCACTTATTCATTCATTCATTGGTTGATTCTTCTGTGTCCCTGGACCGGGATCGAACTGGCAACCTTGGCGAATCCGACACAACCAAGGGAGCTACCCGACCGGGGCTATTACTTTATTTTTCGACAGATCACTCCGCTTCTCTACACCTGTTTCCTTACATGTGAAATGGGATCCCAATATCGGCACGGGTGACGGATTCAACAGACCTGGCTGGAAAGCGCCAGCTAGCTCTGCCACCTGGGGCCAGGCACGCGGGCCTCCGGAAATAACCACACCCCTCTCATGAAATGTATTCAAGAACCGAACTACAGAACACACAGTCAAGTGCTCGGCATCGCCCCGGCTGGTGTGGCTCGGCGTTAGAGCAACGGCCCAGGCCCAAGGACCGAGGTACGACGGTCAAGGGCACGAACCTCGGTTGCGGTTGTCCCGGCCCTGGCTGGGGTCATGCGGGAGGCAACCATGTCTCTCTCACATCAACTTTTCTCTCTCCCTCCTCCCCCTCTACCTGAACAAAAATGGAAAAACATCCTCAGGTGAGGATTACAAAGTAATAGTAACTGAACTCACCAAACGCTGGCTCTCCGCCTCCTTGCTCCTGAAGGCAAGAGGATGCTCAGCTTGATCTGATTCTACAAACGAGGCCGACAGAAGGACAAGCGGCCCCTGCTGGTCTGCTCGGCGGCCAGAGCCGAGGGTCCAGGGCACGGAACTGGGGGACCCCTGCGGTCCTGCGGCAGGCAGCCCATCGGGGCGTCGCTCTCACATCCGTGCTTCTCCCCTCCTCCCTGCCTCCTCCCCTCTAAACATCGATGGGGAAATACCCGCAGGTGGGGGTTAACAAGCACCTTCCCACTCTTCGAGTTTGCTACCATTAAAAAAAAAAAAAGGAGGAGGAGGAAGCCCCGAGGGACCCCTAACGCGCCTCTCCATCAGCAGTCGCGGGCAGAAGCAATCGGCAGACACTTAAGGGCTCGCAGAACGCAAAGCACCAAATGGACCCGGGAAGGTCTGCACGAGGAGGGGACCCCGGTTCCGAACCTCCCAAGGACTCACAATTTGGCCAAAGCGCTGGACTCGGACGTCTGAAGACAGCGCCCGAACGAGGCGCCCGGTGACGGAGCTCGGCCGCGGCGAAGACCCCGACGCGAGCGCAGGCGGGCTCGACGCGGGGTCGGGGGCCCGGGCCCGGCAGGCGACGGGCCGCCCGGCGTGGCCGAGCTGCAGAGGAAGCGTCGCTGAGACGGCTCCGGAAGAGCCCGGCCGCGGAGACCCCCGAGCGCGCCCCGCGACGCTGCCCCTCCAAGCGCGAGCGCCGGCTGACGGTGCCCGGGCTCCGCGTCTCTCCAGCTCTCCAGCGCCTCGGGCCGTTTCCGGGAGGGCGTTTGAGCGACAGCCAATCGTCGCGCTCGTCTCCCTCTGTCAGCCAATGGCCGCTGCGACGGACGGAACTGGGGCGGGCCAGAAAGCGGAAGGGGCGGGAGCGGGTGGCGGCGGACTGCCGGGAAAGGGAGCGTGGCGCGCGCCGCTGGGACCCAAGCAAAGCGCAGCAGCAATCCTAGGGCCGAATCCGCCCAGTGCGCAGGCTCGGCGCAGGCCTCACTGGACATGCGCAGCGTGCGGGCCAGGTGCCGGGTGGGGTCTTCCCTGCTCGGTTGGCGCCCTGCGTTAGCTGGCTGCGTGGAAGTCGAGTGCCCAGGACCGCCCGCTCTGCGCGGCCCAGACTGCATCCCGCCCTCTATCCTTCACCCTCCTGATCTTAGCTCTTAAATATCAGCATTCCTGGGCCAGCCTCTGTGCCCCACCAGCTCTGCCTCCGGTGTTACCAGGCTCCGGGAACAACCGCGCTGTTCCCAGGGACCATCCCTCCAATCCATTGCCAAGTCCTGTGAATTCTGCCTTCCTAAAGACGGGGTAGCTCAGATTCATACCCCGTTCTTTTTTCTTCTTTATTGGTTTCGGAGAGAGAGGAAGGGAAAGGGAGAGAGGTGGAAACATGCACGACAGAGAACATCCATTGGCCGCCTCCTGCATGCCCCCCACTGGGAACTGGGCCTGTGCCCCACCAGGAATCCAACTGGAGGCACCTTGGTGCGTGGGTCCACTCTCAACCACTGAGCCACACCAGCCGGGCATACCCCATTCTTTTTTTTTTCATCCTCACCCAAGGACCTTTTTCCACTTGTTCAGATAGAGTGGGAGGGAGAGAGAGAGAAACATCCACGTGAAAGGGACACATCAAGTGGTTGCCACCCGCACGACCCAACCAGGGCCGGGATGAACTGCAACCGAGGTACGTGCCCTCAGTGGGAACCGAACCCAGGTCTCTCTGGACCGCAGGCTGACACTCTAACCGCTGAGCCAAACCAGCCAGGGCACATACTTCATTCTTAATCTGCCCCGTGCCTCTCTAGTTTAAATGACTAGAAGTAAATGTTTCCAGCCTAGAGGTCTGCACTCACAGGACTGGTTGCAGTGCATGTACTCTTGCTTCCCCCCCCCCCCCACCCCAGCGTTTTTTCACACACACCTGTGCTGCAAGAATTTTTTTTTTTTTTTTTTGCATTTATCTTCGGATTGAGTGGGAAGGAGAGAAGGGGTAAGAGAAAGAGAGGGAAACATTAATGTGAGAGAGACACATCAACTGGTCACCCCCCACATGACCCCAACCGGGGCCAGGGACAAACTGCAATCAAGGTACGTGCCCTTACCGGGGATCCGAACCCGGGATTCTCTGGTCCTCGGGCCAACACTAACTGCTGAGCCAAACTGGCCAGGGCACTGCAAGAATTTTTAAAACGTGCAATACCTGACTAGTCAGGGCCACAGCCCTCTTTTCCCTTAGATTGTAAAAAAAAAAAAAAAAAAATGACGGCAGCCAACACAGCACAATAGCTGTTCAGTGTGAATGAACCAAAAGTATACTTTTTTTTTGTTAGGTCGGCCTAAATATATAATACTTTTTTTGGTGTGCTGCAGAGATTTAGTAGTTGATGTGTGCCATGAAAAAGACTGAAAATCACTGCTACAAACGATTCTCGATGGAGCACTCATAGTGATCTTTACAGAGAGCAAATGTGATCAAACCACTCTGCTTTGAACTCAAAGGCATTCCATTCACCTCGTGGGCAAAAACCCCAAAGCGTACTGGGGCTTTCTAGACCTTGGGTGCTGCATGCTTCTCCAGCTGTGTCTTGAGTCCTCTCCACCTCACTTCCTGCTCCAGCCCTTCTTTGTTTTTGTTTTTTAATTTATTTATTGATTTGAGAGACAGAGAGGAACTACGTGTGGGGGGTGAGACACAGAAAGAGAGAGAGAAATTTGTTGTTCTACTTATTTGTGCATTCATTGATTGATTCTATTTTTTTTTTTTTAATCCTCACCTGAGGACACTTTTGCATTTATTTTCAGATAGAGTGGGAGGGAGAGAGGGGAGAGAGAGAGAGAGAAACATTGACGGGAGAGAGACACATTGACTGGTTGCCACCTGTACAACCCCAACTGGGGCCGGGGACCAACCGCAACCACAACCGAGGCACATGCCCTTAGCGGGAACCGAACCCGGGACTCTCTGGTCCACGGGCCAAACCAATTAGGGCCATTGGTTGATTCTTTTTATCATCCTCACCCGAGGACATTTTTCCATTTTTTGTACAGATAGAGTGGGAGGGAGAGAGAGGAAGGGAGAGAGAGAGAAACATCGACGTGAAAGGGACACATCGAGTGGCTGCCACCCGCACAACCAACCAGGGCCGGGGACAAACTGCAACCGAGGTACGTGCCCTTAGCGGGAACCGAACCCGGGTCCCTCCGGACCACAGGCCGATGCTCTAACCACTGAGCAAAACCGGCCAGGGCCATTGGTTGATTCTTGTATGTGCCCTGACCAGGGGTCAAGCCCTCAACCTTGGCGTTTCAGGGCAATGCTCTAACCAACTGAACTACCCAGCCTGCAGCCCCAAATCCTTTCCATTTCTCACCACACCTAGCTGGCCACCTCTTACCTCTCCTGCCTAGTAGTTGCTGTCTCCTGTGCCCGGAACACTCTTCCACTTCTCCCCCGTCCCTGGCACTGGTCTGATTGCTACCCATTCTTCTGTTCTCAGGGAAGAGGCTTCTTTTTCCAAGAAGTCATTCTGGACGTTGCTTTCCCGTATTTCCCCATTACAGCTCTATTATGCATTGTATTTCCCTGTCTGTCTGTACTCTGCACACTCGCCTGAGTTCAGTGAGAAAGCGTACCTTCTCCACCTTCGTAATTCCACCACTTAGCCTAGTGGCTGGCACTCAGTCAGGGTTCAAGTTATAGTTGTTAAATAAATTCTGTACCTTAGTAAACTTCATTGGGATTAATAGTTATTTTATTGTGTTGTATTTTTCTAACCTAAAAATAGGCCTCTATGATGTATATGATCAGAAAAAACATTCAATGTCCAATATAAATACAATAAAGGTGCCATTAAAAATAGCAAAGTTAGCCCTGGCTGGTTTGGCTCAGCGGTTAGAGCGTCGGCCTGTGGTCCAGAGAGACCTGGGTTTGGTTCCCGCTAAGGGCACGTACTTCGGTTGCAGTTTGTCCCCGGCCCTGGTTGGTCGTGCAGGTGGCAGCCACTTTCACATCGATGTTTCTCTCTCTCTTTCGTCCTCTCCCTCCCTCCCACTCTGTCTGAACAAAAAATGGAAAAATGTCCTCGGGGGAGGATAAAAAAAATAGCTAAGTTAGCCCTGGCCGGTTTGGCTCAGCGGTTGGAGTATCAGCCTGTGGACCAGAGAGTCCCAGGTTCTGTTCCTGTTAGGGGCACAAATCACACACCCCCCACGTGCACGCACGCACACACACACACACAAATCTCTTTTAAAAAAAAAAAGCAAAGTTATAGTGAAACCAGGAATGTTCCCATAAAGTTTATTATCAGTGAATTATCGCTTTGTGCTTGTTTTAAAATATAATACAATAGTAAAATATATTGTATCAACTTTGCTCATTCAAAAGCATGGTTATAGTAGTACTTCACGAAATGCCAATCTTACTTTGATTCAGATATATACCACTGAAGATGGCTATTAGCTTTACTTGAGAGAAGAAAAAGTTCGCTCACAGAGCTGTGTAGATCAGTTTTCACAGAGTAAAAAGCTCGAGACGGTTCTGCGATCCACAGGTTTCCGAACGTGGGGCGTGTGTGGCTTGCCGTCTAGCGTGGCTCACTTCCATCTCAATCTGCTGCTTTTCAAAATCAGCCTCAGTTTTGGCTGGATAATTCCGACACATTCTGGGACTTGTTCTTTAAAAGCTGCCACAAAAACTTAAAGCATAATTCGTACTCATCCAAAGCTGTGCTCTCTTCCGAAAGTATAAAATGCATCAAGTTGATTAAATTGTGTTATGTATAGCCTTTGCGTTCGCTTTCAAAATCCCTATTTTTGTGACCGGGCATGTCTTCACGACAACTATGTGGCTCCTTTGAACTCTGGGCAGCTCAGCCCTGGAAGTTGAGCACAATTTCCAATGACCAGCCACTCAGTCCACAGGTCCAGTGGGACTCTCAATACCTACCCTCCCATCAACAAGTTTCTTGTGAAATTTCCAGTTCAGTGTGTTTGGCTGTCTTGTCATGTTGGTAAACAAACAAACTGCCCCTCAGAACCACTGAGAGTTGCGTTCCTGAGATCAGGGGAAATAGCTTTATAAATCTGAGTTTTCATGACTTAGAGTTGAGCCTATCCCTATATTCGAATTAACCAAATATCCATACTCTGCCACTCTTTCTAAATACACGATCCCACAGTCTGTGACTAGTGTGGACAGGATCATGGGGGATATCAATGACTCCATGCTGCCTCCCAAAGTCACGTGCCTCGAACCCTGTGATGTATATAAGCCAGAAGGGCAGGGCTGAGAACAATCTGGATGGTTACCCAGGCCACTCTTCCTTTCAGAGACCAGGAAGTTGAGGTCCACAAAGCAGCGGTCCGCCCAAGGTCACCCGGTGTGTCCGTGGAACACGCAGGTTTCTGACCCCGGACCAGTGCTCTGAAATCCGGCAGCAGGCTTGCCTACTTCAAGTCCTGCACAAGGTCCCAGCCACCAGGAACCAGGGACGTAGAGTTTCCTAGTACCCATCTCTCCCTGGAACTGGCCCACCTTTAGGAGCGAAAGAATTTTTATGATGACGAAACCTTGATAAAACTTCCCCTTCTTGATTGCAGACTGGTGCAGCAACTATGGAAAACAGTATGGAGACTCTTCAAAAAATTAAAAATAGAACTACCTTATGATTCGGCAATTCCACTTCTGGGTGTTTATCTGAAGAAATCCAAAACACTGGTTCAAAAAGCCCTATGCACTGTAATAACGGCAGCATTATTTACAATAGCCAAGGTGTGGAAGCATCCTGTGTCCCTCCATAGACAATTGGATAAGGACGATGTGATGCATACATACAATGGAATGTTACTTGGCCATAAAAAAGAATGAAACCTTACCGTTTGCAACAACATGGGTAGATCCAAAGGGTATTGTACTAAGTGAAATAAGCCAGACAGAGAAAGACAAATACCGCATGATTTCACTTATATGTGGACTCTAAAGAATAAAATTAGCAAACACACAAAACAGAAACAGATTTATAGATGGAGAACAAACTGATGGTTGCCAGATGGGAAGTGGCTGGGGAGCTGGGTGAAAAAGGTGCAGGAATGAAGTATGAATTGGCAGCATAGGAAATGTAGTCAGTAACATTGTAACAACTATGTATGGTGCCAGGTGGGGACTAGAATTCTCGGGGGATCACTTCATAAATTATATAATGTCTAACCACTATGCTGTATGTCTAAAAATAATTGAAAAATTTTAAAAAGACTTTCCCCCTCCCAAGCTGTCTCTTCTGAGGCCACAGTTAACCCTTTGTCACCACTCAGTGCCAGGAGAGTGCTGAGCACTGTACTTACTTCCCATCTACAACCACATCCCCCTTTCACAGATGAGAACACTGAGGCACTCTGAGGTTACATAACTTGCCCCAGGTCACAAAGGTAATTAGTGGAGCTGGGAGTCCAATCCAGGCAGTGTAGATCCAGAGTCCTTGCTCTGGGCTCTGCTATTTCCAGGCAGGAGCAGATTGTTCGAGAGAGGAAACTGAAGATGCCTGTACTAGCAAACTGCCTTTTTTGTCTGACCTTTGCTACAACCTCACCCTTCAAAACTCCTGTTCTCCCACCCTCTTTCCACATGTCGCTCCCTCCCTGCGGGAACCTCTCAGCAGACCCGATGTGTGTGTCACTCACCCCACCTCACTCCCTGGGCCCTGGGCCTGACCCTCGACACCACAGCCTCACTGCCCCTTCGCCTTTCAAAGGATAACCAGTTGTCCAGTTTATAAACTCCAATTTGACTTTAATAAATTAAATTCCAAGCCATCACACAGCAATGGACATCATCATCTCCCAACATACCACGGTGCAGCCCTGCTCATGCTCCATCATGGTCTTGAAATAAAACCCCTAATGCCACCTGTTCAGGGAAGGGTCCCCACCGAGCCCCTGAATCCCTCCTTCCAACAGAGCCACTGCTCCTGGAGAAGGCATCAGGTACAAAAATGGTAATAAAGGGGAACGGAGGGATGAGGAGCAGAAGTGGAGGCAGGGAGGTGGGGAGTACCTGCCCCCCATTCCGGGCACTGGCTGCCAGTGTCCTCCGAGGGAGACACTGGTGCTGGTCAGAGTAGGGACCTAAGGGAGGTGTGGGAGCCCCACCCAGAGGGACCTGCCTACCCTCCTGAGACAGGAAAGAAGGGTCACCGGGGAGAGATGCCCTCTATCCTCTGTTCACTGAGAGTCCTGGACCACACGTATTATAAATAGAAAAGAGAATAAATAAGGGGGGCAGCTGGGGAGCTGAGCACCCTGGAACTCCTCCGAGGGCCAGTGTCAACAGCAGGCGCACAGTTCTGAGGAGTGCCCACACATGCCAGGACAGAGCCCCTTCCCTCCAGCCACCCCCCCTCGGGTCCTCAGCCCAGGGGCTCCTCTCTCTCGGTCCCCACTGCAAGTACCCTTCCAAGGGCCCCCAGCCCGGGACAGGGCTTCCCCGCCCAGGCTGCGGGTCCAGGAAGGGGACCCAAGGGGAGTCGGGCGTGGGCCTGTCCCAGCTCAGGAGAGGAGGCCCTCAGAGCTGGGGGCTGGGGCTGCCATTGGCCTTGGGTTTGGTTTTGAAGGAAAAGCGCTTGATGAGGCGGCGGGAAAAGCTGCCGGCCTTCTTGCGGACGCTGGGCGTGGCCGTGGCGTTGGAGAGGTCGTCGTGGGACTGGCTCAGCCCAGCTTCCTTCTGTCGGGGTCTCCGGCGGAAGATGAGCTTGGTGCCGCTGCGCAGGAAACTCACTGCGGGGGAGAGGGAGGCTGAGCGGAGAGGGGGGCACGGGGGGGGGGGGCGGCTGAGCGGAGAGGGGGGCACGGGGGGGGGGCTGAGCGGAGAGGGGGGTAGGGGGGCAGGCTGAGAGGAGAGGGGGCAGGGGGGCAGAGAGGGGGCACGGGGGGAGGAGAGGGGACACGGGGGGGCAGGCTGAGCGGAGAGGGAGGCACAGGGTGGGGGGGGCAGCCTGAGCGGAGAGAGGGGCACGGGGCGGGATCAGGCTGAGCGGAGAGGGGGGAACAGGGGGGGCAGGCTGAGCGGAGAGGGGGGCACGGGGGGAGGAGAGGGGACACGGGGGGCAGGCTGAGCGGAGAGGGAGGCACAGGGTGGGGGGGGCAGCCTGAGCGGAGAGAGGGGCACGGGGCGGGATCAGGCTGAGCGGAGAGGGGGGAACAGGGGGGGCAGGCTGAGCGGAGAGGGGGGCACGGGGGGGGAGCAGGCTGAGCGGAGAGGGGGCACGAGGGGCAGGCTGAGCGGAGAGGGGGGGCACAGGGGACAGGCTGAGTGGAGAGGGGGGCACGGGGGGCAGGCTGAGCGGAGAGGGGGGCACAGGGGACAGGCTGAGCGGAGAGGGGGGCACAGGGGACAGGCTGAGCGGAGAGGGGGGCACGGGGGGGAGCAGGCTGAGCGGAGAGGGGGGAACAGGGGGGACAGGCTGAGCGGAGAGGGGGGCACAGGGGACAGGCTGAGCAGAGGAGGGGGCACAGGGGACAGGCTGAGCGGAGAGGGGGGCCCAGGGGACAGGCTGAGCGGAGAGGGGGGCACAGGGGACAGGCTGAGCGGAGAGGGGGGCACAGGGGGCAGGCTGAGCGGAGAGGGGGGCACAGGGGACAGGCTGAGCGGAGAGGGGGGCACAGGGGACAGGCTGAGCGGAGAGGGGGGCACAGGGGACAGGCTGAGCGGAGAGGGGGCATGGGGGGGCAGGCTGAGTGGAGAGGGGGGCACGGGGTGGGATCAGGCTGAGCGGAGAGGGGGGCACAGGGGGCAGGCTGAGCGGAGAGGGGAGCACAGGGGGGGGCAGGCTGAGCGGAGAGGGGGGCACAGGGGGCAGGCTGAGCGGAGAGGGGAGCACAGGGGGGGGCAGGCTGAGCGGAGAGGGGGGCACGGGGCAGGGGCAGCCTGAGCGGGGCGGCCGAGGTGCAGAGCACAGCCAGGCCCTCGGCCTCCAAGCCAGGCTTCCTTAGGAAAGAAAGCAGAGACAAAACATGCCCTGTGTCCTTCCTGAGGAAGAAGCGGGGGTGCCCGCGGGATCTGTGTGGCTGGGGACAGAACCGGGCCGAGGAGGAATGTCCCCGGGCTGCGGCTCTGTGTGCAGACTGCAAGCTGGCCCCTTACTATGGAAAGACAGAGGCTGTGCAGAGGGGTTTCTGAAAATGTCCTCAGCCCGCAGGTGTGGCTCAGTGATTGGGCATCGACCCTGCACCAGGAGGTCACCGGTTCGATTCCCGGTCAGGGCACATGCCCAGGTTGTGGGCCCAATCCCCAGTGGGGGCGTGCAGGAGGCAGCCAATCCATGTTCTCTCTCATCGATGTTTCTGTCTCTCTCATCAATGTTTCTGTCTCTCTCTCTCCTCCCTTCTTCTCTCTCTAAAATCAAATAAAGAAAAAAAATATTTTTTTAAAAAAAATAAAAATAAATAAATAAATGTCCTCAGAGGGAAACATGAAGGAACAAGGTTGGGTGGAACTGACTTATGGACAAAATTCCAGGATGTGCGCAGGAACGGACACATCTGGGAAACTTCAAAGAGGTCCATTGAGACCAACTTATGAGGAAGGTGCTGGCACAGCAGCCTTTGGGTTTAGGAATCTGATTATCCACAAGTGGTTAAATACAGCTCTGGTGGACAGACCCGCTGACACAGAGATGATGTTTGAGGACGCCTTCATCTTCAGAAGTTAGGACTGCCCGGCCAGTGGCTCAGTGGTTGAGCGTTGACCTCTGCACCAAGAGGTCGCCAGTCAGGGCACAGGCCCAGGTTGTGGGCCAGATCCCCAGTGGGGGGCATGCAGGAGGCGGGCAATCGATGTTCTCTCTCATCGATGTTTCTGTCTCCCTCTCCTTCCTCTCTCTCTAAAATCAATAAAGAAAAAAAAAGAGAAGCTAGAAGGACCATTACTATCCACAAAGTGCCACTACTAGAGCCATGGTCCTAGGGGAGCCCAAGGTAGGGTTTCTTTACTCACAGGGGAGAGAGTACAGATGAAAGGGAAGAAGAAATAAAACAAGGGAAGGAAGACACACACTTAGACACAGGAGAAAAGGAAAGGGGTGGTAAATGATGTCGCAGGACCCAAAGCGTCAAGTTCCCTCTCTACTTGAGCTCGGCCGAGACAGGCTGGGGTCTCTGGCAATCGGTCAGGAGAGGACAAAGCAAATTGGCGTTCGTGTCCCGACGGGTCCAGGAGGACCCAGGTCACGATTCTGAGCACAGAAGGTGGGGCTGCCAGCATCTCCCACCTTTGTGATCTTTGAGGCTGCGGGTCTCTAGGGCACCAGTAGACCCTGTTTCCGACTCGACGTCATCCACAGACGGCCTCTCAGAAATGTCCGACCGTGTTGTCTCGTCTGCTTCCTGGGCACTTGTGGGACTGGAGAGAGCTTCTAGGGGTCCTGGAAACAGGACTGGTGGGTCTGAGGGAGGTGAAGAGGGATCTCTGCTGGTCCCTGCGTGACCCTGCGTGGAGGCTTCCAGAGATGCCGCATAGCCCAGGGACAGTGCCAACTCATCCTGAGCAACGGGCACCTGGCAAAAGGGACAAGTTTTAATGGACCGGAGTGACCCATTAGGGCTTCCTCCCTATCCCAGCTCCTCTCCCCAGAGCCGTTACCTTGGAAACGCCCGAGATGATGAGAGTGCTACGCTTAGTGGGTGTCTTCTTGGCTGCCCGCCCACTGGGTTCAGTGAGCTGGCGAATCGCTGTCTCTGCGACAGGGTCCAAGCCGTTGGAAAGGTGGCTCTCCCCTGCTGGGGACAGACGGTGGGCAACCTGACTCCTCTCCCTCTCCTCTTGGACTTGACCCCCAGGCCCCACCCACAGTGGTTTTTTCACTCTGGGGCCCGGTACCAGCCAGCGGTCACATTCCCAGTCCCCCACTCACGGCTGCTGCTGTGGGAGGCGCTGCTGGGACCGCTGTTCTCACTCAGCACCGTTGTCGTCTTCTCGGTCACCTCCACCTTGGACGGGGAGCGGGAGGGGGAGTCTGGTGGGCGGGGGAGGGTCAGTGAGCCGGGAGGTGTTTCAGAGCGGCCCCCGTCCTGTCTTTGTTGAGATGTAGGCTTTGGTGACTCAGAGTATGGGGTGACTAAGAGATGATTAATCACAGGAGTGATTAAGAAGATGCCACGGGGCCCTGCCCGGTTTTGCTCAGTGGTTAGAGTGTCAGCCCTCGGACCAAAGGGTCATGGGTTCGACTCCTGGTCAAGGTCAAGGGCACATACACAATCCAGGGTTGCAGGTTTGATCCCCTGCCCGGTCGGGGTCATGCAGAGGGCAACCAATCCATGTGCCTCTCTCACATTGATGTTTTTCTTTCTCTTTCTCTCTCCGCCCCCCCATTCTATCTAAGAAATAAAAATTTAAAAATTTAAAAATCAATGGAAAAACATCCTGGGGTGAGAATGAAAAGCAGCAGCAGCTGCCACCATGGGACAGAGGATACACAGGAACCAAAGGGGAGTATGGGAAAATGCCCTGGGCCCACGGGGGGTGTGGGAGAGGCCATGAAAACACTGAGAGGTGCAGAGATGGCACACGGGTTCAGTGGAAGAAAGGGGATCCCAGGGGACCCCTAGAGACGGGAGAAATGTCACGGAAGACCCTGGGAGGAGATGAAATATCACAGAGGCCACTGGGTGAGTTGAGGGATCCCACAGGACAATGGAAGTTTGCGGGGAGAAGGAGGGAGTGATCAGGCGGTTGGGGCTGGGAAAGAGAGGGGAACAGACCTGGGAAGAGACAGAGGGGACTTGGTCCCGTGTGAGGGGTCGTGGACCCAGGACTGAGTGGGAACAGTGGGGATGGAGGGATGTGAGGGACACCTGAGAGAGACAAAGATAATGAGGATGTGGGCGAAACCAGGGGCCGCTGGAATTGGCGCTTTCCTTTGCCCTGTCCCTGTCCTGCCAAGGATCTGGGGACCCAGGTATGGCTGGACTCTCAGGCTCCCCCTTTTTACCTAATTTGCCATCTACGCGGGGCCGAGACTGGACCGTGGTGACTGTGGTGACGATGGTGCCATCGGGCATGATGGTCCGGTCCAGCTCAATCTTTTTGGTCGGTGTGATGCTGGGGCGTGGAGTAGAAGGGGTGGGCGTGCCCAGGTTCCGGGGGGAGCCCTCCTCATACTGAAGCTGTCAAGAGGCGGGAGAGTAGAGGCCAGGCCTCAAAGACAGCCCTCTCCTGTCGCCTCCCTTCTCCCCCAGGGGTCGGCTACTCACCTCCACTGCCATGGTGGCTGCTGGCCCCAGGGCCTTTCCTGGCCCGGGGGTGAGTGGGCACACCTGTCTTCGGGACAGCGGTCTGGAAGGGGAGCCCACAGGCAGTGTGGTCTGGCCGAGGAGTTCAGCTGCGGAGAGGGTTGGCGCTGGGAGCTGGGTCCACGGCCAGGCCCCACTCAGCGCCCACCCAGGGGCGCCCCTTCCTGCTTCGTACTCACTGTCTCCACAGCTGCTGCTCCTCAGCACTTTGAGGACCAGCTCCCGGCTCTGGGGGCCCAGATCCCTGTGGCCAGGAGAAGGGGGGGGAGGGAGAAGTTAGCAAAGGGATCCACCCTCTCAAGCTGATCCAGGCCAGAGGCAGAGAGAGATACACATACATAAGATGCTCCAAGAAGATTCCTGCCTTCCAAGTACGTTCTCTTCCCCAGAGAAGCGGAGACCACATCCTCAGCTGGGCCTTCAAGCCCCCCGGTCCTGCTCCACCCTGCCTTCCGGTCTCTGTTTCAAAGTGCCATCCTTCTTTTGCTCAAGCTCGTCCCTCTGCCAAGCACACTGGTCCCTCACAGTCTGTGGAAATCCTCCTCTTACTCATCTCCTACCCTGGCCACTTCGGCTCAGTGGTTAGAGCATCAGCCTGAGGACCAAAGGGTCTCGGGTTTGATTCCCAGTCAAGGGCAGTACCTGGGTTGCAGGTTTGATCCCTGGCCCAGTGGGGGTCATGAAGGAGGCAACCACTCAAGGTATCTCTCTCACATCGATGCTTCTCCCTCCCTCCCTTTCACTCTATCTAAAAATCAATGGAAAAATATCTTCGGGTGAGGATTAACAAAAAATAAAATAATATAAATCAATGTCACCTCCTCCATGAAGCCTACTCGGATCCTTATTCTTCTACAGGAATTACCCTCCCCCATACAAGCACTCCTATGCACTTTTTGTAAACCTCGACTAGGGCCTTATACCATCTTCTTTACATACATCCGTCTCTGCCTCGAGACTGAAATCAAATCGGGGTGGGGAGCGTATCTTGGTCATGTCTGTATCCCTGGGACCTCGGTTGGGGGCTGGCATATTGGGGGCTGGCATACAAAAGGGGCACACACCAAGGTTCAGTGAAAACAGAGCTGGTCCCTTCATGCCAGGGCTGTGCCGGAAGGGATGTTTCTCAGCCTGCCCTGGGAGCAGGGGTGGGGTGGGGGAGTCACTCCTTACAGCGCCAGGTCCTCCGTCCATTCCACCTCGGGACCAGCCTTCACGGGCTTGGTCCACTTCTGCTGCGTGGGGTGGTCGAGCTCAGCCACGCAGCACAGCTCCCCGGTGCCTGTGAGGGAACAGAAATGAGAAGCTGCTCAGAGCGAAGGTGGGCGCCACTGCGGGGCAGAGAGGCCTGCGCGGGCAGAGGGCAGAGGGCCTGCAACCACAGCCTCCGCAGCCCCAGCCACTTCGCTCACCCTCCAGCTCGCTTCCCAGGTGCGATGCTCGAAGCTGCCGCAGGAACAACCGGGTAGGTCTGGAGGTGGGTGGCTGGGCCTGGGACGCCACGGCTGGCTTGTCACTGGGCACCTGAGAGCAGAAGCAGGTAAAAAGAGAATTCCGACACAGCACCCCAGGGACAGCATGCCTGCACACTATTTGCTTTTTTTTTATTTTTATTTTTTGTATCCTCACCCGAGGACATTTTTCCAATCCTTGTACAGATAGAGTGGGAGGGAGAGAGAGGAACAGAGAGAGAGAAACATCGACGTGAAAGAGACACATCGAGTGGCTAACACCCGCACAACCAACCAGGGCCGGGGACAAACTGCAACCGAGGTACATGCCCTTAGTGGGAACCGAACCCGGGTCTCTCAGGACCGCAGGCCAACGCTCTAACCGCTGAGCCAAACCAGCCAGGGCCTATTTGCTTTTTTAAAGATACGTATTTTTTATTGATGTTTAGAGAGGAAGGAAGAGAGAGAGAAAGAGAAACATTGAGAAACATACATCAGCTGCCTTCCGCATGCCCTCTACTGGGTGGGGATGGAGCCTGAAACCTGGGCATGTGCCCTGGCCAGGATTCAAGGGGGGGGGGGGCACACATGTTACTGCATGGGACGATATTCAACCAATGGAGCCACACAGGCCAGGGCACAAACTATTTGCTTCGAGTGCCTACTCACCAGACCTCCGGGGGCAGAGCAGGCCCGGAGGTTGACCATCATGGCTGGCTGGGTGCTGACGATGGCGTCCTTAATCAGCTCCTCGATGGTGGAGAGCTCCACTTGGCCCTCACCTCTCTAGTGAGAACAAAGAGATGGGGCCCCAGCTCTGCTTCCCCTCCCCCTGCTGCTCTTCCTGCCACCCCCACCCCCACCCCCACCGGCCGCTCCCTCACCTCTCTGGCCTGCAGCTTGGGAAGCACCGTCAGGCTGAGATCTGGGCGACCCCTGAAGGCCCAGGACACAAGGAGCCCCTCACCAGGGATTTCCTCCAGGCTGACTTCCAACTGGGGACGGGGACAAAAAGGCTGAGTTGACTTGCCCAATTAGTCCCACTCCCCAGGACCCTCTCTTCCCAAATTCCATCTCAGAACAGAACCAAACTGAAAGGCAACTGAACCACCTGCCGCCCCACTCTGCTTCCCACACCCCCTCCACCTGTGTCGGTGGCAGTGTCAGAGTGATGTGGTAGGTCTCCATGGAGACGGCAGCGGGGGACTGTTGGGTCACAGAAACTGGGAACATCACCTCCTCAGCAGAGAGCTGACAGTGCAGCACCTGGGACAGGCAAGGCGTGGAGGCACAGGGTTAGGCAGGGAGAAAGGACGCTCAATCCCGCGTTGCCCTGCCCTGTAATGGGTCAGCAGACCCCTCCCCTCTTCAGTTGTCCTTGAGACCTGACTGCTTTGGGGCCACAAGTTCATAAAAGAATCATAAAAGCCAAAGACTCTTCTCTCCAGAAAAATGTAGACGTAAACACATGTACTACATGTTGCATGTAATTTTAGTGGGATTCTCAGACCTCCTGAAGCCAATCCTTATCCCTAAGCCAATGAATGACCCTTGGACTCTGCCCCCCCTGAGACCCTAAAGAAGGCACTGTCCATCAGACTCTTACCATGGTGTGCTCTGATTGGTCTACGCAGGTCACATGACCAATGCTGGCTCTGGGTGAGAGTTGGGGCACCTCCTCAAAGGCGATTTGGATGGAGCTCTGAGGGAGTAAAGTGGACACAGGATGAGGTCTTTGGAGCTACCCTTGCAGGACTGGCCTGCTCAGTTGCTGGCTGGGACCCGGCACTTCTGACCCCTCTTTGACTAAGGGCTTTAGAATAGGAAGTATTCTCCTTGAACCCCACCTATCAAAGGGCCTGCAGCTGCTATGGAGAACTGGGGAGCCAGACTACCTGAGACCAGATCACCTTGAACAGAAGCCCCTAGATTCTTCCTGGAATACCAGGAGCCTCCTCTTCTCCCCCCAACTTCCTCTTCGTCCTCCATCCTTTACCCAAAGAAAAGGATGCATAGAAAAAAATAATACGTAAAGGTGTCGGCTGGGCAGAAAGAGACACAGCTGAGCTACGGCTAAAAGCAGTAAGGCCACTTATTCCAGGCAAGAGCTGAGAAACCAGGCTAAGCCTTCTTCCAGACAAACAGGACGTGGATGCGCTCAAGTATGATTCTATGCATATTCTTGGAGATGAAGACAGCTCAGCATGGCCTTGGGGAACTTGACCAGAGGGACTGGGAGAAAAGCAAACTCAAAGGGCTCAAGGGTCCCGGGGTCTGGCTAACTGCTCAAGGCAGACAGCAGGGTGGTATTAGGGAACAAAAAGCTGCTTAGCTTAGGTCTTGAAAGAGCTTTCTAATTCTTTCACAGCCGCGGAAGCGACCTACTGCTGCCCCATTTGGGGAGCAGGATGGGAAGAAGAATTGAGCAGGGGGCACAGGCTGAGCCGACAGCTCTTCCTTGGGTCTTGGGACGGGAGGACACAAATCCACAGGGTTATTTGCCTGGCAAACCAAGGGAAGCCAGTTTCTCTGCTCTTGCAGTTGTCTTGTTTGAAGGTCAGGCCCAAGGAGATGGGGAGATGGATGCTTGGAACCCCAATCTTCCTATCCCCTGCAAGGGAGGTCAATGTCCAGCTGAGTCAGCTGCCTTAGGGAGTCACTCCTGACCCAGGGACAAGGTACAGGGACAGCTGGGGGGAGGTGTGAGGTCAAGATGTAGACTGGAAGATGTCATCTGGGTTTCTGCTGGCCAGCTGGGCCGGAGACAGAGCAACTTCTTGTGTGGTCACTTCTGTTTCCTGGCATCTGGGGAGCTAGCAGAGTAAAGCCCTCACACTGGTGGTTGCTGGAAACGGAGAACCCTCTGAGCAAGGGGCCTTGGATGGATGGATGTGAGAGCAAGGAGAGATTCCTGGGCCAGGATGGGTAGGGCCCGGGGAGAGGGAGACCTCTGCCTCCCACCCACCCACCTCTCACTCTTATGACCACGCTTCCTGCCCCACCTCCTGGGAGGTCAGATGCCCATGGTGCAACGGGAGGAAGTAGATTAGGCTAGTTTGTGACTGACTCTCAAAGGGCAACTCCAGCCTCATCTACTGGGAAGAACGTTAATTATCAATCTGCTCTCCACCTAAACTACCTTTCTCTCAACATATCTGCATAGGAAAAGGTGTGTTAGGCTGTAGCAGTGAATTACTGAGGGGTGAGGGTGAGGGGTAATTCAGGCTCCCTTGGAACCTACCTGATCACACCAGGGATTTGGGACACGAAAGGTTAGCTGGGTGCGGTGGCAGGAGAACCAGGCAAATTCCCTGGGAAGGTGCACCTGTCTCCCTTCTACCCTCACATTCCCCCACCCCAGCACAGTCAGCACCCGGACTAGGCGGAAGTGCCCTCGGGCACAGGGATTAGCGTTGCTATGAGAACAGCAAGTTGTGCAGGGCTTTGGGGCCAGAGTACCCTGACCACAAGAACAGCGAATTTGGGACACAGCCGGGTGTCTACAACCTCCGGCCTCCCCTGCACCCTTTTCTCCGACCCCGGAAAGGAAGAGAAGCCAGGAGGTTCCCCAGTGGATCCCCACCCCCACCCAGTATGAGCGAGCAGTCCCCCCCTGGAAGGAAGGGCTGAGCGAGGGGACCCCGAGGTGCTCCTGTCCGACTCACCCCATCCCTGCAGGCCTGCTCGTTGAGCGCTCGCACCCAAGCCCGCTGCCAGTTCTCCCGGAAAGACTTGAAGGCGAAAAGTGAGGCCAGGAGGCCCCGGACGCCTGGCTCCCCCGGGGCGCCCGCCCGAGCGGCCCGCAGCCGGAGCAGCGAGCGCCACACGCCCGCCCGCAGGGAGCCCGCCGGCGGGGCGGCCGAGGCGCGTCCCGGGCTGCGGGCCCCGCGCTCCCGCAGCGGCCACCAGCCGCGGGCGTACTGCAGCAGCCAGCCGAGCACGGTGAGCAGCGAGGCGGCGAAGAGGATCAGCAGCGCCGCCCAGCCCACGTCCCGCGGCCCCCAGCCCGGATCCATGCTCCGCGCGCGCTCGGGCGCAGCCCCGGGCCAGTCCCAGCTCGGCTCAGCCGCTGCCCCGGGGGAGCATGGCCCAGGCGCGCCGCGGGGCGGGCGGGCTCCCCCGGGGCTGGCGAGCGGGCTCGGGGGCTCTCGGGGCCAGGCGCCCGGGACCAGCGGGGCCAGAGATCAGCCAGAGGAGTCCTGGGGCGCAGCGCCGGGCGCCCGCGCTTCGAGGTCCGCTCGCTCCGGCCCGGCGGTCCGACGCGGCTTGGTCCCGCGCGGGACTCCTCCCACCCACGGCGCGGGCCCCGCCGGACCCCGGGGGGACTCGTCTGCAGGAACCCGGGGCTCGCGGGCCGCCCCAGCTCCGGGAGGGCTGCGTGCGCAGAGCTGACACTGACAACACGGCCGGCGCCCCGCCCCCACCCGCCCTTAAAGGGGCCGCACCCGCGCGGGGTGGGGCTTGGGGAGCCCGGCGCGGAGCTCTGGAGCCCCGCGCGAGGGCAGGGCGGGAGCGGAGGCGGTTCCGCGCTGGAAAGAGGCGGGATCTTTGACCACCCCAGCCCATCCGGGAATGGGGTGCTCCCTCTTCCCCGAGCTCACCGCCCGAGTAACTTCACGCGCCTGATTCACCGCCCCCGCGTTCCCCTGTGCTGCTCAGAGGTCTGGGGGTTGTAGTTTGGGGTTAGGAAGGTGACTGCTGGGGACAGCATTTACCCCTCCCAACACCTCCAGGCTCTGCTGCTTCTTGGTTCCCATTTCCTGGCCGAAGTTAGGCCCCAGGGTATGGGGGTGCAGAGCACCCTCCTAGATGGAAAGTGCCAGGCAGAGGTCCAGCTGACACCGACCAGAGAGAAAAGCAGAATGTGAACCCGGTAGAGGTTGAGTATAGAACATGGACCATTACCCCCCTCTACCACTCCCACCCCCCCTTCCCCTAGGAGCTGGAACACGGGAACACCCTATTAACGTCCTTGCTGCTGTGGCTTGTTCTGGAGATATTTCCCAAGCCTGGAGCTGCTTGTTTTTTTAAAAAATAATATATTTCCATAGTAACAGCGCCTGCCTAAGGAACATGTGCAGAGGGTGGGGTAATGAGCAGGGAGCTGGTGATGTAGCACTGGACTGTCAATAGATTTAGCTAACCTGGCCGATGTGGCTCAGTGGTTGAGCATCCACCCTGCACCAAGAGGTCGCCGGTTTGATTCCTGGTCAGGGCACATGCCCAGGGTGTGGGCCCGATTCCCAGTGGGGGGCATGCAGGAGGCGGCCAATCGATGTTCTCTCTCATCCATGTTTCTATCTCTCTCTCCCTTCCTCTAAGATAATTTTTAAAAAGTAATAATAATAAAAAAAAGATTTAGCTAGAGGACCCTGACATCCAAATACCTAATATCCCAGTAAGCACCCCCAAATTGTGTTATAGGTACACCTTTTCCTAGATTTAAGATATAGGGATTCCAACCCTATAGGACAGGGGCTTGTCATTGCTTTCTGGAGGCAGGGGAAGGAAAACCCCACAAATGGATTCAAAAGAATCTCCATTCCCCCGGAGGTCCTTCTCCACATACATTGCTAGGACTTGGGCACACGGTACCTTCCTTAGAGAGGTAAACAGGGCCGGTGTTAAATCTCCTCTCCCAAGTCCAGTTGCTAGTCTGAGGAAGGAGTACCTGGGAGTAAGAAATGCTCTTTATTTATTTATTTTTATTATTATTTTTTAATCCTCACCCGAGGACATTTTTCCATTTTTTGTTCAGATAGAGTGGGAGGGAGAGAGAGAGAGAGAAACATCGACGTGAAAGGGACACATCGAGTGGTTGCCACCCGCACGACCCAACCAGGGCCGGGGACAAACTGCAACCAAGTTACATGCCCTTAGCAGGAACTGAACCCGGGTCTCTCTGGACCGCAGGCTAACACTCTAACCGCTGAGCCAAACCGGCCAGGGCTGGAATGCTCTTTAAAGCAGAGAATTGCAGAGCTAGGCAGAACCTGGCAGGTCAACCACAAGGTGCTTGTGCCAGAGGAGGTGGTGAGTGGTGGGGGGAGCCGGAGCGCCCCTGGATTTCACTGAAACCTTGCTGTGGCCCTGCTCATGCGTAGTCATGGAACTCCAAAAACATCGGAAGGTTCCTAGAGTGTGGGTTCCTGATCTTGAGGGGAGGAGAAGATGTGAGATGAAGGGAGGACGGAATTCAAGGCCAGAACCTAGGGACGCACGAGGAAGCTATCTGTGGGCAGGGCAGCAAGGGCGAGGGCAGTAGGTTCCAGGGGAAGTTGTCCAGGTGTCAAGTTTCACTATGAAGACCCTCCTCCCCCAAAACCCTTCTCCAGGGCTCTCAGTTCTCTGAGATTTGGGATTTACTTCCTCTTCTCCACTGAGCACTTGCTCCTCTGCTACCAGATCCTGCTTCACAATCCAGTCTTGGTGAGTCTCCCTGGTTTTTTTTTTTTTGTTAATCCTCATCCGAGGACATTTTTCCATTTTTTGTACAGACAGAGTAGGAGGGAGAGAGAGGAAGAGAGAGAGAGGGAAACATCGACGTGAAAGGGATACATCTAGTGGCTGCCAGCACGACCAACCAGGGCCGGGGACAAACTGCAACCGAGGTACGTGCCCTTAGCGGGAACCGAACCCTGGTCTCTCCGGACCGCAGGTGGACGCTCTAACCGCTGAGCCAAACCGGCCAGGGCAGAGTCTCAGGGTTAGTTCTCCCACTCTTCCCTCCCTTGCTTAGCCCTGTAGCACTTACTTCATTCTGCCTCGTAGTCTAGCTGGGTGTTCGTGTGTGTGCATTACCCGTCACCAGGAAGCTGCTTAAGAGTGGGACCCGTCTTACTCATCTCTCTTCCCTCACAGTCAACTGAATTGCTTAAAAATTTTCCCCTTTATTGATTTGCAAAGAGAGAGGAAGGGAGAGGGAGAAAGAGATAAAAACATTGATGAGAGAGAACATCGATGGGCGGCCTCCGGCATGCCCCCCACGGGGATTGAACCGGTGACCTCTTGGTGCACAGGTCGATACTCAACCACTGAACCACACCAGCTGGGCCAACCAAGTTGCTTTAATATGCTGGAGACTCCTTGAGGAAAACAACTGCATTTATATCACTTTGTGTCCCCACAGTACTTAAGAGTTTCCCATTCAATAGTAGGAATTAGTCAATTCTTTGCAAGTTTTAGAAGTCTAACAGAAAATATTCCAATATACATGTAAACCCTAAACATTCCTATATTGTTTCCATCTTTTGAAACTTCATTCATGTCATCCCAATGGAATGGAGATCTAGGGCTTGCTTGTAGCTAGCAGCTTTTGAAAACTGATAAGGGGAGGCAGGAAGAAAAGCAAAAAAAAAGAAACTCAGCCGCCTGGAAAGAGCCATAGATCTGGTCCTGCAAGTGTCCTAGCCCCCAGACTATCCAAAGCTGTCTCACGGACTTTTCAGACACCGTGTAACATTTTAGGGACAGGCTTTGTCAGGCAATCAGACTTGATAGTGGATTGGCCTTGCTCACTGGGAGGGGGTCCGGGACCCCTAGTAAACAGACATGCATGTCACATGTTGTCTGCTCGGCTCATGAAAACAGCCAAAGCCATTGACGGCTCACCGAATCTATGAGTCCTAGGACGAGTTTCAACTTTCAGGCGAATGCTTTGAACTTTTTTTATTTTTATTTTTTCTTTATTGAATTTTAGAGAGAGAGGAAGGGAGAGGGAGAGAGAGATAGAAACATCGATGAGAGAAAACATCGATTGGCTGTCTTCTGCATGCCCACCCCTGGGGATTGGGCCCATAACCTGGGCATGTGCCCTGACTGGGAATCGAATTGGCGACCTCTTAGTGCATGGTCGACACTCACCCACTGAGCCACACCGGCTGGGCTGAACTTTTACCAGGAAAGGCATGACTTTTCAAGTGTGGCCAAGTTATGTTTGCTTCTCCTCATTAGTCTGATAATCAACTGGGCATTTACCATCTTGGGAACAAAAATATTCAGATTAGCCCTGGCCGGTTTGGCCCACGGACCAGAGAGACCTGGGTTCGGTTCCCGCTAAGGGCAAGTACCTGGGTTGCAGTTTGTCCCCGGCCCCGGTTGGGGTCGTGTGGGTGGCAACCAGTCAATGTGTCTCTTTCACATCGATGTTTCTCTCTCTCTCTTCCTCCCTCTGCCCCTCCTGCTCTATCTGAAGATAAATGCAAAAATATCCTCAGGTGAGGATAAAAATATATATTCAGGTTATTTGACAAGTATCCGAGTAACCATGTTCTAATGGTAACATGTGTACTGGATGATGAATCCCTAGTGTCTTGTCTTTGAACAAATCTCCCATCCTCTTCCAGTAGGGAGGACTGGGGAGTCTCAGCCTACTCCTGATAACCAGATAACTGACGCTGCCTCCTTTGGGGCTCCCATAGCTCCTCTTTTCCGCCTGCTCCTGGCCTCTTACTTTCCCTGTTTGGAAGGCCCTTCCACTCTGGCCACTTACTGAACTCTTTGGAGATGCTCTTCTTCCTCAAGGTCCTGTCACCTCCCTGACCACAACTAAATGCTCTGTCCATGTGCTCCCATTGCCCTGGCTCCTTCAGACCCAGGCTCATTATGTGTGGTGCCTTGTATACAGAAGTCTGTGTGTCCCTAGTCCTATGGTGACAGCCTGTGGAACAGAAAACATCTGCCTCTCGGGAGTTTCCAGTCTGAGGCAAACACACACACACAGAGAGAGAGAGAGAGAGAGAGAGAGAGAGAGAGAGAGAGAGAGAGACAGAGGAAGAAAGAATACCAGTGAGATAATAAGTAATGGAAAAACAATTTTTTTTAAATCCTCACCCAAGGATATTTTTGCATTTATCTTCAGATAGAGTGGGAGGGAAGGAGAGAAAGAGAGAATCACCAATTGGTTGCCTTCCACACGACCCCAACCAGGTCCGGGGACCAAACCACAACCCAGGTATGTGCCCTTGATCAGAATCAAACCCACAACTCTTTGGTCCATGGGCCGGTGCTCCAACCACTGAGCCAAACGGGCCAGGACATAAGTACTGATAATTTGATGGAATTCTATCATGTAAATTACTGGGATTACTTCATATGTATAAAGTATGTTTTATAACTACTGTATATGGTTTTTTTGTTGTTAACTAGAGTCGCCTTCAAGTAGAAGAGACATTTCATGCCTGGTTTTGAGACACAGGGGGGACTATCTTTGGCCAAAAAAAAGTTAACCTGACCCTTCCTCCTCAAGCTTGTCATACTCCAAGGAGTGGACAAAGCATCAGGATACTTGAGTTCTCTTCCGAGCTCCCTGGTGGTGATCTGCTCTCTGAGGAATAGAAATCACTTGTCACCGAAGAGCCTGTGGGTTGAATGAAAGAGAAGGAAGGTGCTGGTGGTAAACTGCTATCTGCGAGGAAACAGGTGCCAAGCAACAGGCATGGTGCCCTGGAAGAAGAAACCAGACTGAGTTCCTGAGGCTCAGGAAGCCACTGTGGGTCTGGTTCTCCTGCTCCCTTAGCTCCTTCCGAAGCCGAAGCCTCACCTCCTAGGTGTGGTAGCTTGGCACAATGCAGTGATCCCGCAGGGGCCAAGGAAAGTCAAGCACCGGGTTCGACCCCAAACCTGAGCGCACTCCCAGCCCCTTCGGTGGTGAAGTGCTGGTTGCAACCACCTGCCACTGCAGGAGGGAGGAGGTGAGAGACCGGGCGGGATGCTTAAGGAAAAGCACCAAGATCAAGGACAAGAAAAACACGGGGCAGGAGGGGCTTTTTAAGTGTCCATGCCTTAGAATTTACATCATCTGCCAAACCATAGCTGCGTTTCCGGGAATTGAGTTGTATTTTCCTTGGCTTCAGACTACATTTTTTTTTTCTTTTTTTATCCTCACGCGAGGACATTTTTCCATTCTTTGTTCAGATAGAGTGGGAGGGAGAGAGAGGAAGAGAGAGACATCGACATCGAGTGGTCGCCACCCGCACGACCCAACCAGGGCCGGGGACAAACTGCAACCGAGGTTCGTGCCCTTAGCAGGAACCGAACCCGGGTCTCTCTGGACCGCAGGCTGATGCTCTAACCGCTGAGTCAAACCGACAAGGGCTACATTTTTTTTTTTCTTACTTGATTTTAGAGAGAGAGGAAGGGAGAGGGAGAAAGAGATGGAACCATCGAGGAGAGAGAACATGGACTGGCCGCCTCCACTGGGGATGGGCCCACAACCTGGCCATGTGCCCTGACCGGGATAGAACAGGTGACCTCCTGGTGCAGGGTCGATGCTCAACCACTGAGCCACCCAGCTGGGCCCCACTGCATTTGAAACAGGTGTTTTACAAGGGGCAGGTGCTGCTCCACACCCCCTTGCTCCACGGAGCCGTGCTCCCCACTTGGGAGGCGCCGCAGATCAACTGGGGGGCCTGGCCCTTTAAACGTGACCCGCAGAGGCCGACGCGGCGAAGACCGACGTGGAACTCGGAGCCGGAGGCGTCAGACACGTGGTAGAGGGTCGTTCATCTTGGAACCGGGCAAGGGCTTCCCCCGCCGCGGGTTGTGCATCGGGACGACGACAGGAAGGGGCCCGCTTTGGCCGTCCGCGCGTTTCCAGGGCCCACGTGGTGGCTCCGTTCGCGAGTCGCGCGCGCAGCGTGAAATCCGTCGGCCCCCCGCGGCTCTGCCCACAGTAAACATGGCCGCCGCCGGCTTCAGCAGCCCCGCCGGCTCCGCCAACCAGAGCCGGGCGGGCCCAGCGGGGCGCTCCCTGCAACGGGACGGCGCCGAGGCAGCCGGGCGCTCGCGGGAGGCGCGAGTCTGAGCCGTAGCGTCCGGTGCGGGACACCCGGGCTCCGGGAGCGGCGGCCCCTGCGGCCGGGCCGGCCCGCGCTCGCTCACCATGGGGGCCTTCCCGGAGCTGCCGATGCCGCTGCTGGTGAACTTGATCGGCTCGCTGCTGGGGTTCGTGGCCACGGTCACCCTCATCCCAGCCTTCCGGGACCACTTCATCGCCGCGCGCCTTTGTGGCCTGGACCTCAACAAATCCGGCCAGAAGCAGATGTGAGCGGCGGCACGCGGGTCGCGGGCCGAGGACGCGCGTGGGCAGGGCTGGGCTGGGCTGTTAGACCGCTCGCGGAGATGCAGCGCCAGCCCCGCGGACCGCCCCCCGGGCAGCGTGGGGAGGGGAGGGGCGAGGGCAACCGGGGACTCGGGGTCCCAGAAACTCCCGCCGTGGCTCCCGCCCCGCTGCTGGCACTAGTGTGACCACGCCCCCTTTCCTCTCTCCCCTCCACCCCCTCTGCTGCTGGGCCACAGCCCAGAGTCCCAGGGAGTGATCAGCGGTGCTGTCTTCCTTATCATCCTCTTCTGCTTCATCCCCTTCCCCTTCCTGAACTGCTTCGTGGAGGAGCAGTGTAAAGTCTTCCCCCACCACGAAGTAAGTGGGTGAGTGGGGGCGGCTGGCTGGGGGCTCCCGGAGAGTTGGGGTTGTTTGGGTTGGGGGAGGAGGCTAAGGAACAGGCGAAACCGGGAATTCTGGACAGGAATGGTGAAGTGGGAGTACGGTGGAGCGGTGACCTGCCCGAGCCTCCCCCAGTTTGTGGCCCTGATAGGTGCGCTCCTGGCCATCTGCTGCATGATCTTCCTGGGCTTCGCGGATGATGTCCTGAACCTGCGCTGGCGCCACAAGCTGCTGCTGCCCACGGCCGCCTCGCTGCCTCTCCTCATGGTCTATTTCACCAACTTTGGCAACACGACCATTGTGGTGCCCAAGCCCTTTCGTCCGCTGCTCGGCCTGCATTTAGACTTGGGTGAGTCGCTCTGCCCCTGCAGCCCCTACTTCAGGGTACCCTTACCCCATAAGAGATCCAGCAGAGCATCCTTCCTGGCGCTCCCCATTCTCTCCCAAGTGTCCCTGCTTTGTCTCTGTGTCCTCTCAGACCCTTTCTGTTGGCCCTTCATCCTATCCTCTGTCCTCGCCGCTTTTTTCAGAAGAATATCCTTAAATTCCCATTCTAAACTTGCCACTGCTTCTTTTCTTACTGTCCTCTCCCCCAGGTATCCTATATTATGTCTACATGGGGCTGTTGGCAGTATTCTGTACCAACGCCATCAATATCCTAGCAGGAATTAATGGCTTAGAGGCTGGCCAGTCACTGGTCATTTCTGCTTCAATCATCATCTTCAACCTGGTGGAGCTGGAAGGTAGGTGGGATTGAGTGTTAAGGGAACTAGTTGCCTGAAAACTGGCGTTGGGGAATTCGAGAAAAAAGCAATATGTTAATAATTATAGAAGAGCCCTGGCCGGTTTGGCTCAGTGATTAGAGCGTCAGCCTGTGGGCCAGAGAGTCCCGGGTTTGGTTCCCGCTAAGGGCATGTACCTCGGTTGTAGTTTGTCCCCTGCCCGATTGGGGTCATGTGGGTGGCAACCATTCGATGTGTCTCTCTCTCTCTCTTTCCCCCCTCTCCCTCCTGCTCTGTCTGAAGATAAATGCAAAAATGTCCTCGGGTGAGAATAAACATAATAATAATTATTATTATTGTTATTATAATTATAGAAGATTAGAGCTCTGGCTGAGTAGCTCAGTTGGCTAGAGCGTTGTCCCGATACTCCAACGTTGTGGATTTGATTCCTGGTCAGGGCACATACAAGAATCAGCCAATGCCCGGCTGGTGCGGCTCAGTGGTTGAGTGTCAGCCCATGCACCAAGAGGTTGCAGGTTCGATTCCTGGTCAGGGCACATGCCCAGGTTGTGGGCCTGATCCCCAGTGGGGGGGCATGCAGGAGGCAGCCAATCGATGTTCTTTCTCATCGATGTTTCTGTCTCCCTCTCCCTATCTCTCTAAAATCAATAAAGACAAAAAAAAAAAATTTTTTTTTAAATCAGCCAATGAATGCTTAAATAAGTGGAACAACAAATCGTTGTTTCTCTATTTCCCCCTCTCTAAAATCAATAAAAATAAATAAAATAATTATAGAAGATAAGAGAAAGTATTTTACTTTGCAAACAACAACTAAGATTTATTAACCGAGAAAAATAGCAGCCTTGTCATTTATAGCTAAATTGCACTAATAGGTAGGCCATGATTGGCCCTTATTGAATATAAACAATTTCACAGAACCCCCAAATCACTCTGTGACCATGATAGAGTTAAGACAAAAACCAGACCCCTCCACAACTATGTCAGCATAGGCAAAACCACAGTAACTCTATGAATCTCACAAAAATGACCAAGATCCCCCTCTTCTGGCTAACGTGAGTGATTGCTGCTCCCTTCTAACTCAGTTCCTTCCACTTCATAGATAAAAATTAAGACGTTCAAAGAATTACTCCTGTTGACAGCACCCAGACCAGGGCAAAACTTTGCCACCTTGCATTCTGCTCAGAATTACTTAAAACAAATCCTTATAACATCCCCTTACTGAGACATCCCATGGTTCCCCAGGATATATGGTTTCCGAAAGTCTCCCTTGTTACAAGTCAGTAGATCCAGCTTTGATTACAGGTGTGTTTCTAATGGTAGTTGGCTAATGGTCATCAATAAGTGTTTGTTAAAGCTAGGCACTTTAAAATATCTCATTTAAACTTTGTTTAAAAAAAATTTTTTTTTACAGACTCACCCAAGGACATTTTTGCATTTATCTTCAGATAGAGCAGGAGGGAGAGAGGGAGGAAGAGAGAGAGAAACATCGATGTGAGAGAGACACATCCAGGGGTTGCCACCCACACGACCCCAACCTGGGCCAGGGACAAACTGCAACTGAGGTACCTGCCCTTAGCGGGAACCGAACCTGGGATTCTCTGGTCTGCAGGCCAACGCTCTGACCACTGAGCAAAATCAGCCAAGACTAAATTACCTTTTTTTAATCCTCACCTGAGGATACTGTTTTCCATTTTTCTTCAGATAGAATGGGAGGGAGGAAGTGGAGAGAGAGAGAGAGAAAGAAAGAAACATTGATTTGAGAGAGAGACATCCACTGGTTGCCTCTCGCAGGACCCCGACCAGGGCTGGGGATGAACCACAACCAAGGTATGTGCCCTTGACCGGAATGAAACCAGACTCATCCGTGGCCTGACACTCTAACCACTGAGCCAAACCGGCCAGGGCGTCTCATTTAAACTTTGTAACAGCTCTGAGTGGCAGGTGTTATTAACCACTGTATATTTTACAGATGAGGAAACTAAGGCTTAGAGAAGTTAAATTTGTCATGACCAAGGTTAGGAAGTACAGCTTGTATTCAAACGTAGGTCTGAGTGGTCTAAACCAATTTAAGACAGTAACTGGTTTGGGAAGGGTTCCTGAAAGAGCTGGAATGTAGAGAATTGCCTGGTTGATATAAAAGGGATATTGAGTTCTTGAATGTGGCTTGGGAGAGGTGGACAATACAGCCTGTAACAAAACTTAGAGGCAGACAAAAACAAGGTATTCAGAGGAATGGCTATCACTTTTTCCTTCTTTCTTTTTCCCCTGCTTCCAAAGGTGACTGTCGAGATGATCATGTCTTTTCCCTCTACTTCATGATACCCTTTTTTTTCACCACCTTGGGATTGCTCTATCATAACTGGTAAGTAGACATGTGGATCGGGGGACAACTATTTTAACATGTGGCAAGTATGGTACTGATCATGACTCATCTCCAGATGGAGAGGCAAAATCTGTGCCTACCTATATTGAGTGTTTCCTTGCTCTTCTACTGGTCGTATTCTTAAATTGCTCTCTACCTAGCCATGGTTAAGGACAAGAGCTGTGGAGCCCCAGGAATAGATGAATTCAGGGCCTTGGGTCTGGAGAGTTGCTGGGAGAGCTGGATGGAGTCTGAGTCAGAACCAGGGTCAGGGCTAGCCCAGTGCCAGGGTGAGGTGTGTGGCATGAGAGAAAAGACTGGTAAGGCCTCTAGCCACTGGCTCAGATCCTCTCCCCCACACAGGTACCCATCACGGGTGTTTGTGGGAGATACCTTCTGTTACTTTGCTGGCATGACCTTTGCCGTGGTGGGCATCTTGGGACACTTCAGCAAGACTATGCTACTCTTCTTCATGCCCCAGGTGTTCAACTTCCTCTACTCACTGCCACAGCTCCTGCATATCATCCCCTGCCCTCGTCACCGTGTGCCCAGGTAGCTACTTGGGGCTTGACAGGGACGTTGTATTTTGTAAGTTACAAAGCACATTTCTCTTCCATCATCTCATGTGATGTTTACAGCAGCTCTGCTCACAGTAGTAAGCAGCAGAGCCAGCAGTAGAGCTCACGTTGTTTGACTCCCCATTCAGTGCTCTTCTGATTAAATAACCACACTTGAAGTAGTGGCCCAGTTACATAAATGTATCTTCCCCCTACAGACTTAATACTAAAACAGGTAAACTGGAGATGAGCTATTCCAAGTTCAAGACCAAGAGCCTCTCTTTCTTGGGTACCTTTATTCTAAAGGTAAGAGGGGCCCTGGCCGGTGTGGCTCAGTTGATTGAGTGTCATCCCATGCACTGATGGGTCACTGGTTTGATTCCGGTCAGGGCACATACCCAAGTTTCCAGCTCAATTCCCAGTTGGGGTGCGTGTGGGGGAGGCAGCCAATTGATGTTTCTCTCTCTTCCTGTCTCTCTAAAATTTATTTTTAAAAATCATATTAAAGGTAACAGGACCAAGGAGGTAAGGCTTTAGGCCACCATCCTTAATTCGGGGAATGGGGACTCTAGGCCTGCTTTAGATCCAAGGGGAGTTTAGAAACATTAAGCAGATCCCCATTCGATGAGCATAGGTATTAGCTGAAGTTCTCTCCACCTCCGGCCCTTCCAGATAGCAGAGAGTCTCCAGCTAGTGACAGTGCATCAGAGTGATGATGAGGATGGTGCCTTCACCGAGTGTAACAACATGACCCTCATCAACTTGCTACTTAAAGTCTTTGGGCCCATGCATGAAAGAAACCTCACACTGCTCCTGCTGCTGCTACAGGTGTCGTTGGGGATGGGGTTGACACCTCCTTGTTTCCCCTTCTCCGTGGCTCTTACTGTGGTCATTTTCCTCTGCAGATCCTGGGCAGCGCTGTCACCTTCTCCATTCGGTACCAGCTTGTCCGACTCTTCTACGACGTCTGAGCCCCCTGATCATTGCCTTTTACCTCACAGTCTCCAGGGTTCCTGACTCAGGCCAACCTCACTCTAGACCAAGACTGCGTCCCAGCCCGGCCCCTCCCACCCCTTCTCCTGAGCGTTCCTTCCCCTGTGATGATTGACGTCCTGGGCCTCCGTTGCCCTCCAGTGACTACTGATTGGACTTGGCCTGTAGTTTCCTTCCACCTGCCACTCTCCCTGTCCCCCGTGTCCTGCGCCCCCGGGCGGGACACTGCAGCGTGGGTTTCCCACAGTCTGACTCTCAAGGAATGTGGGCCTGGGGAATAACCCTGGCTGGCGACAGGGCCAGGGCTCGGCGATGACTTCGCCTTGGCCCGTAAATGAAGTACCCCAGTCAGTGAAAGGAGACGGGGTGTGGGGCGCAGGTGCTCCAGTGGTAACAATAAAGTTTGTCTTTTTCTTGTTCTGTGGGTGTGTTTCCTGCGCGGCATTTGCGGGTCGATTGGGAGGGTGGATGGAGGCACTTCTCTCTGCCGCATTCTTCTTTCTTCTTTCCTTCACGACCCCAGGCCCCTTCTAGCGAGACTGGGCAGAAAGCACTGAGACCAGACCGGACGTGTCGAATAAACACTGAGATCCTGACGCTTCGGGTGGCGTGAGGAGCCACCGATGGGGTCGTGTGCGGGCTCGACCCTCAGGGGCGCTGTTTCTCCCCCTCCCTCTGCCTTGGCCCGACCGGAGGCGGGAGGGAGGGGCCAGGTCCGGGAGGCGTGGCGCCGGCGCGTACAGTGCTCGCCCTTCTTTAAAGCCCCAGGCCCCACAGCTCTCCCAAAGCCTCTGGGGGCGGCTCCAGACTCCACCCTCTTCGCCTTCCGGTTTGGGCCGCCGGCCGCCGCGTTTAAATCTCGCGCGCTCCCCGCGGATTGGCTACGTAAGGCGGTGGTGGGCTGTCAGCGTGCCCGCGCTGCTCGCCATTTTCCCCGGGCAAAGGGTTTTCAAATCCCACCAATCGGCTGTCGCGCTCCCTCAGCCGAGACGCGTCCGCGAAGGCTCCCCCGCAGCCAACCAGAGACGCCGCTGGAGGGACGAGCCAATCAGGAGGGCGCGGAGGTGTGCCCTGGGGTTTATAAGGGCGGCCCGGTCGTTCGCGGCAGCAGTTCGACTGCGGCGAGCGGCTGAGTCGGCCCCTCCGAGGCGCTCGTTCTCCCCGTCCTTCTACCTCACGCAGCATGTCGGGCCGCGGCAAGACCGGAGGCAAGGCCCGCGCCAAAGCCAAGTCGCGCTCGTCGCGCGCGGGCCTGCAGTTCCCGGTGGGCCGCGTCCACCGGCTGCTGCGGAAGGGCCACTACGCCGAGCGCGTGGGCGCCGGCGCGCCCGTGTACCTGGCGGCCGTGCTGGAGTACCTGACGGCCGAGATCCTGGAGCTGGCGGGCAACGCGGCCCGCGACAACAAGAAGACGCGCATCATCCCGCGCCACCTGCAGCTGGCCATCCGCAACGACGAGGAGCTCAACAAGCTGCTGGGCGGCGTGACGATCGCGCAGGGCGGCGTGCTGCCCAACATCCAGGCCGTGCTGCTGCCCAAGAAGACGAGCGCCGCCGTGGGCCCCAAGGCGCCGGCGGGCGGCAAGAAGGCCACGCAGGCCTCGCAGGAGTACTGAGCCGCCGCCG
The DNA here is from genome assembly GCF_014108415.1 of Molossus molossus. Classification (NCBI taxonomy): domain Eukaryota; kingdom Metazoa; phylum Chordata; class Mammalia; order Chiroptera; family Molossidae; genus Molossus; species Molossus molossus. The sequence continues at coordinate 12,354,271 of NW_023425348.1, read as the reverse complement.
CCCGCCCGCCCCGCCACCCAAAGGCCCTTTTAAGGGCCACCACGGCCCTCACGGGAAGAGCTGCGCCGCCCCCGCCCGGCCCCTCCCCCGCGCCGCGCCGGAGGCCGCCCGCCCGGCGTCCCCGGGCCCTGCGCGGCCGGCGGCTGCGGCACCTCCCGGAGGCGGGGCCGGGCCCCGGCGGAGCCTTGACCCTCACGCTCGCCCGGCGGCCCCTCCGCCGCCCGCCCCCCGGCCTCCGCCCGCCCCGCCGCCCGCCCGGGCCTGTGCGGAGCGGGCGCCCCGGAGCCCCGGCCCTGCAGCACCCGATCCCCGCGGGCCCAGCCCGGCTTCCGCACTGCGATGAGCAGCCGGCCCGCCCAGGAGCAGTGACCTCGGCGCGGGGAAGTTTCAGATGGACTGGTTTTGTTTATTAAAGAGTCTTTTTTAAACGTGTCCTCTTTCATTTCGCCCCGCGGCGCCGTGGGGCGCCGGACTGCCCGACCCTCTGGTCGCGAGGGCGCTGAGGTCACGGCCGGCCCTGGGTGTCCGCGGGCGGCAAGGGCCGGCCTGGAGGCGGAGGACAAGCTGCGGGCAGGAACAAGGGGCGTCCGGAGAGCGTGGGAGAGTCCCCCCTCCGGAGGGTCCAGGGCGGTGTGTGCGTCCTTTTCCTGCAACCCCACCGAAACCGAGAGCACCTTCGGAGCTGGTTTATTAGTATTGTTTACACTCGAGGGCTGGGCCTCCGGGGGTGAAGCCCCCGCCTGCTGAGCGGGCAAGGCCGACCCTGCAGCTCCGTCCCCGGGGTGGCCACTCCTCAGTTAGCAACGGGAATGGGGCACGGAGGGCTGGGGCGCAGGCACCTGTGCCCCACAGACCAGTCAGTGGGCATCATTAAGCTGCCGTGCAATGTCCAAGATGTTCTTGGCTCCTTTGTGCAGCAACAAGTTGGCCAGGCTGATGCCTAGGTTCTCCGCAGCCAGTTGGGCTACTCGAGGAATGTTGCGGGCAGTGATGCCCACTAGCTGAGGGTCATCTTCGGGGCCCTCTTCGTGCTGGGGGAGGGAAGAACACAGGACCCGGTGAGCACAAAAGGGGAGATGAGGCAGACATTTCTTGCCCTTGCCCTCACCCTCGCCTTGGCACCTGGGCAGGGCCGTGGATGGTGGCCTGCATGGTCTCTTGCATGCTGTCTGCGCCATCCAGACTCCAGACGCCTCCAGTCAGGTACAGCTGGGGAAGAAAACAGTTGCCTCGGTATATCCTGTGAGGAAACGGCTTAGGACCTGGGCTCCTGATGGCAACTTGGGATGTGCAGGGAGAAGTGCCACAGCCCTTCCCCACCATCCTCCCATCTTCCCTGCTTACTTGTCCATCCTTAATAGCTGTGTGCACTGCCACTGGTACACTGCAGCCTCCTTCCTGCAGTAAGAAGTTCCTGTGAGCTCCAAAGACCCTTACCGACCCTGGGACCAGAGTCCAGAAACCCACAGGCCTGTGAAGACAACTGAAAAGGAGGCTGGGGGCCCAGACCTGGCTCCTCCGTCATACACGACATTCGAGAATGAGTTACCACTAAATACAGAGCATTAATTGGAAGAATCTCCCCACAACCCTTTCCAGCTCCTGCCCCACCCCACCCCAGGTGGAACATAGGCCCTACCAGGTGCCTCAGGAAGGCCCGCTCCGCCATGCAGCAAAGTAGAGTCTCGGGATCATGCAACGCGCCCACCAGATCCAAGATGCCCTGGTCCTTGGCTCGGACTTCCACGCCCAGGGCCCCCTGATGGAAGAGCAGCCTAAGACATCGGGCCCCATCTTTCCCCAACCAGTGGAGCTAAGGATGCAACCAGCCCCAACTGCTCCCCAAGGCCTCCTCCCCCCAGGCACTTTTATGCTAAGGGGAAGCAGATGCAGAAGGTTGTACAGCCTTATCAGACATGGCTTCCTTGGTCAAGCATACCTGACCCACAGCATACATGCATTCGTCAGGGTGCAGGATCTGTGGGGGCAGAAACGGAGATGGGGTAACTGAAGGCACACAGCAGTGAGATGGGGCTCTGCCATCACACAGAAAGCCTGGACAGGCAAGAGGGAGTGTGGCCTCTCATCCCCCATCTTCCCAGCCCGGGACTGTTTCTAGCTTACAGGGTTAGAGGCGGGTGTCCTAAGAGAGCATCTAGACAGGAAGGGGATTGAGAGTGACTGGGGAGGGCATGGGGACAGCCCCCACCTGCCCCACGCGGTGTTGCCAGCCCATGCGCTGCAGGCCAGCTGCCGCCAGGATGATCGCACTGAACTGCTGCTCGTCCAGCTTCTGGAGCCGGGTGTTGAGGTTTCCCCGCTGCGGAGCGATGCTAAGGACCGTGAACGTGGTTCCCTCTGCCTTAAACTTCCTCTTCTAGTTGGCTAGCGTCTCATCTTTTGATTCTCAGCTTAATGGAAACAGCTAACACCTCACACTACATGCCAGATACCATTCTAAAGTGCTGTGTACATGTAAACTCATTTCATTTGCACAGGAGCTCTAGGAGGTGGGTTTTATTATCTACATTTTACAGATGAGGAAAATGATGGGTAAAGTAACTTGCCCAAGGTTACAAAGAAGCCTTCACCTTCAACGTCTGTGTTTAGATATTCGTTAGAAGCTTCCAGAAGTCCATACTTTTTACATTGCAACGCTTGACACATGCTATTTTACCTTTATAAAACTACATATTCATTGTTAAAATAAAAGTACAGAATATAAAATAAAAATGGAAGTATCCTCCATCTTCCCCTTCACCCTCTCCCACCGCAGTAATCACGATTCAGCATCACTCTATTGTTAGTGCTTGTTTGTCTCCCAAACCAAAATGGAAACTCAATACAAGCAGAACCGGTGCTGATCTTGCTCATCATCATCCCCAGTGCTGAGCACTTTCTTTTTTTTTATCCTCACCCGAGGACATTTTTCGATATTTTGTTCAGATAAAGTGGGAGGGAGAGAGAGAGAGAGAAACATCGATGTGAAAGGGACACATCGAGTGGCTGCCACCCGCACAACCCAACCAGGGCCGGGGACAAACTGCAACTGAGGTACATGCCCTTAGCGGGAACGGAACCCGGGTCTCTCGGGACCGCAGGCCGACGCTCTAACCGCTGAACCAAACCGGCCAGGGCCCGAGCACTTTCGTATGAAAAAATATGAAAGGATTATGAGTGGATGGATGGGTGGGTGGATGAATGGGAGGACCAGACAGCCCCCTGTCCAGTGGTCCACTTCCTCCGGAAGCCCCTTCCACTTTCAGGCCCTCTGGACCTAACTGCTGCCCCTCCCTCCTCTAGAAGGATACAATGCTCTTGAACTCCAGATGCGGGTACTTTCTCTGCAGCTGGGCCGCTCTCCGCAGGGAGCTGGTTCCCACCACGCTGCTCAGAGAGAGGGTTTAACATGAGATTCAACCCTAGGCAGGCGCTTCCTTTCCTCCTTCCAACCCTCCGACTTCTGTGCCTATTCCACCAAGATACCTCTCCAGGCCCCACTCACCTCCTCTCTGGCAAGGTTTCTAGGGTCTTCCCAACAAACTTTGAGTGAAAGACAACAGCATCACAGGGGTTCTCTCGTCTACGAGTGGAGGGAGGGTCATAGAAGGAGAGATCTCAGGTCAGGTCACTACCAGTCTCTCTTAACAGCCAACTAACTGGCATGTTCTGCTTTCCGGCCATACTTAGTACTCCTCAGGGCAGGGGAGACAAGTCCCAAAGGGAAAAGCCAAGGTTAGCATGCTGCCTACCTCCCCCCACCAGCTCACACCCAGACTCAGAAGACACTTACTTGCAAATGGCTCCAATGGTGAGGCCCGGAGGAAGCACAGTGGGCAGGTCCTTCAGGGAATGAACAACCAGGTCCACTCTAGAGAGATGGGACAGGGGGCAAGAAGGGGTCTGGGAAGCAGGCCTCCACCTCTTCCCCTGCCTCCATTTCAATGGCAGAGCCAGCAGCAGTTCCAGAAGCAGGACCCTGAGACGCCCCTGTCTCCCCACTCTCGTCCCCTCCCTTCTCCCTCAATCAGTCTCGCACTCCGGGCAGCCAGTGGCTCAGAACCAGGACACTCTCCTCTTCTGGTGCCTGAAAAGCACACCTACGACTCCCCCTGGAGCCTATCCAAGGGTCTGAGCCCCGCAGCCTAACTGGAGCGCTCAGGTCTGACGCACACCGGGGTCCCAGCAAGAGGCTGGGAGGCCTCTGCTCCCGTCTCTCACTTACACATTCATCTTCAATGCATGTTCCAGCTCCTTGGTAAACAGGCTCTTCTCCCCAATCTGCACCCAAGAAAGAACGTGAGAATGAATCTCTTGCGGGGAAGGGAAAAGGAGGAGAACATGGACTGGGGGGGGGGGGTGTTGTTACCTTAGAGAGTGCAGTGTCAAGGATCTTGTCCCCTGTGGTAGTCATAGCAACTGAGGAGAGAGTCAATTACTCATTGATCAGCATTTATTGAGCCCCTAGGAACCCCAGCACTGTGCGAAGATTCCAGGTGCACACAGGCACAGAAGCCCCGGTCCCAACCCCTTGGGAACATCTGATTGAGCAGGAAGACCAGACACCCTCAAAAAAAGACCCAAAGCAGAAAAACAGTAAGTGCCAGGCTAGCCCAGATAGAGCAGGAAAGGGCCCCCCAAACAGAGCAAAGGGACCAGGCAAAGTCAGAAACGCTGTGCTTTTCCCTCCAGCTGGAGCGGGGTACAAGCTTCCCATGAGCTTTCACTCCTGCCCAGAAAACTCACTGATTTCAAACTGCAGGCCTGGGTTTAGGGCTTTCAGCATTGCCACCACACTCTCCGTCTGTATGCGAGCCAGCTGCGGGCAGAAATGTGGATTAGTCTTATCCTGCCCTGGCCACTGCCCTGAGCTCATAACTCACAGGGTCAGGACGATCCTGAGGGGCAGGAATTCAGAGAGGGGTTGAATGCCCACTAGGTAGGAGAGGGGTCTGGTCTGGAGTCCTCTGCACCACAACAACTTCCCCAGCCCAGGGATTATTTCTCCACCGAATGCAATCTGTTACTCTGCATAAAATGTAACACCCAGCCACCCCATTTCCTTCATCGCTGAGCTGCTGGGAACTAACCCTCAGGAGCCCCACAACTTGTCACACCATGAGCGCAGAGCTCTTCCCGCCGTCTCCACCCAGGACCCGCACTCACCTGGCTCTTGCGGGTGCCCACGCGAATCACTCTCATCTTTGGGCTGTCTTCTTCCTGCAAGAGCAATTCCCAGGCTCACAGTCCCGTCTGTCCCTTGTCTTCCTAACCCTTGTCCAAGCACCAGAATCACTTGTCCAGAAGAAAGGAGCCTCAGCCTCGGGCCGGTGGCCACCCGAGCCTCGGAGTAGGGCAGTATCCCAAGGCTGGCCCCTTTGATTTCCCGGCACCGTCTGGCACCGTCTGCCCTCCTCGAGCAGAGGGAAACCACAGGAGGGTCTGCTATTGCTGCAGTAACCAGGGCACTGAACTCCTAAGCCCGTCCTGGCCAAGGCAGGGGGAGTGCTGCCCTCAGCCAGGTGGTGAGGAGATAAGGCCCATCAGCCTGGTCACAGACAGGGTGGGGCCTGCAGTGCGCAGGGGCAGGGCAGCTGGGGCCACACAGGGGAGCTTACGCTGAGTCACTGAGGACAAGTTCGGCACCCACAACCGAGCGGGCACTTAAGGAAGCTTTCTATTTATTCTATTTATTTATTTAAACAAATTTTTTTTCTTTATTGATTTGAGAGAGAGAGGAAGGGAGGGGGGAAAGAGAGAGATGGAAATATCAATGAGTGAGAACATCGACCCAAGAGCTGCCACTATGAATCCCCTAATCTGGTGGAAATGATACATAAAACACTGGGGTCAACAGATCTGATGTATAGTCCTGCTCAGCCTCTTGGCTGGGTGACCTTGAGCATGTCATACCATCAGGACTTACTTTTCATCTATAAAATGAAGAGGTTTGGCCCAGCCTGTCTGGCTCAGTGGTTGAGCATCGACCCTGCACCAAGAGGTCGCTGGTTCGATTCCCAGTCAGGGCACATGCCCAGGTTATGGGCCAAATCCCCAATGGGGGGCATGCAGGAGGTGGCTAATCGATGTTCTCGCTCATCGATATTTCCATCCCTCTCTCTCTTTCCCCCCTCCCTTCCTCTCTCTCTAAAATCAATAAAGAAAAAAAATTTTTTTAAATAAATAAATAGAATAAAGAGGTTTGGACCCAAGTATCTTCTGCCTTTGATGTTCTATAAGACTAAGAGGAGAGCCCTGGGTGTTTTGGCTCAGTGGTTGGAGCATCGGTCCTCGAACCAATGAGTCATGGGTTCGATTCCAGTCAAGGGCATGTACGTCGGTTGCAGTTCATCCCCAGCCCTGGGTTGTGCAGGAGGCAACCAGTCAATGTGTCTCTCTCACATCGATGTTTTTCTCTTTCTCCATCCCTCCCACTCTATCTGATGATAAATAGAAAAAATATCCTTGGGTGAGGATTAAAAAATAAAATTAGAGGGGAAAAGGAGAAACATTTGTAACAAAGATAAATTAATATAAAAATAATAATAAATTATTTAAATTAAAAAAATTAAGACTAATGTATGCATAACAAATGGACATAGACAACAATGCTAGCCCTGGTCAGTCTGGCTCAGCGGTTAGAGTGTCGGCCTGCGGACCAGAGAGTCCTGGGTTCAGTTCCCGCTAAGAGCATGTACCTCAGTTGCAGTTTGTTCCCAGACCCAGTCGGGTTGTGTGGGTGGCAACCAGTCGATGTGTCTCTCTCACATTGGTTTTTTTTAAAAGTTTATTTTTGTTACAGATGTTTCTCCTTTTTTACCCCATTGGCACCCTCCTCCCCATCTCCCCCACCCCGTCCCCGGCTTTGTTGTCCATGTCCATTGGTTATGCGTACATGCATATAAGTTCTGTGGTTTATCTCTCCCCTCCCACCCTCACCACCCCCTCACATTGTTGTTTCTCTCTCTCTCTCCCCCCTCTCTCCCTCACATTCTATCTGAAGATAAATGCAAAAAAAATAAAAATACCCTGGCCAGTTTGGCTCAGCAGTCAGAGCATCAGCCCACAGACCAGAGTCCTGGGTTCAGTTCCTGCTAAGGGCACGTACCTCAGTTGCAGTTTAGTTTGTCCCCGGCTCAGGTTGGGGTCATGTGGGTGGCAGCCACTCGATGTGTCTCTCTCACGTCGATGTTTCTCTCTCTCTCCCTCCCTCTGTCCCTCCCACTCTATCTGAGAATGAATGCAAAAATGTCCTTGGGTGAGGATAAAAACAAACAAATAAACAAAAAAACAATGCTAGGGGGATGAGGGGACAGGATGGGGAGGAGGGTGTCTAGGGGGAAGAAAGGAGAAACATCTGTTAACAAAAATAAATTAATAAAAATTGGAGAAATAAATAAAGACTAAGAGGCATTCACCTAGAGTGCTGCCTCTAGTTTCACCGAAAAGGAAATACTGGGACATCAAAAACCACACCAAGAACTCAAAACACTTTTCCTCCTTCCGGGACAAAAGTGTTCAGTGCCAAGCACACAGAACTGGGTTCTTCAGTCTGAGGTCCTGTTTCTTTCTAGATCTGACAGTAGCCACTGTAGATACGTCCAACTTCCCCCGTCCTGGGATCTTTATCCCCTTTTCGAGCTCGTTTGCCAGGCAGGCATCTGAGGAGGAGGTGACAGCTAGCTGCTCTTGGACTCCAGTGTATTCCATTGCCGTCACTTCTCTAGAAATTAACCCCGGGGGGCCTGAGCAAATGAGTCTAAGCTTGGAATGCTAACCACGGCCACTAAAATGCTGGGCCACGGGGAGACCACAGAAAAGAATCTAAGGTCCCAGAAGCTGCTAAGTTCAAACACTCCCTTAATTTCACTGATTCTCACAGTATTCAAGTCCAATTGTTCCATTAAAAAGTTATTTATTTATTTTGCCCTGGCTGGTCTTGCTCAGCGGTTAGAGCATCGGCCCGCAGATCAAAGGGTCCTGGGTTCAATTCCAGTCAAGGGCATGTACCTCAGGTGCCATTGGGTCTCTGGTCCTGGTCGGGGTCGTGTGGGAGGAAACCAATCAAAGTGTCACATCGGTATTTCTCAATCAATCTCTTCCTCTCCCTCCCTCCTTCCCACTTTGTCTGAAAATAAATGGAAAAATGTCCTCGGGTGCTAGAGCTATTTGTTTTTGTTGTTGTTAATCCTCCCCAGAAGATATTTCTCCATTGATTTTTTTTTTTTTTTTTTTTGATAGAGTGTAAGGGTGGGGGAGAGAGAGACCACTGATGGGAGAGAGACACATCAACTGGTTGCCTCCCAGAAGGCCGGGACTGGGCGGTGATCAAACCTGCAACCCAGGTACATGCCCTTGACGGGGACTCGAACCCGAGACCCTGCCGTCTACAGGCCAGTGCTCAAGCGCTGAGCCAAGCCGGCCTGGACCTATTCCCTTTCATCTTATAACCACATATCAGGGAGACCGAGCAGGCGCCCTTGGGACAATGTCACGGAAGCCAAGGCTCGCTCCGAGGGATGGAGTGACTTGTCCAGGGTCGCACCAGTAGCAGCGGGCAGAGAGCTGGAACGGGAACCCAGGTCTCTGTGCTCCTGGCCCAGGGCAAGGAATCCCCCTCCTCGCCGCAGGCTGCGGGGGAGATAAGCAGCTGCGCATCTTTCTTATCTCGGGCTCTGCCGTTTGCATCTGCACACGGACAGGGCTCCGGCCGGGCAGGGGGACCCAAGGGCGCCCCCTGCCCACCGCAGTAACCCAGTGCAAGCGCAGGCTCGGGCTGGCGCCGGCTAACCGGAAAAAGGGGGAGGGGAGCACACTTCCAAGATGCTGTGTGCAGTTCAGAGACTTGGGGTACGCTCCCCTCTGTGGGTGGCAAGTGGGACAGCTCCCCAAGATGGCGGAATATCACCTGGGCCCGTGTGAAATGATCCCGGGGCACAGCGCCCCGTCTATTTAGACAGTCTTTTCTGGGTGGGCCGACTAATCTACAGCAGGGGGTGCAGGAACCCCCACCCTGGAGGAACCCCACCCATACCCCGCGAGAAGGGGCTCCGTCCGAGACCACCCTGCACCCTGAAACTCGTGCACGCCACGCCAAAGGGCAACTGAGCTACTGGCCCTTTAAAAGCTCTCCGGGCGGGGGCGGGAGCGGGAAGACGGATAGTGGTTCTGACCAGTAGACGACAGACGATGACAACCTGGAGCCAATCACTGCACGGCTAGTACGGACAGCGAAGTTCCGAGGGTCACAGGTTGGGGACTCACCGCCGGAGCGGCCGCGTCGCGGTGGCCGGACATTCGGGAAGCAGCGCCTGCCGCAGGCTGCCGGGGTTCGCGGAGCCGGACGTGCCGGCCGGCGGGCACCGGGGCCACGACGGGCCCGCGTCCTCTTGCTGCCAGCCGGCCCCCGGCCCGGCCTATGTCACTACCGGCGCCCGCCCCCGGAGGGGCGGTGCCTCCCTCGGGGCGGGAATTAAGAACGATTGCGACAGAGGAGACCTGAGCCTTCGGTTCCCGCCCCTGCTGCGCGGCCTGCGGAGACGGGTTCCCGCGGCCCAGCCCTCCGGTGAGGCCCAGGCCGCCGCCCGCTCGTCTCTGCCCTCGCCTACACCTGAGCCAGCAGCGGCCGGTCAGCGGCCGGAACGGCCCCAGGAGCCCCGCGGCTCCCCGCTGCGGGCCCTCCCGCCACCATCCAAAGGACGCTCGGTGAAGCCAGCGAGCCCCAGAGGACAAGACCATACTACCCCTAAAACGCTGCGTTGGAAGTAAATAAAGGATCCTCGAGCCACTTACCACGCCCCCTACGGGTTCAGCATCCACAAGTAAGAAAGCGAGTCATCCAGACTTACCGCCGTTCCCTCAGCTCGGGCACGATTTTTACTGATTTTTACAGAGAGGAAGGGAGAAGGAGAGAGAGAGAGAGAGAGAAACATCGAGAGAGAACATGGATTGGCCGCCTCCTGCATGCCCCCCACTGGGGATCCGGCCCACAACCCAGGCATGTGCCCTGACCAGGAATAGAACCTGCGCCCTCTTGGTGCGGGGTCCACGCTCAACCACTGAGCCACACCGGGGGGACAACATTTCTATTCTATTAATTTAAAAAAATGTTTTTTTATTGATTTTAAAAGAGGAAGAGATAGACGGAAACATCCACAAGAGAGAACAGGGATTGGCCGCCTCCTGCACGCCCCCCACCAGGGATTGGGCCCATAACCTGGGCATGTGCCCTGACTGGGAATCAAACCGGCGACGTCTTGGTGCATGTGTCGATGCTCAACCACTGAGCCACACTGGCTGGGCAACATTTCTATTTTTAAAATGAGGTTCAGAGATTATAGGTCATGCCCAAAGAGCAGTAACTGAAGTGGGAGTACCAAACATGGAAAAGGGCTTGTTAGAAAAAAGTGCTTCACCCACTCACATGCCAAGAACCTGTGTTGAGAACCCATGCACTAATCATTATACAGAGAACAGGAGGGACACGCACTCATGTCGTAGTCCTTCATAATAGCCAGCAAAGAAAGATGTTATCCCTAATATACGGAGAAGGAAACCAAGGTTCAGAAAAGGTAAGAGGATTATTTCGAAGTAAAACTAGGATTCGCACTCAGCTGGCCCAAAGTCTTGGCCACTACAAATGTGGTGTACTCTGCCTCTTCTAAATACTACCCAAAGCACATGTGTCCACGTTGCTTCCTTTAATTAAACAAGCCCTTAGGAGCAATTTGACAGGCAATGTAACCCAAATTACGTGCAGACACCAGCAACTTAAAATTCAGCTGACAGCTTGAAAGGAGAAGCATGTTTCAGTGAAGGCCTTTTTATGCTGCTTATCAACCTGATACTGAATACAGCAAGACACCAGCCTACCCATTGTGAAGGCAGAAGACCTAAGCTCTTTTCAGAATCTGCCTCCTACCTAAACATTCTGTCCAAAGAGCCACAGAGACCAGCCAGACAGAAGAGCAGGAGCTGTTTGGGGGCCTCGTCCAAGATGCTCTTGGAGCTCAGGCATCAGACCTTTTGTAGAGGTTCTTCAGTGGACTGAACCCTCCTGGATGCCACACGCCCCACCCACTAGTGGAATGAGGTCAAACCAACATGATCTTTAAGGAGCTCTGGAAGGGGAGTGAGGAGCTCTAGGAATGAAAGGGAGAGAAGTACATTCTACACAGTTAGGAATCACCAGCAGTTCCCAGAGTAAATTTATCAACCCTGAAATAACTTTTCTTAAAGATTTTTTAAATTGATTTTTACAGAGAGAGGGAGAGAGAAACATTAGTACCAGAGCGAAAGTGACTGGCTGTCTCCACATACCCCCTACCGGGGAATGAGCCTGCAACCCCACTGGCAGGTGCTCTGATGGGGAGTCAAACCAGCAACCTTTGGTGCACGGGAAGATGCCTAACCAACTGAGCCACACCGGTCAGGATTAAATCATTATTTTATTTATAGACTCTGGAAGCAAGGACCCAAGCACAGGCTGGTGCTCTTGGGTAGAAAACAAAGCAGCTACTGTCTATACTCAGAGGTTGTTGAGGTGCCCTCCCCCACTGGTCTTGAATAATCTACACTGCTCAAAAAGTCCACAGGAGGAACCCTGGACTGGCCAAAGAGAAGGCAGGGAAAAAATCCTCTTGCTTTTTAGTCCTGAAGGCCATGGTGTCAGATCACAGTGGAGTCCTGGACGTGTCTGCCTGCCTCTGTCCTCCGGTGTTCCTGCTGCCGTGCCTCCGTTAGCACACCCCTTCCATGCACTGCTTAAGTGCCCCTCCTGGAGTGCATAAGCAGGTCCCGCTGCAGCCCGGACTCCAGGCTTCCGGTCAGCCTGGCCGTGGGAGGGTCGGTCAGCAGAGTCAGTTTGTTGAAAACACCTCGGCCGAAGTAGTCAGCGATCACAGAGAAGCTGTCATTGGAGCACTTGAGCTACAGGGAGAGAGAGGAGGAGGAATCAGAACTGAAGGCTCATTTCCTCAAATGAGAACAGAGAAGCCCCACAGTGTTCCCAGCGCTGTGAATGGGTGCTCATCTACCCCACTCTCCCACCTGGTGCTGGAACTGATCATGGAGGTCTCGTTTCTGTTCCTGGGCCCTGATCATGTCCATGACCTTCCGGTTTTCGGGGAGGCAGGTGGGGCAGTCAGCATCACTTTCTGAGTAACTCTCAAAGCAGTGCTGGTGGAAGGAGTGTCCACATAGAAAGTGGACTGAAGGCAACTCCAAGGCACTGTTACAGATGCTGCACTTGGTCTTCTGGAAAATCTTCGGACTGCAGGCAAGGGAGACCAGAAAGGACGGCAAACAGTGAGGGCAGGGCCATGGCCACGTGGAGAGAAGGCAGCTGGAGTCAACGGGACAGAATCCAAGGCCCTGCTCTTCTTACCACCTAAAAAGGTCAGAAGAGGACAACAGCGCTGGGCCTACAGTGAGTCTCTGTGCTCCCAGAAAGTCCAGCTAACCCAGGGGGATGCTCTTCTCTTCCAGCTTCACTTCTGCCACAAAACTGTCTTTCAGGTCTCTACTCAGATGTGACCCTTTCAGAGGCCTTTCCCAGACCTTACACATTATCACGTGTGTATGACACACACACACTCCTCAGCCTACTCCTTTTCCTCCATTAATTTTCTCCTTAGAGAAACACTGTACATAGTGTTCTGCTCATTAAACATGCTAAATGTCTGTCTCTACCTCTGCAAGATCCGTGAAGGCAGGGCTCATTATGTTGTTAAGAACAGTACTTGGGACATAATAGGGCCTAGTAAGTGTTAGTGGAATTGTTCTCTAATAAATACGTGACAATGTTAAGGGCAAGTAAGACTTAAAAACAGGCATTCATGTCTATTATACATACATACAAATTATTCACTTTTTGTATATTCAAAAGCAAAGTTTTTACTTCTGAATGGCTTCTAACCACACAACTTAGATGTGTGTTCAGAAAATGTAAAATACAGAAAGGCATAAACAGAAAGAAAAGAACCTGCACTAGATAATATCCTCCAAAGCCCAATGAATAACAACCGACGAATAAACCCTTCTTTGGAATCCCTCCATTGACACAGATCTTCAAGCATGAAATGCTCAAACACACTGCATATCATCTTCTGTCCTTGAAAAGTACTTAATGGACTTCCGGTCAAGATGGTGGGTAGGTAAACTCGGTGTCCGTCCTCCCACAACCACATCAAAGTTACAACTAACTACAGAACAACCATCATTCAGAACCGCCTGACACCGAGCTGGATGGAAGTCCTACGACTACGGAATAAAGCAGCAGCCACACGAGACTGGTAGGAGGGCAGAGGGGCTGGTCCCACACCCATGTGTGGCAGATAAAAATCAGGACACCTAGGCTGGGAAGGTCCTCCCTGAAGACTAAGGGGCCCCACTCAGGGTTCCAGTGCCAGGAAGAGAATCCCCATCACTTCTGGTTAGAAAACCATTGGGAACTGAGGCTCAGGGAGGCTAAGGTGGCTGGAGCCCCAGGCAGCTCCTCTTAAAGGGCCCGCACACGGACTTATCAGACTCACTCCCTCTGAGCTTGGAAGGGAAGCAGCTTGAGGGGCGCCAGAGACACACAGGGAAGAACTGAGCTGTTTGGCATTGGAGCGAGGGCTGGAGAGGGGGCTTTCTCCAGGACAGATGTGCTGTCAGAGGCCTTTGTTCCTTTGGTGAGCATCTGGGACTCCAGCAACCTGGTTCATACTGGTAGCCCCGCCCTGGTGATTCCCTGAGGCCCTGTCCCACTCAACTTTCAGGCCCACCCAAGCTGTTGGCACTTGCTTAACCATAGGATTGGCCTGTCTTGAATCCTACTTCAGGTTTTCCTAAATTATTTCAAACAAGCAGCATCTGGTCTCAGCTAGACCCATACCTCTCGTTAAGTAATACATAGAAACAAACACAGGGAGGCAGCCAAAATGAGGAGACAAAGAAACAGGTCCCAAGTGAAAGAACAGAACAAAACCCCAGGAAAAGAACTAAGCGAAATGGAGACAAGCAACCTAACAGATGCTGAGTTCAAAACACCGCTTATAAAAATGCTCAATGAGCCCTGGCGGGTTTGGCTCAGCGGTTGGAGCGTTGGCCTGCGGACCAGAGAGTCTTGGAATCAGTTCCCGCTAGGGGCACGTACCAAAAAATGAAAAATAAAAGATGACATAAAAATGCTCAATGAGCCCTGGCCGGTTTGGCTCAGCGGTTAGAGCGTCGGCCTGCGGTCCAGAGAGACCCAGGTTTGGTTCCCGCCAAGGGCATGTACCTCGGTTGCAGTTTGTCCCCGGCCCTGGTTGGGTTGTGCGGGTGGCAGCCACTCAATGTGTCCCTTTCACGTTGATGTTTCTCTCTCTCTTCCTGTCTCTCCCTCCTGCCCTATCTGAACAAAAAATGGAAAAATGTCCTCGGGCGAGGATAAAAAATAAATAATTACAATAAAAATGCTCAATGAACTTAGTGAGAACCTCAGCGAACTTAGCGCCTCAAGAGCATAAAAAAGGACCAGTCAGAAATTAAGGATGCACAGTCAGAAATGAAGAAGGCACTAAATAAAGAATAATTTACACAGATTCAATAGTAGACTAGGTAAAGCCAAGAAGCAAACCACTGATTTGGAATATTAGGAAGCAAAAAACACTCAATCAGAACAGCAAAAAGAAAAAAGAATCCAAAAAAATGATAGTGTAAGGAGCCTCTGGGACAATTTCAAGCGTGCCGACATTTGCATCTTGAGAGTGCCAAAAGGAGAAGACAGAGAACAAGAAATCGCAAACCTATTTGAAACAATAATAGCAGAAAACTTTCCTAACTTGGTGAAGGAAACAGACATACAAGTCCAGGAAGCAGAGAGAGTCCCAAATAAGATGAACCCCAAGAGGCCCATACCAAGACACATTATCGTCAAAATGCAAAAGGTTAAAAACAAAGAGAGAATCTTAAAAGCAGCAAGAGAAAAGCAGTTAGTTACCTACAAGGGAGTTTCCATAAGACTATCAGCTGATTTCTCAAAAGAAACTTTGTAGGCCAGAAGGGAGTGGCAAGAAATACTCAGAGTGATGAAAAGCAAGAACCTACAACCAAGATTACTCTAGCCTGCAAAGCTGTCATTTAGAATTGATGGCCATATAAAGAGTTTCCCAGACAAGAAAAAGTTAAAGGAGTTCATCACCACCAAACTGTTATTATATGAAATGTTGAAGGGTCTTTTTGAAGAAAAAGATAAAATATATGAACAAACAAAATGGCAATGAATACATATCTATCAATAATTGAATCTACAAACAAAATGAACAGGCACAAGAGAAACATTCTCATAGATGGAGAACATTTGTTGGTTGCCAGATGGGAGGGGTCTTGGGGGAATGGGTGAAAAAGGTGATGGGATTAAGAAGCACAAATTCATTGCTAGACTGACAAACCTCAAAGGGAAAGGGGTTGGGGGGTGGGAAGAAATAAACCAAAGAACTTATATGCATAACCAATGGACACAAACAATAGTGTGGGAAAAGGCGGGAGGGGGGCCGGAGTGGGGAGGAGGGGGTCAATGGGCGAAAAATGAGGAACATCTGTAATACATTCAATAATAAAGATAAAAAATAAATAAATAATAAAATAAATTTAAAAGGAAAAGCACTTAAGGACATCCTGTGAAGAACAAGGGTGTCCCCTGCATCCATCCACACGCCCAGATCCCGAGTACCTGGCCTTGAGCTCCTGGATCTCCTGGCGGATGCGCGTGGTCTCCTCTCGGTACCGCCGCACCCGGAGCTCATCCTGTGCAATCTGCTGGCTCTGCTTCTGCAGCTTCTGGACCAGGTAGTCCCGGATGACAGACAGGGTGGCTGTGGAGTTGTGGGCCAGGGTCTGCACCACTGAGATTGGGGTCCAGGAAGAAACAAAACAATGAACAAAGCAGTACCCTCTGGACAGAGTTAAGGGCCCCTGCCGCAGAGCCCCTGATGTTCACCAGCTGGCACCTACCTTCCCACCCTGTCCCCCCAGTACCTAGAAGAGGTGGCATGAGGTTCTTGTTCTCTATGTGCTTGAGCACAGCCGCCACGTACTCCTTGCAGTCCTCCTCCTTGCGGGCGAAGTAGCTGAGCGCCTGCTCCCACAGGGAGGGCTCCTGCTCCCCGTGGCGCTCGCACACAGCGATCACCTGCCGGTACTGCTCGTGCTGCATGTGGTAGTGCATGATCTGCTGATACCTAGACCGAGGCAAGGCACACCTCAGGGGCGTCCCTGGGAAGCTACCTGGCTCCCTCCCCCCCCCTGCGATTCCCCCAACTCTTACAGCTTGCCCTGCTCGTAGAGGTAAAGGACCCCATCCTGGAAGTCATGCATCTGGCAGAGGACCAGGGCCTTGTCAAAGACATCACAGAAGCGACCACTCTTCAGGAGGGAGATAGCCTCTGCATGGAGCTTCTCTTTGACCTAGGGAAGGAGGCGAGGACAGCTGCTGGGACCAGGCAAGCCAACTGTCTCTTCCCCTCAGTCCAAGGTGCTTTTACTGAGGACCATTGAGCCCCACAGTGAGGTGTTACTGGTCTACAGAGGGCAGCAACAGCAGCCACAGAGGATGAAGGACTGCCTTTCCTCCAGGCCCCCTGCAGCTTTGCTGGGCCTCACCTGCGGGTCCTTCTCATGGGCCCAGTTCTGCAGACGCAGCTCGAGCAGCGTGTCGTAAACGCCCTGCGGGGAGTCGGGCTGCACCGCACTCATGTGCTCCAGGAACGCCTTCAGCTCCCGTGGATTGTTGGCAAAGATGGGGATGAACTCCTCCGAGTTGGCCTAAGATGGCAAGGGAGGCAGAGGCGGCCGAGTGAGTGAGCTTGGCCCCTATGAGGCCCCTAAGCTGATCCCTGCTGTCCGACAGCCATTCTCCCAGAGGCCTCACCCTGCAGCCTGGTGCCTCCCTGTCACCTTGGCCTTCAAGGCTGGGCCGATAGTCGGTACAAAGTCCCTTCAGCAACTGGGTCATCTGCTCCGGTATATGGTGCATGAGGATCTTGCCATAGCGTTTCATGTTGCTCTCTGCCTGCTCAAAGGGCAGCTTGCCGATGTACCTGAGGGCTTCCTGATAGTTCTGCGGAGAGGCAAAAGAGTGAGCGCATGCTCCTGTCTCACCTGCCAGGAAGCGCTGTCATCACTGCAGGACATCCTAGAGAAAGAACAGGACTTGAGTCGTGCGTCTCCCCTACCTTGATGTCCTCCAGCTGGATCTTCAAGTACCACTCATGATGTGCATGGTTCTCGGCCAAATAGAGGGCGTGGGAGTAGTAGCCAGCCTGCCGGAGGACCCTGATGGCCGTCTCCACATCGAAGTGGACCTCGCTCTCGCTCTTCGTCTGCCGGGGAACATGAGACAGAATCACTCACAGAAGAGCTGTGGTTACGGGGGGAGAGGAAACATGCATCTGACTCTCAGACCAGATTCCTAAGATGATAATAAACTCCATGTTTTTGAAATATGATGTTATCCTTCCTCTCAGAAAGTTTCTAAGAGCCAAAGTCTTCCCCTGCCCCTACTCTATAGAGGGACTCCTCTGGGGACAAAGGACCACCCTGACCTAAGCTACTTCCCTGGGCTTAGATCCCAAGGGAAGTCCTGGCATTATAAAACAAGAGGGGATAGGACAGCACTAGCGGCAAAGCCTATTCCTCTTCCCAGTTCATGGACCAGAGGGGCCTGGTCCCCAAATAAGTCCAGCTCTCTCCTCTCCCAACATCCTGCTGAAGAAGGGCACGCTCAGGGGAGCCACCTCATGTTCAGTGGGGGCGTCAAGGATCACCCCTACCACCAGCCCCTGCACCTTGATGAACTCTTCCAGCTTCACGCTGTCCTTCAGCTTGGTGTAGCAGTTGAGCAGCAGGGTGGTGTGGTCGGCGTTGGCCAGGGACTGCCGGTGCAGGGTCTGCAGGTAGGCAGTCAGGTTGTGGATACGCTGGGCATCCAGGAACTTGCGGATCACATACGACGGCTCCAACTTTCCAATGGTTCTAGGGAGACACGTGATCAAGAAGCATCTGGATCAGCGTGCTTTTCGACCTTTCACGTGCATAGGAATCGCTTGCAGATCTTCTTAAAATGCAAATTGTTTCAGCAGGTCTGCAGTGAGGCAGGGAGCCTGCATTTCCCACAAAGTCCCAGGTGACAGTGACACTGGACTGTGGACCACAAGAGCAGCAAGCCTCCAGAGCAATGGTGTTTTTTTTTAAACAGGGCACTGGTTCTTAAAGTTAATTGAAACAGGAATTCTAGAAAGGTTGGGAGAGAAGCTAGAGAGGTTCTTAAAACCCCTTATTAGGACAGAAAATTCCAACAATTAATACCAAGGGGGAAAAGTGTGGAAGAATTAAGTCAAAATGAATTATTAACAGCCTGGCCGGTGTGGCTCCATGGTTGGGCGTCGACCCTACACCAAGAAGTCACCGGTTCAATTCCCAGTCAGGGCACATGCCCAGGTTGTGGGCCAAATCCCCAGTGGGGGGCATGCAGGAGGCAGCCAATCGATATTCTCTCTCGTCAATGTTTCTATCTCTCTCTCCCTCTCCCTTTTTCTCCAAAATCAATAAAGGAAAAAAAGTTAAAAAATATATATATATATTAACAAAGGCCAAACTAAAATTTAAAATAATAGGTATTCATCAGCACAGCTGCATACTGGTCATGTAATATTCGACCCTAAACATTCCCTTTCCAAGAAGGTAGACTGTCTTCTCACTCAAGGCATCGCAGCTTCTGCAGGAGAAAAGGAAGGTTCCTAGTGGAGTCCATTCCCTTCCCCCGAGCACAGGTGCTCGCCTTGGCTGCCTGTCTGCATTCGGAGCTATACCCTAATGCGCCTCCAGACTGACCGGATATACTGCTGGACAGCCCCGTCATGGTTGCCCTTGCTATAGAGATGGTCCCCGTACTGCATGAAGATCTGAGCCAGTCCATCACTGTCCAGGTGCTGGCTCTTGGCCAGGTTAATTGCCATCTCAAATAGATTCTTCTTAAATAGCATCTAGAAGGAAAGACAGAGTAGAAAATTGGTGGACGCAGTCCTGAGAAGACACCTTCCCAGAATGAACCCACAACACACATGCCAGACAGTCCCGAAGTTCCAATCTGCCTAGATCCTAGGCAGGGTGAGACCTCTCAGATACCCCAAGACGGGCATCACCTTACCCCTTAAGGTTCTCTGCAGACAGAGGGGACCCTGAAAGTGGGCTCAGGCTTCCAGCCATTACTTCCCTCTAAGGCCTCATCCCAGGCCTTTACCTTGTAGCTCTACCCTAAGGGAGCTGAGTAAGGCTGTGACCCAAAGGGAAGGATACACTCTGGCCAAGGTGTCCTGGGGAGCCTGCTCCTACAGCTCTGTCTGGGTGCCTGTGGCCAGCACTGGGAACCTGGTGGCCTTGCCTCCAGTTTGGTCTGCGTGTCCTTCTCCTGCAGAGCGTGGACCCGCCCATCCCGCGTCAGCACGTACAGGGAACCCCACTCAGCGAGCACATCCACTACATCCTCAAAGACAGCGCTATAGGCTATGAACTTGTTGCACAGGTCATAGATGTTGAGAATCTGCTTGTCGGAGCTCTGTGAGTCCCGGCTGGTAAACTCTGACCTGTGTGGGAAAGAAAATGCACCAGACAGTTGTACCCTCTCTGCCTCAGCTTTTCCTTTATTTCCTTTCCAATACCAACTTTGATTTTTTATTTAGATTGATTTGAGAGAGAGAGGAAGAAGGAGAGGGGGAGAGAGAGACATCAATTTGTTGTTTCACTTATTTATCCATTCATTGGTTGTTTCTTGCATGTGCTCTCACTGGGAATTGAACCTGCAACCTTAGCATAGCAGGACGGTGCTCTAACCACTGTACGACCTGGCCAGGGCTCCAGTGAGTACTTTGGAGCTGCACATTCCACTCAGTACAAATCACCTCTTGGCCTCTCTGGCAGCTCATCCCATAACATGCAGCACTGTGCTGGCAGTTGTAGAAAGAGAACATCCGGCCCTGGCCGGTTTGGCTCAGCGGTTAGAGCATTGGTTTGCGGTCCAGATAGAGAACATACAGACCTGATCTTACCCTGTAAGATCCTATAACTAACGCAGGCAACAGATGAAAACATTAAGTACATTCAAACACCTATCCATTTAAGAAATAGCGCCTGGCATATGTAAAACATTGTGCTTAGTACTGAATGAAAACAAGCTAACATCTGAGGGACTACTTCCATCATGCAGAAGACCCCACCCCTTCCAGGTGGCTCAGAGAAAAAATTCTGGGTCCTGCACTTCCCAAAGTTCTCCTACTCAACCCCTTGTTCCTCTGCCCCACTTTATTGTGACTAAAGGGTAAAACAACCAATACCAGGTCCCACATTCTCTGGAGTATCCTAGCGCATCAGGGCTGCTCAACAAATGTCTGCATCAAAACCCATTTTCCAGCAACAGCATTATAACTGAGTCTCGGTGTAAGCACAATCTACATCAAACCAAAGTAGGAGACTGACAGGATCCAGGCCACAGGGCTTTAAAATCAGATTAATTCTGGGGAACAAGTCCAGCCCTCTCCCTTTCCCCCTTCCCTGGAGTCCTTACTTGGGAGAAACCTTCCGGTCCCGGGAGACAATGATAAGGTAGCCTCTGAACCAGTGGGCAATGAGTTTATGGCCCTCAAAGGCAAAGCAGGGCCCGCGTTCATCAGGCTGGTACAAGTAGACACACTCATCCCCGGCCACTATGAACTGCAGGTCCTGAGAAGGGTCGCTTAGGGCTGAGCAGCGCAGGCCACAACCATGCACATCCAACTCCACACGAGGGTAGTCCTTTCCAGAAACTATATAGGACTGCAAGAAATAAGAAAGGGGTTATCAGGCTCCCTTTGAGGAGGTAGCATCTAAGCCTTCCCAAAGGTATTCCTATCTCCATACTAACTCTCTCTTTTTAACTCTTAGCACCCTAAGACTTTCCCTGTCTGCTTGCCTTCTCCGCTATCACCCATCTACTAAATACATAAGCAAGAGCCAAATTTCCTTCCTGTATATACAAACACTACCTACTCCAAGAATTTTGCAAGAGAAATACACTAATCATTTATTATTTTATCAAAAGACTATTCTAGCCCTGGCCGGTTTGGCTCAGTGGTTGGAGCGTTGGCCTGCAGACCAGAGAGTCCCGCATTCGGTTCCCGCTAGGGGCACGTACCCCAAAAAAAAGCCTATTCTGGAGAGTAGCCCGTTATATATTAGGAGCAACAGGAACCAGAGAAGTAAAGCAACTTGTCCAATGTCACTTCACAATTAGAAAAAAAGTTCAGGTCTTTCACTAGAAGCCCAGAGTTCTTTTCCTAACTCTACTTTTCCCCAGTCTCCCAAATGAAGAAATAAAATGTTAAGCTGAGCGAATGATTCAAGGCCATCTGATGGAAAAAGTAAGAATCCTAACTCTCACTAATTCTTAGGCTAGCTCCCTCAGCAATGGAGAAAGCAGCCTTTCTTGCTTGCCCCGAACAGTGCAGGTCCTGGTCATACCTGAACGTTCTCTGTTGTCACAACAAACAAGTGAGTGGTCTTTCCTGCTTGGCGAAAGGCCAGTCCAGTAACAGGATAGTTGCCTTTATGCAAAATCTGGGTCTTGCTATGCCGGTCCCGAGTAATGTCTCCTTTGTTCAATGTAACACTGCCATCTGCGAAACCTGTACGAGAACAGGAAACAGCACTTCATTGATGCTGAAAATCAGGAAGCACGGAGGAGAAAAGACCAGTTGAAGCACCCATTAGAAGTGACAAGACTTCTCCTCATACCCAACTTCTCCAATAGTCAACATGACTCATTTTCCAAGAAGAAAACTAAGTCCTTCCCTATTCCAAACGTTAATATGTCAGGACAAAGTGGTCCCATGAAAACAAAAAGATGAGCTGCCGAAGCAACTCTGAAGAAAATCTACAAGGAATCCTGGAGATTTAGCTTTGCCTTCTTTCTGCTCACCGATGGCCATGAAGCTGAGATTTTCATGGACAGTCAAACAGGACACAACAGTCGGCTCTGTTCCTGGGATGGCAGGGAAGATTCGAGTACAGAGTGGATTGCCACCATCTCTCTTGTCCAGGTTCCAGATCTTTACCTGTTGGCAGACCTCAGATGGGTGAATGCTAGTCACCCTCCAACAAACAACCATTCCCAGGCTTCTGGGTCTTTCCTGCTACCTTTCTGGGACTCACCAGGGGGTTGATGCCCTGTTCATCCTCACCAACAGACGCCAGGATGTTGTGCTGCTTCAGCTGGTACAGGTGTGTCACCCGTAGTTTGTAGGCTTGGAAGCCCGTCAGCTGCAGGGAGCGGGACAAGAACCAGATCTGGCCTTCCATATGCGCAGAGTGGTCAAGGAGCCTCCTTGCCCAGGGCAAATACTTCTATTTAGACCAGAACCCAGATAACGACTAACATACATACAGCTCTTTAAATTTTTCACGGATTTTTCCAAATCTTCTCTTCTGGGACTCCCTATCTTAAAAAGGATAAAAGGAAAGCCAGGATTTAAAGGCAGCAACATGGCCCGGCCGGTGTGGCTCATTGGTTGAGTGTCGACCCTGTACCAAGAGGTCCCTGGTTCGATTCCCACTCAGGGCACACGCCCAGGTGGTGGGCCCGACCCCCAGTGGGGGCATGCAGGAGGCAGCCGATCAATGTTCATGAATGTCTCCCTCCCTCCCTCTCTCTCTAAAATCAATAAAGAAAATAAAAATTTTAAATAAAAAAAATAAAGGCAGCAACGTGAAGAACAAAGCAGCAAACTCCTGGTCTCATTGACCTTGTCACCCACAGTACTGGGCAGGAGAGGTAAGGACACCTTACCTATTCGTCTTCTAAAGCCAACTTGCAATCTTTCTTTTGATCCTAAAATAACCCAGCTGCACACGGGCCCTGTGCAGGTCCCCCTTTCACGGGGCACTGAAGCCGGCAGAGGCTGCGCGATCCGCCCAGTCGGCTGGCCTGTCAGAGAAGGGCTTCTTCCTGCCCTCGGACCACGGAAGGGGCCCTGGGCCCCCTCTAAAGGAAGTGGCAGGGCACACGGGCCCCTCTGACACACAGATCCCATCCCCGCCGGGTGGCCGCGGGCATCCGGGAGGGACCAGACGGCTCCAGAGGAAGGATATCTCCAAAGACGAGGCTCCCGCGGCCCGAGTCGCAGACGGTGATGCCAGGAGGGAGGCAAAGGAACTTGGAAGCAGCGGGTCCCGAGGCGGGCGCTGCCCCGGGGGCGGGCCCATCGCTGCCCAGCGGCTCCTTAACCACCTCCTTGTCGAAGAACACGAAGCGCCGCCACTGCAGGTAGGCCGCCATCTTGGCCGCAGGCCCGGGCCTCCGAGGTCACGTGAGAGAAGCCGGGGGTCACGTGCCGCACAGCTTCCGGGAGCTCTGCGTCCCGCCCTTCGTGAGCGGAGAGACAGCTTCCTGCTGGGGTGGGCGGGGCCATGGGGGCGGGGCTCCGGGTCCTGGCAACCGCCGCTCAGGACCTGCGGCGGCGCAGACCAGACTGGCTCCAGGGCTGCTGAGAGCGGGCCCGGCTGAGCCGGTGGGGCCCGGTGGTGAGCGTCACCCAGGCACCAGGCCGTCACCAGTTCGATCCCCGTCGGGGCACAGGCCCAGGTCGCGGGCCCGATCCCCAGTGGGGGGCGTGCAGGAGGCGGCCCATCCATGGTCTCTGCCTTCCATGTTCCCATCTCTCTCTCTCACCCCCTTCCTCTCTCTAAAATCAATAAAGAAAAAGAAAAGGTGGGCGCTGCCTGGCCGGTTGGCGGGGCTGTTAGGGCATCGGCCTGTCGGGACAGGCACGGGTTCAGTTCTCACTCCAGGGCGCTGCCGTCCCTGGGTTGCGGTTCCGTCTCCAGCCCTGCTTGGGGTCCTGCAGGAGGCAACCCAGGTGTCTCTCCCACCGATGTTCCTCTCTCTCTCCTGCCCTAAATCAATGGAAACACATCCTCGGAGAGGAGGGACCAAAAACATGTTTTTATTTTTATTTTTTTTTTATATATGGAACGCTTCACGAATTTGCGTGTCATCCTTGCGCAGGGGCCATGCTAATCTTCTCTGTATCGTTCCAATCAAAAACATGTTTTTAAAGTCATTTAATTTATTTTTTTAGAGAGAGGAATGGGGAACGAGAGAATCATCATCGGCTGCCTCCTGCACGCTCCCCTACTGGGGATGGAGCCCGCAGCCCCGCATGTGCCCTGACCGGGACACGGACCGGGAACCGAACCGGTACCTCCCAGTCCAGGGGAGGAAGCTTACTCCACTGAGCCACACTTGCTGGGCCTTCACTGCTTTGAGCGTGAGCGTCCTCCCTTATTAGACGGGGCCATTGAGGGGTCAGGATGAACAATGTCTGTACACAGTGAACATTCACAGATCCGGGTGCCCTGTCGGGGTGGCTCCCTTGGAGCATGGTCCTGTACACCTAAAAGATGCTGGTTTCTTTTCCAGTGGGCACATGCCTAGGTTGCGGGTTCGATCCCCGGTTGGGACTTGAGCAGAAGGCAGGTTATCTCGCTCTCTCAGAATCAGTGAAAACATCCTCAGGTGAGGAATAAAAGAAAAGAAAAGAAATCAGTGACTTTTTTTTTTTTTTTTTTTAATCCTCACCCGAGGACATTTTTCCATTTTTTGTTCAGGTAGAGTGGGAGGGAGAGAGAGGAACAGAGAGAGAGAAACATCGATGTGAAGGGACACATCGAGTGGTCGCCACCCGCACAACCGACCAGGGCCAGGGACAAACTGCAACCGAGGTACGTGCCCTTAGCGGGAACCGAACCCGGGTCTCTCAGGACCGCAGGCTGACGCTCTAACCGCTGAGCCAAACCGGCCAGGGCAAAATCAGTGACATTTTTATACAGCAATAATGAACTATCAGAAAAAGAAATTAAGAAAACAATGTCATTCACTATTGCAACTTAAAAAATAAGGTACCTAGAAACAAGTTTAACCAAGGAGGTAAAAGACCTGTACTCAGAAAATTATAGGCATTGAAGAAAGAAATTGAAGATACAAATATAGTGTTCATGGGTAGGAAGATTTAACATCATTAAAATATCCATACTACCCAAAGCAATCTATAGACTCAACATAATTCTTATCAAAGTATCAATGGCATATTTCACAGATCTAGAATAAATATTCCAAAAATGTATATGGAACCAAAAAAGACCCCAAATAACCACAGCAATCTTGAGAAAGAAGAACAAAGTTGGAGGGATCACAATACCCGATATAACTATACTACAAGGTCATTGTACTCAAAACAGCCTGATACTGGCAAAAGAACAGGCAGATAGATCAATGGAATAGAACAGAGAGTCCAGAAATAAACCCATGTCTTTCTGTTTAATTAATATTTGACCAAAGAGGCAAGAGCATACAGCGGAGTAAAGACAGTCTCTTCAATAAATGATGTTGGGAAAATTGGACAAGTACACGCAAAAAAATGAAACTAGACCACCAACTTACACCATACACAAGAATAAACTCAAAATGGATAAAAGAGAAACGTAAAGTTGCGAGACTAGAAAAATCCTAGAAGAAAACATAGGCAGTAAAATGTCAGACATCTCTCTTAGCAGTATTTTTGCCAATATATCTCCTAGGGCAAGGGAAACAAAGGAAAAATTAAACAAACTACATCAAACTAAAAAGCTTTGCACAGCAAAAGAAGCTATCAACAAAATTAAAAGGGATCCCATATATGGGAGAACGTATGTATGGGAGAACGTATTTGTCAGTGATACATCTGATAAAGGGTTAATTTCCAAAATATATAGAGAAAAATTCAACACCAGGAAGACAAACAATCCAATTAAAAAATGGGCAAAGGACCTGAATAGACACTTCTCCAAAAAGGACATACAGATTGCCAATGGACATATGAAAAAATACTCATCACTAATCATCAGAGAGATGCAAATTAAAACCACAATGAGATATCACCTCACACCTGTCAGAATGGCTGCCATCAATAAATCAACAAACAACAAGAGGTGGTGAGGGTGTGGAGAAAAGGGGACTCTAGTACACTACTGGTGGGAATGCAGATTGGTGTAGCCACTATGGAAAACACTATAGTGTTACCTCAAAAAATTAAAAATTGAATTGCCATTTGACCCAGTGATCCCACTTCTGGGAATATATCCTAAGAATCCCGAAACATTAATTTGAAAGAATATATGCACTCCTGTGTTCATTGCAGCATTATTTACAATAACCAAGATCTGGAAACAGTCCAAGTACCCATCAGCAGATGAGTGGATAAGAAAGCTGTGGTACATTTACACAATGGAATACTACTCAGCTGTAAAAAAGAAGGAAATCGAACCTTTTGCGACAGCATGGATAGACCTGAAGACTATTACGCTAAGTAAAATAAACCAGTCAGAGAAAGACAAATACCATATAATCTCACTTATATGTAGAATCTAATAAACAAATCATCAGAGAGATGATTTGTTTAATAAACAAAATAAACTGACAGAAAAAATAGAAAGAGCCTTGGCTGGTTTGGCTCAGCTGTTAGAGCATCAACCCGCAAACCTGATAGTCATGGGTTCGATTCCCGGTCAAGGGCACAAAACTCAGTTTCTGGTTAGATCCATGGCCCTGGTAGGGGTAGCGTGGGAGGTAACTAATTGATGTGTCTCTCTCACATCAATGTTTCTCTCTCTCTCTCTCCCTCCCTCCCTCCCTCCTTCCTTCCCACTCTATCTAAGAAAAATAAATTGGAAAATAAAATATCCTTGGGTGAGGATTAACAACAACAACAACATAGAAACAGAAGCATGGATGCATGGAACAGAATGACAGCTGTCATAGAGAGGGTTTCGGGGGCTGGATGAAAGAAGGTGAAGGGATTAGTCAGAAATCATAGTACATAACACATAACAGACAAAGGCAACAGTGTGGTGACAGCCAAAGGGAAAGGGGGTGGAGGCTGGGTGGAGGTGGGCAAAGGGGAGGAAAATGGAGACAGAAAGAGACTGCTTGGGGCGGTGCATACACAATCAGTGTTCAGGTTTGGTTTTTTTTTTAATATGTGAAATAAATATGTTTTTACTGATTTTTAGAGAGAGAGAGAAACATCCAGATCGGCTGCCTCTTGCACACTCCCTACTGGGGATCGAGCCTACCGCTGGGCATGTGTCCTGATGGGGGAATCAAACCGGCAACCTCCTGGTGCATTGGTCGACACTCAACCACTGAGCCACACCGGCCGGGCGGGCAGATGATGTTTTATTGAGTTGTACACTTGAAACCTATATGGCTTTGCAAACCACTGTCACTCCCGTAAATTCAATTAAAAACAATGAGGAATATCATGCGCTTTGTGAATTCTTTCTGTTTTTTACTTTTTAATTTATTTTAGAGAGAGAGGAAGGGAGAGGAAGAGAGAGATGGAAACATCGATAAGAGAAAACATTGATTGGCCCCCTCCAGCATGCTCCCACTGGGAATCGGGCCCACACCCTGGGCATGTGCCCTGACCAGGAATCGAACCGGGGACTTCCTGGTGCAGGGGTCGATGCTCAACCACTGAGCCACACCAGCCAGGCATGTGAATTCTAATCTGCTGTGCCTAAGTGAATTATGTTCTGACCTCACAGGACTCTTTTAAGGCATAAATGAAACCAGTATGTATGACACGGGCCTTTCAGCTGTAGGGGAGGAGAAATAAAACGAGAAGTTCGTGTCTGCCAGCAGATGCAGACTGTGCACCAGTCAGGCTCTTATGTTCCTTTTGTGTCCCTCTGTTGGAGTGTGTGGCTCATAATAGACATTTAAGACATATATTTTTAAAATTTATAATTTTTTGAGAGAGAGAGAAAGAGAAACATCGGTTTGTTGTTCCACCTATTACCCACTCACTGGTTGATTCTTGTATGCGCCCTGACAGGGGATTGAAACTGCAACCTTGGCAAACCGGGAGGATGCTCTAACCAGCTGAGCTACCGGCCAGGGCTAAAATATGTTTCTCAAAGAAGCCGGGAAATCCCGATGGGGCAGGAACTCCCAGGAATCTGGGCTTTCGTCCCCTTCCCACGATGACAGCATATGGGACATGGACAGAGCAGCAAAACCCCTGGCCACGGCAGCCCCGCGAGCTGAGTGACTTAACGAGCAGCCCTATGGGAGACATTCCGTGGCCACCCACGTCCCCAGCTCTGGCAAAACCAGCAGTCCGTGTGGCAAACCGGAGGCGTCCTGTTTGCGTAGCGCCAGGAGCTATGAACAGATGTGACACGGTAATTTTGAGAAGATGTATGTCCCCAAAAGCGGCCATGTGGGTAGTATTTGTGAAGTTTATTTTTGCTCCCTGCCCACCTACTTTTCTTTTTTTTATCCTCACCTGAGGACATTTTTTGCATTTATCTTCAGATACAGCAGGAGAGAGAGAGAGAGAGAGAAACATCGACGTGAAAGGGACACATTGAGTGGCTGCCACCCACACGACCCACAGGGCCAGGGACAAAGTGCAACTGAGGTCCGTACCCTTAGCGGAACCGAACCCGGGACTCTCTGGTCCGCGGGCCAATGTTCCAGCTGCTGAGCCAAACCGGCCAGGGCCACGCTGCTTTTTCATTTCAGAATATTTTAGTCTTTGTTCTCTCCAGCCTGAGTTCCCAGAGAGCGGCCGGTCTCGGTTACCACGAATGAGCCCTAACAGCCTGGCGTGAATGGGGATGATTTTCCTCCTATCCCTTCCCCTCAGTCTGGTGGGCAGGAGAGGTGGTGCCCACTTGTCCCGAGAGCTCAGTGCCGGGAAGAAACTGTCAGGCCACCAGGCACCAGATTCCTGGCTTCCACTCCAGCTCAGATTCCCTTCCTGCCACTCAGGTAGTGGAGCTGCTTCAGGATCTCAACCCACGGGCAGAAGCACCCACGGGGAGTAGACTGGACCCACGTTCCCCTGCTGAGCATGTTCTGTGCTACTTACTAGACCCTTAAGGTAGCATGTCAGCTGTTAAGACCATGAACGTGTTCAAAGCAGCAGCGGGCAAAGAGGAGAGGGGAAGAGCAGAGTGGCCTCGCGGTGGTTGACTCGCGCGCTCCCTCTACTGTCCAAAGGCAGAGGCGCAGGTCTTCCTCGGCTGTGCGGATGGGGTAAGGCCTTCCATTGATGGGGTACAAAGGGAGAGAGAGGCTGGCCTGCCAGAGCAACCCACATCTCTTCAGACGTCCTGTCTCCCTTCCTCTCCTCCTTTGATACATACGTATGGAGTACACGCTATTCCTGGAATTGTTCGAAATGCTGAGAATATATATATGAACGAGACATGGTTCTCGCCCTTTGGGGAGCTCGACCGCCACCAGAGGGGGCAGACATGAAATGGACTGACAGTCCCCAGCCCTTAATCTCCTGTAGTGGATTATATCTGACAAAGTACTTCCACTTTTTTTTTTAAAATATTTTTTCCTTTATTGATTTTAGGAAGAGAGGAAAGAGAGATAGAAACATCGATGAGAGAGAACATCGATTGGCCGCCTCCTGCATACTCCCCCCACTGGGGATCAGGCCCACAACCTGGGCATGTGCCCTGACTGGGAATCGAACTGGCGACCTCTTGGTGCAGGGTCGATGCTCAACCACTGAGCCACACCAGCCGGGCAATACTTTCACTTTTCATGGACTCTTCATAGCAACCATCTGCAGAAGTATCATTATCTTTGATGAGAAATGGAGTCTCGGAGAGGTTCAAGTAACTCTGGGAGAACACATAGAAGTTCTTTGTAAATAAAACAAGTTTTTCTGCTCCCTAACCTTTAATTAGACGGTTTGCTGGGATGTGAACCTAAACTACACTTGTCAGAACATACACCGGGGTTTGTCTTTTACTTATACTTGTCTGAATCCAGGAACTTCCGAGGAAGATAAGCAGTCAAACTGTACAGAAAATGATTATGTGGCCCAGCCAGTGTGGCTCAGTGGTTGAGCGTAGACCCTTGCACCAAGAGGTTGCCAGTTTGATTCCCAGTCAGGGCCCAGGCCCAGGCTGTGGGCCTGATCCCCAGTGGGGGGCATGCAGGAGGCGACTAATCCATGTTCTCTCTCATCGATGTTTCTATCTCTCTCCCTCTCCCTTCTTCTCTCTCTAAAATAAATTTTAAAAATATTTTTTTAAAAAGAAAATGATTGCGTGTACAAATTTACTTCCAGTTCTGCATGCTGAGAACTCAAATTTTGAAGAGACTCAAGATACAGAAGCCATTCAAATATTTACCAAGAAATTAAAGATCACAGCTCAGAATCAAGAACTGCCTAGCAAGCCCTTCTCTCTCCCCTCAGCAAACTGCTCCCTGGGATGTACAACAGTCCTGTTCCCTGGAGCAAAACAGGGACTCTTCTTGTTCCAGCTGCAAACTTTTATTTGCTAACTGTTTGTTTTTCTCCTTTGTCTCTCTGGGTACAAACCATTTTCTAGACTACCAAAAGTCTGCTTTTCTTTTCTTTTTCCTCTTAGGCCCTAAAAAGGCTATCAGCACTTCCCAGTCTAGGAACAAGTAGGTCAACCTAAAATAAACTCAGAGGTCTCATAGTATAAGAGAGCCCAGGGACCCAAAGCTACAGCAAAAAAGGAGAAAGAAGCAACTGGTTTTAGATTGTGAAAACCCACCCTGGCTGGTTTGGCTCAGCGGTTAGAGAGTCGGCCTGCGGTCTGGAGAGACCCAGGTTCGGTTCCCACTAAGGGCATGTACCTCGGTTGCAGTTTGTCTCCGGCCCTGGTTGGGGTTGTGCGGGTGCCAACCACTCGATGTGTCCCTTTCACGTCAATATTTCTCTCTCCCTCCTTCCCACTCTATCTGAACAAAATATGGAAAAGTGTCCTCGGGTGAGGATTAAAAAAATAAATAGATTGTGAAAACCCAGCCTACAAACGAGAAAAAAATTTCCCGTTTAGTCCTATTTCTCGAGACTAATAAGCAATGTTAACTGATGTGCTGTCCCAGTCACTGTGCTAAGCGTGGACAGCTTGCATTTTCACACCAACCCTGTGAAGCCAGGGCGCGTGTATTGATGATGTGGAAACTAAGGCTCAGGAAAGCCAGACAACTTGCCTGGAGTCACACAGGGAGGAAGTGGTGGGGTTCATGGGCAAATCCGGGTTCATCAAACTCCAAAGCCCTGTATTCTGGGTGCTATTTTTATTTTATATTTTATTTTATTTTATTTTTTTTTTATCCTCACCCGAGGACATTTTTCCATTTTTTGTTCAGGTAGAGTGGGAGGGAGAGAGAGGAAGAGAGAGAGAGGGAAACATCGATGTGAAAGGGACACATCAAGTGGCTGCCACCCGCACGACCAACCAGGGCCGGGGACAAACTGCAACTGAGGTACATGCCCTTAGCGGGAACCGAACCCGGGTCTCTCCAGACCGCAGGTGGACGCTCCAACCGCTGAGCCAAACCGGCCAGGGCCTGGGTGCTATTTTTAGAACATTCAAGTCCCTAAATTTGATCGTAAGTCTGGATGATTTTTTCTTTCTTCCTTCCTTTCTTTCTCTCTCTTTCTTTCTTTCTTTCTTTCTTTCTTTCTTTCTTTCTTTCTTTCTTTCTTTCTTTTTCTTTATTGATTTTAGAGAGAGAGGAAGGGAGAAAGAGATAGAAACATCCATGAGAACATTGATTAGCCGCCTCCTGCATGCCACCCACTGGGGATTTGGCTCACACCTGGGCACGTGCCCTGACTGGGAATCGAACCGGCGACCTCTTGGTGCATGGGTTGACGCTCAACCGCTGGGCCACACTGGCTGGGCTCTGGATGATTTTCTATGTGATCATGAAGGCACAGAATTCGAGAGCCCTTGTACTTGCTTTCTCTTCTGGACACATAATAATCCCCATCTCAATGCAAGCTGGGAAATGTTCCCAATCCTTTGTCTCCTCACCCCCCACCCCATATCCTCTGCAAATTCATAATATGAAGACTTTCAAAATGTTCTAAAACACCCTAGTATTGTTGAGGATACAGAGGCTGTTGTTCACTGCCGGTGGGGAGTGCGTATTGTAACCCTTTCTGGAGGGCAGTCTCGGAATGTGTATCAGATGCTAGTCAGCTAATGTAAGCCTGCATTTTCACTTCCTGGAATTTACCCTAAGCAGACTATAAGGGATTGATTTGCATAAATATTTATCAATAAAGATGTCTATTGCAGTTTTATGATAGCAAAATATAACCTATCAAATAATAATTTGGTAAGTAAATTATTGCACTTTTCTATACTACAATTCCATAAATATAGCCACTGAAAATTCTTTAAAAAATATTTTTCTCTTTATTGATTTTTTTAGAGAGAGAGTAAGGAAGAGATAGAAACATCAATGAGAGAGAACATCGATTGGCCTCCTCCTGCACACCCCCCACTGGGGATCAGCCCACAACCTGGGCATGTGCCCTGACCGGGAATCGAACTGGCGACCTCTTGGTGCAGGGTCGACGCTCAACCACTGAGCCACACTGGCCAGGCAGCACTGAAAATTCTTTAGAGGAAAAATATACAGGAAAATTTTCTCAATAATCTCCATCAAAGTTTACAGTGTGTGTGTGGGTTGATATACATCATAATGCTAAAAGGGATTTAATCTAGAAAATGGAATTATGGGTGGTTTTTTACTTTATTCTTTTTTCCCCCTACGTTCTTATAGTTTTCTTCAATAACTACATATTTCAAGGCCTAATGCTTTTTTAAAATTGATTTTACAGAGAGAGGGAGGGAAGAAGGGAGGGGAAGAGAGAGAGAGGGAGAGGGAGATTTGTTGTTCCACTTATTTATATATTCACTGGTTGGTTCTTGAATGTGCCCTGACCAGGAATCAAACCCACAACCTTAGAGTATCTGGACGATGCTCTAACCAGCTGCGCTGCCCAGCCAGGGCCCACATATTTCTTGGGCAATTCTAAACACATTGTTGTAGAAGCAGAAAAACTTGCCCTGGTGCAGCTTCTTTCCTGCTAAAAGTGGAGCTTTCCCCTGAGCTAAGTTCACAGCAAAATCACACACATGCAAAATCTTTTTTAAAATTCTTATTGAGCCCAGCTGGTGTGGCTCAGTGGTTGAGCGTCGACCCTGCATCAAGAGGTCGCCGGTTCGATTCCCAATCAAGGCACATGCCCGGGTTATGAGCCAAATCCCCAGTGGGGGCCCTGCAGGAGGCAGCCATCGATGTTCTCTCTCATCGATGTTTCTCTCTCTCCCTCTCCCTTCCTCTCTCTATAAGAGCAATTAAAAAAAAATTTTTTTTTTAATCCTCATCCGAGGACATTTTTCCATTTTTTGTACAGACAGAGTGGGAGGGAGAGAGAGGAAGAGAGAGAGAGAGAAACATCGATGTGAAAGGGACACATCGAGTGGCTGCCACCCGCACGACCAACCAGGGCCGGGAACAAACTGCAACCGAGGTACGTGCCCTTAGCGGGAACTGAACCCGGGTCTCTCCAGACCGCAGGCGGACGTTCTAACTGCTGAGCCAAACCGGCCAGGGCCAATTAAAAATTTTTTTAAATAAAATAAAATTTTTACTTAAGTATAACATACATAAAGTAAAGCCTGCCCACTACAGCACACTGCATTTTCACAAAGGGCAGCCAGCACTGCGGAGCATGCCAGCACCCCAGGTGCCCTTTCTAAGCAGTGTCTCCCCACAGAGGTAAACACTGTCCCGATTTCTATCCTACAGCTTAGTCTTGCCTGTTTTTATTTTTATTTATTTTTTATCCTCACCCGAGGACATTTTTCCATTTTTTGTTCAGATAGAGTGGGAGGGAAAGAGAGAGAGAAACATCGATGTGAACGGGACACACCAAATGGTTGCCACCAGCACGACCCATCCAGGGCCGGGGACAAACTGCAACCGAGGTACGTGCCCTGAGTGGCAACCGAACCCTGGTCTCTCTGGACCGCAGGCCGATGCTCTAACCGCTGAGCCAAACCGGCCAGGGCAGTCTTGCCTGTTTTTAAACTTCATATAAGTGAGACATAAAGTATGTGCCCTTTACCTCCTGGTTTCTCTCGTTCAATATCACATTTGTGGGATTCATTTAAGTTGTCGAGTGTAACAGCAGACAGTTCGTCTTCATTGCTGTACAGAATTCCACCGTGTGCCTCTCCCACGACTTACCTGTCCATCCAACTGTTGGTGGGCATTCGGTGAGTATCCAGCTTTCTGCCGTTATGAATGAGCTGTTACAGAGAGTCTCTCGGTGAATACATGTATACATTCGTTAGATATGAATCTAAGAATGGAGCGGCTGGGTGACCATTCATTTTTAAAAACCTCCTGGAGCAGGACGTTTGCCCTGACTGCACTGCCCTCCTCCGTGACGTGACGAGCATGGCTAATAATGTACGCGTGTGCCCTTGCTGAGTTCCTTTTAATCTTGTCGGTTTGGCACCTGCCCTGCAAGGGAGCAACGCCTGCCCTGAGATTTCTGCACATTCCAGGTGACGGGACGTGGTCCTCAGCAAGTTATTCTGAACAAGAACTCGTGGATGCAGCTGCCTTGGTCCGTCTAAATCAGGCGTTTTACATGAACATCTTCCCCATTTGTTACAACTTGTTCTTGAGAAACACTATTCTTTCCGGTCAGAGAACGAAACAGGTGGCTCCCCAGAGAAATGACACCTGCTGCGCCTCCCAGGGGGACAGATACACAGGTCAGAGCCGAAGCTGCAGTAACACTGTGCTCCCCCAGGGGTATTCCGGGGTGAGAGCTCACTTAGGAGCAGGGGAGACTAACTTGCCTAGTCTCTCAATTTGCAGCCGCTCAGTAGGTTTCCAGTAAGTGCATGGAACCATCAACATACAGAATCTGTTTCCTGACAGGCTGACTTCTCCAAAGGGAAGGACAAGGTCATCCCCACCCCTGGGATCCCAGCACCCAGCGCAGTGCTTGCCTATTACAGAGGCCCAAGAAATGTTGAAATGCACACTCTGAAATGGGTGGAAAAACCAACCCCACAGAACAGATGGCCAAAAGCAGACAAAAGTAGAGTCAGATACTGAGAAACGAAGTCTCTGTGGAACTGAAATGACAACTTGTATGTTCATCATTATAGCTAAAGAACACCCACGCTATAGAATGTTCTACAGCAGCAAAGAGCAATGAGGTCAATCCTTACACAGACATGGTAAACGCCCTGTGATTTTATTTATTTTTTTTATCCTCACGCGAGGACATTTTTCCTTTTTTTTTCAGATAGAGTGGGAGGGAGAGAAAGAAAGAGAGAAACATCAACGTGAAAGGGACACATTGAGTGGCTGCCATCTGCACAACCCAACCAGGGCTGGGGACAAACTGCAACCGAGGTACACGCCCTGAGCGGGAACCGAACCCAAGGCTCTCTGGACTGCAGGCCGATGCTCTAACCGCTGAGCCAAACTGGCCAGGGCGATTTTTAAAAATCTTTATTGTTGAAAGTATTACAGCTGCCCTCCCCCCATGCCCCCCGCCCCTGCTCCCATCCCCCTCCTGCTTTCCCCAAACTACTGTCTGTGTCCATTGGTTATGCATATAAGTTCTTTGGTTTACCTCTTCCCAACCCCTCCACCTCCCTTCCCTCTGAGGTTTGTCAGTCTGCTCCCTATTTCATGTCTCTGGATCTATTTAAAAAAATTTTTTTTTCCTTTATTGATTTTAGAGAGAGAGGAAATGAGAGGGAGAGCTAGAAACATTGATGAGAGAACATTGATTGGCCGCCTCCTGCATGCCCCCCACTGGAGATCGGGCCCACAACCTGGGCATGTGCCCTGACCGAGAATCGAACCGGCGACCTCTTGGTGCGTGGGTCGATGCTCAACCACTGAGCCACACCGGCCAGACTCTAGATCTATTTTGATCAACAGCTTATTTTGTTCATGATATTACATAAATAAGTGAGGTCATGTAGTACTTATCTTTGACTGATTAGTTCGCTCAGCATAGTACTATCCAGGTCCCTTCATGTCGTCTCAAAGGGTAAGAGATCTTTCTCTTTTTTTTGGTATGTGCCCCTAGCGGGAACCGAACCCAGGACTCTCTGGTCCACAGGCTGACACTCCAAACCGGCCAGGGCAGATCTTTCTTTCTTAGAGCTGCATATTATTCCAGTGTAAATGTACCACAGCTTTTTTATCCACTCATCTACTGATGGGCACTTGGGTTGTTTCCAGATCTTAACTATTGTAAACAGTGCTGCTATGAACATAAGGGTCAAGAGACATATGAAAAAAATGCTCAACATCAGTAATCATCAGAGATGCAAATTACAACTACGAGTTATCACTTCGCACTTGTCAGAATGGCTGCCATCAACAATTCATCAAACAAGGGCTGGTGAGGGTGTAGAGAAAAGGGGACTCTAGCACACTGCTGGTGGGAATGCAGACTGGTGCAGCCACTGTGGAAAACAGTATGGAGTTTCCTTAAAGAATTAAAAATGGAACTGCCATTTGACCCAGTGATCCCTCTTCTTGGAATATATTCTAAGGAGCCTGAAACACCCATCAGAAAGAATATATGCACCCCTACGTTCATAATGCTGTGACTTATTAGTTACCCCCCAAAAGAAGAGCAAGTTGCATACAACCTAGTTGTGTAACACTTTATCATTTATAAAAAGGCAGTAATTACATGCTTCAAGAGACATATATGTAAAAGCAAAGGAAAAGGCCTGGAAGGCTACACACTACACTGATAACAGACACATGCCTCTGGAGGAGAGTGAGGTTGTGGATGGTGTCAAAAGGATTTGGCTTTATGTAGAATATCTGGATATTTTTCAAGATTATAGCCCAGCCAGTGTGGCTCAGTCGACCCTGCACCAAGAGGTCGCCAGATGGGTTCCTGGTCAGGGCACATGCCCAGGTTGTGGGCCAAATCCCCCGTTGGGGGTCCTGCAGGAGGCAGCCAATCGATGTTCTCTCTCATTGATGTTTCTCTCTCCTCCCTTCCTCTTTCTCTAAAATCAATAAAGAAAAAAATTTTTAAAAAGATTATATCTGTATAATTAAACAGACCTCTCCCTGGTACTGCCAGCGGGTTTATCTCCTAAGCCTAGACACCTGGCTGCTCTCTCCCAAAGCATCATGAAAAATGTAGGGAAAGGCACAAATGCAAGTCCCTTAAACAAATCCGTCGCAGCCAGGTTCTTCAGGACAGCTTCTGGGGAGGCCAGGCGTCGATACTGGGAAGACCAGAGGGGCACCCCATTTCCACACTTCAGAAAAGCACTCTGCCCGGCGGTCGGAGCATCAGCCTTGGCCCAAAGAGACACAGGCTCGGTTCTGGTCAAGGGCACTGGGGTCGGGCCCAAGGCAGCCAATCATGTGTCTCTCTCTCTCTCCCCCCTCCCGCTGTGTCTGAAGATAAATGGAAAGACATCCTTGGGTGAGGATTTAAAAGGAAAATAAAGAACGAAAACAGAAAGAAAGCGCGCTCATCTCAAGTAAAACTGGAGAGAAGTACAGAAAGGTGCACTCCCACGGCCTGTGCACATTTCGGGGCGCTGGAAGGGGCAGAGAAGGGCGTGGGGCCGCCCGACACCTGCCGGTGCTCAACGCCGAGCTCGGGGAGCAGGGGGCGAGGGGCGCCTGCAGGCTGCCCGGCGGCGCCAGTGTCCTCCGTGCAGCACTGCGCAGCGTGGAAGGTCCCTTCCCGTGCAAACCCCGCCACGACCACCAGCGCGGCCTCCGACCCACCCGCGAACGTGGGTTCCCCTCGCGGGGACCAAGGGGGTGGGGACGCACTAAGCCCAAGCGCAGCCGTTCGGGCTCCTGCCCCCGGCCGGGCCGGTCCACGCCGCCCAGCAAGGCAGCGCCTGGTCGGCCGCGCGCCGCGCCGGGACGCCCCCGCGACCGGAAGAAGCGCGGACACTCGCTCCCGGACCCCGTCACTCCCGGCAGGAACCGCGAGCGCACCGGCTCCGCCGTGACGCGGCCCAATCAGGGGGCTCGCCCCGCGGCCGCAGCAGGGGGCGGGGGCGGGGCCGCAGCCGGGAGGGGGGCGGGCATCGGACGTGGCCCAATGGGAGCGCGCGCCGGGGCGGCGGGGGCGGGGCCGGGCGCGCGGCGCAGGGCCGGGCGGCCGGGGCTCCAATGAGCGTGCGCCGCGTCCGGGGCCGGCTGGTGCGCGAGACGCCGCCGAGAGGTTGGTGGCTAATGTAACAGTTTGCAAAGCGAGGGGAGCCGTGAAGGGCGCCAGCTGGGGGGCGCGCTGCCGGCCGCGTGGTAACCCCGCCGCTGCGTTAGTCCCGGAGCCGGGCCCACGACAGAGGCCTGAGGTAGGGGTGGGGCGGTGGGGCATCCTCCTGAAGGCTCCGTCGAGCCGCGGACCGGGTCGCGGAGGGAGCAGGGCCGCGGGACCGCGGGGTCCCCGCAGCTGGGGCGCCCCACGCCGGGGGCTGGGCTGGGGCCCGTTTCCGGCAGAGGGCCCGCCGCCTTTGTCAGGTGAGGCTCAGGTGAGCCGGGGCCGCCGGACTGGCCGAGCGCGCGTCCCCGGCACCGCGGCTACGCGGGCGGCGCGGCCGGAGGGCGCAGCCGGGGCGGCCGGGGAGCAGCAGGCCCTCCCGACGCCCCGCAGCCCCGACACCGACATCTCAGCTCGCGTCCAGCCGGCCTGCTTGCCGCCGGCGGGGAGCGCCAGGTGCGGGCGCCAGGTGTGGCAGGTGCTGCGCCCTGGGCGGGACCCCGGCGGCCGCGGCCCGTCTCCCCGTCTCCCCGCAGCAGGACCAGCGCGGTGGCGCGGCGCCTGCCGCCTGTGCGCAGGAGGTGCCGGGCCCCTGTGTCCTGGGCCTCGCGTGGGCACTTCCGGGACGACTGGGGGCTTGGTTCTCATCAGCAGGGGCGCGGGGATGGGGCCGCTCTACCCTGGGGGCGGATGGAGTAGGTGTGAACCTGAAAGCGGCTGTGTTTGGGGGTGAGGCTCTGTCTCCTCGTTGAGGGCGTCCAGTTACAAGTGTTGTTTTCCTCCCAGGGCACAATGGCAGCCACCGTCGGGACGCAGAGGAGGCTGGCCCGCTGGACCCTGCTGGCCGTTCTCGTGGCCGACCTGTTGGCACTGAGCGGTGTGTACCCCCGCAGGGGGGTGGCAGGAGGACCTGAGTGGAGGATAGTGATACGCAGAGGGACGGACCCCGGCCTTTTCCTTTGTCTTCCACTGTCTTGCTTTCTCCGTGGGGAGCGGTGCGTTCTCATTACAGAAGCCTCAGGAAGGTGGGGAAAGAAGGGCTAACTGGCAAGTCTGTTTCCCCTTCAGACATGCTGGCCGTGATGTCTGTGGACCTGGGCAGCGAGTCCATGAAGGTGGCCATCGTCAAACCTGGAGTCCCCATGGAGATTGTCTTGAACAAGTGAGGGCAGCCCCGGGCCAGGGGTGGGGGAGGAGGGCGTCTGGGCGCCAAGCGACGGTGTGTTCTTCCAGGTGCCCTTGAAGAAGAGCCTGGTGTTTGGGTGATGGGTTGTGTGTGTGATGCTGAGGCTCCTGGGTCCACACCCTGCTATAGGCGCCTGGGCCTCATGTCTCTTCCTCAGGGAATCCCGGAGGAAAACCCCCGTGACCGTGACCCTGAAAGAAAATGAGAGATTCTTTGGAGACAGTGCAGCAAGCCTGGTGAGCTGGCAGCCTCCCCTTCCCAGAGTGGCGAGCAGCTGAGCGGAGGGGCAGACCCGAGTCTGTTCCCGATCGGTCTCTGAGGGAAGAGGCAGGTGATGTTGCTTGGAGCCTACCGCTCTGTTCCTTCTTCCCCTCCTCTCAGGCCGTCAAGAATCCAAAGGCCACGCTGCGGTACTTCCTGCAGCTCCTGGGGAAGCAGGAGGACAACCCCCACGTGGCCCTTCACAGACACCGTTTCCCGGAGCACGAGTTAGGCGTCGACCCGCAGAGGCGGACTGTGCTCTTCCAGATTAGCCCGTGAGTGCTCCGCCGGGAGGTGGCCCCCCTTAGTGCCTGGCTGTTCTGCCTCTGACTCCCCCCTCCCCCCAGGCAGCTGCAGTTCTCACCTGAGGAGGTTCTGGGCATGGTTCTCAATTACTCCCGTTGCCTGGCTGAAGATTTTGCAGGTGAGTGGCCAAGGTGGGGCCAGTGGTGACCAGGTTCTCTAGGGTCTCAGATGGGGGCTCCCAGGGCGTATGTGGCTGTGTCTGAGACATTTTTGGTTATCCTGACGGGAGCTGCTACTGGCATTGAGTGAGTAGAGGACAGGGGTGTTGCCAGACATCCTCCAATGCCCAGGACAGCCCCGCCACAGAGAGGTATCCGTCTAGTCCAAAACGTCGACCGTGCCAAGACTGGGAAACCCTCGCCTCGCCTGCGGCGTGGAGCTGGCGTGAACCCTGCTGTATTGTCCTCTGTAGAACAGCCCATCAAGGACGCAGTGATCACCGTGCCAGCCTTCTTCAACCAGGCCGAGCGCCGGGCTGTGCTGCAGGCAGCTCGCATGGCTGGCCTCAAAGTGCTGCAGCTCATCAATGACAACACCGCCACCGCCCTCAGCTACGGTGTCTTCCGTCGGAAAGATATCAACAGCACTGCCCAGGTGAGCCAGGGAGGAGCTGCCGACCCGACATGCAGACTGGAGGATGGAGGCCACTTGGCTCATCTGGCATCTTGCTGGCACAGACCCCTCTCCGCCGCTGTCAGAGCACTGGGCTTTTAGTTGAGAGTTGATGCAGCCCCTGGAAGTGGGCGGGCACCCTGGTGTCGGATAAGGTGCCTGTGACAACTGGCTGGTGTCTTTACAGAACGTCATGTTCTATGACATGGGCTCGGGCAGCACCGTGTGCACCATCGTGACCTACCAGACCGTGAAGACGAAGGAGGCCGGGGTGCAGCCGCAGCTGCAGATCCAGGGAGTCGGGTGAGTGGGTGCTGGGAGGAAGGCTGCCTGCTGGGACCGCAGGTCGGGGTGTCCTCTGGGAGGGGCACCTGCTCCCAGCAGGAATGCTGTCCAGGTGAAGACTGTCAGTCAGTGCAGGGTACTCTGCCAACAAGCAGGGGGACGAGGGGGCAGGCAGAGTAGTTCGGGGAGGCTGAAAGTCAGGGAACCTACTGAGCTTCTAAGAAAACTTGAGGCTGCCCGGCCGGGGGGCTCAGTGGCTGAGCACTGACCCTGCACCGGGAGGTCGCCGGTGTGATTGCAGTCAGGGCACATGACAGGTTGTGGGCCCGATCCCCAGTGTGGGGCACGCAGGAGGCGGCCCATCCATGTTCTCTCTCATCCATGTTTCTATCTCTCCCTTTCCCACTTCCTCTTTGTATCTCTAAAATCCATTAAAAAATATATAAAAAAAAAAAATTCCCTAGGCTGTAGACCATATATAGGGTGTCAGATTCATCGTCTGTTCACCGTCTTGTAAATGTTAGTTGGCTTAAGTAACGTGTCACTGACATCATCCTGTTTCTTGAACTTCTGCTTTTCCATCCGTCTCTACTGCTAACACTAGTTCAAGCTGCCATCACCTGTCAGCTGTAGAATTCCGGAGACGCTCTCCTGCTTCCGCTGTGGGCTCCCTCCAGTTCTTTCCCCACATTGTTGCCACAGGTTTCTTTTCAAAATGCCAACCTGATTGTAACCAGTTTGTGTAAAAACCCTTCAGTGATGCCCTAGCCGGTTTTGCTCAGTGATTAGACCAATGAGTCACAGGTTCGATTCCCGTCAAGGGCACATACCTCGGTTGCAATTCGTCCCTGGCCCTGGTCGGGTCGTGTGGGAGGCAGCCACTCAATGTGTCCCTTTCTCGTCAATGTTTCTCTCTCTCTCCCTCCCACTCTATCTGGACAAAAATGGGAAAATGTCCTCAGGTGAGGGAAAAAACAAAACCCTTCAGTGGCTTCGAACCTTAACCTATAAGGCTGCATCCGTGCACCCCACGCCCCTGCAGCCCTGCGCCCTTGCACCCCGCACCCCTGCAGCCCTGAGCCCCTGCGCCCCTGCCTGCTCTTGGAGCTTCGGCCACACTTGGAATCGACTGCTCTCCCCCACCTCAGGTCTTGACACAGCCTGTCTCCTGTCTAGAATGCTTTTCCCTCTTCACTGCGTTAACTCCAGCTCCTCCAGGTTCAGTTTAAGCATCATTTCTCAGAACTTTCCCCAACGTCTCCAAACAGCTAGAAGGTCTCACGCAGGTTTCAGTGGCCTTGTCTGCCTCTCCTTTATGACACACGGGTGGTTCCAATTTCACATGTATTTGATTACTTAATTGCTAGATTGTAAACTCCTTGACCACAGGAACAATATCTTTTTCCTCTCAGAATTGTGCTTTCCCCGGAGACAAATACATAGTTGTCGCCTAGTAATTACAGTTGAATGAGTGGGTGGGGAACTGCGACTGTGAGGCGTCGTCCTGTGGAGGGAGAGTTGGGCTCCTGTGCAGATGAAGGGGCCTCATGGGTTCCTCCCACTTGTTCCCTTACCTTTCCTGACAGGTTTGACCGCACCCTGGGGGGCCTGGAGATGGAGCTCCGGCTGCGCGAGCACCTGGCTGGGCTTTTCAACGAACAGCGCAAGGGCCAGGGAGCGAAGGACGTGAGGGAGAACCCCCGGGCCATGGCCAAGCTTCTACGTGAGGCTAATCGAGTCAAAACTGTCCTGAGCGCCAATGCTGACCACATGGCCCAGGTGCCCACATGTAGCTGGTGGAGGGCAATACTCCTCCCTCGGAGGGTGGAGGACACCACTGTCAAATGAGGCTACTTGTGTCTGGTGTGGCCCATCGCTTCCCGTGCCCCCTGCCATCCTTCGGAGTCCTGTTCCCTTGGATTCTGGCCCGGCCGCCCAGGAGACGGCTGGGTGCGAACGCTGACACTCCTGTTCCCCAGATCGAAGGCCTCATGGACGACGTGGACTTCAAGGCAAAGGTGACTCGAGCGGAGTTTGAAGAGCTGTGTGCAGACCTGTTCGAGCGGGTGCCCGGGCCTGTGCAGCAGGCCCTGCAGAGTGCCAGCATGAGCCTGGTGAGCGGTGGGCGGAGTGGGCCGGGCTGCGGCAGGGAGTGGCCGGGTGGAGGGGCAGGGAGGAGGGACATTACAGGGAGTCGGTGCTGAGGAGAGGAGTCAGTTACATGCTGTCCCATCTCACATGGTTTCTCCCTCTGCAGGATGAGATCGAGCAGGTGATCTTGGTGGGTGGGGCCACTCGGGTCCCCAAAGTTCAGGAGGTGCTGCTGAAAGCTGTGGGCAAGTGAGTGTGGGGGCCAGGACGAGGGACTGAGCAGCTGGGAGGCTGAGAGGGGGACCAGGCCGGGAGTTGCAGGACAGACCCTGCTGAAGCTTGGGACTTCGACAGGGAGGAGCTGGGGAAGAACATCAATGCGGACGAAGCCGCCGCCATGGGGGCTGTGTACCAGGCAGCCGCGCTCAGCAAAGCCTTCAAGGTGAAGCCGTTCATGGTGCGCGATGCAGTGATCTACCCCATCCTGGTGAGTTAGCCTGTCTGATGGGCGACGTGCTCCCTCTCCCGCTCCAGGGGGGCTCCCTTCTGCCCCTTCAGTCTGTTTTTATGTTACTTCCCGTCGGTGTTTCTCACCCCTGACCCCAGAACCGCTCTGCCTCTTCCTTGTGCCCGCCGCTGCGCAGGTTGAGTTCACGAGGGAGGTCGAGGAGGAGCCTGGGGTCCACAGCCTGAAGCACAATAAGCGCGTCCTCTTCTCCCGGATGGGGCCCTACCCGCAGCGCAAAGTGATCACCTTCAACCGCTACAGCCACGACTTCAATTTCCACATCAACTATGGTGACCTGGGCTTCCTGGGGCCTGAGGATCTCCGGTGAGGGGGTGGGGGGGCAGGGTGGGAGCGCTGGGGAGGGGGCTTGGGGCCTGAGGGCTAAGCTAGGGGAAGCAGTCGGGGGGGGTTAGCCTCTTCTCCAGAGGGTGCTGCCTCCTGAGTGTGCCCCGAGGGAGGGCCTCCACCCCTGTGCTGTGAGGTCCAGGCTGGGGGCAGCTGGGCAGGTCCCCTGAGCTGCTCTCCTCCCAACCAGGGTATTCGGCTCCCAGAATCTGACCACAGTGAAGTTGAAAGGTGTGGGTGAGAGCTTCAGGAAGCACCCTGACTACGAGTCCAAGGGCATCAAGGCTCACTTCAACCTGGACGAGAGTGGGGTGCTCAGCCTAGACAGGGTGAGTGCCCAGGAGACCCTGTGCAGGGCGGGCCCCGGTCCCACCGCCCTGTTCCAGGACATGAGACATGGGAAGGGTGTGGGGCTGGGTAAATCTTGGCTCTAAGTGAAGTTAACCAGGGACTTGCCGTGGCCCTTCTCATAGCCTGTAAGTGCTTGTGGATGTTGTAAACTTCAGGGTCTGTACAACGGCCG
Source organism: Molossus molossus (assembly GCF_014108415.1). Taxonomy (NCBI): domain Eukaryota; kingdom Metazoa; phylum Chordata; class Mammalia; order Chiroptera; family Molossidae; genus Molossus; species Molossus molossus. The sequence continues at coordinate 12,309,962 of NW_023425348.1, read as the reverse complement.
AGGAGCCCTGGCTGGTTTGGCTCAACAGTTGGAGCATCAGCCTGTGGACCAGAGAGTTCCCGGTTTGGTTTCTGCTAGGGGCACATACCAAAAAAAAAATGGCCAAGGAAACCCCAGCTTTTTTTTTTTTTTTTTGCTAATCCTCATCCGAGGAATTTTTGTCCCGTTGATTTTTAGAGAGTAGAAGGGAGGAGGAGAGACAGAAACATCGATCGGCTGCCTCCCGCATGCCCCCTACTGGGGATTGAGCCCGCAACCCGGGCATTGAACTGGGACCTCTCAGTCCGTGGGACGACGCTCAGTCCACTGAGCCACACCGGCCGGGCTGGGCTAACACCTTTTGGGCCACGGTGTGGGAAATAACGGCCCATGCTGCTGTTGAGTGGAGAAGGGCAGGGCTCGGGGGCTAACAAGGAGCTGCGACCTTGTCCTCAGAGGACCCATGATCAAAGGGAGGAGGGTGACTCGATCCAAGAGCCTTTAGGAGAAGCAGGTGAAATCCAGCCCCACGTGGGAGTTGCGTGGGTGTCAGCAGACCCTGCCACGGGGGCAGCTTGGGAGGGTGGGTCCGCTGTGCACGCCTCATCCCGGACCCGTTTCAGGTGGAGTCTGTGTTCGAGACGCTGGTGGAAGACAGTCCAGAAGAGGAGTCGACTCTGACCAGTAAGATGGTGTGCACACGTGCATGCGTGTGTGAGGCCCGTGCGTGCGCGGGGAGGTGGGCAGGCCATCCCTTGAGTCGGAAGGCGGAGTCACTACTGCGACCCCTGATTCTCTGGCCTTTGTCACCCTAGAGCTTGGCAACACCATCTCCAGCCTGTTTGGAGGAGGCACCACGCCAGACACCAAAGAGAACGGCACCAGCACTGTCCAGGTGAGCCTGGGAGACGGGGTGCGGGGCAGGGAGTTGGGGTGCGTGTGCAAGCTGCCCTGTCCTCTCAGCCACGACGAGGCGTCGTACCCTGCTCTGTTCTGAGCTGTCCCTGTGCTGCTGCGGGCCAGATAGCCCAGTGCCCAGTCCATACGGTGGTCCTCTGTCCCTCCGAGCGCGAGCTCTCGGCTGCCGTGCTGGTCTTGCCCGAGGCCTGACTGCCTGGCGTGTGGCTGTGCAGGAGGAGGAGGAGAGCCTTGCCGAGGGGAGCAAGGATGAGCCTGGGGAGCCGGCGGAGCTCAGGGAGGAAGGCGAGGCCCCGCTGGACACCGCCCAGCCCCCACCTCCGGAGCCTAAGGGGAGTGTGGCCCCCGAGGGAGAGAAGGCCGCAGACAAAGAAAATGGGGGGAAGCCCGAGGCCCAGGTAAGTGCCAGGCTGAGCTCAGGCTGAGGGAGCGGGTGCCTGTTTCTCTTCCTCTCGGTCCCGGCCTGTGGAGTCCAGAAGGGCTCCTGACATCTTCCTCTCTCCCCACAGAAGCCAGGTGACAAGGGGGAGGCGGGGTCTGAGGGTGTCCCCCCAGCCCCAGAGGGAGAGAAGAAGCAGAAGCCCTCCCGGAAGCAGAGGATGGTGGAGGAGATAGGGGTGGAGCTGGCCGTCCTGGACCTTCCCGACTTGTCCGAGGACGAGCTGACCCGCTCAGCCCAGAAGTGAGTCCGGGCTGAGAGTGGGGCGGAGCCCGGGCCTCGGTGCCGCGCGCCCCCCTCACCCTGCCTCCGCCTCTGCCCGCAGACTTCAGGCCCTGACGGCGCGAGACCTGGAGAAGCAGGAGCGCGAGCAGGCCGCCAACAGCTTGGAGGCCTTCATCTTCGAGACGCAGGTGGGTGGGCGGGAAGCACCGCGCGGGGCCTGTGGGGCTGCCTGTGAGCCTGCCCTCACCCATGCCCCTGCGCCCCCAGGACAAGCTGTACCAGCCCGAGTACCAGGAGGTGTCCACGGAGGGGCAGCGTGAGGAGATCTCTGGGAAGCTCAGCGCTGCCTCCGCCTGGCTGGAGGACGAAGGCTTCGAGGCCACCACAGGGGTGAGGCCTCCCGGGACGGGGGTGGGCTGGCAGCTCTCCCTCCAGTCAGCAGGTGGGAGGAGCTGGGGTGAGGCCATGAGACCAGGTGCCGGGCTGGCTCCAGGGCTGCCCTGTCACCATCGTCCCCCCGCCCGCTCCCCGTCAGATGCTGAAGGAGAAGCTGGCCGAGCTGAGGAAGCTGTGCCAAGGGCTGTTCTTTCGGGTGGAGGAGCGGAGGAAGTGGCCCGAACGCCTGTCTGCCCTCGACAGCCTCCTCAACCATTCCAGCATGTTCCTCAAGTGAGCGGCCCTCCGCCCTTTCGTCCACACTGGCCTTGCCAAGCCCCCCCCCAGGTCTTCCTGGCTTCCCATCGGCTTCCCTCTCCCCGCCCCAGCCCCAGCCCCCACCCCTCCTGAGCGATAGTCTCCCCTCTGGCTTCCAGGGGGGCCCGGCTTATTCCAGAGATGGACCAGATCTTCACTGAGGTGGAAATGACAACCCTGGAGAAAGCCATCAACGAGACCTGGGTAACCCTGTGTGAACACGTACCGCGAACGGTACCGCGAACGGTATTGCGTGCACGCTCTGGGCTCAGCAGTCAAGCAGGGCCATTCTGACCAGGCCTGAGCAAGGGTCAGAGCCGAGAGCGGCCAGATGGGGGAGCCACAGAGCCTCCCTGGGAGGTTAGAGAAAGATCCTTGGAGGAGCTGGGGCGGGAGCTGGACTAGAAGTGGCCCAGGGTTTGAGGAGGTGAGGGCGGGCTCATGGGACGTAGAAGCAGCTTTGGGTATGAGAACTGTGGGCCACACTGAGTGAGGAGCAGGAACGGAACAGCCGGGGTCCAGCTGTCCTCAGTCACAGCAGGAGGATACAGCCAGAAATGGGTCGTTTTTTTTCATTCTCACCGGAGGATTTTTTATTCGTTTATCTTCAGGTAGAGAGGGAGGGGTAGGGGGAAGAGAGAGAGAGAGAAACATCATTGTGACTGAGACACATCGACTGGCTGCCCCCTGCACAACCTCGACCAGGGCCAGGATGAGCCGCACCTGCGGTCTGTGCCCTTGACCAGAATCAAACCAGCGACTCCTTGGTCTTCCGGCCGATGCTCTAACTGCTGAGCCAGACCGGCCAGGGCAGAAGTGTGTCGTTGAGCCTCCCTTGTGGAGAGCCTTGAGTGCCGTTCTGAGGAGTCTGCTCGCCATGTGGGTGGTCTGGGGTGTGGGGAAGGCCTGAGGCCAGAGCTGTCCACTGTCTCCATTGTCAGCTCTGAGCCTGTGCTGGCCTCGCCCACAGGCCTGGAAGAACGCAACGGTGGCCGAGCAGGCCAAGCTTCCCGCCACGGAGAAGCCCGTGTTGCTCTCCAAGGACATCGAGGCCAAGATGATGGCGCTGGACCGGGAGGTGCAGTATCTGCTCAGCAAGGCCAAGTTCGCCAAGCCCCGGCCCAGGCCCAAGGACAAGAACGAAACCCGGCCCGAACCTCCGCTCAATGCCAGTGCCCAGAGCGAGAAGGTCGTCCTCCCGCCAGGTGAGGGCAGGTCCTGGCTCGGAGCTGCTGGGCAGGGAGGCCCCTCCCTGCGGCGACTGCAGTTCTCTCGTTTCCCTGCAGGCCACGCTGAAGACGCAGAGCCTGTCTCCGAGCCCGAGAAGGAGACGCGTGAGTGGGGAGACTGGGAACATGGACATTGCGTAGCCTGGGGCTTGGCAGACTGGCGTGCAGAGACCGCGCGCGGCCCGCAAACCCTGCGTGTGGCCTCCAGCTCTCGCCAGCCCCTCCACGGCCCTCCCGTCTGCAGACACTGACGGACGATTCTTCCCCAAAGCAGGGTCCGAGCCAGCAGATGCGGAACCTCTGGAGTTAGAAGGTCCTGGCGCAGGTGAGGGCGGGGCTGGGGTGCGCCAGGAAGCTGGGTAGGATCGGGGGTGTCTGCACGGAGCGCAGCGTTCGCCTCCACCTCATCCGCTGTCGTCCCTTTGCCTCCCCGACTCCCAGCAGAACCTGAGCAGAAGGAGCAGCCCGCCGGACAGAAGCCAGCTCCGAGGAACGATGAGCTGTGACCCTGCCTTCCAGCCCCCCCCGCCCTTCTCCTGCCACCTCTATTTATTAAACACAGGGCTGGGGCGGGGCTAGTCCTGTCCGCAGAGGCTCCAGTTCCTTCTCTCACTGGTGACTGGCGGTGTGGATAAGGGGAAGGACGGGACACTTACCAGCTCCTTCCAGAGTAGAGCTGTGGTTACGAAGGAAATTGTTCTGTTCCCCCATCCCATGCCCCGGCCCTGTACCTATCCAGGCCCTAAATTGGGGAAAGTCACTCTTATGTCTTAATTGTCTGGGCAGATGAGAGAGTGGCCGTCGCTGGTGGGCAGGCCTGTAGTAGAAGGATGTCCTCGTCTGACCATTCCTGTCCCCTTTCCTCCCACGTGAAATCCTTGTCAGAGCGCAGTGTCTCGAGTCTTGGTGGCCAGGTGTGCTTTCCGAGTGCCTGTTCACGCTCCCCTCCGAGTGTCCTTCCTTCCCTGCAGCTTGGGTGCTGGGCTCCTTTCCTCCGGGTGTCCTGGCAGGCCGTTGTGGCTCAGTAGCCTGTGCCCAGGGCCCTGTCTGCCGGGCGGAAGTAAATCTCGGCGGTTCACCCTCACGTACGCCTGGTGGCCAGAGTAGACGGAGAGGGGGAGGGAGTGCAGCCACCTCCTCAGGAGTGAGCCTGTGAAAGCCCCGTAGCTCCCCCCTTGGACGGCCCAGGGCGGCCATGTGGAGTGGCGGGCGTGGGGTGCCAGCATCCTGCCAGCCCCGGCCACCTGCCTCTTCGCACAAGCCTGGTCCTCTGTGTCCCTTTGCTGCCTGCCCCTCCTCTCCTGCCGGTCTGCCCTCGGACAGCCTTTCCCTCACCCTGCACCCTGGGCTGACAAAGTGTGCTTTCTACTGTGAGTCCCTGTCCCGGCCCTCGGCAAGGAGCATGGTGTGAATGTGAGAACAACACGTTCGAGGCAGGCTTGTGGGGAGGAAGGGGCTGGGCTGGGCCTTGGGCCACTGACTGGCGCTGGGGAGCCTGTCCCCCAGGACTCTGTCTGGTAGGGGCCAGGGCTACACCTCAGTTCCTATAGCAAAGGGGACCTGGTCCTGTCTGTCTGTCCCTTTTTTTTTTTTTTGCCACATTGGCAGAAATGAGACCTGAGGGTCCCCCCGTCCTGTATGTCTGAGTTCTTTCAATAGCATTTGAGACTGGTTGGGCAGGTCTGACTTAAATTGTACTTTGCTCCGTTGTTAATTGAGAAACTTTCAATAAAATATTATTTTCTACAGTTTTTGTGCTGTTTTTTTTGTTGTTGTTGTTAATGTCATTGTTTATTCTTCTGTTAGCTGATACTTGTTTTTTTCTTTATTGATTTCTAGAGAGAGAGGAAGGGAGAGGGAGAGAGCGACAGAAACATCGATGAGAGAGAACATTGATTGGCCGCCTCCACGCCCCCCCACTGGGGATCAGGCCCACAACGTGGGCATGTGCCCTGACCGGGAATCAAACCAGTGACCTCTTGGTGCAGGGGTTGACGCTCAACCACTGAGCCACGCCAGCTGGACTACACGTATATATTTAACATAAGCATCTCATTAACAATCTTTGAGTATAAAAGTACTGAGCTTTATAATATCTACTATTTTTAAAGAGTTGATTTTTGAGCCATCTAGTTCCCATCCTCGAGTGGGCATTATTAACTTTGTGATACACTGAATAGATACACCACCGATCACTTAAACTTGATTATTACATACCTAGTGTTTCTGCATTTTTTTTCTTTTTTTAGAGTGGGTGGGAGGGAGGGGGAGAGAGAAGGAAACATCCATTGGTCGCCTCCTGCACAGAGACTCTGACTGGGACCAGGGGTCAAATCCACAACTGAGGTACGTGCCCTTGACCGGAAGTTGAACCCATGACTCTGGTCTGGGTTGATGCTCTAACCGCTGAGCAAAACCAGCCAGGGCTCTTGTTAAACATTTTTAATGGTCTTGAAGATATTTTTAAAATTTATCTTCATTGTTGAAAGTATCACAGATGTACCCCTACCTCCCCCACTGACCTCCTTCACCCCACTCCCTTCTCCCCACAGGCCTTCACTACATTATTGTCTGTGTTCGTGGGATATGCATATATGCATATAAGGTCTTTTTTTAATCCTCACCTGAGGATATTTTTCCATTGATTTTTTAGAGTGGGAGGAAGGGGGAGAGAGAGAGAAACATTGATGTGAAAGGGACACATCGATTGGTTGTCTCCTGCACAACCCTGACCAGTGCTGGGGATCAAATCTGCAACCCAGGTACATGGTCTTGACTGGGAATCGAACCCAAGACCCTTCAGTCACAGGCTGATGCTCTAACCACTGAGCAAAACCAGCCAGGGCTACATATAAGTTCTCTGGTTAATCTCTTTCCACCCCACCCCCCACCATTCCCTCTGAGATTCATCCGTCTGTCCCCTGCTTCCACGTCTCTGGATCTATTTTGTTTTTTTTGTTTTTGTTTTTGTTTATTTTATTTATTTGTTTTATCCTCACCTGAGGACATTTTTCTATTTTTTTTTGTTCAGATAGAGTGGGAGGGAGAGGAAGAGAGAGAGAGAAACATCGATGTGAAAGGGACACATCGAGTGGCTGCCACCCACACAACCCAACCAGGGCTGGAGACAAACTGCAATCGAGGTACGTGCCCTTAGCGGGAACTGAACCCGGGTCTCTCTGGACCGCAGGCTGATGCTCCAACCACTGAACCAAACCGGCCAGGGCTGGATCTATTTTATTCATCAGTATGTTTTGTTCATTAGATTCCACATAAGTGAGATCATGTGATACTTGTCTTTCTCTGACTGGCTTATTTCACTTAGCATAATACTCTCCAGGGCCCTCCATGCTGTCTCAAAGGGTAGGAGATCCTTCTTTCTTACAGCTGCATAGTACTCCACTGTGTACATGTACCACAGCATGTTTATCCATCATCTACTGATGGGCACTTGGGCTGTTTCCAGATCTTAGCTATTGTAAATAGTGCTGCTATGAACATGGGGGTACATATATATATTCTTTCTGATTGGTGTTTCAGGCTTCTTAGGATATATTCCTAGAAGTGGGATCACTGGGTCAAATGGCAGTTCCATTTTTAATTTTTTGAGGAAACTCAATAGTGTTTTTCATAGTGTCTGCACCAGTCTGCATTCCCACCAGCAGTGTACTAGAGTCCCCTTTCTCCACACCCTCACCAGCACTTGTTGTTTGATGATTTGTTGATGGCGGCCATTCTGGCAGGTGTGAGGTGACACCTCATTGTCGTTTTAGTTTGCATCTGTCTGTCGATTAGTGATGTTGGGCATTTTTTCATGTATCTATTGGCCATATATGAAGGAAATGAAGGAAATCAGTCCTTAGTCTATCAGTTGTAGATATACCTTACCCAGTTTATATTTTTACTTTGTATGTGATCTTTATTACAAGGAAATTTATTTTAGGTAGAACTTATCAATGTATTTTGTATAACTTTAGGTGTATGTTATACTTAGAACCCAGCAATTCCTCTTCTGGGTATTTATCCAAAGAAACCCAAAACATTAAACTGCAAAGATGCTGGCATCCACATGTTTATTTGCAATAGCCAAGTGTCCACCAATAGGCAAATGGATAAAGAAGCTGTGGTGCATATATATAATGATATGACTCAGTCATCAAAAAGAATGAAATCTTGCCATCTGCAACATCATGGATGGACCCAGAGGGTATAGTATTGAGGGAAATGAATCAGACAGAAGGACTAATGCCAGATGATGTCATATGTGGAATCTAAAAAGCAAGCAGAACAGAAACGGACTAGTAGATACAGAACATTCTGACAGTTGTCAGATGGGAGGAGGATTGGGGGGGTTGGTGAAAAGGATGAAGGGATTAAGAAGTACATATTAGCCCGGCCAGTGTGGCTCAATGGTTGAGGGTCAACACCTGCACCAAGAGGTTGCTGGTTCGATTCCCGGTCAGGGTACATGCCTAGGTTGTGGGTCCGATCCCCAGTAGGGGGCATGCAGGAGGCGGCCAATTGATGTTCTCTCTCATCAATGTTTCTTTCTCCCTCTCCATCCCTCCCATTCTATCTGTAGACAAATGGAAAAATATCCTCGAGTGAGGGTTCAAAAAAAAAAGTACAAATTGGTTGTTGCAGAAGAGTCACGGGGATGTAAAGTACAGCACGGGGAATATAGCCAATAACACTGTGGGTACTAGATTTATTGGGGTGATCACTTGTTAAGTTCTATAAATGTCTAATCACGCAGTTGTACACCTGAAACTAATATAATATTGTACATCAACTGTAATTGAAAACAAAAAGTTATTGCCCTGGCCGGTTTGGCTCACCGCTTAGAGAGTCGGCCTGCGGTCCAGAGAGACCCAGGTTCAGTTCCCGCTAAGGGCATGTACCTCGGTTGCAGTTTGTCCCCGGCCCTGGTTGGTTGTGCGGGTGGCAGCCACTCGATGTGTCCCTTTCACATCGATGTTTCTCGCTTTCTCTTCCTCTCTCCCTCCCACTCTATCTGAACAACAAATGGAAAAAATGTCCTCGGGTGAGGATAAAAAAAAGAAAAGAAAATAAAAACTTATTTTTAAAAAAAGAGTGAAACCCTGGCCGGTTTGGCTCAGCGGTTAGAGCGCCAGCCCACGGACCAGAGTCCCAGGTTCGGTTCCCACTAAGGGTATGTTACCTCGGTTGCAGTTTGTCCCTGGCCCCGGTTGGGGTCGTGTGGGTGGCAATCAGTCGATGTATCTCTCTCGCATCAATGTTTCTCTCTCTTTCTCCCCCTCCCACTCTGTCTGAAGATAAAATGTAAAAATATCCTGGGGTGAGGATTTAAAAATAAATAAATAACTAAACTGCCGACTTTGGATAATAGTGATGTGTCCATGTAGGTTCGATTGCAACAACTATACCAGTCTGGTGGGAGATGTTGATGGTGGGGGGAGGCTGTGCATGTGTGTGACCAGGAATATATGGGAGCTCTCTATACGTTCCACTCAGTTTTTCTGTGAACCAAAAACTGCTGTAATATATAAAATCTATCACACACACACACACACACACACACCCCAACACACCGAAACTTGTGGGCGTCAGTGGAAGCCATGCACAGAGGGAACTCTGCAGCATAAAAAGAGAAAAAAAAGTCAACAATCTAATTCCACATCTTAAGGAAATAGAAAAACAAAAGTAAAATAATCTGCCCTGGCCGGTTTGGCTCAGCGGTTAGAGCGTCGACCTGCGGTCCGGAGAGACCCGGGTTCGGTTCCCGCTAAGGGCACGTACTTCGGTTGCAGTTTGTCCCCGGCCCTGGTTGGTCTTGCGGGTGGCAGCCACTCGATGTGTCCCTTTCACGTTGATGTTTCTCTCTCTCTCTCCCTTCCTCTCTCTCCCTCCCACTCTATAAAAAAAAAAAAAAAGTAAAATAATCTGCCCTGGCCTGTTTGGCTCAGCGATTGAGCATCGGCCTACAGATGAGAGAGTCCCGGGTTCGGTTCCCACTAGGGGCACGTACTACACACACACAAAAAAGTTAAATAATCTAAATGTAACAGATGAAAGGAAATAATAAAATTTAAAGCAGAGTTAAACAAATAGACAATAGAAAAAATTGAGAAAAATCGGTGAAGCAAAAATAAATCTTCGATAAGATCAACAATTGACAGATCTTTAGATAAATTGACTAAAATATAAAATAGAAGATTCAAGTTACGAAAATTAGAAATTAAAGAGGGGACATCACTACTAACTTCACAAAAACAAGAGAATTGTAAGAGAACATTATGAGTAACTGTAGGTCAAGAAAGTGGATAATCTAGATGAAATGTACAAATTACTAAAACCACACACTACCAAAACTGAATCAAGAAGAAACAGAAAATCTTAATAGATCTACAGGCTTGAAGAGATGGAGTCTATAATCAAAAACCTCCAACAAAGAAAACCCCAGGACCAGATGCCTTAATTGATGAATTCTGCTAAACACTTAAGGAATTAACACCAATCCTCCTCAAACTAGTCCCAAAAATTGAGCAGAAGGGAACACTTTCTAACTCATTCTATGAGGCAAGCATAGCCTGGTACGATTCTAGAACAGAATACTACATCCCTGGCCAGTTTGGCTCAGTGGTTGAGCGTCGATCTGTGGACCAGAGAGTCCTGGGTTTGGTTCCCGCTAGGGGCATGTACCACAAAAAAAGAGAGAGAGAGAAAACCAGATATAAATCCCTTATGAAAAAAGAGGCAAAAATCCTTAAAAAACAAAACTAGCAAACTGAATTTAGCAGCATATCATTTAAAAGAATGATATGGCCCTGGCCAGTTTGGCTCAGCGGTTGGAGCGTCGGCCTGTGGTCCCGAGAGACCCGGGTTCGGTTCCCGCTAAGGGCACGTACCTCGGTTGCAGTTTGTCCCCGGCCCTGGTTGGTCGTGCAGGTGGCAGCCACCCTATGTGTCCCTTCACATCGATGTTTCTCTCTCTCTCTCTCCCTCCCGTTCTATCTGAACAAAAAATGGAAAAATGTCCTCGGGTGAGGATAAATAAATAAATAAATAAACAAACAAACAAACAAACAAATAAAAGAATGATATGCCATGACCAAATGAGACTTAGCCCAGGTGAAATTCGATCAGTGTAATACATCATATTAATAAGATGAAGGAAAAACACATGCTCATTTCAACTGGTGCAGAAAAAGCATTTGACAAAATCTATCACCTTTCCATGATTAAAAAAACAAACAGCCCGGCCAGTGTGGCTCAGTGGTTGAGCGTCAACCCTGCACCAAGAGGTTGCTGGTTTGATTCCTGGTCAGGGCACATGCCCAGGTTGCAGGCTTAATCCCCAGTAGGGGGAGTGCAGGAGGCAGCGGACTGTTATTTCTCTCTCACATCAATGTTTTGTTTTTTTTTTATTTGTTTATTTTTTATCTTTATTGTTGGATGTATTACATATGTTCCTCATTTTTCCCCCATTGACCCCCGCGTCCCTGCTCCTGCCCCCCTCCCGCCTTTTCCCACACTGTTCTCTGTGTCCATTGGTTATGCATATAAGTTCTTTGGTTTACTTCTTCCCACCCCGTCAACCCCTTTCCCTTTGAGGTTTGTCAATTTAGCAATGAATTTGTACTTCTTAATCCCTTCACCTTTTTTACCCATTCCTCCAACACCTTCCCATCTGGCAACCAACAAAATGTTCTCTGTATCTATGAGAATGTTTCTATTCTGCCTGTTCATTTGGTTTGTAGATTCAATTGTCGATATATATTTATTGACATTTTGTTTGTTCACATATTTTATCTTTTTCTTCAAAAAGACCCTTCATCATTTCATATAATAACGGTTTGGTGGTGATGAACTTCTTTAGCTTTTCCTTGTCTGGGAAAGTCTTTATATGGCCATCGATTCTAAATGACAGCTTTGCAGGAGAGAGTAATCTTGATTGTAGGTTCTTGCTTTTCATCACTCTGAATATTTCTTGCCACTCCCTTCTGGCCTGCAAAGTTTCTTTTGAGAAATCAGCTGACAGCCTATGGGAACTCCCTTGTAGGTAACTAGCTGCCTTTCTCTTGCTGCTTTTAAGATTCTCTCTTTGTCTTGAACCTTTTGCATTTTGATGATACTGTGTCTTGGTGTGGGCCTCTTGGGGTTCATCTTGTTTGGGACTCTCTGTGCTTCCTGGACTTGTATGTCTGTTTCCTTCACCAATAAATAAATAAATAAATAAATAAATAAATAAATAAATAAATAAATGAATGATATGCCATCATTGTTTCAAACAGGTTTTTTATTTCTTTTTTATTTATTTATTTATTTTTTTTAATTTTTTTTTATTATTATTATATTTATCCTCACCCGAGGACATTTTTCAATATTTTGTTCAGATATAGTGGGAGGGAGGGAGAGAGAGAGAGAGAGAGAGAAACATCGATGTGGAAGGGACACATCGAGTGGCTGCCAGCTGCACGACCCAACCAGGGCCGGGGACAAACTGCAACCGAGGTACGTGCCCTTAGCGGGAACTGAACCCGGGTCTCTCCAGACCGCAGGCCGACGCTCTAACCGCTGAGCCAAACCAGCCAGGGCGGTTTTTGATTTTTTGATTTCTTGTTCTCTCTCTTCTCCTTCTGGCACCCCCAAGATGGGAATGTTGGCATGCTTGAAGTTGTCCCAGAGGCTCCTTACACTATCCTCATTTTTTTGGATTATTTTTCTTTCTGCTGTGCTGATTGGGTGTTTTTTGCTTCCTTATATTACAAATCGATGGTTTGCTTCTTGGCTTTACCTACTCTACTATTGAATCTGTGTAAATTATTCTTTATTTCAGTTTTAGTGCCTCCTTCATTTCTGACTGTTTTTTTTTTTTTTTATGCTCTTGAGGTTCTCACTAAGTTCATTGAGCATCCTTATAAGCAGTGTTTTAAACTCAGCATCTGTTAGGTTGCTTATCTCCATTTCACTTAGTTCTTTTCCTGGAGATTTTTTCTGTTCTTTCATTTGGGAACTGTTTCTTTATCTCCTCATTTTGGCTGCCTCTCTGTGTTTGTTTCTGTGTATTACTTAACGAGAGGTATGGGGCTCTCTGAGACCAGATGCTGCTTGTTTGAAAGAATTTAGGAAAACCTGAACCAGGATCCAAGACAGGCCAATCCTATGGTTAAGCAAGTGGCAACAGTTTGGGTGGGCTTGAAAATTGGGTGGGGCAGGGCCTCAGGGGGTCACCAGGGCAGGGCTACCAGTGTGAGCCAGCGTGCTGGAGTCCCAGATATGGGGGCATCTGCCGCCCCAGGGAAGGGCTCACCAAAGGAACAAATGCCTCCGACAGCACATCTGTCCTGGAGAAAGCCCCCTCTCCAGCCCTCGCTCCAGTGCCAAACAGCTCAGTTCTCCCCTGTGTGTCTCTGGTGCCCCTCGAGCTGCCTCCCCTCCGAGCTCAGAGGGAGAGAGTCCGATAAGTCCGTGCGCGGGCCCTTTAAGGAGCTGCCTGGGGCTCCAGCCGCCTCAGCCTCCCTGAGCCTCAGTTCCCGCTGGTTTTCCAGCCAGAAGTGATGGGGACTCTCTTCCTGGCACTGGGACCCTGAGCGGGGCGCCTGGTGTGGGACGGGGACCCCTCAGTCCTCAGGGAGGACCTTCCCAGCCGAGGTGTCTCCTGATTTTATCCGCCACCCGTGGGTGTGGGACCAGCCCCTCCGCCCTCCTCCCAGTCCCGATGCGGCTGCTGCTTTAACCCGTAGCCGTAGGGCTCCCTCCAGCTCGGGGTCAGGGGCTCTGAGGACGGCTGTTCTGTAGTTAGTTGTCACTGATGTGGTTGTGGGGGGCCGGACACCGTGTTACCTCCCCGCCGTCCTGACCGGAAGTCCCTCCCCATGCTTTTCTTCACATCATTGTTTCTGTCTCTCTCTCCCTTTCTGTCTCTCTAAAAAAAATCCATAAAAAATAATAAATAAATATATATTTTTATTTTATTTATTTATTTTTATCTTTATTGTTGAATGTAGAATGTATTACAGATGTTCCACATTTTTCCCCCATTGACCCCCTCCTCCCCACTCCCGCCCCCCTCCCGCCTTTTCCCACACTTTTGTCTGTGTCCATTGGTTATGCATATAAGTTCTTTGGTTTATTTCTTCCCACCTCCCCAACCCCTTTCCCTTTGAGGTTTGTCAGTCTAGCAATGAATTTGTGCTTCTTTTTTTTTTTAGTTTTTGTTCAGATAGAGCAGGAGGGAGGGAGAGAGAAAGAGAGAGAGAGAGAAACATTGATGTGAGAGAGACACATCGAGTGGTTGCCACCCACAGGACCCCAACCAAGGCCAGGGACAAACTGCAACAGAGGTACATGCCCTTATCGGGGGCCGAACCCGGGTCTCTCTGGACCGCAGGCCGACACTCTAACCGCTGAGCCAAACGGCCAGGGCAATGAATTTGTACTTCTTAATCCATTCACCTTTTTCACCCATTCCCCCAACCCCCCTCCCATCTGGCAACCAATAAAATGTTCTCTGTATCTACGAGAATGTTTCTGTTCTACCTGTTCATTTTGTTTGTAGATTCCATTGTCGATAGATATGTATTCATTGCCATTTGGTTTGTTCATATAGTTTATCTTTTTCTTCAATAAGACCCTTCATCATTTCATATAATGGTTTGGTGGTGATGAACTCCTTTAACTTTTTCTTGTCTGGGAAAGTCTTTATATGGCCATCAATTCTAAATGACAGCTTTGCAGGATAAAGTAATCTTGGTTGTAGGTTCTTGCTTTTCATCACTCTGAATATTTCTTGTCACTCCCTTCTGGCCTGCAAAGTTTCTTTTGAGAAATCAGCTGACAGCCTTATGGGAACTCCCTTGTAGGTAACTAGCTGCCTTTCTCTTGCTGCTTTTAAGATTCTCTCTTTGTCTTGAACCTTTTGCATTTTGATGATGATGTGTCTTGGTGTGGGCCTCTTGGGGTTCATCTTGTTTGGGACTCTCTGTACTTCCTGGACTTGTATGTCTGTTTCCTTCACCAAGTTAGGAAAGTTTTCTGCCATTATTGTTTCAAACAGGTTTTCGATTTTTTGTTCTCTCTCTTCTCCTTCTGGCACCCCAAGATGCGAATGATGGCACGCTTGAAGTTGTCCCAGAGGCTCCTTACACTATCCTCATTTTTTTGGATTCCTTTTTCTTTTTGTTGTTCTGATTGGGTTTTTGCTTCCTTATATTTCAAATCGATGGTTTGCTTCTTGGATTTACATACTCTACTAGTGAATCTTTGTAAATTATTCTTTATCTCAGTTAAAGCCTCTTTTGTTTCTAACTGTGCATCGATCATTTCTGACTGGTCCTTTTTTATGCTCTTGAAGCCCTCACTAAGTTCGCTGAGGTGCTCACTAAGTTCATTGAGCATCCTTATAAGCAGTATTTTGAACTCAGCATCTGTTAGGTTGCTTATCTCCATTTCGCTTAGTTCTTTTCCTGGGGTTTTGGTCTGTTCTTTCATTTGGGACCTGTTTCTTTGTCTCCTCATTTTCGCTGCCTCCCTGTGTTTGTTTCTGTGTATTACTTAACGAGTGGTATGGGGCTAGCTGAGACCAGATGCTGTTTGTTTGAAAGAATTTAGGAAAAACCTGAAGCAGGATCCAAGACAGGCCAATCCTATGGTTAAGCAAGTGGCAACAGCTTGGGTGGGCCTGAAAGTTGGGTGGGGCGGGGCCTCAGGGAGTCAGCAGGGCGGGGCTACCAGTGTGAGCCAGGTTGCTGGAGTCCCAGATATGGGGGCATCTGCCGCCCCAGGGAAGGGCTCACCAAAGGAACAAAGGCCTCTTACAGCACGTTTGTCCCCGAGAAAGCCCCCTCTCCAGCCCTCGCTCCAGTGCCAAACAGCTCAGTTCTCCCCTGTGTGTCTCTGGCGCCCCTCGAGCTGCCTCCCCTTCAAGCTCAGAGGGAGTGAGTCCGAGAAGTCCGTGCGCGGGCCCTTTAAGGAGCTGCCTGGGGCTCCAGCCGCCTCAGCCTCCCTGAGCCTCAGTTCCCGCTGGTTTTCCAGCCAGAAGTGATGGGGACTCTCTTCCTGGCACTGGAACCCTGATTGGGGCCCCTGTGCGGGAGCCTCCTGATTTTATCTGCCACCCGTGGGTGTGGGACCAGCCCCTCCGCCCTTCTCCCAGTCTCGATGCAGCTACTTTAATTCCGTAGCTGTAGGTCTTCCATTCATCTTGATTTCAGGCAGTTTTGAATGATGGCTGTTCTGTAGTTTAGTTGTAACTTGGATGTGGTTGTGGGAGGACGCGATACTGCGTTTACCTCCCCGCCATCTTGACCGGAAGTCCATAAATATATATTTTTAAAAAACACACAACTAGGAATAGAAGGGGATTATCTCAATGTAATGAAGGCCATATATATAAAACCCACAGCAAACATCATACTCAATGATGAAAGACTGAACGCTTTTTTCTCTAAGATCAAGAATAAGGCAGATGTTCATTTCATCACTTCTACTTAACAATATAGCACTATAATTCTATCTAGCCAGAGCAATTAGGAAAGAAAAAGAAATAGAAGGCATTCAAATTTGAAAGGAAGAAAACTCTCTCTGTGCACAGATGACTTGATCTTATATGGAGAAACCCTGAAGAACCTACAGAATATCTGTTAGCGCTAACAAATTCAACAAAGTTGCAAGATACTAAATCAACACTCAAAGATCAGTTGTATTTCTATCCATGGACAATGCACAAACCAAAAAGGAAATTAACAAGACAATTCCATTTACAATAGCACCAAAAATAATAGAATACTTAGGAAAAATGTAACCAAGAAAACACAGACGTGTGCAGTGAGAACCACGAAACCTGCAAGAAATCAAACAGGACTTCCTGTCAGGACAGCAGGCAGGTAACCCCGGCCGCCCCTCCTCCCACAGCCACATCAAAGTTACAACTAAACTGCAGAACAGCCGTCCTTCAGAACCACCTGACACCGAGCTGAGTGGAAGTCCTACAACTACAAGAAGAACCACATGGAGACGGGTAGGAGGGCGGAGGCAGACCAACTGGTCCCACACCCACGTGTGGCAGATAAAAATCAGGAGGACACCTTGGCTGGGAAGGTCCTCCCTGAGGACCGAGGGGTCCCCGTCCCACAACAGGCTCCCAGCTCAGGGTCCCAGTGCCAGGAAGAGAATCCCCATGATTTCTGGCTGGAAAACCAGCAGGAACTGAGGCTCAGGGGGGCTGAGGCTACCAGAGCCCCAGGCAGTTCCTCTTAAAGGGCCCACACACAGACTTACTCAGACTCACTCCCTCTGGGCTCCAGTGTTGGGGAGGCAGCTTGAAAGGCATCAGAGACATGCAGGGAAGAACTGAGTTGTTCGGCATCGGGGCAAGAGCTAGAGACGCTTTCTCTCGGACAGATGTGCTGGCAAAGGCCCTTGTTCCTTTGGTGAGCCCTTCCCTGGGGTAGCAGACAGCTGCCATATCTGGGACTCCAGCAACCTGGCTCACAGTGTTTACCCCGCCCTGGTGATTCCCTGAGGACCCGCCCCACCCAAATTTTGGGCGCACCCAAGCTGTTTCCATGGCGTTACTGTAGTTGGCCTGTCTTGGCTCCTGCTTCAGATTTTCCTAAATTCTCTCAAACAAGCAGCATCTGGCTTCATTGAGCCCTATAATTCTTGCTAAGGGGCCCCAGGCCTGGCACTAGGAGCAGCCACCTTTGGTTCACAACTTGGCTTTGCTTGGGCACCTCCAAGCCCAGCATAAGAAGCAGCCATCTTCAGACTGATCTGTAGCTTATGCCGGGTGGACAGGGTAGAACACAGGGAGAGGCTGACCTTGCCCCAGAGCCAGCACACCCAGTGGACAGCTTCACACCATATCGAACACCACCACCCAACCACCTCCACAGGTGACACACTCAGTGAGCGAACTCAGTGGGTACCAGAGCCCTGATGAAGTAAGTCTTGCTCTGTGTGGTGGGCCCTACACAGCTGATCCTCCAAGGAAGTCAGGGGCCAGTGGTCAGTGGGCACAGCCAGTTCTTGCAGCTGATCAGCCTGAGTAAATCCCTCCCATTGATGTGCCAACAGAAGGTGTACAGTTCACACTAGGGGTGCACATTGAGGGTCCAGCTGGGGTGATCAGGGAGGCTGTGCTACTGGACCCTACAGGATACCTACAACAATAGGCCACCCTACAAAGCCTAGGAGACATAGCAGCTCTACCTAATACATAGAGTCAAACACAGAGAAGCAGCCAAAATGAGGAGACAAATATGTCCCAAATGAAAGAACAGAACAAAATTCCAGGAAAAGAACTAAACAAAATGGAGATAAGCAATCTAACAGATGCAGAGTTCAAAACACTGGTTATAAGGATGCTCAAGAACTTAGTGAGACCTTCAGGGAACTTAAGGAGAACTCCAAGGAACTTAGTGAGAACATCAACAACATAAGAAAGGACGGGTCAGAAATGAAGGAGGCACTAACTGAAATAAAGAATACTTTAGCCCTGGCCGGTTTGGCTCAGCGGTTAGAGCATCGGTTGGCGGTCCTGAGAGACCCAGGTTCGGTTCCCGCTAAGGGCATGTACCTCGGTTGCAGTTTGTCCCTGGCCCTGGTTGGGTCGTGCGGGTGGCAGCCACTCAATGTGTCCCTTTCATGTTGATGTTTCTCTCTCTCTCTCTCTCTCTCTCTCTCTCTCTTCCTCTCTCTCCTTCCCGCTCTGTCTGAACAAAGAATGGAAAAATGTCCTCAGGTGAGGATAAACAAAAAAGAGAATACTTTATATTGCCTGGTCGGTGTGGCTCAATGGTCGAACATCAACCCCCATCACTAAGAGGTCACCTGTTGAATTCCTGGTCAGGGAACATGCCCAGGTTGTGGGCCAAATTCCCAGTGGGGGGCATGCAGGAGGCAGCCAATCAATGTTCTCTCTCATTGATGTTTCTATCTCTCTCTCCCCTTGTCTCTAAAATCAATAAAAAAATAAAAATAAAAATAAAAGAATAATTTGCAGGGAATCAATAGTAACATAGGTGAAGCCAAGAAGCAAACCATTGATTTGGAAGATAAGGAAACAAAAAACACCCAATCAGAACAAGAAAAAGAAAAAGAATCCCCAAAAATGAGAATAGTGTAAGGAGCCTCTGGGACAACTTCAAGCATACCAACATTTGCATCATAGGGGTCCCAGAAGGAGAAGAGAGAGAGCAAGAAATTGAAAACCTTCTTGAAAAAATAATGGCAGAAAACTTCCCTAACTTGGTGAAAGAAACAGACATACAAGTTCAGGAAGCACAGAAAGTCCCAAACAAGATTAACCCAAAGAGGTTCACACCAAGACAAATATCATAAAAACGCCAAAGGTTAAAGACAAAGAGAGGATCTTAAAAGCAGCAAGAGAAAAGCAGTTAGTTACCTACAAAGGAGCTCCCATAAGACTGTCAGCCGATTTCTCAATGGAAACTTTGCAGGCCAGGAGGGAGTGGCAAGAGATAGTCAAAGTGATGAAAAGTAAGGACCTACTCCCAAGATTATTCTATCTTGCAAAGCTGTCCTTTAGAATCAATGGACACATAGTTTCTCAGACAAGAAAAAGCTAAAGGAGTTCATCACCACCAAACCAATATTATATAAAATGTTGAAGGGTCTTCTGGAAGGAGAATAAGTACAAAAATATGAACAATAAGATGGCAATAAATACATATCTATCAACAATTGAATCTATAAACAAAATGAGCAAGCAGAACAGAAACAGACTCATAGATACGGAGAACTTTTTATTGCTTGCCAGATGGGAGGGAGCTGGGGGTGGGTGAAAAAGATGAAGGAATTAAAAAGCACAAATTGATTGTTAGACTGATGAACCTCAAAGGGAAGTGGGGGGGGGAGGGTGAGAAGAGATAAACCAAAGACCTCCTTTTTTTTTTTTTTTTATTCTCACCCGAGGACATTTTTCAACATTTTGTTCAGATAGAGTGGGAGGGAGGGAGAGAGAGAGAGAAACATTGACGTGAAAGGGACACATCGAGTGGTCGCCACCCACACGACCCAACCAGGGCCGGGGACAAACTGCAACCGAGGTAGTGCCCTTAGCGGGAACTGAACCCGGGTCTCTCCGGACCACAGGCCAACACTCTAACCACTGAGCCAAACCAGTCAGGGCCCAAAGACCTTCTATACATATATACATAACCAATGGACACTGACAATAGTGTGGGGAATGCAGGAGGGTAGTGGGTTTGGGGAGGAGGGGGTCAATAGGGGAGAAAAAGGGGAATATCTGTAATATATTCAATAATAAAGATAAGTTTAATTTTAAAAAAATAAACAATACCAAGATAAATGAAAGATATTCATGTTCGTGGATTGGAAGACTTACTATTGCTAAAATGGAAATACTCTTCAAATTGATCTCGATATTCAATGCAATACCTATGAAAATCCCATCAGGTTTATTTTCCCATCAGAATTGATAATACAATCTTAAAATTCATATGGGAACCCAAGGAACTACAAATAGCCAAGTCAGTGTCGAAAAAGAAGAAAGTTGGAGGACCCACACTTCCCAATTGTAAAACATATTGCAAAGCTACAGTGATCAAAACCATGTGGTACTGGTATCTGGATATACATATAGACTGATGAAATAGGATTCAGAACCCAGAAATAAACCTTCACATATATAGTTAATTGTGTTTTGACAAGGGTGCCAAGAACATTCACTAGGAAAAGAGCAGTCTTTTCAACAAACAGTGCTGGGAAACAGGATCACCACATGCAAAAGACTAAAATTGGGCCCTGATCAGTGTTTTTCACTGGTTAGAGCACTGGAGGGTCTCAGGTTCCATTCCCTGTCAAAGGCATGTACCTGAGTTGCAGGTTCAATCCCTGTCCTCCGTCAAGGAATGTTCGAGCAGCAACCAAGCGATGTGTCTCTCTCACATTGATGTTTCTCTCTTTCTCCCTTCCACTCTATCTAAAAAAATCAATGGAAAAATATCCTTGGGTGAGGATAAAAACAAAAACAAAAACAAAAATGATCTAAAAATGATTCAAAGACCGAAATTTAAAAGCTAAAACTAGCCCTGGCCAGTTTGGCTCAGCGGTTAGAGCGTTGACCTGCGGGCCAGAAAGGCCTGGGTTCAGTTCCCAATAAGGGCATGTACTTTGGTTGCAGTTTGTCCCTGGCCCTGGTTGGGTTGTGCGGGTGGCAGCCACTCGATGTGTCCCTTTCACGTCGATGTTTCGTTCTCTCTGTCTCCCTCCCACTCTATCTGAACAAAAAATGGAAAAATGTCCTCAAGTAAGGATAAATAAATAAATAAATAAATAAAAGCTAAAAGTAGCCCTGCTGGTGTGGTTCAGTGACTGATAGTCGACACATGCACCAAGAGGTCGCCAGTTCAATTCCCAGCCTTTGCACATGCCCAGGTTGTGGACCTGATCCCCAGTGGGGGCATGCAGGAGGCAGCCGATCAATGTTCTTTCTCATCAATGTTTCTCTCTCTCTCCCTCCCCCTTCCTCTCTCTCTAAAATCAATAAAGAAAATAAAATAGTATAACAGAAAAGCTAAAACTATAATATGCATAGAGAAAAACAGGGGAATTTGGATATGTCAACAGTTTCATAAATATGACACCAAAAGCAAGAGCCATAAAAAAATAAATTGATAAATTGGACTTCACCCAAATCAAAAACTTTAAGGTGTCAAAGAACAGTATCAAGAGAGTGAAAAGGGGCTCTGGCTGGTTTGGCTCAGCAGTTAGAGCATCAGCCCTCGGACCAAAGAGTCACGGGTTCCATTCCGGTCAAGGGCACGTACCTTGGTTGCGGTTTATCTCTGGCCCTGGTTGGGGTCATGCGGGAGGCAACCAGTCAATATGTCCCTCTTGCATAGATGTTTCTCTCTCTTTCTCTCCTTCTCACTCTGTCTGAAGATAAATGGAAACTCATAGAATGGAAGAAATTATTTGAAAATTATATATCTAATAAATTTAGTATCCAGGATATATAAAGAACACGTACAACTCAATCTCAACAACAAAAGTACAAACAATCCAATTAAAAGATAGGCAGCTTGGCTGGTGTGGCTCACTGGTTGAGTGTTGACCTATGACCCATGCTCCAAGAGGTTGCCAGTTCTATTCCTGGTCAGGGCACCTGCCCAGGTTGTGGGCCCGATCTCCAGTGGGGGGCACGCAGGAGATGGCCAATCAATGTTCTCTCTCACCGATATTTCCATCTCTCTCTCCTTCTCCCTTCCTCTCTCTCTCTAAAATGAATAAAGAAAAAAAAGAGATAGGTAAAAGATTTGAATAGTTACTTCTTTAAAGATATCCAAATGGGCCTAGCCGCTGTGGCTCAGTGGTTGAGCATCGGCCCATGGACTAAGGGGTCGCCGGTTCAATTCCCCATCAGGGAACATGCCCGGGTTTTGGGCTTGATCCCCAGGAGAAAGCCCTGGTTGGGGTCATGTGGGAGGCAACCAATTGACATGTTTCTCTCACATCAATGTTTCTCTCTCTCTCTCTCTCTCTCCCTCCCTCCCTCCCTCCATTCCACGCATAGCAACAACAAAAAAGATACACATAGAATTACCATATGCCTCAGAAATTCTACTCCTCGATTACCTATTAAAAAAATGGAAAATACTCATATGCAAATGTCCCTAACAGCAATATTCACAATAATCCAAGAGGTAGAAAAAAACCCAAGTATCCATCTATAGGTGAACAAATAAACAAAATGTGGTCTAACATAGCGGGGCAGCATGGATAAACTTCAAACACGTGAAAGAAGCCAAGCACCAAAGGACACCTGATGTATGATTCTGTTTGTATGAAATGCCCAGAACAGGCAGATTGTCGTGGAGACAGAAAGTAGATTAGTGATTGCTAAAGGGTAGGGGAAGAGAGGAAGAGGAAGTAACTGCTAATGCCTGTAAGGTTTTGTTTGGGGCCCATGAAATGTTCTTGAATTAGATAGCAGTGATGGTCGCCCAACCTGGTGAATATAGTAAAACCACTGTGATACACACTTCAGAATGGTGAATGTTATACTATGTGAATTATAACTCAATTTCTTAAAAAATCCTCACTCAAGGATATTTTTTCATTTTATCTTCACTAGAGTGGGAGGGAGAAAGAGAGAGAGAAACGTCAGTGTGAGAGAGACACATGGATTGGTTGCCTCCTGCACGACCCCAACCAGGGCCCAGGACCCAACCGAAACAGAGGCATGTGCCCTTGACCAGAATCGAACCTGTGACTCTTTGGCCCAAAGACTGATGCTCTAACCGCTGTATCAAACCGGCCAGGTTATAACTCAATTTTTAGAGAATGTGTTTTTTTTTAAGGATTAAAATTTTTTTTCTTTATTGATATTAGAGAGAGAAGGAGAAGGAGAGAGAGATAGAAACATCGATGAGAGAGAAACATCAATTGCTCGCCTCCTGCATGTCCCCCACTGGGGATCAAGCTCATAACCTGGGCATGTGCCTTGACCGGGGATTGAACTGGCAACCTTTTGGTGCATGAGCCGATGCTCAACCAGTGAGCCACACCAGCCGGGCTAAAGAATGTCTTAAAAAAAATTTTTTTTTAAATGTATTGATTTGAGAAAGAGAGAAAAATATCAACTTGTTGTTCCACTTATCTATATACTCATTGGTTGATTCTTGTATGTGCCCTGGCTGGAGATTGAACCCTTAACCTTGGAGTATCTGGACGATACTCTAACCAACTGAGCTACCCATCAAGGACATTTAAAAAATGTGTATAGTATGCCCTGGCACTGGGTACCTACCTTGGTTGGTTAGAGTGTCCTCACCATACACAATGTTGCAGGTTCTATCTCCAGACAGGCACATACAAGAAGCAACCAATGGATGTATAGATGAATGTGACAACAAATTCATGTTTCCCACCCCCCTCCTGTCCTCTCTCTCTAAAATCAATAAAATTTTATTTTAAAATGTGTACGTAGTATTCTTATTTTCAAAATGTGCTCTATATTTACTCATATTATAAAGGAGGAAACTAATATATATAATTTTTGCAGGGCAAAGTAGCGATTTATTTCCATTTTCCATACTGCCTCCTGTATGCCCCCTACTGGGGATCGAGCGTGCAACCTGGGCATGTGCCCTGACCAGCAATCGAACCGAGATCTTTCAGTCTCTGAGACAATGCTCAATCCACTGAGCCGCACCGACCAGGCAATGCTGGTTTCTTTTGCTGTGCATTAGCTTTTCATTCTGATGCAGTCCCATTTGTTTATTTCTTCCTTTGTCTCTCTTGCCCAAGGCAATGTATTGGTGAAGATTCTGCTACTTGATAGATCTGATATTTTGCTGCCTATGTTTTCTTCTAGGATTTTTATGGTTTCACAACTTACATTGAAGTCTTTTATCTATTTTGAATTTATTCTTGTGTATGGTGTAAATTGGTGGTCTAGTTTCATTTGTTTGCACGTACCTGACCAATTTTCCCAACACCATTTATTAAAGAGACTGTCTTTACTCCATTGTATGCTCTTGCCACCTTTGCCAAATATTGAGCATAATGTCTTGGGTCAATTTCCGGGTTCTCTGTTCTGTTCTATTGAGGTATATGCCTGTTCTTGTGCCAGAACCAGGCTGTTTTGATTACAGTGGCTTTGTAGTATAGCTTGATATTCGGTATTGTGATCCCTCCAATGTTGTTCTTCTTTCTTAAGATTGCTGTGGCTATTTGGGGTCTTTTTTATTTCCATATAAATGTTTGGAATATTTGTTCCAGATCTGTGAAATATGCCATTGATATTTTTTTAGTTTAGTTTTTTTTTGTTGTTGTTAATCCTCATCCGAGAATATATTTCCATTGATTTTTTTTTTTTATCCTCACCTGAGGACACCTTTTTCCATTTTTTTGTTCAGATAGAGAGGGAAGGAGAGCAAGGAAGAGAGAGAGAGAAAGAGACCGAGAAAGAAACATTGATGTGAAAGGGACACATTGAGTGGCTGCCACCCACACGACCAACCAGGGCCGGGGACAAACTGCAACCAAGGTACATGCCCTTAGCGGGAACTGACCTGGGTCTTTCTGGACCGCAGGCCAATGCTCTAACCGCTGAGCCAAGCTGGCCAGAGCTCCATTGATTTTTTTTAGATAGAGTGGAAGAGAGAGAGGGACAGAGAAAGAGAGAAACATCTATGTGAGAGAGACATATCAACTGATTGCCTCCTGCACAACCCGGGCTGGGTCTGGGTATGGAACCTGCAACCCAGTTTCGTGCCCTTGACCAGGAATAGAACTTGAGACCCTTTGGTTTGGTGACTGATACTTAAACCAGGGAGCCAAACTGGCCAGGGCTGCCATTGGTATTTTAATAGGGATTACGTTGAACCTATAGATTGCTTTGGGTAGTATGGACATTTTAACGATGCTAATTCTTTCTATCCATGAACATGGTATATGCTCCCACTTATTTGTATCTTCCTCTATTTATTTTTTCAACGTCCTGTAGTTTTCCAAGTACAGGTCTTTTACCTCCTCGGTTAAGTTTATTACTAGATACCTTATTTTTTGTGAAGTTGCAATGGTAAATGGGATTGCTTTCTTAGTTCCTCTTTCTGAGAGTTCATTATTGGTGTATAAAAATGCCAACAATTTCTGGATATTAATTTTGTATACTGGTACTTTTCCAAATTTACTTATTAAATCTAGTAGTCTCTTGGTGGAATCTTTCGGGTTGTCTATGTACAATATCATATCATTTGCAAATAAGAGGAAGTTTTACTTCCTCTTTCCCAATTCGGATGCCTTTAATTTTTTCTCCTTGTCTGATCACTGTGGCTAGGACTTCCAGTACTATGTTGAGTAAGAGTGGTGAAAGTGGACATCCCTGTCTTGTTCCTCATCTTATAGGAAACACTTAGTTTTTGCCCATTGAGTATGATGTTGGCTGTAGGTGTTTCATATATGGCCTTTATTATGTTGAGGTATGATCCCTCTATTCCCACTTTGCTGAGAGTTTTTTTTTTATTTTTTTATCCTCACCCGAGGACATTTTTCCATTTTTGTACAGACAGAGTGGGAGGGAGAGAGAGGAAGAGAGAGAGAGAGAGGGAAACATCGATGTGAAAGGGACACATCCAGTGGCTGCCACCCGCACGACCAACCAGGGCTGGGGACAAACTGCAACTGAGGTACACGCCCCTAGTGGGAACCGAACCCGGGTCTCTCCCGACCGCAGGCGGACGCTCTAACCGCTGAGCCAAACCGGCCAGGGCATTGCTGAGAGTTTTTATCAGAAATGGGTGCTGGATTTTGTTGAATGCTTTTTCTGTACCTATTGATATGATCATATGGTTTTTATATACTTCATTGTGTTTACATGATGCATCACATTTATTGATTTATGAATATGGCACCAATCGTTCATCCTCAGAATAAACCCCACTTGGTCATGGTGTATGATCTCTTAAATGTATTGCTGGATCCAATTTGCTACATATTTTGTATTTTACTGTATGTATATTATGCTTTTAAAAACTTAAATGGCTATTAGGTAGAGTAGGAATGCTTTGGTCTGGTTTGGTTTTGGAGAAACTCCGTTTCCTGGTTGTCTGATCCACGAAAGTGGAGTGCCTGAGACACAGGAGGTTCTGCTCAGCAGACACCTGCTGAGTCATGACGTTCAGCCACAAGTTGTCCCATTTTATCTCACCTCCATCTCCTCCCTTCCCTGAGCACCGTCCCACTCTGAAGTATCCTTGCTCTCAACGCAGGAGCACTTAACATTTTCCCAGCAATTCTCAGGGTTCTGTGAAAGCGGTTATCTAAATGTTCTGAGCTGTAATCTAAGTGTTCTACTGAATCCTCACAATGAACCCATGAGTCTGATAAAAAACAAAAACGGGGCCCCAGCCGGTGTGGCTCAGCGGTTGAGCGTCCACCCAGGCATCAAGAGGTTGCAGGTTCGATTCCACGTGCCCAGGTCGTGGGCCCGATCCCCAGTGGGGGTCATGCAGGAGGCGGCAAATCCATGTTCTCTCTCATCGATGTTTCTCTCTCTCTCTCCCTCTCCCTTCCTCTCCCTAAAAATCAATAAAGAAAAACACTTTAAAAAAAAAAAAAAGGAGAAAACAGGAGAGCCCAGCCCCTACGGGGCGCTGTCCTCGCGAGGACCAGGGTGACCGCAGCGTTAAGTCCAAGTCCTTGCGGAGCGGCCCGGCCCTCCAGGAGGCGGAGACGCAGGCGGAGGCCCCGCCCACCCGCCCAGGGCGCAGGCGCAGACTCCCCGGCCCCCAGGGGGCTCCCCTTGTGCAGGTAGGGGGGAGTGCGGGGGAGGGGCGTCTCCTGAGGGTGGGGCTAGAGAGGGAATTTCGGGGCCTGGGCTCGGTCGCTGGAGGCCCAACCAAGGTTGCCCCGATTTCCGCTGCACCCCGGCGCTGCCCCCGCGGCTGGGGAGGCGGAGGACAATGCCGGGAGCGGGGACCCGCGAGGCTGCCGGCGGCCAGCACACGCCGCTGCTCGATGTCACAGCCGCTGTCTCTGCACCGCCCCGGCTCCTGCCCCGCCGTCCCCAGCCAGCGCCGGGGTGCTGGGGGCCTGAGGTCGCCGGGGCAGGTGCGCGGGCCCGCCGCCCCGCCCTCCCCTGCACCCCGCGCGGCGCCCCAAGCGGGCCCCCGGGGCACTGCGCGCCGGTCCCTTCCGCTCCAGTTGCTTCTCCAGCCGAGCGGAAACGCCGGGGGCAGGTTGCCCGGACCCGGGGAGCCGGTGCGCCTCCTCCCCACCCCGCAGCCCCCAGCCAGCCCGCCGGGAGCCCGCACGGCGTCAGGGGGACCGTGGGCAGCTGAGGGATCCCACCGCGACCCTAGCTCCTCGCGGGGCTCCGATGTGACACTGTGGGTCCGGAACTGGGGATCCCTCCTTGCTGACAACTGCAACTGTCAGTAACGAGTTACACCCCAGTGGTGCAAAGCACGGGAGTGGGGGGCTGGGGGTCAGTTCTAGGAGCCCCGGGCCCGGAGCTGGGCGGTCTGATCGACCGTGTGCAGGGAGGAACCAGCACCCCGGCCGCCGCGGCAGTGAGCCCTGCTCTGAACGAAGGGGAGCCGGGCTGGGAGCCGCCCGACTCGGCCTCCTTGCCTCCCCTGGGCGCTTGCAGACGGAGTAATTAGGGTGAGCCTTAATCACAGCTGGCCGCACGGGCAAACGAGGGGGGGTCGTGGGGACCGCGCCGGCAGCCCCGCAGCGCGGCCGTCGTGACGTCCGGTCTCCCGCGGGACACGGGGTCCTCGGGCGCTGCCGGTTAATGATTGCCCAGGAGGCGCTATAAAGGGAGCAGGAGAGCCGCGCTCAGCAGATCTGGCTCCGAGCGCAGCGGCTCCCACCATGGCCGCCCGGGGCTACGGCTACTACCGCGCTGTCATCTTCTCGGCCATGTTCGGGGGCTACAGCCTCTACTACTTCAACCGCAAGACCTTCTCCTTCGTCATGCCCGCGCTGGTCGAGGAGATTCCTCTGGACAAGGACGACCTGGGTGAGCTGGGAGCAGGGCGCTGGGCCGGGGCCAGGTCGCAGGAGGGACGTGGGCGCAGTGGTGCGCGGGTCTGAGCGTGGTGTCTCCACGTGCGCAAGGAGAGGCTCTGCGACCCGTGCTCACGGGTGTGAGGAGTCTGGGCGCGATCCATGCTGTCCGAGGCGGGCTGTGAGCCGCAGGTGCTCCAGAGGCACCGTTTGTGCTGTGTGTTTAGGGGGTTCTGAGTATGGTTTCCACGTGCGTGGGTGCGTGCTAAGACCTGAGTGTTTGCTGGCCACTGACATTGTGAGCATTTAGGAACTGGGGAGTTGGCACAGTGACTTCGTGTGGCCTAGCGGGTTACCTTTCAGGAGGAATAAGGTCCCCGACTCCCATTGTAAGCCCTTCACCCTATGTTCAAAGGTGGGGCAACAGAATGGCCAGAGGCCCTGGGCTGGCAAGCAGAGTCGGGGGAGGCAATCAGGCATATTAGACCCCAGGGAGGGGCACTGTCCTGCCCTTCTTACTTCCTGGCAGCTCTGGCTGGAACTCTCCAAGAAGCTGAGAAGTCGTGGGTCACCTGGGGCTAGTGCTGATGGGGAGGCAGGGGTAGTGGGTCCCATGAGCAAGTGTCCGAATCCAGCACGGGTCCTCCCAGACTTCTCAGAAGGAAGCTGTCTCATGCTGCCGGGCACCTCCAGCCGCCTGCCCAGGCCTCTTCCGCCGCTGCTGTGCCTCTGCCTGGCCCTGACCCCAGGGGCCTGTGCCCTGCTCCCCTCCCCTGCAGGGCTCATCACGAGCAGCCAGTCAGCAGCCTATGCCATCAGCAAGTTTGTGAGCGGGGTTCTGTCCGACCAGATGAGCGCTCGCTGGCTCTTCTCCTCGGGGCTGCTCCTGGTTGGCCTGGTCAACGTCGCCTTCTCCTGGAGCTCCACAGTGCCTCTCTTCGCTGCCCTCTGGTTCCTCAATGGCCTGGCACAGGGGCTGGGCTGGCCCCCGTGCGGGAAGGTCCTGAGGAAGGTGAGCGTCCGCTTCCAAGGAGCCTGTGTGCGTTGGTCTGGAGGATCCCAGAGGAGCGTGTGGGAGCCCCGGTCCCTCCACCCCCACCCCAGACATTTGCTTGGGAGTGTCCGTCCGGCTCCTGTTGCTTGTCGAGATATTTTCGGAGCCTGGACATGGTGGGATCAGGTGGCAGGTGAGGGACATGGCCCAGCCGAGTAGAAGTGCCCTTTCCCTCCTTCCTGTCATGTGAGCTGCGTCCGCCCCCGATCCCCTCCTACATGGACCGTAGGCCGGGCACCCACTCTGTCCCCCTCTGTCCCGCAGTGGTTCGAGCCATCTCAGTTTGGCACTTGGTGGGCCATTCTGTCCACCAGCATGAACCTGGCCGGAGGGCTGGGCCCCATCCTGGCCACCATCCTCGCCCAGAGCTACAGCTGGCGCAGCACGCTGGCCCTGTCTGGGGCACTGTGTGTGGCCGTCTCCTTCCTCTGTCTCCTGCTCATCCACAACGAACCTGCTGATGTTGGACTCCGCAACCTGGACCCCACCCCCTCCAAGGGCAGGAAGGGTGAGCATCCACCCAAGCCGACCCCTTGGCCAGCTTTCGTCATTCATTGGGTGGACTCGCCGAGGACTGGCTGTGTGCCGGGCCCCGTGCCAGCCCATGGACAGGGGTTGGAATGGTGATGGAGAGTGGGTGGGGAGTAAATAAACCCCACTCCAGGAGGCCATTAAGTACCAAATGGCAGAGCCAAACCATGTTGACTCAGCACACCCTGGTCCTTCCCCCGGCAGAGCCAGGCCTCCGTCCTGGGCAGCACCTAGTTCAGGGCTTGGGCTGCCCTCCTCTGGCCCGGGCCTCAGTGCCTCCCTTTGTGGAGGTTGCAGTGAGGGCAGAGGGTAGACTGGGTGAGCCTTTCCTGCTGATTCGTGGGTGGGATGGCGTCCCTGCGGCTGGTTATCGGTGGGCCCTGGGGGAGAGCAGAAGCAGAGCTTAAAGCTGCCCCCCCCCCCGCAGGCCCCTCAAAGGAGGAGAGTACCCTGCAGGAGCTGCTGCTGTCCCCCTACCTGTGGGTGCTCTCCACGGGCTACCTGGTGGTGTTCGGAGTGAAGACTTGCTGTACTGACTGGGGCCAGTTCTTCCTCATCCAGGAGAAAGGCCAGTCAGCACTCGTGGGTAAGACGAGTGTTGGCACAGGGTCGGCAGAGCAGAAACTGCAGGGGACAGGATTCAGGCCCGGCTTCCCGTTACTCCCTTCTTTCCCAGAGGCAGCGGCGACCAGTCACCCATGGGGACCTGCACCTCCCCGGGGTAGGCCAATCTGGGACAACCCCAGTGTGTAACCCCTGCCACCCTTCCTCCCCTCTTCCCACAACTCCCACTCAGGTAGCTCCTACATGAGTGCCCTGGAGGTCGGGGGCCTTGTGGGCAGCATTGCAGCGGGCTACCTGTCAGACCGGGCCATGGCAAAGGTGAGTGGGCAACAGGCACAGGGAGGAGCCCTTTACCTCTCCCAGCGCCCCAGGACCGCACGAGGGGAGCCCAGGGCACAGGCAGGCTGGCATGAGCCGGTGCGGGCTGAGGTAGGAGTGAGCTCAGATCTCTGCCAGGGACGTGGAGACGGGCTCTCTGCCTGGGCTCACAGCGGCCGGAACTTCTCCGTCTAGCAGTGGGCTTTCCCAGGCCCAGGGAAGCAGGTGTGGGGGTGTGGGGGGCGTGCAGCTCCCCAGCAGTGCCCCGGCTGCCCCCGGTGGAGGAAGGGCGTGTGGAGTTTGGCCTTAGAGCATGTGGGCAGGCCCCAGGGCCACCCGGGCCAGGAACCGGGGGGATTGCCAAAGACCGGTCAGGAGAGGCCCGCTGTGTCAAGAGTCCAGGGGCGCTCTTAGGCCTCCTGCTGCTGCGACTCTCCACAGGCAGGGCCGTCCACCTACGGGAACCCTCGCCACAGCCTGCTGCTGCTCATGATGGCCGGCATGACGGCGTCCATGTACCTCTTCCGGGTGACTGTGACCAGTGACTCCCCCAAGGTAAATCAGGAGGCCTGGCCTGGGTGATGAGAAACATGGGCCACCGACTCCTCCTCCCTGGCTGCGGCCTGACCTGGTTTCTCTGGCTCCACTTCCCTCCTCGATCTGTCTGTACCTCGGCTGCTCCCCTCCGCACCTTGGTGCCCCTCGGCTCCGGCCCTGGTTTCCTTCTCTCCTCTGCTCCTCCAGGACGTGGCTTTCTGGACTCTGGCTCTTCACCCTCTCGCTGAGCTCACAGGCTTTAAGGAACACGAGGTGCCTTATCTTTACCTCTGGTTTCTCACCTTTGTCCTACCCACTCTGCCTTGCCCCCAGCCAACCCAGCTTGCACACACCGAGAGACAGCATCTAACTTGGAGGGACGGCTTCCGCACCTCTTCACCCCCCACGGGCCCAGGCTGGCTCCCGTGGCGCCCACTCCTGCAGCTCTGCACTCGGTCGTGCTGGGAAGTGGGCTGAGGGAGGCCCCGTCCCCTTCCCACACTACCCCTGGGGCTAAGCACTCCCCTCTGGGGGGCGGGCGGGCTCACGCAGACTCACTGCCCTCACTGCCCTGCAGCTCTGGATCCTGCTGCTGGGAGCTCTGTTCGGCTTCTCCTCTTACGGCCCCATTGCCTTGTTTGGAGTTATAGCCAATGAGAGTGCCCCTCCCAACTTGTGTGGCACCTCCCATGCCATCGTGGGACTCATGGCCAATGGTAAGTGACACCCTGTTCTCTCCCTCACCCGGTTAGAGGCTGGGGCAGGCCCCGGCTCGTCCCAGCAGTGACCCTGGCTCTTGCCCCTGCTCCCCGCAGTGGGGGGCTTTCTGGCGGGGCTGCCCTTCAGCACCATTGCTAAGCACTACAGCTGGAGCACAGCCTTCTGGGTGGCCGAAGTGGTCTGCGCAGCCTGCACGGCTGCCTTCTTCCTCCTCCGGAACATCCGCACCAAGATGGGCCGAGTGCCCAAGAAGGCCGAGTGAGGAGTGCGGGCCCCAGGGCCCTCCCCGCCGCCTTCCACCGCACGGGGTCGGGAAGAGGGTCTGCTCCGAGAGCACTGGACCTTCGACCCGCTCCTTTCCCTGCCCAGGTGGCACTGGGGATTCTCAGCGTAGAGGTTCCAGCTCCCCATCCTGGGCTCCATCTAAAAGACAACCTTTGTTCTTGGACTCCATTAGCTCCTATTTTCTGCCTTCAAACAGGAAACCCCTGCAGCTAGGGAGTCTCCCAGACTTTTCTCTCCTGGGCTCTGCTCCCACCCCCCCAGAGATGAGGCTTCTCCGGCAGCTGCCGGCCCCATGGCCGCTGCCTTCTGCCCCGAGGCCTCGGTCGGGGTCGCTGCCACTGCGCACTCAGGCCCCGGGGAGAGACGGTCACTCTCACCGTCATCCTGGTGCATAGAGGGTACGGGTGGGGCAGGGAGACCCACAGAAGATTAAAACTAGATTTGATAATAAACACGTCGGTGAGTCCTCCTTCCACAAGGGTGCATAAGCCAGACCCGTTCTCTGCGAAGGCCTCCCAGTGCCTTCCTACCCCAGAGGTGAGACTTCGCTTCCCGGGACGGAAAAGCTGACACGGCCTCCTCTAAGTCCCCTCTGCCT
Organism: Molossus molossus; assembly: GCF_014108415.1. Classification (NCBI taxonomy): domain Eukaryota; kingdom Metazoa; phylum Chordata; class Mammalia; order Chiroptera; family Molossidae; genus Molossus; species Molossus molossus. Next base: position 12,277,383 of record NW_023425348.1, on the reverse strand, counting down.
TCAACTGGACACTGTCTAATTCAAGTCACTTCAGAGACGAAGCTGCTGGGTTGCAGGCCGACTGCACCACTTAATGGAGGGAGACAGTGCTGAGTATAGCCAGAGAGCCTGGGTTCAAGTCGGTAACTGAGGCCTGGAGCAGAGACTGGCCTGGCTAAATGTCGTCTATGATACCATGTCACCCCGAGGTTTGGGTGAGGACTAATGAGACGGAGCAGCAGAGCCTGGCTGTAAACACGTGGTAAATGCTCCATCACCACCACCCCAGGAAGTCAGTACCAATTATGAAACTAGACCCAAGGCCCCTGGTTCAAAGTCCCACGTTCATTCACTTAATGAACATATTTGTTCTGCTTTTAACTAGAATATCTCCTCAAAATTCCCTCATTACTCCTGTGTCCCCTCCTGGGCCTTCTCCCCCAAACCATCAATCAGCATAGCAGCAAACACTCAGACGGAAGGAATGTTTATTACAGAGTTCGTGGGCCTCTCTCCTTCATAAATAATCTGTACAGAACTGGACAGCAGGACCATGACAGAAACAGGAAGAGCGAGTGTTACGGCTCAGGCATCAGTACGCGTCACCAGGCTCAGCACCCCATTTCCAGTGTACTACAAGGCTGCTGGGACTTCCACTGGGGTGGAACCAGCAAGACTCCTGCTACAGGGCCTCTCAGAATTTAGGAAGGTGGAGAGAGGGGTGTGTTGGGGGCACTGCTGCAGGTTCAGCCTATGACCCAGGTCCAAAAGTTCCAGCCTTCTCTGCCACCTCCAGGGCTAACTTCAGGTTCTGGTCAAACAGCTCACACCTGCACCAGGCCCAGGAGGCACAAACAAGGGCACCGTGAGGCCTGAGGCGCACTCCCCGCTCTGGGTGCAGGGCAAAGCCAGGAAGAGCCTGCTCGAGGGACCTGAACCCCAAGGAAAGGCTCTGCTTTCTTAAACAAGTGAAAGGCTACTCACTCTTGTTTTATTCAGAAATATCTCCATTGTACTTCAAAATGACTTTGCAGAAGAACGCACTGGTTGGGGCAAGGAGGGTTGATCTGGGGAGGGGGCCCCTACCTGATGGGCATTTCCAGGGAGTAGAATGGATTCTTGAGAGCAAAGTCTGAGTAGATCTCATAAATCTTCCGGAGCAGAGAATCTATTCCAGATTGCCTAGGGTCTGCCAGCACCACAAACTTGATCCCTGGGGAAGGCAGGAATGGTTACAAAGCGTACAGAACACGACAGGTGACGTCACCCTGTGTGCAGCACTTCCGTTTTGCAAAGCGATTTCATCAGCCCGTTTTATTTGATCCTTACTGCTCCACCAAGCAGGAAAAGCAATGTTTTAAGCCTACAGGTGAGCCCTGGCCGGTTTGGCTCAGCGATTAGAGCACTGGCCTGCGGTCTAGAGAGACCCAGGTTCGGTTCCCACTAAGGGCATGTACCTCGGCCTTGGTTGGTCGTGTGGGTGGCAACCACTCGATGTGTCCCTTTCATGTCGATGTTTCTCTCTCTCTCTTCCTCTCTCCCTCCCACTCTACCTAAACAAAAAACAAAAAAATGTCGGGTGAGGATAAAAAAATAAGCCTACAGGTGAGACCAGAGACTTGAAGTGACTTTACCACATCACCCAGCTGATTAAAACTAGGCCTTGAGTGCTGGCTTCAGCAGCACATACACTAAAATTGGAACGATATAGAGAAGATTAGCATGGCCCCTGCGCAAGGATGACATGCAAATTCGTGAAGCGTTCCATATTTTTTTGGTTGCGGTTTGTCCCCGGCCCTGGTTGGGTCATGCAGGTGGCAACTACTCAATGTGTCCCTTTCACGTCGATGTTTCTCTCTCTCTCCCTCCCACTCTATCTGAACAAAAGACAAAAAAATGTCCTCGGGTGAGGATAAAAAAACAAACAAAAAAAACAGGCCTTGAGTTCTAGCTCTGTCACCCTCTTCTAGTCTTGGGGGTCCCTCAGCAGAAAGTGCCAGGCAGGGGACAAACTCAGGCAATTTCCAATTATTTGCATTAAGCGAGTGAAGCAATGAAACTTGTGATCCAAAGGTCATTTCCACCTGGCATTCAAATTTCATTTTGAAACAACACCGACACCTTCCAAATGTGTGCAACATGAGATCACGTTAAGGTGAGTTTATCTGTGCACAGGATAACCAGGGCTGAGCACGCTGAGTGTTGTGGACAAAATCAGCATCTGATTAAATATTAGCTTCGAAGTCGCTGAACAAATAAATAGGTGTATCTGTGCAACTGTCCGAGGAAAACCCCCCCCCCCCACACACACACACAGCTCACCAAAGCTTCGGTAGATCCCTTCCCCCAACCTTCCCACTGCATCCCCCTGGCCTGTCGGGAGATGCGTACCTGTCAGTGTCTGGAAGCAGTGCAGCTTGAATGTGTCTGTCTCCAGCATCTCAATGCCTGAACTGCCCTGTTCCGGCGACAGCTGGGAGCCAATTGCGAACAGCCTATGTGCAAAGGAGGCAGAGCTGGGAATGCACCCCACTGCTGTACAGGAGTGCTTCCCCACATTTTCCACTGAAGTGACCCTATCTGCCGCTCACATTCCAGCCGCAGGCCGCACAGGAGGCAGTGCGAACTGCTGAGGAGCAGTATCAAAACTTTTTTCAAGTTCATTCGAATTCTGCATGGATTTGACAGCAAGTCCTCAAATAACACTGTTTTACTATAACATTGATAAGATGCTGCAGGAACTGAACTTTTGTTCATATCAGCCTACAGCAAAACTGGTTTCATTACACAGCTAACACTTAAACAACACAGGTTTGAATTGTGTGGGTCCACATACACCCAATCTTTTTCAATAAATATTTAGTTGGCCCTCCTATCTATGGTTTCCAAATACAAAGATTCAACTAACTCTGCAATATTTTCAATCCACAGCTGGGAGTTCCTGGGGGTAGAGGGCTGACTTCACTGTTTTATGCTGTTTTACTTATTTAATTTTATCGATTTGAGAGAAAGAGGAAAGAAGCGAGGGAAGAGGAGGAGGAGCAGGAGGAGGAGAGTCACTGATTTGTTGTTCAACTTATTTTTTTGGCTGATTCTTCTATGTGCCCTGATCAGGGAGTGAACCCACAACCTTGGTGTATCTGGGCGATGCCCTAACCAACTGAGCTACCCTGGCAGGGCCTGTTCCATGCCATTTTATATAAGGGACTTGAGCATCCAGATTTCTGTATCTGCAAGGGTCCCCGAACCAATCCCCGGCAGATACCAAGGGATGACTAGTTGTTTTGGGGAAGTCAAAAATTATATGTGGGGCCCTGGCCGGTTTGGCTCAGCTGTTAAGAGCATCGGCCTGTAGTCCAGAGAGACCTGGGTTTGGTTCCCACTAAGGGCACGTACCTTGGTTGCAGTTTGTCCCCAGCCCTGGTTGGGTCAGTGCCGGGAGGCAGCCACTTGATGTGTCTCTTTCACGTCGATGTTTCTCTCTCTCTCACTCTTCCTCTCTCCCTCCCACTCTATCTGAACAAAAAATGGAAAAATGTCCTTGGATGAGCATAAAAAAACAAAATTAAATGTGGAGCTTACACCCTTAACCCCCTCATTGTTCAAGGGTCAACCGTACCTCCTTTTACTTAATGCTGCAGAGCCCACTGAGGAGGTTGAGCGAGGACTCACTATGCACCCGTGACTGGCTACAGCACATGTCACACAAGCCGCTCTGGGGGAAGTGTGCCATGTTATTTATCCCGAGGCTGGCATACCCAGCGCATCACGCTGCTGCTCCGAACAGAAAAAGATCTTAAAAATCTTTTAGTTGAACTGCCTTGCTACAAAGAAGGAGAAACTAAGGTTCGGAGAAGATGGCCTAAGCAACGTCACCCCACTGGCACTATTGCCTAAAGTCGCATCGTACTGAACCAGTTCTTTCTCTCTGCATAACACGAGAAGAGACGATCTGGGAGGAGGACAGACGGGCCACGGGCACCAGGCAGGTCGGAGGACTCACGAGTGGAACATGGAGGCCAACATGAGCTTCTCATTGGAGGTGAGGCGGGGCCGGCCGAACCGAATGGACACCGGGTAGTGCGCAGGGTCGCCCAGGTACTCCAGCACCTCCTTCCCGTCGGCCGTGTACTTGCCGTTCACGTCCATGCCGTTGATGGCCAGCACCGCGTGGCCCACTGCCGAGGGAGGGCACCGGTCAGGATCGGGGCCGCGGCGCCCGCCCGGCGCCCCCGCAGACCCACCCCGAGCCCAGCCCACCCCGGATGCCGTCGCGCTGGCCGAAGGCAACGAGCACTCGCTCGTCGTGGAGCTTGAGCAGCAGGTCGAGCGGGTAACTGAACGTTTTCTCGGCCTCCGCCCGCGGCGCGTAGCTGTCCAGCTGGTAAATCAGGCCGCCGGCTTTGTTCACCACGTACACGCTGAAAATGGCCATGGCTGCGGCCCGGCGGCGAGACGGGACTGGGCCGGCCGCGCCCCTGAACCGCAGCCCCGGCCCGCAACGTCAGTCCCGGCCCGCCTCCGCCCCGCCTGCCGGTCCCGGCCCCGGCCCCGGCCCCGAACCTCAGTCCCGGCCCGCCTCCGCCCCGCCTGCCGGCCCCAGCCCCGGCCTGGAACGTCAGTCCCAGTCCGACTCCGCCCCGCCCCGGAAGCTAAGTCCCGGCCCGCCTCCGCCCCACCTCCCGGCCCCGGACGCGCCCCTGAACCGCAGTGCCGGCCCGACTCCGGCCCGACTCCGCCCCGCCTCCCGGCCCCGGCCCCGGCCCCGGCCCGGAACCTCAGTCCCAGTCCGACTCCGCCCCGCCCCGGAAGCTAAGTCCCCGCCCGCCTCCGCCCCGCCTCCCGGCCCCGCCCCGGAACCTTAGTCCTGGCCCGCCTCCGCCCCGCCTCCCGGAAGCTCGTGCCAGCCCGCCTCCGCCCCGCCTCCCGGAAACTCAGTCCCGGCCCGCCTCCGCCCCGCCTCTAGGCCCAGTCCGGAACCGCAGTCCTGGCCCGCCTCCGCCCGCCTCCCGGTCCCGACCCGGAAGCTCAGTCCTGCGCCCACCTCCGCCCCGCCTCTGGCTCCGCCCCGGAGCCGTGGTCTCGTGCCCGTTTCCCTCCCTCCGACTCCGGCCCCGCCCCGGCCCCGCCCCTGCGGCGCATGCGCACTTGAGGCGACACGCTTGGGGGTAACGCGAGATTAGTGGCCAGGGCCTGAAAACTGCTTTCCGTCCCTCCCCCGGTTCTTAGTGCCAGGACCTCGCAACGCGCGACCCGTTCAAAGCTGGCGGCCGCTGTCCGCGCGCCAAGGGGCGGAGCGCAGGGCCTCAGGCCGCCTCCAGCTTCCGCGAGGGGCGGGGCCTGAGCGGCCTCCGCGGAGCCCCGCCCCCTGCCCCGGAAGCACTGGCCGGCGGGGGAAGGTTTCTGGGCCTGCTGGCGAGCGGCGTTTCCTTTTCGTCCGACATCTTGTGGAGGCCGCGGTGGTCGCCGCTGCTCCCGGGGTTTCGCTATGGTGAGTGTGGCGGCGCGGGGCCGGGCGGCGGGGCCGCGCGCCGAGGCGCAGCGGGAGGAGGCTCCGGACCGGGCTGCGGCGGGGGGCGCGGGGCCTGCTGCCACGTGCTGCGCCGGGGGAGTCGGCGCCCGCGAGGACCTGACTCTCCCGCCTCTGTCCCCAGCCGCCCAAGGACGACAAGAAGAAGAAGGACGCCGGGAAGTCGGCCAAGAAAGACAAGGACCCAGTGAACAAGTCTGGGGGCAAAGCCAAGAAGAAGGTAGGCGTGCGCCCCCCGGCGAGGGAGGAAACCGGGGCGCCCGTCCCCCGTTGCTGCGGCGATGAGGGGCACGTGGCCGAGGCCTGGCGCGCCGTGGGGCGTGGGGTCGGGCCGCGAGCGCTGGGCGCCGGGCCCTGTTCGGGCGCCCGTCTGCCGCCGCCTGGCCCCGGGCCTGTTGTCGGCCCGATGGGGCTCAGCCCACGTCCCGGAGTCGCAGACACCTGTGGGTCTGGCTTGTCTGAGGCTGAGCAGGGGGCCTTTGTTTTGGATCCTGGCCCCCCAGGTACTGGGATCTCGGGGTGGAGCCTCTGCAGGCGGGGAAACAGCCCCCTGGGTGCCGCCCGACACACACGGAGAGAAAGGGGGGCGCTTCTAGGGGCGCTGACTCGTTTCCTGTTTGTCTGCGAGCAGAAGTGGTCCAAAGGCAAAGTCCGGGACAAGCTCAACAACCTGGTCCTGTTCGACAAGGCGACGTACGACAAGCTCTGCAAGGAGGTTCCCAACTACAAGCTCATAACCCCGGCTGTCGTCTCCGAGCGACTGAAGATCCGCGGCTCCCTGGCCAGGGCCGCCCTCCAGGAGCTGCTCAGCAAAGGTGCGCGCGCTGTGCTGCTCGTGTGCGGCTGCTCGCTCAGTTGGCCTCCGCGTCAGCCGTCTCAAGTGTTCTTACTGGGATTTTACTTGTTTTTTTAAAAATGGGTTTTTATTGATATTTTAGAGAGAGAAACATCCACAGGAGAGAGGTGCGTGGCTCAGCCGCCTCCTGCACGCCCCCCACTGGGAACTGAGCTAGAAATCCGGGCGTCTGCCCCAACTCTGAATTGAACTGGGACCTCTCAGTCGATGGCATGATGCTCAGTACACTGAGCCAGGCCAGCCAGGTTATTGGAACTTTTTAAAATGGGCTCGGGGTAACCAGTGGTGGTTAGTAACATGATTCAAACGTGTTACCCTTAGCAGCCATTTCTGTGCGGGGCCCTGTGACAGCTTGGTGAGGCCATGTGTACTGCCTCAACGTGCTGTGAGTGTGGCCATCTCAAGAGCCGGTCATGGGTCCCTCCTTTAGAAAGGACTTATAAAATCAGGTTATCACCAAGAAATGAAGGTATGTGTATGTCTCTTTGTTACTGAACTCTCACGTTCAAATTCAGCATCTTTTTTTTCTTTTTTTTTAATCCTCACCCGAGGACATTTTTCCATTTTTTGTTCAGGTAGAGTGGGAGGGAGAGAGAGGAACAGAGAGAGAGAAACATCGATGTGGAGGGACACATCGAGTGGTTGCCACCCGCACAACCGACCAGGACCGGGGACAAACTGCAACCGAGGTATGTGCCCTTAGTGGGAACCGAACCCGGGTCTCTCAGGACCGCAGGCCGACGCTCTAACCGCTGAGCCAAACCGGCCAGGGCAGCATCTTTTTTTTCTTTTACTTTATTGATTTTTAGAGGGAGAGATAGAGATAGGAACATCGATGATCAAGAAGGTTGGTTGGCTGCCTCCTGCATTATCCCCCCCCCCCCCCCATGATTTGGCCCACAACCTGGGCATGTGCCCTGACTGGGAATTGGACCTCTTAGTACATGGGTCGACACCCAACCAAACCACACTGGCCGGGCAAAGTCACTCTTTTTTTTTTTTTTTTATCCTCACCCGAGGACATTTTTCCATTTTTTGCACAGATAGAGTGGGAGGAAGAGAGAGAGAGGGGGAAACATCGAGTGGCTGCCACCCGTACGACCAACCAGGGCCGGGGACAAACTGCAACCGAGGTACATGCCCTTAGCGGGAACCGAACCCAGGTCTCTCCGGACCGCAGGCAGATGCTCTCACTGCTGAGCTAAACCGGCCAGGGCTCACTTTCTTAAAAATGTTTCATTGGTTTTTTAGAAAGGAAGGGAGGGAGAGAGAAACATCAGTCAGGTGCCTCCTGCACACCCCTACTGGGGGATGGAGCCTGCAACTTGGACATGTGCCCAGAAGGGGAATTGAGCCAGGATCTCAGTGCCTGGGATGATGCTCAATCCACTGAGCCACACCGGCCCGGCTAGAACTCACTTTTTGGTTTTTAAATCCTCACTTGAGCAAATTTTTCCATTTATCTTCAGGTAGAGTGGGGGGAAGGGGGAGACACATCCACTGGCCGCCTCCTGCAGGACCCTGACTAGAGCCGGGGATGAACTGCAACTGGGGTACATGCCCTTGACTGGAATTGAACCGTGACTCTTTGGGCCATAGGCAGATGCTCTAACTGCTGAGCCAAACTGGCCAGGGCTGGAACTGACTTTCTAATGTCTATTTGTATGTCATCGTACTATGTGAAAACACTTATTTTTTCTCCTTAGGGCTTATTAAACTAGTCTCCAAGCACAGAGCTCAAGTAATTTACACCAGGAACACAAAAGGTGGGGACGCCCCAGCTGCTGGAGAAGATGCGTGAACAACAGGTGAGCAAGAGCCCAGGGGCTCGGGTACAGGAAGTATGTGTCCCCGACTGTAGACTGATTCTTTCTTTTAATTTTTTTTACAGGTTACCCGGTGTACATTTTGAAAAATAAAACTTTATTAAATCAATAAGTGGGTACGTCTGTTCCTTAAGAGAGGCAGTCACAAAGGATAATAGCAGGTGCAGGGGAGCTGACCTGGCTTTGAGCCTTAAGAAACCGGCTTTTCTTTATGTGACTGCCGTTTGCTCCTCGCTGCGGCTTCGGTTCTGAATTGATGCCTGAAAGGAAATGAAGGGTTAACAGGACAAAGGGGTGGTGGGTTGGGGTCCTGGCACTGGACCCACACACACCTGGATTGCCATCGGCGTCCGTTATTCCAGACCCGGCCGAAGGAGGGCAGCCAGCCCGCGCTGGTGCTGGAGCTGTGGTCAAAGTTGGCCCCCACTCTGTCTGGGGGGAGTTTCTTCAGTTTCTGTTTTTCCTCTGGAACAATAGTTAGGTGGTTTTACTTGAGTAGGAAGATTTAAGAAACACCCACTGCCGTTCTTGAATTAGCTCACTCACTCTCTTTAAGAAATTCCTCATAGGAGGGTCCTATCTGTTGGTTCCCAGAGCTGTGCTCCTCGTCTTGGGCCATCCAGGGAGGTGTGGCGCCTGGAAGAGAAGGGCTCGTTGAACCGGGCACTTGCGTGTATGGACAGCTCCTCTGGCTGCTGCGTTTGTCATGCGTGTCTGCATTGAGTTTGTCTACCAAAGACAGAGCTGCTGTGACAATGTGTACACGAGCCTTTCTTTTCTCTTGGAATGACGGGATCGTGTATGTTTACATTTTTTAATTCTCATCTGAGAACACTTTTTCCATTTATGTTCAGATAGTGGGAGGGGGAGAGAGACACATCGACTGGTTGCCTCCCACACCACCTGACCTGGGCTGGGGAAGAACCGCAACCAAGGTACACATCCGTGGCTGGAATTGAACCCATGGCCCATTGGTCCATGTGCCGACACTTTTAACAACTGAGCAACTGAGCATGATGTATATTTAATTTTAAGAAATTGCTGGGCTGTTTCCAGAGTGGTTGTGCCATTTTAGCCCTTATGACGAGCACCCGTTTTATACGCCTTCATGGAGTCCTGGGTATATTCAGGACCCATGTCCTTGCATCACATAGAGCTCGCTCTTCCTTTCTCTTTCCTTTGCATCCTCGTCCCCTCTACCTTTTGGAAACTGTCAGTTTGTTCTATCTATGGGTGTTTGTTTTTTTTAGATTCCACATGTAAATGAAATTGTATGGTATTTGTCTTTCTCTGGTTTATTTCACTCAGCATAATACCCATGTTGTTGCAAATGACAAGATTTCTTGTTTTTCCTAGTGTGCTATTCTGGGAGGTACTGCAGTACTGGACACAGATGTACTGAGTGGGTGGAGAAGTTCCTATTCTATCTTCCTCTTCCAAAAGTCCATTTACTGCGCTGTCCTCACACAAGATGTACCAGATACTAAACTGGTAAGAACAGACACGGCCCTGGCTGGCCAGCTCAGCTGGTGAGAGCAGCATCCTGATACACCAAGGCTGCAGACTCACTCCCTGGTCAGGGCACCTACAAGAATCAACAAATACCCTGGCCAGTGTGCTAAGTGGTTAGCGTCGGCCTGTAGCCCAAAGAGTTGTGGGTTCAGTTCTGGTCAGGGGCACGTATTTCAGCCCCCAGCCCTGGTCAGGGTTGTGCAGGAGACAACCAATTGATGTGTCTCACATAGATGTTCCCTCCCACTCTATCTGAAGATAAATGGAAAACGATTCTTGGATGAGGATTAAAAAAAGAACCAAGAAATTAATCATAAGTAAGTGGAACAAACTGATGTTACACACACTCATTCACTCTACACGTGATCATAGCCAGAAGACTGAGACAAGATTCAAGTTTACTTGAAAAAATAACTGCCTCTGCCCGGCCTACGAACCAGTCACGGGTTCGGTTCCCGCTAGGGCCACGTACCAAAAAATAAAACAACTGCCTCTTACAGTTTGAGCAGTACTGTCCTGGGCCTTACCTGAGTGGATGTTACCAACTCCTGGTGTGTCCTGTAGTTGGAAATGGGAAAGAAAAAAAAAATCCCAGCTATAGAAAGCCAAAAGATACGAGGATCCTTGGAGCTAGAGAAAGGGCAAACTATAGGAGGTGGGTGGACCCAGTGCCACGGCGCCAATTCTGTCCCCTGCTGATGAGTCTTAAGGGTACAGGAAATCATTGCACGTTGTCCTCAGGAAACTCAAGGGCTTGGCAGTGGAGATGGGCCTGCCACACCCCAGGTAAACAAACCCTTTCCTAGCGTACGTCCCGTCGGACTGGGATGCTTACCTGCTACTAACTACACCCATTTATACAAGGTGAGCTCGGATAAGCCTTACAGAGAAAGTGACACTCGAGCTGAGGAAGGCTGGTGTTAACTGGGGACCAGGGAGGAAAGCATCTCTGCCTGTGCAGAAAGGGAAGGCGCTGTCCAGCTGCAGCGTGTGCTGCAGACAGCAGGTGACAGGGACTCTCAGAGGACGGAGTGGGGCGTGCAGGAGGCCAGCTCGCCTTGAGACAGCAGGACAGGATGCGGGAGACAGGCTGAGGGCCCGCACCTAGTCACTGGAAACGAGGGTTAGGCTGTGCGGTGCTGCAAACGTGCTGCACTGGACAGTGGGTCCTCCAGAGGACGCACAGGCGCTGGCACTGCTAAGCGGCAGAGGGGACAACAGTGTGGATGGAGGTGAGGAAATATGTCTGAAAGCAGTGCAGCGGTGCAGGCAGAGAGAAACGCCAGCAGAGAAGACAGGAACGGGCAGGGAACCCGGCAGAGGGGTGTCCTGGGAGCTGAGGCATCGGCTCTTTACTGGCTGGCTCATCCATGGTACCTGATGACCAATGAATGTCAGAGGCTGTCCTGTCTCCATCCAGTCAGGCTCCGGGGCGGGCGGCAGGTCCAAGGACGAGGGCCACTGCGAAGTGGAGGCTACTTGACTGAAAAAGACAAACAGGAGCCAGGCTGGCAAACAAGGTCCTTGAGCATGAGGATTTGTTCCCACATGCCAGCCAGCAAGTTAGATGCTCTAACAGGTCAAACACAACCAGAGATCCCTTCACTCTTACCCGTTGGTCCCTTTCCAGCTTCCAGGTGCCGAAGAGCCCTCTTCCGGGTTTGGCACTGCCTGAGGCTGAGTTTGATTCAGGAAAAACGAATGTGTCTAGGATGCTTAAGAGTCTGCCTAGGCCACGCTCCCACCCTCCAAAAGGACACAAATTAGCAACCCTGGCCATCTTGCAAACTCCCCTCCCTCCCAACCCTGCCCACATCGGCTCCACTGACAAGGCCTGCCCCCTGGCAGACAGGTGAAGCACGGCATCCGTGAGTTTTCTTAGAGTTGGCAGGTGGAATGCTGGACCTGGGGGAACCAGGGATCAGTGGATTTGGATACTGCTCTGGCTTCTCCGAGGGAAACCAACCTCTAAGGTGGACCGCACCAACTCCTGCCGGCTGTGCTCCACCTCGCGGATGTGAGCCGCCATCTGGGGGAGAGAGGCTGTGAGCTTGCAGATCAGGGGTCTAGGTCCTCCAGACAGAGTGGGAGGGGAGGTGGGAGGGGAGGAAGGAGGGGGGGAAGGGGGGGAGGGAGGGGGGAGGGAGAAACATCGACATGAAAGAGACACATTGATTGGTTGCTTCCTGCAGGACCCCAATCAGGGCCGGGGACTGAACCAAAACTGAGGTATGTGCCCTTGACTGCAATCGAACCCGCGACTTTGGTCCACGGCCACACAACCGCTGGCAAAGCGGCCGGGGCCAGAGGCCTTGCCTTTAGCTTACCTCTTTGATCACCTCATCCTCTTTTTCCTCATAGGAATCCAAACCTTTCACCACGGATTTCTTGAATCTAAAAAGAGAAAGGACAAGTCAGCCCAGAACCCCAGGCCCTGCCAGTTGTGAAGAGATCCTTCGTAGATCATTTTTTCTTTAAATTGTGAGTGATTCCAAACTCTCAGAAAGAAAGCAGTACAATGGACACCTGTCCCTCTCCAGATTCAGTTAACATTTTTCCATGCTGGCTCCACTTCCATTCACGCCCATTTCCTTTTTGCCAAAGCAAAAATGCATTTTAGACACGAGACCTAACTAACTAATTCAGCATGCATCTCCTGGAGCACAGAAACAGTCTATGAAATCATCGCCACATTTAAGAAAATCAGTTTGTTTTTTGATATTCAAATTATCCCCGTACGTGGCTCCTGAGGGAACCTTCAAACCAGCGCCTTGATCCTCCGGATCACTCCACAGGCTCACCGTGTTCCTTCCCTGCTCCACACCGGAAAGGAACCATTTCTCAAAGAGAGCTGGCTCCTTTAATAAAGGTTCTCAACCTGGGGGTCGAACGACCCTTTCACAGGGGTCGCCTAAGACATAACAGTAGTAAAATTAGTTATGAAGTAGCAATGAAGATAATTTTGTGGTTGGGGGTCACCACAACATGAGGAACTGCATTAAAGGGTTGTCGCATTAGGAAGGTTGAGAACCACTGCTCTAGGAGAAAGGAGAATTTAGAAACAGAGCCAAGTGTCAGTCAAGTTCATGGCTCCACAAGTGTCATGCTTCTAGCTCTTTCAGAGGACAGAGCTTTGATTTTCTGAAATCAAAACTTCACACTGATACTTCACAGTCAAATCCCTCCTATTCCTTACTGACGTCTTCCTTCTGCCACACCAAGATCCCTGGTCCCCAACGCCAGTCTCCAGTTTACTACTGAACACATGGGGATCAGGGGCACCGACCTCCTGCACAGGAAGTCCACATATGGCTACAGCTGGCCCTTAGCATATGTAGGCCTGACCCCGGGGAGCTGACCCTTACACCACATGGGTTTGAACTGCACTGGTCAACTGAAAAACGTGTACAAGTGGCCCATATAGTTCAAGCCCATGTTCAAGGGTCAACTGTAGTCACAGCTGTTTCATCACACACACACACCCCCGAATACCGATACCTCTATCGACAATGAAACTGCTTTTCAGGGAAGAGGCTGTGTGCCAGGCTGAGCCAGCTTGTGGGAAAGGACCAAGGAGACAGGCCCCACCCAGAGCGCTGGCCCTTCACTGCCTTTCCCAATCCAACCTCCTCCTCACCCTGGGGGTGTCTGGGGACCCCTCCCAGCCCTCCTGAGCTCCCAGCCCACAGTGGTGGGTCTGGACCTCCCACCTGGCTCTGCCATCGTGAAACAAACAATAAAACTACTAAGCAAAGCTCAAGATTTCTTTTCAGTTCTTTAGTCCTTAGAAAATATCCGTCTAAGCTCTGCGCAGTGGCAGTATCTTAGCCAATGAGGTTTATCCGAGGCGCGATTATTGCTAAAAAAAAGAAAACACCCTTCGCCCTGGCCGGTTTGGCTCAGCGGTTAGAGCGTCCACCTGCGGTCCAGAGAGACCCGGGTTCGGTTCCCGCTAAGGGCATGTACCTCGGTTGCAGTTTGTCCCCGGCCCTGGTTGGTCATGCGGGAGGCAGCCACTCGATGTGTCCCTTTCGCATCAATGTTTCTCTCTCTGTCTCTTCTTCTCTCTCTCTCCCATTCTATCTGTACAAAAAATGGAAAAATGTCCTCGGGTGAGGATAAAAAAAGAAAACACCCTTCTAAGATGTACACTCAGAATTTTGTGTACAAAAGTTAACTTGAGCCCTGGCCGGTTTGGCTCAGCGGTTAGAGCGCCCGCCTGCGGTCCGGAGAGACCCGGGTTCGGTTCCCGCTAAGGGCATGTACCTCGGTTGCAGTTTGTCCCCGGCCCTGGTTGGTCATGCGGGTGGCGGCCACTTGATGTGTCCCTTTCACGTCGATGTTTCTCTCTCTCTCTTCCTCTCTCTCCCTCCCACTCTGTCTGTACAAAAAATGGAAAAATGTCCTCGGGTGCGGATAAAAAAAAAAAAAAACTTGAATTCTTGCTCTTTTGTTTGTGATTGTTATCAATTTAATTTATAATTAAGGACATTTATCTCTGCAATCCATTTTAGGATCTGTTTTCTAGCAGAATCTTAACATGTAAAACAAGGATGCAGGGGAACAGTTCTCCCATGGTGCCCTGGCAGCCTCACACGCATCCACAGAGGCAAAGCCTCGAACCGCAGCGCGTCCGAGTCCTGGCTGAAGGCCTGTCACCCTCCCAGAACACGAGAGGGCAGGAGGCCTGAAAGGAGCTGCTGAGGCATCTCCCACTGGTCCCCCGCTCTTCCCTGGGAGGCTGCCAGGACCCAGGTCCTCACCAACTACTGGGCTCTGCCGAGTGTGGGCTTTCTGCCCGCAGAGCAGAGCTGCAGACTTGCAAGCCATGCAGCTGTCTGGCCGGTGCGGCTCAGTGGCTGAGCGTCGACCCTGCACCAAGAGGTTCAGTTCAATTCCCAGTCAGGCCACATGCCCAGGTTGTGGGCCGGGTCCCCAGTGGGGGGCGTGCAGGAGGCGGCTGATCGATGTTCTCTCTCATCGATGTTTCTCTCTCGCTCTCCCTCTCCCTTCCCCTCTCTGTAACATAAAGGAAAAAAATTTCACAAAGAAAAGAACACCGTGCAGCTGCAGTCTCCATCTGGCTCCCCAGCATCTCCCCACAACTCATGCTGAGGCGCCAGCCCTTCCTGCTTCAGTGTGGTCCTTTTGGGCACATGGGACAAGGACCTGGGGGCTGGCAATTCTGGCTTCCTCTTTTTGCTGCCTATGTAAGCAATAAATTGTCTAAACCTAAACGTGGCTCATTTTATCATCCAGGCTCGGCTTTGTCTGGTCTTATGTGTGTGTGCTCAAAATATATAAGGTTAAAAGTCAAAACTATATTTAAATAAAAAGTTCCAAGAGTCCATCCTTATAATTCGCAGTCATAAACTTTTCTGCTCAACTGTCCTTTATTCACCCACAGAAACCCTAGGTAGCGGGGTCAGGGTATGAGGCGTGGGTGCTTCTGTCCTCAGATTGCCGTCTCCTGCCATCTGGACCACAGGTTTAAAGGCAAGGGGTGGGGTTTGGGCATTTCCCAGCGTTCCCTCACTGTTCTCCACGCTGTAGGAAGGAATGACAGACCAGGAGTATCTCCTCAGCTCTGGCTCTGGGCTCTCTATGGGCCCCGCATCCCGTAATCTCAATGTGGTCCTGTGTACTGTCCTTGAGGCACTCGGGGCTCACACCCACTCTGTGCTGACCAGCTTCCAGCATTTGTTTCCGAGGGTCCCACAGAGGCCGGGCAGAACAGAATCTGCAACTATTCAGAGTGGGTGCTGGGTGAGCACAGATCAACCACCTCTTCTATTCCTAAAGGGGCGTAGTGGCATTCACTGCGCCACACATTTAAGTGAGCGACTGTAGTTTTTACTGCGTGCCCTTGTCGATTTGCTAAAGGTACTGTAAATACCGTCCCCCACTAGACTATAAACCTTTCGAAGGCGGTCCGATTCCTTGTGTGTCCAGCATGGTGCCCAGAAATCCCAGGTTCTCGTGAAGTCTTCACTAAACTTCCCAGTTAGCAGAGACCTGACCGGTTTGGCTCAGCGGTTGGAGCATCGGTCTGTGGACCAGAGAGTCCCGGGTTCCGTTCCTGCTAGGGGCACGTACCAAAAAAAAAAAAAGGATGATGGCTCTCTTTTGCCCTGGCCGGTTTGGCTCAGCGGTTAGAGCGTCCGCCTGCGGTCTGGAGAGACCCGGGTTCGATTCCCGCTAAGGGCATATACCTCGGTTGCGGTTTGTCCCCGGCTCCGGTTGGTCGTGCGGGTGGCAGCCACTCGATGTGTCCCTTTCACATCGATGTTTCCCTCTCTCTCTCTTCCTCTCTCTCCCTCCCATTCTGTCTGTACAAAAAATGGAAAAATGTCCTCGGATGAGGATAAAAAATAAATAAAAAATAAAAAAATAAACTTCCCAGTTAGCAGAGGGAGCTCCCGTTCTTAGCACAGACCCAGAGAACGCACACTCTGCTCCTTCACCTTCCCTAAGCAGCGACTTACTGCGCATACTCTTGAGGGGAGACGAGAACCTTCTCCTTCATCCGAACCTCGGCCTTGTTCTCCCACCAGAATCGGTTCGTTGCTTTCTTATGCTCCGGGCTGAGAACGGAGAGGGTGAATAATCTCAGGACAGATGACAGAATATTACCGATAGGTGGGCGCTGGGTTTCTGCCCCTGGGAAAGGCGGGCAGGGAAGGACTGCACCGGCCTCTTCCCCGAAGACCAGGTGAGAGCCCAAGAGGGGGCGATGGGGTGACCGTGAGCCCGCTGTCCGGGGCTTTCCCAGTGTGACCACCGCCACCACGGGCCCCAGGCCGCCCAAAGCCCTCCACCCCTCGGGTACGCGACACCTGCGAGGGGGCGCCCATGCACCCTGCTCACGCCCCTCCCGCGCGGGCGGACGCCCCGGGCCTCACCTGGCCAGATGCTCCAGCAGCCCCCCGTGCAGCACCGTCAGGTTCCCGTGGCTCAGGTGCTTGCGCACCTCGCAGCCGCAGCACGGGCACCAGCAGCCCCGCTCGTGCTCGGGCACGTACCGCTCCACCTGCGCCGAGCGGATGGCCTTGCG
The DNA here is from genome assembly GCF_014108415.1 of Molossus molossus. Taxonomy (NCBI): domain Eukaryota; kingdom Metazoa; phylum Chordata; class Mammalia; order Chiroptera; family Molossidae; genus Molossus; species Molossus molossus. Next base: position 12,260,626 of record NW_023425348.1, on the reverse strand, counting down.
GGCGGCCTCCACCTGCGGGAGAGCGGGCGTAACCCCAGCGAGCCCCCAACGCCGCACCCCTGCCCCCGGCCGTCCGCGGCGCCCCCGGCCCGGCGCACCTGCGGCAGGAGCCGATCCAGGGCCACCTGCAGCTGCCGCCGGTGCTTGCGGCTGTAGACGTGTCCGCGGCCGCAGAAGAAGGTCTGGCGGCACAGGGCACAGCGCTGCGCCGGCGCCATCGGCTCGAGCAGGGCGGCCGCGACGCGCGGCGGGGCCTACGCCCTCCGATGACCCCTCACCCCTGGGGGCGGGGCGAGCCAGCGGCACTACCACGCTTTTGCGCCTGCGCGAGCTCTCCCCGGCTGCCTCTCTGCGCGCAGGCGCTGCGGGTCGTCGAGACTCCCCCCGCCTCCGGGACGAGCCGGAGAGCAGTCAGCGCGCTGGGCGCATGCGCGGCGAAGAGCGCACGCAGGTCAGGTGAAGCTGCGGGGCAGGGAAGCGCAGGCGCGTGGAGGTGTTCGAGGACCCGTCCTGGGCAATGCGACACACCGCAGCGGTGATGTGCAGGGGCTCACTGTGTGCCCAGAACTTCCGTCAACTGCCTCTCTTAATCCTCGCGGTAACCCGGTGTGGTGTACAATTAGTGTTATTAGTTTAAAATATGTTTTTATTGATTTTTTAGAGAGGCAGGGAGAGAGAGAAACGGGGATGTGCGAGAGATCCGTCCATTGGCCGCCCCCTGCAGGCCCCCCACCAGGGATGGAGCCCCAAACCTGGGCACGTGCCCTGCTGGGGGATCAGACTGGGACCTCACAGTCCATAGCCCGAAGCTCAATCCACTGAGCCACGAGGCTGCGCTGTCTGTACTATTGATTGATTTTTTTTTTATCCTCACCCGAGGACATTTTTCCATTTTTTGTACAGATAGAGTGGGAGGGAGGGAGAGGAAGAGAGAGAGAGACAGAAACATCCCCGTGAAAGGGACACATCGAGTGGCTGCCACCCGCACAACCAACCAGGGCCGGGGACAAACTGCAACCGAGGTACATGCCCTTAGCGGGAACCAAACCCGGGTCTCTCTGGACCACAGGCCGACACTCCAACCGCTGAGCCAAACCGGCCAGGGCTTCATTTTTTTTCTTTATTGATTTTAGGGAGAGATAGAAACATTGATGAGCCAGAACATCGATTGGCCGCCCCCTGCATGCCCCCCACTGGGGATCAGGCCCACAACCTGGGCATGTGCCCTGACTGGGAATCGAACCAGCGACCTCTTGGTGCATGGGTCGACCCTCAACCGCTGAGCCACACTGGCCAGGCTACTTATTAATTTGAGAGAGTGAGAGAGAGACATTGATTTGTTGTTTCATAACAAATTGGTTGATTCTTGTCTGTGCCCTGACTGGGCATCAACCGGAAACCAGCTAAACTACCCAGCCAGGACCTGTGGTGTACTATTACTATGGGCATTTTACAAGCAAGAAGACAGGGACGGGGGAGGAAGTAACTGCTAAGGGTGTGCAGGTATTAAGCAGTGGAGGCGGCACCTTGGGCCTGTGCTCTTCAGGACCCGCAGACTAGAAGGGACACGTGCTCCAGGCGATCATAATCTAAGACCTAGTCACAGTCGCCCCCTAGAGGGGTGTTGTGAGCGCTGCTCCTGTAAAGCTGTAAAGGGGAAACTGTAAAGGACACAAAACCATGACTGAGGATTAGCAGACGTTTTCAACCTGTACATGTCCTAATCCAGTGGAATTTGTATTCATTCTTTGCAAGCCACACCTCTTAGCATCAGCAGCCATCTGTCGGTTCTGCTCCTGAGCCCGAGGATGGGCCTGAGGTGAACTGCTTCTCTGCTGTGCTGAAATCCTCAGACGTGACCTCTACCCTCCAGTTCCTCCACAGAAGTCTGGGGCCCAGCGCAGACCTCACTTGGAGGATGAGCAGACAGGGCTGGCACAGAGTCACAGACTTCCTTAGATGTGTTACCGGTGCTGGTGCATCAACTGGATGGGCCGCAACGTCTGCAGGTATATACACAGTCAGCTTCACATCATTCAGGCCCAGAGGTAGCCAGACTCCACTTCAGATCTTGAATTCCTGTTGAAGCCACCCTTTAGACTCACTCAAGCCCCTGCCGGATGTGACCCATTTTGATGACCCTGCAACGCTCAATTCCTTGACCTCCATCATTCCCTTGGGCAGGGTCAGTCCTGCACCTTGTTTGCCCAAAATTGTTTCTTCTCTGAATCCAAACTCTGAAGTTCTACTCTGACTACCATTTTCCATCGTCCCACGTAACCTTGCCTTCCATCTGGTCTTTTAACTACCGTAGTCACTACTGAACATGACGACGCTTATCCATTCACTCGGAGAATTGTTCAGCACCGACCCGCTCCAGCTGCTTTGCTCTGGGCCAGTGCTTTGGACATTGTGGCCTCCAGATCAGCAGCATCAGCATCAGGAGTGTGTTAGAAATGCAAACTTTGCCCTGGCCGGTTTGGCTCAGTGGTTCGAGTGTCGGCCCGCGGACTAAAGAGTCCTGGGTTCGATTTTGGCCAAGGGCATGTACCTCGGTTGCAGTTTGTCCCTGGCCCTGGTTGGGGTGGCAACCAATCGATGTGTCTCTCTCACACCGATGTTTCTCTTTCTTCCTCTCTCCCTCCCTCCAGCTCTATCTGAAGATAAATGCAAAAATATCCTTGGGTGAGGATTGAAAGAAAGAAATACAAATTCTCCCCCCCCAACCCCCCCCCCACACACACACCTTCTGAATCAGAAACTCTGGTGTGGGACCCAGCCATGTGTGGCTTGATGAGCCCTCCATGCGATTCTGATGCTCAGTCAAGTCTTAGGTCCTCTTGGCTTCACTATGCTAGAGATGTTTCCACCACACTCTGTGGCAACCTGCTCCTTCACTTGACTTTCCAAGACCCCTCATTCTGTCAAACCACCGCCGTGGATCAAAGCAGCCATCGGTTTCTCACATATGTTCCAAAGCTGCTCAGAGACGTCTGCTCCGCTTCAACTTCTACAAACGTCTTAGCCGCCTGCAACTTCGCCTTGGAAACCGTCTCCCTGAAGTTCTCCACCACCAACTATTCATTCAGCTGCCGGCGGAGCTGGACGTGTACGAAATGGAACTCAACATCTTCCCCTTTGGGACACCCCTTATTTTCATCCCCTGGTGAATGAGCCACCAAGGAAAAGCCTGGAGTTTGGGGTGAGTTATCTTTGATACTCCTTTTCGCTAAGTCCCCATATCCACCCTGTACAAGTTGTTATAAAGGATTCCTGGGATGTTTAAAGTCTATTTTTCTTTTAATTTTTTTCTTTATTGATTTTAGAAAGAGAGAGGAAGGGAGAGGAAGACAGAGATAGAAACATCGAGAGAGAACATCGATTGGCCGCCTCCTGCATGCTCCCCACTGGAGATCGGGCCCACAACCAGGGCATGTGCCCTGACCGGGAATCGAACCGATGACATCCTGGTGCATGTGACAATGCTCAACCACTGAGCCATATTGGCTTGGCTGTTTTTCGTTTTTTATACTCATAGAGCATACCTTATTCTACTTCCCTTCCTTTTTTGCTTGGATTCATGTAAAATTTTTCTAGCTGGCCATGGCCAATGTGTCTCAGTGGTTGAGTGTCGACCCTGCACCCAGAGGTCGCTGGTTTGATTCCCGGTCAGGGCACATGCCCAGGTTGTGGGCCCGATCCCCAGTGGGAGGCATGCAGGATGCAGCCAATCGATATTCTCTCTCGATGTTTCTTTCTTTCTCTCTCTCCCGCCCACCCCCTTCCTCTCTCATTCTAAAATAAATAAAGAAAAAACATTTTTTTCTAACTGGTTTCCAAGTGCCTGGTCTATTTCAGCTCCATTTATCCTGTAAAATGGCTATTCTGATGAACGTCTCTAATTGCCTTCCGGAAAAATCTAAACGTCCCAGCATGACTTTCAAAGTCTTTTCCAGTTTGATCCTCAAGTTCTTTTTCAGTCTGCTCTCCTGCGACTGCCCGCCCCCTTCCCTGACCTCACCCCCTCCCCCAGTCAATACATATGGTCCCCGACTTCACAGTGGTTTGAGGATTTTCCATTTTATGATTTTACGATGGTGCGAACGCGATATGCATTCAGTAGACACCATACTTCGAATTCTGAGCGTTAATCTTTCCCGGGTGATGTTTCCCAGGGTATGAAGCTCTCTCCTGACCCTGGCGGCAGCAGCGAGCCGCAGCTCCCAGTTAGCCAGTCAATCATGAGGGCAAACAACCCACACTCCACGATGGAGTGCTAAGTGCATTTTAGACTCATATTTTCAACTCCTGATAAGTTGAGGAGCATCTGTGTTCCAGCAGCCCCCCTATGGCTCCTATGCACTTTAGCATCTCCAACCATCGGATCCATCTGCCTGATAATTTTCTTTCTGTTTTTTTTTTTTTTTTTTTAACTTATCTTTATTGCTGAATGTATCACAGATGTCCCCCCATTGACCCCCTCCTCCCCAATCCTGCCCCCCTCCTGCCTTTCCCACCCTATTGGTTGTGTCCACTGGTTATGCATATATACATAGAAGTTCTTTGGTTTAACGATTCCCGCCCTCCCTCCCCCTTCCCTTTGAGGTTCACCAAGAAGATGAAGGAATTAAGACATACATATTAGTTATTAGATTGTATGTCTGTTTCCTTCACCAAGTTTGGGAAGTTTTCTGTCATACATATTGGTTATTAGATTGTATGTCTGTTTCCTTCACCAAGTTTGGGAAGTTTTCTGTCATTTTTTTTTTCAAGTAGGTTTTCAATTTCTTGTTCTCTCTATTCTCCTTCTGGCACCCCCATGATGCAAATGTTGGTTCGCTTGAAGTTGTCCCAGAAGCTCCTTACACTGTCCTCATTTTTTTTGGATTCTTTTTTCTTTTTGCTATTCTGATTAGGTGTTTTTTGCTTCCTTATATTCCAGTTTGAGGTTTGCTTCTTGGCTTTACCTACTTTACTATTGATTTCCTGTAAATTATTCTTTATTTCAGTTAGTGCCTCCTTCATTTTTGACTGGTCCTTTCTTATGTCGTTGATGTTCTCATTATGTTCCTTGGAGTTCTCCTTTAGCTCCTTGAAGGTCTCACTAAGTTCCTTGAGCATCTTTGTAACCAGTGTTTTGAACTCTGCATCTGTTAGATTGCTTATCTCCATTTTGTTAAGTTCTTTTCCTGGAATTTTGTTCTGTTCTTTCATTTGGGACACATTTGTCTCCTCATTTTGGCTGCTTCCCTGTGTTTGTTTCTATGTATTAGACAGAGTTGCTATGTCTCCTAGGCTTTGTAGGGTGGCCTATTGTCGTAGGTGTCCTGTAGGGTCCAGTGGCACAGCCTCCCTGATCACCCCAGCTGGGCACTCGAGGTGCACCCCTAGTGCGGACTGTACACCCTTCTGTTGTAATTGAGTCTTGATTGCTGTTGGCACGTCGATGGGAAGGATTTACTCAGGCTGATCAGCTTCAAGGACTGGCTGTGCCCACTGACCACTGGCCTCTGACCAGCTGGTGGACCATCTTGGTGGACCAGCTGTGCAGGGGCCCACCACACAGAGCAAGACTTACTTCAGCAGGGCTCTGGGACCCACTGAGTCTTCTCAGTGAGTGTGTCACTTGTGGAAGTGGTTGGGTGGTGGTACTTCGATGTGGTGTGAAGCTGACCACTGGGTGTGCTGGCTCTGGGGCAAGGTCAGCCACTGCCTGTGTTCTGTCTGGGGCCACCAGGCATAAGCTACAAAGTGATCTGAAGATGACTGCTTCTTGTGCTGGGCTTGGAGGTGCCCAGGAAAAGCCCAGTTGTGAACCAAAACTGGTGCTGCTAGTGCCAGGCCTGGGGCCACTTAACGAGAGGTTTGGGGCTCGCTGAGGCCAGATGCTGCTTGTTTGAGAGAATTTAGGAAAATCTGAAGCAGGATCCAAGACAGGCCAATCCTATAGTAAAGCCATTGGGAACAGCTTGGGTGGCCTGAAAGTTGGGTGGGCGGGGCCTCAGGGAATCACCAGGGCGAGGCTACCAGTGTGAGCCAGGTTGCTGGAGTCCCAGATATGGACCTGTCTGCCGCCCCAGGGAAGGGCTCACTCAAGGAACGAAGGCCTCTGACAGCACGTCTGTCCAGGAGAAAGCCCCCTCTCCAGCTCCCACCCTGATAGCAAACAGCTCAGTTCTTCCCCATCTGTCTCTGGCGCCTTTCAAGCTGTCTCCCTCACGCTGGAGCCTGGAGGGAGTGGGTCCGAGTAAGTGCATGTGTGGGCCCTTTAAGAGGAGCTGCCTGGGACTCTAGAAGCCTCAGCCTCCTGAGCCTCAGTTCCCGCTGGTTTTACAGCCAGAAGTGATGGGGATTCTCTTCCTGGCACTGGAACCCTGAGCTGGGTGCCTGGTGTGGGCTGGGGTCCCCTCCCTCCTCAGGGAGGAGCTTCCAAGCCGAGGTGTCCTCCTGATTTTATCGGCCACACGTGGGTGTGGGACCAGCCCGTCCACCTCCGCCCTCCTACCAGTCTCAGTGTGGCTGCTGCTTTAATCTCGTGGTTATAGGACTTCCATTGGGCAGGATGTCAGGCAGTTCTGAAGAACTGTTGTTCTATAGTTTAGTTGTCATTTTGATGTGGTTGTGGGAGGAGGTGAGACCACAGTTACCTACCCGCTGTCCTGACTGGAAGTCTAATATTTTCCCTATTACATAAGTTCTGAACTAGGACTAGAAGGGAATGCCCACGAGGCCGTGACTTTTCCTGGCACATGGGAAGTTCTCCATCCATTCACATCATGTTGATTTATTGAATGAATGAACTGCCACCCCTTTCGTGAAGACTTCCAGGGCTGTCCCTGCAAAATTCATTTCAGTCCCAACATCCTTAGCTCATCCTGTCATTTTCACCCAGCAGTCAGTTGAACAATAGCTGAGAAGCTCTTCTGGGGCTCGGACGGCTTTGCTCATGCCTGAACCCCTACATAAACCAACATAAAGTGGCTTCTAGGCATGTCCGTCAAATTAACTTAAAACCATCAAAACTCCAGGCACCTGGGGTTAAGATGCCCTTGAGATGGGAATTTGAGCGAGGAAGTAGCCTACAAAGCAGGCAGCGAACGGCCTACTGATTGATAGTATCAAACTGCAGAACAGGCTAACGGATCGTTTTTATTTAAAAATTGCAAAAAAATAATTTGTCAAAAAAACTGTACAGAGGCTATAAATAAAGTGATTGTCCTCCATCTCTCTCGCCACCCACAATCCTCAAAGACTTGCTGTTTGGTAACTATATTCTTCAAGACATTTACATAAACACACTTTTATATGAACAATAATCTGTCACGTGTAGAATCATGTTAAGCATACTGGTTTGTTTTATCCTCACCCGAGGACATTTTTGCATTTATCTTCCGATAGAGCTGGAGGGAGAGGGAGGAGACAGAGAAACATCAATGTGAGAGAGACACATTGAGTGGTCGTCCCCCACACGACCCCAACCGGGGCTGGGGACAGACTGCAACCGAGGTACGTGCCCTTAGCGGGAACCCAACCCGGGTCTCTCTGGACTGTGGGCTGACGCTCTAACCACTGAACAGTACTGGCCAGGGGGCATACAGTTGTGTTTTACTCCAAAAAATGTATTGTGGACATCTTTAATTTTTTTTATTTTTATCCTCACTCGAGGACATTTTTCCATGTTTTGTTCAGATAGAGTGGGAGGGAGAGAGAGAGAAACATTGATGTGAAAGGGACACATCCTGCACAACCCAACCAGGGCCAGGGCCAAACTGCAACCGAGGTACATGCCCTTAGCGGGAACCGAACTTGGGTCTCACTGGACCTCAGGCTGATGCCCTAACCGATGAGCAAAACCGGCCAGGGTGACATCTTTAATTTAAAAATGTTTTTATTGAGTTTTTAGAAAGGAAGGGAGAGATATAGAAACATGGATGCAAGAGAGAAACATTGATTGGCTGCTTCCTGCATGCCCCCTACTGGGGATTGAGCCCACAGCCCAGGCATGTGCCCTGACCGGGAATCCAAACAGATCTTTCAGTCCATGGATGACACTCAATCCACTGAACCACACTGGCTGGTCTTTTTTTTTACAATTTTTTTCTTATTGATATTAGAGAGAGGAGGGGAGAGAGAAACATCGATTGGCTGCCTCCTGCATGCCCTCCACTGGGGACTGGGCCCACAACCTGGGCATGTGTCCTGACCGGGAATCGAACCAGCAACCTCTTGGTTGAAATTGATTTGAGAGACATGGACTTGTTATTCCATTTAGCTATGCATTCCTTGGTTCTTTTTTTTTTTATCCTCACCCGAGGACATTTTTCCATTTTTTGTTCAGATAGAGCGGGAGGGAGAGAGAGGAAGAGAGAGAGAGAGAAACATCGATGTGAAGGGACACATCGAGTGGCTGCCACCCGCACGACCAACCAGGGCCAGGGACAAACTGCAACCGAGGTATGTGCCCTTAGCGGGAACCGAACCCGGGTCTCTCAGTACCGCAGGCCGATGCTCCAACCGCTGCGCCAAACTGTCCAGGGCCCTTGGTTGATTCTTGTATGTGCTCTGACTGGGGTCGAACCTGCACCCTTTGTGTATCAGGATCATTGTGCTAACCAACTGAGCTACCCGGCCAGGGTATATTGTAGATATCTTTCTGTCAGTAAATAAAGCAGGATTTAAACATTATCTATGTCCCAGTGACTCTCAAATGTGCTTACATCTCCGGCTCAGACTTATCGTCTCGACTCCGATTATAACGTATTTGACACAAGCACCCTGGTGCCTGAGTCTGAACAGAACTGCTTAAACCTGCTGCTCCCGGGCTTTTCTCGTCCTTCCCCCAGTTGCTCAAACCAAAAACCTGTTCTTTTCTCCTGCGCCCAGTCAGGCCTGCTGACTTGTCGATTCCACCTCCAAGATGCATCATCACATCAGTCAGCTTCTCTCCGTTTCTCCTGCCTCCGCCCTGCCCAGTCCGCCTGGAGCCTGCAGAGACCTCCCAACAGGTCCTCCTGCTCCCCTGCGGGCTCCCAGCAAGCCACTTCCAGTGAAGGGCTGAACAGGATTTTATTTTATCATTGAAAAGAAAATTCTTTTTCTTTGTTGATTTTAGAGAGAGAGGAAGGGAGAGAGAGAGAAACATTGATGAGATCATCGACCAGCCGCCTCCTGCACGTCCCGCACTGGGGATCGGGCCCACAACCTGGGCATGTGCCCTGACCGGGAATTGAACCGGCGACCTCTTGGTGCTGGGTTGACGCCCAACCACTGAGCCACACTGGCCGGGCTTATTAATTTTTTTGGTATGTGCTCCTAGCAGGAGCCGAACCCGGGACTCTCTGGTCCTCAGGTCAATGCTCCAAGCAGTGAGCCAAACCGGCCAGGGCTATCATCACTTTTTTTTATTTTTTTATCCTCACCCGAGGACATTTTTCCATTTTTTGTTCAGATAGAGCGGGAGGCAGAGAGGAAGAGAGAGAGAGAGAGACATCGATGTGAAGGGACACATCGAGTGGCTGCCACCCGCACGACCAACCAGGGCCGGGGACAAACTGCAACCAAGGTACATGCCCTTAGCGGGAACCGAACCTGGGTCTCTCTGTACCGCAGGCCGACGCTCCAACCGCTGAGCCAAACTGGCCAGGGCATATCATCACTTTTTAAATCCACACCTGAGGATGTTGTTATTGATTTGAGAGGAAGAGAGAAAGAAACATCGAGTGGTTGCCTCCCGTACGTGCCCTGACCAGGGATCGAACCCGCAGCCTTTTGGTACATGGAGTGACGCTCCAACCACCTGAGCCGCCTGGCCAGGGCAAGTGGCTCAGCATGATTTTATGTCACTTGAGGCCTACGTGGCTAGTCCCTGCCTCCCTTCCCGCTCACCCGGGATCTGTCTCCCCTTGCTCACTATATTCTGTTTGCCATGGCCTTTCCCTTCTCTCAGATGAACGCGAGGAGGCTTTGCCTACTGTTTCCTCTACCAGAAAGATTTCCTTTCATCTTCGGCCTGGATACTCGTCATATAGGTCTCAGTTAAAGTGTCTGCCTTAGGCCGGCGGTGCGGCTCAGTGGTCGAGCATCCTCGCAGTTCTGGTCAGGGCTGCGGCCGAATCCCCAGTAGGGGGCCTGCAGCGGCAGGGGTCTGGCAGGCCCTCTCCCGTTCTCTCTCTGAAATCAATAAAGAAAAGCAAAAAAACGCCCTGGCCGGTTTGGCTCAGCGGTTAGAGCGTTGGCCTGCGGTCCAGAGAGGTCCGGGTTCGGTTCCCCCTTGTCGCAGTTTGTCCCTGGCCCTGGTTGCGTTGTGCGGGTGGCAGCCACTCGATGTGTCCCTTTTATGTCGATGTTTCTCTCTCTCTCTCCCCCTCTCACTCTATCTGAACAAAAAATGGAAAATGTCCTCAGGTGAGGATAAAAACAAAAAAACATTTAAAAATGTCTTTCTGGCCCGGCCGGTGTTGCTCAGTGGTTGACCCTGCCCAAGAGGTCACCACTTCGGTTCCCAGTCAGGGCACATGCCCAGGTCATCGGCCAAATCCCCAGTGGGGGGCATGCAGGAGGCGGACAATTGATGTTCTCTCTCATTGATGTTTCTATCTCTCTCTCCTTCTCCTTTCCTCTCTCTTTAAAGATAAATAAAGAAAAAAATTAATTAAAAAAAAAAAATGTCTTTCTGCCCAGCAGGTGTGGCTCAGCGGGTGGAGCGCTGTCCCATGAGCTGAGAGGTCCCGGCTGGATTCTGGTCAGGGTACAGGCCTGGGTTGCAGGCTTGACCCCCAGTAGGGGGCGTGCAGGAGGCAGCCGATTGATGTTTCTCTCTCATATCAATGTTTCTCTCTCTCTCTAAAAAATAAAAAAAAAATGTTAAAACAACAAAAATGTATTTCTTAGGCCTTCTCTGACCTCTCCAATCTAAGTACCCACAATAAGCTAAACTCACCTTATTAATATGATCACTGGACATCATTAGTGTCTAATATCTTTCCATCTAGGTTGAGAACGGAGGGAGGACCCATCTTGGGTCTCACTGTCTCCCTGGCACAGGACCAGGCATATTGAAAACTGAAAACAATTGTTGAATGAGAAAAAGGAGGACACGCAGGGAGGAGTGTAACGCTCTACTGGGGATAAAGTGGGTCAAGGCAGACTTTCCCAGGGTCACTTTTCCCACAAAGGCTGTATTATTTTCTCTCTTCCTGAACGGTTGCCTTTTGGGAGGCACTTTTGACTGAGACCAGACATGGGCGAAATGTGGACAGGGATAAGGATGTGTGCAGTGCGGACGAAGTGGACCAGGTCGTCCTCACCTGAGGACATTTTTTCCATTTGATTTTTAGAGAGAGTGGAAGGGAGGAGGGGGAGGGAGTGGAGGGAGAGAGACACATCGATGGGTTGCTTCCAGCATGTGCCCCAATTGGGGCACAGGATCGAACCTGCAACCCAGGTACATGCCCTTGACCAGGAAGCGAACCTGCGACCCTTTGGTGTGGGGCCAGTGCTCTAACCACTGAACCACACGGCCAGGGCCTGCCTACCCCCCTTTCCAGGAAATTCTTTCTCACTGCTCCTTCACGGCCTGTGAGGGTGCCTTCCTGCAGCTGCCCCCCAGACGACCTGTTTCCCAGGCTTCTCTCTGCTGTCCCCAGCCCATCCCTCCTGAGTGGTGCTGCTCTGGGCCTTTTGCAGGACTGGCTGCCACCAGCCAGCATGTCCCAGGACTATTCCAACAACCCAGAGGAGTGGGGATCGCGCCAGGATCCTAAAGAGGGCTGTGTATTTTCTTCCTTTGAAGACAGAAGAGTATGGGACCCCTTTGCTGCACAGCAGGCAACTGCCCATTGCCCTGGAGCGTCCATCAGCGCGGAGGGCATCCCATGTCCAACCTCAGAGCTGCCCCCCTCCCCCACCCCCAGAGAGCACGCACGCACGCGCACACACGGCTGCTGCAGGGAACTTTAATAAGGTGGGCCGGCTCTTGCTTCCTGGACTTAAAGGTCGAAGAGGAAGGGTATCACATCTGTAAGAAAAGAGGGGTGCACGGGCTCTACCTGCCCCTCCAGCGGTGTGCCCTGAGCCCGCAGCGCCCTCACAACTGGTGATCTCCTCCAGGCCCACGTGCCAGCTGGCATCCGGGGGGAAGAAAAGGCCCTTTTGCACCTAACGTCTCCCCCCCCCCCCCCCCCGCCCCCGTGCTGACGTGTGGTCACCGTGTCCCTGGGCTGCTGGCTGTGGGACCAATGACACCTGAGCTGTTTCTCCATCAGCTCCCTGCACCTCAAGTCCTGTGCTTATGTGGGTCCCTCCTTAGGCAGGCACCACCCAGGGCTCGGGAGGTGCCCCAGGTGTGGCCAGTGCCTCCCGTGCACATTGTCTCAGGCCGGGGTCTTCAGGCCCCCTCCCCGCACCAGGGGACAGGGCCGCACACCTGGCTGGCTCATGCTCTGCTGGATGCCCTCCAGGTGCCTGGAGGCCAGCGCCCGGGTCTCCTCCTCGAAGCGGCGGTGTCCCTCCGCAGTCAGCTTCCAGAGGCAGGACCGAGGCCACGGGCTGTCCCCCGCCGGCACGCTGACCGGCACCTTCTCAAAGCTGTCTCGGAAGCAGAGGTTGTGGCGGATGGTGTTCTTCCAGCCCTCCGGGGCCGTCCGGAAGAAGGGGAAATGCTGCCTGTGGACAGGGGGGACCGGGAAGGAGAGGCACGGTGTCTGCGGGACGCCCGATCCTTGTTCTCCCCCCGGGCCAGGCACCTCAGCCCTTCTCTGCAGGTGGAGAACGGCCCGCGGGCGCACACGGCCTTGCGGACCGGGCACGTGGCAAACCTCACCTGCGTCCGGCCTGCACAAACCCTCGTCTTGAACCCAGTCCACTGCCCCCATTCCCTGCCTCGGAGAACTCAGGACGTGCACTCGCAACAGGAAGGAAGCATAATTAGGCCAAACGGCTCCCGAGAGGATCCTGGCCCAGGGGGATCCCACCTGAGGACTAACACCCCGAGACTCTTCTGATACTGGAAGGCCCGAGAAACCCCTCACACCAAGGCTGGATGTAAATCCCTTCTCCACCGGGTGCCCCGGGGCCCAGTGCAAAGGGACAGCACGAGAGAGGGGCGGGGACCCAGACTTCACAGAGATGATCTCGAGAGGGATGTCACCCCGTGAATTTGTGTTAAAGAAGTGAGATATAGCGGGGAGGAGGGGCCAACGGGGGATAAAGAGGGGGCATGTGTAATACATCCAACAATAAAGATGCGTTAAAAAGTGTGGCTTGGGTTGAGCGTCAACCCTGCACCAAGAGGTCGTGGGTTCGATCCCCAGCGGGGGGCATGCAGGAAGCAGCCAATGTTCTCTTTCATCGATGTTTCTCTCTCCCTCTCCCTTCCTCTCTAAAATCAATAAAGAAAAAGTGTTAAAAAACAAAAACTAAGCCCTGGCCGGTTTGGCTCAGTGGTTAGAGCGTCGGCCTGCGGTCCCGAGAGACCCGGGTTCGGTTCCCACTAAGGGCATGTACCTCGGTTGCAGTTTGTCCCCGGCCCTGGTTGGTCGTGCGGGTGGCAGCCACTCAATGTGTCCCTTTCACGTCGATGTTTCTCTCTCTCTCTTCCTCTCTCCCCCTCCCTCTCTATCTGAACAAAAAAAAAATGTCCTCGGGTGAGGATAAAAAAAAAACAACAAAAAAACTAAGATATAAAAAGATTAGTTTGGCCCAGCAGTTAGAGCATCAGCCTGTGTGCCTGAGAGACCCGGGTTCGGTTCCACTAAGGGCATGTACCTCGGTTGCAGTTTGTCCCCGGCCCTGGTTGGGTCATGCAGGTGGCAGCCAGTCGACGTGTCCCTTTCACGTCGTTGTTTCTCTCTCTCTCTCTCTCCCTCCTACTCTATCTGAACAAAAAAATGGGAAAATATCCTCAGGTGAGGATAAAAAAAAAAGGTTAGTTTTCTCATGTGAGAGGGGCGGGGTGGGTATGTCCTGGACATGTGACCTGTGGACACACCCAGACCCGAGTCTGGGAAAGGAACCCTGGGAATACAGGGACCCTCTCATCCTCCGACGGGGACCCTGCCCCTCCCGCGCCCCCCGCAGGGCCCGGGCACCTACCGCGTGAACCGGTAGATCTGCTGCACGTTGAGGCCCCGCGGGGAACTGTTTCTTAACGCCAGTGCGATTAGGTGGAAGTAATTGAGGGGGGGCCGGGGCCAGAGCCTCCCCTCCTGGCTGCTGGCTTGCCGAAGCCTCCGGCTCTGGAGGGGGGCCCTTTTGTGAGGGGACGGGAGAGCCACAGGGGAGCGGTCATCCTCGTCCTGAGCTTCCTCTTCTGGGAGCTACAGGAGCAGAGTAGGAACTGGTCCTGACTCCAGGGCCTCTGCTCCGGGTGCAGGGGGGCAGCGGTCTGGGGCCCCCATCTGGGCGGCTCCCCAACCCAGGGGCGCAGCTAATGTCTGAACCCGTTAACCCTGCGTTATCCCTGGAAAACAGAACTCTGATGCATCACCCCTTTGCCACCCTGCCTACAGCCCCAGAAATCCCTACCTCCCAGGAGCCGGGGGAAGGGCCGAACTGCTTGGGAGGGGGAGAGGGGTCCCCGGAGGATGGAGGCAGCGGTTCCGCAGGTCTGGCCTCTGAGCAGTGGGCGGAGTCCTCCTCTTTTGGGGGCTGCTGTTGGGCAGGGCTTGTCAGAGCCTCCCCCTTCCTAGGATGCCGGACCTCCAGCTTTCCAGGGGGAAACACGATGTTGGGGTCCACCCACATCCACAGGTTGGGCTCAATATCAGGACCTGTGCAGAGAGAAAGGGGAGCGGGTGCCTTCGCTCAGGCTCGGGGTGTCAGCCCAAGCCGCGGGCCAGCATGTGGGAGAACTCACACCCGCGACTCACCATCTCTGTCAGGGTTGGGTTTCTTCTTCAGGGGGAGTTTCGGGGGCTCAACTATGCGGAGTCTGTATTTGGCCACTGACAGAAGGAAAGATAGAGGAAGGTCAAGACTTCCTAGGGTTTCCGCTGCGCTCCCAGCATCCCGGGCGGGCAGGTGGGGAGATTCCTGGGGCAGGGCTGAGCCCTCGGGGAGTTAGGACACTACTAGTTGTCCCCCCCCCTGCACCTTTTAATTTTTATTGATTTTAGAGAGTGAGGAAGGGAGAGGGAGAGAGAGAGAAACATTGATGAGAGAGAACATCGATTGGCCGCCTCCTGCATGCTCCCCACTGGGAATCGGGCCCACAACCTGGGCATGTGCCCTGACCAGGAATCGAACTGGTGACCTCTTGGTGCAGGGTCGATGCTCAACCACTGAGCCACACCGGCTGGGCTAGTTGTTTGTTTTTTTTTTTTTTTGCATTTATCTTCAGATAGAGTGGGAGGGAGAGAGTAGGGAAGAGAGAGAGAGAAACATCAACATGAGAGAGACACGTCGAGTAGTTGCCACCCACACGACCTCAATGGGGGCAGGGGACAAACTGCAACTGAGGTACGTGCCCTTCGTGGGAACCGAACCCCAGACTCTGGTCCGTGGGCTGATGCTCTAACCGCTGAGCCAAACTAGCCGGGGCTAGTTGTTTTTTTTTTAATCCTCACCTGAGGATATTTTTCCATTGACTTTTCAGATAAAGTGGGAAGGGAGGGAGAGAGAAACATTGATCGGTTGCCTCCTGCACAACCCCGACGGCCGGGGATCGAACCTGCCACCCCTCAGGCTGAGGGAGGAGGCTCTAACCACTGAGCACCCAGAACGGGAAATCACTCTTACTCTTCTCTGTCCCATACAGCCACACCCAATCAATCACCTCGTCCTACCACCCTAGTCCGAAGGGTCAGTTTACCCTCTTTTCCTTAAGGGATCATACTGCAGTTTGAATGGCCTTCCTGAAATGTCCATCCCATCTCGTCACCCTGCTGGGTAAAGCTGAGAGGATTTCCATCGCCTTTAGGCCAAATCTGAGGCTGTTCCTGGAGAGTGTAAGAGGCCCGGCTGCTCGTCCGGTTGAGTCACCCCCCCAGACTCTCCGCTCATCTCCAGACCCCTCCAGATGCCAGGTGTCCACAGCTGCTTCCTTTGCTGGGGACACGCCCCCCTTCCTGCTTGCACAGTTCCTTGCTCCTCACCCATCGTGTCTCCTTTAGACATCTTTTTTTTTTTTATCCTCACCCGAGGACATTTTCCCACTTTTTATTCCGACAGAGCCAGAAGAAGAGAGAGAGAGAGAAACATCGATGTGAAAGGGACACATCGAGTGGCTGCCACCCGCACAACCGACCAGGGCCGGGGACAAACTGCAACCGAGGTACATGCCCTTAGCGAGAACCGAACCCGGGTCTCTCTGGACCGCAGGCCGACGCTCTAACTGCTGAGCCCAACCAGCCAGGGCTCGTTTAGACATCTTTTTTTTTTATCCTCACCCGAGGACACTTTTCCATTTTTTGTACAGATAGAGTGGGAGGGAGAGAGAGGAAGGGAGAGAGAGAGAGAAACATCGATGTGAAGGGACACATCGAGTGGCTGCCACCCGCACGACCAACCAGGGCCGGGGACAAACTGCAACCGAGGTACGTGCCCTTAGCGGGAACCGAACCCGGGTCTCTCCGGACCGCAGGCCGACGCTCCAACCGCTGAGCCAAACCGGCCAGGGCAGGAAAAGCCTGCTTTAAAAGATGTCTAGCCCTGGCCAGTTTGGCTCAGCGGTTGGAGCGTCGGCCTGCGGTCCGGAGAGACCCGGGTTCGGTTCCCGCTAAGGGCACGTACCTCGGTTGCAGTTTGTCCCCGGCCCTGGTTGGTCGTGCGGGTGGCAGCCACTCGATGTGTCCCTTCACATCGATGTTTCTCTCTCTCTCTCCCTCCCACTCTATCTGTACAAAAAATGGAAAAGTGTCCTCGGGTGAGGATAAAAATAAATAAATAAATAAAGCAGGCTTTTCCTGACCCCCCAACTCTCTCCCCAGCTCAGTAAGTGGTACTCCAGGGCCTATCCCCAGGTCTGTCCTGTCTGCTGCCTGGCACATGGGAGAAGCGCGGCTTATTTGGATGAATGAGTAGTGGGCTGAGTCAATCAAATATATATTAGAGCCTGGCCAGGGTGGCTCAGTGGTTGAACGTTGACCCTACACCAAGAGGTCACCGGTTCGATTCCCGGTCAGGGCACATGCCCAGGTTGTGGGCCCGATCCCCAGTGGGGGGCGTGCAGGAGGCAGCCAGTCGATGTTCTCTCTCGTCCATGTTTCTATCTCTCTCTCCCTCTCCCTTCCTCTCTGACTAAAATCAATAAAGAAAAAAAATATATATTTTTTTTAAAAGTATATATTCGAGCAGTGGTTCTCAACCTTCCTAATGCTGCGACGCTTTGATTCAGTTCCTCATGTTGTGGTGACCTCCAACTATAAAATTATTTTCATTGCTACTTCATAACTGTAATTTTGCTACTGTTATGTCTCAGGCAACCCCTGTGAAAGGGTTGTTCGACCCCCATAGGGGTCGTGACCCACAGGTTGAGAACCCCTGTGTTGGCACTATGCTGACTCATGGGGGAAGTATTTGTGTTCCTTCATTGTCCCCATGAGTATCGTCACATTAGAGCTGAATCTAGGTTTTGGTCTGGAAAATGATATACTTATTGGCGAGCTGAGTCATTAGAAAGGGTGCCCATTACATTGCTAATGTTCAGTACAGTACTCAAAAAAGGGAAAAGGAGCAAGAGAATAAAGTTGGAAAGAAAGAGACAAAACTGCCATTACTTACCCCCAAAATGATTAACAGAAAAACCATACAAAATCGATATACAAATTATTAGAACCAATAAGAATCCAGGAAGTTTGCTGGACTTGAGAACAACATACTAATCAATACTGTTCCTCTACACCAGTGTTAAGAAACTGGGAAAGACAATTTTTTTTAAAAAAGGTGCTGTTCAACCCTGACCGGGTGGCTCAGCTGGTTGCGGTGTTGTCCTGTACACCCAAAGATCACAGGTTCAATCCCTGGTCGGGGCACATACCAGAGGCAACCAATTGATGTTTCGGTCTCTCTCCCTTCCTCTCTCCAAAAATCAATAAAAACATCCTCAGATGAGGATAAAAAAAAAGAGGTACCGTTCACAATAGCGACCAAAGTTATAAACTTTCCAGGATTAACCCATCAAATAATGGACTAGACTTTTATGGGAAAAAGATGCCATCACTATTTAAGGACAAAAAAGACCTAAATAAACAAAAACATAATACGAATTCGATGGACAGCTTCTATAGCTTAATCAGTGAAGGGCCAACACAAACCTATAAGGGGCAGAAGATACAATCAGTATTCACAAGGACAGGACACCTGAATGACTAAGGAGATGCTCACCCTAATTAAAACAACTGTGAGGCATCACCTCACACCTGTCAGAATGGCCGCCATCAACAAATCTTCAAACAACAAGTGCTGGCGAGGGTGTGGAGAAAGGGGACTCTAGTACACTGCTGGTGGGAATGCAGGCTGGTGCAGCCACTATGGAAAGCAATATGGTGTTTTCTCAAAAAATTAAAAATTGAATTGCCATTTGACCCAGTGATTCCACTTCTAGAGTATATCCTAAGAAACCTGAAACACCAATTGGAAAGAATATATGTACCCTTATGTTCATAGCAGCACTATTTACAAGAGCTAAGATCTGGAAACAGCCCAAATATCCATTAATAGACGAATGGATAAAAAAGCTGTGGTACATATACACAATGAAATATTATGCAGCTGTAAGAAAGAAAGATCTCTTATCCTTTGAGATGACATGGAGGGACCTGAAGAGTATTATCCTAAGTGAAACAAGCCAATCAGAGAAAGACAAGTTTCATATGATCTCACTTATTTGTAGAATATAATGAAGAAAACAAGCTGATGAACAAAATAGACCCAGAGACATAGAAGTAGGGTAGAGACTGACAAACCTCAGAAGAGGGGTGAGGGGGAGGGGAAGAGATAAACCACAGAACTTATACGCATGTATGCGTAACCGTGGACATAGACAACAATGCTGGGGGTGGGGGTGGGTTTGGGAGGAGGGTGTCAATGGGGAAAAAAGAAACATCTGTAACAAAAATAAATTAATTAAAAAAATATTTAAAAAATAAATAAAAATAGCCCTGGCCGGTTTGGCTCAGCGGTTGGAGCGTCGACCTGCGGTCCTGAGGGACCCGGGTTCGGTTCCCGCTAAGGGCACGTACCTCGGTTGCAGTTTGTCCCCGGCCCTGGTCGGTTGTGCGGGTGGCGGCCACTCGATGTGTTCCTTTCACATCGATGTTTCTCTCTCTCTGTTACTCTCTCTCCCTCCCACTCTGCCTGAACAAAAAGATGGGAAAATGTCCTCGGATGAGGATAAAAAAAAAAAAAATAAATAAATAAATAAATAAATAAATAAATAAAAATAAAATGAAGTCAGGGAAAAAAAAGATGCTTAGCCTTACTAATAAAACATTTTACATCACACTGACAAGAATAAAAACAGACAATCCAAGTGTTGACACAGATGCAGAGAGATAGAATTCTTGATCACACTGAAAATCTGATAGCAACTGGTGCTGCCCCTTGAAGACTAACCATGTAGATTATCCACGTAGATTATAAATTACTACACTGTTGACTCCTGGGTACATGTATTCAAGTTAATATAGGAACGTATCCGTTCATCTGCGTTGTTGCTGTCATCTACTAAATTCTCGGCCTCTCCCCCTTTAGGGGCTTGGCTCCGGGCTCACCATCCCTAACACTGCTCCTGTCTTACGTCTTGGCTACTTCAATACACAGACAATTCTCCAAATAACCTGGCTTCTTGAACTCTTCTCCTCCGAAGATTCTGCCTTCCATTTCACTTTAGACTGTCTCTCTCTCTCGGTCAGAAACTGAACCGGTAACTAAAACCTCTCCCAACCAAATTTTTAATATTTTTTTATTGTTTTTTTTTTAGAGAGAAAGAAAGGGAGAGAGAGAAACACTGATGTGAGAGAAACATCAATTGGCTGCCTCCTGCACGCACCCCACCAGGGATCAAGCCTGCAACCCCGGCATGTGCCCTGACCAGGAATCGAACCGGGACCTCTCAGTCCACGAGAGGACACTCAATCCACTGAGCCACACCAGCTGGGCCAAAATCTAATTTTTGTACCACGTAGAAACATATCACCTCCACCTGGCCGGTGCGGCGCAGTGGTTGAGCGTCGACCCATGCTCCAAGAGGTTGCCAGTTCGATTCCGGGTCAGGGCACATGCCCAGGTTGTGGGCCTGATCCCCAGTTGGGGGCGTGCAGGAGGCAGCCAGTCGATGTTCCTATCTCTCTCTCTCCCTTCCTCTCTCTCTAAAATCAATAAAGAAAAAAAACCTTCTTTTGCCCCCCCTTACTGTGCCAGGACACTGTCCCACATGTTCGCCTTTGTTGAGAGAGAACTCCTTGAAAGAATGGCCTACAGTTTGGTTCAGCGGTTAGAGCGTCGGCCTGCGGTCTATAGAGACCCGGGTTCGGTTCCCGCTAAGGGCATGTACTTCGGTTGCAGTTTGTCCCCGGCCCTGGTTGGTCATGCGGGTGGCAGCCACTCGATGTGTCCCTTCACGTCGATGTTTCTCTCTCTCTCTCTCCCTTCCTCACTCTCCCTCCCTCACTCTCCCTCCCACTCTATCTGTACAAAAAATGGAAAAATATCCTCGGGTGAGGATAAAAAAAAAAAAAAAAAAAGAATGGCCTAGAGTTGCCCTGGCCAGGTTGGCTCAGTGAAGTGCTGTGGGCTTGATTCTCAGTCAAGGGCAGATTTAATCCTGGCCTAGAGGCAACCAATCTCTCTCTCTCTCCTTCCCTCCCTCCCTCCCTCCCATTCTATCTGAAAATCAATGGGAAAACATCCTGGGTGAGGATTAACAACAAGAAAAAGAAGTTTCTGTCTCTACTTCCCCGCCTTCCCTCCTTCCCCTTGCTCACCAGGCTTTCTCCTCCCACCCCACCCAAACCCTGTCTTCAAGGCCGGTTAGCTCGATCCACTTGCCCCACCTCTTCCCAGATGCCTCAGCTGATCTTCCTTGAAACACTTAACTCCACTTGGTTTCCCGGGAGCCACAATCTCATTTTCATTCTCAAGGGTCTTTCCTCCCTGTTTGCGGGTTATCTCTTCTCCCTCCAGTCTCTTTACAATGGGACGCCCCAGGGCTCATCCTTGTTCCTCCTCGCTCTTTATTCTCACTCTTTACTGCCACCTCTACACCAAAGACTCTCTGGGACTCCGGACTTTCACCCTCTAATCTAGCTTTCTTACCCCACACATCCAATCTGTTAGCACATCTAGATGGTTCTACCTTCTCATCGTGTCCTCTGCTACCACCCTGGTCCAGCCTAGCATCATCTCTTGTTGGAATTACTGCAACAGCCTTCTAGAAACTAGTCACCTGGCTTCTACGCTCCCAGTTTCTTTCCGTCTCCAGGGTCCCCGCAACACAGCGACTGCGATGATCTTTTCAGAACATAGATCATGCCGGGTCGGCGCCATCAACTGCAGGGCCCACTGCAGAGCTCCGTGTTCCAGAGTTATTGAAAATCTCGACAATTCTAGCAGAGCATTGCATGAAGTACAGCCATCCTGTGCAGCCACACAGGTTACGTACTCATGACGCTGGGGACTGTCTCCTCTGCTCAGAACCTTTCCGCCCTGCCCCAGGTTACTCAAAGACCACCCCAGCACCCTTAAAGTGAAGTCAGCACCCTGTCCACTCTCTTTATTCACCTTCATCCACCTCACTGGCCTCTTTCCAGGTCCCCGAACACACCAAGCAGAGGCCCCCCTGGGGTTTCCTACTGGCTGCTGCTGCTGCCGGGAAGCTTCCCTCCTAGTAGCCTTCTCTGGCCTCACCACCTCACCTCCCCAAACTGCTCAGACAGGGTGCTCCCAGGAGGCCCAGCCCGACAATCCCATTGAAAACTGTAGCTGGCACCACCTTCCCCGCCCCCACCCCATGCCTGAGCCCTCCTACTGTGTCCTCTCCCCATCTCAGTTATCACCTTGTCACATACTAATATATAAAATTAAAAAAAAAATTTTTTTTCCTTATTGGTTTTTAGAGAGAGAGGAAGGGAGAGGGAAAGAGAAACATCGATGAGAGAGAACACTGATTGGCTGCCTCCTGCACGCCCCCCACTGCGGATCGGGCCCACAACCTGGGCATGTGCCCTGACCGGGAATCGAACCAGTAACCTCTTGGTGCAGGGTCGACATTCAACCAGAGCCACACCGGCCGGGCTAGTATATAAAACTTTTATGTGGATTGTCTGTTTGTCCCTGGTAGAATGTAAGCGCCTGACACCTTGTCTGTTTTTTCCTTATGTACCATAGTGTCTAGAACAGAGCCTGGCAAAGCGGAGGTGCTCAGTAAAATCTTCTTGAACCAGGGAAGACACAGCACGCCCATCGGGGTCTCCGTGGTGGCCGAGGCGGAGGCGGTCTCGGTCTCCGTTAGGAAGGAGCCGGAAAGAGCAGTTGTTGCCTGTGGACTGCGGCCCAACAGGCCAAACGATGAGCAGATCTACACGTAGCCCCCGGAATGGCTCTCGAAGGAAAAGTCATCTCGCCCTGGCCGGGTTGGCTCAGCGGTTAGAGCGTCGGCCCCAGGACCAAAGAGTCTGGGGTTTGATTCCAGTCAAGGGCATGTGCCTCGGTTGTGGTTCAGTGCCCGCCCAGTCAGGGTCCTGCGGGAGGCAACCAGTCGGCGTCCGTTCACATCCGTGTCTCTCTCCCTCCCTCCCTCCTGCTCTAATCTAAAGATAAATGGAAGAACATCCTCGGAACATGCTCTCTCTGCCGCAGGAAGACACAGCAAGAGGAGGCTCCTCAGAGAAGTAAACCAAACCAAACAGGAAGAAACAACAAGCATGACGTGCATTAAGGTCATCTACAAACACGAAAGAATGCTAACGTGTTCAAAGGCACACATATCTCAAAAACACGCCCTGGGTCCGGGTGACCCAGGGGCTGTGGAAGGTGACAGGGTGGGGTGCTGACTCAGGGGAAAGGACCCCCATGGAGGAGGCCCCTCCCTCCACCGTGCGCACAGGTGGGCGCTGAAAGGTGCGGGCCCCAAACCCCGAGCCCCCCACGAGTGGGACAGTGTAGCGCGGGTGGGGATGCAGACATTACAGGGTTTTTAGAGACAAACCAGCCCCCAGGAGCGCGCCCAGGCCGTGGCGCCGTGGAGGGACGGCCCGCAGCGGCCTGGGAGGTTCTGGCCCCCGGGCGCGCTCGCTGTGGGAGTGGGGCTGTGGGAGTGGGGCTGGGGCCGGGCCCGTGCGCCCCCCGCGCGCCCAGCCAGGCCGGAGCCGGGTCCTGCCCACCAGCCGCCCGCCGCCCCGCTCACGGTTCTGCTCGGCCAGCGGCAGGTGCGAGGTGTTGAAGGCCAGGAAGCACTCGTTGCCCATGTCCCAGTCCAGCAGCCCGGGCACCTGGCCGTGGAGGCCGGCCCAGAAGGCCAGGTTCCGCACGCGCAGGTCCACCTTCGCGCGGAGTCGGCGACGCCGGGCCAGGCCCCTTCCTCCAGCGGCGGTGCGCCCGGTGTGGGCTCAGGGAGCCGGCGCCCTCGGGCCTCGCGCGGGATGGGCACGGGGGGACCACAGGTGCTTCTCCCAGGTGCTACCCCACCCCACCGGCACAGCTCCTTACTGAAAAGTGACTCCAGGACGGTATTAACCCTCTGGAAGTTCCCATGGATTAGAGGGCTTATCCAAGATCCAGCCGGTGATGGGATCAAATGCTGATTTCTTCAATTTTGTTCTTTTTTTTTTTGCATTTATCTTCAGATAGAGCGGGAGGGAGAGAGGGAGGAAGAGACAGAGAGAAATGGATGTGAGAGAGACATGCACTGGCTGCCACCCACATGACTCCAACCGGGCCGGGGACAAACTGCAACCGAGGGACATGCCCTTAGCGGGATGGACCGAATCGGGTCTCTCTGGACCGCATCGGGTCTCTCTGGACCGCAGGCCGACGCTCTAACCGCTGAGCCAAACCAGCCGGGGTTTCAATTTTGTTCTTAATAATTTCAAATATACCGAACACTCCTAATGCTATACAAAAACTCTTGTGTACCAAAACCTTGTAATTCAGCAGTTACACTAATTATTTGGCATTTCATCACACTTTAGTTTTTCCCTCTCTATAGATGAAAAAAAACACCTTTTTTGTCTGAGCCGTTTAAGAGTGTTGGCAGGTATCCGGCCTCTTGGCCAATTGATACTTCAGCGTGTATTTCCTGAAAACAAGGATATTGGTTTAACGAGGAAATCAAATCACAAGTGAGAAAATTATCAAAATCACACAATTTAACCTTAATTCCATACTGTGTTTAATGTACAAGTCCTATTCGAATTTCACCTATTGTCCCAATAATGTCCTTGGTATCAATTTGGTTTGGGCCCTGGCCAGGTAGCTCTCGGTTAGAGTGTCGTCCCAACATGCCAAGGATGCTGGTTCCCTCCCAGGTCACAACACACAAAATGATGCAACCTAGCGAACGCATAAGTGCGTGGGATGACAAATCGATGGCTTTCTCTCTCCCCCACTCCCTCTGTCTCTCTAAAAATCGATTAAAATTTTTATTTTCTGGTCTAGGATGCAATTGTCATGTCTCTGTAGTATCCTTTAATCCGGAACGGTAACTCAGCCTTTTAAATCTTTTATAACATTGATATTTTAAAAGAGTACAGGCCATTTATTATGTAGCATGTGCCTGCGTCAAGGTTCATCTGCTGTTTCCTCGTTATTGGACGTAGGGGTTTTTTGGCAGCAATACCATAGCAGTGATGTTAATTCCTTCTTCATACATCACATCAAGAGGCACATTCTGTTAGTCTGGCTGCTATTAGTGATTTAACTCCAATCACTTGGTTCAGTGGTGGCCACCAGGTTTTTCCACTATCTGTTTCCCTCCTTTTGCAATTAGAAAGTAATTTGGGAAGAGATGCTTTCATCTAAAATCCTGTTCCTTATCAAGTCTGGGCTCACTTATTCTAGCATCTGTGCATGCTTCTGGCCTGAATCAATCATTTTTTGGGTGTGAAATGATTATTTTTTGTTTTTGTTTTTATCCTCACCCGAGGATATTTTTACATGTATCTTCAGATAAACGTGGAAGAGAGAGAGAGAAACATCGATGCGAGAGAGACACATCGATTGATTGCCACCCACACGACCCCAACTGAGGCCGGGGATGAACTCCAACTGAGGTACATGCTGTTGGCCGGAATCGAACCCGGGACTCTTTGGTCTGCGGGCCGACACTGACCGCTGAGCCAAACCGGCCAGGGCTAAAATGATTATTTTTCTAAATCTATCATTCTTTTTTTAATATATTTTTCTTGGGGGGTGGGGAGGAGGGTGTCAATGGGGCAAAAAGGAGAAACATCTGGCCCTGGCCGGTTTGACTCAGAGGTTAGAGCGTTGGCCTGTGGTCTGGAGAGACCCGGGTTCAGTTCCCGCTAAGGGCATGTACCTCGGTTACAGTTTGTCCCCGGCCCTGTTTGGGTTGTGTGGGTGGCAACCACTCGATGTGTCCCTTTCACATTGATGTTTCTCTCTCTCTCTCCCTCCCACTCTATCTGAACAAAATATCAAAAAAAAAAAAAAAAGGATAAACATCTGTAATAAAAACAAATTGATAAAAATAATTTTTAAAAAAGATATACACACCCTGGCTGGTTTGGTTCAGCGGTTAGAGCGTCAGCCTGCGGTCCAGAGAGACCCTGGTCCGCAGGGAAATATGGAAAGAAATACATTTGGCTTTGATGAATACAAAAAATATATATATTTTTTTTTCTTTATTGATTTTTTTTTTTTTTTTTTTTGGTGCATGCCCCTAGCGGGAACTGAACCCAGTACTCTCTGGTCTGCAGGCCGATGCTCCAACCGCTGAGCCAAACTGGCCAGGGCGATTTTCTTTCGTTCGTTTTTTTTTAATCCTCACCAGAGGACATTTTTCTATTTTTTGTTCAGATAGAGTGGGAGGGAGAGAGAGAGAGAAACATCGACGTGAAAGGGACACATCGAGTGGTCACCACCCACACGACCCAACCAGGTCCGAGGACAAACTGCAACCGAGGTACATGCCCTTAGCGGGAACCGAACCCAGGTCTCTCTGGACCACAGGCCGATGCTCTAACCACTGAGCAAAACTGGCCAGGGCTTCTTTTCTTTTTTATCCTCACCCGTGGACATTGTCGTGCATTTATTTTCAGATAGAGCAGGAGGGAGAGAGGGGGGAAGAGAGAGAGAGAGAGAAACATTGATGCGAGAAAGACATTGACTGGTTGCCACCCACACAATCCCAACCAGGGCCAGGGACAAACTGCAACGGAAGTACGTGCCCTTAGCAGGAACCGAACACAGGACTCGCTGGTCTGCAGACTGATGCTCTAACCACTTAGAAAACTGGCCAGGGCTTTTTCTTTATTGATTTTAGAGGGAGAGAGAGAGAGAGGAACCTGGATGAGAGAGAACATTGATTGGCTGCCTTCTGCACGCCCCCGACTGGGGATCGGGCCCACAACCTGGGCATGTGTCCTGACCAGGAATCAAACGAGCGACCTCTTGGTGCAGGGTCGACGCTCCACCACTGGGCCACACGGGCTGGACTAAACTTACCATTCTTTTTCTATTTTTTTAGTTGGCATTCTATTGTAAGAAAGAGCTTTTCCTTGCTCCATATTTGTTTGTTTATTAGTATGGACTCAAAGGATTCTTATTTATGTAATGCGCTACAATTTATGACTATCATTGTTTGTTTTAATCGTCAACCTGCCCCCCATATGGCCAGTGGGTAAGCTGGCCCCTCTGCTTTCTCTCTGTGTCCTGGTTCTACGTCAGGGCCCATCCAACCTATGCGGTGTCGTCTGTTGCTTGTCTATAAGACCAAAAACTTTGAGAGTACCTGGCACAGAGGAGACCCTCAGTAAATGTTGTTTTATTCTTTTAAAAAGCCCTGGCCAGTTTGGCTCAGCGGTTGGAGTGTCGGCCTGCAGACCAGAGAGTCCCAGGTTCGGTTCCCGTTAGGGGCATGTAGCAAAAAAAAATTATTTTTCTTTTATTGATTTTATTTTTTTTTCTACTTATCTTCAGGTAGAAAAAGAGGGAGAGAAAGGGAGAGAGAGAAACATAGATGTGAGAGGGACACATTGACTGGCTGCCTCCTGCATGCCCCCCACTGAGGATCGAGCCCACAACTTGGGCATGTGCCCTCACCGGGAATTGAACTGGTGACCTTTTGGTGCATGAGTCGACATTCAACCACTGAGCCATACCGGCCATACAATAAATGTTGTTTCAACCCTGGCCAGTTTGGTTCAGCGGTTAGAGCATTGGCCTGAGGTCCAGAGAGACCCGGGTTCAGTTCCCGCTGAGGGCATGTACCTCGGTTGCGGTTTGTCCCCGGCCCTAGTTGGGTCGTGCAGGTGGCAACCACTCGATGTGTCCCTTTCATGTGGATGTTTCTCTCTCTCTCCCTTCCACTCTATCTGAACAAAAAGTGGAAAAATATCCTCGGGTGAGGATTAAAAAAAAAAAAATCAATAAAAACATATTATATAACCAAAAAAAAGACCACTGTTCCAACATCTTCTAACTCTGTGCGTCACTTTTTATTGTTTTGCAGAATGTTTGGTACTTTTCCAGCCCCTTCCTTTTCTTAAGGGAATTGCTTATTCACTTATTCAACAAGTATGTATTGAATACTACGGACGGCGTCCCTGGCACTGTGGGGCAGAGGGACCGCAGGCCCTTGGGAGCAAGGAGACCACTCTCAGGAAATTCACAGTCTGGTGGGGAGACATTCAATAATCATATAAACATATGATCATGGACCATAGTAATGTTATAACAGCCCAGGAGAACCCAATTTAGTGAAAGGGTGGAAGTCAGTGAAGGCTTCCCTGAGGCCGGATTAAGTATGCAAATAGGAGTAGAGGGAGCTGGGCAGTCTCAAGAGCAGGCCAGGCAAATGGCATTGTGTGTGCAAAGGCCCTGAGGCCAGAGGGAGCTGAGGGGCAGTTAGGGGAGAGACCAGGGAAGTTTTGAAGGTCACCTTAAAGATTTTAGTCTTGTCCTGGCTGGTTTGACTCAGCGGTTAGAGCGTCGACCTGCGGTCCTGAGAGACCCGGGTTCGGTTTCCGCTAAGGGCACGTAACTTGGTTGCAGTTTGTCCCAGGCCCTGGTTGGGTCGTGTGGGTGGTGACCACTCAGTGTGTCCCTTTCACATTGATGTTTCTCTCTCTCTCTTTCTCTCTCCCTTCCACTCTATTTGAACAAAATATCAAAAAGTGTCCTTGGGTGAGGATAAATAAAAAAAAAAAAAAAAAAGAAGATTTTAGTCTTTACTTTAAGAGCAATGCAAAGACCACTGACCCTTCCAGGGAAGACGTACCTGAAGGGCCAAAGTGAATGAGGGTGACTCCTCCTGCCTTTTCCCTCGGCAACCAGACCGCTCTGCTCCTGTCTCTCTCCACCAGGGTCCTTCGACCTCTGTTCCCTCCTAGAGCGCGTTCAGCCTAGGCTCCACCCCCCCGCTCCCAGGGCCTCGTCCGTGGGCTCATCCTGGGGACCCCCAAAGGCCCTGTGTCCTCTAGGCCCCCTGAGGGTGCACCAGCCCCTGGCGGGTGGCCTGCGGTGGAGGGGTGCAGACACCACAGCCCAGGTGTGGGTCTGAGAACTGACTCCCGCGTCCTTGTCCCCGGGGAAGCCCCTCTGGCCCACGGCAGGGGGGGACCTGCCGCCTGGACGCGAACCACAGCTCAGGCCCAGCAGAGCCCACGGAAGGGAAACACACAGCGAAGCAGCTCCAGCTTTATTGTGGGAACTCTGAGCACTGGGTGGGGGCGTCAAAGAGGAGACCCGGGAGGACAGTCCATCCGACAGGAGAGGCATCGTGGGGAGAGCCGGGGACAGGGGGGCCTTAGGGACGGGGGGGCAGAGGGAGGAAGGTGAGGGGGTGCGGGCACAGGAATGACGGAGGACAGGGACGGGGCCCCAGGCAGGCAGCAGGACCGGAAGGCGAAGTCTGGGCTGAGAGCGGGATGGTGCCGGGCGTCCTGGGGGAGGCCCTGCCCGGCGTGGGCCTCACTTGCGGGCGCCCAGCGCCAGGGCGATGATGAAGCCCAGCACCAGCAGGAACATGGCCACGGACAGCAGCACCGTGATGACGATCATGCCCCCCGTCCGGGCCATTCCCAGCCCGATGGATTCCACCTTCCTTCCTGTCCGAAGAGAAAGCAGGGAGATGCTGAGCCCCGGGCACCCAGCCAGCCCCCCAGCCAGCCAGCCAACCTGTTGTCTTCGCTCCACTTATTTGTTCAGCTTCCACTGACCGTGCTAGGGGTCAGCCTTCCACAGACAAGCATGAAGCCTCTCCCGGTGTCACTCCTGAGGTGACAGGAATTGATCGGACACCGTCCCTCCCCACGAGGAACCTGGAGTTCAGCAGCTGAGTCAGCA
The DNA here is from genome assembly GCF_014108415.1 of Molossus molossus. Taxonomy (NCBI): domain Eukaryota; kingdom Metazoa; phylum Chordata; class Mammalia; order Chiroptera; family Molossidae; genus Molossus; species Molossus molossus. The sequence continues at coordinate 12,231,166 of NW_023425348.1, read as the reverse complement.
GGCCGTTAAAATGCAGAGGCCCAGCCCTGGCCGGTTTGGCTCAGCGGTTAGAGCGTCGGCCTGCGGTCCAGAGAGACCCGGGTTCGGTTCCCACTAAGGGCATGTACTTCGGTTGCAGTTTGTCCCCGGCCCTGGTTGGTCGTGCGGGTGGCAGCCACTCGATGTGTCCCTTCACATCGATGTTTCTCTCTCTCTCTCTCCCTCCCACTCTATCTGTACAAAAAAAATGGAAAAATATCCTCGGGTGAGGATAAAAAATAAAAAAATTTAAAAAAAAAAAAAAAAAAGCCGAGGCCCAGCGCTAAGCCAAGGAGCCCAGGGGCACAAGGAGGGCAGCTGGGGATGGGTAGCAAGAGCCAGGGAGACCGGGGGCCTGGAGGTGGGCGCGGGAGCCGGTGTTACTTACGAGCAAGGGTAGACATTGGGATCTCTCTGCTGGACTCAGCGGATGCCCCCTTCATCACTAGGTAGGAAATGCTTTCGGGGTGGGGTGGGGAGAGAAAGGAGAGAACCCTCAGCGCGTGTCTGGGACTTGGGGGACCAGAGAGCCCAGCCCCCCCTTCACAGCTGTGTCTCCACTGTGCCCTCCTCCAGGGGGCCCATCCCTGAGCCCTGTAGCTGGGCCTCACTCTCCCCCATGCTGACCACATCCCACCACCACTCAAATGTCCGGACCCGCATCACTCCCTGCACTCCTCCCACAAGCACTCCGGGCCGATCCAGTACCTACTAGTATTTGGTCCCTGGCTCGAGGTCCGTCACCTGGTAGGCACTGAGCCGGGTGACCGTGAAGCCGGCCCCGCTGTCCACCACACTCACCAGCTCCCTGCGCCCGCGGCACGGCGGCACCACGAAGCTGGATCTCACCGCTGGGCAGGACATTGGGCGTGAGAGGCAGGGTCAAGCTTCTGGGGGCCCCGGGGGACGGGCAGCGTTTCCGAGGCCCCAGCAGTGGGGTCGGGGAAGGCATGCAGGGAGAAGGGAGGCTGGGGCTGTCCTGGGAAGGGACCAAGGGAGGCTTGGGGCAGGGTGCAGACCTTTGCTGTCGTTGGCTCTCCGGACCGTCAGGGTGGCATTACCCCCTGTGAGGTGACAGGGCGGCAGGGCGACCAGCAGGCTCTCGGTCAGTGCCGGGGACAGCAGGCCGGAGAGGCTTGAGATGTTGAATACTGGGGGGGGGCAGGGGGAAGTTAAGTGGCCCCCCCACCTCAGCTCTCTGCCGCCCCAGGGTCCTGCTCTCTGCAGGCAGAACGCGGGCCTTTGCGCTCTGACCACCAGGTGGCAGGCTTGGGCTGCAGAAGCTGGATTCTCCGGCCTCCGGATCCTGGGTGCCCGGCCTCACCCCTGCCCGCAGCCTCGGGCCCTTCCCCACACCTGTCCGCCTGCTCTGGGGAAGAGGACCGGGCGTGTGCTCTCAGCCCAGTGGGAGGACTGGTCCCTGCCATCGCCAGCCCCCACCCCCAGCTGGCCCGATGAGATGAGCTAGCTCCACTCTCCAGCCCTGGAAGGCACAGGGGGCACCGCGCCTCCTGCCCAGGCCCCAGCCCCTCCCGGAAATGGCAGAGACCTGCAGCCCCCCGGGGCCAGGACAGCCAGCAGAACCAGGATGGAGGGCACACTCCCCCTGGAAGGCACAGGGGGCACCGCGCCTCCTGCCCAGGCCCCAGCCCCTCCCGGAAATGGCAGAGACCTGCAGCCCCCGGGGCCAGGACAGCCAGCAGAACCAGGATGGAGGGCACACTCCCCCTGGAAGGCACAGGGGGCACCGCTCCTCCTGCCCAGGCCCCAGGCCCCTCCGGGAAATGGCAGAGACCTGCAGCGCCCGGGGCCAGGACAGCCAGCAGAACCAGGATGGAGGGCACACTCCGGCTGGGTAGCAGGGGTGCCATCGCTGGCTGGGAGCCGCAGGGGTGCTGACAGGCGCCTCGGGCCAGTGAGGCCCTGCCCCTGGGGGATTGGTTTTGTCCTGGGGGTGGGAGCAGCTGGCGTGGAATCTTGTCCAACCTGCCCCTTGGTCTCTACAGACTGAGGCGGGGCCCAGACAGGTTTTTCAGGCTGGGGAGCTGGCCCTCAGGCCTGAGTCGCGATCTTGGTGGCTTAATCATCTGCAGCGGGCACTGTCACTAAGGTGGGGGTGGGAATCAGCCCTTCTCCTGGGGCTCACCTGTGTGAGGGCACCAGTGTCTGTCTGGAGCCGACCTGTAGAGGCAGCTCCCGGGGGTGGGGGCTTCCCAGGAGGGCAGCCAGCTCTGAGGTCGCCCTGGGTACAGGCAGAATGATGCCCCGAGGGCTCCCGCAAGGGCCGGGTCTGGGCCGGAACAGGAGGGGAGCCGAGACCGCGGGGGCAGCAGAGCCGAGGGTCTAATTCTTGGTGTCCACTGGGGCCCAGGTCTGCGCTGCGGGAGGGGCAGAGGGGTGTCGTGCCAGGAGTATAAAGGGCGTAGGTTCCTCTGGGCAGTGGGGCAGAGGGTGCCGGGCACACTTCTGGGGAGACCAGAGAGGTGGGCACTGACCCCGTCTGGCGGGTGGGGGTGGACCATCAGCCGTGGTCAGCAACCCTCGTCGAACTGTGTGAGGATAAACGGAAAAGAGACGGGGGGCGGGGGGGGGGGAGAAAATGACACAGACAACCTCTCTGACCCCCGCCCCGTGCTGAGTTAGGCCGCAGCGGAGACCGAACTGTGAGCGAAGGGAGGAGGACGGAGGAGGAAGGACAGGCTGGCTTGGGCGCTGCGGCATCCGCCCTTACAACTGTCCTGGGCGGTGGGTGATTCGCTCCCCTTTGTGGAGGTGGACACTGGGGCTCAGAGAGGTCGGTCACTTGTGAAAGTGGACGCTTGGTCAGGAGAGGTCAGAGCCATCCGCAAAAGTGCGAGAGCTCCCAGAGTGTTCCTGCTGTGTATCTTTTAAACAGTTTAATCCTCACCAAAGGATATGTTTTTTTTTTTTTTTAATTTGGTTTGTCTTTTTTTTTTAATCCTCAACCGAGGACATTTTTCCATTTTTGTTCAGATAGAGTGGGAGGGAGAGAGAGGAAGAGTGAGAGAGAGAAACATCGATGTGAAAGGGACACATCGAGTGGCCGCCTCCCGCATGACTCCAACCAGGGCCGGGGACAAACTGCAACCAAGGTACATGCCCCTAGCAGGAACTGAACCCGGGTCTCTCTGGACTACAGGCCGACGCTCTAACCTCTGAACCAAACCGGCCAGGGCTGTTTTTGTTTTTGTTTTTTCTTTTAAATATGTTTTCATTGATTTTTTAGAGAGAGGAAGGGAGAGGGAGATAGAAACACCGATGTGAGAGAGCACATCGACTGGCTGCCTCCTGCACACCCCCTACTGGGGATCAAGCCCCCAGCCTGGCATGTGCCCTGACAGGAATCGAACTGGGGCCTCTCAGTCCATGGGACGATGCTCAATCCACTGAGCCACACCGGCCAGGCTGTATTTACTATTTTAGAGAGAGAGGAAGGGCAAAGGAGAGAAAGAGAGAGAGAGAAAAACAGTGAAAAGAGAGAAAAACATCGATTGGTTGCCTCCCACGTGCACCCTGACTGGGTATCAAACCCACAATGTGTTGGTGCAGGAGACACTTCAACCACTGAGTCACGGTTTCAGGTACGTTTTTCTCCATGAGCCACTCTCTCCCCCAGTCCCCCGAGAAGGTACGGGGGCCTGGTAGGAAAGTGGGGGACGGGTGCGGTTGTGTTCTTCCCATGGGGTAAGGGTCGGCGCAAAGCCTGGGGCACAAGCTGGAACTGGGCCCAAGCAGAGGCTGGAGGCCTTAGACCGGAGCGTCTGCATTTGACGGGCAGAGGGACCAGCCGGCAGTTTCTGATTCCGTGGGTCTGAGGCGAAGCCTGCGGCGTGGCGTTTCCTGGGCGTCCAGGGGACCCTGGCTGGTGCTGGACTGAGCGGCCGCGCTGCCAGCTGCCAGGGGCACACCCGGGACCCTCCTCACTGGGGACGGCGAGGGTTTTCCCCAGCTCCCAGGACAGGCTGCCTTTGGGGAATGCAGTCTGTTTGCCTTGCACCTTGGCTTTTGTCCTCGTTAGATCGGGTTCTACTGTGCACGCGGAAAGGGGATCTTTTGTACATGGACTAGAACTTGGGAGGGAGGAGACAGGCTGAAGGGGGAGCTCCAGGGGTACGGGGATCTTCAATCCGGGAGGGTGTCCCTGCACCAGGAAGATGTTTCCACGGAGGCTCGGGAGGTGTCTCTTTCCACGTCAGGCACAAACCACGAGGCAGAAGAGGCTGTGTTCATTGCAGGGTCCACTCCTAAGCCCCTTCCCCGTCTGAAATTATGAGAGGGACAGCATGGGGTAGGGAAGGACAGAGCTCGGGCCAGATTTTAAAGGGATAAGGGGGCCCTGTGGCTTTAAACCCTCCCTTCTCCTCCCAGCGCCCCCCTCCCGGCCCTCCCCAGGTTTCTGGAGGAGCTGAGAGTTGCGTCTTCTCCCTGCCCTGCCAAGCTGCTCACTGGTTGCTCTGGAGGCTGTGCTTTGCGGTCTCCATGGAAACCATTAGTTGCTAAGCAACTGGAGCATCATCTGTGCTGAGCTCTCGCATCTAATTATCCCATCACAGCAGCTGAGGAGGGTTTGGGAGCTGAGAGGAGGGGAGGCCAAGCGCAGGAGCAAGGGGATAACTCTTTTAGCAGATTTCAGTGACTGCTGAAGTCACACAGCCCGCACCCCTCCCTCTGGGGGTGTCCTCGGGCCTGGAGCAGGGGAACCAGAAGCGCACATGCCTGGTGTCCCCCTCTCCCTCCGGGCTCACTCTCGCCAGGCTGTCTCCCCCAGGTTCTCAATTCTAAACTCTCTCAAGTTCCCTCCCCTGCCTCCTTCCTTCTAAATCCCACATTCAAGTGGACAGATGTGCATGGAGGGTCAGATATGACCCTGGAACACCAGGGATGCACAGGTGCGGTCCATCCCTGCCCGCAGGGAGCTCCCGGTCCCCCTGGACTGCCTGGCCTGGGCGTTAGGTCCCGGGACAGTCCCAGCCTCTCGGAACCACACTGCTTCCTCCTCCTCTCACTTGGTGGTTTGACCAGGGGACCTCCGACGAGAACCGAGCCTGTCGGAAACCCTGCTGGTGTTCTGTCCGAATGCCAGTCTGCCGCTTCCCAGAGAATCAGAAACATGTGTCCCCTGGGCTCCATGGACATGTCAGCCTCTACCAGGAACTAGAGTCTGATGGGTGATACCATCGGGTTTTAGGTAAGTCACTTTGAACTTCCATTTCGTCCCCTAAAATGGGACGCCCCATTCCTTCCCATTCCTCCGGCAAGACATGAAGGGTGTAAAAACGCTTTAAAATAAAGGTGCGTTGCCCGGCCGCGTGGCTCAGTGGCTGAGCGTCGACCCTGCACCAAGAGGTCGCCATTTCAATTCCTGGTCGGGGCACATGCCCAGGTCGTGGGCCCGATCCCCAGTGGGGGGCACGCAGGAGGCGGCCAGTCAATGTTCTCTCTCATCGATGTTTCTCTCTCTCGCTCCCTCTCCCTTCCTCTCTCTCTAAAATCAATAAAGGGAAAGAAAAGCACAGTAAAGGTGCAGAAGAAATGCAGGAGAGCGTTGTCATCATCTGCAGGACAGACAGGGAGAAGCCCTGGGGACCTGAGCCTAGACGGCAGGTACAGGGTTCACCAGACGCTGGTCCCACCAGTGGGACAAGGCAGAGCCTCTGACCTTGGGACCCGAGGCTGGGAAAGGCCATAAGAATGAAAAATCTGTCATTCCCTCGGCCAGGACCGGGTGCCTCATTTCCTCTCTAAAGTCGCCTGTGATAAGACCACCTACCTCACGTCCACTTCCGGCTTCGCAAGTTTGGCCAGATTCCCTGCTCAGCTCCTCTGGGTTGCAGTGGTCTCTTCTGTAGAAAAAGTATCAAATCTGTCTCACCGGGATACTGTGCCTATCACTCGAGCTAATTTATTTAAGTGTCGAGCACAGTGTCTGGTTCAATACATATTAATTTAAGTAATTAATCTTACCCTTTCCTTTTCATTAAGCCTTCATGCAGACAGAGACTCGGAGGCAGTCACTGACTCCTCCGAGGTGACGGGGCAAGTAGGCATGAGATGGTACGGATTGCAGACTTTGCTTCTCCAGCCGTGGCATGGACGGAAACGGAGGTGGGTGGGCAGCAAAGGCAGCCAGTCGGAGGGGGGGAGTGACTGAGCTGGGACCAGCTGTTCCTTGTGGAACAAACATGCCACCGGAGTACCAGGCACACAGTAAACATTTCACTCGGTAAACATATGTTGAACACCTCCTCTGCGGGGGAGTTGCTAGGTGGTGAGGCGCAGAGATGATAAGAGTTTCTGCTCTCAAGTTGCCGAGTCTTTTTTTTTTATCCTCACCCGAGGGCATTTTTCTATTTTTTTCAGATAGAGTGGGAGGGAGAGAGAGAGAGAGAGAGAGAGAGAGAGAGAGAGAAACATCGACGTGAAAGGGACACATCGAGAGGTTGCCACCTGCACGACCCAACCAGGGCCGGGGACAAACTGCAACCGAGGTACATGCCCTTAGCGGGAACCGAACCCGGGTCTCTCTGGACCGCAGGCCGACGCTCTAACCGCTGAGCCAAACTGGCCAGGGCAAGTTGCCGAGTCTTAAAGAATGAAGCAGAGAGCCTTGGCCAGCTTGGCTCAGCAGTTGAGTGTGGGCCCATGGACCAAAGGGTCATGGTTTTGATTTCCAGCCAAGGGTACATACCTGGCCCTGGTCGGGGTCGTGCAGGAGGCAACCAATCCATGTGTCTTTCTCACATCAATGTTTCTCTCTCCCTCCCTCCCTCCCTCCCTTCCACTCTATTTAAAAAAAAAAATCAATGGAAAATATTCTTGGTGAGGATAAACAACAACAAAGACAGTGAACCAGAATTAGGTTGGTTGAAATGTGGAAGGAGCCCTGGCCGGTTTGGCCCGGCAGTTGGAGTGTCGGCCCACAAACCAGAGAGTCCCGGGTTCGGTTCCCACTAAGGGTACGTATCTCGGTTGCAGTTTGTCCCTGGCCCTGGTTGGTCGTGGGGGTGGCAGCCAGTCGATGTGTGTGTCTCTCTCTTCCTCCCTCTCTCCCTCCTCTACCTGAAGATGAATGCAGAAATGTCCTCAAGTGAGGATAAAAACAAAACAAAACAAAAACAAAAGAAAGAAGTGTTCAAAGGTGGGCACGGTGAGAATTCCAGCCACCGGCAGAGTCACCAGCGGTGCCAAGGAGCTTGGCTTTTACCCTGAAGAGAACAGAAAGCTTTTGGGGCATTTCGACTGTGTGACGATCGTGACGGGAACTGGGAAGGGCATGGCAGCTGGGCTGGCGCCCGGTACCAGGTTGGTCTGCGTGGCCAGCAGCATCCGGCAGAAACCACGGCATGTCACTTCTGAGGCTCGGTCATAAAAGGTGCTGCCTCTTCCTCCCTGCTCTCTCTTGGATTCCTCGGGGGCCATGGGAGCACCTCTGTGGGGAGGTCTGCATGGCAAGGGACTGAGGTCTCCTGCCAACGTCCAGCAAGGGACTGAGGTCTCCTGCCAACATCCAGCGAGGGACCGAGGTCTCCTGCCAACAACTGTGTGAATAAACAGCTTGGAAGCGTATATTCCAGCCCCAGTCAAACCTCCAGATGACACCTTCAGGAGACACCCTGAGCCGGAAACACCCAGCCAAGTCTCTCCCAGGTTCCTGATTCTCAGAATAAAGGTCTGTTTTCATAAATCACTAAGTTTTGGGGTGAGTTGTTATATCCTCTGGACGTTTTTTAAGAATATTTTTTATTGATTTTTTTTTAGAGAGAGAGAGAGAGAAACATTGATCAGCTGCCTCCTGCACGCCCCCTACTGGAGATGGAGCCCACAGCCCAGGCATGTGCGCTGACTGGGAATTGAACAGGAGCCTCCCACTCTGTGGGACGACGCTCAGTCCACTGAGCCACACCGGCCGGGCTGTCCTCTGGACATTTCCATAATCGTCTGGAGCAGAGGAGAGGTCTGGGATAGAGAGAGGTAAGGCGAGCAATAGTTAAAGTAATGAAGGTGGAAGAGTCCTTGAAGAGAGAAGCAGAAGAGAAGAAGGCACCAAGGGCAGGATACTGAGCAACACAGCATTTAAAGGCCAGATGGAGGGAGAGGCGCTGACGAAGGAGGAATGAGATTCAGGAGTGGATGGAGAGTGTCAAAAGGAAGTGTCGAAGGATTTGAAGGTAAGGACTAGAACATGTCCGCTGGGTTCCGCATCTTGAGGGTTATTCGTAGCCTTAGGAGCAGCTTCCTGCAGGCGAGGGAGGCAGAAGAGAGGCTGAGTCCAAAGATGCCTGTAAGCACGTGGGGTTAGCTGTGCGGACTGCTCTTTGAAGAAGCTTGGCTCGGGAGGGAGGGAGGGAGGGAGGAAGGGAGGGAGGGGTAGTGGAGGCACGGGAAAGGCTCATTAATGTTGTTTTCAGCCAAAGACGCAAGAGAGAGAGGTGTGTAACTGATGGAGAGGCTTCTGGAGGAGGAAGAAAGCGGGATTCAGATCGAAGATGGAGGCATTAGCCTTTGGCCCTAGGAACAACACTTTCTAGCAGAGAAAAACGGGGGCTGCGATGCAGAGAAATGTTATATTTTTTCAAAGGCGTTGGGTGAGGAAGGCTGGGGATAGAAGGAAGTTAATAGAGCTCCCCCCTGAAGGCCTCTGCTTGTTTGGGGAAGAAGAAAAGTCAAGGAGGGCAAAGGTTTGAGGCCCGCCAAGGGGTGAGAGGAGAGTTTGAAATCACTGTTGTGGGGAGAGGAGGACGCAGCTACTGGGAGCCGGGGGTCACTGGTCTTCAGGGACACTCTTGTATTAGTGAGGGTTCTCCAGAGAAACAGAACCAACAGGACGCGTATTTGTAGGGAGGTTCATTTTAAGGAACTGGCTCACGCACCTGCGGACGCTTGGCAAACCCCAAATCCGAGCAGGGAGGCCTGCAGGCCGAGGTGTAGGAAGAGCTGCAGTTCAGGTCCCACGACGGGCTGCAGGCGGACTCCCTTCTTTCTCTGTGGGGATGGGGAGGTCAGTCTTTGTTCTATTAGGCAGGGGTTCCCAACCTTCCTGATGCCATGACCCTTTAATACAGTTCCTTGTGTCGTGGTGACCCCCGACCATACAATTATTTTTGTTGCTACTTCATAACTGTAATTTTGCTACTGTTATGAATCGCCATGGGAAATATGTGTTTTCCGATGGTCTTAGGCGACCCCTGTGAAAGGGTCATTCGACCCCCAAAAGGGTCACGACCCACAGGTTGAGAACCGCTGTATTAGGGCCTTCAACTGATTGGATGAGACCTACCCCTATTATGGGATAATCCGCTTTACTCAAAACCCACCGATTCAGAGGTTAACCTCATTCAAAACACCCCTTCCAGATACACCCAGAACAATGTTTGACCAAGCGATCTCAGCACCATAGCCCAGTCAAGCTGCCACGTGAAGTTAACCATCACACTGACGTTGATATTTTTCAAATTACTGAACAGTTTAAATGTAGAAATTATAAAATTGTCAGGTTGTACTGACGCAAAGCTAGGGTTTTCAAGGTTTGGAAAGTTGAGGGTATTGGCAAGAGTGAAGAGATCACCCTGGCCAGTTTGGCTCAGCGGTTAGAGTGTTGGCCTGTGAACCAGAGAGGCCCGGGTTCGGTTCCCGCTAAGGGCACGTACCTCAGTTGTGGTTTGTCCCCGCCCTGGTTGGGACCGTGTGGGTGGCGGCCAGTGGATGTGTCTCTTTCTCAAATCGAGCGGTGGTTATCTAGGTGGCTACTGAGGAGACAAATCCAGGGTCATCATTGCAGCTGGTTGGGTCACAGTGTTGTGAGGCCAGAAGGAGGCTGCGGCCCCTGGTGTCCGAAGGGGCCACCAGATAATTAGTCAGACGGGGTGGGTGAAATTGGGGCCAGCTGGAGAGAGGGGAGCAGCGTGGGCCCTGTCTACGGCCGCCCTATGAGGACCTCTCAGTCCATGGGACGACACTCAGTCCACTGAGCCACACTGGCTGGGCTCCTTCTCGCTTTTTCAAGAGAAGCCAGAAGTCTGATTTTTGGGGTAAAATGTTCTTATTTTTATAATTTAAACTGATATACATTATAAAAATGCACTCTGCACCCAGCCAGTGTGGCTCAGTGGTTGAGCACTGACCCAGGCACCAAGAGGTCGCTGGTTTGATTCCTAGTCAGGCCCTGGCCGGTTTGGCTCAGCGGTTGGAGCGTCGGCCTGCGGTACAGAGAGACCCGGGTTCGGTTCCCGCTAAGGGCATGTACCTCGGTTGCAGTTTGTCCCCGGCCCTGGTTGGTCGTGCGGGTGGCAGCCACTTAATATGTCCCTTCACATCGATGTTTCTCTCTCTCTCTCTTCCTCTCTCTCCCTCCCGCTCTATCTGAACAAAGAATGGAAAAATGTCCTTGAGTGAGGATAAAAAAAAAAAAAAAAAAGTGATTCCTGGTCAGGACACATGTCCAGGTTGCAGGCTCGATCCCCAGTGGGGGGCGAGCAGGAGGCAGCTGATCAATGTTCTCTCTCACATCGCTGTTTTTTCCTCTCTCTAAAAATCAATAAAAAAAATATTTTAAAAAAATGCACTTTGGGCCCTGGCTGGTTTGGCTCAGCGGTTAGAGTGTCGGCCTGCGGTCCAGAGAGACCTGGGTTCGGTTCCCGCTAAGGGCATGTTTGTCCCCGGCCCTGGTTGGGTCGTGTGGGAGGCACCCACTCGATGTGTCCCTTTCACATCGATGTTTCTCTCTCTCTCTCCTTCCCACTCTCTCTGAACAAAGAACAAAAAAATGTCCTCAGGTGAGGATAAAATAAATAAATTAATTAATTAATTAAAAATGCACTTTGCGAGCCAAACAACATACATCTTCGAGGCCAGCTTTGCCGTCGGCCCCCCAGGTCGTGCCATCTGGCACAGGATGTTGGAGGGGGAGCAGGTTTTTTGCTAGGTGAGCAAAGAGAAGGATATTTGAGGCTGAGGGGACGGAGGCTGGAGGGGTGCAGAAGCAGCAGGGGGTCCAGGGTGTCCCGGGCAGGGCCCTGGGGGGGGATCGCGATGGGAGGGGCGGCTGTGGAAGAGGAGGAGCAGTTACCCTGCGGAGGCCCCGCTCGGTCTTTCCTGAAGTCATTAGAGCCCCCCCAACAAGGTTTACGCCGGGAAGCGGCATAATTCAGTCTGGCGGCGGAAAGATCACTCCAAGAGTAGGTAGAGGCTTGATTATGGGGTACTTAAGTCTCTTCTGCTAATCCATACAAGAAATAATGATGGCTGGAATTAACACGAATTCATTTATCCAACACGTGTTTATTACAGACCTTTCCGCCAGTGCTCAGTGCTGGGCGCTCAGAGGTGGAGGAGATTCTCTCTCTGAAATCACGGTCCAGTGGGAGGTGTCGAAGAGCCCGGCCCTCGACTGCATCGGGATTTTCTTTTTATCCTCACTCGAGGACATTTTTCCATTTTTTGTTCAGATAGAGTGGGAGGGAAAGAGAGGAAGAGAGAGAGAGAGAAACATCGACATGAAAGGGACACATCGAGTGGCTGCCACCCGCACGACCAACCAGGGCCGGGGACAAACTGCAACCGAGGTACATGCCCTTGGCGGGAACCGAACCCGGGTCTCTCTGGACTGCAGGCCGACGCTCTAACCGCTGAGCCAAACCGGCCAGGGCTGCATCAGGATTTCAGTAGAATGAATGACCGCTATTACTTACCGCCTGCTCACCACATGTCGGGCACTGTGCTAAGTCCTTCGTGTATTTTCTTGATTAATCTTCATAACAAGCTCTGTGAGGTGGGTACTATTCTTATCTTATCAATGAGGAAACTAGGTCAGAGAAGTTAAATGACTTGTCAAAGCGGCTGCTCACCGAAGGCGTGACTTCTGTGGGCTTGGGTGGTCCTGGAGGCCTTCCTGAGGAAGTGGTCAGGGAAGACCCCACAGTTCCGTAGGAGTCAGGGGAGAAGGTGGAGGAGGGTGGAGACTTCCATAGGCCGAGACAACCGCAAAGGCTCGAGTTCAGAGAATGGACATCGGAGGTTTGGAGTCGTGTTGGGGGAAGTCACTGGAGAAAGTGGGACCAGATGGAGCACTTTGGACACCCCTTTGAGAATTCTGAGTTTTATCCTAAGGATTAAAGGGAGCTCTTGAAGATTTTAAACTGGACAGCGTCATGATCAAGTGAGTGTGTTATAAAGATGATTTTGGGGTGATGCGTTGGATGAACACCCGGGAGACATTTTAGATGACTCTTGACATGCTGTTGAGATAAGATTCTAGTCAAAAGATGATAAAAGAGATTTTTGGGAGCCGGTGTTTGGGGAGGGCGGTGGAGGGGTGGAGAGCGGAGGTAGGGGTGCCTCCCAGGTCCTGGCGCGGGCAGCTGGGTGGCTGCTGGCACGGTCTCCAGCTGAGGGACGGCAGGGCAGGTTTGTGGGGAGCAGGTGGAAGTCGGTCACATTTGAACTCGCTACGCTGAGCGCCGGACACGGAGGCGGAGGTGAGGGCGTGTCTGGCCGCCTGGTCTGCAGCTCCGAGGTTGTTGGAAGGTGTGCAGCAGCCTTGGGGAGCAGTGCCTGCCAGAGGCGGGGACAAGGCCCAGGCCAGAGGCGGGGACACCTCCGTTCGGGGGCAGAGAAAAGAGGAGCCTGCAAAGGAGACTCCGAGGACAGAAGGGAGCCGTCGGGAGCCGTGTCCCAGGTGCGGAGAGAATCCGTCCAGGGGCAGTTCCGCCGCAGACACCCTGGGGAGGGGGGGAGATTTGAGTGTGCTGCGCGGGTTCGGCCAGTAGGAGTCAACTGCTCTCCTCTGGGGGGGAGAGGTGGGAACAAGAGGGACCAGGCTGGACGAGAGGGTGATGTAAGGCCGCAGTCTGGGTGGAATGGTCTGGGATTCGATGAAGGGCTGAGACCAGACAGTCTGGGGGAGCAGGGGCGAAGGAGGAGGGTAGGAAGGAGTTTGTCCTCTTTCCCTTTAGCCTGCAGTTCAGATGCTCTTCCTGGGGCTGGGCCCCTCCTGAGAGTCTGTGGGAACCAACGATGGCACAAGGAGGGGCTCACTGGGGTCTGGGGGCGCCGAGGAGATGTGAGCTCCTCTAGGCCAGCTTCCCTCAGGCCTGAGGAGGAAGGAATTCTGTCCCTCTCTCCAACCCACAGAAGTGGGGGCAGCCACCCCGGTCCTCTCGAGTCCAGTGGACAAGGGACAGAACAGAATTGTGACCTTTAGCCTTGGGGTCCAGCCATTTCCGAGCCCGCCCCCCCTTATGGGCTGGGGTGTGGCTCAAGCCAGTCCCCAGAGAACGGGGGTGTGTTCAAGCCACCACTACAAGGAGGAGCAGTTATGATGGGTGAGGCCAGACCCTCCGGACCCTCTGGAACCCCACCTCACACTCTGGGTGGGGCGGGTGGTCCTGAGCCAGCCACTCAAGACCACACACAGCCCTGGAACTCGGCCTTCTCCCCTGGCTCAGGCCCGAGTCGACACCCCATCAGGTAAAGTGACCGTCACGCAGCTGCTGTCTGCACGGGAGTCCGCTGCAGGGTCCACCACGCGGGCCGGCGCGGCCCTCCACCGCCAGCCCTGCGAGCTCGCGGCTCCCCAGCTCCCTTGTGGGCGCCTTCAGCTCTGCCGGAGGTGTGCAGTCCTCTGAGCGCCCCCACGGGGTCCTCTGGCCTCAGCCCTCCTCCCACCCCCGCAGGCCTGAGCTCTGAGCTCCCTGGGCCCAGCCTCGCGGCCTGTGGTGCATCTGCCTGCGTCTCCCCAGCTCCCTAAGAATCCAGAGAGAGCCCTGACCTCGTCCATCCGCCCGCCGCTCCTGTCCCATCTGCTTGTCAGGGTGCAGGGACTGGGAGACAGGCTGTGGGCACAGGGCCAGGAGGGTGGCGGCTTTGGGGCGGATGGGCCCGGGCTACACCTCGGCGCCGACTGTACTGTCCGTCTGGGGACCTTGATCTCCGTTTCCTGTCTGTCTTTTGCTGCCGTTGTTGTTGTTGTTGTTGTTTTATCCTCACCCGAGGATAAAACATCTATCTTCAGACAGAGCAGGAGGGAGAGAGGGAGGAAGAGAGAGAGAAACATCGATGTGAGAGAGACTGGTTGCCGCCCACCCGACCCCAACTGGGACCAGGGACAAACTGCAACCGAGGTCTGTGCCCTGAGCGGGAAAGAACCTTGGACTCTCTGGTCAGTGGGCCGGTGCTCTGACCACTGAGAAACCAGCCAGGGCATCGGTCTCCTGTCTGTGGATGGAGGTGGTTACCCTCCCTCAGGGCGGGGGGGGGGGGGGAGGACGGAATGAAGCAGGGCCCAAAGTGCCCAACACAGCCGTTGGCACATAGTAGGTGCTTAAAACGAGGGCCTCACCCCCCCTCACTTGGAGCCTTTGATGAGGAGGAGAGAAAGCCGGGTGGATGGAGAGAGCTCCCCAGAGCCAGTGAGGCGTGTGGGGTGGGGGTGCAGATCTGCTCTGTCACCCCAGCAGAGGAAGGGAGGGAGAACCAGGGGCGTGGGCCTCCGGTGCTTCTTTCCTCGCTGTACCCCTGGCTGGCCTTGGGGGGCCTCGGGGAAGGTGCTCCTCATGGGTAGAAAGAGGGCCGGTGGGGAGGGCCCGGTGTGGGGGCACTGTCTCCGGGGCTTGAACAGCCCCTTCCCCTCTCCCCCAACTCATAATCCGATTTCTATTTCTACTCCCTCTTCTGAACCCATCACCATGGCAACAGTTTTCTCAGTCGCACTTCATCAGTTTCTCCTGCAAATCTTTTCCCTGCCCGCTGCCATCTCACTCCCTCCATCAGCCCGCGTTCCTCCGCGCTCCCAGCGCTCCGGTGGCTCTTCCTCTCTGCGTCCTCTTGCCTCCCCCGGGTCCCTCCTGCGTGTGCCCAGGTCTCTCCGCAGCCTCCTCCGTCCTCTCCTTGGGCACGTCCAGGGAGCGGCGACCCCTCGACGGGACCACGCAGCTCAACGGGAAGAAAGGGAAGAACAGATGTCATAACCGGCGCGGCTGCCTTGGGGGGCGGGAAGCGCCCCGTGGCTGGAGGTGTTTGAGATGATGTTCGTACCCTGCTTGCCAGGGATGTTGCCAGCGAGTGGAGCATAAGACAGAATTTGAACTAGGTAGTTGGTCTTTGAGATCCTCTCCACCGAAATCTGATTCCCCCTGCTTGGCCCGCTCTGTGCCCATCCCCAAGCCCTCTGTGCTCCCCATAACTGAGCTCAGTCTCCTCTTTCTCCACCAGGTCTGTCTGCGAACTCAGCCCGCATTGATTGCCCGGAGTCCACATCTTTTCATTATTTTTTTATCCCAGCCGGTGTGGCTCAGTGGTTGAGCGTCGACCCCTGTACCAAGAGGTCACCAGTTCAATTCCCGTTCAGGGCACATGCCCAGGTTGTGGGCCCGATGCCCACCGGGGGCATGCAGGAGGCGCCCAGTTGATGTTCTCTCTCATCGATGTTTCTATCTCTTTCTCTCTTTCAGTTCCTCTCTCAAATCAATAAAGAAAAAAATTGTTTTTAAATATATATTTTTATTGATTTTTAGAGAGAGAGGAAAGAAGAGAGAGAGAGACATAGAAACAGCGATTGGGCGCCTCCTGCACGCCCCCCACTGGGGATTGAGCCCGAAACCCAGGCATGTGCCCTGACCGGGAATCGAATGGGCGGCTTCTGGGTGCAGGGTCAACGCTCAACCACTGAGTCCCAGCGGCCGGGCATCTTTTACTGTTCTTCAGTTGTCCCCATCTTATTTTATTTTATTTTATTTTTTATCCTCACCCGAGGATATTTTTCCATTTTTTGTACAGATAGAGTGATAGAGTGGGAGGGAGAGAGAGGAAGGGAGAGAGAGACAGAAACATCGACGTGAAGGGACACATCGAGTGGCTGCCACCCGCACAACCAACAAGGGCCGGGGACAAACTGCAACCGAAGTACATGCCCTTAGCGGGAACTGAACCCGGGTCTCTCCGGACCGCAGGCCGATGCTCTAACCGCTGAGCCAAACCGGCCAGGGCAGTTGTCCCCATCTTATATGAGCTCCTTCGGGGCAGGTACCCGTATTATGTGTTACAGGATAAACTGCTCTCAGGCTCCCTCTGCCCCGCCCCCTCTCACCCCCAGATAATTTTATCCTTCACCTGTTGTTGAAAATCCTGTGCTGGCCTCCTCAGTCCCTGGGCTTGGGCCAGAGAGAACTGGGGGAACCGAAGGTGAGAGACAGGCCTAGAGGTTCAGGAGACTGTCCTGTGTTAGGGAGAATCTGCGTAGTGCGTGAGGGAAGACGAATCCTCAGAGGCTCAGCCAATCCACTGAACCAGGAGGCGATGGTGGACAGAGGGGAGGGGAAAGCTGTTGATGGCGGAGGACAGAGAGAGGCAGAAGAGCCGATTTAGGGTTTGCAGAGACTAGCTCACTGCGGCACGGTGTCACAGAATGAAAGAGGAAAGGGAATTTTATTTTATTTTTGTAAAACATATTTAAAAAAATAAGTCCCACCACTTTAATTGTTTTTGCTTTATTGATTTTTTTTTTTTTTTAAAGAGAGAGAGGAAGGTAGAGGGAGAGAGAGAGAGAAACATGGATGAGAGAGAACATCGACTGGCTGCCTCCTGCATGCCCCCCCCTGGGGATCGGGCCCACAGCCTGGGCATGTGCCCTGACCGGGAATAGAACCAGTGACCTCTTGGGGCAGGGTCGACGCTCAACCTCGGAGCCCCACTGGCCGGGCAGGGAAGGGAATTTTAACAAGTAATGCCGTAGGTTACAAATTGGGTCACCTTCAAGGGATACAAGTAAAAATTGGGAATCCTTTTTGAAATTATCTTTGGTATTTGGGTTGTGGGACCCCAAAATATATTCAGGTTCCATGTCCCGTAACATTCACAGGATATATCCTGGTGCCAGGTATAGGTGCCCCCTTAAACAGCACCCCAGCCCCTCTACACAGAGCAGAGGCGGTCCTGAGGCCGTTGGATCCTGCAAAAAGGCCAAAACGTTAAGCTTTTCCCCTTTTCCCAGACTTCTGTCTCTTAAAAACATTTCGTAATCCAGGACTTCAAGCTACAAATGCCCTAAGGGAAACTGGTCAGGGGTCTCGGCAGATGGAGAACAAGAGGCCCAGGGAAGGTAGTCAGCTTGCCCCAGGGCAGGTTTTAGGGCTGCCCGGGACTGGGCACATACCTGGCCCAGGGTTCTGTCCACAATCCAGGGATGCCTGTTCAGATTGCGCCGATAGCTCCGTGGGGGGAGAACCGGGGCCTGGGAGCTGGGGTGTGGTGTCTGAGCCGATAAGGAGGCCAGGCCTGCCTCCCCAGATCTGCGGCTCACAGGCAGTGAGCCAGAGGCAGCAGAGGTCCTGGGAAACTTGGAAGTGCCGCCGCCCTCCGTGTCCTGCAGGCTGGACGGGGATGAGGAGCCCAGGGCGCCTCCGGCAGCTGTCACTCATCAGCCACGTGATTTCAGGCAAGACTTTGCACCACTCCGGGCCTCAGTGTCCTCACCTGTGAACATGCTGGTTCTTCAGATAAAAGCTCTGCAGGGCTGCATGTGAGAGCGAACGCATGCAGTCACACGCATGCAGTCACACGCATGCAGTCACACGCATGCAGTCACACGCATGCAGTCACACGCATGCTCGGTGTGCCGCCCGACGTGCCCTTCTCAGCAAGGCTCCGGCTCCGGCCGCAGGACGAGGTGAGAGGAGGAGGTGACCTGCCACTTTCTCTGGGCTTTGAGCTCTGCCCTCCGGCCCCATGAGACCGAGCTAAGGGAGTGTCTTTCTCTCAACAAATCCCGCCTGCTATGTAGTCCCTCCACTTACTCTCTTCCTGATAAAGAACAGCCTGGGGATAAACTCGCCAACCCTTTTTTTTTTAATCCTCACCTGAGGATATTTTTTCATTTATCTTCAGACAGAGTGGGAGGGGGAGAGAGAGAGTGAACAAGAGAGAGAAACATCCATGTGAGAGAGACACATTGATTGGCCGCTACCTGTACGACCCCAACCGGGGCCGCCGGGACGCAGCCGAGGTACGTGCCCTTGGCTGCATTTGAACCCAGGACTCTTTGGTCCGCAGGCCGACGCTCTAACCGCTGAGCGAGACGGCCAGGGCACCAACCCTCCTTTTTACATTTGAAGACAGGCAGGCCCAGGCCGAGGTGACACCCTTTGGACTCTCGGACCAGTCTTCTTTATTCTGGGACTTGGAGAGTTCATGAAAAGGGGGTTGTTTGAGAATGCATCCTTAGAGATCTTTCAGATCACCTGGTCCAGATGCCTTGCTGGGAAGCTGTTCCTCAGACCACTAGGGAGATGGGACTATGCTCAGACAGAACCACACCGCAGGCTGGACAAGTCTCAGCTCCCACGTTGCCTGCAGGACACTCACCCAGACTCCCACCCCCAGGAGTCTTGACAGTGCTCCCCAAGCCTTCATGACACTGAACTGAAATGGCCTATTCACTTGTGGTCTGTCCCCAGCTAGACTGTAGGCTCTTTGAGGGCAAGGACCACATCTGTCGCGGCTACCAACACACACCTTTTGTCTAGCCCAGTGTCCCAGCACATCACACCGTTGCTGAATAAATGAGTAGGTGGGATTGGTTAGAAAGGATTCCCGGAGGACAATGGTACAGTCGATTCGGCTGTCACAGTCAACATGGACAGAACTGTCCAGGCAAAAGGAAGTCTTAGATCCGAGGATAATGATGGGAAGTGGGGAGCTGGAGAAAAGAAAGGCAGTTTACAAAAAAACAACACAAGAAAGGAACCCTTCAAGATCATGGCCTTAGCTAACCGAGGAGGGCTTCTGGATAGAGGGAATGGATCTCAGCCCTGCTGAGGATAAGAGGAAGTGGTTGTGAGCACCTAGAATACCTCGAGAGGGGTTTTTGTATGGGGAGGAAGCCAGACGGCAGCCTGGGTGGAGGGGAAGGATGCTGGCAGGGTAGCTGGTAGTGTTAATAAACAGGAACAAGGCCTGGAGGGATCTGCCTTGGCCGACCTGCAGTGTGTGGGTTCTTGACTTCGTGCAGGAAAGATGTCACAAGACAAGTCCAGGTGATTTCGAGAGTATGTTTATTAAAGCTGGGGAGAGTAAAACTAGGGAGGGGTTAGCATAGAAGAGGCCACGAGAGCCCAGGAGGGGCTGCCTTGGCTCATTGGAAAGTCAGAGAAAAGGGACCTCAGAGACAGGTTCAGGGGGTTAGCAGGGATTGCTCCCCTGGTTGCCAGTCTCATGGGGACCCTTAGTGTTTAGAAGACGCACACCTGAGAGGAAAGGAAGGGGTGAGCTTCGTCCGAGGGAGAGCAAGCCCTGTCTTCTTAGCCTTGAAGGTTTTAAAGGCTGGGAGTTTTGCCCGGCCGGTGTGGCTCAGTGGTTGAGCATCAGCCCATACACTAAGATGTTGCCAGTTTGATTCCCAGTCAGGGCACATGCCCAGGTTGTGGGCCTGATCCCCATTGGGGGCAAGCAGGAGGCGGCCAATCAGTGTTCTCTCTCATCAATGTTTCTCTCTTCCTCACCCTTCCCCTCTCTCTTTAAAAAAACAATAAAGGCTGGGAGTTTAGGGGAGGTCTTACAAGAGGCTCTTAATAGAATATTTAGAATATTCTTAATAGAATAGAATATTATGCTGATGTGACAAAATGAGATGTATTCCCGACTTCATCTGTCTGTGGGTGTGGCTGGTACACATGGCACTGGTTGGATTTCTGCTGTCTGTCTCTCCAAATAGGTGATTTAAATTATTTACCCTCTGGTTGGGGAGGAGAAGTATAAACCTTTTATTCTTAAGTGTCCTGGTATAGAGAAGATAGAATTTTGTGATTTTCGAGATGGCTGTAAACTGCTGACCTTTTAACTACCCGCCTCAGTTTCCCTATTCCACTTGTCCTGGCTTACTGGCCTGTCTCTCAGTAGGAGCTTTGAAGCCTGGCCAGAGGCTGGGGTTTGGGGCTGCGGTCTGGAGGGAACGGGAGTTCTGGGAAGGCCTGCGGCACAGGAAGAATAAGGTGAGGGGCAGCTTCCTCCATTGAGCCTCTAGGTTGAAACCTTGGGAGGACAGGGCCTATGTCTTCCCTTTCCTCCTCCAGGCCCCTCTGGGTGGAGTCCATCCCTAAGGCAAGGATCTGGAAGTGGCTGAGGCAGCCTGCTGAGTGGGGATGGGATGGCAGGAATTGTGGGAGCTCCCCCATCAGCCCACCCAGAGGTGTCTCCTTCCCTCCAAAGGTGTGGCAGGAGTGTGGGGCTCTCTCCATAGCCCTACCAATCTCCACCCAAGCTGGCTTTTGCAGATGGCTAAGCCACATCTGTCCACCAGGGGGCAAAAAAAAAAAATGCAGCCCCGGGGTCACTCTCCCTCCAAGTCCCCACCCACAAGCACCTGAGGGCCAAGAAGGGCGGTGCCTCACCTGGCTCTAAAGCCCGGCGCCCCTTAACCTTTTCCTGCCCGGTCTGAGGCACTGCCTCAGGCAGTTGTTCGTAGAATAATCGGAGGGCAAATCTGATGGTGGGGGGTGTTGCAGAGGAGAGGGGCTAGGGTGGGGTGGGGGTGTTGCAGAGGAGAGGGGCTAGGGTGGGATGGGGGTGTTGCAGAGGAGAGGGGCTAGGGCGGGGTGGGGGTGTTGCCGAGGAGAGAGGCTAGGGCGGGGGGGGGGTGTTGCAGAGGAGAGGGGCTAGGGCGGGGGGGGGGGGGGTGTTGCAGAGGAGAGGGGCTAGGGCGGGGGGGGGGTGTTGCAGAGGAGAGGGGCTAGGGCGGGGGGGTGTTGCAGAGGAGAGGGGCTAGGGTGGGTGGGGGTGTTGCAGAGGAGAGGGGCTAGGGCGGGCGGGGGGTGTTGCAGAGGAGAGGGGCTAGGGCGGGGGGGTGTTGTAGAGGAGAGGCGCTAGGGCGGGGGGGGTGTTGTAGAGGAGAGGCGCTAGGGCGGGGGGGTGTTGCAGAGGAGAGGGGCTAGGGCGGGGGGGGTGTTGCAGAGGAGAGGCGCTAGGGGGGGTGTTGCAGAGGAGAGGGGCTAGGGCGGGGGGGGGTGTTGAAGAGGAGAGGGGCTAGGGCGGGGGGGTGGTGTTGCAGAGGAGCGGGGGCTAGGGTGGGGGGTGTTGCAGAGGAGAGGGGGCTAGGGTGGGGGGTGTTGCAGAGGGGCTAGGGTGGGGGGTGTTGTAGAGGAGAGGGGCTAGGGCGGGGGGGGGTGTTGCAGAGGAGAGGGGCTAGGGCGGGGGGGGGGTATTGCAGAGGAGAGGGGCTAGGGCGGGGGGGGGGGGTGTAGCAGAGGAGAGGGGCTAGGGCGCAGGTGAAGCTAGCCTTCCCAATCACCGTGGCCCTTGCCAGGCTGGGGGAGGCGGACATCACCTGCCCGCGTGGGGGGCTCCCCCCGCCGCGCCCCTGGGTGCGGGAGGCCGGGCCGCGGGCAGGGTATTGGGGAGGTCGCCCAGGCAGCCACAGAACCCACTTCCGGGTCCCCCAGCCTCCGATCTTCCAGGACCCTTTGCAACAACTGCAGTTCCCGACAGCCACGACTCGGCAAGAGGCCGGCCTGGGTCCCGCGGCTCCCCCGGCTCCCAGGCCCGGTTTCGGGGGTCGCTCGTCGGGGTCGGGGACGAGGCAGCGTCCGGGGCCCTGAACCGTGTTCCGGGCCACCAGGGGTTAAACCGTGGGTGGGCGTGGGGCCGGAGTCCCGCCCTGTCCCCTCGCGTCACCGCCTGCGCGGCGCTGGCACCGAAGGAGTTAAGTCGCGAAAGGGGCAGGACGAGCCGGGAGGAGGAAGTGGAAGGGGGTGGGCAGAGAAGAAGGGGAAACCGCCTGCAGGGAGACAGCCCCAGGACCCCCTCCCGGGACGCCCGGCCGAGTCCCGGCAGGCCCCGCCCTCCCCAGGGTCGCGCGCCCTCCCGCCCCACCCGCGCTCCCAGCTTTGTGTCCCCCGGAGGGTGGGCTGCAGGATTCCCAGCCAAGCCTTGGCAGCCGGCGCAGTTTTTCCAAACCCTCCTGTCGGGGCAGGCGGGAGCCCTGTCAGGATAAGAGTCCCCCCCACGGCTCTGCGGCCCCCTCTCCCGGGCTCCCCTTCCTGCCCCAGGACCCTTCCCAAACGTCTTCCCCATGACGGGCCTGTCCCCATCTCCGGGCTCCTGAGTGCCAAGTTCAGGTTGGAGGGGCCAAGCGGGTCTCACGATCCTTGAGAAGCGCTGGTAAAACGATACTCTGCAGGCCGACCCGAGCCCTGCGGGGTGCAGCCCGGCGCCGCCCCGCCCCGCCCCGGGACTGGGCCGCAGGGCCCCCAGGGCCCCGGGGGAGGTGGCCCGGGTCTCCCGCCGGGATGGAGGCGAAGCAGCGGGCGCCGGCAGCGCTGGGCAGCAGGCTCTGCACGGTTGGTGCCAGGCCCCGGGCAGGCTCCGAGGAGGAGAACGTGTTCCGAGCGCTGGCACGGTTCGGTCCAGACGGTCTATTATATAATAATCAGCATCCACCAGGCAGCCAGGCCGCTGGGCTGAGAGGGGAAGCCAGAATGCCCGGAAGGTCCTCCTCCAGGCCCAGGAAGTTGTCTGCACCAAGATGGGGCCGTGGGTGCACCAGAGGGAAACCAAGTGGGGGTCGAGGGGCAAGTGAGGGGCGCCGCGCGGTCGGGAGACAGCCCCCGCAAACCCTGCCCCCAGAGCTCTGATTGACAGTGCCCTGAGCCAATGATGGAAGTCCCTGTGTGGCTCAATGTTAACCCTTCCTTGGGTCCCCGTTACCAGAGTCCCTTCCTAGGAGCCGGATCCGTCCTAGTCCGGAATCCCTCCCACCTGCACGGCCCGTGAGGGGCACCAGCGGGAAGATCCCGTCTCCTAGTCTCTGCAGGAAGTCGTCTCGGATCTGCAGCAGCCCCGGCCCCGCCCCCTCGACTCCCCAGCCCCCAAGTCCATTGTATTACAAGATGTGGTTGTGTGTACACCCTGTGATTTCAGGAACAGGCGCGCGTGGCGCTGGCACCCCCACACCACGCCACCAGCAGGCATCCCCACACACCTGTACCGTCGGCACTTCCAGCGACCGTCGTTGACACACCTGTGACCACAGAGCCACAGAAACACGCGGTGGTTCCTCGAGTCGCCAGTAGAGGGAGCCGCTCGATTCCATCAACGGGCCGCCGGCCTCGGTCCACCCAGAACTCGTGGCTGCCTGGAGCTCAGCTCCACATCCCAACCTGGAACCTACGCTGGCGCAATGAGTCACAGCCCCACCCAGGGGAGCGCTCCACATGGCTGCTCCACAGGACATGCCGAATACACTTGAACTGACTGTGCATCACATTTACAAAACCGCTTGCAATACGCTGTCGCCCCTACTAACCTTGTTTGAACCTACTGGGCATTGTGGCAGACGGATCTGTGGCTTGTCGTGTATGTAACAGGCGACTGATCCACATGAATGGGGTGGATCCCTCCTTATAACAAGCACCTTGTTTGAGAAACGGCCTTCTTGCCTTGTAGATCATTATTATACTCACAAGACCTTGGAGAGGGGAGAGGACATTAAACCCTAATTCCATGGCTCAGGTATCCTAGGCCCTGGGATTCTTTCACACTAGAGCTTTGCCTCTCTGGGCTTCAGTTTTCTTTTTTCCTTTTAAAATATGTTTTTATTGATTTTTTAGAGAGAGAGAGAGAAACATCCATTGGCTGCCTCCTGCACGCCCCCTGCTGGGGATCAAGCCAGCAACACCAGCAACGGGGCATGTGCTCCTGACCAGAATCGAACCAGGACCTCTCAGTCCATGCGTTGACACTCAATCCACTGAGCACAGCAGCCGGGCAGTTTTTTTCTCCTTTAAGTGAGATAATACCTAGTCCATAGGGTTGTGATGAGTCAACCCCAAGCCCAGCTCAGAGCTTGGCACAGCAGTTAGTAGGCACTTGGGGAAGTTTGGCTGACTGAATCAAAGCATGATCAAAATATAACATGTAAGAAGATGCTTTGTAAACTGTGATATTTAGCGTCCACAGGGGTTATTATGTCATCTTCTTTCAGGGTTTGTCCCCCTTCGCCTGTATATCCCCAGCCCTGGCCCAGCGCCCGGCTGCTGGGACCATCCACCCATCACCATCACGTAGTTTACTGAAGCTCTCCTATAACCCCAGAACTTGAGTACTGTGGGGAATATAGAGGCATAGGAGGCATGGTCTGGGCCCTCAAGAACCGTTTGGAAAGAAAACACTGAAGCAGGCACCTCATGAGTGACATAGATATAATGTGTGGTCAGAAGAGAGGGAGGTAGGAGAGGGGCCAGAGCTCTCTGGGGACCCTCTGTGAGCAGGGGAATCAAATAGCAGGAGCAAACAGGCTTGCCAGTGCTCTTCCCTTCCAAAACAGCCACTGCTTATTACTTGTGGCATGAATTCTGGGTGGGCAAGGGCAGTGGGGTGCAGGGAGGGTGCCTGGGGACCTGGAGACTCGAATTCCAGTCCTGGGCTTACCATTTCTAGCTGCGAAACCCAGAGGCAGGCCTCCACTGGTGCAAACCAGTTTAATGGGGCCATAACATCTTTCTCAGGGGTTTGCGGGGTTTGCGGTGAACATTGAAATAACATATGTGATGCTTTAAAAAAGTACTTTGCAATTTCCTTTTTGTTGCGTGGACTGTCACGTAGGGGCTTGTGTGTAGCCCTCTGAGGTTAGGAGGTTTGGAGAAGACAAAGGTTTCACTTCCACAAACATTTTCTTTCTTTCTTTACTGTGAATCCTTACCCGAGGATATTTTTTCCATTGCTTTTTAGAAAGAGTGGGGGGGCATGGGGGAGAGCCAGATCAGTCATTTGCCTCCCACATGTGCCCCTACCTGGGCCAGGAATCTTAACTGCAACCCAGGTAGTGCCCTTGACCAGGAACCCAGCCCTCGACCCTTCCACGAGGGCCGACGCTCTAACCATGGAGCCACCCAGGCCAGGGCCACAAACATTTTCTTAGCCTCCACTTTGCACTGAGAATCGAGAAAAAGAAGAAAAGACAAACAAAAACCCCAGCCTCAAGAACTTCACGGTCTACCCAGAAAGCGAGGCGGAAAGGCGATGTTTCGTGCATAATGAATGTGGGTAGGTACAAGGAAGAGGGGGCCCAGCGGTGCGTGCGCTGGGGGTTGAGGGAGTCCGGGCATTCCGCTTCTTCCAATCAGTGTAGGTAGGAGGGGAGGGGAGGCTGTCAAACGTCTCCCCAGCGTGGGATGCTGGTGGCGCGTCTGCTCCCCACCGGGGAGGAGGGAAGGTAGCGGCCCCCTCCCCGCCGCGGACCAGCCTGCGTCCCGCTGGCCGCGCGGCGCCGTACCGAGTCAGGCCGCTGGGAGGCTGGGGAGCCGCTTGGCGAGCAGGCGGGCGAGATGGGGGAGCTCTTATTTTGACAGGGGCCTCTCCGGGCTCTGGTATGAAGGCAGAAGGAGGCAGCCAGAGCGCCCGATGCTTATTCAGGCTGGGGAGCCGCGCCGAGTGCAGGGCGAGCGGGGCTCCGGCAGCGCAGGGGAGCCCGGGGAGGCGGCGCGCGGCGGAGCCAGTGGCCGGACATGCCCCGGGCTCGGGGCCGCTGCACCCCCGCCGCCGCCCGGAGCCAGCCGGCCCGACGCCCGCACGCCTGGGTCCCCCTGCGCCGCGCCCCCCGGGGGCTGCGACCCCGACCCTCGGCGCCCGACCAACAATAAGCGCCCAGACAGCCCCCGCCGCGCCCGCGCCCGCCGGCCCCGCCGGCCCGGGGGAAAGTGAAAGGAGGCGGCGGAGCGAGCGAGGAAGGAAGGAAGGAAGGGAGGAGGAGCCGGCGCGCGAGCCTTGAGCTGCGGCCGAGACCCCAGCCCGAGTCCGGGCGGACGGCGCGCGCCCTTCCGCCGCTGCCCGGCGCCCACGACCATGCTCCGCGACTGGGAGGCAGGCACCTAGGCGCGGCGACCCCGGACCCCTCTCCCGGGCCGGGCCGCACGGAGATCCAGACCCCAGGATCCAGCGACCACCCCCTGCCCGCCCCCTCCGCACCTCCGAGTGGCGAGCAGGAGGATCCGACCCACCCGCGACCCTGACCTGGTCATGGCGTCCAGCTCCGGCCTGGTGTGAGGACTCCCGACCCGCGAGAGGTGAGGGGTGGGCTGGGGCCGCGGCGACAGTCGTGCCCGCCCGGCAGGGGCGCGAGGAGGGGGCACCAGCTCGACACGGGAGGGGAGCACAGCCGGACGCCTCTGGCCCGCTGGTCCGCACGCCGCGCTGTGCACCGGGCAGGGGCGCCCCCAGGATCAGTGGAGGTTCCTCTTGGGCCCCCAGTGAGGTAGGCAGCCCCAGAGCACAGTGGGGAGGGCTTAGGGGCAGCCGGGGGACCCTGCCACCCTAGAGCGGAGAACAAGGCCGGCCTTGGGCCAGCTGGAGCAGCAACCCTGCCCTGGGGGCTTCTGGGAGTTGTAGTCCCCCTCCCAGGGTTACCAACCCCTTGGGTCCCAGCACCCCTCCCTGCCTGATGGGACCTCCAGGAGGAGGTGCATGGGGATTGGGGATTGCTGGGGTCACCCTCTGCCCCCAAGCACTGCCTAGGAGCAGCAGGGACTGTGACTGGAGGAGTCTCCCCAGCCGAGGATTCTTAGTGGTGTGGGCTTGCCTGGGGTGGGGGTGGGGCAGCCACACCGTGCCTTGGAGGTGTCCCTGCACTGCGAAGGCGAAGTGGCCCTGCCCTGGTCCAACGGCAGTGGGTGAGGAGAAGCGAGGCTGGGGGCTGAGATGTGTTCTGTCCCAGGGCTGCTGGACTCTGCTTTCAGGAGGGAAGGGGGTCCCTCCTCTCCCTTCTCCCACCTGGGCGCCGAGGAGAGTGTTCCTTACAGTCTGGGAATCTGGGGGTTGTCTCTCTGGAACAGTAAAGCCAGGATCAGCTTCTGTCTGTCCAGCTTCCTTCCTCCCGGGTTTTTCTGACACTTCCTCCTCCCTCCCTTTCTGTCTGTCTGCTGCTTGGGGTGTATGTCTGTCTGCGTCTGGGTCTGGGGGCCAGGCCTCTGCTGTGGGGAGGAAGAGTGTTGGTCCGGGAGAGGTGAGCAGGGCATGTGACTGAGGCCCGGGGAAGGGCTCACTTAGGACGCCGTCTTCCCACGATCTGCTGTAACTCCACCGACGTCTATCGGCAGCTTCCCAAGGTGGGTGGGCGTCCACGTCCCTTCCTCCTGCTCCTCAGCCTTTCCAGGGAGCAGCTACCCCTCCTGGGCTAGGGCTGTCTGGCCCCGCTGCTGCCCACCCCCCGGCCAAGGCTGCCTTCTCCCGGTCTGGACCACGATTTCATGGCCCCCGGCGAAGACCGTGTTCAGGCCCTGTCTTTCTGGTGTCAACTCTGAGGTGCCTGCTCACAGAGCCTTGGGACGGGGGGAGGATGGCAGAGAAGGTGAAGGGTAGGGGGAGTCTGGTGCCAGGAAGGAGGATGCTGCCTTCCCTAGGTGATCAGGCCCCCTGGCCTTGGAGAAGAATCAGGTCTGAAGATCGTGTCCCTCTAGAGCAGTTCTCAATCTGTGGGTCGCGACCCCTTTGGGGGTCGAACGACCCTTTCCCAGGGGTCGCCTAGGACATAACAGTAGCAAAATTACAGTTATGAAGTAGCAACGAAAATAATGTTACGGTTGGGGGTCCCCACAACATGAGGAGCTGTATTCAAGGGCCGCGGTATCAGAAGGTTGAGAACCACCGGTCTAGAGGTTCCCTGCTTACCTGCGTCGCTCCTGACTGGGGTGGGGTAGGGATTCACGTTGGAAAAGGTACGTGTGAGGGCTAGAATACCCCGAGTCCTGGATTCCAAGGAGCTCTTGTGCTCGGTGTAGCAGGAGATGGGTTCTGGAGGTCCCCATGGAGACCGGAAGGAGGCTGTAGTTACTGTGGTCGGAAGTCAGAGTTGGAAGAGAACAGTCCTGGAGAGGGATTGGTGGCCCCTGGAAACCTGGGACGAGCCAACATGCTGTGGGACCTCGTGAACTTGCTTTTTGAATGTGTTGGGCACCCATGACTCTGGGGAGTTCCTGCCTCCCAAGCTCTGGGTACCTGGGCTAAGGAGGGGTCCTGGGCTGCGGACTCAATCTCCATGAACAGCCGTCTAGGTAGAGGCCTGGTGGGTGGCAGTGTCGACTCAGCAAGGGCTGGAGTGCCTGGCACCTGCTTTAGATATAAGGCGATGCCTGCCAAGAGGGGCTGCCTGCCTGTGGGGGAGTGGTTGGGGTGGAGCTCCATGGAGTCCAGGAGTGGGGTGCACACAGCAGCAGTTCTAGCAGGAGTGGAGAGAGCCAGCAGTCACCCAGTTTTGCAGCCCCTCCAGGGAGCCTCAGACAGGAGCTGGGGGCATCCCCATACTGCCTCTGGCACCACAGGCTGGAATTCTGTCCCAGTGCCTGGGGACAGTGGGGAGGTGGTGCAGCTGTGGGGAGCCAGGATGTCTGAGTGTCCCAGGACCAGAGGCCTGAAAGCAGGTGGGGGCACTTTGGGGTTCTTGTTGCCCTCATGCCATGTTTACTCTTCCTGGGGCTTCTGGGTTGCTCATAGCGGGGTGCTCCAAGAGCCTGGGCACCCAAGGGTGATGGGGAAATAGCATCCCTTCCTTGTACCAAGAGCTGTGGGCATTGCCCGGGTGCTGACCTAGGGGGAGGAGACAGAGGGGGATGGCAGCGTGGGAAAGTGGGCAGCCAAGTGGGTACAGGTTGGGTGCCTTGGGCGGGGAAGCTCTGCCAGGCCTGCCCTCCCCGGGGTGGGGCTGTTTCAGGGACTGGCTCAACCTGTTGAGTGCCTGGCTGCACGAGCTTGGCATCGGTGCCCCTGACTGCCAGCCCTGCCAGCTGCCCACCTAGAGCCACACGATGAGGCTGTCCCCAGGGCTCTGGGGAAAGGAGGCTGCCTGGCCACGGATGGGCCAGGAAGGGCCAGAGAGTGATAAGCTTTCCTGGGTCCCGGCCGGTAACTACTGGAGCCGGGCTGGAGCCTGCTGGAGTTGCAAGTAGTGGGAGCCAGAGGCCAGGGAAGGCCACGGAATCAGGCTCCGGCGTGGCATGGCACTTGGATGGGTGGCCCTGGAGACAGCAGCCTGGGTCAGAGCCTGGACTGCCCTGTGCCCTGTGCTGGGCTAGTCCTCCAGACCCCCACCTCCAGACTGGCCTGAGAGCACCCCTCTCTGGGACAGAACGGCCCACTTTCCCTGGAGGTCGGGGAAAGGGTAGTGAGGGCATTCTGCTACCCCGAGAAGGGTGACTTCGTGGGTGTGGGGCATGTTGCACTGCCCCAGTCTTCCCAAAGCCCCGCCCCCCCAGAGGAGGGTTCTCAGGGAGCTGCCCCCCCTGCTCAGTGTGGAAGGCCCCTGACCCTCAGGCTCTTGCTACCCTCACCCCAACTCCTTAGCTCTAGGCCCACCTCGGGGCTCTGCCAGGCAGTGGGGCAGGGGTGCCGAGGCGCCCGTCTGTGGGGGAGAAGGTGGTCCCGTGCCTGTGAGTGGTAGGGACACATGCAGGTGCCCCGTCCTCTCAGTCCCTGTCTCCTCGTCCAGTCAGTGCAGAAGCAGAAGCCTCTTCCTTGCCTCCTTCCCACCCCAGGCCCTCCCTTCTGGGCCTGGGCACCTGCCTGTCCCAACTCGGGTGCCTTTTGGAGCCCCCTTTCCTCAGGGGCTGGGTTAGTCCAGCGCCCTCCTCCTGGGCTGGTCGGTGGCTCTGCACTCGCCTGCCCACCCCCCCACCCCCCCACCAGCCTCAGCTGGGAACAGCTCTGCCGCCAGCATTTCGAAACCGGACTGTGATGAAATCCCTGAGTGCTCCTCCACCCCCTCGGCCTCCCGGCCTCCCGAGCCCAGAACTTAGTCCTGGAACCTGGCTGCTCTCCTCTCTGAGCATGGCCGGGTGTGAGTCCGAGTGCTAGCACGGAGCGCGTGTGTACTGCTGCGTGTGTGTCCCAGGGGAGGTGTGTCTCTGCCCGTCAGCATGCAGCGAGCCGGCCTGTCTCTGTTCCTGGGCCTGCTCTCTGAGGACGAGCGCCTCTGTGGTCTAAGGAGCCCTTCTCGGGGAGTTTCGGGTTATTTTTAGGAGGTTCCTTGGATGCGTGCCTTTGGGAGTTGTGTCTGAATCTCAGTTGCAGTGTCTGGGAGCAGTGCTGAGAGGTGTGTGTGCCCAGGGCTGTGGCTCTGGTGAGTGTGCACGTGCGCACACAGGCGTGTATTCCGTGTGTGTTCCCGCCTCTCTCCTCCTCCCTGGGAACAGGTCTGGGGTGTGTGGTCACATGTCTCCCTGACGCCGCCTGGGACGTGGAGTCCTCGGTCCTTTGATAGGGAGCTTTCCTGGAGTGGGGCCAGGCCTCCTGGCAGCTCTGTGGTCCTTGGAGAGAAAGGGGTACAGTGGGGATACTTTGGGATAAAGTGTCCCCAGGGTGGGGCTTTCTTCCTGTGTCCCTCATGGACACCCAGCACCTCGAGGGATCCCCACACGACCACTCCACCCTCCCGTCCTGAGGCTGCAGTGTGGATGCCACTGGGAAGCCCAGTGCCCTCAGGGACAGGGCGTTAACCCTGTGCCTCTGGGCTCACTTGTGTTCTGAGGACAGAGACAGCCGGCTGCCTCCGACTCCGGAGTTGGTGGCTAACTTAAGGTTTACAGAGGTGACTTCTCTAGCTAGAGGCCGAGAGCAAAACAAGACTAGATGCTCCTCTTTCCAGCCTAACAGAGAGAGGACAGAGGGGCCTGGCATCCTGAGGGGGTGATGTGCCACCCCAGAAATGTGAAGCGTTTGGGGCGGGGCCAGCTGCCATTGTAGAGTCGATCCTGGGGGGTCCTTTTGTTTAAAAACATATATATTTACTGATTTGAGAGAGAGAGAAACAATTTGTGGTTCCACCTATTTATACATTCATTGGTTGATTCTTGTTTGTGCCCTGACCGGGAATCGAACCCGCAACCTTAGCATATCAGGATGACACTCTAACCAGTTGAGCTGTACCCGGCCAGGGCCTGGGAAGGTCTTGATGTCCAATCTCAGGCCTCCCTTCTGCAGTTAGACAGTGTTCTACAGGAGGGAAGGTTGCCAGGTGTTTCTCTCTCTCTCTTTTTTTTTCTTGGCCAAACCAAGGGTGGTGGCCATAGCGTTGCGTCTGCACGGGAGGCTGGCAGCGAGACCCCGGTGCCTCACTGTGCCATCCTGGGATCCCAGGCTGTGACCCAATGCCTTCCTCTGGAAGCGTCCCTGGCAGACTGGTGAGCAAGAAGAGCGCCAGGCAGGGCTGTTTGTGAGAGTCCAGGGCTCGTGGAGACGGCAGCGGGGGATGGGCACAGGAGCCGCTGTCCTCTTCACGTCTGCCCCCCATGGCCTCTGGTCCCAGGGTGAAGGGAGAGGAAGGGAGGGCCAACGGCACAGGTTGGTACAGTGCTCAGTGACCCAGCGTGGGGAGGGCCTTGGCAAGGAATTTTCAGTTAATTTCCCAATCTCTGTCTCTGAGACACGCATGCACACGTCACTGCAGACACCTCAGGAGATGAGCCCAGAAAAGCACCCAGGGGTAGGGCAGGGCAGCACCAGCTGAGCCATGCGGAACCAGCCCGGTGCTGGCAGATGCCCTGCCCTACCCCTAGAACGAGAGGCTGAGCCTAGGTCCCCTCCCCAGCTCCCCATCCTGGGCCTGGGAGCACACAGACTGGAGAGGGTTAAGTCTGGTTGGCAGGGACACCCCTCCCTCCTGCCAGAGAGCGCGGGAGGGGTGGTTAGCAGCTTGCTCTAGTTGGCCTCTCTCCCAGAATTCTTTGGAAAAGAACTCCCCTTTGACCCCCAGTACAAACTGAGCCCAGCCACCAGCCTCCCTCCTGCCTGCCTCACCCAGCCCCGTGCTGAGCTGTGAGCCTGATCTGGTACCAGGGTTTGCATCTTCAGGGGACAAGGGGACAGCCCAGGAGACCACACCGGGCACTGGCCCCACACCATTCCTCCCCAGACTCAGGATAACCCTGGGGTGGCTGGCGCCACGCTCCCATCCCTCCCCCAGGGCCTCGGGCCAGGCTGTGGGAACTGTCTGTGGGCCCACCTCTCTCCTCGTGGGCTGAACTCCCCGGGATCCAAGGCACCTTCCCGGGCCTTCTTTTCCTGCTTCCAGGACAGGGAAGGGGAGCTGATTCGGCCTGGCGTCCAGCCAATCCACAGAAGTCCTGGAGGGGGTGGGGTGGTGGGGGTGGGGAGACTGTAGTGGTGGCTGTGGTAGCTCAGACTTCCTGGAGCTGCAGGTCATGTGTGTGTGTGCATGTTTACGTGGTGTGTCGGGATGGGCCTGGGGTTGTGGGAGGAGCAGGGGCATGGAGTGCTGGCCCGGGCTTCTCACTGGGACCCACCCTGCACAGGGAGCCCTGGTCCCAGACCACACCCCGGAGCCTGAGCCCACACAGTTTCCCCTGAGGTGAGGGGTCTGCTGGGGTGCCCCTCTGCCCCCTGCCCCTCAGCCCCTGGCTGGGCTCGGTTGGCCATGGTCTCCGGCTCGGCTTTGGTCTTGGGTGCCCCACTGGCCCTCTGCCCCCACTTCTCCTTTCCTCCCCTTCCCCCAGCGGAGGGGGGCCAACGGCCTGGCAGCCTGGAACCTGGTAGGAAGCGGGCTAGGCCAGGGCAGGAAGGGTTAAGGCAGCCGCTCAGGGCCCCAGCCCCTGTGACCTGGGTGGGTTCCCGAGGTGGGCGGTGGGCGTTGCCAGCCGCCCCTGGAGGGCAAGGTGCAGTCTCCTGGGTCTCCCAAGCCCTCTCTCCGTTGCTGGCTCTGGCCCCAGCCGGCTGAGTCAAAGCCAGGGTGGCTACCGGCCACCATAGTGTGGTTTCTGCCTCGGCCCCTAGAGACACAGCTCTCTCCCTGCAGCCTCCCCCTCTTTCCCTCCCTCCCTCCCTCCTTCCCCTCCTTCCTTACTTAGCAACAACTCCCTGAATTCACAACAAACAGTTTCTTGAGCTCCGGTCTGACTGGGGAAAGCTGGAGAAAGCCCTGGACCCGGAGGAGGCGGTTCCAGACCCTCCCGGGGGGCGGGGCCTCCAGTCCCCCACCCTCGCCGCGGAGGACAGCACCCCTCAGGGACTGGGAGGAAGTGGTCCTGGTTTGGGCCGCAGTGACAGGTGTGGCCGAGCAGGTTTAGGGGCAGGGCTTGGACTTCACCCTCCTTGACCTTTGCCCCTCACCTGCAGAGTGGGAGGGGCAGCAGACTTGGGGGGTGCTGTGCTGTCATCATGGTAACTTCCCTTGCTCCCTGCCCTGATTCTTAGGGACCAGGATCAGTGAGGACAGAGGGATTGAGGGTGGGTGGGCTGGGGGCAGCCAGGCGGGGCGCCTGTGTGGAGGGGCTGGTGTGGTGCCCGCTCCTTGCTCCTTCCCTGGGCCAGGAGCTGTGCACAGCAGGCGTGGAGGGAGGGGCTGAGTGAGGGAGACGCCCACCCTTCCCCTGCACTCTGCCGGTACCAGGGCCTGTGTGCTGTGACCGGTTAAGAACCCAGCTGGTGGTGTCTGGATTCAGACCCTGACTTCTCCAACTTCTCCAACTCTGGACTGTATCTGTGAAGTGGGGAGGACAAGGGCGCTCTTGCACAGGGTTGTTCGGAGGGTTAAATGAGATGATATGCGTCTGAAACACGCAGGACAGCTTGATGTGTCCGAGTAAATGCTCGATAGGTGTTAGAGCTCGTCCTCGTCATTCGTCGTCATACCTTGACCCCCAGGGGCTGTAGCAGGGGGAGAACTGAGGGGCACTGGGGGCCCGGGAAGAGACAGTCTGGCCGGCGCTCAGCCTCCTGGACCCTAACGCCCCTCCAGACCCACCTGGAACTTCAGTGTCCCCGCTGCTGGTGCTGGCCGACACCTTGATTGCAAGTTCGCTTAACAGCTGGGCCCCGAAAGGCCCTGGAGGGTCAGGACGTCTCTCCTCCCTGTCTCCCAGCACGGCTGGGCTGAGCCCTCCCTCCCCCAGGCTGTGAGCTTCGGCCCCTCTCCAGCCATCCCGTCCCTTGTCCCTTGTCCCTTGTCCCTCGCTGCTCTGTTTCTTCGCCAGGCTAAAGGAGACATTCTGTCCTTCGACGCCCTGGATGGCTGCTCCCTTTCTTTCCTGGCCAAGGGGTCCGGGACCTTTCTTGGGGAGAAAAAAATGGCAGCATGGAGCTATGATATGGGTGGTACCTCTTTGGCCAGCCTCAGAGCCCCGAGTGCCCTGTACCCACCTGGGCATGTTCCCCGGGCGGCGGGCAGCGCTCAGGCCTGCGACATGTGTGGAAGCCCAGATGACCAGGCCTGAGACCTGCTGCACACAGATGGGCAGGGAGGAGGCATCTGAGGCCCAGAGGAGGGGTAGCTTATACCAGCATCTGTGGGGTCCAGAGGACACCCCCAGAATCCTTTCCTGGGCTGAGGGATGAGTGTGGGCAGTCTGGAAAAAGGCTGCTTCAGCCCTGTGTGCCCTGGGGCAGGGGAGAGGCCCGAGTGAGGCTGGGTGAGCAGGCTGCTGTGGCCCTGGGAGGGGGAGGGGATGGTGGAGGGGCTGAGGCTCCGGAGCTCCTGGGTGCGGGTGGTACCTACAGCCAGGGCAGCCCTGCAGACAGGTGGTTTGGATCTTCCGGGAAGTGACTGTCCAAGTCCCCGGAGAAAGTTGATCAAAATGGGGCAGATGTGCCTGGGATGCCGGGCTCCTGGGTGTGAGGCCTGGGCTTGGCTAGCAGGTACCTCTTCTGGCCTGGTCCCAAGAGGGGTGGGCTGGAACCCGGGCTCTACTCACTGCCTCCCCGGGGATGGCCGGGAGCACCGCCCTGGCATGGGCCGGGGAGGCTCAGGTTGGCCTGGGCCAGGCCTGCTGCTGGGTGACCCCTGCCTGTGCCCAGGCCCTGGAGCCTGCTCCTTGGGCAGGCTGGGGCTATTTTTGGGATCAGGCTGGGGCTCTGGGGCTGGTTTCAGATGTTCCAATGTGAACAGGAGAAAATGGGAACAGATGGCTGGTGGGTTCCATTCAGTGGGTCCTGCTGGGAGCAGGTTATTTTTAGGGTTTTATTA
This sequence comes from Molossus molossus, assembly GCF_014108415.1. Classification (NCBI taxonomy): domain Eukaryota; kingdom Metazoa; phylum Chordata; class Mammalia; order Chiroptera; family Molossidae; genus Molossus; species Molossus molossus. The sequence continues at coordinate 12,196,182 of NW_023425348.1, read as the reverse complement.
ACCCTTTGGGGGCTGGTGGAGCCACCTTGAGAGGGACAACCTTCTCTGGATGAAAAGAGAACAGGTCTTCTCCATGGACCCTAACTTCCAGAACCCGTGTCCCAGGGGTTCTTCTGTCACTCTCAGACCCCCCCCCCCCACGTTTAAAGAGGTCCATGGCAAGAACACAGACTCCAGCTTTCTCCAAGCCCAGACCCCGCAGAGAGAGTCAAGGGGGCAGGCAGGGAGAGGCATGCCTGCCGCAGGGGAGAAGGGGCCCCCCCTTTGCTTGCCTCCTGGGGTTTTGAGACACAGACCCGAGGCTGAGAAGGTGGTCAGGTGCTCTCTGGGTTCACACTCTGGGTCCGACTGTGCCGTCACCCCGGGGGTGCCCAGGCCAGTGCTAGCCCAGGGACCGGCCTCTGCAAGGAACACAGAGGAACCACGTCATTGCACTCAGGACCATGGACGCGATGCCCAGGAGCCCTCGGACCTTCACAGACAAGTCTCCGGGCAGGGGCAGTGCCTACATAGACCAAGTGCCGTGTGTCTGGGTGCTGTTCAGGGAGTAGCAGAGGGGACCTCACGGCCGGGGGTGGTGTGTCCAGGGCTGCGTGTGTCGAGGGCATTCTGTCAGATGGTTCTGCTCACAGTATTTCACTCCAGGAACGTGTCCTCATTTTGCAGAACAGGAAACGGGGGCTCCAAGGGCCTGTGGCTCGGAAGGGGTGGGGTGTGACCGGCACCCTGTCTCCCTGACTGCAAACCCCGTTCCCATTTCACTGCACCTCTCACACCGGCTGGACACCTGGCACCCGGCCACCTCGGGCGCAGGTTGATGGAATGAGTGTGGGGAAGGAGGCCTGGGGGCAGGGGACTGCCGGTCACTCCTCTCTCTCTCTCGCAGTCCCCTAAGCCCTGTGCCCGAGGGTGCCAGCACTGACACCGGCAGCCCGTTTGGCCTTCCTGTCTTCCCTGCAGGAGGAGCGCGGCAGGCATCCTGCCCGGCCAGCCCCACCCCCACCCTGTCCTGGCCCACATGCCCCTGCTTCCTGTGGGGTCATGGCCGTCTGGATGTCAAGGAGGCAGAGCTGGAGGGCCCTCCAGGTGCTGCCAGGGCCGCATCGCCGGCGGGCCGGGCGGGGCTGGGAAGACGGCCCTGCTCTCCTGGTACCTGGGGAGCCAAGCGGGCAGCCTGGGTGAGGTCCTGCCTGTGGTGAAGGCTGGCGGCCCAGAAGGCTGCCGACACTGCGCTCCTCCCACAATGGCCCCATTGTTCCCGCAGCCAGGCAGTTTGGAGGAGGTGCCTGGGCCACCCCTAACCCCCACCCCCAAACAGGGGCCAGATTAACCCCTTGGAGGCCAGGGGCTGGGTGCGGGCCCACAGGTCGCCCTTGAGCCCTGCCTCTCCTCTGGGACCCGGGCTCGGGAAGCCACTTTCTCCCCTCCCGTGCCCCAGGGCACCCCGGGCTGCAGCCTGGGGGCTTCCCCAGGGCCGGGAGTCGCACCTAGACCCTCTCCCGCCCCCACCGCGGTGCAGGAGCCAGGGACCAGGAAGTGCCAGTGGGGTGGCAGGCAGAGACCAGATATATTTGGGCTGGTGGGGCTAATTCCAGCTACCACCGCCTGCCCTACTGGCTCTCCAGCTCCTTTCCTTCCTGTGAAACCAGAGCTGGGTTGGGCCTAGCTCAGGATTTCGGTGGATTTAAAGAGGCAGCACCATCCCTGCCAGCTTCCTCTCCCCCTCCCCAGGTAGGGTCTGGGGCCGAGAGAGGGAGAGAGGGCCCTGTGCTTCTGGTCCTCCTTGCCCTGGGCTAACCCCTGGCCCGTGCCCCTGTGGGGGCGCCAGACTTCTGGCACTCCTCACTCCCAGAGCTTGGGGTGGGTGGGGTGGGCGGGGGTGGGCTGCGGTTTCCTGTGCGGGCTGTTTGTGCCTGGCCCAGAGTGCCCGCTGCCTGCCCGGGCTTCCTGCCCTGTTTGGTTCATTGTGCCCCCCTTCTCCCCTCCCCGCTGGGGGAGGGAGCAGCCAGGGATTGGGCAGCAGACTTTGGGGGCACCTCACTGCCAGGGCATGACTGCTTCCCGAGGCCTGGCCACACTGGCACTGGCTGAAGGAGTCGATGAGGTGACCTCAGGCTTGTCTAGGCAGTGCCACTTGTCCCCGCGGCCTCCGGAAGAGGGCACCAGAATGGGCGGAATCCCGGGTAGAAGCAGCCTGCTCAGTGACCCCAGACGGGAAAGGTCTGGGGCCTGGAGTTTCCGCCTCCCCGTAGGGCTGGGGTTGCCTGACATTACCCTGGGGCCGCAGGTGGCACTGGAAATTCCCAGACAAGAAGGGTTGATTTGCATGATCTCCTTTGGCAGGAGATGGGGGGAAGTGGGGAGAACTGCTAGGAAGCTGGACGAGGGGAAACCCCTCACCCCCAGCCCCCCAGCCTCGAAGTAACCACACACAGGGTCTCAGAGTGATACCCTGGTCCTTGGGCAGACTTCCCGCTGGGCGATGGATCCTTGACCTCCCCACCCAGCTGAGTCACCACCGCAGGAAGAGGAAGTGACCTGGGTGGTAGAGAGGAGCTTCTAGGGACCAAGGAGTCCCTGGAGAAAGGGGACTCAGGACCTTCTTGTCTTGGGGGCTGCATCTCCTTGAGCCAGAGGCCAAGGGTGCCACCTCTGTTGCTCCCAGCGGGGCCCTGTCCTTTTGGCCATCACAGGGAGTCCTAGCCATTCACTTCCTCGCCAGAGGCATCTGCCCACTGAACGTGGGGCATGGCCCCTCCAAGCAGCTTTCTTACGGCCTCTTTTGGGTGGTTTTGAGCTAGGCAGAGCCGGTGGGCTTGCTAGAGCACCAAGCAGAGGCTTCCCAGGTGGGGGGGCCGGAAGGAAGCAGATGGCCACTGGCCGGGGATGCCGCCCGTACCTGCGGCAGCTCCGTGCTGAGCAAGGAGCTGGAGGCTCTGGGCGTCCATGGACGCTTTCCTGGTCTCCCACCTCCAGCACGGGTCAGGCCCTGCTTCCTGCCCTCTCCCCAGCTGCATAGGGAGGGCAACTATCTCACTCTGTCTTGGCGCCTCCTGGGCTCTGTTCTCCTGGGCATGCTCTTGGCCTTTCACTTAGGAGCCTGGCACCGGGCGCTGTTTGCCAGCCTGTCTCCACTACCCACCGTACCCCCTAAGAGGGGGCCGCAGCAGTGTGTTCCCACAGCCCCTCCCTTTCCTTCCACCCATCTTAGGGGCTCCAGCCTGGTGCTGGGAAGCCCCCTTCACTCATGGGTTAGGGCTTGGGGGATCAAGGGGGCTTAGTTTTAGTATATGGTGATGGAAGACGATTTGACTTTGGGTGGGGGGCACACAGTGTCTTATACAAATCTTGTAACATATAAATCCACACCCCAAACCTACATGATCCTATGAACCGATGTCACCCCACTACATCTGATTAAGAAAAATGAAAACGGCATCCACCAGGGACCAGCCCTCAGTCTCTCCTGGGACTGTGTGTGTGAGAAGGGTCTCTGGGGGCTGGGCAGACTCCTGAGGGGTAAAGGTGTGTGTGTGTGTGTGGGGGGGGGCGCTGTGAGATGGGAAAGTCCTGACTCATTCCTGCTTGACTCAGCTTGCCCTGCGGCCGGGTGGGGGCGAGGAGGTGGTGTTCTGGGGGAGAGAGTCCCGCCTTACTGGGGACCCTGGAGAAGACTAACTTTCTAACGCCCCCGCCCCAAATCATGACAGGTCCCAACAGTTTAAGCTGTGCACACAGGTGGTAGTGGTGGCCCCTGCCCTGGCCCTGGCCCGTGGGGAACCCACCTCTCCGGCATGGGCTCTGATGAGCCGTGGTCACTCAGCGGGGGGCACTGCAGTGTGGGGAAACACAGGGGGACGCGGGCTTGGCGATGCACTTCTTGGTCACTTCCTTTCCCTAGACCTCAGTTTCCTCATGGTGAAAGGGGGACCATCCAACTACTACCTCCCAGTGGGTGGCAGGTGGTGAGGATGACCGAGGTGGCGGAGGTGGGGCCGGAGACCCCCGGCAGCCCCCGCCGGCCCTCTGCCCGGCGCTGCGCCCATGCCCATCCGCTCCGGCCGGGGCAGGGGGCTGGCTGCAGGCTGCTTCCCAGCCAGGCCCTGGACTTTGAAACATTTCCCGAGGCTCCTCCCTTCCAGGGCCAGATCTGGAGCCGGAAGGCCAGGGTGCCCCGGGGTTAAGTTAGGGTTAGATTCTCACAGGGTCACAGGTGGGGCCCCCTCACCCCGCAGTCCCAGCCCAGCCTCCAGCCGCCGGGCGGGGAGCAGCGGGACCAGCGGGACGTGCCTGGTGTCTGGGGGGCCTGTCACCTGTACAAAGCTCGGGGCCCAGGACTCCACCCCTCCCCTCCCCCACCGGTGCGGGATGGCCGGGTGGGGGGCAGGGCCGGGCCGGGCAGGGGGCGGCAGGGTGAGGCCCGTGTCTGTGTAAGTGTCTGTCCTGCTGTGTCTGTGACTGCGGCCTGAACTTGCTAGGGCTCCCGTGGCCGGCCTCAGTCTCCCCCTGCGCCCCAGCAGGCGCCCGCGCCGGCGGGGTGGCTCCGGCCCGCGCCTCCAGCGCACCTCGCCAGCCTGGCGTGGGCGCACCTCTGGCTTCCTGGGCTCGGTGCGTGTCTTTGTCTCCCGGTCCACGTGTGAGCTGTGAGTGTGTGAGTCAGAGTTCGGCTGCCGGCGGCCGAGCCCCTGCCTGGCGGCGCCCGCGCTCGGCCGCCCGGGCCGCGTGTCTGTCCCCCGGCGCTGCCCGGAGGGGCGCCGCGTCCTGTCCGCCTCCCGCTGCATCGCCTTTGGCTGCTGTCTGCTCGCTCTGCCTCTCCGCTCGGCTCTGCGAGGGGGTGGGGTGGGGTGCAGGGCGGGGGAGGGGAGGCTCCTGCATTCTTGCGGTTGGGGAGGAATCTGAGCCAGCGTTACTGGTCTCCAGAAGAGCCCAGCTGCAGCCCCGGGGCCCCGCCAGGCCTCTCGCTGCCCGCCCGGGCCTGCTGGGATGGGCACGGGCTAGGCCCCGAGCTGAGGGCGGAGCAGGGCCCCCATCCCCGGCTCCCCCACGCCTGGGGCGCCCGGGGCGGGGCGCTGCGCTGGGGTAGGTGTGGGGGTCGCGAGGGGTTCCCTGCCCCAAGTAAGGGGCGTGCCTGGGAGAGAGAGTTCCCCAGGGTGCCATCAGAGACTTCAGGCCCTCCCGCCACACGTGGGCACCGTTGCAACCTATCTTTTTACTGCATTCTGCCTCTGGGGCCCGGGGCCTGCCGGAGACTGCAAGCTCCCTGTGGGTCAAGGGAGGGAGGGCTGGGGTAGGACTGGCCTCTAGGACCGAGACCCCACCTAGTAGTCGTTCCTTTCCATCCCCACCCCACCCTATCCAGTTCCCTAGTCTCAGGGCTGTTGGGTCCTCCCTTCTCCCCTCCCCTCCTTACACCCCTCCCCAAGTCACAAGTTTTCTCTTTGGGGCTTGTTGCTGCAGTCCGTGCTCCAGTACCGAGTACCTGGCTGGGCCCTGGGCACGCAGGGGGCCGTAGCCCCACTGTGTGTGGGAGCCATGAGGATCCTGGCTAACAAGACAAGGTGTGTGGGTGTCATGGAGGGTGGGGTGTGTGTGGCTGCGGGAAGGGAAGGGCCCACCGTGATGGGGCTGAGCCGTGCTGGCTGGAGAGCCAGCCTCCCTGGGCAGCTAGCTTCCAGGCCACCAGTGAGCTCAGGGGGTCAGAATGGGAAGGCCTGCCCGAGGCCGGAGCCTTATGCCTGGGCCCAGGGGACAGGCGGGCAGGCAACCAGCAGTGCCTGCTGCCCAGTCCCTTCCAACCTTCTTCTTCAGAACAGTTTGAGCAGAACCCCCACCCCCCACCCCACTGTCGGGTCCAATGGCTCCCTCTGGCCCCAGCCTGGGGGGGGCAGTGCCTCCTTCCTCCCCTTCCCCAGGAGAAGCCTGCAGACAGGGCCAGGCGGCCAGCAGGACAGCAGAGCTGAAATAAATCTGAGCTGGTGTGGAATGAGGGGGGATAAATATCCTCTCCCAGTGATGTGATCTTTCCAGCGGCTATTAATAGGTCTCCGGGGAGGGGGAGGTGGTGGGGGGGAGCCAGCTGGATCTTAAAGGGCCCACAGCCCAGGCTGCAGGAATCCTTGGCTTTAAGCTGCACTCCAGCCTGCTCCACACACCGCCCCCCTTCCCCTTCCTTCCTGCTCCTGCCTGCCCGCCAGGCCCGCCCCAACCTCTTCAGGCTCTCCCCCTCCTGCTCTGGGGAGCTGTCGGGCCAGGGGCTACCACTGTGTTGTGTCTCCCCACTTCCCCAGGGGAATGGGACTGGGGCATGTCACTCAGGTCCTGTGCCCCTTCCCTGTTGGTGTGGGGACACATGGAAGTTGAGGTTTGGGACCTTGGAAGGAATCCGGAGGAGAAACCCTAGACAAGAGAGGGTGGCCGAGTGTTGGGCGGGTGCTAGTGTGTGTGAGGGTGCTGTGCCACCGATGGCTGCCCCATGGACACTGGGGGTGTGGGTGGGTTCTGCCGAGGAAAGGCTCTGGTTCTCATTTGAATTGTAGGGGCTGAGGGTGGAGGGATTTGCCCCTCTTCACTCTGCGAGGCGAATGCATCCGCCCTCGTCTGAGGAGCAATGAAAGGAGGTAGGGAATGAGCGGGTAGTCTGGAGATGCCTCTCAGCCCTCACCTCCCCACCACTAGGTGAGGCAAGACGGGCACTTAAAATCCAGGCGCCCGAGCCCCTATCAAGGTTAACTTTCCATGTCTCTCTCACCCTCTCCCAGGTTACCCCACCCCAGGAGGAGAGAAGCTCCGGGGAGCCCGCCACTGTCCCCCCGCGGCCACTGCCCCCCTGCCCCATCCAAGCCAATGCACCCAGAAAATAAGTTGACCAATCATGGCAAGACAGGGAATGGTGGGGCCCAATCCCAGCACCAGAATGTGAACCAAGGACCCACCTGCAACCTGGGCTCGAAGGGTGTGGGGGCGGGGAACCATGGGGCCAAGGCCAACCAGATTTCACCTAGCAACTCAAGTCTGAAGAACACCCAGGCAGGGGTGCCCCCTTTCAGCTCGCTCAAGGGCAAAGCGAAGAGGGAGCGGAGTGTGTCTGTGGACTCTGGAGAACAGCGAGAGGCTGGGACTCCATCCCTGGATTCCGAGGCCAAAGGTACCCCATTTTCTGATCCCCCAAGAGTTCCAGCATGTTTTACGGTCCAGGGCCCAGACCCGCTGGGAGACCATCTCTCTGTCCCCCTTGCCGAGTCCTCGTCCCCTGCTTCTCGCTAGCATTTATGTAGGAACATCTTTCTCTTACCCCATTTACCCACCAACCTGGCCACTTTCTTAGGATTGGGGTTGGCCAGGGTGGAGATTTGTCATCCTCAGGGGCCACCCATGATGGGGCCGCACAGAGTGATGGGTTGGTTTCTGGTCAGTCTCCTTCCCCCTCTGCTCTCCTACCAGAACCCCTATAGGGGGAGAGGGAGGTGCTCTGGGGTGAGGAGCCGACCAGCACATCCCAGGAACCTCTTGGTATCTGAGCAGCCACTAGCCTGGAAGAGTAGCAGAAGCTTCCCCCCTCCACCCCCCCAGCCCTAATTAGAACCAGTTGTGCCTGGTGCTGGGTGGGGGAGGGGAGATAGGCAGTGGGCTGTAGAGAGAAATCAGAAACAAATGGTGGTGTGGTGGGGGCCAAGGGCTGGCTCAGTGCCCACGTAGCTGGCATTGCCCTGGATGTGGGGAGAACGGGCCGGGGGTGGGAGGACGGGGCCTCTGCGCACTCACGCTGACCCCTGCCTGCCTGTCCTGCCCGCAGAGGTGGCACCCCGGAGCAAGCGGCGCTGTGTGCTGGAGCGGAAGCAGCCCTACAGCGGGGACGAATGGTGCTCGGGACCAGACAGCGAGGAGGACGACAAGCCCATCGGGGCCACCCACAGTGAGTGCCCATCATGCCAGGGTGCTGTAGCCCATGGCGCCCTTGGGGGATGGCTGCCCTGAGGGAGCCTGCCTCTCTTCACCTGGGACTTCAGAGGCTGGGGCAAGCAGCAAGGGTCAGGAGCCCAGGCTCCTCTGTGGCCCCACCTCTGAATGCTCCCTGCATTGTGACAGTTCTGCCCCTGCCGTCCAGGTGCTGCTCAGCGGCCCCCTCTTCCGAAGGACCAGGTGGGGTGGGGTGAACCTCAGGTGGCCCCTTCTGGCTCTGCGCTTTATACCGCCTCCCATGAATTCCTGGCCTATGCTGCCACCTACTGGTCAGTCGAGGGAGGGCAGGAAGAGTCCAGCATCAACCTGGGCTCTGTGGTCAAAGCCTTGCTAAGCCTGGACCGAGCTACAGCCTTCCTTAACCTTGAACTGTCTGCTGGCAAGTGCCCAGAATACACCGCCAGGCAGAGTGTGGGCGCGGGTGGATGCTCACTCTCATTCTTTTAGTGATCAGCATGTATTTGGGCCTTCCACAGGTGATGGGGGAGAACCAGACACAACCCTGCCCTCGGGAGGCCCAGGCACATTTGTGCTAACCCTCAAAACTTACGTCTGTTTTGTTTGCGGGGGGTGAAACAGTGGAACGCATAAGAAACTAGCCAGAGAGTGTTCAAGTGTGAGCTCGGTGAAGCAGGGACTTAGGAAGAAGGAAGAAAAAAGATGCTGTTTACACTTACTGCTTTGTGGTGTCCAGTCCTTACGACAGCCCAGTGAGGTGGGCGTTATGGGATGTTGCAGAGGGGGAAAGTCAGCAGGTGTTTGTGGAATGAGTGGACCATGTCTGTGGAGGGGGCACGAGATCAAATGCCCAAGAAGCCTCTATGGCTGGCTGGGTTTGCTGCTGCTGTTCATCCTCACCTGATGGTGTTTTCCCATCAGTGTTTGGAGAGAGCGGAAGGGAAGACGGAGGGGAAGAAAGAGAGAGAAACGTCGATGCGAGAGAGACACACCAATTGGTTGCCACCTGCACTACCCCAACTGGGGCTGGGGACAAACCGTAACCGAGGTACGTGCCCTTGGCTGGAATCAAACCTAGGACTCTTTGGTCCGCAGGCTGACGCTCTAACCGCTGAGCCAAACCGGCCAGGGCTCTGTCAGCATTTTCTAACTCTGTTTCCCCAAGGAGTTTTCAGTTGCTGACTATTTCCAAACTTGTTAACAAAAAATAGATTTTTTTGCCCAGGCGGTGTGGCTCAGTGGTTGAGCTTGACCCATGCACCAAGAGGTTGCTGGTTCGATTCCCGGTCAGAGCACATGTCCAGGTTGTGGGCCCGATCCCCAGTGGGGGGCGTGCAGGAGGCGGCCAGTCGATGTTCTCTCTCATCGATGTTTCTGTCTTTCTCCTTCTCCCTTCCTCTCTCTCTAAAATCAACAAAGAAAAAAAAATGTTAAAAAAAAAAAAGGTTTTTGGACCTGCCCAGCGCAGGCAGGAGAATTGAGGCTCAGAGGGACCAGTGCCTTGTTCCAGGCCACAGTCAGAGGGAGCGTGAGCACCAGTCACCATCTGAGTCATCCGTGTGTGCCTTTGGGCTTCTCGCTCGCTGGCCAGGGTGCCCGGGTGCACGCCGGCGCTCAGACGCAGCGCGAGGGGCAGAGCGGTCTGACCGGGCTTGGCAGACCTGCGGGAACCGCGTGCCAGGCACGTGGGCACCTGCTCCTGGGGCTCACACTGCCTCCTTTCCTGCCACGTGGTCCCCACGGTGACCGTCCTGGTCTAGGGCGAGTGCAGATGGCAACGCCTGGCCCTGTGGGCACCACCTTGGAAGCAGTGCACCTCTGTCCCCGGGCACCTCTGGGTGCGGTGATGGGTGCAGCTCGCTCTCCTTTCTAGATCTGGGCTCTTACCCTCTTTCCTTGTCTCACCAGATTGTAATGTAGTAGAGCCTGCCATGGCGGCCCCGCAGCTGGGCCCCAGCCAAGCCGCCCAGCTTCCCCTCAGTGAGAGCAGTGCGCCAGGCCCCCCGCATGGACCCCCGCCTGGCCTTCGGCCCGATGCCCCCGGGGGCGGGGGTGTCCCCGGAAAGCCCCCCTCACAGTTCGTCTATGTCTTCACCACCCACCTGGCCAACACGTAAGTGCCTCAGGGCGACCAGGCTGAGCTCTCCCCGCACCCCCAGCCTGGGGCCCGGAGGGGCTGGGCGGGTGGGGTGCGGAGGCCCCGCGGGTCTCTGAGCTCCTGTGCCTGACCCCTGCGCAGGGCCGCGGAGGCGGTGCTGCAGGGCCGGGCCGACTCCATCCTCGCCTACCACCAGCAGAACGTGCCCCGGGCCAAGCTCGACCAGGTGGGTGCGCTGCCTCCACTGGGCGCGCGGGCTGCGCCTCCCCCACCTGCTCACGCTCTGCTCTCCGTCGCCCTCTTGCAGGCCCCCAAAGTGCTGTCCACCCCAGAGCCGCTGCCCCTGAGCGCGCCGGCGGCGGGCACGCCGCAGTCCCAGCCTCCCGCGCTGCCGCCGCCCCCCGCCCCCGGCAGCGCGCCCCCTGCTCTGCCTTCGGAGGGGCCCCCCGAGGACGCCAGCCAGGACCTGACGCCCAACTCCGTGGGAGCCGCCAGCACGGGCGGAGGGCCCGGGGGCACCCACCCCAACACCCCGACCGCTGCTGCCAACACCAACCCGCTGCCGCCCGGAGGAGACCCCAGCGGCGCCCCGGGCCCCGCCCTGCTCGGGGAGGCCGCCCCCACGGGCAGCGCGCGCCTGGCGGGCTCCGAGGGCCTGTCCAAGGAGCAGCTGGAGCACCGCGAGCGCTCCCTCCAGACCCTGCGCGACATTGAGCGGCTGCTGCTCCGCAGCGGGGAGACTGAGCCTTTCCTCAAGGGGCCCCCAGGAGGAGCAGGTGAGGGGGGACCTCCAGCACCAGCCCCTCCTGCCCCCCCTCAGCCACCCCCGGCCCCGCCCAGCGCGCTGAAGAAGTACGAGGAGCCCTTGCAGTCCATGATTTCGCAGACACAGAGCCTGGGCGGCCCCCCGCTGGAGCACGACGTGCCCGGGCACCCCCCGGGCGGGGAGATGGGGCAGCCGATGAACATGATGATGCAGAGGCTGGGCCAGGACAGCCTGACGCCGGAGCAGGTGGCCTGGCGCAAGCTGCAGGAGGAGTACTACGAGGAGAAGCGGCGGAAGGAGGAGCAGATCGGGCTGCACGGGGGCCGCCCCCTGCAGGACATGATGGGCATGGGGGCCATGATGGTGAGGGGGCCGCCTCCGCCCTACCACAGCAAACCCGGGGATCAGTGGCCGCCTGGAATGGGCGCCCAGCTGCGGGGGCCCATGGATGTCCAAGACCCCATGCAGCTCCGGGGTGGCCCTCCCTTCCCCGGCCCCCGTTTCCCAGGCAACCAGATGCAACGGGTGCCGGGGTTTGGGGGCATGCAGGGCATGCCCATGGAGGTGCCGATGAATGCCATGCAGAGGCCTGTGAGGCCAGGTATGGGCTGGACTGAAGACTTGCCCCCCATGGGGGGGCCCAGCACTTTTGCCCAGAACCCTGTGCCCTACCCAGGCGGGCAGAGTGAAGCCGAAAGATTCATGACCCCTCGGGTCCGGGAGGAGCTGCTGAGGCACCAGCTGCTGGAGAAGCGGTCGCTGGGCATGCAGCGCCCCCTGGGCATGGCCGGTGGCGGCGGCATGGGGCAGGGCGTGGAGATGGAGCGGATGATGCAGGCGCACCGGCAGATGGACCCGGCCATGTTCCCTGGGCAGATGGCCGGCGGCGAGGGCCTGGCGGGCACTCCCCTGGGCATGGAGTTCGGCGGAGGCCGGGGCCTTCTGAGCCCCCCCATCGGGCAGTCCGGGCTGAGGGAGGTGGATCCCCCACTGGGGCCGGGCAACCTCAACATGAACATGAACGTGAACATGAACATGAACATGAACCTGAACGTGCAGATGACCCCCCAGCAGCAGATGCTGATGTCGCAGAAGATGCGGGGCCCCGGGGACATGCTGGGGCCGCAGGGCCTCAGCCCCGAGGACATGGCCCGGGTGCGGGCTCAGAGCAGCGGCGGCATGGTGGGCGGCCCGCAGAAGATGCTCCTGCCCTCACAGTTCCCCAACCAGGGCCAGCAGGGGTTCTCGGGGGGCCAGGGACCCTACCAGGCTCTGCCACAGGACATGGGCAATACCCAGGATATGTTCAGCCCTGACCAGAACTCGATGCCCATGGGCAGTGTGGGGACCACTCGACTCAGCCACATGCCTCTGCCCCCTGCGTCCAACCCTCCTCCGGGGTCTGTGCATTCGGCCCCGAACCGGGGGCTGGGCAGACGACCTTCGGACCTCACCATCAGTATTAATCAGATGGGCTCGCCAGGCATGGGGCACCTGAAGTCGCCCACCCTTAGCCAGGTGCACTCACCCCTGGTCACCTCGCCCACTGCCAACCTGAAGTCGCCCCAGACTCCCTCCCAGATGGCACCCTTGCCTTCTGCCAATCCGCCGGGACCTCTCAAGTCGCCCCAGGTGCTCGGCTCCTCTCTCAGTGTCCGCTCGCCCACGGGCTCTCCCAGCAGGCTCAAGTCCCCCTCCATGGCGGCGCCTTCTCCAGGCTGGGTCGCCTCGCCCAAGACAGCTATGCCCAGCCCTGGGGTCCCCCAGAACAAGCAGCCGCCTCTCACCATGAACTCTTCTGCCAGCCTGGGCAACATGGAGCAGGGTGAGTCCGCGGTGCTGGGCAGGTGGGCGTTGGACCCTGCACGGGGCGTCTAGGTGGTGTGTCCGTGATGGGGCCGGGGGATAGGCATCTGCACAGAGCGGGCGGCTGGCCTGAGGGGGCGATGTTGGCAGCTGGGTGTGGGCTCTCGCAGGAGCACGTGCTAATCTCCCAGGCATCTGGGGGGTCATGCTTGGCATCTCCCCGTTGCCTGAGGCCCCGAGGCCGGAGGAACTGCTTGAGGAAGGGTGGGCTGTGAGAGGGGTCTGTGTTCGGTGGGACATCTGGATAGAGGTGCCTAGAAGAGCCGGGTGGAGATTGGGGAGCTGACCTCCTGAACCCCGATACGAACAGCTAGATGACTGTCCCCTCCCCAGTCACCTCTGCACTTTGTCTCCCCACTTCTGTAGGCGCCCTCCCGCCTAGTGGTCCCCGGAGCAGCTCCTCGGCGCCTCCCGCCAACCCTCCCGGCGGCCTCATGAACCCCAGCCTGCCATTCACTTCCTCCCCAGATCCCACACCTTCCCAGAACCCTCTGTCACTGATGATGTCCCAGATGTCCAAGTACGCCATGCCCAGCTCCACCCCCCTCTACCACAATGCCATCAAGACCATCGCCACCTCAGACGACGAGCTGCTGCCTGACCGGCCCCTGCTGCCCCCGCCACCACCGCAGGGCTCTGGGCCAGGTGGGAGGACAGGAAGGGGGCCGCAGGGAGAAGAGCTGGCGTGGGCTTCGGGGTGGCGTGAGGGGGCGTGGCCAGCAGTCACCCGTGTGGTCACACCGGCCTTTATGTTCTAGAGGGCCCCGGGGCGGGGATGTGACGTCCTGGGACCCAGTTCCCGCTCACAGTCATGTAGTGGAACCAAGCCCAGGGCACTGGAGTGGTCTTCCCGGCCACCAGCGATGTGGCCATGGCAAGTTGGGCCAGAACCTGGGTCTCTTGGCTTCTGAACCGAATGCCTCAAGCCCCTCTCCTTGCAGCCCGGGCAGGCTGCCGCTGAGCGTCCTCGCCCCTGGCACCAGCTGGGCACGTGCAGCTCCTCACCCCCCTTTCTCTTTCCCCACAGGGGCCAGCAGTACCCAGTCCAACCAGATGCACCTGAACTCGGCTGCTGCCCAGAGCCCACTGGGCATGCACCTGCCAGGCCAGCAGCCCCTGTCCCATGAGCCCCCGCCTCCCATGTTGCCCTCCCCCACCCCTCTGGGTTCCAACATTCCACTGCACCCCAATGCTCAGGGGGCAGGGGCACCCCCTCAAAACTCAATGCTGATGGCTCCAGGAGGCCCAGATGCCCTGAATGCCCCCTGTGGCCCGGTGCCCAGCTCCTCCCAGATGATGCCCTTTCCCCCTCGGCTGCAGCAGCCCCATGGTGCCATGGCCCCCGGCGGGGGCGGGGGTGGGGGGCCTGGCCTGCAGCAGCACTACCCTTCAGGCATGGCCCTGCCCCCAGAGGACCTGCCCAGCCAGCCGCCCGGCCCCATGCCCCCCCAGCAGCACCTGATGGGCAAAGGCATGGCTGGGCGCATGGGCGAAGCATACCCACCGGGCGTGCTCCCCGGGGTGGCATCCGTGCTGAACGACCCCGAGCTGAGCGAGGTGATCCGGCCCACCCCAACGGGGATCCCCGAGTTCGACCTGTCGAGGATCATCCCCTCCGAGAAGCCGAGCAGCACCCTCCAGTACTTCCCCAAGAGCGAGAACCAGCCCCCCAAGGCGCAGCCCCCCAATCTGCACCTCATGAACCTGCAGAACATGATGGCGGAGCAGACCCCCTCACGGGCCCCCAACCTCCCAGGCCAGCAGGGTGTCCAGCGGGGGCTCAACATATCTATGTGCCACCCCGGACAGATGTCCTTGCTGGGCAGGACAGGTGTGCCCCCACAGCAGGGCATGGTGCCCCACGGCCTGCACCAGGGGGTCATGTCCCCTCCGCAAGGCCTCATGACCCAGCAGAATTTCATGCTGATGAAGCAGCGGGGTGTGGGTGAGGTCTACAGCCAGCCGCCCCACATGCTGTCCCCCCAGGGCCCGCTCATGGGCCCCCCGCCCCAGCAGAGCCTCATGGTGTCCCACCCCTTGCGGCAGCGCAGTGTGTCTCTGGACAGCCAGATGGGCTACCTCCCCGCACCGGGCAGCATGGCCAACCTGCCCTTCTAGCGCCTTGCTCGGGCGGAGCTGGGCCGGGTCGCAAATCCGATAACCTGAAAACGTTTCTTCCCTCCAGGGTTGGGGTGCCCTGGGGTCCAGGGGTGGGTTGGAGGGGTGGGAGGGGCTCGTGTGGGGAGTGGCATTTGTGGCAACCAGATACGCTGGCAGCTTAGTGGGGATGGCAGAGTAGGGGGGCTCTGGGGAGGGGTTTGTTCCATTTCGGCCATCAGAGTGCCCCTCCCCCTCCCCCAAGTCCTGCGGAGCCTCTGTTTCCCTGTCCACACCCAGCCCCACTCAGCTGTGCTGTCCGAGTCCTGCGTGGAACCCTTGGGGGAGGACGGGGAGGTGACGTCTCCCTTCTCCGGCCCTTGCCGCTGTCTTCAGTGCCCCTCTGGGCCTTGCTGTTCCCACCTGGCCTCCGTCTTCCTGCCCCGTCCCTCCCCCTGCTGACGTGGCTGACCCCTGTGCCCCTTCCTGCAGGCGGCTGGGCAGGTGGGCAGGTGCCAGCCAAGCTGTAAATAGAGAGCTGCGCTTCTGTGCCAGTCTGTGTGTGTGCTGTATTTCTGTGTTTTGATAGAAGTCACACAAAAAAGGGATAAGAGAAACCCTTCCCCCTTTCAAATGATTGCCCGTTGTTCCTGGACCCAGGGGTGTGCAGGCTGCTGCACCTGTCCGCTGTCACGGCGTCGCTGGGGCCGGAAAGGAAACCTGGTCCCTGAACGGTGACCTGTCCTAGATGCACCCCTGAGCTGAGGCCAGACCAGCTAGGCTTCCCCCTGGTGCCCCCAGGCTGAGGCCTGCTGCCAGGTGGCCCAGGACGAGTGTGCCTGTGTGTCCCACACAGTGACACGGGCCCTGGCGTCCTGGCTGTGCATGTCTGGTGTCCCCTGCTGCTGCAGCTCAGCCAGAGCTTGAGGTCCGAGGTCCCCGGTCTGGGATGGAGGAGAGGAGAGAGGCAGAGGCCGTGTGGCCCCCGGAATGGAGCCATGCGGAGTGGCATGGTGGCCCAGCGGGATCCCCAGGGCCCCGATTCCTCCAGAGGCTCCCCCTAATTCTGTCACCAAAGGGTTTGGCCGAGTCGGTCTTTCTCCTGCCAGCTT
The DNA here is from genome assembly GCF_014108415.1 of Molossus molossus. NCBI lineage: Eukaryota > Metazoa > Chordata > Mammalia > Chiroptera > Molossidae > Molossus > Molossus molossus. Next base: position 12,180,326 of record NW_023425348.1, on the reverse strand, counting down.
CCACCCACTGCGGACAGACCAGGGACAGGGTTGGACGGGCAGCAGGGGAGCATTCTGCCAACCCCTCTGCCCGCCCGTCCACCTGCCCACGGGCAGAGCTCCTGCCAGGGCCGGCTGTGTGCCCACCCAGGCACAGCACTGCCCCTCCGCCCCAGGAGAGCTCCCCGCCCCTCCGGGCGAGCTGAAGCCATACACGACTGGGCATCCTGCACCCCTGGCCCAGGAGCAAAACTTCTCCTTTCTCACTTCCTTTCCTGCCTCGGGTGGCAGGCAGCTCCCTGGCTGAGGCCTGTGGTGTCCGCCTGCGGGCCCGGGGCCGGTTTAGACCAGGTGTCTTCTGCCATGGCCTGTCCTCAGCCTCCTGACCGGCAGGGCCTGTCCTCACACTGGCAGCTGTCACACAAGGGAATGTGTCCCCACTTCTCCCAGTCTGGTGCTGTCCCCAGTCCACTTCCGCCAGGTCCGGCGCTTCCCCTGGGTCTGGCTGCTGGCTCCGGCCTCCCCCGGCACCTCCCAGGGCTGGGACCTAGGCCTCACACCCGAGCTACCTGCCCTCCATCCAGCCGGGCACTGTGCCTGCCCCGCCTCAGCCTGGGCCCTGGCCCGGGCGCCCCACCCCCAGCTCTCCAAACTGACTCAGTGTCCCCGCCCCAGAGGAGGGTCAGACTGCCAAGGGCCCCAGCTCTCATTTTCCCGCTGCACCACCAGAGTCGCTTTTCAAGGAAAACTCCACAGGCCAGCCTCGTCCCCTCCATCCGTGGCCACACCCCCAGCCATTTTGTACCATTATATAAATATATATAAATATAAATATATAAATACGATATGTGAAGACATCCTCTTGGTTTTTATTTTGAAAGGATTTTTAGGCTTGTTCCGGGGGTCTGTGCTGCCTGTACTGTATTGCCCTGTTTTATAGGTGCCTTTGTATTAAAGAGAAAATCAAACCTCTGCTCTCGCGTGTTCCTTCTGCACCAGGCTCCCCGACTGCCCAGCTGGCTGCTAGGAGGAAGGGACAGTGCCCTGGGTCCCAGCTCTGGGAACTTGGCTGACCGGCTGGAGGGGGAACCTGCTGTCCACTCCAGCTGGACGGAGGCCGGGGTGGAGGGAGGGCGAGCAGGTGACCTGGGGGTGAGCATGCGTGGAGCAGCTTCCCCTGTTCCATCTGAGCAGTACCCTCAAGGGCAGGGCCCCGCTTCCTGGGGGCAAGGGACTTCCCTGCCCAGGGCTGCTTCTCACACTGTGTAGCCACGGGGACGCCGCAGGTGCTCTGAGTCTGCCCTGGGCTCGGCCTCCAGGTGGGCTGCAGGAGCTGCCTGGCCTCAGGGGCCTGCCTCTGCCAAGTGCTTCCTCTACGGTGGGGGCCAGCTTGGGGACTTTCCCGGCTGTGTCTCCTACTGGGAGGGGGCAGGGAGAAAGCAGTCGGCCTCCTCCATCAGTGCCCAGACCCACCAGGGTCATGGACCCTGCCAGCCTGGCCTGGCCTGGAGCTGTCCACTCTGGGCAGAGGAGGTGGCTGGCTTTCCACTTGTTCCTCCTCGGGACTGGGGAAGGAGAACCCTTTCTTCCCCTGGCTGGGCCTCTTTGTGCTGGCTCAGCCTTGGTTCTTCTCTAGGACGGGGGCCGGTCTCCGAGGGCGCGGGGGTCTGCCCCTCTCGGCAGACCTCCCGGGGCCCGGTGACGTGGAGCTGGCCCAGGCCATCTCAGCCGGAGCCAGGGACAGCCAGCTACCTGGTCTGAGCCGGTCTGCGCTTCCCGGGGCCACAGTGCTGCAGGCTTGCCGGCTGGCGACACGCGTGTGTGTGGAGACGGAGACACGCGGTGGCCACACGGTTGCTCGCTGGCCTGTCCTTCACCTTCACCTCCACCCCCTGGCGCTCAGCATTTAGCTTCCTTCGGCAGGTGGGGGGAGGGACGCTGAGCAGTTGTGGAGGTCAGTGGCTGAAAGATGATGGCGTGCCCTCGGGGAGGGGCACGACGGGCCATAGGAGCTAAGACAGAAGTCCATTTGTCTCTCGAGCTTTGGCTGGTTACGACGAGAGGTGCGTGAGGCCCTCCCAGCCCAGGGTGACTCAGATGGGCACAGGGATCCCTTGAGCTGCTTCCGCTCCCCGGAGTCCAGCCCAGCCCCGGGCAGGAGGGGAGCTGCAGGGATGTCGTGGATAGAAGCGTCGATTCATCTAGCTGCCCCACGGAAGGACACTGGCCCAGGTGAGCTCCTAGGGTCCCGGCGTCCGCTGGGAGGGTTCCAGCATCAGCGCGTCCCCCGAGAAAGTAGGAACGAAGGGCCGGGACCTAGAAAGTGGTGAGGGAGGTGGCGTTCTCTGACTCGGAGAGACTGTTCTTACGCCAGCTGGGAAGGAACTGGCAGAGGGAGGCCGGGCTGGCACAGCCCAGCTTGGTCAGGATCCGAGACAGGTCACTGCGGAACTTCACTCCGGCGAACGTGTAGAGCATGGGGTTGAGGCAGCAGTGCGCCAGGCCCAGGAACTCGCTCATGGTGATGGCCACCGACAGGTAGCCGTTCAGCTCGCACTGGCTGCCCAGGGCGTTCATCCTCGCCAGCGTGTCCAGGAAGATCACGATGTGGTAGGGCGACCAGCAGAGGAAGAAGACGCTCGTGACCAGGATGGCCACCCTGACCGCCTTCTGCCGCTGCGGGCGCCGCTGGGCCTGGCACAGCCTGTTCACCACGCTGGCGTAGCACCAGGCCATCACCAGCATCGGCAGCAGGAACCCCCCGAAGTGGTAGAGGAAGCGGGAGGCGAACCAGGCTTTGGTTTGGACGTGGTTCTCCTGGGAAAAGGTGCACAGCGGCAGGGAGTCGTTGTGGTGGCCTCGGCTGACCTTGGCGAAGAAGATCTCCGGCAGGGCGAAGCAGAGGCCGGCCAGCCAGACGGCCGCGCAGGTGATGTGGATGGAGAGCAGGCGGCGGTGGCGGTAGGCGTGGACGGCGTGCACGATGGCCAGGTAGCGGTCCACGGCCACGCAGGCCAGGAGCAGGCTGCTGCAGTAGAAGTTGATCTTGTGCAACGCGATCACAGTTTTGCAGAGGAAGGTGCCCAGGACCCAGCCCAGGGAGCCCTCGGCCACAGCGAAGGGCAGGATGAAGACCAGCAGGAGGTCGGCCACCGCCAGGTGGAACAGGAAGGTCTCGGTGGAGCTGCGCGTGTGCCGATGGCGCTCCAGGATCACCAGCACCAGGATGTTGCCCAACATGCCCAGGAGGAAGATGAGGCCGTAGGCCACCGGCATGAACACGGCCTTGAAGGAGGTGAGGAGGGGCCCCTCGGCGGTGGAGCAGATGTAGTTCTCCACGGGGAAGATCTCGGTGCTGTAGCTGTAGTTACCTAGTTCCTTGGGTCGCAAGGGCAAGGAGACAGGAAGGTAGAGAACTGAGCACCCACCTTTCCTCACAAAGACGGACCCCGACCCCCTTGCAGATGCTCTGATCCCCCAGACTGACTGCTCTTGTCCCTGCACCCCCAGTGTGTCCCGGGGCCAAACGCCAGCTTCCCTTCGCGCCCTTGGACACACCGCGTTGCCTTTCCCGCCTCCCGTTCCATGGTGAGAGGGGCCCCTGCTCCCACAGAGCGACGGAGCGGAAAGGACACCCCGTGTGGACATGTCTCACACTCTGAAGGGCTGTGTCCCTGTAAGTGATCTGCGTGTGTGTCCTCAGGTGGGGATGGCGGCAGGCTCCGGGCTGCCCTCAGGACTTCGGTTTGGGAAAGGCTCTAACTGATGGCGTGGGTGCCCAGGCGGCCTTGGCTTCCTGCTGACCGGCCCCTCCATTCCTTCTGCCTTCACTACAGCCCACGCGGGAGTGGCGGCCTCCTGTCGGCACGGCAGGCTCAGGTGTGCACCATTCCTGCACCTGTGTCTCCTGGAGACCAGGTCTGTCTGGACCAATTTGACCTCACTCCAGGGCCTACACTGCCGCCACCACCAGGCAGTGCACCTGGGCTTCCCTCCGGCTCTGCTCTCTGCTCTGCCCGGAGAGCTTCAAGCAGAAGGACGGAGGGAGACCAGGTACGGGGGGAGGGAGGGCGCCCGGTCCACGTGGAGGGGATGTGCCCACTCTCTCCGGAAGCTCCCTCCTCCTCCTCCCCCGCCCCTCCCCCGCGCTCAGGTTGTTTACCCGCTAACCGCAAAGGAAGGGGGTGGTGGTGGCTGTGCCTGTTTTCAGACCTTTCACTCACAGCTGTCCGCCTGCACCTGCCCCACCTGGCTTCCCGGCTGGCTCTTCCCACTGTCCTCGGACCAGACCCTCTCCGAGGCATTCAAACCGTGGTGACCAGCTAATGCGGTTCAAAAAGACACTCAGCCTATCAGCAGTGAGCTCAGGGAAGGAGTGGATGGCCGCGGGCACTCTGCACCCTGGTTCTGGGTGGTCTCCTGCTGCCCTCCTTCCAGGACAGTGAGGGTCCCTGCACTCAGGGGTGGTTGCAGTGGCCCCCAGGGCCCCCCGGCGTGGGCCATACACTCCCTCGTGGCAGGCAGACCCAGTCCCCAGTCTGGGTCTTTTCCTTCTGGTCCCCGAGGCAGGCGTCCTGGGAGCAGTGGGTGAGGGGCTACCTCAGTACAATGGCAGAGCCACCTGTCCACACCCACCCCAGTCCCTGTGCCGTGAGCTCAGTCCAGCGCCTCGCCCCACGCTCAGGATGACTGTCTCTGGGGCTGCACTAGTCTCCCACAGAGGGCAGGTGCGGTCTCTGACCACGAGCCCCCATCACCCCAGTCCTGTCTAAAGCCCACTGGTTCCCAGTTCACCTACACACAGCGTTTTTCTTCTCCTCCTTCCAATGTCACATGAACTAGCAAAAGCAGGGGCACGAAGAGGTCACGTTTGCGAGTACGGGCATCAGGACGGGAGCGACACCCTCTGCGTTCATGCCACAGAACACCCCGCGGCTGAGCAGGATCGGTCCACCTCCGTGCTCTCCTGGGGAAGAGCCTGCACCCATGTTGCTGGATTTCAGGACCACTGCCGGGCATTCCTGCAGCCCGATGCCGCGGGCCCTTCACTGGGGCAGGCGTGCGGGGGAGGGCAGGCTCCAACCTCCGCTCCTGCCTTCGTTTATTTATTTTTAAATTTTTTCTTTATTGATTTCAGAGAGAGAGGAAGAGAGAGAGATGGAAACATGGATGAGAGAGATCATCGATTGGCTGCCTCCTGCACGCCCCACACTGGGGATCGGGCCCACAACCTGGGCATGTGTCCTGACCGGGAATCGAACCGGCGGCCTCGGGGTGCATGGGTTGACACAACCACTGAGCCCCACCGCCGGGCTCCACTCTGCCTTTAAACCCGGGTTCTCCACTTTTGTCTCCTGTGTGTCACACAGATAAGGCTTTTGTTTAAGAAAATGTTCTCCTTTCCTTTGAAAACCCTGGAGTCGCAGGGCCGGTCTAACTGCCTCCCAAGGGCCTTTAAATTGCAACAAAGTATCTATTCTCTGACCTTTCAAACTTCTCTTCCACCTCCTGGCTGCAGACCGCCCATCTCCCGGCTTGACATTCCACCGGCTGACCGGCCTCCTACCGCAGCACACGGATCCCTGTGCCTCCTTCACGCCCCGCACGATCCTCCCACGTTCCGTGCTCCCCAACAGGCACCACCTCTCCCTCTGGCCTGGCACCCACTCCCCCCTAGATGACAAGCTCTTGGAGACAGGCCCCTGTATGCACCTCGAAAGGCCACCTTTCCACCCCGGGGACATGCAACAGTTGTTCCCCACACTGCTCAGAGCAGGTTCCCAGACAGGCCGGGGCCCTGGTGTTCTGAGCTTGGGCAAGTGTCTCCGCGTCCCCGTGACACCCAGATGTTCTGCAGTCCCGGCCTCCTCCAACGCCTTTGACAGCCTAGAGCCGGCCTTGGGTCCTCCCTCTGCTGTAAGAACCGTTTCCATATCAGCACCGATTACCACCGCGTGACTCATACTGGAACCCAGAGGGAGTAAAACAGAAAGACAGCAGCCCCACGCCGGCAGTTCAGAGGGAGGACAGGTGCACAGCGCAGAGCAGTCCGTGGGCAGCCTCAGCCGCACGGCGGGGGCGGGAGCCCGGCCGCCCACTGCCGGTGGAGGGCTCTGGTGCCCTTTATGACAAACACTCGAGCCCGCTCTCCAAAGCATCCAGGTTGATGAGTGTATTTCGCATTGAAGGCCAACGAGGGGGGATGTGTCCCCAGGACCCAGAGGTCCCACCTCCCAAAGACCCAGGTTTAGATGAGGGTTGGGGGCGGGGGACTGTTTCTTCCTCCTGACAACAGGTGTTTGTTTGGCAGCAGCAGAGGGGCGAGGGGAGGAGGCTGTTTTGAAAGGTGTTGGGCATGGCGGTGCCTCTCAGCAGGAGCCATCAAACAGCTGTTCTGAGGGCTTGGGAGGGGCAGGTGTTGAACTACTTCCCACACCCAGGGGATCGGCCCCTCCGTCCTTCCCCACACCAAGCAAGGTTGGCTCTGGCCTGGCGGGAGGTGAAGCGGCAGGGATTCTGAACAGCGAGGGCCGGAGGCAGCGGGGCAGGCTCCAAACCCCACGCCCAGAGCGCCCGTGCCCATGGCCCTCTCTCTCCTCTTCACACTCATGCGTGTGCGCACTCTGGCCGCAGCACACACCTGTGCACAGACAGGTGTGCCCAGGGGGGGCCGCAGTGGCGTGGGGTGTGTGCAGGTACCTGGTGGACAACAACCTTCCACATCGACTGGGGATCCATGGCCCAGAGAAGGCAGGAAGCGTGGTAACCGGGATGGATGAGAACAGGGCCAGGAACATGGTAGAAAATCGCTGTGAGGACTGGGGATGGGGCAGGAAGGGGCTAGAACACTCTGTGCCGGGTGCCAGGAGAAGGGGAAGAGGGGTTACAATGTTGCTCTTCCCCTTCCTTTCCTTCCTTTCTCTGCCTTTCCCTTCTTCCCTTCCTGGGGGTTCTCTGAGCTCAGTCGGACTCCGAGTACAGAAGCTGCTGCCCCGCCCCGGTAGCGTGGGGTCAGCAAGCGCCTGCTGGCTGGGATTCGGAAAGCAGGTGAGGCCGGGGTGTCTGGGGCATTCCCAGGCTCTGCCCGGTCCCCGCCTCTTTCACACTCTCTGCCCTGCCTTGGACGACACGGTTGCAGGACACCTTAGGACAAGGCAGAGCTCCAGCTGACAGGTGGAATGATGGGGGCCGCCCAGAGCGGGGCTCAGGTTTAGGGCTCCGCTGTGCGGGGACAGGTCCGGGAAGCTCTGCTTCAATGGTAGTTTGTGAGAAAAGGACCTGAGATCACTCAGAGGGGGGCGTGGCCACAGAGCGCTGCGTCACCTCCCTCCAGGTGAGCCAACACCTGCAGGTGGGCATCGGGCACCGGCCCGGTCTATTTGGTCTGCCAAGGGGTCCTGATCTCCCCACCTTGGGGTGTGTTTTCAGGTACTGGGGTGAAGAGAAGACACAAGTCCTGGAGAGCTGTCTTCTTCAAGGACTGACGAGAGCCCCCATGGGCAAGAGGGCCAGCTAGGTCTGTTCTAGAGGGCAGACCTGGGGGACGGGCAGAGGTCGGGGTCGGGGGTGTTTGAGTCCTAGGAGAAAGAATCTTTTCACAGGTAGAACATACCGCACGGGTTGGGGTCCTTGGGAAGGAGAGGAAGGTGTGACCCCAGTGTGGGAAGGAATTCCTGTTTGGGGGGGCAGCCCTGCCCTCAAATGCCCTCTGCTCCTAGCTCCTAGGTGCTTGGGTTCTCCGCCTGCAGCACCCCGCCCAGGGCTGAGCTGATCTCAGCGTGATCTTCGTGAGCTCGGCACCTGGTGGACGGTTGCTGGTCTCACCTGTCTGTCCTGCAGCCAGTGAACCCCCCACCCGAGCTTGCTCCTCAGCCTTGGGGGCGGGGTTCCCGAGTGGACGCTCCCCCGGGCAGAGCCTGGGGCTCCAGGGCCCGAGGCGTCTGCACACAGCGGGCCGCGTGGCCCTGTCTGGACAGTCCCAGCCAAGAGTCGAGCTGTGAGGAGCCCGCCAGGGCTTTCTCCTTCCACCCTTCAGTGGCCTGAGGGGCGCGGGGGTCTGGAGGGACGAGCCCCGCCGAAGGGTTGTATCCCTTACCCAGGCTTCAGAGGGCTACGCTCCCCAAAGACCACCTTCCTCTAGAACTTGCCATTTGTAAGTTTCTCCCTTCCAGACCCCACCCCTCTGGAGCCAGCCTGCCGGCTCCTTTTCCATCTCTCCCCACAGGGTTCGCCCTCAGGGACATGGGCTACTCGATGTGGCTCTAGGGGGCACTGTGGACGACCCCTACCTCAGCACGGAGTCTTTAGGTTAAAGGGGTCCGGTCCCCCTTGGCACCCCCGATCAATTTGTACTTGGGAGACAGAGCCAAGCAGACTGAGGGACAGAGCTGTCTCCTGGGAACAGCACACTCCTGAAACCACCACCCGGGGCAGCGACTTGCCATATTCTGTCCCCTCGATTCCGAGAGAATCCTCATTCCTGTGTCCTGATTCTCAGTGGGAAATCCACGGCACTTTGTCCCCCGCTGCCCCAGAGTGGAACAGCCCCAGGAGGGCGAGTTCCAATGGAGACCACGTGTGCCGGCGCCCAGAGCCACCCAACGCTCCCCCTCCCCCGGCGGGCCCTGGGTCTCGCCCTCATTTCTGACCCCTCCGATCACACCCAGTTGGGGCCTCCACCACCGGGGTTCTTCTGGGACTTTTGACCTAGTTGGAGGGGCACCCTCCCTTCCCCCAAGATAAAGCCCAGAAATGCCTGAACTGGTTTTGGTTCCTCTTCTTCACACCTCCTTGATGAAATGAGATTACTGGTGGATGCGCTCTGCAGCCGATCACACTGAAGTCATAGTGCGTGGGGTCGGTCACACTGAAGTCAGGGCATGGGGTCGGTCACTGGGGAGGGGTCGGGGGAGCCAGGCCTGGGCATGGACCAGCTTCTCCCTGCTCTACAGCAGCTTCCGCACCTGGATGGTCTGCGGCGTGGGGCTGGGGACACCGTAATGACTGCGCCCCCTGTTGGTGCCCAGCTCCTGGTCGGCCCAGAGGAGGCTCTGTGCCCTCAGACGGAGGTTCCCGCGGACAGAGTCTGTTCTGTGTCTCTCTAGTTTGCCTTCCCAGCAGGATGGGCCCCTGGCAGGCCCACCCCAGGGGCCCGACTCCTTGTTCCGTCTCTTTAGCCATCTAGTTTGTATCTCTTTGGGTCTTTCTTTCTGGGGAACCGGCAATCCATCTTAGGAAAATGGGCGTTTTTAAGCTGCTGGGGTTGACCTTCGATGTCAAGAGGACAAGGACACGGAGGGGACTAGGAATAGGAGCTCGACTGCCTCCCAGAGGATGGTGAGCTGAGACTTGCGGTGAATCGCAAATCAATCAACACTTAGGGAGAAGCTGCTCCGGGCAAGACTTCTGCTCAGCTACCCGGGACCCTGGGCTGCGAGACTGCAGGGGGCCGTCAGGACTGCTCGGGGCCCTGCTGTGACGGGTGGGGGTACAGGGAGAGTCTGGGGCGCAGCCCGGGAGGAGAGCAGGGAGGCCAGCGAAGGTGCTGCTGGGCCCTGGGAGCTGGACAAGGGCGCCAAAGCCCACGGGCTCCCAGACTCTGGGGCTCCAGGCCAGACCCCCACTGACGGGGTCCTGGCAGGCTGGGACACCTGGTCCGAGACCACTCTTTTGACGTGTGACATGAAGCAAGTGGCCAGTACCTCTCCCGGGGCTGTGAGTGTTCTCTGCTGTCTCCCTGCCCCCAGCCACCACCTGTCTCCAGTAGGTCACACCGTGGAGCGAGGCGGCCAGTTCGGGGAAACTCTTGAGGTTTCTCAGAAACTAGGAGCAACTAGGCCTGGAGCCGGTGCTGTGCCATCCAACTGGGTCAGGGCTCATGGTCAGCTTGCAGCTGCGGGCAGAGGAAGACGCCCCGTGACCTAATCAAGTAGGGCCAGGGGACAGGACTGGGGGCCGGGGTGGTGGGCTCTGGGTCTGAGTCGGGTATTGCCCAGACCCGCTTCATGGTCATGAGGCCTGCGCGGTCACACCGAGGACAGCCCCGTGTTTGGCCCAGTGCTCGGCGGCTGCTGTCGTGAGATTTTAATACCGAAGGCGCCGCAGTTCACGTCCCGCTGGGTGTGATCAGGCGGGGGTTCTGGCTCTGCTTTGGCCTGGGGAGAGGCCATTTTCTTAAGATGGATTGCTAATGCCCAGGAGAGAAGGACCCAGACCTCCCCGCCACCTCCTTCTCCCATGTCCTACTTAGACACCCCAGCCTCGGTCTAGGCGCGTGAGAGGCAGGTTCTGCAGGCAAGTCTGGGAGCAGGGCTGATGGGCTCCCAGTACAGACTCCAGCTAAGGCAGCTGGAGGGCGAGTTTAAGGTCAGGAGAAAGGGTTTGGGTCCTTCCTCACCCAGCCCAGATGCAGCTCAGAGAGGGGTCCTTTCCCTAGAAGTGCCCTGGGCCATGGGGGGAAAGAAGAAAAGACCCCAAAGAAGTTTCCAGAAGATCCTTAAAACAGTCCTCTGCTGTGTACCAACAAGAGTCCTGGGCTCTTTGGCTGAGATGCTCCCCACACGCATTCTTGGGGAGCCCGGCGACAAGCAAGCCAACTAAACCACTTTATAGCCCACCCAAGAACACTTATTTCTAGAGATCCCCGTCTTTTGAGGGAGGCCACAACACGTCCTAAGACACTTCTGGGGTTAATACCGAGTTCTCGCGCCAACTCCGAACCTCCCGCCTCTGGCTCCCCGGGGTCCTCTCCCTTGCTGACCACCTGGTCCCACCCTTCCTCAGTTTAGCACATAATCATTGTCTAAGAGCTTCCGGTGAGTGAAGTGTTTTTTCTTGGCCAGACCACAAGCCAATTTCAAGGGCTAAGACCAGGTCCTCAACTTTCTCCATCTAACACAGAATGCAGGGTCCCCACGACAGGGTCACACAGTCGGTGGGTCGAGTAGCAGTGTCAGCCTCCTGACAGTCAGGAAACCTCCAGAGGTCTCTCCCATCTAGCCTCGCACGCCGCCCCGAGGAAGCAGAGCACAGAGAGGCTAAGTGATTTGGTCCAGGTCACACAGCAAGTCAGGGAGGAGGTGACACCTGACTTACACTCCCGGCTCCCTCTGAAGGATGTCTGTTCAAGGCATAGCTGTTTATCTGCTTTGTCCAAGCAGTGGGCCAATGGCCGGTCTGGATCCTGCCCATCCAGAGCGGGAGGGGACTCCCCCGCTATCCCGCGTCCTCGGGCTCTGGGCACAAAATATTTAGAATTCCAAGCAGGGCCCGGGCACCCATGAGCTCTCTGTCCCTACTCACCAGGTCCATCATGGTGCTACCGAGGAGGAGGTCCATGTCCAGGGTTAAGGGGTAGTTCATAGCTGTCGCTCTCTGTCGCCCAGCTGGTTGCTCGCTGTGTGATGTTGAGACTCCCCGCCTGGTACCTATAGCGAGGTGGCAGCCGCCAGCTACACATTTAAGCAAATGAGCTGTGCGTTGTCTCCTGGGGCTGCGTAGGGCCGGCTGCCTGCCTCACAACTCATCACTTTTTTTTTTTCCACTGGGTCTTTTCTGTGTGTGTGTGCGTGTGCTTTTTTTTTAAGAAAGAGGGAAAATCCCCGTAGCCTGAGTGCTAGCCAAGCATTTCAGCTCTTTCCTGGCATTGGTGCCTCGTTTGGGGCTTGACACTGGTCTGGAGGCTGCCCCCACGCCTCCTCCCAGTGCCTCCGTCGCCTTCCAATGAGACCGTCGCGTCTTGTCATGAAAACCACCGCACCGTCGGGCGATGAGGGAAACTCCACGTAGAAAGGGAACAGGAAAGCTCTCCTGGGACCCTCCTCCAAGCCGGCTCCAAACCTTCACCTTCCTCGCCGCCAGGGCGCCGGGTCGTCCAGCGGGCCTGGGGCTGAAAGTCCCTTGTCCCGGGAAACCCCTAAGTCCTGGGCAACCTGGGGCACGGCCACCCTCCTGGGCACCAGCCTCTCGCCCAGGCTGCTCGACCCCCTTCCTTCTTAGCTCCAGTTCAGAAGAAACAGGTTAGACATTTTCAGAGGGAACAAGACCAAAATAATTCTAGGGGACCAAAATGAAATTACCCAAATTACCAAGCGCAAAAACAGAGTTATTTTCTGACTCAAAAAAGAGTGATGATCCAGCGACAAATGAACTTGGTTGGCATGCAGATGACGGAAACCGTAGCCTGACTCCCCAGCTGGGGTGGACTCTCGCTCAGAAGGGCGCTCAGGTCCAGAGCCGTCCCCAGGGCCCGCCGCTCAGCAGAGGCCGCGCCGGGACTTGACACCAGTCCCGAGTCCATGCCCAGTGTCTGCTCCAGCCCAGGCTGCCGCTCCTACAGGCTCAGGGAACCCCTTCCTGTCCTTCCACTCTGCCTGGTCTGAGGACCCCTTCATTTAAGAAGCCCCTTTAGACATTGTCAGTTTCCCCCCAAGTCTCTTCTTTGTGCCTTTTCCCCAAGAGAGGGCATTTTCTCTCTCGGTCCACGGTGATGGGGGAACATGGCTGCTCGCACAGGGGAACCCACACACCGCCTGCTGCTACCCTGCCCGCCCAGCCCTGTGAGCATCCCGCCCTCCGCCCGACCCCACTCTCTGGGGTCCAGCCTTTCCAGTGCCTGGCTCACCTTTTCCTCCCGTCAGCTCCCCTTCTCTCCTAGTCACCTCGCTTGCAACCCCCACGTGCCCCCCCAACAGTTACACCTTTTTGGGTTTCAACAAGCTGAGGGGGTTTCAGCCTCTGTCTGGGTTGTTAGGGTCTCTCTCCATCCACTCACTGCCTTCCAAGGAGGAAAACTCCCAGGACACGTGTGGGTGTTCCCCCCTTCACCTCCAGTCCTGAACCTCGAGGACCACCTGGTCCTACGGCTTCCTGAGCCCCCCCCCCCCCCCCGTTCCTCCCGCCCACGACATTCCTGCCGGCCCCACCTGCCGGGTATTTAATGCAGCTTCTGCCGCTCCGAGGGCCTAGCAGGAGGAGCCAGAGCATATCAAACGTATAGGAATCGGAGGATGATTCATAGAGGAAATACAAGATTCTTGTTTAAAAAAAAAACACACACACACGTTTTGGTTGATATGTTTTTAGGCAGAGAGGAAGAGAGAGAGAGGGAGAACTATCGGTCAGCCGCCTCCTGCCTGCTCGCCCCCCACTAGGGGTGGAGCCCACAACCCGGGCATGTGCCCTGACCAGGAATACAACAGGTGACCTCTTGGTGCCGGGGTTGACGCTCAACCTGAGCCACACGGGCTGGGCAGGAAATACAAGCATACAAGATTCTTGTTGCTACATCCTCCGCGGGTGGTCATCCAGTATTAACACAAACACCACCACTGTTCCTTCCGAGAGATGGTGTTTTCCTGTAGGATGATTTAATCATTGTAAACTTACCCCTCACACTGAGTCAAAATACGTCTCTGTAACTCATCGCCAGAGGTCCCGGCTCTGCCTTCCGTCCAGACCGTCTTACTCCTCGTCAAAGACGCACCCTCCGAAGACACGCCACACCGTCGCCGGTCTGTTCTCGTCTCCAGAACACACAGCCCAGTGTCTTCAGTCAGTCTTCAAAGGACACGACCTGCTCTCTGATTTCTGGGTGATTTGTGGTTAGTGGTCCACATCTGACTAGGACAAAATACAGGAAGATAAGTCCGGCCGGCGTGGCTCAGTGGTTGAGCGTTGACCCTGCGCTAAGTGGTCGCCAGTTCGATTCCCGGTCAGGGCACACGCCCAGGTTGTGGGCCCGATCCCCAGTGGGGGGCGTGCAGGAGGCGGCCAGTTGATGTTCTCTCTCATTGATGTTTCCATCTCTCTCTCCCTTCCTCGCTCTCTAAAATCAATAAAGAAAAAAAAAAAAAGGAAGATAAGAGTTTTCTTATTGAAGATCCCATACTTCTCTAACTGCAATCAAAGTGGTCTTTCCTGTGGGCTCCCACCTTCCTTGGCAATAGGCCTCGTGAACTTCGTTTTGATGGTGCTGGTCCATCCTATCAGCTCATAGGGTAACTTCTGGAACCCCGAATCAGTCGTCTGGTGGTGTGCTGATGGCGAGATCGGCACGCAGTCCTTGGGTCTACCCCAGTCCTGCGGGGGACACGGACGAGACAGAGCTGAAGTGGAAACCCTCCTTCACGCCAGAGACCTGGCATTTTCAAAGGCCAGGGAAGAGTTCGTGGAGGACGCAGGGCATGAGCTGGACACTGACGCGCCCGGAGAGGAGGGTGCGTGGCAGGGGGCAGGGGGCATGGGGCACGATGAGGACCGCGTGAGAAATGTGTGCAAAGAGTTCCTCCGGATCGGGGGGCCTGGCTACGGCAGTGACGATGAGGATGATGTGAGGGGGCAGCGGGGTAGGTAAGTACCTGCTCTGGAGAAGGTAGGAATCGCTCTCCTCTCCTCTCTGCTTCTTCCCGCAGGACATTTCTCTTGACGTGTTGCAGGCCCAGGAAAGGGGTTGCGGGGAGGCTCGGGGCTTCTCAGGTGCGGCAGCTTTGGCGGTGGCCTTAGCTGCGGTGGTGTGGCCAGTGCGCCATCTGTTTCTCGGTGGCTGGCGGCTTTTATGGAGAGAACTCCTCTCTGCTCCCTGACTTCCTGGTGCTTCTTGTACTGTGGACCCATGAAGATGTCCCGTCCTGTCTCTGGAGACGCTGGGACATACTACAGGTTCCCAAGGCCCACTCGTCTCAGGCACTGACATCAAAGGATGGTCCACTTGCTTTGCCCTAAATGGGTAAATACCTACTGACCACGGGTTCTAATGTTGCTTTAGAAGGTTCGGAGAGTAAGCGCCTGTGGCTGAGAAGATGATCGTATAATCTTCAAACCCACCAGTACAGGGGGGCAGTGCCTAGGACAGTCAGATGGGGAGGATGCTTCCAGGTGAGGCAGCCCAAATTTTATTTCCATGTGCGACTTGTTTATATTTCCACCACGCGCGATCCCGGTCCCCACCCAGTGGACAGCCGACCTGAGGTTAAACTGTTCTACAGGCTTCTCATCAAAATGACCACTGGTGTTCTTTCATTTATTTTTTTCTTTATTGATTTTAGAGAGAGAGGAAGGGAGAGGGAGAGAGAGAGAGACATCGCTGAGAGAGAACATGGACTGGCCGCCTCCTGCACGCCCCGCACTGGGGATCGGGCCTGCCACCTGGGCCTGTGTCCTGACCGGGAATCGAACCAGCGACATTTTGGTGCAGGGTCGATGCTCAACCCCTGAGCCCCACCGGCCTGGTCCCTGGTGCTTCTTCGGAGAATGGGCACGAGTGCTGGCCTAGGTGGGTGGCTGCTTACCACTGGCTCAGGTGGACTTTTCTCAGTAATTCCACTTCAAAGGTCATGGGTTCTACTACATTTCCATTTATTCCAGACACAAGATACAGCCGCTAGTCTTGGAGTTCATTTCCCACATTCTACAGACAAAGTAAGTTTTCCTCGGAGTGTTGGAGTGCAGAGAATCGGTTGGGGTTCCCCCTGCCCCCCTCCACCATTTCTTTCATGAACCTGGGACGCTCTCTCTCTGGCCTGGGCAGAGGTCTTATTCTCTTCCTTCTCCGAGCCTCTCACAACTGTTCAAACAGAGCTCCTTGGGTCCCCATCTAACGAGGAGTCAGCCGGAGGAAGTGTTGGGCACTCCTCTAGGCCCCCAAAAAGAATACCAGTAACAGTCTGGCCGGTGTGGCTCAGTGGCTGAGCGTCGACCTGTGCACAAAGAGGTCACTGGTTCGATTCCCGGTCAGGGCACATGCCCAGGTTGTGGGTCTGATCCCCAGTGGGGGGCGTGCAGGAGGCGGCCAATTGTTGTTCTCTCTCATCGATGTTTCTCTCTCTCTCTCCCTCTCCCTTCTTCTCTCTCTAAAATCAATAAAAGAAAAAAAAAAAAAAAGAAAGAATACCAATAACACTTGCATAGCATTTACCCATCTACAAAGGCCTCCAATGTTGAGCTTTAGTTTTACCCAATCTTAGTATTTAAGTTAATTTCACATTCAATTATATTTAATCCTCAACTGTCTCCTTCAGCAGGTAATGGCATCACCCCCAGCCATACTTAAAAAAAAAATTGTTTTTTATTGTCGACACTAGCACAGAGGCCCCCACTTCCTGGCCATGCTTTGGAGGGGACGAGGAAACAGAGGCTCCTCCTCGCTCGTGACTACAGAGAGTAACTGCAGAGTCAGGGTGTCTGTGGAGCCCACCTGGACTGTCTGCACCAGACCACACGACTTCTCTCACAGATTGAGTTTTGCAAAGGGAACGACACCTACCCAGCTGTCGGAGGGGAAACTGTGCCCACACCCTCTGGGCTGTTCACCGGGCACGTACCGTGAGCCTGCCCGGAGCTAAGCTCTTCCCACGAGCATTTCCTCTGCTTCTCTGCACAGCCTTCGGTGCTGTTTTTCACGTTATCGCACAGGTGGAAACTGAGCAGTCCTGGGAAGGAGCTGCAAGTGCTCACAGCTCACACAGACACCGGGGACCCAGAGGCCCGATGCGCAGCAACACAGGAAGTGCGGGGCTGAGTTCTCAGCGCTGGGAGCCAGCCCACGCGGGACAGGTAGGTGTCCTCCGGGAGGAAACGGGCTGCAGGTGCAGGGTGGGTACCTCACGTCCACCTCAGGCTCACAGGGGCCACGAGAGAGTCTGTGAGCTCCGCCTGGGGCGGGCCATGTGGCCAGGGTTAGAGAGCGAGGCAGCTGCCTGAGTCCTGGGAACGGAGCCGGCTGGAGGGGAGACGGGAGATCGTGGGAGGAGGGATTCAGGCTCTGCCCCGGGGCACTTTGTCACAGAGGAGCGAGAGACACTCGTTTGCACACTCACATACACAAGCACCTTGAGACCCTTTTCAAAGCAGCACTGTGAACGCCTTATGAGCCTGTGCTGGCCGCAAATGGCAGGTGGGCCCACAGACTGAGGACAAACCCCACAGACTGAGGACGAACCCCACAGACTGAGGACGAACCCCTCAGACTGAGGACCAGCCCCACAGACTGAGGACGAACCCCACAGACTGAGGATGGACCCCACAGACTGAGGATAAACCCCACAGAGTGAGGACCAACCCCACAGACTGAGGACCAGCCCCACAGACTGAGGACGGACCCCACAGACTGAGGACGAACCCCACAGACTGAGGACCAGCCCCACAGACTGAGGACCAGCCCCACAGACTGAGGTAGGACCCCACAGACTGAGGACCACCCCACAGACTGAGGACCAGCCCCACAGACTGAGGATGGACCCCACAGACTGAGGACCAGCCCCACAGACTGAGGATGGACCCCACAGACTGAGGATCAGCCCCACAGGCTGAGGACGAACCCCACAGACTGAGGACCAGCCCCACAGACAGAGGACGAACCCCTCAGACTGAGGACGAACCCCACAGACTGAGGACGGACCCCACAGACTGAGGACCAGCCCCACAGACTGAGGATGGACCCGACAGACTGAGGACGGACCCCACAGACTGAGGATGAACCCCACAGACTGAGGACCACCCCACAGATTGAGGACGAACCCCACAGACTGAGGACCAGCCCCACAGACTGAGGACGAACCCCACAGACTGAGGATGGACCCCACAGACTGAGGATAAACCCCACAGAGTGAGGACCAACCCCACAGACTGAGGACCAGCCCCACAGACTGAGGACGGACCCCACAGACTGAGGACGGACCCCACAGACTGAGGACCACCCCACAGACTGAGGACCAGCCCCACAGACTGAGGATGGACCCCACAGACTGAGGACCAGCCCCACAGGCTGAGGACGAACCCCACAGACTGAGGACCAGCCCCACAGACAGAGGACGAACCCCTCAGATTGAGGACGAACCCCACAGACTGAGGACGGACCCCACAGACTGAGGACCAGCCCCACAGACTGAGGATGGACCCAACAGACTGAGGACGGACCCCACAGACTGAGGATGAACCCCACAGACTGAGAACCACCCCACAGACTGAGGACCAGCCCCACAGACTGAGGATGAACCCCACAGAATGAGGATAAACCCCACAGAGTGAGGACCAGCCCCACAGACTGAGGACCAGCCCACAGACTGAGGACCACCCCACAGAGTGAGGATGAATCCCACAGACTGAGGATGAACCCCACAGAGTGAGGACCACCCCACAGAGTGAGGACTAGCCCCACAGACTGAGGACCAGCCCCACAGACTGAGGATGAACCCCACACACTGAGGACCACCCCACAGACTGAGGACCATCCCACAGACTGAGGACCACCCCACAGACTGAGGACCAGCCCCACAGACTGAGGACCACCCCACAGACTGAGGACCAGCTCCACAGACTGAGGATGAACCCCACAGACTAAGGATGAACCCCACAGACGGAGGACCAACCCCACAGACTGAGGACCAGCTCCACAGACTGAGGATGAACCCCACAGACTAAGGATGAACCCCACAGACTGAGGACCAACCCCACAGACTAAGGACCAGCTCCACAGACTGAGGATGAACCTCACAGACTGAGGATGAACCCCACAGACTAAGGATGAACCCCACAGACTGAGGACGAACCCCACAGACTGAGGACCAGCTCCACAGACTGAGGATGAACCCCACAGACTAAGGATGAACCCCACAGACTGAGGACCAACCCCACAGACTGAGGACCAGCCCCACAGACTGAGGATGAACCCCAGAGACTGAGGACCACCCCGCAGACTGAGGACCAGCCCCACAGACTGAGGATGAACCCCACAGACTGAGGATAAACCCCACAGAGTGAGGACCAACCCCACAGACTGAGGACCAGTCCCACAAACTGAGGACCAGCCCCACAGACTGAGGACCACCCCACAGACTGAGGACCAGCCCCACAGACTGAGGACCACCCCACAGACTGAGGACCACCCCACAGAGTGAGGACCAGCCCCACAGACTGAGGACCACCCCACAGAGTGAGGACCACCCCACAGAGTGAGGACCACCCCACAGACTGAGGACCAACCCCACAGACTGAGGACCAGCCCCACAGACTGAGGACCACCCCACAGACTGAGGACCACCCCACAGAGTGAGGACCAGCCCCACAGACTGAGGACCACCCCAGAGACTGAGGACCACCCCACAGACTGAGGACCACCCTACAGACTGAGGACCACCCCACAGAGTGAGGACCAGCCCAGAGACTGAGGACCACCCCACAGAGTGAGGACCAGCCCCACAGACTGAGGACCACCCCACAGACTGAGGACCACCCTACAGACTGAGGACCACCCCACAGACTGAGGACCACCCCAGAGACTGAGGACCACCCCACAGAGTGAGGACCAGCCCCACAGACTGAGGACCACCCCACAGACTGAGGACCACCCCACAGACTGAGGACCACCCTACAGACTGAGGACCACCCCACAGAGTGAGGACCAGCCCCACAGACTGAGGACCACCCCACAGACTGAGGACCACCCCACAGACTGAGGACCACCCCACAGACTGAGGATGAACCCACAGACTGAGGACCAGCCCCTGCTCCTTCACCCCGAGCGCTGTGCGTGAGCCTGCTCACTCTTGTGGAAAGAACTGAATTGCACCCCAAAGACCTGGACCGGACCCGACACCTTTCTTCAGCAAGGCTGCCGTTAGACAGAGCCCTTCCTAGATACTCGGAGACACACCGGACAGAAAGCCAGAACGTGGCTCTCAAACTCTCTTCCTTAGAATCACCTGGAGGGCTTGTTAAACCCAGATTGTGGGGTCCCCCTTCAGGGGCCTGCTCCCAGAGGTCTGCATGGGACCTGAGAATCCAATCACTTCGAAGTGTCTGGTGATGCGGCCATCGCAGCCCAGAGCCGCACCGTGAGAACCGCCGCTGCTGTTTTCGCGGGATTGGCCCACAGAGAGGCTCGCTCTCACACCGCTCGTGTCCCAGGCTGGGGTTCCCAGCCTCCCAGCTGTGCTCTCAGCCCCCTTCCCCACCACATGCTGTCACACCCCTAGAACAAGTCATAACACCTCGCACGACTGGCACCACAACCCACACTGGTTTCCCCAGAACACCTGGCCTGTGCGGCCCAAGCGGGCAGGGCTAAGGGTTAGCTCCTGGCTCCCAGGCTCCGGCGGCCTCCCGCCTCCAGCCGCTCCGGCCCATCTCGGCCTCCACCAAGGGCTGGCACTTAAGCTAGTTAACCTTCGGCAGGCACGTAACCGGTCACTTTGACCGTGGCCCTTAGCAAGAAATATGATTTTTTTTTGTTTTTTTTTATCCTCACCCGAGGACATTTTTCCATTTTTTGTTCAGGTAGAGTGGGAGGGAGAGAGAGGAACAGAGAGAGAGAAAACATCGATGTGAAAGGAACACATCGAGTGGCTGCCACCCGCACGACCAACCAGGGCCGGGGACAAACTGCAACCGAAGTACGTGCCCTTAGCGGGAACCGAACCCGGGTCTCTCCGGACCGCAGGCCGACGCTCTAACCGCTGAGCCAAACCGGCCAGGGCGAGAAATATGTTTTACATCACAACCTAGTCGGCACGTGAGTGTGTGCGTGTGCACACACAGACACACACACACACGCACACAGACACACGTGCGTGCACACGCTGCTAGAAAGGGGCTTGGAAAGGAAGGACGTCTAGGCAGGACTTGGAGGGCAGGGGAAGTGCCCAGCAGGGGTCTGCAGGTGGTACACGCCGACCTCGGGGACAGGGTGGTGGGCAGTGATCCGGAGCGAGTGAGGGAAGGCTAAGAGCCAGGGAGGTGTGTTGATGGGCATTTGGGTCACAGACAGTGCGACTGGGACGTGTGGCAGGTCCTTCGGCAACAGAACTTCACGATGATCATTCTGCAAGTGTTTATCTGACAAGGTAAAAACTGCAAGTGCGATGACAGCAGAGAACGGGGCGCCCAGACAGCGAATAAGAACGTGAACTCAGCCTCCACAAACGTGACCGCAGCCGTAGCAGCCGGATTAACTGACGGCCCGAGCCGTCCTTGCACCGTCTCGCGCGCTGCTGGGGGAGCCGGCCAGGAGTTCTTCGCCCACGAGACGACCGAGGCTCAGCAGCTCTCCCGAGTTACCTGAGTCCACGGGGAGGCAGCCCCGGCTGATCTGACTTTGGACCCGGCTCTCTTCCCTCCAGGGAGCCAGGGCTGATCTGGCCCGAGTGGGGCAGTTACCTGCGTCTGGAGGAGAGGGCAAGAAAAGTGGCAAACTGTCATCTCCCCCATGAGCGCCTCTGAGCGAGGTCCGGGCCAGGAACTGTGGTCAGCAGCAGGCCGGGCTCAGAGGCCTGGGTGGCCCCGGCAACCCTGACAGGCGAAGGCAGGAGCCGGTGGGGCAGGACCTTCAAAGGCCTTGTCAGAGGCCTCAACACCCCCTCCAGCAGTGAAAGTGAGGCGGGCCAGGGCAGAGGTGACGGCCCTCCGAAACTCACCCCCACTCTGCCGGGACGGGGAGCCCGGCCCACCTGCCGTGTCAGCACAGTCATCCGGGAGCTCATCAGAGAAAGGTTTCCAAATGACTGGCCCTGCTGCCCCAGGAAGGAAGCTCTCCGGGCTGCAGAATGGGGGCTGCTGGGTGTGGGCCAGGCACTTGAGAGAGAGTAAATGATGACACAGCAGAGGGACCCGGGCTCCTGACACAGACCAGCCCTGGGAAAAGCGGGGCGGGGCCCAGACAAAGTGGCCACCAGCCCTTAGCCACCGAAGAGGGGCCCTGGACAATCCCTGTTGGGCAGCCAGGGCCAGCTCTGCAGTTGGCCTCCCAGGCCTCTGTAATCTGGTCCGATGTACTGTGTCTGTTTCCCAGGTAATGGCTGTTTATGAACCGTCAACAGTGCGTCTTTGCGGACAGGTCTCGCTGTCCGCCTCAGGTGCTCTCTCCCCCAGCGGCACACCCCCAGGGTCCTCTGTGCCTGCTCCCTCCCTGCCTGCCTCCTCACCTCTGCCGAAGGTGTGTCCTGACAGCGGCCACCCTTCCCTGCATCTGTGCTGGACCAGAAGCTAAGGACCCTCCACGCCATCCTGGTTCGCCTTCCTGCACGAAGCTTCTCCTAAATCCGAGAGGTTTCCCTCCCCGGAGCTGGGTCTAGCGTCTTCCCCGACACCTCTCCCTTTTTACCCTGCATTATCGTATTATCCTTGTCGATGTACTGTACTCTCCTGCTAGGCTCTGGGAGTCTTTGGTGACAAGATCATTCATGACTCATCCTTTCTCCTTTGTCTCTGAGAGCTTTGCCCCTTGTGGGTTCACAGTATGGCTGTGACTGACTGACTGATGGGATGGATGGATGGATGGATGGATGGGGAGGGAGTGAGGGTGAGGCCAGTGGAGCAGGGGTGGGGTGTCTAGGAGGGGGCCCAGGGGGGTTTGGCTCTCCCTGGTGGCCTTCTGTGGCCTGGGTCTTAGTGCTTCTCCTGGGGCTGGCTCAGAGAAGAGAACATGAACTCTGAATCTGGGCTTTCTTACTCAGCCGCTGTGACCTTGGGCACGTCTCTGTCTTTTTCAAGTGTAAGTGATGTAATAATATGTACCTTAAAAAATTATTGTGAGGGCCCTGGCCTGTTTGGCTCAGAGGTTAGAGCGTCGCCTCGTGGACCAGAGAGTCCCTGGTTCGGTTGCAGTTTGTCCCCGGCCCCGGTTGGGGTCGTGTGGGTGGCAGCTAGTCGAAGTGTCTCTCTCGCATCGATGTTTCTCTCTCTCTCTCTCTTTCTCCCTCTCTCCCTCCTGCTCCATTTGAAGGCAAACGCAGTAATGTCGTCAGGTGAGGATGAAAAACAACAACAAAAAAAACAGATTATTGTGAGGATCAATGTAGAATCAATACGTGAACACACTCGAAACAGTAAGTGCTCAATAAAGTTTGTTGACTAGATATCCAAGTGAGAGAAATTTTTTAGCCTCTCTTTTTAGGGGTGTGTGTGGGGGGGGGCGGGGGAGATTTACTTTACTCCTCTTCACAGCAGAGATATCTACCTACGGGTCGACTCTTTCCTACCAGGTTATAACCTAGCCTGTGCAGGCAGGTGGGTCAGCAGGCCACAGAGGTTTGGTGGACGGATGGATAAACCTGCGTGAGCACGGAACCAGCAGCCTCTGGAGTCTAAGCTCCTACTTCCAGGTAAGCAAGGTGTTCTGGGGACTAAATGAACTGTGCGGTGGCTGTTCCCATGTTCTGCCTCAGGCACCGGGATTCTTGTCCTCTGGGTGGTGATCCGCCCTCGATCCTGCGGGGCCCTGGGGGGCTCAGGGTCACCTTCGGGGCAGTGGCTGACCCCAAAACCCGCTGGTGCTTTCTGCCCTTGCTGGGCCTGGGGGGAGGACAAGGTCACAATGCACCGAGCCCCACAGAGGAGCACAGCGCGTGGAAAATGGACATCGGCCCAGGCTTTTTGGCTGTGGAACTCGCTGTCCGGAATTTTGGTCCAGGAGCCTGCGTCCTGCTCAGCGGGGCAGTGGGGCTGAGTGGCTGGGGAGGTGCCTGGAAATAGGTGAGGAGCCCCGAACTGGCCCCAGCAGCTCTCGCACACCCAGGTCCGGGCCTGAGCAGACAGCAGGGGTTCCCCGCACGGGCTCGGCTGTGAGGGCACCGCGAGGGCAGTGTGGGGTGCCCTTGAGAGGAGCTGGCTTCACTGCTGCCCAGAGGTCGCTGAGCGGGACGGATTTTCAGTGGGAGGGTCCTGGGGGCCACGGTCTCTCTAGTTTTGTTTTCCTCCTTCAGAGGGGCCATCTGCTCTTTTCTTCTCCTGCTGACGGGAGTCTTTCCCAGTGGCTGGGGAGAGGGGGAGGGGGAGAGGGTGTCCCCCATAACTGGCCAAGGACTTTGGGGCGTGTCACCTGGAGCCATATCCTCAGGGGAGGTGGAGCTCTTCAGGCCTCTGTCCAGCCCCACACCTGAGTCTCAGAGAAGCAACACAGCCAGGGCAGGACGAGAATTCTGTT
Source organism: Molossus molossus (assembly GCF_014108415.1). Lineage (NCBI taxonomy): Eukaryota > Metazoa > Chordata > Mammalia > Chiroptera > Molossidae > Molossus > Molossus molossus. Next base: position 12,156,433 of record NW_023425348.1, on the reverse strand, counting down.
GCTTTGGCAGGTCTTTAGTTACAGCTTTTTAAGTGTTTTTTTTCTAGCTTTAAAAAAAAAATTTTTTTTATTATTGGTTTTAGAAAGAGAAGAAAGGAGAGGGAGGGAGATAGAAACATCGATGAGAGAGAACATCGATTGGCCGCCTCCTGCACGCCCCCCACTGGGGATCAGGCCCACAACCTGGGCATGTGCCCTGACTGGGAATCGAACCGGCGACCTCTTGGTGCAGGGTCGATGCTCCACCACTGAGCCACACCGGCCGGGCTCTAGTTTTTTTTTTAAGTTGAATTACACATGACTTGCATAAGTGATTAAACATTACCCAGAAAACCCTTTCATCAACACCAACAATGTGCCCCTTCTTGTCCCCAGGAACTCGGGGCAGGTCGGTGTGCTCTCCAGCTTTCTCCAGGCACCCGGAGAAAATACCGTGGGGTTTGGCTTTGTTTTTACGTAAAGGGGGTCATGTTGTTCATGTTTCAGCAAGTTAAAATCTTACTTTATCTTTATTATTTACTTATTTTGTATTGACTTTATTGCAGTGACATTGGTTTATAAAATTACATAGGTTTCAGGTGTACAATTCTATTATACATCATCTGTATATTGTACTGTGTGTTCACCACCCCCAAGTCAAGTCTCCTTCCATCACCATCTCTTTCCCCTTTACCCTCTCCTACATCCCCCAGCCCCGTCTTATTTTATTTTTAAATTTTTATTGTTTTTTGTTGTTGCTTTTAATCCTCACCTGAAGATATTTTTTCCATGCTTTTTTTTTTATTTTATTTTTTTTTTAGAGAGAGTGGAAGGAAGGGAGGCAGAGGGGGGAGAGAGAGAGAGAAACATCGATGTGAGAGAGGTCAGGAATCGAACCTACAACCCAGGTGCCTGCCCTTGACCAGGAGTTCACCAGTGAGGACGCTCTAACTGCTGAGCCACACTGGCCAAGGCGCCCCCTTCTGATTTTATCTTAGAACCAACATTACATAGAATTGGAAGATTGCAGGAAAAATTAGTCATACTGCAATGACGAGAACTAATACACATTTGTGCACCATCTTTTTTTCTTACACACACCTTGCAAATCTGTGATCACGGAACACGTGTGGTTCGGTAGCATGCTGGTTCGTGTAGTGAGATCCCGTCAACAGTGGAGGGCTTTAGCACGAAGTGTCAATGCTTCAAGTCGCTCTTTCTCTGACTCGTACTGTTTCCAAAAAGCTAAAATAATAACCAGAGCCAGCACTTATTCATTCAATTTATTCAACAATTACTACTAGGAAACTGCTGTGTGCCAGTTCCGTTCTCGGTCAAAGGGTACATCAGTGAGCAAAATAGACAAAGACCTCAATCCTCACGTCTCCGCGGAGCTTGTTTTCTAATGGGGAAAGACACATAATAAACAACATCAATATGCAAATTAAATAGCATGTTAGGTAAATAGTATATGAGACGGGCATATATACTATTTTTTGTTGTTGTTGTTGTATTACAAATGTCTCCCCTTTATTTCCCATTGCCCTCTTCTTCCCAGTTCCCGCCCACCCCAGGCTTTCACCACCCTATTGTCTGTGTCCATGGACAGTGCATATATGTGTATACGTTCTTTGGTTAATCTCTTCCTGCCCCACTCCCTTCCCTCTGAGATTCATCAGTTTGTTCCAAGTTTCCATGCCTCTGTTTCTATTTTATTCATCGGTTTATTTTGTTCATTAGATTCCACATATAAGTGAGATTATGTGATACTTCGCTTAGCATAATACTCTCCAGGTCCTTCCATGCTGTCTCAAAGGGTAATAGACCCTTCTTTTTTACAGCTGCATAGTATTCCATTGTGTAAATGTACCACAGCTTTTTTATCCACTTATATACTGATGGGCACTTGGTTTGTTTCCAGATTTATTGTGAATAGTGCTGCTATGAACATGGGGGTACATACATTCTTTCTGATTAATGTTTTCGGATTCTTAGGATGTATTCCTAGGAGTGGGGTCACTGGGTCAAAAGACAGTTCCATTTTAAATTTTTTGAGGAATCTCCATATTGTTTTCCATAGTGGTAGCACCAGTCTGCATTCCCACCAGCAGTGTGCTAGAGTCCCCTTTTCTCCACACCCTCACCAGCACTTGTTTGTTTGTTTATTGATGGCAACCATTTTGGCAGGTGTAAAGTTGTACCTCATTGTCATTTTAATTTGCATTTCTCTGATGACCTGTGACTTAGAGCATTTTTTCATATATCTCTTGGTTACCCACACTTCCTGTTTGGAGAAGTGTCTATTCAGGTCCTCAGCCCATTTTTTAAATTTTTAATTGATTTTTAGAGATAGAGGAAGGGAGAGGGAGAGAGAGATAGAAACATGGATTGACCGCCTCCTGCACACCCTCTACTAGGGATCAAGCCTGAAACCCTGGCATATGCCCTGACCAGGAATTGAACTGGTAACCTCTTGGTGCATGGGTTGACGCCACACTGCCTGGGCTTCAGCCCATTTTCATTTTATTTAAAAAAATTTTAATCCTCACCTGAGGATGTTTTTCCATTTTTGTGCAGATAGAGTGGGAGGGAGGGAGAGAGGGAGAGAGAGAGAAACATTGATATGAGAGAGACACATCAACTCTTTGCCTCATGCACTACTCTGACCAGGGCCGGGGATGAACTGCAACTGAAGTATGTGCCCTTGATTAGAATCAAACGCACAACTCGTTCGTGGTCTGGTGCTCTAACCGCTGAGCAAAACCAGCCAGGACCTTCAGCCCATTTTTTTTAATGGTTGTAGAAATTTCTACTTTAAAAAAAAAAAATTTTTTTTCTTTTTCTTTTTTTTTTTTTAATCCTCACCCGAGGACATTTTTCCATTCTTTGTTCAGGTAGAGTGGGAGGGAGAGAGAGGAACAGAGAGAGAGGGAGAGAGAAACATCGATGTGAAAGGGACACATCAAGTGGCTGCCACCCGCACAACCGACCAGGGCCGGGGACAAACTGCAACCGAGGTACGTGCCCTTAGCGGGAACCGAACCCGGGTCTCTCAGGACCGCAGGCCGACGCTCTAACCGCTGAGCCAAACCGGCCAGGGCAAAAGATTTTCTTTTTTTTTTTTATCTTCATTCGAGGACATTTTTCCATTTTTTTGTACAGACAGAGTGGGAGGGAGAGAGAGGAAGAGAGAGAGAGGGAAACATCGATGTGAAAGGGACACATCGAGTGGCTGCCACCCACACGACCAACCAGGGCCGGGGACAAACTGCAACCGAGGTACATGCCCTTAGCGGGAACCGAACCCGGGTCTCTCCGGGCCGCAGGCGGACGCTCTAACCGCTGAGCCAAACCGGCCAGGGCTAAATTTTTTTTTCTTTATTGATTTTAGAGAGGGAGAGAGAGATAGAAACATCGATTAGAGAGAACATCACGCCTCCTGCATGCCCCCACTGGGGATCGGGCCTACAACCTGGGCATGTGCCTTGACCGGGACTCAAACTGGCAACCTCTTGGTGCAGGGTCGATGCTCAACCACTGAGCCACATCAGCCGGACCCTCACCCACTTTTTAAATTGGATTATTTGTCTTCCTTTTGTTGAGTTTTATGAGTACTTTATATATTTTGGAGATTAACCCCTTATCAGATGTGTCATTGGCAATTATGCTTTCCCAAAGGTGGTTAATTTTGATGCTGTACAGAAGCTTTTTAGTTTGATGTAGTCCCATGTGTTTATTTTTCCTTGTTTCTCTTGCCCTAGGTGATGTATCGGTGAAAATTCTGCTATGTGTGATGGTTGAGATTTTGCTGCCTACATTTTCTTTAGGGTTTTTTATGGTTTCACAACTTACATTTAAGTCTTTTATCCATTTTGAGTTTATTCTTGTGTATGGTGTCAGTTGGTGGTCTAGTTTCATTTTTTTTGCATGTACCCGTCCAATGCTCCCAACACCATTTATTGAAAAGGCTGTCCTTACTCCACTGTATGCTCTTGCCACCTTTGTCAAATATTAATAGAGCATATTGCCTTGGGTCCATTTCTGGGTTCTCTGTTCTGTTCCACTGGTCTATATGCCTGTTCTTGTGCCAGTACCAGGCTGCTTTGATTACAGTGGATTTTTAGTATAATTTGATGTCTGGACTTGTGATTCCTTCTGCTTTGTTCTTCCTTTTTCAGACTGCTGTGGCTGTTTGGAGTCTTTTTTGGTTCCATATAAACTTTTGGAGTCATTGTTCTAGATCTGTGAAATATGCCATTGGTATTTTATTTATTTATTTATTTATTTATTTATTTATCCTTACCCAAGGACACCTTTTGCATTCATCTTCAGATAGAGCAAGAGGGAGAGAGGGAGGAAGAGGGAGAGAGAAACATTGATGTGAGAAAGATACATCGACTGGCTGCCACCCACACGACCCCAACTGGGGCCGGAGACAAACTGCAACCGAGGTATATGCCCTTAGCAGGAACTGAACCCCGGTCTCTCTGGACCACAGGCTGATGCTCTAACTGCTGAGCCAAACCAGCCAGGGCATATGTTGCTGATATTTTAATAGGGATTGCATTGAATCTATAAATTGCTTTGGTTAGTTTGGACATTTTAATGATGTTAATTCTTCCAATCCATGAACATGATATACTCCTTTTTTTTTTTTTAAATCCTCATCCGAGGACATTTTTCCATTTTTTGTTCAGATAGAGTAGGAGGGAGAGAGAGGAAGAGAGAAAGAGAGAGGGACACATTGAGTGGTTGCCACCCACACGACCAACCAGGGCCGGGGACAAACTGCAACCGAGGTACGTGCCCTTAGCAGGAACCGAACCCTGGTCTCTCTGGACCACAGGCCGACGCTCCAACTGCTGAGCCAAACTGGCCAGGGCAGCTCTCTATCTTTTTTTCTAACATCCTGTAGTTTTCTAAGAACAGGTCTTTTATCTCCTTGGTTAAGTGTATTCCTAAGTATCTTAATGTTTTGTTGCCATTGTAAGTGGGATTGTTTTTCATTATTTTTTATTTTTAACTTCTTTTTCTGATCATTCATTATTGCTGTATAAAAATGCCCCTGATTTCTGGGTGTTAATTGTGTGTCCTGCTACTTCGCCATATTCGTTTGTTAAACCTAATAGTTTTTGGTGCATATGTACATGAAAGAAGGGAAACCAAGAAGGAGGATAGGGAGGGGTCGAGCTGTCAGGAAAGACCTAACTTTTAGAAAGGGACTTTGGGGGGAATATCTGAAGGCGTTAAGAGAGTGGGCCATGAGGACAACTTGGGGTTAAAATGCTGCAGGCTGAGCAGAAGTGTGGGAACATGCAAGGAGGCCATTGTGACCGGAGCAAAGTGGGGAAAGGGAAAGCAGGTGACGTCAAAGAGCGGGGAGACCAGACCGCGTAAGGCCTCGGGCCCCAGCAGGGACTTTCACTTTCACTTTAAAACAGGAAGTAGTGGTGGGTTTGGGGAAGAGGAGTGTGACGATATGACCTTTGTCTAAATAGGCTCACTCTGGTTGCTGCATCAAGAACACACTATTGGATGCCCTGGCTGGTTTGGCTCAGCAGTTAGAGCGTCAGCCCACGGACCAATGAGTCGCAGGTTCGATTCCAGTCAAGGGCATGTACCTTGGTTGTGGTTCGTCCCCGGCCCCGGTTGGGTCGTGCAGGAGGCAACCAGTCAATGTGGCTCTGTCACATCGATGTTTCGCTCTGTCTCTCTCTCTCCCTCCCTCCCACTCTATCTGATGATAAACAGAAAGAAAGAACAAAAAAGAACACACTATTGGAGAATAAGAATGGAAGCAGGGAAACCAAGAAGCTATTTCAGCCCTGGCCGGTTTGGCTCAGCGGTTAGAGCGTCCGCCTGCGGTCCGGAGAGACTCGGGTTCGGTTCCCGCTAAGGGTACGTACCTCGGTTGTAGTTTGTCTCCGGCCCTGGTTGGTCGTGCGGGTGGCAGCCACTCGATGTGTCCCTTTCACGTCGATGTTTCTCTCTCTCTCTCTCTCTCTCTTCCTCTCTCTCCCTCCCACTCTATCTGTGCAAAAAATGGAAAAATGTCCTCTGGTGAGGATAAAAAAAACCAAAAAAGAAAAACAAACAAACAAAAAAAAAGAAGCTATTTCATTAGTAAGAGATCATGGTGCCCTGGACCGTTCGGCTCAGCGGTTAGAGCACTGGCCCCCAGACTGAAGAGTCTCAGGTTCAGTCCTGGTCAAGGGCATGTACTTTGGTTGTGGTTTGGTCCCCAGCCCTGGTCAGGGTCGTGCAGGAGGCAACCAATTGATGTGTCTCTCTCACATCCATGTTTCTCTCTCTCTCCTCCCCCTCCCCCACTCTGTCTGAAAATAATGGAAAAATATCCTTGGGTGAGGATTTGAAAAAAAAAAGAGATCATGGTGATGTGGACCAAGGTAGTTATAGTGGAGGTGGTGAGACGTGATCGGGTTCTAGGTATTTTTTGTTTGTTTGTTTGGTTTTTTATCCTTGCCCGAGGACATTTTTCCAATTTTTGTTCAGACAGAGTGGGAGGGAGAGAGAGAGAGAGAAACATTGACGTGAAGGGACACATCGAGTGGCTGCCACCCGCACAACCAACCAGGGCCGGGGACAAACTGCAACCGAGGTACGTGCCCTTAGCGGGAACCGAACCCTGGTCTCTCCGGACCGCCGCAGGCCAACGCTCTAACCGCTGAGCCAAACCGGCCAGGGCTGGGTATGTTTTGAAGACGGAGCCAACACAATGTGCTCATGGACGACCGCCTCCAAAGACTGTGGCCCGAGCAGCTGGAAGGATGAAGTCGCCATGAACTGAGAGGGAAACTGGAGAAAGCAGGTTTCGGTGCAGAAGAGGACGTTTCGGGCACGTTAGGCTTTAGATACCTATTAGATGTGCAAGAGGATTCGTCTATGAGACACCTGGATATTCAGGTGTAGAGCTCAGAGGAGATGAAGGAACCCAGGATGTGAAGTTGGAACTGGCCAGACGGCATTTTTTTTTTTTTTCATCCTCACCCGAGGACATTTTTCCATTTTTTGTTCAGGTAGAGTCGGGGGAGAGAGAGGAACAGAGAGAGAGAGAAACATCAATGTGAAAGAGACACATCGAGTGGCTGCCGGGGACAAACTGCAACCGAGGTACGTGCCCTTAGCGGGAACCGAACCCGGGTCTCTCAGGACCGCGGGCCGACGCTCTAACCGCTGAGCCAAACCGGCCAGGGCTGGCCAGACGGCATTTAAAGCCAAAGAAATGAATGTCGGCACCCCTCCCCCCAGTTTACCCCTCCCCCAGTCTTCCCCGCCCAGCGCCCAGCGGACACGCAGCGCCTCTGCCTGGCTTTTTCTTGTTCCCCTCCCCCTTCCTTTTCTCCCCCTTTCCCCTCCTTCCTCCCTTTTACCATTTCCCCTAAGAAAGCGAAACGAAAAGAAATGAGTGTAGGCAGAAAAGAGATGAAGGACTGTGGCCTAAGGCACACCAAGGTTCAGGGGTTAGGCAAATGTATTTATTCGTTTAATCTTCACAATAACCCTCCGAGGAAATTATTATCACTGTCGTAATTTTATAGGTGTTGACATGAAGACATAAAAAGGCTAAATAACCGGCCCAAAGTCCTATTGCCAATAAGCAGCAGAAATAGGATTTGAACCAACCAATCAGGCTCCAAGTATCATACACGACCCTCTCTGTTGGATTGGTGGGTTCTGTGAATGTCCCCATGTGGCAGGCGGGGAAACTGAGCTGCAGCTTAAGTGATTTGCTAACACTGGTGGCAAAGCTTAGATGCGAACGCTCTCACCGACTGTCTACTTTGAGACAGCTCTGCTTGTTAGTCGCTCTGCCATATGACCAACACAGCACTTTCAAAGATGGGGTGAAGCCTGCTGCGCCTCTCAAAGGACATCCCTTAGCCCTGGCCGGTTTGGCTCAGCGGTTAGAGCGTCGGCCCGCGGTCCTGAGAGACCCGGGTTCGGTTCCCGCTAAGGGCATGTACCTCGGTTGCAGTTTGTCCCCAGCCCTGGTCGGTTGTGCGGGTGGCAGCCACTCGATGTGTCCCTTTCACGTCGGTGTTTCTCTCTCTCTCTCTCTGTTCTTCTCTCTCCCTCCCACTCTACCTGAACAAAAAATGGAAAAATGTCCTCCGGTGAGGATAAAAAAAAAAAAAAAAAGGACATCCCTTAAACAGTGGCTTTGCCTGCTCACGCGCAGGACTGTGTCGGCTTGTCCCTGTGCGTGGAGAAGTAGTCCACTCGGCCTGGTTGCTAAGGGAGCCTCAACCCTGCTGCCCTCGCCTTCCCCTCTTCTGGTCGGGAAACCCGTGGTTCGACGTTGCTCCTGACTTCCGGCAGGTCGGGTCTCAGTGTCGCCCTGTGGAAGGGTTCTGTGTGGCCATGAGCACGTTGCTCCTCTTCCCAGCCTCAGTTTCCTCTTCAGTAAAACGAGGGTACTGGGGCAGGACAGCGGTTCCCAAAGGTGGCTGTGCAAATGAACCACACACGGGGGTTGTTTAGGCCCTGAAATACCCACAGCCGACCTCCCGAGTCCAACTCTAAAGGGGTAGGCGCCGGCACACAGCCGTGGTTCCGACACGCCCCTGGTTGAGAAGCCCGGGCAAGGTATCTCGAAGGTGGGCTCGCAGTTCTCCCGGGCCTGGTCTTGGGCCGCACCTCTCGCGTTGCTCCCAGGGTCCAGAGCAAGGTGCAGCTCTGGGTCGGAGGCCGGGGGCCTGCGTCCTCAGGCCGGACATGCTCACCACTCGCGCCAGCGGCCGGCGTCCTCTCTGGGCCTCAGTCCCTCATCTGCAAGAAGAGTTTGTCGGGGGGACCGGCCCGGAGCCATTCACCCAGCAGGCACCTACTGAGCACGGCCTCCGCACCAAGCTCTGCGCTTCACCGGGCCTGCTTCTCAGCCGCGCAGAAGGGAAACATTGTAAGGGGCGAGGGCGGCAAGGGGCTGCGGTCGGGCCACTGGTCCGGGTCCAGGCACTGATGCCACAGGCCCTTTTTTAGCATTAGCGTGGTGGGCCTCTCCCCAAACCCTCTCCTTTGCCCTGGCACCTCCAGCGGGTCACCGCAGCAACAAGCAAACCTGCGGGCTCAGGAAGGGAACGCCACACAGAAACGGCCAAAAATGGCCCCGGCCGGTTTGGCTCAGCGGTTGGAGCGTTGGCCTGCAGACCAGAGAGTCCCGGGTTCGGTTCCCGCTACGAGCACGTACTAAAAAATAAATAAATAAATAAATAAAATAAATAAAAACGTTTTACGTTCCCTAAATTAAAAAAAAAAAAAGTCAAATGAAAATCATTAGCTTCTCCAGATCATCACAATAACCAGCTGTAAAACATCGCACCAGCCTGTCCCGTTCAGAGGGGCACAACTAGAACACCACTGTTCGAAGTGCAGGGCCCAGCACCCGGCAGCCTCCCGCGGGCTTGTCAGCAGGGGCACCCTGGGCTCCACCCCAGGCCTCCTGCCCCAGAGTCTGCTTTGTAGGACGGTCCCTGGGTGACTGTGCACATTGAAGCCCAGAAGTGCTCACTGGAAAGGAGTCGCCTCAGAAAGCCTTCAGAAGAAACGGGTGCGGGACGAAATAAGTTTCTGTGGCTTAATGCACAGTCTGCGGTATTTTGTTACAGCAGCTCGAGCGGACTCATACAGTCATCGGGAAGGTGCACACCCTCCCCGAGAGAGCACAACGTAGCGTGTCCCTCGACGGGGCAGCCGAGCGGGGTGAGGGTGTCCGTTCTGACCAGCACGCAACGTCAGCGGGATTCGTGAAGCTTGTCGGAAAGCAGAAATGGTCAAGGATGGTTAAAAAAAAAAAAAAAGGAAGAAAAGGAAAGAAAAATGACGAGGCAGGATTTGCCCTATCAGACAGAAACAGGGTAAAATAAGAATTCAGGTTCCGGAGGAAGCAGGCCACCTCCTGGACGTGTCACGGTCATAGAGCACACTGTGCCCTCCCGAAACTCGCCTGGGAAGTCTACACCTGGAGGTCTCTCCTCCTCCCTGCACCCCTCCTGCCCCCTTCCCCGCGGTGGGCACAGAGGGAACCCCATGTGAGGGCCCAGCAAGAAGCGGCCGTCTACAAGCCAGGGAGAAAGCTCTCACAGAAAACAAACACTGCCAGGAACTTGACCCTGGGCTTTCCAGCTTCCAGAACCATGAGAAATAAGTTTCTGTGGCTTAATGCACAGTCTGCGGTATTTTGTTACAGCAGCCCGAGCGGACTCATACAGTCATCTGGAAAAGATGCCTAGGATCGCGTAGCCGCAGTGTTTGCCTGCAGTAGAGTGGGAATAGAGTACCATTTACAGTATCATTTTGGGTATTAAGTAAAATAGTGCACACTGCCCAGCCCTTGCCTGCTGCTCAGTGAGTGGCAAGAACAATAACAGCAACTGTGTTACTGGCAGGAATGCAGAGAAAGGGCGTTGGAACAGAACAGACAACCAGAAACACACCTCAGCATCTGTACAAGCGCCAGGGGCGGGGAGAGAAACCACGCTTTTAGTCAATGTTGTCATTTTCCCCATGTAGCATGACACACAGCAGGTGCTTAAAAATGTCTGTTGAGCCCTGGCCAGTTTGGCTCAGCGGTTAGAGCGTCGGCCTGCAGTCTGGAGAGACCCGGGTTCGGTTCCCGCTAAGGGCATGTACTTCAGTTGCAGTTTGTCCCCGACCCTGGTTGGTCGTGCGGGTGGCAGCCACTCGATGTGTCCCTTCACATCGATGTTCCTCTCTCTCTCTCCCTTCCTCTCTCTCCCTCCCACTCTATCTGTATAAAAAAATGGAAAAATATCCTCAGGTGAGGATAAAAAAAAAAAAATGTCTGTTGACTGCCCAAATTAGAATGTAATAAGTGCTAATGAATGATGCTGAGAAAATTGCCGATTTGGGGTAAAATCATCATATTTTATAATTTCATCCTATACATGGGCTTTCAAATTTTTCTGGCCGTGACCCACAGTGAGAAATATATGAGACATCTCATCCCAGTAGATACACTCATAAATATAACTTCATGGTCAAAGCAAACGTTTATGAAACAATATTTATCCTTGTTATGCCGGATGGATTCGGATCTAGTTCATCCCGTCCTCTCTCATCCCAATCTGCCTTATCTCGTCCTATCCTGTTACAAAGAGAATTCTGGTCTCTATCCAATAAATTGATCTTATAACTCACCAATGAGCTATTAGCAGTTGGAAAAATTCTACCTTATACCATAATTCATTTTCAATAAAAAAAAGAAACTACAGTTAAATAATAATGGCATCTTGAGATGAGAAAGGTCTTGAGATAAAAGAACAATGGGGGAAAAGTCCCAAAGCCAAATGTTAACAGGTTTGACTACATAACCATTTTATTTATTTATTTATTTATTTTTATTATTATTATTTTTTATCCTCACCCGAGGACATTTTTCCATTTTTTGTACAGATAGAGTGGGAGGGAGAGAGAGGAAGAGAGAGAGAGAGAAACATCGATGTGAAAGGGACACATCGAGTGGCTGCCACCCGCACGACCAACCAGGGCCGGGGACAAACTGCAACTGAGGTACATGCCCTTAGCGGGAACCGAACCCGGGTCTCTCCAGACCGCAGGTGGACGCTCTAACCACTGAGCCAAACCGGCCAGGGCCCATTTTATTTATTTAAAATATTTTTTCTTCATTGATTTTAGAGAGAGGAAAGGAGAGAGAGAGATAGAAACATCGATGAGCGAGAACATTGATTGGCCGCCTCCTGCACGCCCCTTCCTGGGGATTTGGCCCACAACCTGGGCATGTGCCCTGACTGGGAATCGAACTGGCGATCACTTGGTGCAGGGTCGACGCTCAACCACTGAGCCACACCGGCCGGGCTACGTAACCGTCATGATGCAAGGAGGAGGGCCAGTTATTCTCAACATTCCTTTTTTCCTCACACCCAGCTACCCTGAATCCGTCAGCAAGTCCTGTGGATGTAGCCTCCATTTGTGTACTTTTCTCTCCTGCCCCAGCCCCATGCTTAGTCCATCATTATCTCTCATCCAAACTGCCGTCACACCTCCTAATGGTCTCCCCACTTCCACTCTGCACCCACAATCCTTTCTCCTCACAGCAGCAGGAGTGGCCTTTTCTTTTCTTTTCTTTTTTTTTATCCTCACTCGAGGACATTCTTGCATTTATCTTCAGATAGAGCAGGAAGGAGAGAGGGAGGGAGAGAGAGAGAGAAACATCGATGTGAGAGAGACACATCGAGTGGTCGCCATCCACACCACCCCAACCAAGGCCGGGGACAAACTGCAACCTAAGTACATGCCCTTAGCGGGAACCGAACCCGGGACTCTCTGGTCCGCGGGCCAATGCTTTAACCGCTGAGCCAAACCGGCCAGGGCAGGAGTGGCCTTTTCTTTTTTTTTTTTTTGTTTTTTTTCATCCTCACCTGAGGACATTTTTCCATTTTTTGTACAGATAGAGTGGGAGGGAGAGAGAGGAAGAGAGAGAGAGAGAAACATCGACGTGAAAGGGACACATCGAGCGGCTGCCACCCTCACGACCAACCAGGGCCGGGGACAAACTGCAACCGAGGTACGTGCCCTTAGTGGGAACCGAACCCGGGCCTCTCAGGACCGCAGGCCGACGCTCTAACTGCTGAGCCAAACCGGCCAGGGCTAGGAGTGGCCTTTTCAAAGTGAAAATTAGAAAGAGCTAAGGTGTCGACAGAGTAGGTGGAAGCTACATAACCATTTTATTTATTTAAAATATTTTTTCTTTATTGATTTTAGAGAGAGGAAAGGAGAGAGAGAGATAGAAACAACTCACCTCCTTCCAGGACCAAACGGAATTACAACTAAACGATAGAACAATCATCCTGAATAACCAACTGACGGCCAGCTGAAGAGACGTCTTATAACCAAGGATTTATAGAAGAAGCCGCATCGGGGCTGGTAGGAAGGGCAGACACGCAAAAGGCTGGGCTCACTCCCAGGGGGGGCACTGAGGGTCCGGAGGGATATCTCAGCTGCAAAGGTGCCCCCGCAGGAGTGTAGGGTCCAAGTTCCAAGCTGGACCCAGCCTGGGGGAAAGCAATAGCTCCACCCTCTGGACTCCCTCTTGTCCCACCCTACAGAGCGTATGCTGAGGAGTCAGCTGCCTGAGCCAAGGTGTGGAGGTCGGGGCAGACTCGGGGGTGTCGGTGACTGAGTTGTGTTGCTTTGGGGCAAAGGCCATTCCCTTGGCCTTCCTGTGAGCGTGACTGGCACTTCACCCTCATGGAAATCCGCTAGAACCCCTCTCCAGGCTTCGGGCAGACCCACCCAGCGGGCTCTGGCTCTGGAGGCCCCACCCACCCAACTCCTAGAGGCTCCGCCCTGCCAAGGTTGGGGCAAAATCCACACCTCCCACCTTTCCTGAAGCCTGACCAGGACCTCCCCCTCTGGGAGAGCCACTCGTCCCATCCTCTTGACTCCCAGCGGACCCCCCATGCTGAGCTCTGTCTCTTCCTGGCAGAATCTGGGGCAGACTGAGCTGTGTGGCTCTAGAACAGGGGCCATTTTTTCCCAACAAACCCAACTGGAGAAAAGCCCTCCCTTGATACAACCAAATTTTGGTCTGTTGGGCCTGCTGCATTCTGCTGGCCTCACGCTGACGACTCCCCAAACCCCGCCCCAGCACAAGGGTGTGTGAGCACCCAGTGGGTGGCAGCTGGAGTTGGTTTACCTGGGGACATTTGCCGAGTGGCACCAGACCCAGAGCTGCCACCAAGTTCGAACCTGTATCAGTCTGGTGAACACCACTCACCCCTACTTGGTGACTCACTGTGAACATACCTCATGCAGCTTGAGTACTGCCAGAGACGTTTTTAGTGACAGTCTGACGGCAGCCAGCAGGTAGATGCAGGTGGAGAGGGAGCTCAGGGTGCCTTGGGACTTTTGCTGACCTGCCCCGGGCCCAGTGCTGGTACCAGCCAGCACTGGTGTGTAGCTTGGTCTTTCCCGTGTGCACCCAGGCCCAGCAGAGGCAGCCACACACTGTGGATCGTTTGTAGCTCCAAACTGGTTGCCAAGTGCCAGTCACAGGCAGTGTCTTATATTGGTGTACACCAGAGCCCTTTCCAAGAGGCACAGAATGAACACACCAGCTCCCGACAGCATCAGAGCAGGAGCCAATATGCTTCACTGGCGGCATATCCACAGGGAGATCTCGGCAGGCACCAGGCCCTGATGAGGCGAATTCCACTCTGCGTGGTCAGCACCTGCACGGCAGCTCACACACCGTGGTTGGGTTTGAGCCTCAGTCTTCCAGCCTGAGGGCTGATCCCACACATGACAAGCCAATAGCAATCAAGACTCAACTATAACAGGAGGGTCCACATAACCCAGCTCAGGTGATTAGGAGAATGCACCACTGGTTACATACTACATCAGGCCACTCCACAAAGCCTGGGAACCATAGCACATCCGTCTAGTAAATAGAAACAAGCACAAAGAGGCAGTCAAAATGGGAAGACAAAGAAACAGGCCTTAAATGAAAGACCAGAAGAAAACTCTAAATAAAAAAAGTTGAATGAAATGGAGGCAAGCAATTTATCAGATATAGACGTCAGTGTAATGGTTATAAGAATGCTCAACAGCATGAAAAAAGACATACAAACTACAGAAAAGGACCAGTCAGAAATGAAGAATACAATCTCTGACATGAGGAATACACTGGAAAGAATAAACAGTAGGTTGGATGAAGCAAATCAGCAATTTGGAAGACAAGGTAGAAAAAAACACCCAATCAGAACAGCAAAAACAAAAAAGAATTTTAAAAAATGAGGATAGTTTAAGGGACTTTTGGGACAAATGAAGCATAATAGCATCCATATCATAGGGATACCAGAAGGAGAAGAGAGAGAGCAAAGAATTGACAACTTATTTGAAGAAATAATGGGCCTTGGCCAGTTTGGCTCAGCAGTTAGAGCATTGGCCCTTGGACTAGAGAGTCTCAGATTTGATTGTGGTCAAGGGCACATACCTGGGTTGCAGGTTCGGTCCCCAGCCCTTGTTGGGGTCATGCAGGAGGCAAGCAGTCGATGTGTTTCTCTCACATCAATCTCTCTCTCTCTCTCTCTGTCTCTCCCCCCCCCCCCCACTCTATTTGAAGATAAGTGGAAAAATATCCTTGGGTGAAGATTAAAAAAAAATTATAACTAAATTACAGAATAAACATCCTTCAGAACTGCCTGAAATCGAGCTGAATGGAATTCCCAAAACTACAAAATTAAAGAAGCCACACCAAGAAGGGTAGGAGGGGCAGAGGTGGTACCACACCTGTGTGGTGGATAAAAATCAGGAGGGATACCTTGGCTGGGAAGGTCCTCCCTGAGGAGCAAGGGGTCCCTGTCCAACTCCAGGTGCCCCAGCTCAGGGTCCCAGTGCCAGGAAGAGAGTCCCCATCACTTCTGGCTGTAAAATCAGCAGGAACTGAGGCTGAGGGAGGCTGAGGCTGCTGGAGTCCCAGGCAGTTCCTCTTAAAGGGCCCGCACACAGACTTACTCAGACTCACTCCCTCTGAGCTCCAGCATGGAGAGGAGGCAGCTTGAAAGGCACCAAAGACATACAGGGAAGAACTGAGTTGTTTGTCATCAGGACGAGGGCTGCAGAGGCAGCTTTCTCCTGGACAGATGTGCTGGTGGAGGCCACTGCTCCTTTGCTGAGCCCTTCCCCCATGAGGCTGGCAGATGGGAGCCATATCCTGGGCTCCAGCAACCTGGCTCAAACTGTTTGCCCCACCTGGTGATACCCTGAGGCCCTGTCCCACCTGACTTTTGGGCCCACCCAGGCTGTTTCCAGTGGCTTTACCATAGGATTGTCCTATTTTGGCTCCTGCTTCAGATTTTCCTAAATTCTCTCAAACAAGCAGCATCTGGCCACAGCAAGCCCCATACCTCTTGCTAAGTGGACCCAGGCCTGACACTAGAAGCAGTCAGACTTGGTCACAGCTTGGCTTCACCTGGGCACCTCCAAGCCCAGCATAAGAAGCAGCCATTGGCAAATCACTTTGTAGCTTATGCCTGGTGGTCCCAGATAGAACACAGGCAGAGGCTGACCTTGCCCCAGAGCCAGCACACCCAGTGGACAGCTTCACACCACGTTAAAGCACCACCACCCAACCACTTCCACAAGTGACACACTCAAGGAGTGGACTCAGTGGGTACCAGAGCCCTGCTGAAGTAAGTCTTGCTCTGTGTGGTTTCCCCCTGCACAGCTGATCCTCCAAGGTAGTCAGAGGTCAGTGGGCAGTGGGCACAGCCAATCCTTGCAGCTGATCAGCCTGAGTAAAACCCTCCCATTGATGTGCCAACAGCAATCAAGACTCAAGTACAACAGAAGGGTGTACAGTCCACATGAGGGGTGCACCTCGAGGGCCTAGCAGGGTGACCAGCGAGGCTGGGCCACTGGACCCTACAGGACACCTACTACAGCAGGCCACCCTAGGAAGCCTGGGAGATGTAGCAATTCTGCCTAATACATAGAAACAAACACAGGAGGCAGCCAAAATGAGGAGAAAAAGAACCATGTCCCAAATGAAATGACAGAACAAAACTCCATGAAAAGAACAAAATGAAATGGAGATAAGCAACCTAACAGATGCAGAATTCAAAACACTGCCTATAAGGACACTCAATGAACTTAGTGAGGACCTCAAGAGCATAATAGAGGGTCAGTCAGAAATGAAGGACATACTAACTGAAATAAAGAATAATTTACAAGAAATCAATAGTAGAATAAGTGAAGCCAAGAAGGAACCTATTGATTTGAAATATAAGGAAGCAAAATACACCCAATCAGAACAGCAAAAAGAAAAAAGAATCCAAAGAAATGAGGATAGTGTAAGGAGCTTGTGGGAAAACTTCATGCGTGCCAATATTCACATCACAGGGGTGCCAGAAGGAGAAGACAGAAGGCAAGAAATTGAAAACCTATTTGAAAAAATAATGACAGAAAACTTTCCTAACTTGGTGAAGGAAACAGACACACAAGTTCAGGAAGCAGAGAGAGTCCCAAACAAGATGAACCCAAAGAGGTCCACACCAAGACACATCATCATCAAAATGCCAAAGATTAAAGACAAAGAGAGAATCTTAAAAGCAACAAGAGAAAAGCAGTTAGTTACCTACAACAGAGCTCCTATAAGAGGGTCAGCTGATTTCTCAAAAAAAACTTTGCAGGCCAGAAAGGAGTGGCAAGAAATATTCAAGGTGATGAAAAGCAAGGACCTACAACCAAGATTACTCTATCCTGCAAAGTTATTTGGAATGGATGGACATAGCAAGAGTTTCCCAGACAAGAAAAAGCTAAAGGAGTTCATCACCACCAAACCAGTATTATATGAAATGTTGAAGGGTCTTCTTGAAGGAGAAGGAGAACAAAAATATGAACAATAAAATGGCAATTAATACATACCTATCACCAATTAAATCTACAAATAAAATGAGCAAGCAGAACAGAAACAGACTCATAGATACAGAAAACTTTTGTTGCTTGCCAGATGGACGAGGGCTGGAGGGATGGGTGAAAAAGATGAAGAAATTAAGAAATACAAATTGGCCCGGCCGGTGTGGCTCAGTGGTTGAGTGTCAACCCATGCACCAAGAGGTTGCTGGTTCAATTCCCGGTCAGGGCACACGCCCAGGTTGTGGCAAAATCCCCAGTGGGGGGCATGCAGGAGGCTGCCAATTGATGCTGTCTCTCATTGATGTTTCTCTCTCTCTCTCTCTCTCCCTTCCTCTCTCTCTCTAAAAAAAAAAAATCAATAAAGAAAAAAAATTTAAGAAGTACAAATTGGTTGTTAGACTGATGAACCTCAAAGGGAAGTGGGGAGGGAAGGCTGGACGAGATGAACCAAAGAACTTCTATGCATATATGCATAACCAATGGACACCTACAATAGTGTGGGGAAGGCAGGAGTGGGGTGGGATTGGGGAGGAGGGGGTCAATGGGGGGAAAAGGGAGAGAACATCTGTAATACATTGAACAATAAAGATAAGTTAAAAAAAGGAGAGAGAGAGACTGGTAGGAGGGGTGGAGGTGGAGGCTGGTCCCACACCCACATGTGCGAATAAAAATCAGAGGACACCTCGACTGGGAAGGTCCTCCTTGAGGACTGAGGGGTCCCCATCCCACACCAGGACCCCTAGCTCAGGGTACAACTGCTAGGAACATAATCCCCATCACTTCTGGCTGTAAAACCAGCAGAAACTGAGGCTGAGGGAGGCTGAGGCTGCTGACTCCAGGCAGCTCCCCTTAAAGGGCCCGTGCACAGACTTAGTTGGACCCACTCATTCTGGGCTCCACGGGAGGCAGCTTGAAAGGCACCAGGGACATATGGGGAAAAACTGAGCTGTTTGGCCTCTGGACAAGAGCTGGAGAGGCGGCTTTCTCCCAGACAGACAGACAGACAGACATTCTGGGGGAGGCCATTGTTCCTTTGGTGAATCCTTCCCCCACAGGGCAGCCAGCCCAGTGCCCTGTCTGGGACTCCAGCAACCTGGCTCACGCTGTTTGCCCCGCCCTGGTGATTCCCTGAGGCCCCGCCCCACCCAACTTTCAGGCCCACCCAAGCTGTTTCCAAAAACTTTACCATAGGATTGGCCTGTCTTGGATCCTGCTTCAGTTTCCTCAAATCTCTCAAGCAAGCAGCATCTGGTATCAGCGAGCCCCATACCTCTTGTTAAGTGGCCCCAGGCCTGGCACTAGAAGCAACCAGTCTTGGTTCACAGCTTGCCTTTGCCTGGGCACCTCCAAGCCCAGCACAAGAAGCAGCCATCAGCTAATTGCTTTGTAGGTTTTGCTTGGTGGCCCCAGATAGAACACAGGCAGAGGCTGACCTTGCCCCAGAGCCAGCACACCCAGTGGACAGCTTCACACCACATCGAAGCACCACCACCCAACCACCTCCACAAGTGACACACTCATGGAGTATACTCGGTGGGTCCCAGAGCCCTGCTGAAGTAAGTCTTGCTCTGTGTGGTGGGCCCTGCATAGCTGATCATCCAAGGTAATCAGAGGCCAGTGGTCAGTGGGCACAGCCAGTCCTTGCAGCTGATCAGCCTGAGTAAAACCCTCCCACTGATGTGCCAACAGCAATCAAGACTCAATTACAACAGGGTGTATAGTTCACACTAGGGGTGCACCTTGAAGGTCCAGCTAGGGGGATCAGGGAGGCTGTGCCACTGGACCCTACAGGACACCTACACCCTACAAAACCGAGGAGACATAACAACTCCACCTAATACACAGAAACAAACACAGGGAAGCAGCCAAAATGAGGAGACAAAGAATCATGTCCCAAATGAAAGAAGAGAACAAAACTCCAGGAAAAGAACTAAACAAAATGGGGATAAGCAATCAGTCAGGTGCAGAGTTCAAAACACTGGTTATAAGGATGCTCAAGGAACTTGGTGAGAACAGCACAGTGTCCAGCCCATAGTAAGTGCTCAATAAACACTTGTTGAATGTAGCAAGCGGGACTTCTGCTTAAGACCTGTGCTTTAGAAGGGTACTGCTCTGGCTTCCCATAGCTTTGATGAGAGAGAACATCGATTGGCCGCCTCCTGCACGCCCCCCACTGGGGATCAGGCCCATGACCTGGGCATGTGTCCTGACCAGGAATCGAACTGGCGACCTCTTGGTGCAGGGTCGATGCTGAACCACTGAGCCACACCGGCTGGGCTATTGATACTTTTTAACATAACTGTTGATTCACATTTTGCTTGTGGTTGACCTAAACCGTCAGATCTTTTTCAAAGAATCTGCTATCAGAATAGTTCTTCCCATCCTATACTTCTGGTGCCCATGCAACTGATTAAAAATAAGGCGAAATGTAAATGCAGGGCATTCCATATTTAATTTTTTTTTTATTCTCTGGTCTGCTGAAATAGCGTAAATTTTTTTTGGTCACCTTTTGTAATAATCCCCTTCCCATCTTGTGTCATCTGCAATAGTGATGAGCATTAATTACTTTGTAGTTAATGAGAATTACAAAAAAATTCATTAGTAGTTGATGGAAATGTGAAATAAGACAAAACAGTGTCATAACATTACAACAGGGGTTCGCAAAGTGTGGCCCGGGAATCCTGGAGTTCCCTGAGACCCTTTCAGAGGGTTTGTGAAATTAAAACTGTTTTCACAATAATGCTAAAATACCTTTTCCACTCTCAGTCTATCACATGAGCGATGGGACTACCCAGAGGCTACATGACATGTGACATCGCAGTCAACTGTGCAGAGAGGTCATGAGAATCCACCTGTCTTCTCTGAGCCAGATGTTAAAGACACTTGCACATGTAAAACAAAGCCCAGCCGGCGTGGCTCAGTGGATTGAGCGTCATCCCATGGACTGAGAGGTCCCGGTTTGATTCCCGGTCAGGGCACAGGCCCGAGTTGTGGGCCTGATCCCCAGTACGGAGCGTGCAGGAGGCAGCTGACTGATGCTTCTCTCTCATATTGATGTTTCTGTCTCTCTGTCCCTTTCTCTTTCTCTAAAAAATCAAGCAAGTATATTCAAAACATAAAAATAATAAAATAAAACAAAGCCACTCTTTTTTCACTATTTTTTTTTCCTTTTGAAAATGTAGTTATTTATTTATTTATTTATTTATTTTTTTTATCCTCACTCGAGGATATTTTTCCATTTTTTGTACAGATAGAGTGGGAGGGAGAGAGAGGAAGGGAGAGAGAGAGAGAAACATCGACGTGAAGGGACACATCGAGCGGCTGCCACCCGCACGACCAACCAGGGCCGGGGACAAACTGCAACCGAGGTACATGCCCTTAGCGGGAACCGAACCCGGGTCTCTCCAGACCGCAGGCCGACGCTCTAACCGCTGAGCCAAACTGGCCAGGGTGAAAATGTAGTTATTTTTCATAAAAAGGTCATGTTAACATGCAATAGGTTTATTATTGTATTTATTTATTTATTTATTTATTTATTTATTTATTTATTTATTTATTTATTTATCTTTTATCCTCACCTGAGGACACTTTTGCATTCATCTTCAGATAGAGGGAGAGGGAGAGAGTGAGAAAGAGAGAGAAACATCGATGTGAGAGAGACACATCGAGTGGCTACCACCCACACAACCCAAACAGGGGCCGGGGACAAACTGCAACCGAGGTACGTGCCCTTAGCGAGAACTGAACCCTGGTCTCTCTGGACCGCGGGCCGACGCTTTAACCACTGAGCCAAACCAGCCAGGGCTATTATTTGTTATTTTTTTTTTTTTTTTTTTTTATCCTCACCCGAGGACATTTTTTGATATTTTATTCAGATAGAGTGGGGGGGGGGGAGAGAGAGAGAAACATCGACGTGAAAGGGACACATCGAGTGGTTGCCATCCGCACGACCCAACCAGGGCTGGGGATAAACCGCAACCGAGGTACATGCCCTTAGCGGGAACCGAACCCGGGTCTCTCCAGACCTCAGGCCAATGCTCCAACCGCTGAGCCGAACCGGCCAGGGCTATTATTTGTTATTTTTAAAGCAATTAACAAATAAAACATTTAACATTTTTATTAACTTAAATTTCCAATGCAATAAATATTAATAGATATAACCTACATTAACAGAAAGTTCTTGCCCGGCTGGTGTGGCTCCATGGTTGAGCATGACCCATGTACCAAGAGGTCGCCGGTTCGATTCCCGGTCAGGGCACATGCCCAGGTTGTGGGCCCATCCCCAGTGGGGGGCATGCAGGAGGCGGCCAATCGATGTTCTGTCTCATCGATGTTTCTCTCTCTCTCCCTCTCTCTCTAAAAATCAATTAAGGGGGGAAAAGTTCTTGAGGGTCCTCAGTAATTTTTAAGGATATGAAGGGATCCTGAGACCACAAAGCTCAAGAATCACATTAGAAATATTCCTCCGGGCCGATGCCCCGCCCTTAACCCATGAGTTGTCAGAAGTCACGTGAGAATCCTTTTCAGAATGTCTCTCGCACTTTTCTTCTAAGGCAGAGGCTGTGTAGCAGGGCAGGCTCGGGCTCCGTCCCTCGCCAGCTGTGATCGGAGCCTCCGCTCAGGACACCCATAGGAACACGTTCAGCCCATCGACCTTTTATTCCTCCCACCCCGATCCAGCACCTTTTGATCTTTTTCTTTTTTTAATCCTCACCCGAGGACATTTTTCCATTTTTTGCACAGATAGAGTGGGAGGGAGAGAGAGGAAGAGAGAGAGAGAGAGAGAAACATCGATGTGAAAGGGACACATCAAGTGGCTGCCACCCGCACGACCAACCAGGGCCGGGGACAAACTGCAACTGAGGTACATGCCCTTAGCGGGAACCGAACCCGGGTCTCTCCGGACCGCAGGCGGACGCTCTAAACGCTGAGCCAAACCGGCCAGGGCTCGATCCAGCACCTTCTGGACCCGTTCTCATACATACTTTCTGGTTTCAGTCAACACGCGTTGACATTTGAGGGGTCTTGACGAAAGGTAAAGGGAGTCACGTGTCCTAGTCTTGTAACTGTCAGCGGGGCGATGCATCAAGACCAAAAGTGAAACATCATTCGTGTAAGCGGACAAGCTCTCAACGTTCTTTCAGTATGTACAGTGCTTCCTCATGGGTCGCCTGGGACTGTTGCTTGACTCTGGCTACAGAGCTAAAGGAGGTGGTAGGGCCAGAGGTTCTCAGGAGGGTCTGCAGTCTGCTATTCAGGCCCTTCAAGTAGGAGAAGATTCGCTTCGTTTTCACTGCTGGGGAAGGGTCAGCAGAATTCGGAGTTTAAGAGCTGCAGCTCCTTTAGCATCTGTCCATGTGTCCCCATCCTAAGACTCAGGACTTCACTCCTTCCCAATGCCTTATTTTTAACGTGAGACCCTACTCGGTTATGACTTCAATGTGCATTGGAATTCAACTTCCTGCCAGTAAACATTTGGGGTTTGGTTATCAGACATCTTAGCGCCGGGGCTACAGGAGATAAGAGTTTCTCTTCTGGCAGACGGACAGAGACGTTTTTTGGTCCTTTTCCTAGATCTTGAGCTGGGAATTTCAAATCCTAAGTTCTTCCTTCTTTCTCCAAACTGTCAGCATACGTAGAAGCCACCAACGAAGCTCGTTGTGCTCCCGTTTCTACTAAGATGTTCTACGGCGGCAAGTCCTTGGTCACGCGGAGGCGGCCTTCTCGGAACATTTATCACAGGTGGCTGTAAGTGAGGATTTAAGAGACCGTTTGCCACTGCATGCCACAGGATGCCAAGGTCCCCTTTGCCAGTAATCATCATTAATGCCTTTGCATTGAATCCGTTCAGAGAACCAATCCCAGATTCCGCTCCTTAAGATTTTATTTCCCCGGGACCACAGCCGGTACCAACACGCGTGTCCATCAGGGAAGCAGGCCAGTGTGAATGACGAAATAAGGAGTTTACTATGGAGGTGGGATCTTACAATGTCTGGGAAGGAGCTAAGGGCCAGCAAAGAAGTCAGTGTCATTAAAGAAAAAGGAGTCACCAGTGGGGTGGTTGTACATCTGGGTAGCATGGAACTGTGATGGAAAATCTCACGAAGCTGCCACTTCTGCGGGTCCAGCCACCAAGTGTTTACAAGTGGGCCTGGGGCCATCACTGGTCAACAGGGTCAGAAATTGGGAAGGATTTCTGTCCACTGGTCAGAGCAGAGCAAGACAAGCTGGAGCTCCCGGACACCTTTGCAGCCGTCACCGCCTCGACTGCGGTGACCTTCGAATAATAATTGCTGTTTCATTTCTGCTTTCCAAATCTCATACACATTCCCCTTTTGACCAACTTGAAGCTGAAACCATCCCGGGAAGGGGATTCTGGCAACGTAACCAGGTTCCCACAGCACAAACCGCCACAGTGAAGCGCATTGGGTGAAACCGGACTGGGTTCTAGATTGGAGATGAACAACCGATGAGACACATTTTCAGGAAATTGAAATGACTTATATGTAAACTTTAATTACGTGATTCAGAGTGGGAGGGAGAAAAAGAGAGAGAGAGAAAAACATCGATGTGAGAGAGACACATCGACTGGCTGCCTCCTGCACGACCCCAACCAGGTCTGGAGACCAAACCGCAACCGAGGTGCGTGTCCTTGACCAGAATTGAACCAGAGACTCTGGTCTGCAGGCTGACACTCTAACCACTGAGCCAAACCGGCCAGGGCTTAATTTTTATTCTTGATACTAGCATTGTGCTTAGGTAAGAGAATGTCATTCCTAGGAGTTAGGTGCTTAAACGTTTAGGGGTGAAGTGGTTTTACACTTATTTATTTTTTTATTACTTACTAAGGGAATATGACAAAATGTTAACAATTATTGAATCTCGGTGGTGGATCTGTAGATATTTCAACTTTTCTTTATGTTTGAATTTTTTAATAACAAAATAATAAAAAAAAATAAAGACTGTTCTTGATTATCATCTCCTCTGGGAGCCCTTCCTGCCCACCTCCTGTCTCCTCCACGCTGATGATGCTCATCCTTTTACTGTGCAAGAACCCAATTATAGCTCTGAGGCATTTGTCACACTGTATTTTAATTTCTTGTTTTCTGGTCTTTCTCCTCTTCTAAACTTACAGGACACAGGCACCTCTCGCCTCTGACTCTCCAGTGCCTCTCCCTGCCCCTGGCGCAGAGGGGATGTTTCTTTAACCCTTGTTCAGTCAAACGCAGAAGAAAATCTAATTGAGAAATTTTTTTCAGGGATACCACCAAATTAGGGTTCAAGTAAATCTAAAGAAAGCAAAGCTTTGGGTTTTTTAAAATTTTTGTTTCAAGTTACAAAACGAATGCATGAAAATTGAAATAATAAATAACCAAAGTGAACAGTAATATTATTTCTTCCTGTCATGTACGTAATCCAATGCTTGGAGTCAAGGGTTTAGAATGTGGGTTCTGGACAAGATGGTGGTGTAGGTAAGCACGGTATCACCTCCTTCCACAGCCACATCAGAACTACAGCTAAGCTACCTAACAGCCATCCTTCAGAACTGCCCGAAATGTAGCTGAACACAAGTCTATGACTGAGGCTATACAGAAGAAGCCACATCGAGACTGGTAGGAGGGGAGGAGACACAAAATGAGCTGGTCCCACACCCACATGTGGGAGGGACATCTCAGCTGTGGAGGAGTCCCAGCCCCACACCAGGCTCCCCAGCCAAGGGTTCAGGGCCAGGAAGAGAAGTCCTCATAACTTCTGGCTGTAAAAACCAGCAAGGATGGGCTGAGTGAAACAGAGACTTCTGGAGTCCCAGGCTGCTCCTCTTAAAAGGCCTGCACACGACTTAGTCCAACTCGCTCCCTCTGAGCCCCAGCTCTGGGGCCACAGCTCCAAAGGCGCCAGGGACATACAAGGAGGAACTGAACTGTCTGGCTTCAGGGTGAGAGCTGGAGGGGCAGCTTTCTCCCAGACAGAAGAGCTGACAAAGACCTTTGTTCCTTTTCTGAGCACCCCACACACAGTGCCGTGCTCAATACCTACAACAGGAGGATATAAACAGCCCACGTGGACGGCACACCTAGAGTGCCCCGCTTCGGTGGTTAGGGAGCATGTGCCACTGGACCCTACAGGACACCTGCTAAATGAGGCCACTCTCCAAGCCCAGGAGACATAGCAGCTCCACCTAATACATAGAAACAAACATAGGGAGGTTGCCAAAATGAGGAGACAAAGAAACACATCCCAAATGAAAGAACAGAACAAACTCTAGAAAAAGAACGAAACAAAATGGACATAAGCAATCTACTGGATGCAGAGTTCAAAACACTGGTTAGAAGGATACTCAATGAATTTGGGGGAAGAGTAGATGAACTGAGTGAGAACTTCACCAAAGAGATATAAAACATAAAAACAGAATTATAAAACATGAAAAAGAACCAGACAGAAATGAAGACTACACTAACAGAAATAAAAAAAAAAAAAGCACGTGGAGTCGATAAAGCAGAGGATCAAATCAGAGATTAGGAAGAGAAGGGAGCAGAAAACACCCCATCAGAACTGCAAATATAGAAAAGAATCCAAAATAATGAAGATAGTGTAAGGAGCCTCTGGGACAATTTCTAGTGTACCAATATCACATCATGGGGGTGCCAGAAGGAGAGAAGAGAGAGCAAGGAATTGAAAGCCTATATGAAAAAATAATGACAGAAACTTTCCTAATCTGGTGAAGGATATAGACATGCAAGTCCAGGAAGCACAGAGGCCCAAACAAGATCAACCCAAAGAGGCCCACACCAACACATCATAAATAAAATGCCAAAGGTTAAAGACAAAGAGAGAATCTTAAAAGCAGCAAGGGAAAAGCAGTTAGTTACCTACAAGGGAGCTCCCATAAGACTGTCAGCCGATTTCTCGAAAGAAACTGCAGGCCAGAAGGGAGTGGCAAGAGATATTCAAGGTGATGAACAGCAAGGACCAACAACCAAGATTACTGTACCAAGCAAACTTATCATTTAGAATTGAAGGACAGATAAAGAGCTTCCTAGATGAGAAAAAGTTAAAGGAGTTCATCACCACCAAACCAGTATTATAAAAATGTTAAAGGATCTTCTTTAAGATAGGACGTGGATTTGGGGGATGGGTGAAAAAGGTGAAGGGATTAAGAAGTACAAATTGGTAGTTACAGAATAGTCACAGGGATGTAAAGTACAACATAGGGAATATAGTCAATAATATTATAATAACTATATATGTTGTCAGATGGGTACTAGATTTATCGAGTAATAACTTAATGAGTTATGTAATGTCTAATCACTGGGTTGTACACCTGAAACTAATACAATATTCTATGTTAACTGTAATTGAAAAATAAAAGATTATATAAAGTGAAAAAAAAAGTTTAGAATGTATTCTTCCGGAAGCTTTCTATGCAATTATAAACACACACACACACACACCCCACAAATGTTTTTTAGTGAGTTACTTTTTATCTTTATTTAAACATCTTTTAAAATCCCCAACCCCCAGGATATTTTTTCATTTATCTTCAGATAGAGCAGGAGGGAGGGAAGGAGAAAGAGAGAGAGGGAGAAACATTAATGTGAGAAAGTCACATCGATTGGTTGCCACCCACACAACCCCAACCGGGCTGGGGAGGAGCCACAACTGAGGTACAAGCCCTTGGCCGGAATCGAACCCCAGACTCTTTGGCCCACGGGCCGACGCTCTAACCGCTGAGCCAAACCGGCCAATGTCATTCTTTTTTTTTTTTTTTTTTAATTGTTTTTTTATCCTCACCCGAGGATATTTTTCCATTTTTTGTACAGACAGAGTGGGAGGGAGAGAGAGGAAGGAGAGAGAGAGAGAAACATCGACGTGAAGGGACACATTGAGTGGCTGCCACCCGCATGACCAAACAGGGCCGGGGACAAACTGCAACCAAAGTACATGCCCTTAGCGGGAACCGAACCCGGGTCTCTCCGGACCGCAGGCCGACGCTCTAACCGCTGAGCCAAACTGGCCAGGGCTCATTCTTTATCAGGCGACATGATTTATTGAGCAGGTGTGCGTTTCTTCGTTTACTTGCCCCATTTGGATGAGCATGTAGGGAGAGGAGCCATTTCTTCAGGACACCAGTAGCCTAGACAAAAAGGGTTTGGCAACTCCAGTACTCAAAGGAATAAGACCAGCTCAACCTTGAACTGCGGGTACAAAGTCAGGGTAAACTGGCAAGGAAGGGACTTCACCCATGTCTCCGTTTACAGAAAGACTTGCCCTGTTCAAGAAACAAAACAGAGAGCACAGAAGAGAGTGACCCATGTATGAACCTGAACGGAGCCAATGACAAATGTGCGACCTTGTAAGCACCTAATCTGTGTGCGCTGATACCTTCCCACCAAATTCCCACCCTGGGTGCCCTGCGGCTGCCAGTCATAGGCTGCGCACAGCCACAGCAGGGGCAAGTGAAAGTGACAAGGGCATAGGTCAGGCCATCTCGGAGGAGAAAGTCCCACAGGTTTTCCAGTGACAACGGAAAGTTACCCAAGCAAGTGCTGATGAAATTCTGCCAGAAGACGATGTTGCGGAGGCTCGGGTCTCACTGATCGGCACCCCCACTGTTTCCCTGTGGGCTTGCCCTGTAGCCAACCTCCTCACCACCCCCGCTATTCTCTCTCGAAACGTCTAGTGCCCATCTTGGCTTCCACCAGACTGCCACTGTGTCAACAAAAAGATGATGGATTGCATTAAAACAATTAAAATGAGCTGTGCTATCTTTTTTTTTTTAATCCTTACCCGAGGACATGTTTGCATTTATCTTCAGATAGAGCAGGAGGGAGAGAGTGGGGAAGAGAGAGAGAGGAACATTGATGAAAGAGACACATAAATTGTCTGCCACCCACACAACGCAACCGGGGCCAGGGAAAAACTGCAACCGAGGTACGTGCCCTTAGCGGAACCGAACCCAGGACTCTCCGGCCCGCGGGTCGACGCTCTAACCACTGAGCAAAGCGGCCAGGGCCCAGTGTGCAATCTCGATGGTGTTTACTTATTGCAAAACACAGGCAAACCCATCCACGTTCATTTGCCTTCATTACCGTGTTCTAAGTGTGTGTTCGTGGTTCTGTCTGCTGCTAATGGCAAGTATTCTTGCAAGTAAAACTATTAATAAGTTCAGATGCCAAATTTACTTTACAGAAATCCGAAGCGTGGTAATAAGTTTTGGAGGCAAAGGAAGGCCTTCATCTGGCGACTTGGGGATTCTGTGTAATACCAGGAAACTGTACGTTCTAATACGACTCAATAAGGTTTGTTGGTGGTTTTCGTGTGGGATATTCATTGTGGGTGATAGTCCTTTGTAAATATTTTAACAGAAGAAATGCAAAGAGAAGAGATGAAATAAAAAACAGATTTAAAATCGGAATTTACAGAAGTAACACCAATTTCAATAGCAAAACCAAACTCAGGACAAGCAATTTAACAATTTTCATTATTAAAAGGGAATGAGCTCTGGCTGGTTTTGCTCAGTGGTTAGAGTGTCGGCCCTGGATGGAAGGGCTGCAGGTTCAATTCCTGGTCAAGGGCATGTACCTGGGTTGCAGGCTCCATCCCTGGCCCAGGTCAGGGTCATGCGGGAGGCAACCAATCGATATGTCCCTCTCACATAGATGTTTCTCTCCCTTCCACTCTAAAAAAAAAAAATCAATGGAAAATATTAAAATATTGTTAACCCTCAGGTGAAGATTAACAACAACAAAAAAAGAAGCCCTGGCTGGTTTGGCTCAGCGGTTGGAGCGTCAGCCCATGGTCCAGAGACCCGGGTTCGGTTCCCCCTAAGGGCGTGTGCCTCAGTTGCGGTTTGTCCCCGACCCCGGTTGGGGTCGTGTGGGAGGCAGCCACTCGATGTGTCCCTTTCACATTGATGTTTCTCTCTCTCTTTCTCTTCCTCTTTCTCCCTCCCACTCTATCTGAACAAAGATGGAAAAGTGTCCTCGGGTGAGGATAAAAAAAAAAAAGGAAAAAGAAAAGGGAATGAGCTTGGGGCCCTGGCCAGGCAGCTCAGTTGTTTAGAGCGCCGTCCTGAGACACCAAGGTTGCAGGTTTGATCCCCAGTCAGGGCACATACAAGAATCAATCAATGAATGCGTAAAACAAATGTATTTGTTTGGAACAACAAATCAATCTTTCTCTCTCTCTCTCTCTCTAAAAATATCAATAACAAAGATTAAACACATCTGTAAAGTTCCTTTAAAAAAATAAAAATGAACTTACATACTAAATAAAGGGAATGAGCTTGTTGAAGCAACATGTACTCTGATGACTAATTTATAGATGCTTTTAGATGTATTCTTAGCAATTTGACTGACATTTCTGAGAATAAAAATGTATTTTATATCTAGAATATCTGTTATGAAACAAAGATAAAAACTATTATACGGGGCAACCAATGCTCTGTGTGCTTAAAATTTTCACTTTAAGAATGCTAACTTTTAAATACTAAGTATTGGTAGCAATATAAATTTTTTAATGATTTTTATTTTCCATTATTATTATTGTTTTTTAATAATTTTTCTCTATTGACTTTAGAGAGAGAGGAAGGAGAGGGAGAGAGATAGAGACATCGATGAGAGAGAGCATCTATTGGCCACCTCCTGCACGCCCCCCAATAGGGATCAGGCTCACAACCTGGGCATGTGCCCTGATCGGGAATCAAATTGGTGACCTCTCAGTGCATGGGTCGACACTCAATCACTGAGCCACGCTGGCCGGGTTTATTTGACATTATTTTGTGTTAACTTTTTAAATTGCCTTTTAGTGTTTTCTATTATCAAATGTCTGTATTGGGTACCTATCATACTTATATATTATTGAAGTATATAATCTTATCATAATATGTGGGTTTGTAATAATAAAAATATGCATTTATTATTACATTGCTTTTTTTTTTTTTTTTTTTTATCCTCACCCGAGGACACTTTTCCATTTTCTGTACAGATAGAGTGGGAGGGAGAGGAAGAGAGAGAGAGAGAAACATCAACGTGAAAGGGACACATCGAGTGGCTGCCACCTGCACGACCGACCAGGGCCGGGGACAAACTGCAACCGAGGTACATGCCCTTAGCGGGAACCGAACCCGGGTCTCTCCGGACCGCAGGCCGATGCTCTAACCGCTGAGCCAAACCGGCCAGGGCTACATTGCTTTTTTATAGCATACCTCAGAAACTTTTAGTATGACACTATCATAGAAAATTAACTCACTGTTTATTATTATGGTCACTCATTGTTATTTAAAACATGTAAATAAAGTGTTATGAAAAATATAGAACAACTTATAATATCAAGAATTCCTGGGAGTTAATATTTCTTATTCCCAAATCCTGAAGATTGGCTATCAACTGATAATTTTTGAAGGTGGTGCAAGGCGCATGGGGAGTCATAATACTATTGTATCTGTTGTCATATATGTTCAAATTTGTCCATTGAACCCTGGCTGGTTTGGCTCAGTGGTTGGAGCGTCGGCCTGCGGACCAGAGAGTCCTAGGTTCAATTCCCACTAGGGGCACGTACCAAAAACAAAACAAAACAAAACTTGTCCATAATAAAAAGTAAAACAGCCCGGCCCGGTGTGGCACAGTGGTTGAGCGTCGACCCATGCACCAGGAGGTCACCGGTTTGATTCCCGGTCAGGGCACATGCCCAGGTTGTGGGCCCGATCCCCAGTGTGGGGGGCATGCAGGAGGCGGCCAGTCGATGTTCTCTCTCATTGATGTGCCTATCTCTCTCTCCCTCTCCCTTCCTCTCTCTCTAAAAATCAATAAAGAAAAAACAATGTTTTTAATAAAAATTAAAAAAAAGTAAAACAAAACTGGATCATACCACATTCCCGCTGAGACTGCCGTGACTTCTAGTGCCCGCAGGACAAAAGCCCACAGCCCTTCAGGCTCTGACCCCTCCCCTCACCATTCCTGGCTCATCTCTTTTCCCACCCCACCCAGCAGCACTGCCTGCCTTTCGTCCGCAGACTCACCGCTGTCCTGGCTCAAGATCTCTGGCCACGACGTTCATGTTGCTTAGAATACTCTTCTTGTCACCATTTCCCTGGCTAACTCCTGTGCGTCTTCAATAGGAGTTTCTCTTCGAGGCTTTGCTCGGACCAGACTCCTCCCCAATTCCACCGCGACATCTGTGTAGCGATGGATTTATTCACCACTTACTGGTTTGGTGACTGTCTCCCGCAGTACATGCTGAGAGCAGGGAGTGTGGCTGTTTTTCTCATCCCTGCTTTGCCTGCATCCAGCACAACACTTGGTACAAATAGGCCCTCAGTAAATACTACTTGAAACTATCCCGACTGGGCCAGGAAATAGATACTGTAGCAATGAGGAAATAGAGCTAAATTGTTTTTAGTGACTCTCTGACAGATCTCAGTGATCACCTTTGATAAAATGTTTTATTTTTTTTAGAGAAAGAGGAAGGGGGGGAGAGAGAGAGAGAGAGATTTTCCCCCACTTATTCATTTATTCATTCATTGGTTGATTCTTGTATGTGCCCTGACCATGGATTGAACCCACAACCTTGGCATATCCGGACCACATTCTAACCAACTGAGCTACTTGGCCAGGCTGACTAATTTGTTTTGAAATTATTGGTTGTAAAACTATTCTAGAATCTCACTGAGATAGATCCGCGTTGAGCTGCTGTTGTTTTTGGAGTCCACCTTTCCCCCATCACTTTAAATCTAAAACGCATTCTCCAAGGTTGGCATTGGCAGCAAAACAAGCATAGAAGACTCGAGAGGTAGCAGCCAGTTGCAATGTGTCGACCTTATTTGCCTAGAATTCCAAGTCTGACTCTTGTCCAAAACTTAGTTTTTGGTGCAAATAGAAGAGAAAACTCCCCTACAGATTTTAAAGACATTAAAAAGACAACACTGGAACATTATGAAAAACTTTATACCAATAAAATTTAACAACCTAGCCCTGGCTGGTTGGCTCAGTTGATTGGAGTGTCATCCTGTATACCAAAGGTTTTGGGTTTGATCTCCAGTCAGGGTGTGTACAAGAAGCAACCAACTGATGTTTCTCTCTCATTCTAAAAAAAAAAAAAAAATCAATAAATATGTCCTCAGGTGAGGATAAAAATAAAATTTAACAACCTAGATGAAATGGATAGATTCCCTGAAAGACACTAATGATCACAACTGACTCAAGTAGAAATAAAATACCTGAATAGTCCTATATTAATTAAATAAATTGAATTTGTAATGCAAATCCTCCCTTAGGCCTAGATGGTTTTACTGGTAACAAATATTAGTCAATTGAGCCCTGGCCAGTTTGTCTCAGCGGTTAGAGCATCAGCCTACAGTCCAGAGAGACCCAGGTTCAGTTCCTGCTAAGGGCACGTACCTCGGTTGCAGTTTGTCCCCCGTTCCAGTAGGGGTTGTGTGGGTGGCAACCAGTCGATGTGTCTCTTTTGCATCGATGTTTCTCTCTCTCTCTCTTCCTTCCTCTCTCCCTCCTGCTCTATCTGAAATGCAAAAATGTCCTCGGGTGAGAATAAAAAAAAAAAAGGAAATATTAGTCAATTGAATTCAGCAATATGTGAAAATGATAATACAGCATTCCAAAACGGGTCTATTCTAGGAATGCAAGGTTGGTTTAACATTTGAAAATCAATTAATGTAATGTACATAGTAATAGAATAAAGAAGAAAAGCCATATGATGATCTCAATAGATTCAGAAAAAGCATTTGACCAAATTGAAAACTGATTTATGACAACAACAAAACTCTCACTAAGATTTTCTGGGGTCCAAGATTCACCTTGTACACACAGCTTAACTGCTATGCTTTCCACTGTGCACCAAGGTTCTCCTTCCATGGCCAATCCTGTTGGAGTCAATACTCAGCCTTAAACAAATGTTTGAGTACCTAATGGGCTAGGCAATGTTCTGGGAACTGAGGATACGGTTATGAACAAGCAGAGAAGGTCCCCACCTTATAGCTTTCACATTCTTGAAACGAATTTGATTTTATTAAGGGTTCTAGGAGAACTCGTATCACTATCATCCCACCCATGTCCTTTTGGAGAAATCTGTGTGTGTGCCCGTCTTCGAAACTGCTCTTTCCTCCCCCAGGTCTCCATACTTCCTCATAGACTGTGGGGTACATGTTCTTTCAGTGCCCTAAGAGGTCATGTGTCCGGGTTCTAGAGCCGTGGGCACCTTTGAAACACACCGAGGCTCGCTTACTACCCACACCTTGGCTTTCGGGTCACATTAACTTCTTCTCCTTAGTGGAGCTCCAAACAGGAGAGGCTTAGTCTTCTTTCTGCCACTTGTAAATCTGACACCATATGGCACCAAGTGCTAGATTAATAATTATTTTCTTGCTCTGAACACTTTTTTAAAATTAAAAAACCCAGCCTGGCCAGTGTGGGTTAGTGGCTGAGCATCAACCCTGCACCAAGACGTCGCCGGTTTGATTCCAGGTCAGGGCACACGCCCAGGTTGTGGGTCCGATCCCCAGTGGGGGGCGTGCAGGAGGCGGGCAATTGATGTCCTCTCTCATCGATGTTTCCATCTCTCTCTCCTTTTCTCTTCCTCTCTCTCTAAAATCAATAAAAAAAAGAAAAACAATCCCAGCTTTATTGAAACATAATTCACATACCATTTAAAGTGTTCACCTATTTAAAGCCCATCATTCAGTGGTTTTTATTATATTAACAGGGCTGTGCCACCATCATGACAATTTAACTTTAGAATATGTTTGTCCTCCCTGCGAGAAATCCCATACCCATTAGTAGTCAGTCCTGAACACTTTTATTATTTATTTATTTTATCCTCACTTGAGGATATTTTTCCATTTATTTTCAGACAGAGTAGGAGGGAGGGAGAGAGAGAGAAACATCATGTGAGGGAGACACATCAACTGCCTCCCACGCAACCCTGACCAGGGCCGTGAGGAACGCAACCAAAGTACATGCCCTTGGCCAGAATCGAACCTGGGTCTCACTGGTCCGCGGGCCAGCTCGTTACCCGCTGAGCCAAACCGGTCAGGGCCCTCCTGAACACTTTAAAGAGTCTCTATTATTGTCCTCAGCTGGTTTTCTGACCCTCTGTCTAGGAAGGCTCTTCCTCCCCGGTTCAGTCGGCTCGCGTGCTCTGACGTGTACCTTTGTGTTTGCCTTCTGTCCGTTTCTCCGGTCTGCTCTTGGGCCAAAGCAGACGTCGTCCCCACACGTCTGTCCCGCCCTCCCCCACTTTGGTGGCAGTGTGTACAGTTGCAGCTGGAAGGGTCTGGGAAAATGGCACTTGAGTCCTTCCTTCCTGTGCGCTTTTCAGTTAGAGGGGCCAGAAATGCCCTTTATTCTCTAGATCGCTTTGAGTTGGATTTTTTGTTGAATGGATTGTGGAATCCTACTTAGGATGTCTTTATATGTGAGATATAACACATAGCAACATACAATTCATCCATTTAAAGTGTACCCCAAAACCAATGGTTTTAAGTATGTTCACAGAGTTGTGTAACCGTCACCATATCAATTTCAGAGTGTTTTCTGTCACCCCAGAAGGAAACCCTGTACCCATCAGCACTCTCCATGTCTATCCATGTTGACCTTCTGACCTCCAGAACCGTAAAACAATAAACTGGTATTATTTGAAGCCACTATGTTTTTGGTAATTTAATTATGGCAACAATAGGTCATGAATAAGCAAGTGCTTATTGGTATATCTCCTTTGGAGAACCGTTCACATCTCTGCCCATTTCTAATCGATTTCTTTCTTTTCTTTCTTTCTTTCTTTCTTTCTTTCTTTCTTTCTTTCTTTCTTTCTTTCCTTCTTTCTTTCCTTCCTTCCTTCCTTTTCTTTCCTCCCTTCCTTCCTTCCTTCCTCCCTTCCTTCCTTCCTTCCTTCCTTCCTTCCTTCCTTCCTTCCTTCCTTCCTTCCTTCCTTCCTTCCCTTCCTTTCCCTTCCTTCCTTCCTTCCTTCCTTCTCTTTCTTTCCTTCCTTCCTTCCTTTTTCTTTCCTTCCTTCCTTCCTTTTCTTTCCTTCCTTCCTTCCTTCCTTCCTTCCTTCCTTCCTTCCTTCCTTCCTTCCTTCCTTCCTTCCTTTTCTTTCTTTCTTTCTTTCTTTCTTTCTTTCTTTCTTTCTTTCTTTCTTTCGAAAGAGAGGAAGGGAGAGGGAGAGAGAGACAGAAACATCGATAAGAGAGAACATCGATTGGCCGCTTCCTGCATGCCCCCCACTGGGGATCGGGCCCACAACCTGGGCATGTGCCCTGACCAGGAATCGAACCAGGACCTCTTGGTGCATGGGTCATGCTCAACCACTGAGCCACACTGGTCGGGCTGTACTAAATTTTTTTGAACCGGTCTCTTACTTTTTGACACCCAAGTTCCTATTTTTTTTTTTTTCAGTTTTATAAATAACTCTGCATCTTTGTAAGTAATTCTTTGTATGTATTTTGGATAATTTTCCTAGGATAGCTCAGCAGCAGTATAACTGATATGCATCAGCACACTGTCCCCTAAAAGTGGCGCCAACCTGCCCCCACACCAGCAGGGCACCAGGACAGAGGCGGCACTGCCTGCCGGTCATCACAGACGCACGCTCTCTTTTTAAACTTTCGCACGTTTGAGAGCTGAAAAATAATGCCTGGTGTTTACAATTTGCATTTTTTGTTATTAGTAAGTTGAACATTTCCCATGTGTCCTTTAGCCCTATATACTATATTTCCTCTTTTCTGAACCTTCAGGTTTCTTTATTTTCTGACTAATTACCCTGAATCTTGACTTTCTTGTCCTTAATCAATTCTTTTTTGGTTTTCCAATTTTTATTAATTTATTTTTGTTACAGATGTTTCTCCCCCCCCAAACACCCCTCCCCCATTATTGTCTATGTCCACTGGTTATGCATACATGCATATACGTTCTGTGGTTTATCTCATCTATCCCCCCGCCCCCCCTTCTCTGAGGTTTGTCAGTCGAAACCATACTCCTTTCTGTCTCTGGGTCTATTTTGTTCATCAGCTTATTTTGTTCCCTAACCAATTCTTAACACATCTGGACCAGAACATATAGAAAGGGGCTTTCTTTCTTTCTTTTTTTTTTATCCTCACCCGAGGATATTTTTCGATATTTTGTTCAGATAGAGTGGAAGGGGGAGAGAGAGAAACATTGACATGAAAGGGACACATTGAGTAGCTGCCACCCACACGACCTAACCAGGGCCGGGGACAAACTGCAACCGAGGTACATGACTTTCGTGAGAACCAATCCCTGGTCTCTCTGGATCACAGGCCGATGCTCTAACCGCTGAGCCGAACCGGCCAGGGCTAGAAAGGGGCTTTCTGAATAAAGAAGATATTAGAGAATATAGAGGTAACTGGAAAGGTGCTGTTTTTAGGAAGTGTAGGAATGAAAAAAGAGAGAGAAGAGTAAAACTATCCAGAGAACCGAGAAATCAACCCATGCCATTATACTCAATTAGTATTTGACAAAGGAGGCAAGAGCATACAATGGAATAAAGACAGTCTCTTCAATAAATGGCACTGGGGAAACTGGACAGCTACATGCAAAAAAAAAAAAAGAAACTATGCCCTGGCCAGTTTGGCTCAGCGGTTGGAGCGTCGGCCTGCGGTCCGGAGAGACCCGGGTTCGGTTCCCGCTAAGGGCGCGTACCTCGGTTGCAGTTTGTCCCTGGCCCTGGTCGGTTGTGCGGGTGGCAGCCACTCGATGTGTCCCTTCACGTCGCTGTTTCTCTCTCTCTCTCCCTTTCTCTCTCTCCCTCCCATTCTATCTGTACAAAAAATGGAAAAATATCCTCGGGTGAGGATTAAAAAAAAAAAAGAAACTAGACCACCAACTTACACCATACACAAGAATAGATTCAAAATGGATAAAATACTTAAATGTAAGTCGTGAAACCATGAAAATCCTAGAAGAAAACGTAAGCAGCAACATCTCAGACATCTCATGGAGCAGGATTTTTACCAATACATCATCTCTAGGACAAGAGAAACAAAGGGAGAAAAATGAACACATGGGACTACATCAAACTAAAAAGCTTCTGCACAGCAAAACAAACCAGCATCAAAATGAAAAGGGAACCCACTGTTTGGGAGAACACATTTGCCAACAGTACATCTAATAAGGGGTCAATCTCCAAAATATATAGAGTACTCATACAGCTCAACAAAAGGAAGGCAAACAATCCAATTTAAAAATGGCAGAGGGCCTGAATAGACACCTCTCCAAAGAGGACATACAAATGGCAAAGGGACATATGAAAAAATGCTCAATGTCACTAATCGTCACAGATATGTAATTAAAATGACAACGAGGGCCCTGGCCGGTGTTGTTCAGTGGTTAGAGCATTGGTGACTGGACCAAAGGGTCACAGGTTCAATTCCCAGGCAAGGGCAAGAACCTGGGTTGTAGGTTCAATCCTCAGCCCCAGTTGGAGTGCATGAGGGAAGCAACCAACAGATGTGTCTCTCTCACGTTGACGTTTCCCCTCTCTCCCCCTCCTGCCCTCCCTTCCACTCTCTCTAAAAAGCAATGGAAAAAATATCCTCGGTTGAGGATTAACAAAATAAATAAATAAATAAAATGACAATGAGGTATCACATCACACCTGTCAGAATGGCCACCATCAACAAATCCTCAAACAACAAGTGCTGGCGAGGGTGTGGAGAAAAGGGGACTCTAGTGCACTGCTGGTAGGAATGCAGACTGGTGCAGCCACTAAGGAAAACAATTTGGTGTTTCCTCAAATAATTAAAAATGGAACTGTCATTTGACCCAGTGATCCCACTTCTAGGAATATACTCTAAGAAGCCTGAAACACCCATCAAAAAGAATATATGTACCCCTATGTTAATAAAAGCACTATTTACGGTAGCTAAGATCTGGAAACAGTCCAGGTGTCCATCAGTAGACAAGTGGATAAAAAAGCTGTGGTACATGTACACAATGGAATACTATGCAGCTGTAAAAAAGAGAGATCTCTTATCCTTTGAGACAACATGGAGGGCCCTGGAGATTATTATGTTAAGCAAAATAAACCAGTCAGAGAAAGACAAGTATCACATGATCTCACTTATCTGTGGAATCTAATGAACAAAACAAACTGATGAACAAAATAGGTCCAGTGACATAGAAGCAGGGAACAGATGGATGAATCTTAGAGGGAATGGTGGGGGGCGGGGTGGGAAGAGGTTAACCAGAGAACTTATATATATATGTGCACTGTCCATGAAACAGACAATAGGGTGATGAAGGCTTGGGGTGGGGTAGAAACCTGGTGGAGGGGGAATGGGGGATAAAGGGGAGATATCTGTAATACTCTCAACAATAAAGATAAAAATATATAAATAAATAAAAAGATACTATCTGCTCTCACAAAAAAAAAATTTTTTTAAAGAGTAAAACGATGCATTTCTGAAAGAGACAGCACTCTCTGACCAACTCCAATAGCCAGAAAAGTAGGCAAAAGTGTACCTGGGCAAAGCACTAAGGTTCTGGGAATTCCCACACTTAAAATGCTCCAAGTTTAAACTTCCAGTTTCTTACATGTGACTTTGAAGTTAAGCTTCTCAGGACTGTGATAAAGATCTAAGTGGGCTGCCCTGGCCGGTTTGGCTCAGCGGTTAGAGCGTTGGCCTGTGGACCAGAGAGTCCCGGGTTCAGTTCCTGCTAAGGGCACGTACCTCACTTGCAGTTTGTCCCTGACCCGGTTGGGGTCGTGGGGGTGGCAACCCGTCGATGTGTCTCTCTCACATCAATGTTTCTCTCTCTCTTCCCCTCTCTCTCCCTCCCACTCTATCTGAGGATAAATGCAAAAAATGTCCTCAGGTGAGGATTAAAAAAAAAAAAAAGATCTAAGTGGGCTGATATCTGGAAGAGACTTCAGGGGGCCGGGGGTGCTGCTGAAGTAATCTATTTATGCCCAAGACAGGAAAAGAAAGGCTGAACTTGAACTGTCTCAGGACAACTATGGGCTAGACCTCTGTAAGGAGAGCCCACTGGCAGAGGTGTGAGTCTCTGGAACAAATCATTGAAAAATCTGTACAGGTCTGTTGGGTACCTCTTTGTAACGAGCACGTCTTAACAGACAATGGGATGGATTCACTAAGTTGGATTTCAGCTGGTCCATGGAAGGTGATGGAAGGTGAAAAAGTTGGCCCGTAAGGACCATGACATCATCACATCATCCAGCCATTTCTGAATTAGACAAGCCCATTAACATGCAGGGATTCTGGGCAGGAGTGGGAATCCCACATAAGTCATACTACAAGGTTGAAGGTAAGGGGGGAATACCAGACCAGAACCTGACATTTCAGACTGCCTCCCCGGCAGGACCTTTTCAAAGAAACAAGAACTGAAATGGGACTTGGGCTGACATGCAAAGCAGGCTGCTATTTCAGTCTGAATCATGAGCAGGGGCCAGTAGGTATATGTGAAACTGAAGGGCCGAAGAAAACCAAACACCAAGGTATGAACCGCGTCTGATAAAGATCTGAAACTGTCCAGAGGACCAGACAGTTCCCAACACTAGCATCTGGAACCTGGCCCAGGAGGCGAATTTTATAACGTTTCCTTCCTGGTTAGAGCCCAGCAACAGTGGTAGTCTCCCCAACCCCTCCCCCCAGATTCCTGCAGCAGGTCAGCAGGACACTGGGTCACTCAGCTCTGCTTTGCATTGTACAGCAATGTCACCCTGTCACCTGGTCTTCTGCCCCACCCCCTCAAGGAGCTGGCGTCACCCAGACCAGAGGGCAGCACTGTGGCCGAGGTGGCCAGCCAAGTCGTCTGTACCCCAGAGGGTTTCTGTTCTCTCCGTCCGGCGAGGCAGGAATCTGCCAGCGATCCTCAAGTTCACCGCACTTTCTTCGGCCTTCGGGAAGTGAATGGTTGTTATGAAAATGGAACAAAGAAAGCGCTGATGGGAAAACGTTTTCAGGCTTCCTTCTTGAAGCACCCGACTGCCTTTTTCCTGCTAGGTCGTCTTCCTCCCTCCCTCACGCTGCTGTGGCTCTCCGGTTCTGGAAGGCCTTCCTTCATCCTCGCACCCACTCCCGAGGCTCCTGCTCCTCTCTGCTGTGAGCATCAGAAAAGAATTTTTCGTCCGGCCTGTGTGATTCCATATATAAGCCCGATCCCCATGGGGGGCATGCAGGAGGTGGACAATTGATGTTCTTGCTCATTGATGTTTCTCTCTCCCTCTCCCTCCCCCTTCCTCTCTCTCTAAAAATAAATTTTAAAAAAATTTTTTAAAAAAAGACTTATTGCACTGGCCAGTTTGCTCAGTGGTTAGAGCATCGGCCCTTGGACCAAAGGGTCACAGGTGATTATGAGTCAAGGGCATGTACCTGGGTTGCAGATTCGATTCCCGGCCTCGGTAGATGTGTCTCTTTCACATCGATGTTT
Source organism: Molossus molossus (assembly GCF_014108415.1). Classification (NCBI taxonomy): domain Eukaryota; kingdom Metazoa; phylum Chordata; class Mammalia; order Chiroptera; family Molossidae; genus Molossus; species Molossus molossus. Next base: position 12,115,613 of record NW_023425348.1, on the reverse strand, counting down.
CTCTCTCTCTCTCCCTCTCTCCCTTCCACTCTCTCTAAAAATCAAAATCAATGGAAAAATATCCTCGAATGAGGATTAACAAAAATAAAAAGAATTTTTCATTCAGGGCCCAGCTTTCTCCTAACCAGGGACATTAAAGGAGCATTTAGAGAAAGTAAATTAATTTTAATATCGGTTTAAGTTATACATACGCCTTCAGGTGGCACCAACTGTATTCAACTTAATTGAAATCAGAGGCAAGCTCCATGGACGTGAGAACCAAGGCAATTTTAATTTTTAAATTATTTATGCGCAAAAATTATTAAAATTTCAGAACCTTGACTTGGACAGAACTAAGTTTAAATATACGCTCCATTGCTTTCTGTTTGTGATCTTGGGTAACTTCACTTCTCTGAGTTGCTTTATCTCAGGAAATGAAGACCATAATAGCATGCCTACTAGGCAGGGCCTTTGAGAGACTTAAATGTGATATTCTACACAAGTGAGCCCCTTGTCCTACCTGTGAACAGTTAGGCAACAGTTGCATCATTCTGTGCGGATGTATTTTGTAGTATGCCCTCCTGTGTGCCTCTGTTCTTTCTGATCTCTATGAGGGCAGTGCCAGGCTGTACCACCTGAGGGAGCAGAGTTGTTTAGCTGACTGATCCCACACGTATACTCCCAAGAGAGTTCACATACAGTCCATAGTATCGGGGTTAGACTGGTGAGAAGGGCCTGGGTCATTGATTTTGCGACGAAGGATTACTATCTGCATAATGAATCAGCATGCTACTATGTATCAGTTGTGAAGTTTTTGGAAACTCACTTATTTGTGTATTGGTTGATTCACCCTAATAGATGTTATAACATCTATTATGTCTGAGACTACAATGTTGAAAAACGTGCAAGGTCTCTTCCCACCTAAGCTTAGGGTTTAGTGACTTAACCTAAAGAAAGAAAGAGGCAATTTAATGAGTAGTCATTGGGGGGAGACCACTTCAAACATGTCAGAGAACACTGTGCTATATTAGACAAAAGCAGAACCTCTGGAGATCGTCTGGATAAGAAGAGCTGGCTGAGCAGACAGCCTTGAAGCTGCCTTTCCTCGTTCCCAGGTGTCCTGTGTCTTCCCTGTCCCCTTGCTAGCCCTCCACCAGCGCAGATGTTACAACTTCTGTTTGTGGATGAAAATGGGTTGGAGGGACTTCCGGTCAGGACGGCGGGGTAACGCGGTGTCCGGCCCCCCACAACCACATCAGTGACAACTAACTACAGAACAGCCGTCCTCAGAGCCCCTGACCCCGAGCTGGAGGGAGCCCTACGGCTACGGGTTAAAGCAGCAGCCGCATCGGGACTGGGAGGAGGGCGGAGGGGCTGGTCCCACACCCACGGGTGGCGGATAAAATCAGGAGACACCTCGGCTGGGAAGGTCCTCCCTGAGGACTGAGGGGTCCCCGTCCCACACCAGGTGCCCCGCTCAGGGTCCCAGTGCCAGGAAGAGAGTCCCCATCACTTCTGGCTGGAAAACCAGCGGGAACTGAGGCTCAGGGAGGCTGAGGCGGCTGGAGCCCCAGGCAGCTCCTTAAAGGGCCCGCGCACGGACTTATCGGACTCTCTCCCTCTGAGCTTGGAGGGGAGGCAGCTCGAGGGGCACCAGAGACACACAGGGAAGAACTGAGCTGTTTGGCACTGGAGCGAGGGCTGGAGAGGGGGCTTTCTCCGGGACAGACGTGCTGTCAGAGGCCTTTGTTCCTTTGGTGAGCCCTTCCCTGGGGCGGCACCATATCTGGGACTCCAGCAACCTTGTCACACTGGTAGCCCCGCCCTAGTGACTCTCTGAGGCCCCGCCCCACCCAGCTTTCAGGCCCACCCAAGCTGTTGCCACTTGCTTAACCATAGGATTGGCCTGTCTTGGATCCTGCTTCAGGTTTTCCTAAATTCTTTCAAACAAGCAGCATCTGGTCTCAGCTAGCCCCATACCTCTTGTTAAGTAATACACAGAAACAAACACAGGGAGGCAGCCAAAATGAGGAGACAAAGAAACAGGTCCCAGATGAAAGAACAGAACAAAACCCCAGGAAAAGAACTAAGCGAAATGGAGATAAGCAACCTAACAGATTCTGAGTTCAAAATACTGCTTATAAGGATGCTCAGTGAACTTAGTGAGGGCCTCAAGAGCATAAAAAAGGACCAGTCAGAAATGAAGAAGGCACAGTCACAAATGAAGGAGGCACTAACTGAAATAAAGAATAATTTACACAGATTTAATAGTAGGGTAGGTAAAGCCAAGAAGCAAACCATCGATTTGGAATATAAGAAAGCAAAAAACACCCAATCAGAACAGCAAAAAAAAAAAAAAAAAATCCAAAAAAACGAGGATAGTGTAAGGAGCCTCTGGGACAACTTCAAATGTGCCAACATTCGCATCTTGGGGGTGCCAGAAGGAGAAAAGAGAGAACAAGAAATCGAAAACCTATTTGAAACAATAGCAGAGAACTTCCCTGTCTTGGTGAAAGAAACAGACATACAAGTCCAGGAGCACAGAAAGTCCCAAACAAGATGAACCCCAAGAGGCCCACACCAAGACACATCATCATCAAAATGCAAAAGGTTCAAGACAAAGAGAGAATCTTAAAAGCAGCAAGAGAAAAGCAGTTAGTTACCTACAAGGGCGTTCCCATAAGACTGTCAGCTGGTTTCTCAACAGAAACTTTGCAGGCCAGAAGGGAGTGGCAAGAAATATTCAGAGTGATGATAAGCAAGAACCTACAACCAAGATTACTCTATCCTACAAAGCTGTCATTTAGAATCAATGGACAGATAATAGTTTCCCAGACAAGGAAAAGTTATAGGAGTTCATTACCACCAAACCATTATTATATGAAATGTTAAAGGGTCTTCTTGAAGGAAAAGATAAAAAATATGAACAAACAAAATGGCAATGAATACATATCTATTGACAATTGAATCTACAAACAAAATGAACAAACAGGACAGAAACATTCTCATAGATACAGAGAACATTTTGTTGGTTGCCAGATGGGAGGGGGTTTGGGGGAATAGGTGAAAAAGGTGAAGGGATTAAGAAGTACTAATTGGTCCTGGCTGGTTTGGCTCAGCGGTTAGTGTCAGCCTGTGGACCAGAGAGTCCCGGGTTCGGTTCCCGCTAAGGGCACGTACCTCAATTGCACTTTGTCCCCAGCCCTATGGGGTTATGTGGGTGGCACCCAGTCGATGTTTCTCTCTCTCTTCCTCCCTCTTTTCTTCCTGCTCTATCTGAAGATAAATGCAAAAATGTCCTCGATTGAGGATAAAAAAAAAAGAAGTACAAGTTGGTTGCTAGACTGACAAACCTCAAAGGGAAGGGGGGTTGGGGGATGGGAAGAAATAAACCAAAGAACTTATATGCATATATGCATAACCAATGGACACAGACAACAGTGTGGGGAAAGGCAGGAGGGGGGCAGGAGTGGGGAGGAGGGGGTCAATGGGGAAAAATGAGGAACATCTGTAATACATTCCACACTAAAGATAAGTGTTTTTTTTGTTTTTTTGTTTTTTTAATGGGTTGGAGGCCCCAACAAAGTATTTTACCAAATAATAAAGGAGAGCAAAAGGACATTCTTGAAAGCTATGAAACAATACTATGATTTGTACCAATCAGTGGGCAGTACTACTAAAGCTCATATAATCATGTAAATGGGACGACCCTGCCATTTCATTGTTAGGAATGTACCCAGTGTGCGTTCACTCACTAACCCTATACTGGGGTGTTGGGAGCAGTGCTATTCCTAACAGCCAAACGTCTGAAACAACCTAAATGTCCACGTGCAATAGAAGGAACAATTTAGGGTGTCCTCACACAGTGGGGTACTGCCCAGCAAAACAAGGAACAGACAACTATACACGACAATGCGGGGATCTCCCCGACACCACGTTCAGTGAGGGGATGTACTGGTTAGAATGGTTCTGGAATCTGAAATTCCAAACCAGGCGGGGCCTGGTAGCCGGGTCTGCGGCTGCGCAGAAGCCAGAGCGTGAAGCTACTGGGTGGGCTAGAGGGGCCCCGAGAGCACGCTTGGGGCTCCCAGCTGGGGCCTCTCGGCTCGACCAGCAGCACTTATTGGTCTCACAGAAGCTTCTGGAAGCTTGGGAGGAGCAAGCTGGCACCAAGGACCTGCTGATCAGATGTGGCACCATTAGAAGATACATTGATCCAAAGACAGAAGGCTTGGAGTGCTGAAAAAGAAAAAATAAAATGGACAACCACCATTATTATTGGCACATCTCTTAAGATCACCTCCAAACCATATATAGGTAGCATCTGCTACAGAATGATGACAACTAAAGCTTACATCATTGAGCAAAGTCCTATTTGGAAAACACTTCAAAAGATAAATCTCAGTGACTCATTTAACTCACATTAGAGTATCAATTATAAATGTTCTTTCGGAAGAATATTAAAATCATTAGACTGGTTGAATTATAATGTTCAAATATATATTTAAAGATTTAAAAATTTTAAAATACAATATATACCATTAAAAGTGATTTTATTTTCAGGATAGAAAAGAAACAGGCAAAATGAATCTGCAGTGTTTGAAGTCAAGACAGAGATTGTTATTGGGGCTAGTGACTGAAATGGACATGGGCTCCTAGGGGCTCAAATAATATTCTATTTCTTTGATTTGGGTGCTGGTCACATGGCTGGAAACTCACCGAGGTGTAGACTTATGAGATGTGCACCTTTATATATGTATACTATACTTTAATAAAATGTTTTCGTAGAAAATGGCATAGAACGGTCTGACTTCCTGATTATTCCGTAGCTAGCCCTCTCGTGAGCTTGGGTTGAACACTCCATAACCCACTCTCAGGCTGGACAAATGCCGGACACTGTATATGTGCCTGTTTGCCCAGTTCCTTAAACACATCGGGAGCAGGTGTGGTCTGATGTCCCACCACACAAGAGCTAATGTCTAACAGCTGTGTCCCCTGGGTGGCTTAGCTTACCAGCTCCCTGGGTCTACTAGCCACTTCCTGTCTTCCAACCGAGGGATTTGTCAGAACCCAGAAAATTGGTAGGACCATGGTGAATAATTCAGTGAAGAGGTATATCATTTGTGTGAGATCCCAGACTCTGTATCTAAGATTGGCTATGCCCCTAATATAAACCCCATAATAAAATAATACTTTAACAAAAAATAATGACTGTATTCATATTATAAATTCTCCCACCTTTAGAAAATAAGCTTCATGACAGCAACATTTTGTTTCATTTACTGCTTCATTTTTAAAATAATTTAAATTATTCAGTTATAGGTGACATACAATATTAGTTTAAAGTGTATAACATAGTGACTAGACATTTATATAACTTACAAAATGATCACCCCAATAAGTCTAGTAACCATCTGACACCATATATAGTTATCACAATATTATTGACTATAGAGGGTGGGGAAAAATAGGTTTACAGTTGTTCTTATGGAAAATAATACAGGGATTAATAAATAATAATACAAGAATAAACTCTGTGTTGAATACTCACAACTATAAATCTACATTTGCTGTACCCTGGATTCCCTATGCTACATTTTACATCCCCAGGACCATTTTGTAACAAACATTTGTACCTCTTAATCTCTTCCCCTTTTTCACACATTCCCCAATTACCCTCCCATTTGGTGACTATCAAAATGTTCTCTGCAGCTCTGGCCGGTTTGGCTCAGCGGTTAGAGCATCAGCCTGCAGTCCAGAGAGACCCGGGTTCGGTTCCCGCTAAGGGCATGTACCTCGGTTGCAGTTTGTCCCCGGCCCTGGTTGGGTCGTGTGAGAGGCAGCCACTCAATGTGTCACTTTCACATCAATGTCTCTCTCTCTCTCTCTTTCCCACTCTATCTGAACAAAAAATGAAAATATGGCCCTGGCCGGTTTGGCTCAGCAGTTAGAGCGTCGGCCTGTGGTCCTGAGAGACCCGGGTTCGGTTCCCGCTAAGGGCATGTACCTCGGTTGCAGTTTGTCCCCGGCCCTGGTCGGTTGTGCGGGTGGCATTCACTTGACGTGTCCCTTCACATCGATGTTTCTCTCTCTCTCTGTTCCTCTCTCTCCCTCCCACTCTACCTGAACAAAAAATGGAAAAATGTCCTCGGGTGAGGATAAAAAAAAAAAAAAAGAAAGAAAATATGTCCTCAGGTGAAGATAAAAAAAAAATGTTCTCTGCATCTGAGTTTGTTTGTTTTGTTTGTTCTTCTTCTTTTTTTTTTTCTTGTAAGATCCCATACATAAGTGAAATTGTATGGTATTGGTCTTTCTCTGTGTGACTTACTTCACTTAGCATAATACCCTTTAGGTCCATCTATGCTGTTACAGATGGCAAGATTTCATTCTTAATGGCTGAGTAGTACTCCATTGTGGGTGTGTACCACTTTTTATCCATCCATCTATCGATGGACACTTGGGTTGCTTCCACATCTTGGCTATTGTAAACAATGCTGCAATGAACATATGGGTGAATATGTCTTTTTTACTTAGTGTTTTGAATTTCTTCAGATAAATACCCAGAAGTGGAATTGCTGGGTTCTTTGTCTCTTATTACATAACCTTTGTTTTAAAGTCTATTTTGTCTAGTATAAGTATTGTTATTTACGTTTTTTTTTAAATTTCTATTTCCATGAAATAACTTTTTCCATCCCTTTACTTTCAGTTTGTGTGTGTCTTTCTATCTGAATTAGGTCTCTTGTAGGCAGCATATGTAAGGGTCTTGTTTTCTTATCCATTCAGCCACCCGATGCCTTTTTTACTTTGTTTTTTCTTTCCATTTTAAAATTATTTTTATTTTTCAGTTACAGTTGGCATAATTATATTAGTTTCAGGTGTACACCCCAGTGATTAGACATTACATAACTTACTAAAGTGATCGTCCCAATAAGTCTCTCACTTATCTGACACCATACACAATTATTAGAATATTGACAATATTCCCTGTGCTGTACTTTACATCTGTATGATTATTCAGTAACAACCAATTTGTATCTTTTTATTCCTTCATCTTTTTCATCTTTCCCCCAACCCTATTCCCACTTAACACCTGTCAAAGTATTCTATGTATCTATGAGTTTGTTTCTGTTCTGCTTGTTCGTTCATTTTGTTTTTTTTCCTCACCCGAGGATATTTTTCCATTTTTTGTACAGATAGAGTGGGAGGGAGAGAGAGGAAGGGAGAGAGAGAGAGAAACATCGATGTGAAGGGACACATCGAGTGGCTGCCACCCGCACGACCAACCAGGGCCGGGGACAAACTGCAACCGAAGTACGTGCCCTTAGCGGGAACCGAACCCGGGTCTCTCTGGACTGCAGGCCGACGCTCTAACCTCTGAGCCAAACTGGCCAGGGCGTAGATTCAATTGTTGATAGATATGTATTTATTGCCATTTTATTGTTCATATTTAAAATTTTTCTCCTTATTCTTCTCATTCTCCTCCTCCTCCTCCTCCTCCTCCTCCCCCCCCCTCCTCCTCCTCCTCCTCCTCCTTTTTTTCCTTCTCCTTCAAGAAGACCCTTCAAAATATCATATAGTACTTGTTTGGTGGCGATGAACTCCTTTAGCTTTTTCTTGTCTGGGAAATTATATGTTCATCGATTCTAAATGATAGCTTTGCAGGATAGAGTAATCTTGGTTGTAGGTCGTTGCTTTTCATCACTTTAAACATTTCTTTCCATTTCCTTCTGGCCTGAAAAGTTTCTATTGAGAAATCAGCTGACAGTCTTTATGGGAGCTCCCTTGTAGGTAACTAACTGCTTTTCTCTTGTTGCTTTTAAGATTCTGTCTTTGTCCTTAATCTATGGCATTTTGATGATGATGTGTCTTGGTGTGGGCCTCTCAGGGTTCATCTTGTTTAAGACTCTCTGTGTCACCTGGCCAGTTTGGCTCAGTGGTTGGAGCATCAGCCTGTGGTCCAGAGAGACTCGAGTTTGGTTCCCACTAAGGGCACATACCTCGGTTGCAGTTTGTCCCCAGCCCTGGTTGGGTCATGCGGGTGGCAACCACTTGATGTGTCCCTTTCATGTTGATATCTCTCTCTCTCTCTCTCTCTCTCTCTCTCTCTCTCTCTCTCCCTCCCTCCCTCCCTCCCACTCTATCTGAACAAAATATGGAAAAATGTCCTTGAGTGAAGATTAAAAAAACAGACTCTCTGTGTTTCTTGGGCTTTTATGTCTATTTCCTCCACCAGGTTAGGAATGTTTTCCATCATTATTTCTTCAAATTGGTTTTCAATTCCTTGCTCACTCTCTTCTCCTTCTGGTACCCCTATGCTGCAAATATTGGTACATTTGATGTTGTACTGGAGGCTTCTCAAACTATCTATTTTGTGGATTCTTTTTTCTTTTTGCTGTTCTGTTTGGGTTTTCTGCTACCTTATCTTCCAAATTTCTTATTAGATCCTCTGCTTTATTATATTTACTATTGATTTCCTCTAATGTATTTTTGTATTACATTTATCGTATCCTTCATTTCTGACTGTTTTTTTTTTTAATGATTCCTCTTTGTTTTATGTTTCCTTTATCTTTGTTGAAGTCCTCACTGAGATCATTGAGCATCCTTATAACCAGTATTTTGAATTCTGTATCTGGTAGATTGCTTGTCTCCATTTTGTTTAGTTCTTTTTTTGGAGTTTTGTCCTGTTCTTTCATTTGGGACATGTTATGTTGTCTCCTTTTGGCAGCCTCCCTGTGTTTGTTTCTATGTATTAGGTAGAGCTGCTATGTCTCCCAGTGTTGGTAAAGTGGTTTCATGCAACAAGTGTCCTGAGGGGCCCAGTGGTGTAGTGTCCCTGCTCACCTGTGTTGCATGCTCCAGGTGTGTCCCTTGTGTGGATTGTGTATGTCCTCCTATTGAGTCTTGGTTGCTGTTGGCATGTCAGTGAGGGATTGACTCTCAGGCTGGTTGATTGTGAGATGTGACTGTGACTATAGTGAAGGAGCTGTTGTGCAGAGACTGACTCTATGGGGCAGGATCCCATTAGCGAGGCTCTGCTGCCTGCGGAACCTGTCCTTTGGGTGTGTCATTTGTGGAGGTGGTTGTGTGGTGCTCTTGTGTGGTCTGAGACTGGCCACCTGGAGTATTGGTTCTGGGGCCTCTGAGGAGGGGCTCTGGTGCAGGCCAAAGTCAGCTGCTGCCTGTGCCCTGCCTGGGCCACTTGATATGAGCTATAACATGATCTGTAGAAGGTTGCACTTGTGCTGGGCTTGGAGATGCCTGAGAGGAACTGAGCTGCAACCTGAGGCCAGTTGTCTCTAGTGCCAGGCTTGGGGCTGCTTAGCAAAAGGTAGGGAGCACACCGAAGCCAGATGCTGCATGTTTGCGGTTTGTGAACCTTTGGGAGATTTTAGTCAAGTCTGAAGCATGAGCCAATGCAGGCCATTTGTATGGAAAAACCACTGGAAGTGGTGTGGGCGCGCCTGCAAGTTGGGTGGTGCAGGGTCTCAGGGAATCACCAGGGCAGGGTGAAAGGGTTAGCTAGGTTGGTGGACACTCAGATATGGCGCCCACGTGCAGGTCGGGTGCAGGGAGGACTCAGCAAAGGAAACAGTGGCTTCTGCCAGAACTTCCGTCTTGAAGGAAACTGCCCCTCCAGGCCTTGCCCTGAAGCCAGACAATTTAATTCCTCCCATTTGTCCCTGGTACCTTTGGCGCTGCTCTCTGTGGCTTCTTCTGCGTATCTTTAGTTCTAGGACCCTTGTTCAGCTAGACCTCAGGCAGTTCTCAGTGGTGGTTGTTCTGTAGTTTGGCTGTAATTTTGAGGTGGTCGTGGGAAGGAGTAAGCACAGTATTTACCTACTCCACCCTCTTGACCGGAACCATCATTACTTCAGTATATGTAGCCCCTGCACCTAGAACGTTTCCTGGCACATAATAGGCAATCAATAAAACTGTCTTGTGCCCTGGCTGGTTTGGCTCAGCGGTTAGAGTGTCAGCCCGCGGACCAGGGAGTCCTGGGTTCAGTTCCCACTAATGGCCTGTACCTCAGTTGCAGTTTGTCTCCCGCCCCAGTTGGGTTGTGCGGGTGGCAACAATTCAATGTGTCTCTCTCACATCAATGTTTCTCTCTCTCTCTCCCTCTCTGTCCCCCTCCCACTCTATCTGAAGATGAATGCAAAAATGTCCTTGGGTGAGAATAAAAAAAAATGTCTTGAATGAAATAATTATTTTCAAAGAGAAGCAGCATACGCAGAGGATAAGAGTATATGTTCTAGAATTGGACTACCTAGATTCAAATCCCAGCCCCACCACTTGCTAGTTATAAGATGTTGGACAAATTATTTACTCTCTCCATGCCTCAGATTTCTCGTCTGTCAAAGTGAAGATGATACTAGCATCTCCTCTAGGGTTACTATGAACTTTAAAGAACACACATATAAAGATAACGAATGAAACAGTTGGGTGACCACTATGCCAAATGTTGGCTTGTCCTATCTCTCAGAAACAGTAACATTGAAGTCTTCTGACTTTTTAGTGCATATTCTATTGTATGTCACATATTCACAATAGAATACGCACTAAAAACAAATGTTAATAAAAACAAAATGAATGAAATGAAGAAAAACTTTAAAAACTATTAAAATTCAAGATTCTAGCAAAAAATTTTTTCTAGGTATAGACAGACAAGCTATTTCTAAAATGTATATGAAATGGCAAAGGATGTATGTATGTATGTATGTATGTATGTATTTACTTTTTATCCTCACCAGAGGACATTTTTGCACTTATCTTCAAATAAAGTGAAAGGGAGGGAGGGAGGAAGAGAGGGAGAGAAATATCGATGTGAGAGAGACACATTGACTGGTTGCCACCCACACGACCCCACCCAGGGCCAGGGACAAACCACAACTGAGGTACGTGCCCTTAGTAGGAACCCAAGCTGGGTCTCTCTGATCCACGGGCGGACGCTCTAACCGCTGAGCAAAACCACCTAGAGTGAAATGGCAAAGGATTTAGAATAGCTAAAACAATTTTGAAAAAGAAGAATAAGTGAGAAGGATCACTCTATCTCATGTTACAGCTTACAATATAGCTACAGACTCGCAATGAGTCTGGAGTAATCAAGGCGGCATGAGTGATAGACACACTGTTCAATGGAACAGCTCAGAACCCAGGAATTAACTCTTACGGATAGGCCTGACCAATTTAAAAAAATATATTTTTCTTGTCCTGGACGGTTTTGTTCAGCGGTTAGAGCGTCAGCCTGCAGTCCAGAGAGAACTGGGTTCGGTTCCCACTAAGGGCATGTACCTCGGTTGCAGTTTGTCCTCAACCCTGGATGGGTCGTGCAGGTGGCTACCACTCAATGTGTCCCTTTCACGTCGATGTTTCTCTCTCTCTCTCTTCCTCTCTCTCCCTCCCACTCTATCTGAACAAAAAATGTAAAAATGTCTTCAGGTGAGGATAAAAAAATTTTTTTATTTATTTTCTTTTATTTTGAGAGAGAGAGGAAAAGAGAGAGAGAAACAACGATGTGAGAGAGACTCATCAACTGGCCGCCACCCACATAACCCCAACCGGGGCTGGGGACAAACTGCGACCAAGGTACATGCTCTTAGCAGGAACCAAACCCATGTCTCTCTGGTCTGTGGGCCGACGCTCCAACTGCTGAGCCAAACCGGTCAGGGCTCTTTATTGATTTTTAGAGAGAGAGGAAGGGAGAGGGAGAGAGAGATAGGAACATTGATGAGAGAGAACATCTATTGGCTGCCTTCTGCATGCTCCTTACTGGGGATCAGACCCACAACCTGGGCATGTGCCTTGACCGGGAATCGAACCCGCGCCTCTTGGTGCATGGGTCAACGCTCAACCACTGAGCCACACTGTCTGGGCAGCCCGACTAATTTTTGACAAAGGGACAAAAGCAATTCCATAGAGGAAGCATAGTATTTTCAATAAATGGGGCGAGAGAAGTTGGACACTTGTAAGCAAACAAAAGGAAAAAAAAGGAAACTTGACCTAAATCTCTCATCTTACATAAAACTTAATTCAAAATCAATTATTTACATGTAAAATGTGAAGTCAATCACTGAATGACTCCATTTATGTGACATTCTCAAAATGACAAACTGTAGAGATGCAGAAGTGATTAGTGGTTTTTAGGCGTGTAAGTCTGTGTCTGTGTGTTCTCACAAGTGTAAAGGGTTGGCACAAGGGGGTTCTGTGTGGTAGATCAGTTCTCTTTCTTGTCATATTCTACAAATCCACACCTGGCTTAAAATTGCACAGAACTGCACACATATGAATTAACACCTAAAAAGGGAAGCAAAAAAATGGGAACAAGACAGGGATGCCCACTTTCACCTCTCTTATTTAACATAGTACTGGAAATCTTAGCCACAGCAATAAGACATGAAGAAAAAATAAAAGGGACCTAAATTGGAAAGGAGGAAGTGAAACTATCATTATTTGCAGATGACATGTTATTGTGCATAGAAAACCCTAAGGACTCCATCAAAAATCTACTAGATTTAATAAATGAATTTGACAAAATAGCAGAATGCAAAATTAATGTCAAGAAATCAATGGCATTATTATACACCTATAATGAACTCACAGGAAGAGAAACTAAAAAAAAAAATCCCATTTACCATCACAGTAAAAAAATTAAGATACCTAGGAATAAACTTAACCAAAGAAGTAAAGGACCTCTTCACAGAAAACTACAGGACATTGAAAAAAGAAACAGAGGAAGATATAAAAAAGTGAAAGCATATACCTTGTTCATGGATTGGAGGAATTAACATCATTAAAATGTCCATACTACTCAAAGCAATCTATAGAGATTCAATGCAATCCCCATCAAAATACCAACAACATATTTCACAGAACTAAAAGTTCCAAAAGTTTATATGGAACCAAAAAAGACCCCAAATAGCCACAGCAATCTTAAAAAAGAATAACAAAGTGGGAGGGATCACAATACCAGATATCAGGTTATACTACAAAGCCACTGTAATCAAAACAGCCTGGTACTGACATGAGAACAGGCATGTAGATCAATGGAACAGAATAGAGAACCCAGAATTGACCCAAGACAATATGTTCAATTAATATTTGACATAGGTGGCAAGAGCATACAGTGGAGTGAAGACAGCATCTTCAATAGATGATGTTGGAAAAATTGGACAGCTATATGCAAATAAATGAAGCTCGACAACCAACTTACACCATACACAAGAATAGACTAAAAATGGATAAAATGCTTAAATGTGACTTGTGAATCCATTAAAATCCTAGAAGAAAATGTAGGCAAGAAATTTCAGACATCACACGCAGCAGAATTTTCACTGATATATCACCTAAGGTAAGAGAAACAAAGGAAAAAGTGAACACATGGGACTACATCAAACTAAAAAGCTTCTGCACAGCAAAAGAAACAACCATCAGCCCTGGCCAGTTTTGCTCAGCGGTTAGAGCGTCAGCCTGCAGTCCAGAGAGACCTGGGTTCGGTTCCTGCTAAGGGCATATACCTCGGTTGCAATTTGTCCCCGGCCCTGGTTGGGTCATGCAGGTGGCAACCACTCGATGTGTCCCTTTCATGTCGATGTTTTTTTCTCTCTCTCTCTCTCCCTCCCACTCTATCTGAACAACAACAACAACAAAAGAAACAACCATCAAAATGGAAAGGGAACCCACTATATGGGAGAGCATAATTGCCAACGACACATCAGATAAGGGGTTAATTTTCAAAATATATAGAGTACCCATACAACACAACAAAAGGAAGACGAACCGAATAAAAAAATGGGCAGAGGACCTAAAGAGACACCTCTCCAAACAGGACATACAAATGACCAAGAGACATGAAAAAATGCTCAACATCACTAATCATCAGAGAATTGCAAATTAAAACAACAATGAGGTATCACCTCACACCTGCCAGAATGGCCGCCATCAGCAAATCATCAAACAAGTGTTGGCGAGGGTGTGGAGAAAAGGGGACTCTAGTGCACTGCTGGTGGGAATGCAGACTGCTGTAGCCGCTGTGGAAAACACTATGGTGTTAGCTCACAAAGTTAAACATTAAACTGCTATTTGACCCAGTGATCCCACTTCTAGGAATATACCCTCAGAAGCCTGAAACACCCATCAGGAAGAATATATGCACCACCCCCATGTTCATAGCAGCACTATTTACAATAGCTATGATCGGAAACAACCCAAGTGTCCATCAGTAGATGAATGGATAAAAAAGCTGTGGTATATATACACAATGAAACACTATGCAGGCGTAAGAAAGAAAGATTTCTCATCTTTTGAGACAATGTGGAGGGACCTGGAGAGTATTATGCTAAGCGAAACAAGCCAGTCAGAGAAAGACAAATATCACGTGATCTCACTCATTTGTGGAACATAATGAACAAAACAAACTGTTGAACAAAATAGACCAAGAGACTATTTTGTTGAACAAAACAGACCAAGAGACTGTAGAAGTAGGGTACAGACTGACAAACCTCAGAAGAGGGAGTGGGGAGGGGGAGGGGGAGGGGAGAGATAAACCACAGAACTTATATGCATGTTTGTGTAACCAGGGATGTAGACAACAATGCTGGGTGGTGGGGTGGTGGTGGGGTGATCGGGAGGAGGGTGTCAATGGGGGAAAAAGGAGAACCATCTGTAACAAAAATAAATAAAAAAAATTTTTTTAAAAAGAGGGGCAAAAACAGAATAAGATCTGTAGTCTGGTTAAAAACACACTATTTCAGTGTAAATTTGTTGTTACCATATAGGGGAAGCTGGGTGAAGGATAAACAGGATTCTACGTCCTCTTGTTTCAGCTTTCCGTGAATAAATTATACAACATAATTATTTTCAATATTTCCGAAATTTAAAGTTTTTAAAATGTAAAGCATTTCTTACAGCATGTGATACAAAGTAAGTGCTTAGTAAACATGAACCATTATTCCCTTTTTAATTATTGTCATCGTGATTATTTCAAAAGGAAAATTACTCATCCACACTCTTTGCCTGGCATAGAATAAGCAATCAATAAATATCTGTGGCCCTGGCCAGTTTGGCTCAGCGGTTAGAGCGTCGGCCTGCGGTCCGGAGAGACCCGGGTTCGGTTCCCGCTAAGGGCACGTACCTCGGTTGCAGTTTGTCCCCGGCCCTGGTTGGTCGTGCGGGTGGCAGCCACTCGATGTGTCCCTTCATGTCGATGTTTCTCTCTCTCCTTCCTCTCTCTCCCTCCCACTCTATCTGTACAAAAAATGGAAAAATATCCTCGGGTGAGGATAAAAAAATAAATAAATAAATAAATAAATAAATAAATAAATAAATAAATATCTGCGGACGAATGAATGAGTGAATTACAGGTATGGGGACAAGACGGAAGGGTGATGGGTTTGAAAATCAGATCACATAGAAAGCAGCCGTCATGGAGCTTCCATTCTGACGGAGGAGACAAACATGAAACACCAAACACAAGGCCTCATGGGACTGGCGGCTTTGAGCTGAGACTCTGGAGAAGAGAAAGGGAGAACATAGGGGAGATGAGACGATAAAGGGATGTTGAGGAGGGTCCCGAAAGCATGTAGAGAGTTTGGTCCCTTATTCTACGGCAGCGGAGTGCTGTTAAAGAGTTTGTGTAGGATAACCGCAGGGCAGTGCGAAGCGTGCCTCACCCCAGGAACGGTGTAGGCCAAGTGAAAATATATGGTCCACGCCCGGCCAGTGTGGCTCAGTGGTTCAGCATCAACACACGCACCAAGAGGTCGCTGGTTCGATTCCTGATCAGGACACATGCCCAGGTTGTGGGTCCGATCCCCGGTGGGGGGCCTGCAGGAGGCGGCCAATCGATGTTCTCTCTCATTGATGTTTCTATCACTCTCTCTAAAAAAAAAAGAAAGAAGGTATATGGTGCCCTGTGAGAAGACTACAGTTTAATTCTGAGTTGATAAGGGTGTGTTTATAGGAACATGTCAGCAGTAACACGGCTATGACCAACTTTTCTCTGATCTGGATAGACTTTTTAGAGGAGATGAATTCTGACCTAATATAAAAGGGAAATAAAAAAGATAAAGAAGGGTATTCCAGGCATCTTCATTTAAAATTTTTATTTATTACCCTGGCCAGTTTGTCTCAGCGGTTGGACCGCCGGCCCACAGACCAGATAGTCCAGGGTTTGGGCCCCGCTAAGGGCACATACCTCAGTTGCAGTTTGTCCCTGGTCCCAGTTGGGGTTGGGTGGATGGTGGCCACTCGATGTGTCTCTCTCTCTCTTCTTCCTTTTCTCCCTCCCGCTCTATCTAAAGATAAATACAAAATATGTCCTCAGGTGAGGATTAAAAAAATAAAATAAAATAAAAATTTTATTTATTTATTTAGGCTTAAAAAAATTTAGGTAACATTGATTAATAACATCATATGAATTTCTGGTATATAACATTATAATTTGGTATCTGCATACTCTAATACAAGCTTGCCACCCAAAGTCTAGTGTCCTTCTCATACCACATATTTGACCCATTTTGCCATCCCCTCCTCTCTTCCCCCTGGAACCCCATTCTGAGGTTTGTATCTATGAGTCTGTTTTTGCTTTGTTTTGTTAGTTAATTTGTTACTTTTTGTTTTATATTCCACATATGAGTGAAATCGTATGGTTTTTGTCCTTTTCTGTCTGACTTATTTCACTTAGCGTAATATCCTCAAGATCCATCCATGTTGTTGTTACAAATGACAGACTTCCCGGTTGCAGTGTGTCCCCGGCCCTGGTTGGGTTGTGCAGGTGGCAACCACTCGATGTGTCTCTCTCACATTGATGTTTCTCTCTCTCTCTCTTCCTCGCTCTCCCTCCTACTCTATCTGAACAAAAAAATGGAAAAAATGTCCTCAGGTGAGGGTAAAAAAAAAAGACAGTTTTCCCTTTGTATGGCCGAGTCGTATTCCACCATGTGTGTGTGTGTGTGTGTGTGTGTGTGTGTGTGTGTGTGTATGTAGCACGTCTTCTTCATTTTTTTTTTATCCTCACCTGAGGACATTTTTGCATTTATCTTCAGATAGAGCTGGAGGGAGAGAGGGAGGAAGAGAGGGAGAGAAACATAGACATGAGAGAGACACATGGAGTGGTTGCCACCCACACGACCCCAATCGTGGCCGGGGACAAATTGCAACTGAGGTACGTGCCCTTAGCGGGAACCGAACCCGGGTCTCTCTGGACCGCAGGCCGACGCTCTAACCGCTGAGCCAAACCGGCCAGGGCATGTACCACACCTTCTTTAGACATTCATCTACCAATGGACACTTAGGTTGTTTTCATATCTTGGCTATTATAATTAACACTGCAATGAACATAAGGGTGCATGTATCCTTTTGAATTAGTATTTTGGGTTTCTTTGGGCATATTCCCAGGAGTGGAATCGCTGGGTCATAAGGCAGTTCTACTTTTAATTTTTGAGCTCACTCCATACTGCTTTCCACGGTGGCTGCACCGGTCTGCATTCCCACGAGCGTGCCCTTTTCTCCACGTCCTCACCAACACTTGTTTGCTGGTTGATAATACCCGTTCTGACAGGTGTGAGGTGCTAGCTCATTGTGGTTTTGATTTGCATTTTCCTAATAGTTAGTGATGTCGAGCATCTTTTCACACAGGCTTCTGTGTTTTGAATTCTATCTATTTTCTAGAATTTCAAGACTGGGGCAGATGAAGTCACTGTGTAGGCCCTTTCCTTCGGAGAAAGTTCTTAACTTCTCCAGAGAAATACATAGCTTTCGGGGGGGGGGGGGGTGGTGGAATAAAAAGTATTAAATCTAAAGACAAGTGATTTCTATAAAGCTCATTTAAAAAAAGCTGCAACTGGCTCACTGAAGTATGTTGTAATTTGGGGATGTGCACCTGATTTCTTCACCCGGTCTACTTCCTGTTTCTAAGGTTCTTTGGTCACCGTGGCAACATAAACACACACCACCCGCTTCCTCTGGTCGGACTGTTGAATCCACCCTCAGCCCTGCCTCTGGTTTCTCAGAGCCATTCAGGTAGCCGTCGTCTCTTTCTCTGACCGACCCACTCCTCCAACAACTCTCAATCTCCCTCGCCTGCTGTGGTTGCACATGTGAATGTGTGGGTGGCTGTGGGTATCTGCCCCCCAAACTTATACGTTCTGTGTGCAAACTATCCTCCCCCCAGTGGAAGAGACTCCCTTTTTTTATGGAGCTATAGTGATCGAAAATTGGAATTTTCATGTTGGGTATGACATACTGTGTCCTATTAAGTAGCTGTATAAGGAAATAGTCACGAATTTTTTTTTTTTTTTAATCCTCACCCGAGGACATTTTTCCATTTTTTTGTTCAGGTAGAGTGGGAGGCAGAGAGAGGAACAGAGAGAGAGAGAGAGACATCGATGTGAAAGGGACATATCGAGTGGCTGCCACCCGCACAACCGACCAGGTCCGGGGACAAACTGCAACCGAGGTACGTGCCCCTAGCGGGAACCGAACCCGGGTCTCTCAGGACCGCAGGCCGACGCTCTAACCGCTGAGCCAAACTGGCCAGGGCACGAATTTTTACAAGTAGGAATATAAACAGCACGGAGCATCAAGGACGTCAGGAGGTGTGTACAGGTTGGTACGACATAGTGATCCAAAACAAAAAATGACCTAGGTACAACGAAGAATTAATTTACCTTGCAGCCGAAATACCAAGTAAATGAATTGGGGGAGAAAATGAAGGCGGGAACGTGTATGAATGAACTATGTATCAACTATTCTTTCTCTTTCCTTCTCCTTTTCATTCTCTCCTTCTTCCTAGGGCACACTCAACTTGGAAGGAGATCTGATCACGCACCCCCCCTGAAGTACAGTGACATTCCTCTAGGGTGTGGTACACATGGGCTGGGAGGAGATCTGACACGCTGAGCAGAGGCTGCTGGAATGTCCTGACACAGCAGGTGGAGCCTCTGTCAGAGCAGTGTGCGAGACGGGAAGACGGGTGACACACTTCACTTCTGTGATAAGTGCGGTCAGCGTGAACCCCCAATCGCGAGGCACCTCCTTGTGCTTTGGCTGCGGGGAGAGAGTTCCACCGACTCACGCCCTACGGACGAGGAAACGGCAAGAGAGGACTCAGGAGGCAGCGCAGACCCACAGCAGAGGTGTGTTTACACCCTGTGCGTG
The DNA here is from genome assembly GCF_014108415.1 of Molossus molossus. NCBI lineage: Eukaryota > Metazoa > Chordata > Mammalia > Chiroptera > Molossidae > Molossus > Molossus molossus. Next base: position 12,096,479 of record NW_023425348.1, on the reverse strand, counting down.
GGCTGAGTGCGTATATTTTTAGGGCAGCAGGTTCTGGCCAAGCAAGCTGAGCATGAAAACATGAGTGTTGTCCTGCCTCTGCAGACCCGCCCAATTCACTGCTCTTTGGGAGGGGGTCTGAAACCTAATTACTATGTAAAGTGTATCGTATAAGTGACTACTGTAGTTCCCGTTACACGGTGAATTGTAATACATCAATGCCATCCTCCCCATTAGGTCCACTTTCTACTAGGACACAGCGCCTGTTAAATCAGTCCGGGGGCCTTGAGAAAAGTCATTCTGGTTAACAAGGTAAACACATAGGCAAGCACCAATTTTTTGTTTGTTTGTTTTGTGTTTTAATCCTCATCCGAGGACATTTTTTTCCATTTTTTTGTACAGACAGAGTGGGAGGGAGAGAGAGGAAGAGAGAGAGAGGGAAACATCGATGTGAAAGGGACACATCGAGTGGCTGCCACCCGCACGACCAACCAGGGCCGGGGACAAACTGCAACCAAGGTACATGCCCTTAGCAGGAACCGAACCCGGGCCTCTCAGGACCGCAGGCGGACGCTCTAACCGCTGAGCCAAACCGGCCAGGGCTAATGTTTTTTTTTAATAAATTTTTTTCTTTATTGATTTTTAGAGGGAGAAGAAGAGAGAGTTAGAAACATTGATTGGCCGCCTCCTGCGTGCCCCCCTCTGGGGATCGAGCCCACAGCCGGGGCATGTGCCTTGACTGGGAATCGAACCACTGACCTCTTGATGCAGGGCCACACTTGGCCAGGCGAGCACTAATTTTTTAATGTATATAAATGTTTTTCTACATGGATAACAGTGGAGTATATCCGGTTTAAAACACTATTTGTACATATACCAGCTGTCTCAGAACGCTGTACTTCCAAAGTTTTTACGTAGGACTTTCATAGTTTTCTTCTGTCACTTTCCCTGTTATTGGCTCCCAGTTCTCCTTGCTCTTAGGGTAGAGCTTACTTAGAGATCCTCTTCTTCTTTTTTTTTTTTTATCCTCACCCGAGGACATTTTTCCATTTTTTGTTCAGATAGAGCGGGAGGGAGAGAGAGGAAGAGAGAGAGAGAGAGAAACATCGACGTGAAAGGGACACATCGAGTGGCTGCCACCCACATGACCAACCAGGGCCGAGGACAAACTGCAACCGAGGTACGTGCCCTTAGCGGGAACCGAACCCGGGTCTCCTTGTACTGCAGGGCGACGCTCCAACCGCTGAGCCAAACCGGCCAGGGCGAGATCCTCTTCCTCTTGAACACACTTTCTAATGTGCTTTGGGCAGAAAACAATTGTATTTACATTTGCATCACTCTTCAATTATAAAGTGCTCACCTGACCTTTCCGGTCAACATCACTGTCCGCCAGCCATGGCCCTAGGGCCTGGTCTGGCCGGAGTGTTTCGTGTCTCTCACCAGTGCAGGGCACATGACCCCAGCTGGTCCCATCAGAATCTGCCGGTGTGATTAGATGAGACTCTAATGCTGAAGCGTATTCTGATGCTATAAAAAAACCAGGCAAACCTGGAGTTGCCCAAATCCATCTTACTGCCACATAAAAAGTGTCTAACACACAGGAAAACAGTTGAGAGATGGAGAGAGACCTGACACCATCATTTAAATATCTGAATCCTGGACTTTTCCGCTTGCTGGAGCGTCTGCACCACAACATCAAGTGTGTGTTTATATTCTGTTGTGTCTAAACTAGCTTGAGTTGGGTTTCTGTCCTTTGTAACCAAAAGAGTGTTGACAAATGCAAACTTTACATCAATACTTTGAGATAACAGGAATATTATCATTGGTTTTACTAATGATAATATTAGTAACTCATGACCTACTCCATAAATAAATACACTTTATTATAATAGAGAAAGGCCTTCCAACCTAGATGGCATTGCTTTTCAAAGAACCAAACGTGTTTACGTTGCATATACAGCAAGAGAAAGTGTGCTCTAAGGACTCACAGGTAAGATATCATGGGACCTAAACAGTCAAGGCTTTGTGAGCACTGAGGGAACAGATCTGCTGGCCAGACTCCGTCCTCTGCACCCCATACAGCAAGCCAGGAACTTCCAACAGTCAACCACAGATTCCAGCCACTTGGGGCCCAGAACCGCCTGATGTCGTCTAAAACCAAGACATCGAAATGAGCTTTCAACAGTTTCAAATAGAATATTTTCACAATAAGTAAAGGTCTTCCGTCCTTCCTCCCCTTCTCCCTTCCTTCTCCTCCTTCCTTCCTTCTCCTCCTTCCTTCCTCCCCACCTTCCTACCTCCCCTCCTTCCTTTCTTTTTTCTAATGTTGAAAGACTCTAGACAAAAAATAGTAGTCTCTTGTTCCCTTCACCCCACTTTTCTTACTCAATTTCTATTATTTTAACTGATTTTTTTGTATTTTCCAGCATATTCGAATAACATAGTTATACTGCTACTTTCTGATTTTTCTGTTTTAGATAGTATCTACTAGCTTTCACAGTATAGAAGATGAAGAATTATCCCTCTTTCAAACCCACCACCACCACCATCATCCTTACCACCACCATTATCACACCTACCACCACCACCACCACCACCACCATCATCCTTACCACCACCATCACACCTACCACCACCACCACTACCGTCATCCTCACCACCACCATTATCACACCTACCACCACCACCACGACCATTACCATCATCATCACTACCACCACCACCACCACCACCACCATCACACCTACCACCACGACCATTACCATCATCATCACTACCACCACCACGACCACTACCACCATCATCACTACCACCACCATCACACCTATCATCACCACCACCACCACTACCATCACCCTTACTACCACCACCACCATCACAACCACAACCACTACCATCATCATCACTACCACCACCACCACCACGACCATTACCATCATCATCACTACCACCACCACCACCACTACCATCATCACCACCACCACCATTACACCTATCATCACCACCACCACCACTACCATCACCCTCACTACCACCACCACCATCACAACCACAACCACTACCATCATCATCACTACCACCACCACCACCACGACCATTACCATCATCATCACTACCACCACCACCACCACTACCATCATCACCACCACCACCATTACACCTATCATCACCACCACCACCACTACCATCACCCTCACTACCACCATCACCATCACAACCACAACCACTACCATCACCACCATCATCATCACTACCACCACCACCACCATCACTACCACCACCATGACCACTACCATCATCGCCATCATCATCACTACCACCACCATCACACCTACCATCACCTCCCATCCCCCCCATCACCATTACCATCTTCACACCACCATCACTTGTTTATTGTCCCATCCCCTATTCCCTAATATAATTATATCATAATGTGGTTACTTAGTCTCATTAAGTCATTAAGACTATGTAATTGCCATTCACAAGTGAGTCATATAGTGTACTATTTTTACTTTTCCTTTCTTGTAAAACTTTTGCTCACTGGAAATTAATAATTTTTTTTTTTTGTTCGTCTAAATGCTTAGTTTTCTATGTCCTTATTAATTTCAGCCAGAAACTGCCTCCCAACTATGAAATCCTCACTTAGTACATTAAGCGCTTTGGGTGTTGTATTGCTTTCATTTGGAAACATCTCTCCAGGAATGTGACCCACTCCAATCTATACTGGTCGCTATGACCCCGGTACACAGCTGTCTTCTTAGGATCAACTTTCATCATCATCCTGAGATTCCCTTTACCTTCCTCTGTGTTGCTTCTTCTCATCCCATTTTTCTCCCTGGTTTAATTCTTCATTTAGGTGAAGTAGATCCCGCAGTAGCTTCCTGAATAAAGCATAGGTGGGAACTACATTTTTGCAGACCTCACATGCTTGAAAAAAAATTTTTTTGCTCTCATATTTCACCTATGGTTTGGCTATATCTGGGATTCTACGTTGTAAATAATTTTTCCTCAAAATATTAAAGATGTTCCTTCATTGCTTTCTAGCTTCCGATGTGGCTGCTAATAGGTCTGAAGTCATGTGGACTCATAAGCCTTTTTATGTGGCCTATTTTTTTTTTTTTTTTTTATCCTCACCCGAGGATAGATATTTTTCCATTTTTTGTACAGATAGAATGGGAGGGAGAGAGAGGAAGAGAGAGAGAGAGAGAGAAACATCGATGTGAAGGGACACATCGAGTGGCTGCCACCCGCACAACCAACCAGGGCCGGGGACAAACTGCAACCGAAGTACGTGCCCTTAGCGGGAACCGAACCCGGGTCTCTCCGGACCGCAGGCCGACACTCTAACCGCTGAGCCAAACTGGCCAGGGCTTATGTGGCCTATTTTTGATGGGTTTTGTTTTTTCCTTTCTGGGAACCCTTCTTGTCTTTATCCCTGGTTGTCGAACATACCTCGATGACGTGCCTTGTTGCGAGTCTGTTCTGATTCCCTGTGCTGTTACTGGACGGGACATTTCCACCTGGAAACTCATGTCCCTCAGTTCTAGGGGATGTTGGCTAATCACTGGGTGGTTACCTCCCCACTGCTTCCTCTGTTTTCTGTCTCTCGAGCAGCTCTGGTTTAGATGTTGGATTTCCTGGTTTAATCTAATTATCTCTCCTCTATTTTCTACTTTGGCTTTTTCTCCGTAAGATTTCCTTAATTTTATCTTGTGAACTTTCTGTTGAATATTTACTTTTTTCCCTGCTACCGTATTTTTAATTTTCGAGAGTTCTGTCTTGTCGATGAATGTTTCTTTTTTTACATTTTGTTTAATCCTCACCCGAGGACATTTTTTCCATTTTTGTTTAGATAGAGTGGGAGGGAAAGAGAGGAAGAGAGAGAGAGAGAGAGAAACATCGACGTGAAAGGGACACGTTAAGTGGCTGCCTCCTGCACAACCTCAACTGGTGCCGGGGACAAACTGCAACCGAAGTACGCGTCCTTAGTGGGAACTGAACCTGGGTCTCTCTGGACCACGGGCCGATGCTTTAAGCGCTGAGCCAAACTGGCCAAGGCGAATGTTTCTTTTTATGGTGCACTATTCTTGTTTTATTAATTTGATAGCTTCTTATTTCTCTTAGTATATTAGTGATAGATTTTTTTTTTATCCTTACCCGAGGACATTTTTGCATTTATCTTCAGTTAGAGCAGAAGGGAGAGAGGGGGGAAGAGAGAGAGAGAAACATCAATGTGAGAGAGACACATCGACTGGTTGCCACCCACACGACCCCATCCTAGGCCAGGGACAAACTGCAAGCGAGGTACATGCCCTTAGACGGAACCGAACCTGGGACTCTGTGGTCCATGGGCAGACACTCTAACCACTGAGCCAAATTGGCCAGGGCTAATGATAGATTTTTAATTTAACTTTTTTTCTTATGAAAGAAGTTTAAATTTCCAAAAAAAGTTGCAGGAATAATTTTTTAAAAATCTTTCCTGAATCATTTGTTAGTAAATTGCCAACATGATTCCTGTCATCTCCAATGCTAGTGCATATTTCCTCCAACAGGAATATTCTTCTACCTAGCAACACCATCATTACAATCAACAAGTTCATATTGATACATGACTAATCCATAGACTCTGATAAAATTTCTAATCCACAGACTTCAATAAAATTTCTCCAATTGTCTCCATATGGTCCTTTGTAGCAGAAGGCATTGATCTAGAACCATGCATTGCGTTTATCCTTGTGCCTCGTGAGTCTCTTTCAACCTGGAACAATTCTTTGTTGATGCTTCTCTGACTTATATGACATTGACAAATTTTCCAGGCCAGTTATTATTATTATTATTTTTTATTGATTTTTAGAGAGAGAGGAAGGGAGAGGGAAAGAGAGATAGAAACAGCCATGAGAGAGACATCGATTGGCTGCTTCCTGCACGCCCCCCACTGGGGATCAGGCCCACAACCTGGGCATGTGCCCTGACCGGGAATCGAACTGGCGACCTCTTTTTTTTATCCTCACCCGAGGACATTTTTCCATTTTTTGTTCAGATAGAGTGGGAGGGAGAGAGAGAGAGAGAAACATTGACGTGAAGGGACACATCGAGTGGCTGCCACCCGCATGACCAACCAGGGCTGGGGACAAACTGCAACTGAGGTACGTGCCCTTAGCGGGAACCGAACCCGGGGTCTCTCTGGACCGCAGGCCGATGCTCTAACCGCTGAGCCAAACCGGCCAGGGCGAATGTTTCTTTTTATGGTGCACTATTCTTGTTTTATTAATTTGATAGGCCTGGCGACCTCTCGATACGTGGGCCGACGCTCAACCACTGAGCCACACCGGCCGGGCCAGGCCAGTTATGCTGTAGCCCATCTCTCAGTTTGAATGTCCTCATGATCAAGTTCAGGTCACGCGTGTTGGGACAGGAACAGTACAGGGGTGCTGTGTTCTCGCTGTGGTCTCCTGTCGGGTGGTCACTGACTTTACCGTGTCCCATTACTGAGAGCGTCAGCTTCGACCATCCGATTCAAGTGGTACCGATGGGTTTCTCCACTGTGAACTTTTCCTTTGTCCTCTGTCATCACTGAGAACTTTGTGGGGACTTCTCCGAGGATCCCGGTTTCTTCCCGCGGACACTGGCACTGAGAGACCAAGATGTGTGCGTGGGGTGTGCCTTGTGTGGGAGCATCGCCGTTTCCAAGCTCCCAGTGGGTGAAGCGAGGGGCTGTGTGCACATGTGTACCTCTCTCTACCCAACACCAGTCTCCCCTCTTTTTCCTGTTTACAAATCCCTTTTTTTTTTTTAATCCTCACCTGAGGACATTTTTGCATTTATCTTCAGATGATAGAGCAGGAGGGAGAGAGGGAGGAAGAGAGAGAGAGAGAAAGATCGACGTGAAAGGGACACATCGAGTGGCTGCCACCCACACGACCAACCAGGGCCGGGGACAAACTGCAACCGAGGTACATGCCCTTCGCGGGAACCGAACCCGGGACTCTGGACCACGGGCCGATGCTCTAACCGCTGAGCCAAACCGGCCAGGGCGTACAAATCCCTTCGTATTCAGTGGGAAACCTGGCCCTTATGACCCTCAATGTACATCCTTATTGGATCACCCCCTGCCTTGACTTACCCCACACCACACCTCCCTTCACTGGGCTCCGAACCCCACTTGCAGACACAGGCCTCTTCTGCCAAGTCATGTTCCTTGCACCCACAACCTGCTTGGGGCCAGGGCCACATAGGGTCCCCCACCCCACCCAGACGCATCTTCCCTCCCCTGGAGCGCCCAGCACCACACTGGCCGCAGGAAGGGCTGCTCACTCTCAGACCCCGACCTCCCTGCGTCCTCCGGACAGACACCTCCTCGCCCCGCTCGGGGCTCTGACACCACGCTTTGGGCTATTGCCATCCACCCCTCTGTGCTCAGCGGCCCCGTGGGCTCATCTGGGCACAAATTCCCTGCTAGGCTGCGCCTGCTGCCGCCCACCCTCTGACCCCACACCTGTGTGGATTCCTCATCACCCTGCTCCGGCTTCAACACTTCGCCCCTGGCTGCCGGAGTGACCCTCCTTACCCGGACCCCACAGAGGTCCTCACCCTGCTCGCACCCCCACCCCCACATACAGGCCTACCTTGCCCATACCCCGTACTGGCTTTGCAGCTAAATTACTCAAGAGGAAGGAAAGGGAGGAAGGAGGGCAGGAAGTAGGTTTTTACCTAGGCTGTTTTCTTTAAAGCCGTTTTTCTCTGTTTGTTTTGGCCTTTCCTTCATCTCAGAGAATTTCCTCAACTAATTAGTGGTTCTTGCTTATCTGCGTGTCTGTGGGCGGGTAGAGGGGGAGGTTTACTTACCACGGGGGTGCTTTACTGATCTGGCTGAGCTCCATTCCCCACGTTCTATTTCTTTTTCTAAAATATAAATAGGATGGCGACACTCCACTGCTCAAAACCCTTTCCCAGGGCTGTGGTTTTGACATTTGAATGTGAATGATTTCAGGTGGGTGTCTTTGCAGGCCCTACCACTCCCTCTTGTGTTCCATTCAATCAGGTCACCTGCCTTGCAGCTGCTGCGGCCTTGTTATATGTTCAAGGATGATGTTCACTGATGAGAGAGAGAGGGAGACATGGATGTGAGAGAGAGACATCCATCGGCTGCCCCCTCCACATGTGTCGAACCCACAACCTGTGGTGTGTGGGATGATGCTCCGACCCGCCGAGCCACCTGGCCAGGGCCACCTGCCTCGCCTCTGAAGGCACTTGAGCCTCTGCCCACCTGCTTTAATGCGTTTCCAGTTGCCACAGGGTAAACGACAAACTCGTGAACTGACCGGCAAGACGCTCAGCGATCTGGTCCTGCTCATCCTCCTCCGCCTCAGTTTTCCGCATAACTCGATTCTCCTTGACTTTAAAGTCGCCAGCCTCTGTCTTGCCTCGGGGCTTGTTGTGTGAGCCTCATTCCCCGCTCTCGTCCAGCAGGCTAATCGGACTCATCCTTCAGGTCTCAGTGTAGACAGTTTCCTAAGGAAGCTGTGCCAGCTAGGTGCCCTTCCTGCGGGCTCTCCTAGGGACTCGGTCTGCTTCCTCTGCAACACCACGTACCACACAGTATTTTAATGACCTGTTTCCTGCTTTATTGTTGTATGCCATACATCACTATTAGCCACAGAGGAGGTGCTCAAGAAACATTTCTGAATTAATAAATACATTTATTAAGTAGCTTAAAAAGGGGTCAGGTTCACCCTGGCCGGTTTGGCTCAGTGGTAGAGCGTCAACCCACAGACGAATGAGTCGCAGGTTCAATTCCAGCCAAGGGCATGTACCTCGGTTGCAGTTCATCACTGGCCCTGGTTGGGGTCGTGCGGGGGGCAACCAGTTGATGTGTCCCTCTCACGTCGATGTTTCTCTCTCTCTCCCTTTCTGTCCCTCTCTCTCCCTCCCACTCTATCTGAAGCTAAAGAGAAAAATATCCTTGGGTGAGGATTGAAAAAAGAAACGGGTCAGGCTCTGGGATAAGCTTTATAATACGGACATTATTTTCTTTTGTCCTCACAGTCATTCTGAACATAGGTGCTATTCTTATAAGACGCATTTCTATGTGATGAAATCAAGTCTTAGACATATAAAGCAACTTGCCCCAAATGATACAGTGCTGAAGCCACAGACCCGGGATGCAAATTCAGGTTTGTCTGACCCTGAAAGCGTCGCTCCTAACCACTTAGGTTAGTACTGCTTGAATCTAGCTCAGCAGACAACCTTCCTTCCTTCCTGGGCTGAGAACTAACCTGCTCTAGACACCTGCTCTCTCTAGTCCCCCGCAGGAAGACCACGCGTCCCCTCGCGTCCAGCTGTGCACCAGGCCTGGAGCCGGGCAGCATCCCCACAGCTTCTCCCACTTACCGTGGTCAGATTAGCAAATAAAAATACAAGACGCCCAGTTAAATGTGAATTTTAGGTAAACAACAAATGATTATTACTTTTGTATAAGTGTGTCCCAGTGCAATATTTGAGACATATTATACTAAAAATTTTGTCTTGCCCGGACAGTGTGGCTCAGTGGTTGAACATCGACCCATGCACCAAGAGGTCGCCGGTTCAATTCCTGGTCAGGGCACATGCCCAGGTTGTGGGCCTGATCCCCAGTGGGAGGCATGCAGGAGGCAGCCAATCGATGTTCTCTCTCCCTCTCCCTTCCTCTCTCTCTCTCAACAAATCAATAAAGAAATAAAATAAAACAAAAATTTTGTCTTTGTTAATCTGAAATTCTATTTTAACTATGTAGTTTAGTCGGCAACCCTGCACCATTACCCCCCCTTCTCTGAAAGCCCCTCTATTTTCAAACCATTCCGTTTGACTGGTTTACTCATCCAACACGTATGGTACTGAAAAGCGAGGTACTAATCAATGTGCTGTGATACAACACGTTCCCTACAGGGTACACAGATATATCATTTCTTTGTAAGTATGTAGTCCTCTTGTTACTGTATTTTATACATACTATTGCAGCGCACAAACCTGCTCTAGCCTTCCTTGAAAATAATTGCCGATCCATTCTAGCCTCAGGAATCAGACAAGAAAAAGAAACAAAAGGCATCCAAATTGGAAAGGAAGAAATAAAACTGTCATTAGTTGCAGATGACATGATACTATATAGAGAGGACCCTAAAGATTATACACACAAGCTATTAAAACTGATAGAAGAATTCAGTAAAGTAACAGGATATGAAATTAATATTTAGAAATCAGTTGCATTTTATACACCGAATAATGACTATCAGAAAGAGAAATTAAGAAAACAATCCAATTTACAATTGCATCCAAAAAATAACTAGAAATAAATTTAACCAAGGAGGTAAAAGACCCTTACTAGGAAAATGATAAGACACTGAAGAGAGAAATCGAAGAAGATACAAATAAGTGGAAGTATATACCATGTTCATAGATAGAAAGAATTAATACCATTAAAAGTCCATACTACCTAAAATAATCTATAGATTCAATATAATCCCTATCAAAATACCAATGACATTTTTCACAGGACTAGAACAAATAACCCTAAAACTTATATGGAACCACAAAAGACTCCAAAGCAATCTTGAGAAAGGAGGACGAAGTTGGAGGTACTGTATTACCTGATATCTATACTACAAGGCTATAGTAATCAAAACAGCATGGTACTGGCATAACAACAGACACGTAGTTCAATGGAACAGAACAGAGAGCCCAGAAATAAACCAACACCTACATGGTCGATTAATCTGTGACAAAGGAGGCAAGAACATACAATGGAGTAAAGACAGTCTATTCAGTAAATGGTGTTGGGAAAACTGAACAGACACACGCAAAAAATGAAACTAGACCACTTTCTTACACCATATACAAAAGTAAACTCAAAATGGATTAATGACTTAAATGTACAGTCTGAAACTATAAAACTAGAAAAAAAAAAAACAGGCAGCAAACTCTTTGACTTTGCTCTTAGTAATATATATTTTTAAATATATCTCCTCAGGCAAGGGAAATAAAAGAAAAATAATTAGCAAATGGGACTATATCGAACAAAAAAATTAAACCATTAACAAAACAAAAAGACAACCTACTAAATAGGAGAAGATATTTGCCAATGATACATTCAATGAGAGGTTAATATCCAAAATGTATAAAAAACTCATGCAATTAACATTAAAAAACAACAATGATTCACCCTGGCCAGTTTGGCTCAGCGGTTAGAGCGTCAGCCCGCGGACCAGAGAGTCCCAGGTTCGGTTCCGCTGAGGGCATGTACCTTGCTTGTAGTTTGTCCCCGACCCTGGTTGGGGTTGTGTGGGTGGCAACCACTCAATGTTTCTCTCTCTCTCTCTTCTTCCTTCTCTCTCTCCTGCTCTGCCTGAAGACAAATACAAAAAATGTCCTCGAGTGAGGATAAAAAAACCAAAAATGAGCAGAGGACCTGAATAGCCACTTCTCCAAAGAGGACATACAGATGGCCAATAGACATATGAAAAGATGCTCAGTGTCACTGATCATGAGAGAAATGCAGATGAAAACCACAGTGAGTTGTCATCACACCTGTCAGAATGGCTCCCATCAATACGACAACAAACAGGAGTTGTTGCGCACTCTTGGAGGGAATTGCTGATTGGTGCAGCCACTATGGAAAACAGTATAGCGGTTCCTCAAAAAATTAAAAATAGAACTACTTTATCAACCAGCAATTCCATTTCTGGGTATTTAATCAAAGAAACCCAAAACACTAGTTTGAAAAGATACATGCATCCCTACATTCATTGCAGCATGTTTTACAATAGCCAAGCTGTGGAAGCATCTCAGCGTCCATCCACAGACAAGTGGATAAAAAAAGATGTGGTACATCTATGCAATGAAATATTACTCAGTGATACAAAAGAATGAAAACTTTCCATTTGCGACATCATGAGTTGACCCTGAGGGGTTTATGTTAAGTGAAATACGTCAGGCATAGAAAGACAAATACCACATGATTTCACTTACATGTAGAATCTAAAGAACAAAATGAACAAACGAAACAGAAACAGACTCAAAGATACGGGAACAAACCGATGGTTGCCAGATGGATGTGGGGTTGGGGGACTGGGAGAAAAGGGGAAGGGATTAAGAAGTACAAATTGGGCCTGATGGGTGGCTCAGTTGGTTGAATGTCGTCCTGTACACCAAAAAGGTTGTGGGTTCCAGTCGGGGCGCAAACTGGAGGCAACCCATCCATGTTTCTCCCTCCCCCAGCCCCCGCCTCCCCTCTCTCCAAAAAATCGGTGAAAATATCCTCGAGTGACAATTAAAAAATACAAAGATATCTGTGACTGTCTCACTTTAGAGGGTTGCTGTGAGATGAAGTTAGATAAGGCCCTTAGAACATGCCTGGCACCTCATAAGCATTCAATAAACGTCAGTATTATCCCACTAACATTGATAGTCTGCCTACACTCTACTGAAATGCTCTGGCCAAGGTTATAAAGGACTTTGTCGCTGCCTGAACATGTCCCGGGACAGTCAGTCCCACCTTATTGGACTGCGGTGACACTTGACCTATTGTTTTCTTGCAGTTTCCTCTCCCTGTGGCAGCTGGAGCCCCACTTTCTCCTTCTGACCCTCGGCCTGTCTCTTCCTTCCGGACATCTCTTGCCGTGCGCTCTTCCTCCTCCTGACCCCCGCCGGTGCTGTGCTTGGGTCCATCCCTTTCCCTCCCGCCTCAGGCCCGCCACCTTCCTGGGAGATCACGTCTACTGCTGCCGTTTTCACTGTCACCTCGATGAAGAAGACGTCGTTGCCACCTTCACTTCTGACCGCTCCCCTGACCGCCAGCCCCTATCTCCAGGCGGGTGGTTACAACAGACCGAATATCCGTGTTCCCCCCAAATTCTTGTATTGAAACGTTACTGCCAATCTAATGGTGTTTGGAGGTAGGGCTTTTGGGAGGTCATTAGATCTTGAGGGTAGAGTCTTCATAAATGGTATTAATTTTCTTATAAAGAAGATCTCAGGGCTCGACCAGTGTGGCTCAGTGGATGGAACATCGTCCCATAGACTGAGAGGTCCCGGTTCGATTCCTGGTCAGGGCACATGCCTGGGTTGTGGGCTTGATCCCCAGTAGGGGTGAGCAGGAGGCAGCCTACTGATGTTTCTCTCTCACATCAATGTTTCTATTTCTCTCTCCCTTCCTCTCTCTAAAAAATCTATAAAAACATTTTTAAAAAGAAGATCTTAGGGAGCTACATAGCTCTCTTTTCTGCCAAGTGAAGAAACAATGAGAAGTCAATCCTCTGAAACCCCATAAAAGGCCCCCGCCCAAACCTGACCATGCTGGCGCCCTGATCTCAAACTTCTAGTATCTTGAAACATGAGCACTAAATTTCTGTTGCTGATGGGCCCTCTGTCTCTGGTATTTTGTTATAGCAGCCTGAAGTGATTGAAACAATGCCCAATAGGCACCTCCCCACCCCCGACTCTGCTAACCACAAATTTAATCTCTTTATTTATTTTTCCTTTATTGATTTTGGAGAGAAAGGAAGAGAGAGATAGAAACATCAATGAGAGAGAACATCAATCAGCCGCCTCCAGCACGCCCCCCACTGGGGACCAGGCCCACAACCTAGGCATGTGCTCTGACTGGGAATCAAACTGGCGACCTCTTGGTGCAGGGTCGACGCTCAGCCACTGAGCCACACCAGCCTGACTAACAAATCTAATCTCTTTTTCTATGAGTTTGGTACCCAGTTAATGTTTATTAAACTAGACTAACATTCTGTACAGGTGAGGCATAAAGGAGGGAGAGAGAAAGGGTATTAAGAGAGAAGGGAGCCCTGGCCGGATTGGCTCAGCGGTTAGAGCGTCGGCCTGTGGTCCAGAGAGACCCGGGTTTGGTTCCCGCTAAGGGCATGTACCTCGGTGCAGTTTGTCCCTAGCCCTGGTTGGGTCGTGCAGGAGGGAGCCACTCGATGTGTCCCTTTCATGTCGATGTTTCTCTCTCTCCTTCCCACTCTATCTGAACAAAAAATGGAAAAATGTCCTCGAGTGAGGATTAAAAAAAAAGAGGGGGGGGAGGGGAGGCGATAGCTAAGGTTGGAGAAGTTGGGAGAAGGCACCTTGTACACCAATCCATAAAGCTTGAATTCTATCCTATGGAAAATTGGAACCAACAGGGTCTTCAAACTGGGGCGTGATGTGAATAAATTTGTTTTAAGAAGCCAGTTCTAATAACATGTGGAGGGTAGATTGGAATGGGGAGAAGACTGGTATCTAAAGAACATTCTGAGGGCTGTTGAACTAATGCCGAAAATAGATTTTTTAAAATGTGTACGTCAAGAAAAATGGCAGTCGTTGTAGACAAAAGAGCTAAGTTGTAAATGATATTTCTGAAATAGTTGATCAACTTAATTCAGAGTGGTAGGATAATGAGAGAACTCAAGGCTAAACCTTTTGGTTTTGGTTTAGATGCCTGGAGATACCACTGACCAGCATGTCCAGTATGGGAAGGGAGGATGGGGCGGGGGGTGTAGGACAGTCAGAATGGAGAGCTAATGAGACACCCAGAAGAGATGACAGGCCTGGGCGCTATGTGACTTGGTGGTTGTCAACACACGAATGGCTGGTGGCCCCATCATTATGAGATAGTCTTCAAAGGAAGAAAGAGAACCAGGAGAGGTGGAGTCCTGGGAGCCAAGGAGGGAAAATGTGGAGAAATAGTGGGCACTGAATAATATCAAGTGCTAGAGAGTAAATGTTCTAATGTTTGTCTTATAAAATCCCTCGGGGTGGTTGGTGGTATTCGACTGACACGCATCCTGGGGTTCTGGGTCCCACTGTGGGACTTCATGCAGGAAAGAATTCAATAACGAGCCAACACAGGGTTTAAAGTGAAAACGAGTTTATTAGAGAAGCAGCGAGACAGAGAACGGACTACTCCACAGACAGAACAGTCCCCTTTAACAGAACTAGCTCCCTTTCTTGAGGTTCATTTACCAGGGGGGTAGGGTGTTCAATGAGGGGGAGGAATAGTCAGGATCTTCCCGGAAAGGGGGTAGCGATTTCTCAGAGGAGTTCCACTGGCCATCTTGTTCCTAATATATGTTTTCTGTTTCCGATCATGGGGGCATGGGGTGTGTCGTTTGGCATGCAGATGTGTGCAATGAGTGTACAATGAGGTTAGGGGTTACCCTTAGGTGAAATTAGTTGCCATGTTGGGTGGAGCTGATCTCTGCAAGTTTGAAGCTCTAAGTCTAGTAGGGAGTCCATCTTCTTGACAGTTCCTGTAGCTTTTATCCGTTGCAGCTGCCTCAGCACATAACACCTCTCACTTCCGGGAATGTGAGAGAGCAGAGAGCACTATCGGTTGAGACATACCGTACTAAACAAATCTGAATGAATTTCTTTCACGTAGGATTGTACATGTAATATATTCACATTGTGAATTTCCCAAAGGGAAACATTTCTTCATTCAGTTCAACAAATATTAAATCTTTAAAAAAAATTTTTTCTTTATTGATTTTTAGAGAGAGAGGGAGAGAGATCGATGAGAGAGAACATCAACAGGCCACCTCCTGCACTCCCCCCATTGGGGATTTGACCCACAACCTAGGCACGTACCCTCACCAGGATCAAACTGGTGACCTCTTCGTTCATGGGTCGATGCTCAACCACTGAGCCACACTGGCCAGGCTAAATGTCTGTTATTTTTATCCTCACCTGAGGACATTTTTCCATTTTTTGTTCAGATAGAGTGGGAGGGAGAGAGGAAGAGAGAGAGAGAGAGAGAGAGAAACATCGACATGAAAGGGACACATTGAGTGGCTGCCACCCACATGACCAACCAGGGCTGGGAACAAACTGCAACCAAGGTACATGCCCTTAGCAGGAACCGAACTTGGGTCTCTCTGGACCTCAGGCCAACGCTCTAACCGCTGAGCCAAACTGGCCAGGGCCCAAGGACATTTTTTGCATTTATCTTCAAATAGAGTGGGAGGAAGAGAGAGAGAAAAACATTGATGTGAGAGAGACACATCGACTGGTTGCCACCCACACGACCCCAACCAGGGCCGGGGACGAACTGCAACCGAGGTACATGCCCTTAGTGGGAACTGAACCTGGGAGTCTCTGGTCTACAGGCCAATGCTCTAACCACTGAGCAAAACCAGCCAGGGCCTAAATGTCTTTTATATGCTGCAATTATGGGGCTACTCATCACAAAACAGACAGGGTTCCTGCCCTCAAGAGTTTACATTTCTCAGGAAAGTCAGTCATTAACTACTTAAACCAATTAATTACGTGCAATTGTGCTAAGTGCTATAGAGTTGAAGCACAGGGCACTACGAAAGTATCTCGCAAGAGAAACATGAACACAGCTTCTCACCAGGCAGCACAGGCTGGTGTGCTGCAGACCAAAACTGAGGAGATGTGGCTGTGGGAAGGCCAGGCGGGCTGAAATCTGGAGCACGTGCCCTTGGGTTCAACGAGGCCAGTGAGGGTACCAGGTGAGCTGTTCACAGAGCGGAGGATGAAGTCTAGACAGACAGCTTTCTCTGTGGTGGTGTGAGGGGAGAGGAGCCAGGGCGGCAGCTGCAGGAGTGACAGAGTCTGGGACGGCTGTCCTTCACCTGGGGAGTCTTCTCCCTATTTGCAAGTTAAAAGGAAGGAATCAGAAAGCTAGACAGTTTGCAGTTAAAGACAGGGTCCTCAAAAAGTATTCACTTGTAGTCCTGCCGGTGTGGCTCAGTGGCTGAGCATTGACCCAGGCACCAGAAGGTCGCTGGTTCAATTCCCGGTCAGGACACATGTCCAGGTTATGGGCCCGATCCCCAGTGGGGGGCATGCAGGAGGTGCCCAATTGATGTTCTCTCTCATCCATGTTTCTCTCTCTCTCTCTCTCCCTCTCCCCCTCTTTCTCCCTCTCATTTCCTCTCTCTGTAAAATCAATAAAGGAAAAAAATTTTTTAATATTCACTTGTCAACGTTTGTTTGGTATATGCTTTGTTCTAGGGACTGTACTGGGCCTTTGGGATACAATGGGGAACAAAATATACTTGGTCCCCACTCTCCTGAAGCTTATATTCTAACAGGGAAGACCAACAGTAGACAAGTCAGCAAATGAAGAAATAAAATAATGAAGAGGAAAATAAACCAGATCCTGTGATAGAGGACAGTGTGTGTATGTGTGTGTGAGTGAGTGTGTGAGAGTGTGTGCAAGTGAGTCTGTGTGAGTGTGTGTGTGTGTGTGAGTGTATGTGAGCGAGTGTGTGTGAGGTGTGTGAGTGTGAGTGTGTGTGAGAGTGTGTGTAAGTGTGTGAGTTAGTGTGTGTGTGTGAGTGTGTAAGTGTGTTTGAGTGTGTGCGCGTGTGTGAGTTAGTGTGTGTGTGAGTGTGTGTATGTGTGTGTGAGTGTGTGAGTGTGTGTGAGTGTGTGTGAGTGTGAGTGTGTGTATGTGTGAGAGTGTGTGTGTGTGAGTGTGTGTGAGTGTGTGAGTGTGTGTGTGTTAGTGTGTGTGAGTGTTAGTGTGTGTGTGAGTGTGTGTATGTGTGTGAGTGTGTGTGAGTGTGTGTGGGTGAGTGTGTGGGTGAGCGTGAGTGTGCGTGAGTGTGAGTGTGTGAGTGTGTGAGTGTGTGTGTGAGTGTGTGTGAGTGTGTGTATGTGTGTGAGTGAGTGTGTGTGAGTGTGCGTGAGTGTGAGTGTGTGAGTGTGTGAGTGTGTGTGTGTGTGTGTGAGAGTGTGTGTGTGTGTGTGTGTGTGTGGTGGTCTCTGAAGAACGACATTCACTTGGAGAAATGAAGAACAAGAAGCTGTGGGAAACGAGGGGCTCAGGGCTTCAGAGAGAAGAGACACGGTCCTGAGATGGGAAGGTTTTAGCTGACCCAGGAGTCCGAGGGCCGCTGTGGCCGTAACAGAGTACGCGGAGGAGAGTGGCACGAGCTAAAACAGGAGGACAAGGCAGGACACAGGCCATGCGGGTCCTTGGAGACCACAACAGGGAATTTGGAGCACATTCTTAGCTCATTGGGAAACTACATGAAAATGTAGGGTGCTGATGCTCTCATTTATATTAAAAAATATCGCCCTGGCCAGTTTGGCTCAGCGGTTAGAGCGTCGGCCTGCGGTCTGGAGAGGCCCGGGTTCGGTTCCCGCTAAGGGCATGTACCTCGGTTGCAGTTTGTCCCCGGCCCTGGTTGGTCGTGTGGGTGGCAGCCACTCGATGTGTCCCCTTCACGTCGATGTTTCTCTCTCTCCCTTCCTCTCTCTCCCTCCCACTCTATCTGTACAAAAAATGGAAAAATATCCTCGGGTGAGGATAAAAAAATATATATATATCACCAGGAGGTGGGAGGAGATGGAAGAAGGAGAAGGAGGGATGAAGGTGATGGGAGGAGACTTGACCTGGGGTGGTGAACACACAGTACAATATACAGATGATGTTTGTAGAATTGTACACCTGAAACTTGTGTCATTTTATTAACCAATGTCACCCCCATACATTCCATTAAAAATAGCCCTGGCTGGTTTGGCTCAGCAGTTAGAGCATCAGCCAGTGGACCAAGGAGTCACCAGTTCGATTCTGGTCAAGGGCATGTAACTCGGTTGCGGTTTGGTTCTGGCCTGGTTGGGGTCATGCAGGAGGCAACCAGTCAATATGTCTCTCTCACATTGATGTTTCTCTCTCTCTCTTCCTCTCCCTCTCTCCCCCACTCTATCTGAAGATAAGTGGAAAAATATCCTCAGGTGAGGATTAAAAAATTTTTTTAAAAAGAATATATATGTATATGTCACCAAGGCTGTGTGGCAGAGCAGGATAAGGCGAGTAAGGAGCCCGCTGCACCGTAAACAGGCCAGTGAAAGATAACCCTGTCTGGGTGAGGGTGGAGGTGATGGGGTCCGCGAGTAGACAGATTCAGGAAATATTTCACAGAGGTGAACCCACAGGGCTTGCTGAGGGGTTGGATGTGGGAGATAGTGGGTGGGTCTTTTGGAAGGGTTATTTCTGAAAAGGAGAGCAAAGGGTGCAAGTGACCATTTGATAAACATTTACTGAGCACCTACTGAGAAGCCAAGCCAGGTGCAGACAACCCCCTTGGGCAGTGCAGAGACCCCGCCCCTGGCTTTTGTAATTCCCTGAGTCGGCCAACCCCCTAAACTACAGCAGAACTAGAAAGCCCCCAGGCACCCAGAAGCTTGTCCTGTAGGAAAGGGAGCACCGGGCTCAGCCTTTGGAGGTGACTCCGCTGGGCCAGCACCGGGGCCCATTAAACAGTTGTTTTCTAATCCTCCGAGCGCGTGCAGTCTGTCTCTTCCCGCCGACCGAATTTCTGCCCCACCACCACCGAATGTCAGGCCGTGGGTCAGGTGGTGCCCGCCCAGAGGAGAATAAGGCATAGCTAGATCCTGTCGTTGTGGAAGGCAGACCCACAGCCAAATTAACTCTGATACTGAGTGGTTTGCCCGGCACTAGGAACGTGCTCAGTGGAGGCACAGAGGGGGCAGGGCTCCAGTCTGCCTGGGGCACTGGAGGAAGAGAGGTCAGGGAGGGAGGTAAGGCTGGACTCTGTGGAAGATGAGTCCAGAGGCCGAGCAGGGAAAGGGAGGGACCCTGAGCTTTATGAACTGGATTTTCTTCATGAAGTATGAGGCAATCACCTGCTGCAAGTAGGTAACAGGCTAGAAGGCTTCAAGAAATGCTATATATTCTTGGCTGCATTCTCCATAGGTGAGGTGGGTATATTTGCACCTTCGGAACCCAGCATAATGTCATGGTCCTAGTCACAGGGCATTTTATGCTCATCCAGAGATATGGCTGAGGGCATAGCTTCCGAAAAAAGTCTTTGTTTCCACTAAGTTACTTTAAAAATTATTTTATTTATTTTTTCTTTATTGATTTAAAAATTTTTTTTCTTTTTCTTTATTGATTTTAGAGAGAGGAAGGGAAAGGGAGAGAGAGATAGAAACATCGATGAGAGAGAGCATTAATTGGCCGCCCCTTGCATACCCCCCACTGGGGATTTGGCCCATAACCTGGGTATGTGCCCTGACCGGAAATCGAACCTCTTGGTGCATGGGTCGATGCTCAACCAGTGAGCCACACTGGCTGAGCTACTTTTTAAAAAAATTGATTGATTTTCAGAGAGAGAGAGATTTGATTTGTTATTTCACTTATTTATACAGTCATTGGTGGCTTCTTTTTTTTAAATCCTCATTCAAGGACATTTTTACATTTATCTTCAGATAGAGCAAGAGGGGGGAAGAGAGAGAGAAACATCGATGTGAGAGAGACACATCGAGTGGTTGCCACCCACACGACCCCAACCGGGGCCAGGGACAAACTGCAACCAAAGTACATGCCCTTAGCAGGAACCAAACCCGGGACTCCCTGATCCACGGGCCAACGCTCTAACCACTGAGCAAAACCAGCCAGAGCATTGGTTGCTTCTTGTATGTGCCCTGACCAGGGATCGGATCCACAGCCTTGGCATATCAGGATGATGCTCTAACCAACTGAGCTACCTGGCCAGGGCCTAAGTTACTTATTATGACTCTAATATCTGTATTTACAATATTTAATAAGCATTTATCATGTGCTTGACATAGAATATATGAATGAATGAATAGATGAAAGAATTATAGCTTGTCATTGACACTAGAAACAAGATTTAACTACAAATTTGATAACGTATGTTAAGCTACCCTACCTTTGGTATGGAAACAGACTTAAGCTGCCCAGATTGCCCATCGTACAAATAGCGATGGCTTATTAAGGCTTGCAGTGACTCCGGCCCTCGCCAAGGATTTTACATATATTTTTCATTTATTCTTCTTACAATCTCCCAAAGGCAGATGTATCATCCTGATTTTACAAATGAGAAAACAGGTTTAAAGAGGTTAAATAGCTGAGGACTTCAAGCCCAGGTCTTACTATTCAAAAGTTAGATCTCAACCTTGAATAGTTCACATTCTTCCCATACTTCCAAAAGACACTATGGCCCTGGCCGGTTTGGCTCAGCGGTTAGAGCATCCGCCTGCGGTCCGGAGAGACCCAGGTTCGGTTCCCGCTAAGGGCATGTACCTTGGTTGCAGTTTGTCCCCAGCCCTGGTTGGTCGTGCGTGTGGCAGCCACTCGATGTGTCCCTTTCACATCGATGTTTCTCTCTCTCTCTCTCTCTCTCTCTCTCTCTCTCTTCCTCTCTCTCCCTCCCACTCTATCTGTGCAAAAAATGGAAAAATGTCCTCGGGTGAGGATTAAAAAAAAACCAAAAAAGCCCAAAAGACACTATGCATTTGGATAACCATGACTTGATCATTTGGACCTGCACGCTTTTAGCTACTCGAAACGTTAGGAGTGAAGGTATCTGAAGCTCCTGTTTTTGCTGGCTGGGAGGTGAACTTTGATCCTCCTGCCACCGACCGCGGGCACCGAGCCTGACATTCCCTTCCCTTGTCATCGTTTCACTGTTTCCTACAAATCAACCGCACGACAAGTACTGAGCCTCTCAATATCACCCGATTTATACATGTGAACCAATTCTGTTATGTGGAATGGAGACCTATAAGACGTGATACGTGCGCCCTGGCCAGTTTGGCTCAGCGGTTAGAGCATCGGCCTGCGGTCCAGAGAGACCCAGGTTTGGTTCCCGCTAAGGGCATGTACCTCGGTTGCAGTTTGTCCCCGGCCCTGGTTGGGTCGTATGGGTGGCAGCCATTCGATGTGTCCCTTTCACGTTGATGTTTCTCTCTCTCTCTCTCCCTCCCATTCTATCTGAACAAAAAATGGAAAAATGTCCTCAGGTGAGGCTAATAATAAGAAGAAGAAGAAGAAGAAAGAAAGAAAGAAAAGACATGATACTTGCCTTCAAAGAGCTTCCGATCTAGTAGAAGACATATAAGACCACGACAAAAACTCAGTAACAGCAAACCAGCCAGTGTGTACTTGGGTACTAAATTGTGTGGCACAGTCTATTAAAAAAAAAAAAAAAAAAAGAACCTGGGAGACATGACATTTGGAGTCATCTGGAGCAAGGAAAATAACATTTATTGAACTTTTCCTTTTTCTTCAATCCTTATCCGAGGATTTTTTTAAATTTATATTCAGATAGAGTGGGAGGGAGAGAGAAACATCGATGTGAGAGGGACACATCGATTGGTTGCCTCCTGCAGGACCCTGACCAGGGCTGGGGCCAAACCGTAACCAAGATACGTGCCCTTGGCCAGAATCGAACCTGTGACTCTTTGGTCCACGGGCCGACATTCTAACCACTGAGCCAAACCGGCCAGAGCTGAACTTTTAATAAAAAATTCAGCAAGTCCTATGTGTTAGATATTGTGCTAGACTCTTTAGACACATGATTTCATTTTAATGCATCATGCAATCCCACTCACCAAATGCTTCTACTGTATTTATACGAAATATCTTATTAGGTGTTATTGGTGAAAGAAATATGAATATGACTTTGTTCCTGTCCTCAATGAGCTTAGAAATAAGACATGTATATAAATGGCTATGATACAGGGCTGTAAATACAGTGACTATAGAATTTATTGTCTAAAGTGGGATACTTGGGAGAATAAATAGGAGCACTATTGATAATTACTGTGGAAAAACCCAGGCATCGCCCAGCTGGTGTGGCTCAGTGGTTGAGCGTCGACCTGTGCACCAAGTAGTCACCAGTTCAATTCCCGGTCAGGGCACATGCCCAGGTTGTGGGCCTGATCCCCAGTTGGGGGCACGCAGGAGGCGGCCGATCGATGTTCTTTCTCGTTGATGTTTCTCTCTCTCTCTCCCTCTCCCTTCCTCTCTCTCTAAAATCAATAAAGAAAAAAACACTAAAAAAAACAAAACAAACACCCCAGGCATAAACCCAGACTCTTGTGAACAAACCAGGTTGAATCATTTTATCACTGAAAGAGCTGGAACTGGTAGGGAGCACCAAGGACCAGTTGGGGTGACCGAGCGAAACCCAGTGGCAGAAGGGGATTTGGGATGGGCTCGCTGTTTGGGAGGACAGAGGTGATAAATATGTGGACAAAATCATTTCAGATGGCTTAATGGGGTCAAGAGTGAGTGGGGGAAGGGGCCTACTTTATTTTATTATTATTATTTTTTTATCCTCACCTGAAAACACTTCTCCATTTTTTTTTTTTTTATCCTCACCCGAGGATATTTTTCCATTTTTTGTACAGATAGAGTGGGAGGGAGAGAGAGAGAGAGAAACATCGATGTGAAAGGGACACATCGAGTGGCTGCCACCCGCACGACCAACCAGGGCCGGGGACAAACTGCAACCGGAGTACGTGCCCTTAGCGGGAACCGAACCCGGGTCTCTCCGGACCGCAGGCCAACGCTCTAACCGCTGAGCCAAACTGGCCAGGGCTCCATTTTTTTGTTCAGATAGAGGAGGAGGAAGAGAGAGAGAGACAGAGAGAGAGAAACATCGACGTGAAAGGGACACATCGAGTGGCTGCCACCCGTACTACCTAACCAGGGCCGGGGACAAACTGCCACCGAGGTACATGCCCTTAGCGGGAACTGAACCTGGGTCTCTCTGGACTGCAGGCCGAAGCTCTAACCGCTGAGCCAACCCGGCCAGGGCGGAAGGGGCCTACTTTAAAAAGCATGGTTGGGGGAAGGCATCCCAGAGGAGGTAACGTTGAAGCTGACACTGAATGATGAGAAGGATCGAATTCAAAGACGAAAAGAAAATCATGCCCTGGCCAGGTAGCTCAGTTGGTTAGAGCATCCTCCTGATACAATCAAGTTGCGGGTTCGATTCCCAGTCAGGGCACATACGAGAAACCAACAAATGAACGCATAAATAAGTGGAACAAGAAACTGAGGTTTCTCTCCCTCCCTCCCTTCCTCTCTCTCTAGGATCAATAAATAGTAAAAGAAAGTGTTTTAAATCACATAAATAGTCTTATCTCAGCAATGATCCGAAGGTCCGCAGGCCCAGCCTCCTGCTCATGGGTTACGGAGTGAGGAGGTTCCAGGGCCCTCCTATCGTTTTCTGAAGAGAGATGAGAGGGTTTTAACTGCATTCTGTCGGTAACAGAGACTTGTTACAGACGCTTGAGCAGGACAGCGATGGGAAGATTATGCTGGTGCTCGTGCATATCGTGGGTGGGAGAGGAGAGAGGAGAAGCCAGGAGTCTGTTGAAATAGTCTGAGCCAGGGAAGGAGCTCCTGGGTGCGACAGTGGTGGTAATCAGGGAGGACAGCTGGAAGTGATACTTGGAGCAAGACCAAACAGGGCTTCCCCAGTGGACGGCCCCAGCACTGTGCTCTCCCCGCAAGGCCCTCCCCCAGCAGGTGAGGGGAGTAAGAGAAGATTGTTTTTGTTTGCCGTTTGGAAGGGAGAGAAACGTGGTCACGAACCCAGGTGAAGGGGGAGACACAGCAGAGAGGAAGACATGAAAGATGGAAGGGACAGGGAGTCGCTGATGGAATACGTTACCGAACAAGGGAGGGATGTGAGCTGCAGTGTGGTGTGCGGTTCTCAAAGGCAGGAGCAAACAGCAGTGTGTCTGCGGAGGGTGGAGAGTGAGCCCGACCTCCGCGGCCTGGCTTTGATTTGAACGTGGCCTTGCGGATGGAAGGAAGATGTGGAAGGCTGCTGTGGGAAGTCAGCGTCCCTGAAGAACAGGGGTTCTCTCCCTGGCTCCCCGTGAGGGCCGTCTTGGGAGCCTCAAAGCAAAAATGATGCTGGAGCCTTAGCCCCAAGGGTTGTGATTGAATTCCTCTGGGATGGTGCCCAGGCACCAGTGTTTTCCAAAGTGCCCGCACGGGCGCCCATGAGCGGCCTTGATTGGGAACCACGGAGCCCAGCCTGGCTCAGCTGGGGTGTGGGGGCAGGGCTCTGCTGCCAGCCAATTAGCCGGGTTTCCCAGCTCTCTCCAGCACCACGTTCCTGGAGCAGAAGCTGTGACAGGAGAGCCTGCCCCTTGTTTACTGAGGCTGGTGAGCCACTGAGCTGAGGGAGTAAGAGACAGAGGCTGGGAAAGAGAACCGAGCCGGCCAACCACAGGCCCTAACCTGATCCAGTAAGAAGAATGTCAAGAACATAACAGCAGCACCCAGTGAAATTATTTTGAGTGCTGTCTACCAATCATGAGAATAAGCGACTCGTACAGATTTTCATTTCCTCTTACCATAGCTCTAGGTGCTGTGAGTCCCACTCTCTGCATGGACGCCCGGACGTTAAGAAAGCTTCCCACGGGTATGGAGTTAATGAGCGGCAGAACTGGGGTTTGAACTCAGGTCCTGAGCTCTGGTTATATAACTAGAGTGAAATGCTCACTCCCTGACTCTACCTTTTTTTTTTTTTAATGTTTTCATAGAATTTTTTGTTTGTTTGTTTGTTTTTAGAGAGAGGAAGGGAGAGGGAGATAGAGAAACATCAATCGGCTACCTCCCACACGCACCCTGACCAGGGATTGAGCCCACAACCTGGGCATGTGCCCTGACTGGGAATCCAATCAGCAACCAGTGCATGGGAGGGCACTCAGCCAACTAAACCACCTCGGCGGCCAGGGCTCTCTGACTCTTTAATTCTAACTTGCATTTTCCCATGGCCTTCAGGCTCCTAGCTCCTGCTCTAGATACACTAGTTATTAGAGGAATTCTGCTTGAGGCGTGAGTTTTGGGAAGAACAGCTCCTTGCCAGAAGGTATCTCTCCAGAAGAGGTGGCAAAATATGTACAAAATAAATTACTGTTTACCAAAAATTTGCAGGAGCTTCAAGACCGGACTCAGATCAGCAGGGGTCAACGGACCAGGAACAAGGAGATTTAGAGATTTCACCCGCTTCCTTTGATCCTTGTCGGTGCCCAGATGTCTGCCGTTGTCAATCACCGTTTGACCCTCCGGTTCCCGCTGACTTTGACATAAAAGAAGCCTGAATTCTGGGCTCTAGGAAGACAGCTTGAGCTCTAAGCCCCTCATCACAATCAAGCACATCTTCAGTCAATAAACCTTTCCGTACCTCAGACTCTGATGGGCTGAATGTTGGCCTTTTGAAGTGACAGGCACAGGGCTTTGCGCCGGGGCAGCTGGGCAAGAGCAAGCAGTAGGAAGCGGTAGGATAGGAGCTGGTGGGAATTTGC
Organism: Molossus molossus; assembly: GCF_014108415.1. Classification (NCBI taxonomy): domain Eukaryota; kingdom Metazoa; phylum Chordata; class Mammalia; order Chiroptera; family Molossidae; genus Molossus; species Molossus molossus. Next base: position 12,070,406 of record NW_023425348.1, on the reverse strand, counting down.
TGGGTTTCCAATGGACTTCAGATAGGCTCAGAGGAAAGGAGATGAGAGGGTTCCCGTGGGAGACACTGGGAGGCGAGTGACCAGAGCGACAAATACATTGGATGAAAGGTGGGAAGTCAAATGGGTAGGCACACTGACAGTCCCAATCTGTCCGTGAAGTGCAAATGTCGTGTGGGGAAAAGACACAGAAGGTTTGTTTAGGGGTGGTTGACATAAAGAGTAATCTTTTTGTTGTTGTTAATCCTCACCAGGGGATATATTTTTTCCCACTGATTTTTAGAGAGAGTGGGAGGGAGGGTAAGAGGAAGAGCGAGAGAGACACACACATTGACCGGTTGCCTCTCACACGAGCCCCAAGGCCCGGGATCGAACCTGCAACCCAGGTACATGCCCTTGACCAGGAATCGAACCCGAGACCCTTTGGTATGTGGGCTGACGCTCTAACCACTGAGCCGCACTGGCTAGGGCGATAAAGAGAAATCTTTAAAACTCATCAAGCAGATGAAGCGTTAGGAGGGTCACTCAGGAGACCTCTGCACTGCAATACATTTTCCCCTTTGCTCACTGTCTGGTCCCGGGAGCCACAGATGCCACTTAATCCGACCAAGGCACCAGGACTGAAGAGACTGCCTGCTTTTTAGCTAGAAACTGCCTTCCCAGGGCTCACGCCTAAAATCGCAGTTCTATGTTCAAGGACAAAGAAAAGGTTCTGCAAACTGACTGGTGGCGGGAAACTGGAGCTGGGCACCTTCACAGTTCTCGCGACCCCTGCAAAGGTTGCTCAGAAATATAATCTTTGTACCAAGTCCTGGGTACAAGGACCAAACCATGACAACGTCACAGGAGTGCCACGGAGTCTCCTCAGTGTCACCTGTGAGAAACCGCCCCTGAGCTAGCTCCGAAAGTGCGCAAGGGGACCAAGGCCTCATAGATGGGGACACCAGCAGTTCTTTTTCGATCTAAATAGACTAAGTCTATACCTAAAGAACTAGTTCCCAGATTTCAGTGTCTTCTGAGCCACACGTTATTCTTTTTATTTCATTTTTTTTATTCCTCATCCGAGGATATTTTTTCCACCTATAATCAGAGTGGGCAAGAAGGAGGGAGAGAGAGACAGAGAGAAACTTCGATGCGATAGAGCCACATCGACTGGTTGCCTCTCGCATGACCCGACCAGGGCCCGGGACGAACTGCAACCGAGGTCCGTGCCCTTGACCGGAATCCAACCCGCTACTCATTGGTCCTCTAACCGCAGAGCCAAACCGGCCAGGGCCACACGATATTCTTCAATAAACAAGTTAAAATCACTGATGAACAGTAATGTTAGCAAAACTGAAGAGGCACAATGAATAGCTAGGATTCTCTGGACGATGACCAGAGCCTAAACAATGCCGGGACCCGATGAGGCCGAAAGACACCTGGTGAGCTGAGCCAACTCGCTGGGGCGCCTTGGGGACAGAGAAATGTTACCTGTCAAAAGAAATATATTCTGCGAAGCAAACCTGGTCGTTGGGGGAAATGTGTTGAGCCCGTTTTAACTCTCCGTTTGTAACATGGCTTTCCTTCAACTTCAGTTTACTATGGAAGTGGAACATTTATTCCAACAAAATGTGCCTGACGTGGTCTCTCAGTGATTAAAAACAGCTGCTTAGCACGCAAATGTGGTATTTGTGCCTCTCTGAGGATGGCTTTACTCCGCCTCCGGTAGGCTGACGCTGCTTCACTGTCTTCAGGTGTGTATATTAAAAAGGCCTTTTTCTTACCTGCTATGAAGGCCAAAGGAAAATGGCACTTGGCTCCTTGGGCCCATTAGCCTTAATCTTAGGTAGTGACTGAAGCACGTTGCTAAAGCGTATTTGGGGAAGAACTTCGTCAGAATATGGTACTGCACGTCATGAAAGAGGGAAAATGTTGAACTAGAAAGCTTAGCCAGGTGTGATAGAATCATTTTCTTGAGGCTATGGTATGGGCAAACCTTTTATCTCAATGAACACATTTAGCGAGTTTGAAAAAAAGCTATGTTTCCTTAAAAATAAAACTTACAGAAAGCTCAAAGTGTGAAATCCATTTTAGCACATTAAAACGTTTGGATTTTACGATAGTATCATAGATGTAAATGTATCCAACTTCAAATTACTTGGAACTCTACATTCTAAATTGAAGTTAAAATGAAACCAAGTGTAAATTAACCTGTAATTTTTTTTTTTTCCTTCTGGTTATTTTTAGGTAAATAGGATGTGAAACCAACTTTGCTAGGCAGACCCATCATTGTGATTGAATTCCAATTGGCATTTTTTTAGTTGTAGCTCATTCTTTCAAAACAGGGAATCCTATTGAGTTCTAGAGATACTGAAAAATCTCAATTCTATTTTTTTTTTCTAGCTTTTGATGCAGTTTTAAGGTTGAAATTTTCTTAAAATTTTTTTTTAAATAATATTTTTTCTCTATTGATTTTAGAGGGAGAGGGAGATAGAAACATCCATGAGAGAGAACATGGATTGGCTGCCTCCTGCATGCCCCCCACTAGGGATTGGGCCCACAACCTGGCCATGTGCCCTGACTGGGAATCGAACTGGCAAGCTCTCGGTGTATGGGTTGATGCTCAACCCCAGAGCTACGGGCCAGCCTTCTTTTTAAAAAAATCTTTATTGTTGAGAGTATTATAGATGTTTCCCCCTTTTTTTCCTCCCATTTTCCCCCCTCCACCCAGTTCCTGCCCTGCCCCAGGCCTTCGCCACCTTATTGTCTGTGTCCATGGACAATGCATAGATGCATATAAATTCTTTAGTTAATCTCTTCCACCCCCCCTTCCCTCTGAGACTCATCAATCTGTTCCACGTTTCCCTGCCTCTGGTTCTCTTTTATTCACTGGTTTGTTTTGTTCATTAGATTCCTTTCTTTTTTTAAACGTCTTTTCTACAGATAGATTGTCTAGAAGCCAGCCAACAATCCAGGCCTAACGCTTGAGCTAACAGCTTCGAGAAAGCTCCAGATTTAGGGCAGGAGGGAAGCGAGGGACTCAAAACCAAACGAGAAGGGCCAATGCCTGTTGGAAAGCACTTTATTACAATAAGCGCGTAACTTCGCTGGGCACAGCACACCACCCAGAAACCGTGTTGACCACAGACCACCCAATTACAGTCAATAGTAACTAAAAGGCCAAAGCATCGGATTCATGTACTTTTTAAATATACATTTTACAGTACCAAGGATACCGAGTGCGTTATAAAATCATTCATCTGTATTCCCAAAGTGTCCTATTTTCTAAGATTCTTTTTAATCTGTTTGAACGAGGGAGATAAAAAAAAGTATCAAGATACAGTAGTATCTACTGTATTTACTACTATCTACTCTATCAATGACTTGAATTGAACCCCCATGACCCAAGGGGTTCATAGCTTAATTCTACCCCGTCTATGCTCATCAGAAAACTGAGAGGCTGACATCAAACAAGACATGAGGATACCTATCTTATAAAAACTACAGACTCAAGTTTTAGCCCTGGCAGGATTCCGAGGTGAGGCTGGGCAGCTGCATCACATTTTACTCTGCTTGCCTCCTTTTTTCCCCAGAAGGTGAGTTCATCTGTGAATGCAAACCCCTTTCCTTCAGTGGTCTAGAGGGAGACCCCACCAGACGGGGCCCCCCTCCCTGAACGTTCGTGCTCCACGGAAAGGCAGAGGCGGACGCGGGCTCCCACTTTACCCAGTGACCGCTGGGCACCCGCGCAGGGCTCTTCCCTGACACCAGCGCTTGGCACACGGGCGGGAGAGGACACGCTACCAACTAAGAAGTTAAAAAACTGTAAGAGAATCATCGGCCTTTCCCGTTGTTGTTAATCCTCACCCCAGGATGTTTTCCAATGATTAAAAAAAAAAAAAAAAAAATTGCTTACAGAGAGAGGGGCAGAAACAAGGCTGGGAGAACAGCACGGCCCCCCCTGCACCCCATCCCCCCGGATCAGGCCCACGGCCTGGGCCCGGACGGGGCCTCGAACCGGTGACCTCTCGGCGCAGGGGCCACGCTCGGCCACTGGCCGCCCGGCCGGCGCGGTGGGAGGGAGGCGGCGGGGACCCTGCTGGCTGCTCCGGCGCCCGGACCTGCCAGCAGGTAGCGGCCCTGGACGGGGCGCAACCCCAGACCCTTCTCCCGGGGCCGCCTGACCGCCCAGCGAAGCGGCCAGGGCGCCGGACCCTGCCGGTCCCGGGAGGCCCCGCACCCTCCTCCGGCCCCGCCGCCGCGGGGCGCGGACAGAGCCCCTGGGCGCCGTCGTGGCCCCTCGGGGCGCACCTCTGCCTTCCTCCGGGGCCGGGGCCGGGCCGGGGTCCAGGCGGCCGGGGTCCCCTCTTCGCTCCCCCGGCGGCTCCCCGGCCTCGGCTTTCCGTTGAGCCTCGAACCCCACAGCGGTCGGGCCCGCGCAGGGCGAGCGGCCGGGGCGCACGGCGTCCCCGCGAGGGCCAGGCCGGGGCGCCCCACGCCGCGCGCAGCCCCCGCGGCCGCCGCCAGGACGCCGGCCGAGGGTCGCGGCCCCGCCCCGCCCGCCGGCCCCCTTCCGGCCCCCTCCCCCCGCCCGCCGCGTCTCCGCCGCAGCTCCGCGTCCGCACGGTCCCGGCCGCGGCACCGCCAGGTCAGCCGTCCCCGAGCCCTGGCGGCGAGGCCGTCCCGGGGCGGCCCGGGCAGGACGGGGCGGCCCCTCCCGGGCTCCCCTCCTCGGGGGCGAAGGCGGCGCCCCGTGGCCCCTTCCCCGGCGGCGGCGAGGGGCGTCCTGCGCCCGAGGGGGCCGCGCGCCCGCCGCTCCCAGCGCGGCCTCCGGCGAGTCCGCGGCGCCGCCCGGCCCGGCCCGGCCACGACGGGGCGCCGCCATCTTGCGGGGGAGGAGCGCGGCCGCCGCCATGCGGGAGGCCGGGAGCGGGGCGGGGGCGCGGGCGGGGCGGGGCCGAGGAGCCGAGGGAGCCCGGCGGCGACTTCGGGGCGCCACGAGCGCGGGCGGCGGCGGAGGTAGGGCGGCCGGCGGCGGGGCCGCGGGGCCGCGGGCCGGCGGGCGGGGCGCGGGCGGGGCGGGGCGGGCGGAGGAGGGAGCCGCCATCTTGGGCGCCTCGGATCGACAATAAAGGAGCGAGGAGCCGAGCGGCGCCGCCTCGGTGGTAGGCTCGGCGGCGGGGGCGGCGCGGCGGCGGCCGGGGTCGCGGGCCGGGGGCCGGCGGGCGGGCGGGCGCCCCGAGGAGGAGCCTGAGGCCGGCGGCGGCCCCGCGGCGCGGCCCTGAGGGCCGAGGACGCCCGTGGGGTGTCGTGCGCGGCGGGCCCGGAGGCCGCGGGCCCGGGTTCGGGGCTGGGCGGGCGGGCGTGAGGGCTGCGGGGCGGCGGCTGCGAGGCCGCCGTGCGGGGCGGCGCGGGGGCCGGTTGAGCGGGGCGCGGCGGGCGGGGGCCAGGCCGGCCGGTGGGCGGCGAGGGGCGCCGGGCGCGAGGCGGGCCGGAGGCGGCGTCTCGGGGAGGGCCCTCCGCGCCGGGCCTGCCGGGCCTGCCGGGCCTGCCGCCGGCGGCGCTCGCGTGGCGCAGATAGGATCGCAGGCCGCCGCCTTTGTGTGCGGCCGGGCGCGCGGGGCCGGGGCCGGGGCCGGCGGGAGGTGCCGGTTCCGCCTGACAGCGACGGGCTCGGCCCGGGCCCACCGGCAGGCGCTGCGGCGGGGCGGCCGCCGCTCGGGGTGCAGGGGCCCAGCTCGGCCGCCGCGGGCCCGGGAGCGGGGGAGGCGCCTGGGCCGAGACGGTGCCGCACTGCAGCTTCCGGCCTCCCGGGGGGCGGCCTGGGGCGCGGGGGGCGCGGGGACAGCGCCGGCCTTCGGGTCGCCCCGGCGTCGCCCCGGGACGTGGGGCGCGTTTCCTGGTGCGAACTGCTGCTGGGGGCACAGTGCGACCCGTCGCTGCCGGGGCCCGCGGGCCGGCCTGGGGGGCGCGGGCCCCCCTGCCGGCGGGCTCCCCGGATTCGGGGCCTTCGAATAACGCCTCTTGTGCGCGGCCGTCCAGACCCGGGCCCCGGACGCTGCTGCTCCGGCCTGGGCGGGGGCGCCGCCCGCAGCGGGGCGGGCAGGCCGCGGGGTGCTCCCGGCCCCAAACTGCCCTGTTCCTGCGCGATCGCGCGGGGGTTCGGCTGGGGGCGTGATCAGAGCCGGGGGAGCCCGTCCTGCTTAGACAACTGTCAGCGGTGCCGAGCTTCTTGGGGAGTTGGATGAGGTGACCGGTGTGTCCAGCCCGCCTTGAACAGCTGTTTGGTTTGTTTCTGTTAGACAAGGCCGTTTCTTTTCTGTTTTTATTATTTCTTGAAATACTCTTTTAAGGTAGGTTAGCCTTTCCGAAAAGTTACATTGAAACGCAGCGAACAGTTTTTTCTTTTCCAAATTCTGCGAAGGTAGCTGAAGAGGCTCGTGGCTGTCTCCAGGCCAGAGAGTTGACAGCCGGCCTGTCTGTAGCCTCAGTGGTTGTTGTAAAGGACGAACATGTCAGGGGAAAAAGAAAATGAGTTTTTCTTCGTAAAGTTTAACTTCTGTCGTTGAAATTCACAAGGGTACACATGGGCTTTGTATTTCTAAAAGCATCAAATTAAGCCAAGCTTATGTAACTCTCAGATTCTCAGTTGCTGTCAGAACTAGGAAAAAATGGTTTTCCTTGTGCATATGTAGATTTACTCTAGTTAAGTAGTAGTGAGATGCTTGTTTGAGTTGTAATGCAATTAAGCATAATGAGTCATTGACTTTTAGAGAATTCAGCAGGGAGGAAACTGAGGGGGAGATTGTCATTTGACAACTATTGCTAATTTAATCACATCTTTCTACCTAATCTCTGGGTTGCTTTGAACTGACAATTTAAAACATTTGAAATTGGTCTCCTTGTGGGTTTGGTTTTGGGGGCAGTTCGTCTTTTTGTGTGTCCTAGCCTGGCTCATGATTTAATCTAACTGCAGCTGTATTCTTAATTCTTTAATTTAAAAGAGGAAATCACCTTCTTTAATTTAAAAACGGGAAACAAAGTTTTTTTTCCTAACCTTCCTTTGTTTGCTAACTTAACTTTTTTTTTGTTTCAGATTGAAGTGAGAGAATCCATATATATAACTCAACCTCCTTAGAGAGCTTTTAAAAATAAAAAGTTGCTTCGGTGCATGAGAGCAAGTTACTGCTGCTCACCGGTCAGAGACTTACAGGCGCTTGCTTGCCTGCATTGCAATAAGGGACTCAATATTGAGCAAGACATATTTATCTCTTCGTTTTGGAGAGCCTAATAAACTGTATTACAGTTTCTCTACTGACTTTCAAAAGTTTTAAAGTTTGGAAGAGACATCTGTACATTTAATACAGCATGAGCACGGCCAGAACAGAGAACCCTGTTATAATGGGTCTGTCCAGTCAAAATGGTCAGCTGAGGGGCCCTGTAAAGCCCAGTGGTGGCCCCGGAGGAGGGGGCACACAGACACAGCAACAGATGAACCAGCTGAAAAACACCAACACAATCAACAATGGCACTCAGCAGCAAGCACAGAGTATGACCACCACTATTAAGTAAGTGTTAGAATAAATAACATACTGGGCAGTGGGGGGAGGCGAGGATATTTCTTTTTATTACTTTGTTACTGACTACTCTGTATATTTGAACCATTTTGATTGTAAATAGAGGACAGTTGACTTGGTTTTACGGCCAGTAGGTATTTGCAATAGAATAACATATTGCTGTCGTAGTTGATTCATGTTTATTAAGTAATGAATATGGTTACAGATGATATGTATTTGTGTAGATTTTTTTTTGAAACATTGCTGGCTTTCATAATTAGCTGGTTCATCTTGTTTTTGTCAGTGTGGCTTGTCCCTCGTACCACGACTGCCCCTAATCCTAGTTTGAATGACAAAGTCAATTTCAGGTTTTAAATTTAAGGACTTGCCCAGACTTCTGAACTTCTTTTTGTTTATGCAACTTCGCATAAACTTTTACTCCATAACTTTTTTGTTTTAGTGTATGCAACTTTGCATAAACTTTAAAAAATAAGCTTTCTCCTTACACACACACACAAAATGACAAGCAGTTAAATATCATAGAGTTTCAGGATTTTGAACTCTTGGAAACACATCTCTGAATAGTTGCAATCCCCCTTGTTGACTAAAAGCTTAAGAGCCTTATCTAACTACAGAATATGTTTTCTTTTAAATCTGGAAGATTATAGGCTGCCATCTTTTAAGTGTTGATTATAAATTATTTGAATAGTAAATATCACTCCAAAGATTCAGTTAATAGAAAATTAACATTTAAGACTCAAGCCATTTGAGGTTTGGCTTTAAGAATCTAGCCATGTAACTGATTTAACCTCTAGAAATTTTCTAAAGTAATGAACTGAAGTATTTTGTATTACAACCTAGATCCTTTCCATGTTTAACAAGCACTTTGTAAAGAAAAATAGCCTTTATAAGCTACCAGCTGACATATAGATGGTTACTGCTATGTGGTTCACTGGTGATCTATGAGAATTTCCAATAGAATTGGTTTGACCGCTGGGATAATTGTCATTAATGCATACTCTTATTTTTAAGGTGAATGCTTTAATTAGAATGTTTTCTAAATTGTAGTTTGCCTTGACAAACTGAATAGGCTAGCAAACTTTAGGCTATTTTTAATCCTTAAAAATAGAAACAAATAGCTGTGTTATTTCATTATAAGCGTGTTTTTGACTTAAATTCTAATTTGAGACAACAGTGGATTTTACTTTTTTGCTTTTCTTAGGATTAATGATTTCTTTTCAATTCTTTTTTTTTTTTTAATCTTTTTTTTTTTTTTTTATCCTCAACCGAGGACATTTTTCCATTTTTTGCACAGATAGAGTGGGAGGGAGGGAAGGAGAGAGAGAGAGAGAGAGAGAAACATCGATGTGAAAGGGACACATCGAGTGGCCACCCGCACCCGCACGACCAATCAGGGTCGGGGACAAACTGCAACCGAGACACATGCCCTAGCGGGAACCGAACCCGGGTCTCTCCGGACCGCAGGTGGATGCTCTAACCGCTGAGCCAAACCGGCCAGGGCTCTTTTCAATTCTTTGGCTTCTTTCAGTCTTAGTTCAAGTGTCATCTCTTCCATGAAGGTTTCTAGATCCCATCAACTGTTCAGAAATCTTCTAATACTTAGCTCTATCTCTTATTTTCTCATTTACGTAGTTTAGTTTATAAATTCCTTGTGGGCAGATTTTCTCATTGTAGCCTCTATTTTTATTCACTGTTGAATTTGACAATGTAGACTGGCCTACTAGGATATTCAGCTGACATTTTTTGCTCGGAACCTTTGCTGTGGTATATAGGCTGAGGTAGAAGGCTTTAATACCCTTAGAATTGGTAGCAACTAGTTACCTGTGTTAATGTTGTGGATTATGTGGGATTTAGCTTTAAGTAAAATAAGTGTTCATCTTTCTAAACCAAGACTTGAACTGTTTTGGGGGCTCTGATTATGAATGGCTATAATGAAATCAATGAAAACTTATTTTTTTATCCTCACTTGAGCACTTTTTTTTTATCCTCACCCGAGGACATTTTTGCATTTATCTTCAGATAGAGCAGGAAGGGGGGTGGGGGTGGAGAGAAACATCGATGTGAGAGAGACACATCAAGTAGTTGCCACCCACATGACCCCAACCGGAGCTGGGGACAGACAAACTGCAACCGAGGTACATTCCCTTAGCGGGAACTGAACCTGGGACTCTGGTCCATGGGCTGATGCTCTAACTGCTGAGCCAAACCGGCCAGGGCAAAAGGTACTTATTTTAAAGACAACACAATTGAAAAGCATTATTTGCCCTGTTGTCCTTTTTTTTTTTTGCTCTTAGTTGCTTTAGATATTATAGTAGAGGTTTTTGCCTGATCTAAAAGGACTTTAAAAATTACATTTTGTTTTCAGTTCTTTCATGGTTTAAAGCATCCCTGGTTCGATTTTCTGGTCAGGGCACATGCCCAGGTTGTAGGCCCAATCCCCAGTGGGGGGTATGCAGGAAGCGGCCAGTTGATGTTCTCTCTCATCGATGTTTCTGTCTCTCCTTCTCCCTTCCTCTCTCTCTAAAATCAATTAAAGAAAAAAAGGTTAAGAGAGATGTTCGTTAACAGCTAATATTGAATTCTTACTTTGCCTGACACTGTGCTATGCTTTATGTAAATTGTCTGATGTAATTCTTAACCCATTTTATATGTGAGAGAATGGAAACTTGGAAAAGTAATTGCCGCAAGGTCACAAAATTAGTAAGTGGTGTATAGTCAGGGCTTGAAATCAGGTCAGAAACTTTGGAGCCCTTCGTTTTAACTGGTCACCAGAAGTTACTGACTCAGATGCCTGTGCCAGCCGAGAGCTGCTTGCCTTATTTATTCAGTCATTTATTTAATTTTTATCCTCACCCGAGGACATTTTTCCATTTTTTGTTCAGAAGAGTAGGGGGGAGAGAGAGAAAAAAACATCGACGTGAAAAGGACACATGGAGTGGCTGCTACCCACACAACCCAACCAGGGCCAGGGGCAAACTGCAACTGTGTTACATGCCCTTAGCAGGAACCAAACCCGGGTCTCTCTGGACCGCAGGCTGACACTAACCGCTGAGCCCAATCGGCCGGGGTGTTTGCCTTATTTTTAAAGGGATCAGCTGCTTGATTTTAAACTCCAATTCCTAAGCTCTATCAAACTATTATGCAGAATTTTGGAACCAGTGTCGCCAAAGCTTCCAGTTTTTTCAGGAAAGCCAGAATCTGAACTTTTATACAAAATCTTCTCATTTTTAAATGTTGGTAACTAATTTAAATTAAAACACACATGATATGTAGGTCATACAAAACATATGGGTTCCCAGTTGTGACAACAGTTACTCTATTGTCACAATATGCTGCTTTTCTTAAGATGACTCCCTTATTCTCTTCTATTCTTGATTTTTTTTTTTTAATCCTCCTTAGATTGTTGTTCTTTATAAGAAGGGCAGTTTTTCTTTTTTTTTAATCCTCACACAAGGAAATTTTTCCATTTATCATCAGATAGAGTGGGAGGGACATTGATGTGAGAAAGACGCATCAACTGGTTGCCTCCCGGACTAGGGCCGGGGATGAACTGAAGCCGAGGTATGTGCCTTTGACTGGAATTGAGCCCGACTCGTGGGGCTGATGCTCTAACCACTGAATCAAACCAGCCAGAACGAAGGGAGTTTTTCTAAAGTTGTTTATCTCTGTTAGCTATATTCTTTATATGTATATAAAAATTGATTTTTTTTTTATCCTAGAGAGAGAGAGAGAGAGAGAGAGAGAGAGAGGGAGGGAGGGAGAGAGGGAGAGAGAAACATCAATCTGTTGCCTCCCATATGCACCTGATCAGGTATTGAACCTGCCACCTTTTGATGGATAGGACGACTCTCCAACCAACTGAGCCACACTGGCCAGGGCTGTTAACTATATTCTTAAGTAAATGGCAATATGTTAAGCTTACTATGATTTTTATAACTGTAATTGTTGAAATGAATTACTGTGTACCTAGAATAGAGATACTGTGAATTCTGATACTTGAATTTACTACGTTTTCTCTAGACCTGGTGATGACTGGAAAAAGGCTTTGAAACTCCCTCCAAAGGACCTAAGAATCAAAACTTCGGTAAGTTGATGGTAAACATTTAACTTAAATTGGTGTGGAAACGCTAAAAGTATAGTAGTTACTTAATAATAGGCACTGTGTTCACTTTTAAGTAAGTTGAAATGGCTGAAATTGTGTAGATGGTATGAATTGCCAAAATTTTTCACTGTTAGAAGGAATTAATAGTATATGTATCTACGCTCTGATATTTTGTTCATATGCATGTATATCGTTTCTAATTTATGGAATAATAGTTTTCAGGTATATTCTCTTTTGTTTAGTAAGATTGAAGGCAGGTGTTATCTTCATTTTGTGGATGAGAACATGGAAGTTGATGGGTTAGTTCTCTTGCACAGTGTTTTCAGCCACGTGATTTTTGTCCCCAAGGGTTATTCAGCAATAGCTGGAAACGTTTTTGGTTATCACAGCTGGGGAAATGCTATAAGACAGCCCCTTACCACAGGGAATTTTCTGGCCCAAATGTTAATATTGCTGAGCTTGAGTAACCCTGATTTTGACTAGGACATTTGTACACAATAAGTGGTGGAACTAGAGTTTGACTTCATATCTCGTGATTTTCGTATCACAGCATGATTCTCACAGTATTCCACCTGTTCCTTGGAAGAAGATGGCCACAGGGTGGCCTTTCTTCCAAACACATTTGTAATGGCATGTGTGAGAGTGGTCGTTCTCAGGAAGAGCTGAAATGCAGATGAAGATAGAGCTCATCTGTGGGTGTTTATATTTTAAATGGGGTAGATAAAGAGCATGTTAACTAACAAAGGAACACAGTTGTACTTTATTCTTTTGTTGTTTGTTCTGTTTGGTTGACTAGGATGTAACCTCCACAAAAGGAAATGAGTTTGAAGATTACTGTTTAAAGCGGGAGTTACTGATGGGAATTTTTGAAATGGGCTGGGAAAAGCCATCTCCTATTCAGGTATATTTCCCCTTTTTATCACATGTATAATATTATGAATGAAGTGTTATGTACTTTTCTTTTTTATCAGTGGGATGATAAACTGAATCAATGTTTCTCTTGTGTACACACGCTCACATATATGTGTCACATATATACACTCTTTCTGAACCTTTTCAGCGTGTTACAAAATCATGGCCTCTAAATATTTCAGTGTATTTCCTAAGAATAGAGATCTTCTGTTATATAACCATAATATAGTTATCTGTAGTCAAATTAACACTAATAACTATTTCAATTTTTAATTGACCCTAAAATACCCTTTTTAGCATTTTTTCCCTCTTTTGTACAGAATCGGGTATTGCATGTAGTTACGTTTCTTTAACCTCCTTTATTTTTTTTTTTTTTTTTTTTTTTTTTTTTTTTTTTTTTATCCTCACCCGAGGATATTTTTTCTTTTTTGTACAGATAGAGTGGGAGGGAGAGAGAGAGGAAGGGAGAGAGAGAGAAACATCGACGTGAAGGGACACATCGAGTGGCTGCCACCCGCACGACCAACCAGGGCCGGGGACAAACTGCAACCGAAGTACGTGCCCTTAGCGGGAACTGAACCCGGGTCTCTCCGGACCGCAGGCCGACGCTCTAACCGCTGAGCCAAACTGGCCAGGGCATCTTTAACCTCCTTTAATAATGAGCATTTCCTGGTCTGTTTTGGTCTTTTGACATTGACATATTTTATTTTTTTGATACGTGCTCCTAGCGGGAACAGAACCCGGGACTCTGATCCGCAAGCCGATGCTCCAACCGCTGAGCTAAACTGGCCAGGGCGTCATTGACATATTTTAAAAAATCCCCCTTCCTTTTTAAAGTAGAACAGTCCTCATTTGGGTTTGTCTCATGTTTCTACATGATTCAAGTTAATATGTTCTTAGCCAAAATACTGTAGAAGTCATGTTATGGCTTTCTCGGGGCATCACATTTGGAGGTATACACAGTGTCTGTTTATTTCTCATGGCGATTTTAATTTTGATTGCCCTGTCAAGGTGGTGTCTGATTTTTCTACTGTATAATTGTAGTTTTTCCCCTTCCTCCCTTGAAACTAATAAGCAGACTGTAGGGATCACTTTGAGATCATGCAGAGATCCTACTCTTCATCAAAGTTTCTTCTTGTCTTAGTATCCATTGATGATCCTGTTTCTGTTGGGTTGTGATTTATTTCCAACCTGAGGACTCCTCCCACCTTTGGCCTTTAAAGAAGAGCCTTCCCTTATTTCCTTGTGTGTCTGTTATCAGTGTGGAGTCATGGATCCCTTTTTTCCAATGACGTGTTTGTGGTCAAACTCTTAGACTTGGGCAGTGTGAGTCCTTTAAGATAGTTTGTAATGTGTCCCTCTTTCTTTCAGATAGATTTTTTTTTTTCAATTAATGGTTTTATTTATTTTTGGTTAATCCTCATCCAGGGATATTTTTCCTTTTTTTTTTTTATTAATATAGAGGGAAGGGGGGGAGAAAAAGAGGAACATCAATCTGACAGAGACATATTGATTGGCTGCCTCCTGCATGACCCCACTGGGGCCAGGATTGAACCTGCAACCTGGGTATGGGCCCTTGCCTGGGAATCAAACCCTCCACCCTTCGGTCCGCAGCCGACGCTCAAACCGCTGAGCCAAACGTGCTAGGACCCTTATTTTTCTTAAGCACTTCCTTTTTGGCCTTTTTGGCATGTCATGAGACCACACTTACCTGTACCTACCCTGCCCCAACCCTGGAATCAGCCATTTCTTTAAGCACCCCTGCTTCCAATCAGTGGGGAGTGGGTTAGAGGCCAGGCCCTGAGCACTAGGTGCACTCTTCGCTCCTTGGCCCTTTGGAGGAAAGAGCAAGGGGATGTGCAGTATGTATGTACACACATGCGTTCATACATGTACACATGAACACGCAGTGCGCATAGACCGATTTGGTAAAGGTGTCTGTTGTCGTCATGTGAGTTAAAACTGTTGCATCCAGGCTTAATTAAGGAAAAAGCACTTTTTCGTTGAGCAAGCATTGAGGGACCTAGAAAGTGTTGGACACGGGATGTTGTGATGAACAAGGCAGAGACGGTGGAAGACTGGTAGGAAGGACAGCTACTTGTACAGATAATTTCAGCGTAATATTACTTCATACTTGACATTGCACATATATATGTAGCATTAAAGAAAGATGGAACAGCCCTGGCCGGTTTGGCTCAGCGGTTAGAGCGTCGGCCTGTGGTACAGAGAAAGAAAGATGGAACAGCCTGGAAAAAGAATTGATCCATGTTGTAAGCACAGAACACTAGGATAGTGATTGCCTAGGGGTGAAGGTGTGCCTTGTGGGCAAACTGAAAGAAGCTTATTGCAGTTGGAGAAAGCATCAAGATGAAGTTATAGCCCGGCCGGTGTGGCTCAGTGGGTGAGCATCGACCCTGCACCAAGAGGTCACCAGTTCGATTCCCGGTCAGGGCACATGCCCAGGTTGTGGGCCTGATCCCCCATGGGGGGCCTGCAGGAGGCAGCCAGTCGATGTTCTCTCTCATTGATGTTTCTATTTCTCCCTCTTCCTCCCTCTGTCTCTAAAAAAATCAATAAAGAAACAAAAAAGAAAAGATGAAGTTATACATGAGCAGGTAGGCAATGTGAATGTAGGTATTAAAAATACTCAGAAAGTATTTTTCTGTAATGTAGTTCATGTTAATTTATTTTATTCGTAGGAATGGAAAGTGTTATGAGAGATCTCCTGTAGAATCTGTCATTCAACCTTGTATCTCTGGTACTTAGCAAGGTTCATGGTAGGAAACAGGCCCTCAAATACTCGGTTGCATTTAGAAAGTTGTGATGGAATTACGGTTAGCAGATGTCAGCAAGCGAGCTTGGTCTAGAGAACTGTTGAAGAACGCTGGGTTTGCATGCAGACTGCTCAGGTTAAGTCCCACCTCCGCTGCTTTCTCAGTTGAGTATTTGAAATACCTTTCTAAGCCTTGGTTTGCTGGCATATACAATTGATATAGCATATACCATAGGGCTGTTATGAAGATTAAGTGAAGTGATTAATGTTGGTATGTTTAATACAGTGCCTAGTACATTATAAATGCTTAAGAAATGTTAGGGGTTATTATTCCATATAATGGTTTTATTTATTGATGAATTTAGCAGACCCTTGCTGGCTTCTGTTTCTTACCTTTGTGTTAAACTTTAAAATTGAGACTACCATTCACATTGCCTTTTTCTTTACTATTATTTTGCCTGAGAATTTGTGGAAAACACAATAATACCAGTGTCTAATAGCAATTTGGCTAAGGAGGTTGGCTATACATTGGAGTGAGGGAGATTTAATTCCTCAGAAGGAAGTTGGGGTGCTACTAAGAAAGGGAAATGGATACTCCAGTAACCAAAATATATCAAACACATATGGGATCGGTCCCTCGGACCTTACAGTGGCACATGGGCTGGGAGAGCTGAGGTGGCATGTGCTTCTGCCAGCTCGGACCTGAGGGTGTGGGGCTGTGGGCTAAATGAAGATACAACTTGTGTATATGCAATTCACACATTTACAGTATACCGTTCAGTGGTTTGTTGTAGTATATGCACAGTTGTACAGCCAATACTACAATACATTTGAGAACATTTTCATCACCCTAAAGAGAAACTTTCAGTCACTTCTCATTTTCCCCTCGCCCTAATCATTCACGATTCTGCTTTCTGTTTCTATGGATTTACCTATTCTGGACATTTCATATAAAAGGAATTATACAATGTATGGTTTCTTAAGTCATCTAACTCTTTTGATTTAGCATATATTTTTAGGGGTCATCCATGTTGTATGAGTATCAATACTTCATTCCTTTCTGTTGTTGAATAATATCCCAATTGTATGGCCGAGCTATTATGAATATGTTGCTATGAACATCATCAATGTGGAAGTGTTTTGTGGAGATGTTTTCTCTTTGGGGCAGATATATCTGGAGTGGAGTTGCGAGTTCATATGCTAACGCTGTTGAACCTTTGGAGGAGCTGCCAGACTGTTTTCCAAAGTGGCTGTACATTCCCACCAGCTGTGTATGAGGGTTTTGATTTCTCCACATCCTCACTTACATGTTATTTGCAGACCTAAATTAAAGTCCTGGTTCTAGCATTTCTTGCTTTGTGATCTTGGGCAAAACAGTTAATCTCTGAGGATCCATTTTTGTCAGTTGTAAAACAAAAAGTACCTAACTTGAAACGATATAAATAACATATCTACCTAGCAGAGTGCCCGCCTAGCACACAGTGTTTCAAGAATATTTAGCTTCCTTTTCTCCTTCTCATCTCCTTGGCAGCTTCCCATTGTTTCCTCTCGGATTCCAACGCTGTCTGAGCCTGACTTGACTTTTCTTGCTTCGTGTTACCTCATCTTCCCAGGGACAGGGGTGCAGGACAGTGTGGGGGTGCCGGTCGTCATGGCCGTCACACAGGGTGAAGGATGGGTGCATCTTCACTTACAGACTAGCTTACTTTGTTAGAGCCCTATCCTCAAACAGTTTGTATAGGGCACAGCCCTGTCAGAGCAGAGGAATTCAGAAGTCAGTGGCCTCAATCTAAATCAGAAGACAGTCCCAAAATGTGAATTAGGATACCCCCAATTTAATTCTACCCCACCTGACTTCATAGAAAATTTTTATAGTTTTAAAGGATCTGGCTCAGAAAATTATTGGAAGATCCTAGGAGACCTAGCCCCCACCCCCTTTTTTTCTCTCTTGCTTTTCTATAGAACTGAGTAGCATGCAGGTAGCCTATTTAAAAAAACCATAGAAAGAGGCCCTGGCTGGGCAGTTGAATTGGTTAGAGTATTGTCCCAATACGCCAAGGTTGGGGCACATACAAGAATTAACCAGTGAGCCCTGGCCGGTTTGGCTCAGCGGTTAGAGCATCAGCCTGCGGTCCGGAGAGACCCGGGTTCGGTTCCCGCTAAGGGCATATACCTCGGTTGCAGTTTGTCCCCAGCCCTGGTTGGTCGTGCGGGTGGCAGCCACTCGATGTGTCCCTTTCACATCGATGTTTCCCTCTCTCTCTCTTCCCCTCTCTCCCTCCCACTCTGTCTGTACAAAAAATGGAAAAATGTCCTCAGATGAGGATTAAAAAAAAAAAAGAATTAACCAGTGAATGCATAAATAAGTGGAACAACAAATCAGTGTTTCTCTATCTCCCCTTCTCTCTCTAAAATAATCAGTCAATAAAAAGAAGACATAGAAGAGAAGGATCCAATGGGGCAAGATGGCAGTGGGTCTCCAGAGCACCTACCTGAAGGTGGATGGAACTGAATCACAGTAGGAGGGAGGAGATTGTAATGGTCAAGCCAAGGTTTTCTTCTTTGACCTGCTTCACCATCATAAGCAGACTGTTTAATGCTGGTTGTAAGGACAAGATAGCAGCCTTTTCACTGGACCATTTTTACAATTCTGGCAGCTGTTTTGTTCTGACCATGTGGAACCCAACTGACCCCTGTGATTGGGGTTCTCGGTAGAATGAATGTTGTGGTGGGAAATAGAAGTCATTATGCTTATGACAAGATACTCCTACAATAAAAAAATTATTTTTATTTATAGAGAGAGAAAGTGGGGGGAGAGACATGGAAACATTGATGAGAGAGAACATCGATTGGCCGCCTCCTGCACGCCCCCCCCCCACTGAGGATTTGGCCCACAACCTGGGCATGTGCCCTGGCTGGGAATCGAACCGGTGACCACTTGGTGCAGGATCGACTCTCAACCACTGACCCACACCGGTCGGGCTGTACAATAAAAATTTTAAAGTGCTAGAGAGATTTCTTTTGGTTGTTAGCTTAGGTACAGAAAGAACTAATTATTACAATGATTATGAATATCTTTCCTAATTTATTTTTCTAACTTTAGTTTCAGAAATTAAAATTAAAATTTTTATTTGAGGAACAGGAATGTTCTTCCTCTCTGTTTATATACTTGTTCTGCCTTTTTAGTTTCTATATTTGTATATTTAATTTTTCAGTAATTGTTTGCTATTTGGGAAATTTGTTTTAAGTTAATAGGAAATATTGTTGTCTTCCAAAAAACACACATGACAATAATTTCAATATGAAAGAGTAATCCTTGGTGATGTGACCATGAGTTACAGTAACTCGAATAGAATTGACTCAGTTTAAGCACATTTCAGGACAGAGAAGTTGGCTGTGAGACAGATGTTATAGGTTATGGATATAATTTGATATATAAATACCAAATACAACCTGAGTTTAAACCTTTCCATCCTATTCCTGCTTTGTGCAGGGATAAGTTGTCCAAGCTACAATTTTTCATTGTAAAATTGGCTCATTAGTCTTAAAATATCATATATAGCCTTTGCCTTGTATTTTCTTGCATCATGTTTTCCTCCAGTTTTGGTGAACTGCCCTCTGCTTTCTCTATTTATGTGTCATCCCAATCTCCTCCTTTCTTCGTCATTCTCTTTGTTGTCGATGTTCTGCTTCCTTGGTCAGTACTTACATGTACAGTTTTTATTACATTGGGATACAATTTAATGTGTATTCATTCTGTGAGCAGTTTGGGTAAATATTGGTTGGTGATGATGTTGACCGGTCTCGCTAATATACTCGGTCTCTACTTACTCTTGTAAAATGCAAATACATAAGACACTTTAAAGCAGTACCAAAGAGGTACACGTATATCTTCAGCGTATTTTAAAGAATTTGCTTCTGCGCTGTCTCCATTCACAAGTAACTTGCATGGCCCGTCTCTTTCAGGAGGAGAGCATTCCCATCGCTCTGTCTGGCAGGGACATACTGGCCAGAGCGAAGAACGGAACGGGCAAGAGTGGCGCCTACCTCATCCCCCTACTTGAACGGCTCGACCTGAAGAAGGACAACATACAGGGTCAGTTTGTTTAGACTGAGAGCGGCGGTTTACAGCCCTGGCTACTGTGGCTCGGTTGGTTGGGCGTCATCTTGTGCAGTCAAAGGGCTCAGGCTGGTTCTCAGTCAGGGCGCATGCCCAGGTTGGGGCTGAGTTCAGTCACCCGTGGGAGCGTGCAGGAGGCGGCCAACCGATGCTGTTTCTCCTTCCCTTCCTCTCTGAAAATCAATGAGAATTTAAAATATCTAAAATTATCTTCTATGTAGAAGATACTTTTTAAATTAGAATTTACATAATTTGGAATTATTTACTGTTTTCACGGGTCTTTAAAGAGATTTGTAGTTTTCAAAATGTTTTTATATATACACAGTTTTGACAACGTTCTAGTGAGATAGGCAAAGTAAGGGTGTTGCCTTACAGATAGGAAAACTAAGGTCATGAAAAGTTAAATTGTCTGGTATTACTACTTAAAAAGTAGAACTGTGATTTCACTTGTATGTGGAATCTAATGACAAAAATAGAAAAACAAAACCGTGGAACTGAACTGTTTATGTGGCTGTGTGTCTGCAAGCTTCTCAGAGAACCTTTTTTCTTTAAAGCTGTGTTGTTTTGAACTTAAGAGCTTAGGCAGTAGGGAAGAAACAAATTCTTATACTTGTCCCCAGAGTAAGCTAAATATAGTTAAGTTTTCACTTTTAAAGCATTTTTGTAAATTTTCAGCTTTGGGCCCTGGCTGGCTGGTTGTAGCTCAGTTAGAGAGTCGGCCTGTGTATTGAAGTATTGAAGGGTCATGAGTTCAATTCTCAGTGAAGGGCATGTACCTGGGTTGCAGATTCGTTCCCAGCCTGGTTGGGTCATGCGGGAGGCAACCAATTGATGTCTCTCTCTCTCTCTCTCTCTCATTGATATTATCCCCCGCCCCCCAATCCAATGGGGGGAAAATTATACTCTGGTGAGGATTAACAAGAAAAAACGTTCTGCTTTCGTGATCTATAATGATCGTTTTCTCCCATCTTCCCTTTACCTACTTTCATGTGATAAGAGGAAAGTGGGCAGCGGGGGTGTCCTGTTGGGGTGTCTCAGACTCGTGAGTCTCTCACTGCAGTGATGAAGGAAGAAGGTTTGAGCAGGTTGCCGGCTCTTAGAGCCCTTTAAAGCAGCCACTCTCAACCTGTGGGCTGCAACCCCTTTGGGGGTCGCCTAAGATGATCTAAAACATGTATTTCCGATGGTCTTAGGAACTGAGACACTGTCTCCAGGCGGGTTTGCCCACGTGCAGACACGCCCACATACAACATGAGGAACTGTATTAAAGGGTCGCAGCATTAGGAAGGTTGAGAACCACTGCTTAAAGGTTTGTAACCAAGAACAGAATAAGACTTATATAGTAACATTGATGAGGAAATGTTTATATCTGCAAAATTACAGTACTTTTGTTTTGTAAAGGCAATTTACTCATTTTACTTTTCAGAATTGGTTAGGCCTATTAGGATTTAACTTTTTAATATGTCTGAGTCTCCAGATTGCAAGAGGCAGTATTTCTTAGCTCTTCAAATTCTTAAAACATTATGTAACTTTTTTGGTATTTTCTCTGTTGCTTGATATTTTCCAGCAATGGTGATTGTTCCCACAAGAGAACTTGCTCTGCAGGTCAGTCAAATTTGCATCCAGGTCAGCAAACACATGGGAGGGGCCAAAGTGATGGCAACCACAGGAGGAACCAATTTACGGGATGACATAATGAGGCTCGACGATACAGGTAGGAAGTAGCTGATACAGGTGACCTAGCTCTGACTGACTTCACACACATATGTTTCCTTTCCGTAACTTTGTACAAATTGTTTTTAAGAATTAATAAGGGCCGGGGTGGGGGTGGGGTGTTCCGTTGATTGAAGTGTTGTTCTGTGCACCAAAGGGTTGTGGGTTTGATCCCCACTGGGGATGTGTACAGGAAACCAGTAAGTTTCTCCCTTCCTTCCTGTCTCTAAAAATCAATTTAAAAAAATAATTAATAAGGAACAGAAACATTGCAGAAGAAAAATGAATAAAGGAAATGACACTCATCCAGGAAAAAAGACAAATTGACAGTAATTGAAATGATATTCAACCTTAGTTTTTTAAATGTAAATAGAACCGCAAATTGGTATTGTACATTTCTGATTGGCAAGGCCAAACAGCATTGGTAACCAATTATGTGAGTTTGTGGTGAAATAAGCGATTTTGCAACATAGGAGTATAAATTGATGCCGTCTCTATGGTGGGCAAGTTGGTATATTTTCAAGAATCTTCCCTGAGGAAATAATTCAGCAAATGCAAGGTTGTTAACTACAGTGTGGTTTCGTAGTATTGAAAAAATTGAAACAACTTAAACATTGGAAGATAGCCTAAATATAATTCCACACAGCCATTGAAGAATGACGCCGATCTGTATTCATTTTATGAAGAGTTCTCCGTGATAAATTATTATGTGAAAAAAGATAAAACCACAAGAATAAGACCCACTTAACCCTGGCTGGTTTGGCTCAGCGGTTGGAACGTCAGCCTGCGGACCAGAGAGTCCTGGGTTTGGTTCCCGCTAGGGGCACATACCAAAAAAAAAAAAGTAAGAGCCACTTATATATAAAATTATACATAGAATTGTAGTCGATAATTACTATATTCTTATACTGCACAGTTATTTAAAATGATTATCTCATTTGCTCTTTATAACAATCTTCTGTTGAGAAGGCAGTCTACTATATTAGAAGCTTGGTGTGCCTTTTGTTACTCATTAAGGATTATTTTAAGACAAGGAAATATGTCCCTTACTTGGAGCAGGTGATTTGGGAACCTGTAGCCCACCCCATGTAGAGATGAAGCAAACAGGTATTCTCTTAGCCAAACCAAGATGAAATGGAAATCCATATCCTAAAATATATCTTTGCGTCTTGTATCACTGTAGTTTCCCCCTTAGCCTTCGAGGGATTTGTTTTCAGGCACCACCCACCCTGGATGCCTGAAACTTAGGATAGTACCAAACCCTATATATACTACGTTTTTTCCTGTGTATGTGGGTATGTGTACCTAGGATAAAGGTTAATTTATAAATTGGGCATGGTAAGAGATTAACAACAGTAAGTAATAATAAAATGGAAGAATTACAGCAATACACTATTAAAGTTATGTGAATTTGGCCTCTCCCCACATCTACCACCCATATATTTAATGCCCTTTCGTCCTAACTAAGCACTTGCATGAACTGTGGCCGTAACCTTCACAGTTTGTGATGCGACAGCAGCACTAGCACACATTTCTTTTTCTTCAATTTCAGAGATAAAAGGTCGATTCTCATCGTAGATCTTAGCAAACTTTGCGTACAATTTGTTTTTCTTATATCGAGAACTTTCACCTTTTTGCTAAAAGGAAGTATGTTCCAGCTTCTCTTTGGCACACGCAAGTTGCTAGCATCACCGCTCTTGTACTCTGGGCCGTTTAATTAAGTAAATAAATGCACTTGAACACAGGCACTGGGGTACAACAATCTGACGACCTAGACAGCTACTAAGTGACTTAATAGGTAGTTAGCAGCTATTTACATTCTTGGCAGGACTGAGCACAAATGGACAAATGGCTCGACATTTAAAGCTTATGAACTGTTTATTTCTGGAATTTTCCATTTAATATTTTCAGATTTCATTTGACCATGGAAAGTGAAACTGGATAAGGAGGGACTACTGAATTCCTCCTCTTCAACATTTCTGATAAAAAAAAAAAATGTATCTTTTAGAAGGTTTATATATGTATACAAACCTTTACTGCATCCTTTTTGCCAAAGCTAAAATTAATGAGACTGTGTTTTCTAATCTTGTGCAGTGCACGTGGTAATAGCTACTCCTGGGAGAATCCTGGATCTTATCAAGAAAGGAGTAGCAAAGGTTGATCATGTCCAGATGATAGTATTGGATGAGGTAATGTCTCTTCATTTGGAAAGATGCTATTCCGTATTATTCTGAACTTTGTTTATAACTGTCGGTGATTAAAGCAAAGGTTCTTTGTGTTTTATGACCTTCTAATAATACGACTTTTGTCAGTTCAAACTAATTTGCTTATAAAACATGTTTTGCCCTTTAAAGGCAATAGATGATAAGAATAGTTCAGCCTTAAGCCCTTCTTAGGGATGCCAGATAGTTTGGGTTTTATTTTTATTTTCAGGATGAGAAGTTGTTGAATAACCTCAAACCAAGTTCATTCTAACTCTTTTTCCATTCACTGATAACATCTTAAAAGGCATGTAATGTCTCCAACTCCTCATTTAGCATATAATACTTGGTATTGTTTGGGGTTTTGGGGTCTCTGTTACATGCATTATCTCACTAGGTATTAAGTGCTTTTTAAGAACTTCCATTAACTCTATCCTTGGGCTCTAGTAGTGTTTTATACATACAGACAGACAGACATTATATTACTGTTAATATTTTGAAATAAAGTTATTTTAGTTATTCTACATTTTAGACAGCTAGATCAGGGCAATCATGGTCTGGTTCAGATCAGGTTTTTCCTTTGAGGAATGAGAGAACATTTATTATTTCACTCTGTGCGAACCCTGAGTGCTTTACATGTTTTTAAATCTGATTTTTATAACAACCCTGTAAGATAGGCATCCTATAAAGTAGTTACTACAGTGAGTGCACATCCTAATTTTAACATTGTGGGATCTAAAGTATTGATTAGTTAAGCAGCCGCCCAAAATAGTTAATAAGTGAAGGAAACAAGATTTCGATCCAGGTAACTTGACTCTAGACCTATATTTTTAACCAGTAAACCATACTGCCTCTTTAACGGAAGTCACATTAAAATTCTGTTATGGGAACAAGGGTTCTGTTTGTCTAGACTCCTCCCCTGCTCCCCAAAGGCGGGCACTATAGACCTTTTCCTTCTGTGTCACGGGCACGAGTCCTGGCGCTGTCAGATTGTGTGGGACATTCATGGATGCTCTTTTTGGTTGATGCCTTATTAACCAGAGACCTTGACATTATTTGATTGTTTTGAAAGTTGTCTTCTTTTTGTACTGCAGGCAGATAAGTTGCTGTCACAGGATTTTGTGCAGATAATGGAAGATATTATTCTCACGCTACCTAAAAACAGACAGATTTTATTATATTCCGCTACTTTCCCTCTCAGTGTACAGAAGTTCATGGTGAGTATAGAACGATGCACTTGGAAGCAGTGCCATTCTGTTGCCCATGAGTGTATCTTTATCCATAATTATATCTTATTATCAGTCTATACTTAGGGCTGGTTAGTTAAAGTTTTTGGCTTGTTTTTTTTGGTCAGATGATCAGTTAACATTTGTTGTGCGTAAATTAACTGATTTTTAAAACAAGCTGTTATAGTAATTTGATTACATTCTTCGTTGTTCACTTAATTTTTGTTGTCAGGCCGACATAGCCATTGATGCTAGATAAACTGATCACAGCATAACCCTACATACAAAATACAAGATAGTGACTTAGCTGCATACCTGAGTGTTAGATCTCCCGTTTTATTGTGATTTGTTTCTTCCATGACAGGTCATGTATACTTGTTTTGAAGAGAGCTCCATACTTAAAGAGTTTATCAGACAGGTGTCTAGGATATGTTTTGAATTTGAGATACATTCTGCTTTCACTTAAGAGTAAGACTCTTCTTTTTTTTTTTTTTTAGAATTCCCATTTGCAGAAACCTTATGAGATTAACCTGATGGAGGAACTGACTTTGAAGGGAGTAACTCAGTACTACGCATATGTAACTGAGCGCCAAAAAGTACACTGCCTCAACACGCTGTTCTCCAGGGTGAGTTCACGCTGTCAGCTGCTGAGCACCGCCATTCCTGAGCCCCAACGAGACACCGTCGGAGCGGTTTCCCCTCCACTTCACATGCTGAAAGAAAACTCCTTAGCTTTTCCTAAAAGGCAGTTTCAGTTTATCTGAAGTTGATAGGATATAATCGACAAGTCTTAGGCACTTTCAATTTAATTCTAAAAGAGTTTGACCTCAATTACAGTTGCTCCTCGTTATTTGCAGTAATTGTAGTCAGCCCTCATTATCTGCAGATTCTGCATTTGCAAATGCACCTACTTGCCAAAATTTATTTGTAACCACAAAATCAGTACTGGTGCGCTTTTGAGGTCGTTGGACATGCACAACACAAACATCTTGAGCTGCTGCGCGTATTCCCAGCTGAGGTCGAACAAAGCAATACTTCCTTCTTGTTTCAGCTTTCATACCATATACCATGTTCTTTTTATGACCTGTTTAATTTTTTTTTTGCATTTTTGTGCTTTTTTTTGTTTATCTCATTGTTTAAAAGGTCCCCTGAGCATAGTGCTAAGTGCTGGCTAGTGTACCCAAGTACAAGAAACTGAGGTACCTTGTAGAGAAAATGGATATTAGATAAACTTTATACAGGCATGAGTTACGATGTTGTTGGCCATGAGTAAATAAGGTGTCCTTAGAGGGTAACACACACAAAACACAGTTGTCTGTTGATTTCATTGATGAAAAACTTAAGACCAGCCCATGCACCAGAAGGTGGCGGGTTTGATTCCCAGTCAGGGCACATGCGCAGGAGGCAGCTGATCAATGTTTCTCTCTCAGATCATCGTTTCTCTCTCTTCCCTTTCCTCTCTAAAGTCAATTAAAAATATATATATATATATATATATAAAGCCAGAGGCGCCCAGGAACCATCCTGCATTTCTACCAGGAGCAGTGGTTCTGTATTCTCTTAATGCAGCGTTTGCAGCAACTCAATAGACTGTAACTATCGCGAATGATGAGAACTGGCTGTGATTCACTCTGCTGCCAGTCGTGTGCCCTTATGAAATACACTGTTCTACAATAGAACTTACAAATTATCTGCATATATTAAGTAAACGGATAGTATTTACAATTGTTACAGTTTTGCATCTTTGTGCTGTAAGATGAAATCAGAGACCATGGTTTTAACATTTGTTGGCCAGTCAATATTTTCAAGACATGCAAAGTAAATTTTTTTTTTCCCCTGTGTCTTTCTTTTCCTCCTGTTCTCAGCTTCAGATAAACCAGTCAATCATTTTCTGTAACTCCTCTCAGCGAGTTGAATTGCTAGCCAAGAAGATTTCTCAACTGGGTTATTCTTGCTTCTATATCCATGCTAAAATGAGGCAGGTAAGTGTGAAACTAGAATTTGTACCAATTTTTAAAAAATCTTTCCAAGTATTTCTTGGATTTTGTTTTAATGCTCCTCTTATTATTCATTTTAACCTCTCGGAGGTTTAGTTCTCTAACTGTGAAGTAGTAGGGAGTAATAATACATGCTCTTATCTCACAAAGAAGATGGAGATAACGTACAAGCGTTGGTCAGCTGTCAAGTGTGATACAAAAGTGAAACTTGATTGTTTTCCTTCCCCGGGTAATCTCTAGATTTGCACCATGTAATACAATAATCTCAAGCTATATGTGGCAGTTTATATGAGTTAAAATAAAATAAAATTTAAAATATAGTTGCTCAGTCATACTGCCCGTATTTCAGTGCTGCGTCATGTGTCACCAGCAGCTGCAGCTTTAGACTGGACTATACAGATACAGAACGTTTCTGTTCTTGTGGAAGGTTCTGCTGGACAGCACTACTCCATGTTTCTTATGTGTCTGTGTACCTCCTCAACCCAGATATTTTTCCTTTACTATTTGCCTTAAGAAAAGGATGGAGCCCTGGCCGGTTTGGCTCAGTAGTTAGCGTGTTGGCCCACGGACCAATGAGTCTCGGGTTCGATTCCGGTCAAGGGCACCTACTTGGGTTGTGATTAGTACCCGGCCCTGGTTGGGTCATGCGGGAGGCAACCAGTCAATGTGTCTCTATCACGTCGCTGGTTTTCTCTGTCTCTCCCTCCCTCCCTCCCTCCCACTCTTATCTAATGATAAATAGAAAAATATCCTCGGTTGAGGAATAAAGAAAAGGATGGAATCTCTCAATTTCTGAACTTGATTTAACAGAAAATGAATTTAAAACTCTAATGACATTTTTTGTATGTGTACTAACTATAATTGAACTTTCATGAAAAGAAAACATTTCTGTAGACTTGTCAAGTTAAGAACTTAAATTAGTCAACTCACATTTGGTTTTCAAAAAAGCTTAATGTCATGGATCAGATACCACCATGTAGGCACCTAGCGATTAGAAATTATCACAGGAAATGAATGGTATTAAGTTGATGACAGTATTTTTATTTATTTTTTTTTTTTTTGTCCTCACCCGAGGACATTTTTTCGATATTTTGTTCAGATAGAGTGAGTGGGAGAGAGAGAGAGAGAAACATCGACGTGCAAGCGACACATCGAGTGGTTGCCACCCACACGACCCAACCAGGGCCGGGGACAAACTGCAACCAAGGTACGTGCCCTTAGCGGGAACCGAACCCGGGTCTCTCCGGACCACAGGCCGACGCTCTAACCGCTGAGCCAAACCGGCCAGGGCGATGACAGTATTTTTAAATAGAAGAATGTTGTGCTGAAAATATAAGCCAGTTTGCCAGATGCTAGATTTATCACTTTTCCTACAGTCA
Organism: Molossus molossus; assembly: GCF_014108415.1. Classification (NCBI taxonomy): domain Eukaryota; kingdom Metazoa; phylum Chordata; class Mammalia; order Chiroptera; family Molossidae; genus Molossus; species Molossus molossus. The sequence continues at coordinate 12,042,427 of NW_023425348.1, read as the reverse complement.
TTGTGTATGTTTTTATTTTTGTTTTTTAATTGGAAAGTAGCTATTTTTAGCTTTTGTATATAATTACTGAAACGGTAAATAGTAGATGTTTTGGTCAAGCCAAACTTTTGGCATCTTCTGTTTGAAACATTCTTAAAGTGTATTACAGAAACATGGTGAAAATTGTCACTTGAAATCCATTCCAGCAAAAAATATAAATCCTTTGAGTTAAAATAAATACTACATATAGATATGTATTAGTTCCTTATTAATTCCCATGGGAAACTAATGTATAATGTTTTATTAACTTTTTAATATATGTATATTGATTTGCCTCATTTGTATAAACAAATTTTGTATAGGAGAAATAGTGGGAAGTTTGGGGCTACGTGGAGGAGCTTTAATCAAATTAAGTGCATTGCTTTGTTCCTAGGAACATCGGAATCGTGTCTTTCATGACTTCCGAAATGGCTTATGCCGCAATCTTGTTTGCACTGGTAAGTGTTTTCTATTTCCTTTACCCCTTGCCTTCTCCACTAGTGCTGCTCTGCTTTTTCGTCTCATACTATGCCACAGGAGCCGGTCACGTAGCCTAGGTCACCCTGCGACCACTTCTAGAAGTTCTGAAGTCGGGAGGGAGCCCTGAAATCAGGCTCCTGTCCGAGCCTGCGGAGGACGGGCTCTGGCACTCGGCCTTGTCCGGCTTCTCGGCCGGTTTGGGGTTGTGTGTTTTCTGAATAGTTTAGCATACAGGAGTGAATTACACATAGCATATGAAAATGGATATTATGAAACCATCCATGGTCTAGAAATTGTTTATTGTGGCCTTTTAAATTTTTTTGCCAGAAATTAGTCTGAATTTTGTTGTGTTTTCAATACATGAAGAAAAACCCTGGGGAGGCAGGTGGCAGGTAGACAGACTAGGCAAAGCAGATGTATTCGGTATCCTTCCGTCTTTAAACTAGAAATATAATCTTAGTTTTGGTGTGAGATTATCTTTTGGATAGAGAGAAGAACCCAGAATTTAAAAAAAATATTGAGGTATACACACAGATAAATAAATCGTAAATATATTATTTGCATTTACATGTTCACCCAGATCAAGATTTAGAATACTTCAAGATCTGTTTTTTAAAATGCTGCTGTAGAAATAAACTTCTACTTTTTCTAGATGAATATTAAATTTGTTAATTTACAAGAATCAAAAAAGGGACTATCAGATATCCTGCATTTATCTTGTTTTTCGGACAGCTCGTATAGCTGTGAATACATTTATGTTTATATTTTATCAACACTTTGACCTTTAAATATAGTGAAAGTACTCAAAATAAGAATGTTGATCGAGTGGAAAGAGCACCAGAGCCCTAGGATGTGAGGCTGGAGCTGAAGCCCTGCCTCTGCCTCACCTCTGGTCGTACGGCCTTTGGCAGTTTGTCTTTTTCTTTTATGCCATTTTTTAATCTCTCAAATAGGGATGCTTTAAACTGCGTTCTGGACAAATATCTGTTGTAGTTTATTCAAAAAATATTTATTGATATTCAGCAAATATTTCTTTACTCTTTGCCAGATGCTTGGCTAGGTGCTGCAGAATAGCGTGCTCCCCAGTGTTATGTGATGTGTGTTTTGCCACAGTTAAAGGTTAAGTGTATCTGCACACGCTTCCTGTGTTTGGGGGCCTGTAATCTAGATGAGGCAATAATCTATCAGTGAGACGTTTAGAATTGTTAAGCAAATTCAGAATGTATAGACAAATGGAAGGTGTCATTTGCTATTAAGCATTTCCCTGTTTGAAATTTTTTTTCATAGTTTTATTAATGGATTGGTGGGGGCATTGATTTGTTGTTTCACTTATTTATGTCATTGGTTGCTTCTTGTATGTGCCCTGACTGGGGATCCAACCCAAAAACTTGGTGTATCAGGACGACACTTGAGCCAACTGAGCTATCCGGTTGGGGGTGGGGTGGGAGTTCTTTATACTAAGAGTAGTTATACACTGATATCAATTATTGTGGCTAATGGGTTTTATTTTTCATCATTACTTGCTGTGTTGCCCTGAGTTTTTTGAAGTGCCAGTGCTTCTTATTTTTCAGAACAATAATATGTCATTAAGTTAAGTACTGAGTAACATGTATAAAAACATGCAAAGTACCACCCCATTCTTCAAGGAGCAGTGGTTTAATCAGTGGTAAAAACATAAACATCAAGCGTCCAAGGGCAGCGCCTGCACGCTTTCACTGTAAAATGGTAGATAGCAAATATTTTAGATGGCACACCATGTGGTCTTGTTACGAGGTACTCAGCTCTGCCGTTCTAAGAAAAGCACCTTAGACAGCAAATAAGCACATGGGCAGGGGCATGGCCACGTGGCAGCGAAACTTTATTTACAAAGACAGGCTTTGGACTGGTCTATAAGGGGTAAAGGTGATTTGCAAATGTGAGGTATGTACACCGTTGACCCTCAAACAACACAGATTTGAACTTCATGGGTCCACTTACACATGGGTTATTTTTCAATAACAGTAAATGTATATGGAAATTTTTTTCAAAACTTAAGAAAATGTTTTTAAGATAATAAGGAAAATTCTTTATTGTATGAACATAGTATATAAAACACATAACATGGCCTTGGCTGTTTTGGCTCAGCAGTTAGAGCATCGGCCTGCTGTCCAGAGAGGCCTGGGTTCGGTTTCCGCTAAGGGCACGTACCTTGGTTGCACTTTGTCCCTGGCTCTGGTTGGGTCATGTGGGTGGCAACCACTCTTTTTTTTTTTTTTTTTTTAATCCTCACCCGAGGACATTTTTCCATTTTTTGTACAGATAGAGTGGGAGGGAGAGAGAGGAAGAGACAGAGAGAGAGAAACATCGATGTGAAAGGGACACATCGAGTGGCTGCCACCGCACGACCAACCAGGGCCAGGGACAAACTGCAACCGAAGTACGTGCCCTTAGCGGGAACCGAACCCGGGTCTCTTTGGACCGCAGGCCGACGCTCTAACCGCTGAGCCAAACCGGCCAGGGCGGCAACCACTCTTTGTGTCCCTTTCACATCGATGTTTCTCTCTCCCTCCCTCCCACTCTATCTGAACCAAAAATGGAAAAATGTCCTTGGGTGAGGATTAAATAAATAAATAAAATAAAAACATAACATGAAATATGTGTTAATTGATGTTGGTAAGGCTTCTGATCAGTAGTAGGCTATATTAATAGTTAAGTTTTGGGGGTGTCAAGTTATATACAGATTTTTTACTGCAGTGGTAGGCACCCCTGATCCCTCACATTGTTTAAGGGTAAACTATAGCAAGTAACCCTAAATTTTCATAGGAGAGAGAAATAACTAGCCTGAAGTTATCTGAGAATAGATGGAATTTTAACTGGCTTTACAAGCTGGATCATTCTAAGGCAGGGGACTGGTGTCAGAAGTGATCCGTGCAGGGTTAAAGTTATGCTCAAGGAAAGATGGGGATGAGTTTGGTAGAGAGGACAGTTTCAGGAGATGTGTTAGAAAAGTATGTCAAGACCAAAATATGAAGAGGAAGATCTTAAATTTTATCCAGAGGCAATTGGAAGCAATGAGTTACAAATTCATAGTAGTAGTTTAGAAATATATTCTGACCATCATCGATTGTTCTGTTGGGGTGTGGAGCTGATAGAAGCAGGTAAACCTAGTTATTAGCCTATGGTTGTTTCTGTTTATAGTTTTCAGAGCCTAAATTAGCATAGTAATTGTGGGACTAGAAGTAGAGAAGGGATGATGGCCTTGCATATTAGCTTAACCTCGGACCTACTATAAATAATTTAGCAGAATGGGATGCATGAATTCTAAACAAAACATAAATAATTACTGCTAGTGAATTACCACTTTTTGAAGTATTCTAAGACACAACAAACTATTTTAATAAGTAATTTACTATTTAATCTAAATACTAGAAAACAGACTAAAGAAAATAAAATGACTGGTTATTTCTGAGGCTCATTTATGATTTGACCAGTTATCCTGTTCTGTTCCTGTATCTGCACTCACCTCAGACCATTTTCTAAAGTTTCCTTAGAGAACTGGGCTTAGGTAACTTGTGAGCAGATGTTATGATAATTTGCATGAAAGGTAATGCCACAAATTTGAAAATGCATTTGAATTACTAAATGAAATTAATAAATTTAGGTTATTCTAGAAATATTGTTAAATAGTATTATGGTGCCAAGACACATGCTTAAATGTTTTAAATTGCTTAAATGTTGAAGTATTGAAAGTTATAATGAAGGGTTGTTTGTTTTTTTCTTTTTAAGATTTGTTTACCCGAGGTATTGATATACAAGCTGTGAATGTGGTAATAAACTTTGACTTCCCGAAGCTGGCAGAGACCTATCTCCATCGTATTGGAAGATCAGGTGAGGGAAAGGAAGGAGTTGTTCTTTGGAAGTTATTTTTGAGAAGTTGAATCACTGAAGTTTATTTTTTTATGTGAAATAGTGTGGTAGCAATGAGAACAGTGAATTAAAATTAATCTAGTTGATGGATATTTAAGACTAATTTCTAGTTCTTCTAGGACACTTTATTAGAAAAGTTAACTACCATATGCTTAAATCGAGATAGATTTCATGAAGGAGAACCTTTTCTCATCAGGCAGTGCAGTATGGAACTACCGTATAGTATGTGTATTTGGGCAACTTTTGACACAAGTAAGCATCCATTTGTCCCTTGACACCGGCAGAGTGGAGCACTGCTGTGGTCCGGGGACCCTGAAGCATGTGAGTCTGAGGGTCCAGATCCCAGACTGGCGTTGAACAAAAACATGGGTCCTGTGTGGTTCTGATGCTTACAGACTCAACATGCACACTCATATTCAACTCATTTTTTTGTTAATTAAAAAATCTTTTTTTTTGTTGTTAGGTCGCTTTGGTCATCTTGGCTTAGCTATCAACTTGATCACATATGATGATCGCTTCAACCTGAAAAGTATTGAGGAGCAGCTGGGAACAGAAATTAAACCTATCCCAAGCAACATTGACAAGAGCCTCTATGTGGCAGAATACCACAGTGAGCCTGTAGAAGATGACAAACCATAACAAGCATGTGCGTACTCGACAGAACAGCTCAGTGAGCATAATGTTTAGAGACAAGCAAAGAGCCCCTTCGTGGGGAGACCTGATGTGCCGCCATATGTAATCAGTAGCCATATAGGGCGCCCTGGCTGCATGAATGAGTGACAGGAAGTGTCTCTTGGTGAAGTTGTGATCTTTCTCATTAGAAATCCTGTAAATGTTACTCTTGAATGCAGTCTTCTAAGTAATGTGGTATGTGAACAGTGCTAAGACAAAATCAGGTTTCAAAAATAATAAAAGCAAAGAGAATCTTTTTCAGCAATTTTGAATGTGAAAATATTTTTCTGTATCATTCAGTCATCTCTATTGGAATTCACTCTTTTGTTTAATTTTGTTTAGTTTTTATTTCATTAATTTTTGTTACAGATGTTTCTCCTTTTTCCCCCATTGACACCTCTTCCTGTTCCCAACCCCTCCCCCCAGCATTGTTGTCTGTGTCCATTGGTTATGCTTATATGCATAAGTTCTTTGGTTTATCTCGTCCCTTCCCCTCGCCCCCTCCTCTGAAGTTTGTCAGTCTGAACCCTACTACTATGTCTCTAGGTCTATTTTGTTCATTATATTTCACAAATAAGGGAGATCATGTGATACTTGTCTTTCTCTGATTGGCTTATTTCGCTTAGCATAATGCTCTCCAGGTCTGTCCATGTCATCTCAAAGGATAAGAGGTCTTTCTTTTTACAGCTGCATAGTATTCCATTGTGTAAATGTACCACACCTTTTTTTTCTTTTTAACTGGCTACCTCCCGCACAACTCCAACCAGGGCTAGGGAGGAACAGCAACTGAGGCATGTGCCCTTGACTGGAATCGAACCCACAACTCTTTGGTCCACAGGCCAGCGCTCTAACTACTGAGCCAAACCAGCCAGGGCAATGTACCACATTCTTTTTTTTTTTTTTATCCACTCATCTACTGATTGAAACTTGGGCTGTTTCCAGATCTTAGCAATTGTAAATCGTGCTACTATGAACATAAGGGTGCATATATTCTTTCTGATTGGTGTTTCAGGCTTCTTAGGATATATTCCTAGAAGTGGGATCACTGGGTCAAATGGCAGCTCTATTTTTAATTACTTGCGAAAACACCGTAGTGTTTTCCACAGTGGCTGCACCAGTCTGCATTCCTACCAGCAGTGTGCTAGAGTCCCCTTTTCTCCACACCCTCGCCGACCCTTGTTGTGTGATGATTTGTTGATGACGGCCGGAATTCGCTCTTAATTTCAAATGGTACCTTAATAAATCAGGTTAAATTACCCATATAATACCTATCGCCAGTGTGTGATCAAGTTATGAGGATGAGTCTTTAAACGCCCACTCTGGTTTTCTGCGCCATCCTCTCATGTAATCTCGTGGGGACTAGTGGGGTGTGGTAGAAATGCTCAAAACAAGGCTCAACATAAAGGGAAGTAAACTATTGTGGAGTTTTGTTCTCACGAAAATCTGATTTAATTTGAGAGATGATATTCAAATTTGCAATGAAAATCTTACCTATTGTTTTTAGGTTTTTGAAATTGCTCTTTTCACTTTTTTAAAAACTTAAATGTCAAACAAAATCCTCAGACAAATGTAAAACTAGCCAATGTTTGCTAGTATATTGTCAGGTTATTTATTAAGCTTTTGTAAGGTTTAAAAAAAATTGGTAAGTTGTGAATGACTGCTTCCTGTTGCAGAACCATCTGGCAGACCCTCCTGCGGCTGCGTGGCCCTGCAGTAGGCGGAGCCCAGGGGGAGCTGTTACAGGGCATTTGGGGCGGAGATGGTAAAAACCTATGTATGTTGCTTTTACAAATGTTAATTTTAGGTTTCTTCTTTCTTTAGGCTTTGACAAACTAAAGAAGGCTTGTTTGGATCTGTGACACATCATTTTGGGGGGGTGCTCTTCTCTTTGTGGGTTTTTCATTTTTTTTTTTTTTTTTTTTGGAACTATGAAGACTTAACGCAGACATTTTTTTCTTTTTTTAACTGGTGAAGAGAAAACGCTGAAAAGAAGGAATATACCTTTTTTGTTCCACTTGTTTGCACTGTGTGCCGACTGAACATTAGTTGCACTAACTGCTGGTTTTAGAAAATGCTTTCTGGTGAAGTGGGGGACAAGGAAGGAAGAGAAAGAAGAGAATGGGAGAAACCCTAAAAAGAGAAGAATCTTGATGAAAACACAAGCTTGTCTATGATTTCAGAATTCTTCAGCAGCTGACTCTCAAGTGCATTTCAACTTCTCCCTGATTACTCATCCGTTTTTTAAGCCTGAAGAGCTTATTACTTATTTGTGCGAAGTGCCTTATGCTATGAGACCATTCAGAACATCATCTTTTAGACACAGCCCAAGGAATCAACAACAGCAATTCTTTCATTTTTCTTTTTAAAACTTTTTCTTTCATTTTGGTTTCACATTGAAGTCTCTTTCTTCCTTTTCTACTCAGTACTCAAGCCCAGGGCTGGAAGATGAAACGTATTAGTAATGTTCAACACCATTTTTTTTTCTTTTAAGTGGAGGAGTTGATATGCAACTGCAGTTCATCTACACTGTAAATACATGTATTTAAAAAAACAATCCCAAGTAAAAATTTCTTCTGGGCTGAGTAGAAGCAACATCATCGCTCCCAACGGAAAGAGCCGTCTATGTCATTGCAGGAGCCATATGACAAGCCTTTGTGCTCTGCAGCAGACACTAAAGACTGGTCACATGCGCCTCATTAGCAGCTGTGGCACTTGGTGTAGACGTGTCAGCCTGACCCTCTTTCCTCTGTGGTGACGCTTGTCCCGTAGAAAATTGGGTGTGTATACTTGTATAAACTTTGTAAATACGTTTTTTTCTGGGTTCATATATATATATGTGTATGTATATATACATATATATACATACACATATGTGTGTGTGTGTGTGTGTATGTATATATATATGTATTTTTTTTTTTTTTTTTTTGATGAAGGTTGCTGGGATTAAGGGGATTAGAGTGATTATGGGAGCAGCTAAAGATGAGAGGGGCTCAGTTTTCCGCAACACTAAATTCTAAAAAAGTACTTTGACCTTTTACTGTAGAGAGCAGACTTCTGTGGCGACCCACTGTTGGGGAAGGGGCCCTGAAGTCTTCGCAGTTTGCTGCCACACTGTCTGGTACCTCTAGAGTAGGCCTGCCAGAGGGAGCCCAGAGACGTCAAAAGCCTGTATAATTCATGGTGTTATTTTTGAGACGCTCTCTCTGATTTTGCTTCCCGCTTTTTAAAAGTTTGAGAAACTTTTTAAGCTCTGCAAAAGGGGACAAAGATGAATCTGCCTTGCAGAGCGGGAGCTCAGTTGAGTGGCAGTGTCTGAGCAGTAGATGTATAAAGCATGGATTTGCATTCACAGTAGTAGCCAGTACCAGCTCAGGTGAGGTCAGCAGTTCTGGGCTTCATTCCTGTGATCACCTCCCGTACTGTGTCAGTGTGTTGCCCTCTGCCCACCTTGATACGCAAACTTGCAGGAATGGGCAACCCCTGAGAGCTGTTAACTTTCATGCTGCAGAAAGCTGCTTGCCATCCTTTAGCTTTGTGACAAGTGTCATTTTTGCATTGTAAATTGCTGGCAAATGCTTTACAGTCAATAGTGTTGCATTAAATTGTGCCCCTCCCAACATGCTTGATGTTTGGCCTGATCTCCAGGCAAAAGGAGTGAGATGAATCAAAACCAGTGAACTTTTTTAAAAAAATGTTTTTAATTCCCTTTTAACCCAGTGTACTAGGTCAATCAGGAGGCATCTAGGGCTTAAAAAAAAAAAAGAAAAATTTAAAAATTTAATTTCCATATTCTATTGTTTTTCAAAGCCCTAAAATAGTATAAGTCCTGCCTATGCTTTCATGCTTAACTCATCTGGATAAAGAAATCAATTACTCAAAGTTGCTCTTTTGACTCTGGTTCTAAACAAGAACTATTTGTGACTCACCCAAAACTCCTTGAAGATCAAAATCCTGCAGATGCCTCCTGATTAGACATAGCCCCGACTCCTTAAAAATTGTAGCAAGAGCTGCACAGTACAAAACCTAAAAAGAAGCTCATTTATTTGGAATCCAAGCCACATCAGTTCTTCTATCCAGCCAGTGTTGGCAACTAAATACAAGCCCTAATTAAGGAAGTAACTTTTTTCCAGGGAGGGATGGGTGGAGGGAATTTAAAAGGCACCAACTTTTGACCATCCCCCCCAAAAAATCTTGCCATGTACTGTTGCAGCACTCTCTGTCCCTCACCTCTGGCAAGATAAGAGGGATCATCATAGAAGAAAAGCAGGAAAGGCTTATAATGCAATTTTCTATCTCGCTAGACGGTGTGGGTGGCTAACCAGCACAGTCCTCTCGGCCCTCCTCAGACTGTCCACTTGGTGCCATGTGCCCGTGGGCCTCAAAGCACAGAGTGAGCTGAAAGTAATACTGAAGTACAGCCTCTGAGGGGGCGTGGCACTTATGTCTGGGGCACCAGTGCTGGGCAGTCTGGTGCGGGCGGCTGTCCAGTTTTGGTGCTTGACTCTTGAATAGGAATTGTTAAACGGAAAGATGCTCTAAGGACCAGGTCAAAGCCTGGTCTCTCCTTTTTTTTAAATCCCCTCACAATAAGGCGCATTTGTTACTATTGGAAATTGTTTTCGTGTTCTTCCAGTATTGGGGGTTCATTTTAAGTAATGGTAATATTTTTCCAGTGGTTCATTTGGATGAAAACTATTCCCTATTTTTAATATTTAAATAACATCTAGCCCATGGCTTAGCCTGTGGTTGTATAGTTGTGTAATGGGTTATGGACTATTACACACGCTGCCTCTGGGCTATTTTTTCTCTCCCTGTACATGCTGATGGAGAAACTTTCTTGCCTTTCCATTAGGAATGGAATACGTTCCAAAATGATCTTCCATGGGAAGAAGTGAGGGAGAGGAAAACCTAAATGTGTCTCTAAATTATTTTCAAATTTGCCCTGTACCGTAATAAGGGTTGGCCCCAAATACCTGGGTGGGGGGAGGTAGACAACTGGTCATCATATTTGTTTTCAGAATGAGATGGGAGCATCTTTCCTTTGCCACGTGCTTTGTGTTTGATACCATCATGCTTGGGTTAGAACCAGACAACTCAGCACAAAGCACGAGTGTACATTGTTGGAATCAAAACATCTCATTCTGATTACTTGGTTTAATTTTTTTTCTTTCTTTCTTTTTTTTTTTTTTTTAAATAGGGGTGGGAGGGAGGTGACTGCCCCAAAGGGAGGGTGTCTGCACTAAGGATTTAGAAACACTTTGAAAGCTCATAACCTCATCAGAAACTGCCTTTAGCCACACTCCTGACCTTATAGATGAGTAACAGAAAAATGAAATAAATTCTTGGGAATTAAGCCATGTTATTTTAATTTGCTAGTTTTTCAGCATTCTGTATATCTTAAAAATTGTTATTGTGGGATCATTTTCTGGCAAAATATCTTTGTCATACAAAATTATTGGCCTCATGGGAGCTGATGTCAGTCAACTTTTTGGTGAACTTCAGTGGACTTTGGTGAGCTTGTAGTTCTACTGTATATCCTTAAAGATAGTTTTTTAAAACTCCCAAAGAAAATCCACTCTCTTGATCTACACACTCATCTTTGGGGTAAAGAGTTAGGTTCCAAAGGTTCTAACAGGTCATGAGGTCAGGAGGGAGCTAGCCTGGCACCTGGACTCTGCCCCTCCACCGCTGACAGGTTCCAACAGGAAGTGTGTTTAAATTCTCCAGTAGACAATACTGGGCAGGGGAGGGGGTAGGGTCGGGTAATTAAGATACAGACTACTGTATTTTAACCAATGGTTGTGGGGGAGGGGTACCTGGAGGAAAAAAAAAAGTCACTCTTCCCTGTTTTTGAAACAACTGAAACCTGAAAAAAAATTTTTGTTCAATGAAAATGGGGTAGAATTTTGTTGTCCCTAGCCACAAGGGACCAGTTCCACTGAGAAGTGAACAGTGGAGACTCAAAAATTTGAAAACATTTGGGGAAAGGGAAATTGGCTTTCTGTTAATTGGCAGATGTTCCAGTGGGCTTGGTTTTTGTTGCGATGTGTGAGTTGTATGTGCACATATGGACCGGAATCTCTGCTGAGTTTATCAAGTTCAGAAAAGGTGGTTGATAAAATCTTGACTTTTGTTAATTTAACTCAATAAAAGCCCACTGGAACCCAACTGTGTGTGTGTTGTGTTAAACAGGAGACTGCCAGCGAGGGGATTCCTACCGAGTTGGAGCAGTAGGCTGCACTACTGTGAGCCCGTGAGTGAGAGCCGAGAGTCCCTTCACTCAGCCGAGCTAGACATGGTCCAGCACCCACATTTCACCAGGGTCGGTTTTCACAGCCTAAAACAAATGTGCAAACAGAACACTCAGAAATAACCCTAACAGCGAGTGGCATTTGTACGCCAAGAACTACAAAACACGGAGGAAAGAAAAGACCTAAATGAGAATTTCAGACACAGCTGCACACGACACCCCCATCCCCAAAGAAATGTTTATATACAATACAGGCTGGGGCAAAAATAGGATTACAGTTGTCAGTACACAAGTTATTTTCTAGAGGAGTCGGGAGAGTGAGTGGCTACCTTCTGCACTGCTCCCCTCGCCCCACTGAGCCAGACTGGCCAGGACACAACAGTTTATTCTTGTACTATATATTAATTACGGTATATGCTATACCAACACTGTGAGCCTACTTTTGCCCCACCCTGTATGTATAAGACTTTATCTGATTACAGAAAGCCTGCCTCAGGGGGATCTCTGCCTCAGGATCTGTTTCCCCTCAGGCTCACTGGGGTTTCCCTACACCTCTACCTTTGTAAATAAACTGTCCTCAGATGTCCCTTGACAAGTGTGTCCTGTTTTACATTGGAACCCAGACAGTTACTGGGACCAGAAGTGACCTCAGGAAACATTCTTAGACTGGGATTCTGGAATTGGGTTATGTTTTGCGAGATCGATGATAGCCTTGTAGGGGCTGGTAGAGGGAAGGCGGGGGATGGGACATGAGTGACCCAGTGACCTAGTTCAATCAGATTTTCGCTGGTGGTACCATGGAATGAACTGCAGGTAAAGGAAAAAGCAAGGCACGGGAAAGTCCAGGGGTGATGGCAATTAGCAACAATAGGCCCTCAAGTGCATACAAAAGAAAAGAATTATGAGTGCAGTTAACATACAAAGAGAAGAAGGTCTGTGGGAGTTTTGAAGAGGGGCCTTTATTTGTGTATACCTTTGTCCTTTGCTAATTGACTACAGTATCCTTGGAACTGAACAGATGGCAGCCTTCTAATGTATTTGATTTTTTTTTTTTTTTTTTTTTTAAGAGCGAGAGGAAGGGAGAGGGAAACATCAATGTGAGAGACGCATCGATTGGGTCCCTCCTGCATGCCCCTGACGGGATCAGGGCCACAACCCGGGCATGTGCCCTGACCGGAAGTCAACCCAGGATCACTTAGTCCGCAGGACAACGCGCAGTCCACTAAGCCACACCGGCCGGGCTGTTTTATTTGATCTGTATGCACAGAAAAGCTCTGGAGTCCTGGCCGGTTTGGCTCAGGGGTTGGAGCATCGGCCTGCAGACCAGAGAGTCCTGGGTTCAGTTCCCACTAGGGGCACGTACCAAAAAAAAAAGCTCTGGAGCTGATGAGCAGAATTCTGACTTGAGCCAATCTGTTGAACATCTCTGAAGTTTCAGCCTTGAGCTGGTTCGCTGACACAGCGCCTCTTAAATAAAAGGGAAGTTGGGTCCCCCTTCCAGCTTTCCTCAAAAGAACTTGTGACTATTTATTAGGTCGACTGAATTATTTGGAAAAGAGCCAATACACCTTTTTAAAATGATTTTATTTTTCAATTACAGTTGACATACATTATTATATTACTTTCAGGTGTACACTCCAGTGATTGGACATTGTTCGGGTTTTTTGCCCCAAAAGGAAGTTTTTTCCCCCATAGAGAAAGGCCCCATACTGACAGGCAGTACAAGGGCAGCAAAGAAAGAGTGAGTTGCTCTTTCATTGGGGGCTTTAGGGAGGAAGTTGTATTGAAGTTGAACAGATGTCAGGGCTTTGCTTTGAGTAGCTGCATTTTTGTTCTTCAAGTAACAGTCCTGCCAATGTGCCAGGGGGTGTTCTTATCACTTTGGCCTGTAAAATATGCTTAGGAGTAAAGAGTTATGGAGAGTGTAAAAAGTGAGTTTCACCTGAAGGGATTACAGAGTTCAGAAGAGGGAGATTTGCTGGAAGGAAAGAGGAAGGGAGAAGTTTTCATTCATTAGTGGCTCTTTGGTGTGAATTACTTTTGAGTTGCTAAAAACAGCTGGAGAGAGCCCAGCCCTTATTTACTTTACTGTTTGGGTAGGAAGGTGGTTTGAAGTTGTAGACACCAGCAATCTCCATGTTTAATTACCAGGTGCTTCTCATAAATTGTGGAAAATTGTAAAAAGAAAGGCCATCCTGGCTGGTTTGGCTCAGCGGTTAGAGCGTCGACCCGCGGACCAAAGAGTCGCGGGTTCAATTCCGGCTGAGTGTATGTACCTCAGTTGCGATTCATCCCTGGTTGGGGTTGTGCAGGAGGCAACCAGTTGATGTCTCTCTCTCTCTCTCTCTCTCTCTCTCTCTCTTCTTTTCTCTTCTCTTCTCTTCTCTTCTCTTCTCTTCTCTTCTCTTCTCTTCTCCCTCTTCCACTCTATCTAAAGATAAATGGAAAAAATATCCTCTGGTATGGATTAAAAATATAAAAGAAAGGCCTGTTTTCTGTCCTTACAATGGTGATGAACTTTTTCTTGTCTGAGAAGCTCTCTATCCGTCCTTCAATTTTAAATGATAGCTTTGCTGGGTAGAGTAATCTTGATTGTAGGTCTTTGCTTTTCATCACTTCGAACATTTCTTGCCAATCCCTTCTGGTCTGCAAAGTTTCTGTTAAAGAATCAGCTGACAGTCTTATGGGAGCTCTCTTGTAGGTAACTAACTGCTTTCTTCCTGCTTTTAAGATTCTCTCTTTGTCCTTAAACTTTGGCATTTTAATTATAATAATGTGTGTTGGTGTGGGCTCCTTTGGATTCATCTTGTTTGGGACTATCTATGCTTCCTGGACTTTGTATGTCTATTTCCTTCACCAGGTTAGAGAAGTTTTCTGTCATTTTTTCACATAGGGTTTCGATCTTTTGCTCTCTCTCTTCTCCTTCTGGCACCCCCATGATATGAATGTTGGCATGCTTGAAGTTGTCCCAGAGGCTCCTTACACTATCCTCATTTTTTTGGATTCTTTTTTCTTCTTGCTGTGCTGATTGGGTGTATTGTACTTCTCTTCCTAATATCTAACTTGATCCCCTGCTTCATCTCCTCTACTGTTGATTCCCTGTATTGTATTCTTTATTTCAGTTAGTGTATTCTTCATGTCTGTCTGGTTCTTTTTTATGTTTTCTACTTCTGTTTCTATGTTTTCTACCTCTGTTGAAGTTCTCACTACGTTGATCTACTCTTCCCCTAAGTTCATTGAACATCCTCATAACAAGTGTTTTGAACTCTGCATCTGAGAGATTGCTTGTTTCCAGTTTGTTTACCTCATTTTCTGGAGTTCTTTCATTTGGGACATGTTTCTTTGTCTCCTCATTTTTTAAGCATCCCTGTGTCTGTTTTTATGTATTAGGTAGAGCTGCTACATTCCCCAGGTTTGGTAGAATGGCCTAATGTAGTAGGTGTTTTGTAGGGTCCAAGGGCACAGCCTCCCCAAGCACCCAAGTGTGCCTTCCACGTAGACTGTGTATACCCTTCTCTTGTAGTTGAGCCTTGATTGCTGTTGGCACATCAATATTCTATGTGGTCTGAAGCTGTCTGCTGTGTGTGCTGTCGCTGAGGTCTCCTGTGAGGTGCAGGCCAAGGTCAGCTGCTTCCTGTGTTCTGCTGGGGCCACCCTGTGTGAGCTACAAAGCAATACGCAGATATGGCTGCTACTTATGCTGGGCTTGGAGCTGCCCAGGAGAGGTCAAGTTGCAAACCAAGGCCAGCCACTGCTAGTGCTGGGCCTGGGGCAACTTAGTGAGAGGTACGGGGTACTCTGAGGCTAGATGCTGCCTGTTTGAGAGATTTTAGGAAAATCTGAAGCATGAACCAAGACAGGCTCTGTGGGGGAAGGGCTCACAAAAGGAACAGTGGACTCTGCCAACACTTCTGACTGGTAGAAAGCATGCACCACTCCCCACCCACCTCGACCCTTGCCCTGATAACAGAGAATTTGGTTCCTTCTCATATGTCTCTGGTGCCTTTCAAGTTGCTGTCCTAGTCCTTGAGCTCAGAGAGGGAGTCCAAGTAAGTGTGTGCTTGGGCCCTTTGAGAGGAACTGCCTGGGACTCCAGAAACCTCTGCCTCTCTCAGCCTCAATCCCCACTTGTTTTTACAGCAGAAGTTACAGAGATTTCTCTTCCTGGTGCTGGGACCCCTCACACTTCAGGGGGTATCTCTGCAGCTGAGATATCCCTACCAGCTATTGTCTGCCACATGTGGATGTGAGACCAGCCCATTTCTCTTCTCTGCCCCACTACCAGTCTCAATGTGGCCTCTTCTTTAATCCTCTAGTTGTAGGACTTCCATTCAGATAGATTTGAGGCAGTTCTGAATGATGGTGGTTCTGATGTTTAGTTATAATTTTGATGCGGTTGTGGGAGAAGGTGAGTACTGCGTTTACCTACACCGCCATCTTGACCATTACTTCCAAGAAGAAATAAATGTTTGAGGATTATCAAGACCCAAAATGCTACAGGTTACAGTAAAGGCTTATGGAGATCAAGTGATCCATGAAGTTTTTGAAAAATATATCTATAAAGATTTTAAAATTCTCATCCTTGCATTTCCTATCTTTTGGCAACCATCAGCTTGCTCTCTCTATATCTACGGGTCTGTTTCTATTTTGTTTGTTTGTTTATGTATTTATTTTTAAGATTCCAAATATAAGTGAGATCATACAGTATTTGACTTTGTCTGACTTACTTTACTTAGCATAATACCCTTTAGGTCCATCTGTGCTGTTGCAAATAGAAAAAAATATTTTATTCTTTCTTAGTACTGGGTAATATTCGTGTGTGTGTGTGTGTGTGTGTGTGTATTCACCTCTTTACCCATTCATCTATCCATGGGACATCGAAGTTGCTTCCATGTCTGGGATATTCCCTGCAGTGAACATAGGGGTGCATAAATCTTTTCAATTACTGTTCTGGATTTCTTCAGATAAATGCCCAGAAGTGAAATTCCTGGACCACATGACAGCTCTATTTTTAACTTTTTGAGGCATCTCCATACTGTTTCCCATAGTGTCTGCACAAATTTACAACCCCACCAACAATGCATGAGAGTTCCCTTTTCTCCATATTTTTGTCACCACTTGATGTTTGTTGATTTATTTATAGCCATTCTGACTATTGTGAGGTGACATTTTACTTTGATTTTAATTTACATTTCCCTGATCATTAGTGATGTTGAGCATCTTTTTACATGTCTGTTTTCTATCTATATGTCCTCTTTGGAAAAATGTCTTTTCAGGCCCTCAGTTCATTTTTAAATCAGATTTTTTTTTTTTTTTTTTTTTGGTGGCAAAGTGTATGAATTTCATATATTTATATATTTTGGATATTAATCCCTGATTGGGTGTATTATTGGCGATTATCTCCTCCCATTCAGTAGGTTGACTTTTTGTTTTGTTAATGGTTTCTATCACTCTGCAAACACTTTTCAGTTTGATTTCAAAATGTTGGCAGATTGAATGGCAGCTACACTCAGAACCAAACTGGAATTACAACTAAAATATAGAAAAATCATCCTGAATCACCAACTGCACACTAGCTGTAGAGAAGGATATAACCAAGGACATAAAGAAGAGCCCATGTTGAGTCGTAGGAAGTGCAGAGGTGCAAAGGGGCTGGCTGGGCTCCCACAGGCAGCAGCTGAAGTTCTAGAAGGATATCTCAGCTGTGGGAGGTTCCCCCAGAGTAACAGAACCAAGAAAAGTACCCACATAATATCTGGAAAGCACTGGAGATTCTGTCCAGTAGGGAGAGATGACTAGAAACACAGGCCTCTTAAAGGGCCAACACACTGAATTTCATTTGGAGATACCTTGGGCTCTGGCAGAGGGAGGGCAGAGTGGACTAGAGCTGAGAGAGGAGAGACTGGGGTTGGTGGCTCTGGGGAGAGGGCTGGGAAGTCAGCTGCCAGGACCCTGTGCTGAGTCATTCCCCCATGCTGCAGAAGCCATCTTTCTCAGGCAGAGTTTTCCCATCAATGCAGGTTTATCCTGGGGAGAAGCAGTTGACCCACCCATTGGAATTTCACCCCACCTGCCAGATGGAGTTTATGTCTAGCTGAGGACTATAGATGAGGATCATTAAGTGACTGAGATGAACAGCCAGCCTGCAGGCAGAGACAGGGCTCTGGGTGTTTTGCGTCTTTGCCTGGCCATGACTCTGGAGAAAGAGCTGTGAAGGCCACTTCCTGGGTCCCTGTGCTGAGTCATTCCCCCATGCTACAGAAGCCATCTTTCTCAGGCAGAGATTTCCCATCAAAGCAGCTTTAGCCTGGGGGGAAGCAATTGCCTCACCCTTTGGAAATTTTCTCACCCCACCCACCCAGGTGGAGTTTTTGTCTAGCTGAGGAGTACAACCTGAGGCTCGTTAAGTGACTGAGACTAAAAGTCAGCCTTTAGGCAGAGGTGTAAATCCAGGTGTTTTGAATCTTTGCCTGGCTTGCAACTCTGCCCCAGGAGAGTAAAACCAGACCTCGGTGGTCAGCTTGGTCCTTCCTTTCCATGCACATTTAGCCCCAGTAGAAGGAACCACAAACTGTGGGTCATTGATATCCACAGAGAGATTTTGGCAGGCTCCAAACACTGCTGAGGTGAATTGCGCTTCACATGATAAGCAACTGCACAGCAACCTGCTTGCTGTTTTGCGGTTGAGCACCACTATCAGCGGGCCAGAGGGTGGAGTCCATGTACAAATGGGTCAATAGCAATCAAGACTCCATTACAACAGGAAGTCCCAGACAAAGTGCAGAAGGTACATTGTTAGAGCATCCAGGTCTAGTGATCAGGGAAACTGTACCACTGGGTCCCACAGGTCACCTACTACATAAGGCCACCCTACTCAGACTGGGAGTCATAGCAGATCTACCTAATACATAGGAAACAAATCCAAACAGACAGCCAAAATAGTGAAACAAAGAACAAGCCCCAAATGAAAAAACAAGAGAACTACCTAAAAGAAGGGCTAAATGAAATGGAGATAAACAATTTATCACATATAGAGTTCAGAGTAATGATTATAAGGATGCTCAACAGCATGAGGGAAGATATAGACACAATAAAAGAAAACCAATGGGAAATTAAACACACACACACACAAAACAACCAATTGGAAATTAGGAATGACATAGCAGAAATAAAGAATACACTGGAAGGAATGAACAGCAAATTAGAGGAAACCAAGGATCATATCAGTAAATTAGAAAATGGAAGAAAAAAAATCAATCAGAGGATCAAAAAGAAAACACTATTTTAAAAAAAGAGTTTAAGAGAGCCGTGGGACAATATAAAACATAACAATATCCACATCATAGGAGTACCAGAAGAAGAAGAAAGTGAGCAAGGGTTAGAGAACTTGTTTGAAGAAATAGTGGCAGAAAGCTTTCCTAACTTGGTGAAGGAAAAAAGTTACACAAGTTCAGGACACACAGAGAGTTTCAAGCAAAGAGGCCCACAACAAAACACATCATAATTAAAATGCCAAAACTTAAAGACAAAGAAGGAATCTTAAAGGCAGCAAGATAAATGCAATGTGTTACCTAAAAAGGAGCTCCCATAAGGGTGTCAGGTGATTTCTCAACAGAAGCACTATAGGCCAGAAGGGAATGTCATAAAGTATTCAAGATAATGAAAAACAAGAATCTGAATCCAAGACTACTCTATCCAACAAAACTATCATTCAAAATAGAAGGTGAAATAAAGAGCTTTCCAGATGAAATAAGGCCAACGGAATTTATAACCACCAAATCAGCATTGCAAGAAATGTTAAAGGGACTGCTGTAATAATAAGAATATATAGAGAGAAACAAAAGCATAAAGAATAAAAATGGCAATAAATAAGTACCGATCAGTAATAACCTTAAATATAAATGGCTTAAATGCTCCAATCAAAAGACATAGGGTGGCTGAATGGATAAGAAAACATGACCCATATATACTGCCTGCAAGAGACCCACTTCAGAACAAATGGCTCACACCGAAAAAAAGTGAAGGGATGGATAAAAAATTTCCATGCAAGTGGAAACAAACAAAAAAAGCTGGGGTAGCAAGACTCATATCTAATAAAATAGACTTCAAAATGAAGGCCATAACGAGACAAAGAAGGTCACTACATAATATTAAAATCATTGGTCCATCAGGAGGATAAAACCCTGGTAAACATATATACACCCAATATAGGAACACCAAAATATATTAAAACACTTTGGGGGAACTTTAAGGGAGAGACCAACAGCAATGCAATCATAGTAAGGGACTTTATTACCCCACTGACATCACTTGATAGATCTTCTAGATTAAAAAAAAAAAAAAAAAATTAACCAGCAAACAGATCCCTACATGAAGCATTAGTTATGATGGATTTAATTGATATTTACAAAAAATATTATTCACCATGACCAAGTGGAACTTATCCCATGGATGCAAGGCTGATACAATATTCACAAATATATAAATGTGATACACCACATAAACAAAATGAAAGATAAAAATCATATCGTCATATCAATAGATGCTGAAAAAAGCATTTGACAAAGTCCAACATTCATTTTTAATAAAAACTGTCAGCAAAGTGGGTATAGAGGAATCATACCTCAACATAATAAAAATCATATATGACAAAACTACAGCCAACATCATACTCAATGGGCAAAAACTACAAGCATTTTTCTTAAGAACAAGAACAAGAGAGGGATGTCCACTTTCACCACTCTTATTCAACATGGTACTGGAAGTCTTAGCCACAGTGATCAGACAGGAAGAAAACATAAAAGCATCCAAATTAGAAAGGAGGAAGTGAAACTGTCATTATTCGCAGATTACATGATAGTGTACATAGATAACCCTAAAGACTCCACCAAAAATCTACTAGATTTAATAAATGAATTCAGAAAAGTAGCAGGGAAAAAAAATAATATCCAGAAACCAATGGCATTTTTATACACCAATAATGAACACTCAAAAAGAGAAACTAAAAAAAAATTTTATTTACCATTGCAACAAAAGATTAAGATACCTAGGAATACCAACCAAGGAGGTAAAAGACCTGTTCTCAGAAAACTACAGGACATTGGAAAAAGAGATAGAGAAAGACATTTAAAAGTGGAAGCACATACCATGTTCATGGATTGGAAGAATTAACATCATTAAAATGTCCATACGACCCAAAGCAATTTATAAATTCAATGCAATCCCTATTAAAATATCGATGGCATATTTTACAGAACTAGAACAAAGGTTCCAAACATTTATATGGACCCTGACTAGCCACAGCAATCTTGAAAAAGAAGATCACAGTTGGAAGGATCACAATACCAGATGTTAGGTTATGCTCCAAAGCCACTGTGATTAAAACAGCCTGGCACTGGCACAAGAACAGGTGTATATATCAATGGAACAGAACAGAGAACCCAGAAATCAATGCAAGCCAGTATGCTTAATTAATATTTGACAAAGGAGGCAAGAGAATATTTTTTTTTTTTTTTTTTTTTTTTTATCCTCACCTGAGGATATTTTTCCATTTTTTGCAGAGTGAGAGGGAGAGAGAGTGAGAAACATCGACGTGAAGGGACACATCGAGTGGCTGCCACCCGCACGACCAACCAGGGCCGGGGACAAACTGCAACCGAAGTACGTGCCCTTAGCGGGAACCGAACCCGGGTCTCTCCAGACCGCAGGCCGACGCTCTAACCGCTGAGCCAAACTGGCCAGGGCGAGGCAAGAGAATACAATGGAGTAAAGACAGTCTCTTTAATAAATGGTGTTGGGAAAATTGGGCAGGTACGTAGCAAAAAAAAAAAAAAAGCCCTGGCCGGTTTGGCTCAGCGGTTAGAGCATCGGCCTGCGGTCCGGAGAGACCCGGGTTTGGTTCCCACTAAGGGCATGTGCCTCGGTTGCAGTTTGTCCCCGGCCCTGGTTGGTCGTGTGGGTGGCAGCCACTCGATGTGTCCCTTTCACGTCGATGTTTCTCTCTCTCTATCTTCCTCTCACTCTACCTGAACAAAAAAATGGAAAAATGTCCTCAGGTGAGGATAAAAAAAAAAAAGAAAGAACCTAGACCATCAGCTTACACCATACACAATAATAAACTCAAAATGGATAAAAGACTTAAATGTAAATCATAAAACCATAAAAATCCCAGAAGAAACCACAGGCAGCAAAATCTCAGACATCATACGTAACAGAATTTCCACCAATACATTGCCTACAGGAGAGAAAAAGAAAAAATTAGTAAATGGGACTACATGAAACTAAAAACCTTCTGCACAGCAAAATAAACCAGCATCAAAATAGAAAGGGAACCCACAATATGGAAGAACATATTTGCCAATGATACATCAGATAAGGAGTTAATTTCCAAAATATATAAAGTACTCGTACAACTCAACAAAAGGAAGAAAAACTATCCAATTAAAAATGGGGAGAGGACCTTACCTACCTGGTGTGGCTTAGTGGTTGAGCATCAACCCATGCACCAAGAGGTCGCAGTTTGATTTCTGGTCAGGGCACATGCCCAGTTGTGGGCTTGATTCCCTAGTGAGGGGTGTGCAGGAGGTAGAAATCAATGTTTTTGTTGTTTTGTTTTGTTTTGTTTTGTTTTGTTTTTTAATGGACAGAGGACCTGAATAGACACTTCACCAAAGAGGACATACAAATGGCCAGGAGACATATGAAAAAATGCTCATCATCACTAATCATCAGAAAGATGTAAATTAAAATGACTCTGGGGTATCCCCTCAAACCTGCCATCAACAAATCATCAAACAAGTGCTGGCGAGGATGTGGAGAAAAGTACACTGCTGGTGGGAATGCAAACTGGTGTCAACACTATGGCAAACACTATGGTGTTTCCTCAAAATATTTTTAAAAATTTGAAATGGAACTGCCATTTGACCCAGTAACGCCACTTCTAGGAATATGTCCTAAGAAGCCTGAAACAGCAATCACAAAAAATATATGTACCCCCACGTTCATAGCAGCACTATTTGCAATAGCTAAGATCTGGAAACAGCCCAAGTGTCCATCAGTAGATGAGTGGATAAAAAATCTGTGATACATTTACACAATGGAGTACTATGCAGCTGTAAGAAAGAAACATCTCTTGCCTTTTGAGATGACACGGAGGGAACTGGAGAGTATTACGCTAAGCGAAGTAAGCCAGTCAGAGAAAGACAACTATCACATTATCTCACTTATTTGTGGAATATAATTAACAAAATACGCTGACAAACAAAATAGATCCAGAGACATGGAAGTACGGAACAGACTGACAAACCTCAGAGGGAACGGTGGGGGTGCAGGAAGAGATAAACCAAAAAAACCTATATTCATGTATCATAAACAATGGACAGGTGTGAGTGCAGTAAAGGCAGGGGAGGGTGAGAGCGAGGAGTAGGGTGTCAATGGGGGGAAATAAGGAGGGGTGTATGTAATACTTTCAACAATAAAGATAACTTCATTTATGTTTTCCTATTTTATTTTTAATTTTTACATTTATTTTTGTTAGAGATGTTTCTCCTTTTCCCCCGCAGACACCCTAAATTATTTTTTCAAATATATTTTTATTGATTTTTTTAGAGAGCAATAGAAACATCAATGTGAGAAAGAAACATGTATCGGCCACCTCCTGCACGCCCCCTACTGGGGATCAAGCCCTCAACCTGGACATGTGCCCTGACCAGGAATCTAACAGGACCTCTCAGGCCATGGGAAGACCCTCCATCCACTGAGCCACACCGGTCGGGCAAATTTAAAACAAAACAAGCAAAAAAAAACTTTTAAATTTGATGTACTCCCATTTATGTTTTTTTGTTTGTTTGTTTGTTTCCCTTGTTCAAGGAGTTATATCCAGAAAAGTAATGCTAAGAGAAATGTCAAGGAATTTACTCCCCATGCGTTCTTCCAGGAGTTTTATGATTTCAGGTCTAACATTTAAGTCTTTCATATATTTTGAGTTTATTTTTAATTTAAAAAATTAGTTCTTCATACAGTGGAGTAAGGACAGCCTCTTTAATAAATGGTGCTGGGAAAATTGGACAGCTACTTACAGAAAAATGAAACTAGACCATCAACTTACACCCTACATGAGAATAAACTCAAAATGGATAAAAGACTTAAATGTGACTCATGAATCCATAAAAATCCTAGAAGAGACTGTAGGCAACAAAATTTCAGACATCATACGCAGCAGAATTTTCACTGATACATCACCTAAGGCAATAGAAACAAAGGAGAAAATGAACACATGGGACTACATCAAACTCAAAAGCTTCTGCACAGCGAAAGATGCAATCATCAAAACAGAAAGGCAACCCACTGTATGGGAGAACATCATTGCCAATGATGTATCAGATAAGGGGTTAATTTCCAATATATCGAGTGCTCATACAACTCCACAAAAGGAAGACAAAGAATCCAATTAAAAAAAGGGCAGAGGAACTAAATAGACATCTCTCCAAACAGGACATACAAATGGCCAAGAGACATATGAAGAAATGCTCAACATCACTAATCATCAGAGAGATGCAAATTAGAACAACAAGGAGGTATCACCTCACACCTGTCAGAATGGCCGCCATCAACAAATCATCAAACAACAAGTGCTGGCGAGGGTGTGGAGGAAAGGGGACTCTAGGACTTCCGGTCAAGATGGCGGGTAGGTAACGCGGTATCGCGTCCTCCCACAACCACATCAAAGTTACAACTAAACTACAGAACAACCATCATTTAAAACCGCCTGAAATCAAGCTGAATGGAAGTCCTACAGCTACGGAATTTAAAAAAGCAGCTACATCCAGACTGGGAGGAGGGGAGGTGGCGGAGGCGGTGGAGCGACTGGCTGGTCCCACACCCACGGGTGGCGGATAAAATCAGGAGGCTCCCGCGGCTGGGAAGGTCCTTCCTGAGGACTGAGGGGTCCCAGTCCCTCAGGGGTGCCCCGCTCAGGGTTCCAGTGCCAGGAAGAGAGTCCCCATCACTTCTGGCTGGAAAACCAGCGGGAACTGAGGCTCAGGGAGGCTGAGGCGGCTGGAGCCCCAGGCAGCTCCTTAAAGGGCCCGCGCACGGACTTATCGGACTCTCTCCCTCTAAGCTTGGAGGGGAGGCAGCTCCAGGGGCACCAGGGACATACAGGGAAGAGCTGAGCTGTTTGGCACTAGAGCGAGGGCTGGAGAGGGGGCTTTCTCGGGGACAAACGTGCTGTCAGAGACCTTTGTTCCTTTGGTGAGCCCTTCCCTGGGGCGGCAGACAGCCCCCATATCTGGGACTCCAGCAACCTGGCTCACACTGGTAGCCCCGCCCTGCTGACTCCCTGAGGCCCCGCCCCACCCAACTTTCAAGCCCACCCAAGCTGTTGCCACTTGCTTAAACATAGGATTGGCCGGTCTTGGATCCTGCTTCAGGTTTTTCCTAAAATCTTTCAAACGAGCAGCATCGGGTCTCAGCGAGCCCCATACCTCTCATTAAGTAATACATAGAAACAAACACAGGGAGGCAGCCAAAATGAGG
This sequence comes from Molossus molossus, assembly GCF_014108415.1. Classification (NCBI taxonomy): domain Eukaryota; kingdom Metazoa; phylum Chordata; class Mammalia; order Chiroptera; family Molossidae; genus Molossus; species Molossus molossus. Next base: position 12,017,565 of record NW_023425348.1, on the reverse strand, counting down.
ATACAAAGAAACAGGTCCCAAATGAAAGAACAGAACAAAACCCTAATAAAAGAACTAAGCGAAAGGGAGATAAGCAACCTAATACACATCCTGCTTATAAGGATGTTCAATGAACTTAGTGAGAACCTCAGTGAACTTAGGGAGGGCCTCAAGAGCATAAAAAAGGACCAGTTAGAAATCATGGATACACAGTTAGAATTGAAGGAGGCATTAACTGAAATAAAGAATAATTTACACAGCTTCAATAATAGAGTACGTAAATCCAAGGAGCAAACCATCGATTTGGAATATAAGGAAGCAAAAAATCCCCAATCAGAACAGCAAAAAGAAAAAAAGAATCCAAAAAAATGAGGATAGTGTAAGGAGCCTCTGGGACAACTTCAAGCGTGCCAACATTCGCATATTGGGGGTGCCAGAAGGAGAAGAGAGAGAACAAGAAATCGAAAACCTGTTTGAAACAATAATGGCAGAAAACTTCCCTAACTTGGTGAAGGAAACAGACATACAAGTCCAGGAAGCACAGAGACTCCCAAACAAGATGAACCCCAAGAGGCCCACACCAAGACACATCATCATCAAAATGCAAAAGGTTCAAGACAAAGAGAGAATCTTAAAAGCAGCAAGAGAAAGGCAGCTAGTTACCTACAAGGGAGTTCCCATTAGGCTGTCAGCTGATTTCTCAAAAGAAACTTTGCAGGCCAGAAGGGAGTGGCAAGAAATATTCAGAGTGATGAAAACCAAGAACCTACAACCAAAATTACTCTATCCTGCAAAGCTGTCATTTAGAATCAATGGACATATAAAAACTTTCCCAGACAAGAAAAAGTTAAAGGAGTTCATCACCACCAAACCGTTATTATATGAAATGATGAAGGGTCTTTTTGAAGAAAAAGATAAAATGTATGAACAAACAAAATGGCAATGAATACATATCTATCAACAATAGAATCTAAGAACAAAATGAACAGGTAGAACAGAAACATTCTCATAGATACAGAGAACATTTTGTTGGTTGCCAGTTGGGAAGGGGGTTGGGGGAATGGGTGAAAAAGGTGAAGGGATTAAGAAGCACAAATTCATTGCTAGACTGACAAACCTCAAAGGGAAAGGGGTTGGGGGTGGGGGTGGGAAGAAATAAACCAAAGAACTTATATGCATAACCAATGGACACAGACAATAGTGTGGGGAAAGGTGGGAGGGGGCGGGAGTGGGGAGGAGGGGGTCAATGGGGGAAAATGTGGAACATATGTAATACATTTTACATCCAACAATAAAGATTTGAAAAAAAAAAAGGGGGGGGGGGGACTCTAGCACACTGCTGGTGGGAATGCAGACTGGTGCAGCCACTATGGAAAACAATATGGTGTTACCTCAAAAAATTAAAAATTGAACTTCCATTTGACCCAGTGATTCCACTTCTAGGAATATACCCTAAGAAGCCTGAAACACCAATCAGGAAGAATATATGCACCCCCATGTTTATAGCAGTACTATTTACAATAGCTAAGATCTGGAAACAGCCCAAGTGTCCATCAGTAGATGAATGGATAAAAAAGCTGTGGTACATATATACAATGGAGTGCTATGCAGCTGTAAGAAAGAAAGATCTCTTTATCCTTTGAGACTACATGGAAGGACCTGGAAAGTATCATCCTAAGTGAAACAAGCCAAACAGAGAAAGACAAGTTTCATATGATCTCACTTATTTGTGGAATATAATGAACATAACAGTCTGAGGAATGGGGTAGTCCCAGAGATGTGGAAGTGGGGTACAGACTGACAATCCCCAGAAGAGGAGGGTGGTGGGGGAGAGATAAACCACAGAACTTATATGCATGTGTGCATGAACAGTGGACATGGACAACAAACTGGGGACAGGGCAGGGAGAGAGGGAGAGGGGGGAACCAGTGGGGGGAAAAGGAGAAACATCTGTAACAAAAATTAATTAATAAAAAATAAATTAGTTCTTAATTACAGTTTACATTCAATATTACTTTCTATTAGTTTCAGATGTACAGCAGAGAAGTAGACAATTGTATAATTTACAATGTGTTCCATTGATGTTTCAGGTACCTACCTGGCACCATACATAGCTTTTACAATATTATTGACTATTTCTTATGCTGACTATTAAGTACCTACCAATTAGTTCTTCTTAACCCATTCACCTTTTTCGGCCTGCCTCCCAACCTCCCTCCCACCTGGCAACCATTAGTCTGTTCTCTGTGTCTATGTCTGTTTCTATTTTGTTTGTTCATTTATTTTGTTCTTTAAATTACACATGTAAGTGAAATCATGTATTTCTGACTGACTGACTGACTGACTGACTGACTGACTGACTTCACTTTCTCTGACTGACTTATTTCACTTAGCTTAATACCATCTAGTGCATCCATGCTGTCAGATTTCCTTCTTTTTTATAACCTAGTAGCATTTCATTGTGTACATGTACCACAGCTCTTTTATCCACTCCTCTACTGATGGGCACTTGGGCTGCTTCCAGATCTTGGCTATTGTAAATAGTGCTGCAATGGATATAGGGGTGCACATGTTCTTTTGAATTGTGTTTTGGGTTTCTTCAGATATATACCTAGAAGTGGAATTGCTGGTTCCATTCATAATTTTTTGATGAGCCTCCATACTGTTTTCCATAATGGCTGCACCAGCCTGCAGTCCTACCAACAGTGCACCAAAGTTCCCTTTTTTTCGCAACCTCCCCAACCCTTGTTTGTTAATTTATTGAGTTAGTCATTCTGAAAGTAATGAGGTGGTATCTGATTGTGGTTTTGGGTTTTTTTATCCTCACCCAAGGACATTTTTCCATTTTTTGTTCAGATAGAGTGGGAGGGAGAGAGAGGAAGAGAGAAAGAGAGAGAAACATCGACGTGAAAGGGACACATCGAGTGGCTGCCACCCGCACGACCAACCAGGGCTGGGGACAAATTGCAACTGAGGTACATGCCCTTAGCGGGAACCAAACCCAGGTCTCTCTGGACCGCAGGCTGACACTCTAACTGCTGAGCCAAATCGACCAGGGCTGATTGTGGTTTTAATTTGCATTTCTTGGATGATTAGAGACATTAAGTCTTTTTTCATATGTCTATTGGCCTCTTTATGTTATCTTTGGAAAAGTGTCTACTCAGGTCCTCTGCCCACATTTTTTTTTAAACACGTGATTCTCTTTTTTGATTTTTTTTTTAAGAGAGGAAGAGAAAGAGAGAAAGAAACACCAATGTGAGACAGAAACATGGATCAGTTGCCCCCCCCCCCATGCTCCCTGACTGGGAATTGAACCTACTTCCCTTATCGTTGTTGTTAATCCTCACCCTAGGATATGGGCCACCACCTTTTGGTATACAGGATGATGCACCAACCAACTTAGTCACACAATCCAGGGCTCTCTGCCCACCTTTTGTTGTTGTTGTTGTTGTTGTTGTTGTTAATCCTCATCCAACAATATTTTTCCCATTGATTTTTATAGAGAGAGTGAAAAGGAGAGAGGAGAAGGGAGAGAGGCGAAGACAGAGAGAGTGAGAGAAACATCAATGTGAGAGAGACATTGATTGGTTGCCTCCCCCATGTGCCTCAACGAGGGCATGGATCAAACCTGCAACCCAGGCACGTGCCCTCCACTGTACCTTTTGGTGCCTGTGACTGTTTTGGAGCTTGGGCTGATGCTCTGACACTGAGATCTCTGCCTACTTTTTAATTGGATTGCTTTTCGGTTAGTTGTATGTTATTTATCAGATGTTATTATTAGGGAATATCTTCTTTCATTCAGTAGGTTGTCATTTCAGCCAGCCACCCTATGCCATTTATTTGGAGCATTTAATCCATTTACATTTAAATAATTATTGATAGCTTTGTAGTTTTTTCCATTTTAATAATTGTTTTCTAATTGTTTTTTATTTTAATAATGGCTTTATTTTTCAATTACAGTTTATGTACAATATTATATTAGGTTCAGGTGTACAACATAATGATTAGACATTTATATAACTTATGAAGAGATCACTCTGATAAATCTAGTAACCATCTGACACCATACATAGTTATTACAATATTATTGACTATATTCTCCATCCTGTACTTTACATCCCCGTGACTCTTCCATAACTATCAATTTGTACTTAATCTCTTCACCTTTTTCACCCATACCCCCAACCCCTTTCCATTTGGCAACTGTCAAAATGTTCTCTGTATTGATGAATCTGTTTCTGTTATGCTTGCTTGTCTATTTTGTTTTATAAATTCCACATATAAATGAAATCATCTGCATTTGTCTTTCTCTGTCTGACTTATTTCACTTAGCGTAATACCCTCTAGGTACATCCATGTTGTTACAGATGGCAAGATTTCATTCTCTTATAGCTGAGTCATATTCCATTATGTATATGCACCGCTTCTTTATCCATTCATTTCTTTAAAAAACAAAAACAAAAAAAAACATGATTTTATTCATCTCAGAGACAGAAAGGGAGAGAGAGATAGGGAGAGAAATATCAATGAGAGAGAAACATTGACTGGTTTTCTCCTACACACCTTCTAATGGGGATTGAGCCTGCAACCTGGGATTGTGACCTGACCAGAAATTAAACTGAGGACCTCTTGTTGCATGGATGATGCTCAACCAATTTAGCCACACTGGCTAGGATACCCAATCGTTTCTTGATGGACACTTAGGCTGCTTCCATATCTTGGCTATTGTAAATAATGCTGCAATGAATATATGGCTACATATGTCTTTTCAATTTAGTGTTTTAGCTTTCTTTAGATAAATACCCAGAAGTAAAACTGCTGGGTCTTTCTTTGTTTCTTGTTATAGAGTTTGTTTTAAAGTTTATTTTGGCCCTGGCTGGTTTAGCTCAGTGGTTAGAGTGTTGGCCTGCGGTCCAGAGAGACCCGGGTTCAGTTCCGCTAAGGGCACGTACCTCGGTTGCAATTTGTCCACCACCCTGGTTGGGTCGTGCGAGTGGCAACCACTCGATGTGTCCCTTTCACGTCGATGTTTCTCTCTCTCTCTCTCTCCCCCTCCCACTCTATCTGAACAAAAAATGGAAAAAAATGTCCTCAGGTGAGGATGAAATAAATAAATAAATAAATTTTAAAAATAAAATTTATTTTGCCTGGTATAAGTATTGCTACCACAGCCTTTTTGTTTGTTTATTTTATTTGATTTTCATGAAATGTCTTTTTCCTTTTCTTTCAGTCTGTGTGTGTCTTTTGATCTGAAGTCAGTCTCTTGTAAGCAGCTTATGTAGGGGTCTTGTTTTGTTATCCATTCAGCCACTATATATCTTTTTGTTGTTGTTAATATTTTTCCATTGATTTGTAGAGACAATGGAAGGGAGGAAGGGAGGGTGGGAGAAGGAGAGAGAAATAGTGATGTGAGAGAGACACATCAATGAGTTGCCTCCCGCATGAACTAGACTAGGGCCAGGGATTGAACCTGCAACCCAGGTACATGCCCTTGATCAGAATCAAGACCACAGCCCTTCACATTGGCTGGTGCTCTAACTGCTGAGCCAAACCAGGCAATTGGAGTATTTGCACTTAAAGTAATTGTTAATAGATACATATTTATTGCCCTTTTATTTGTTTATATTTTAAAAATATTTTTCTTCTTCTTTTTAAAGAAGACCCTTTCACATTTCTTGTGATACTGTTTGATGGTGATAAACTCCTTTGGCTTTTTCTTTTCTGGGAAGCTGTTTATCTGACTTTGATGCTAAATGATAGCTTTGCCGGGCAGAGTAATCTTGGATATAAGTCCTTGCTTTTCATCACTTTGAACATTTCTTGCCAATCCCTTCTGGCCTGAAAAGTTTCTGTTGAGAAATCAGCTGACAGTCTACGGAAGTTCCCTTGTAGGTTACTAACTGCTTTTCTCTTGCTACTTTTAAGACTCTTTCTTTGTCTTTAACCTTTGGCATTTAAATTATGATGTGTCTTGGTGTGGACCTCTTTGGGTTCATTTTGTTTATGACTCTCTGCATTTCCTGGACTTGTGTGTCTACTTCCTCTACCATGTTAGGGAAGTTTTGCTGACGCTCTAACCGCTGAGCCAAACCGGCTAGGGCTGTCACTATTTCTTTAAACAGAGTTTCAATATCTCGCTCTCTCTTCTCCTTTTGGCACCCCCATGATGTGAATATTGGTACATTGAGGTAGTTCTGGAGGGTTCTTAAACTATCCTCATTTTTTTTTTGGTGATTTTTTTTCTCTTTCTGTTCTGATTGGGTGTTTTCTGCTTCCTTCTCTTTGAATTCACTGATTGAATCCTCTGCTTCACTTACTCTAGTGTTGATTCTCTGTAATGTAATCTTACTCTTCATTTCAGTTAGTGTATTCTTTTTTTTTTTTTTATCCTCACCTGAGGATATTTTTCCATTTTTTGTTCAGATAGAGTGGGAGGGAGGGAGAAGAAGAGAGAGACAGAGAAACATCAACGTGAAAGGGACACATCGAGGGGCTGCCACCCGCACGACCAACCAGGGCCGGGGACAAACTGCAACCGAGATACATGCCCTCAGCGGGAACCGAACCCGGGTCTCTTTGGACCGCAGGCCGATGCTCTAACCGCTGAGCCAAACCGGCCAGGGCTCAGTTAGTGTATTCTTCATTTCTGACCATTTTTTTCCTATGTTTCGTATCTTCATTTTTATGTTTTCTATCTCTTTGTTGAAATTCTCACTGAGATTATCGAGCATCCTTCTAATCGGTGTTTTGAACTCTGGATCTGGTAGATTGTCTCCATTTTATTTAGTTCTTTTTTTTCTCGAGTTTTGTGGTGTTCTTTCATTTGGGACATGTTTCTTTGTCTCCTCCCTGTGGTTTCTCTATAGATGAGGTAGAGCTACCATGTCTCCCTGTCTTGGCAGAGTGGCTTTACGTAGAGGTGTCCTGCAGGGCCCAGGGGCGGAGCTTCCAAGTCATTCGATCTGGGCCCTCCAGGTACAACCTAGTGTGGGCTGTGTGCACCCTCCTGTTGTAGTTGAGCCTTCACTGCTGTTGGTACATCAGTGGAGGGGTTTATCCCCAGTTTTGAGGACTGGCTGCAACCACAGTGGAGGACTTCTGATCAGGGGCCTACCCACCAGGCTCTGGTGCCCAATGAGTCCTCCCCTTGAGTGTGTTGCTGGTGGAGGTTGGGTGGTGCTCTGGTATGATCCTAAGCTGGACCATGGGCCACTGGATACCCTGGTTCTGGGGTCTCCTGGGAGGTACAGGCCAAGATTACCTACCTGGGGCCACCTGGCACGAGCTACAGAGCTATCTGCAGATGGTCGCTCCTTGTGCTGGGCTTGGAAGTGCCCAGGAGAGGCCCCGCTGTGAACCGGGGCTGGTCACCAGTAGTGCTGGACCAAGGGCCACTTAGCAAGAGGTATGGGGCACTCCGAGGCCAGACTGTCCTTGTTTGAGAGATTTTAGGGAATCCACAGCATAAGCCAGTACTGTCTATTGTATGGAAAAGCAACTGGAAACCGTTGGTTGGGTCTGGAAGGTGGGTGTGACAGGGTCTCGGGGAATCACCAAGGTGGAGGGAACAGGTAACACGGCTGATGGAGACTCAGGTATGGGGCCTGCCTGTGGGCTCTGTGGGGAGGAGGAGAGGAGAGGCTCAGGAAAGAAGCAATTGTTTGTGCCAACATTTCTTTCTGGGAGAAGGCTTGACCTTCAGCCCTTACTCCTAAACCCAACGATTTAGTTCCTCCTTGTATGTTCCTGATGTGCCTTTTTTTTAATTGTGTTTTTTTTTTTTTAATTGTGCATGGGTCGACTCTCAACTGAGTCACACCGGCTGGGCCCTGATATACCTTTTGAGTTGCTTCCCTGGCACTGAAGCTCACAGCCATTGAGTCCATGTCTGTGTGTAGTTTCTTTAAGAAGAATGTCTGGATCCAGAAACTCTTTTTCTTACTCAGACACAATCCCAGCTGTTTCCACAGCCAGAAGTCGTGAGGATTTCTCTTCCTGGCTCTAAAACCCTAGGCTGGGCGGCTTGGTGTGGGGTTGGGACTCCTTGCTCCGCAGGGGGGACTCTGCAACCAAGATATCCCTCCCAATTTTATTTATTGTTGTTGTTAATCTTCACCTGAGGATATTTTTAAATTGCTTTTTAGAGAGAGTAGAAGAGAGGGAGGGAAGGAGAGAGAGAGAGAGAAATCAATGTGAGAGAGACACATCGATTGGTTGCCTCTCGCATGTGTCTCAACCAGGGCTGGAGATTGAACCTACAAACCAGGTATGTTTCTTTTTTTTCTTTTTCCTGTATTGATTTTAGAGAGAGAGGAAGGGAGAGGGAGAGAGTGATAGAACATCGATGAGAGAGAACATCGACTGGCCGCCTCCTGCACGCCCCTCACTGGGAATTTGGCCCACAACCTGGGCATGTGCCCTGACCGGGAATCGAACCGATGACCTCTTGGTGCAGGATCGACACTCAACTACTGAGCTACACCGGCCTGGCTAGGTATGTTTCTTGATTGGAAATCAAACCCACAACCTTTCAGTACATGAGCCAACACTCTAACCACTGAGCCACACCTGCCAGCACTCCCTTCCACTTTTAACTACACACGTTGGTGTGGGACCACCTGTTCTGCAACTACACACGCTGGTGTGGGACCACCTGTTCTGCAACTACACACGTTGGTGTGGGACCACCTGTTCTGCAACTACACACGTTGGTGTGGGACCGCCTGTTCTGCAACTACACACGTTGGTGTGGGACCACCTGTTCTGCAACTACACACGCTGGTGTGGGACCACCTGTTCTGCAACTACACACGTTGGTGTGGGACCACCTGTTCTGCAACTACACACGTTGGTGTGGGACCACCTGTTCTGCAACTACACACGCTGGTGTGGGACCACCTGTTCTGCAACTACACACGCTGGTGTGGGACCACCTGTTCTGCAACTACACACGCTGGTGTGGGACCACCTGTTCTGCAACTACACACGCTGGTGTGGGACCACCTGTTCTGCAACTACACACGCTGGTGTGGGACCACCTGTTCTGCAACTACACACGCTGGTGTGGGACCACCTGTTCTGCAACTACACACGCTGGTGTGGGACCACCTGTTCTGCAACTACACACGCTGGTGTGGGACCACCTGTCCTTCCTACCAGTCTCACAGCAGCTTCTTTAGTACCTTGGTTATAGGACTTCTGTTCAGCTGGATTTCAGGTGGTTCTCAACGATGGTTTTTCTGAAGTTTAGTTTTAATTCTGATGTGGTTGTGGGAGGTTGCAAGAGCACCATATTACTCACACCACCATCTTGACCGGAGCCCCTGAACACTTTTGTAGCTCTTTCCTTTTTCACTCTGTTTCTCTCTTCTTTTGCATATTGATGACTTTCTCTTGCGTTGTGTTTGGGTTCCTTTCTCTCTATTTCTTGTACATCTCTTACAGATTTTGGCTTGTGGGTACCATGGGGTTCATATATATTAAGCCATGTTTATAGCAGTCTATTTTAAGTTGATGGTTGACTAAGTTCAAACCTAATCACTACATCCTCAAACAACAAGTGCTGGCGAGGGTGTGGAGAAAAGAAGACTCTAGCACACTGCTGGTGGGAATGCAGACTGGTGCAGCCACTGTGGAAAACACTTTGGTGTTTCTTCAAAAAAAGATCAAAATTGAACTGCCATTTGACCCAGTGATCCCACTTATTGGAATATATCTTAAGAAGCCTGAAACACCAATCAGAAAGAATATATGCACCCCCATGTTCATAGCAGCACTATTTACAATAGCTTAGATCTGGAAACAGCCCAAGTGCCCATTTTTAGATGAGTGTATAAAAAAGCTGTGGTACATTTACACAATGGAATACTATGCGGCTTCAGAAAAAGAAAGATCTCTTACCCTTTGAGATGACGTGGAGGGATCTGGAGAGTATTACACTAAGTGAAATAAGCCAGTCAGAGAAAGACACGTACCACATGATCTCATGTATTTATGGAACATAATGAACAAAATAAGGTGTCAACCAAAAAAGATCCAGAATCATGGAAGTAGGCAACAGAGTGACAAACCTCAGAGGAATGGGGGGTGGGAGGGGAGGGAAGAGATAAACCAAAGAACTTATGTGCATATATGCACAACCAATCGACAATGATACTAGACTGGGGAAGACAGGAGTGGGGTGGGAGTGGGAAGGAAGGGGGGTCATGGGGAGAAAAGGGGGACATCTGTAATACTTTCAACAATAAAAAATAAAAATAAAATCAATAAAGAAAAAAAACTTAATCACCACAATTTTTATTCACCCCCTCCACATTTGTGTTTTTCTCATTATTGTTACTTCTTTTGTGTGTGTGTGTGTGTGTGTGTGTGTGTGTGTGTGTGATTGTGTGTATCCCTTAATTTATTGTTGTAATTACACATGATCCCCATACTTTCATCTTTTAATCTTTGTACTAATTTTATAGGTAGTTGATCTACTGCTTGTACTAACTGTTTGCTTTTGTCAGTGAGAACTTTTTCTTTTCTATATTTTCATATATATATATATATACACACACACTATTATATTATACTATATTATATTATATTAATTATAATATTTTTTTCTTTAAAATTTTCCTTTAACATGTCTGGTTTAGTGGTGATAAACTCACTTAGCTTTATCTTGTCTGGGACATTCTTTACCTCTCATTTGATTCTAAATGATAGCCTTGCTGAAGAGAACAATCTTGGTTGTAGGTCTTTGCCTTTCATCACTTTGGACATTTCAGACCAGCAAATCCCTTCTGGCCTGCAAAGTTTCTGTTGAAAAATCAACTGACAATCTTATGGGAGCTCCCTTTCTTTCCTCTTGCTGGTGTTTGTTTGTTTGTTTTTTGTTAATCCTCACCCAAGAATATTTTTCTATTGATTTTGAGAAAGAGTGGAAGGGAGGGAAGGAAAGGGAGAGAAGAAGGGAGAGATATCAGTGTGAGAGGAAGACATAGATTGGTTGTCTCCCTCCCGCAGACCCCAACTGGGGTTGGAGATTGAACCTGCAACCCAAGTACATGCCTTTGACTGGGAATTAAATTATCAACCTTTCAGTCCATGGGCCCACACTCTGACCACTGAGCAAAACCAGCTGGCTCTTCTTATTGCTCTTAATATACTCCTGTTGCCCTGGCCGGTTTGCTCAGCGGTTCAGAGACCCGGGGTTCAGTTCCCGCTAAGGACACATATCTTGGTTGCGGTTTGTCCCCGGCCCTGGTTGGGTCGTACAGGTGGCAGCCACTCCATGTGTCCCTTTCACGTCAATGTTTCTCTCTCTCTTCTTCTTCTCTCTCCCTCCCACTCTATCTGAACAAAAAATGGGGGAAAAAATGTCCTTGGGTGAGGATAAAAAAAAAAAAAGATACTCTTGTTATCTTTAACTTTTGCCATTTTAATTATGATGTGTCTTGGTGTAGGCTTCTTTGGGTTTGTCTTATTTAGGACTCTCTGCACTGTATGTCCATTTCCTTCTTCAAACTAGGGAAGTTTTTAGTCATTATTTCTTCAAATAGATTTTCAATCCCTTGTTCTCTCTCTTCTCCTTCTGGAACCCCTATGATGTGACTGATGATGCACTTGATGTTGTCCCAGAAGTCCCTTAAACTATCCTATTAAACATTTTGTTTTCTTTTTGCTGTTTTCTACTACCTTGTCTTTCAGATCACTGATTAATTTATCCTCTGTGTCATCTAATCTGCTATTGATTCTCTCTAGTATTGATTTCAGTTATTGTAATCTTCATTCCTAACTGGTTGTTTATTATGTTTTTTATGTTTTCTGTCTTTGTTGAAGTTCTCGCTGAGTTTATCTATTCTTTCCATAAGTTCATTGAACATCCTTATAACCAATGTTTTGAATTTTGTGTCTGGTAGGTTGCTTGTCCCCTTTTTGTACAGTTTCTTTTCTGGAGTTTTGTCCTGCTCTTTCATTTGGGACATGTTCCTTTGTCTCCTCATTTTGGTTGACACCTTGTGTTTGTTTCAATGTATTAGGTAGATTTGTTACATATCCCAGTCTTTTTTTTTTTTTATCCTCACCTGGGGACATTTTTCCATTTTTTGTTCAGATAGAGTGTGAGGGAGAGAGAGGAAGAGAGAGAGAGAGAAAGATCGACGTGAAAGGGACACATCCAGTGGCTGCCACCCGCACAACCAGGGCCCGGGACAAACTGCAACCGAGGTACGTGCCCTTAGCGGGAACCGAACCCGAGTCTCTCTGGACCACAGGCCGACGCTCTAACCGCTGAGCCAAACTGGCCAGGGCCATATCCCAGCCTTGACAGAGTGGTTTTATGTAGGTGTCCTGTGGCACCCAGTGGTGCAGTCTCCCTGGGCACCTAAACTGAGTGGATTATGTGTGCCCTAGAGTTGCCGTTAGGCCTTGATTGCTGTTGGCACATTAGTGTATGAGGCTGACCCTGAGGCTGACTAGTTGCTAGGGTTGGCCATGACTACATTGGTGAGCAGGTGTGTGGGGGCTGACTTCACAGAGTAGGAGTTGATTTAGTGGGGAACTTGTGTCAGCCAAGTTCAACCTTGGGGTGTGTTACTGTACAGTTGGTTGAGTGTTGCTCTGGTGAGATCTGAAGCTGGCCACCAGTGGTGTCCAGTCTGGGGCTCTTGGGAGCAGTTTCGTGCAGGCCAAGGTAAGCTGCCATTGTGCCGGGCTTGGGGCCTCTTGGTGAGAGATTCACAGTGATCTGCTGTTGGTTGCCATTTTCTCTAGGTTTTGAGGTGCTGTGAACTGAAGCCAGATGCCATTGGTGCTAGGCTTGGCACCCTTCAGTTGAAGCTACATCCCAGTTTAAGACTACCTGCCACGTATGCCCAGCCCGGGGCCGCCTGATGGGAGTTACAACGCAACTGAGACTCATTGCCACTTGTGCTGGGCCTGGGGCCACTTAGCAAGAGCTAGAAGGCACACTTTATTTGGAGTTTGTGGGTTATTGGTCGATTTGGGGGAAATTCTCAACATGGGCTGAGGGATACTGCTTGTGTAGAAGAACCCCGAAGAAACTCCAGCCAGGCTGCTGAGTTCGGTGGGACAGTGTTTCAGGGGGTCAGCGGGGTGGGATGAACAGTGTTAGCCAGAATAATGGAGAGCTCAGATATAGTGCCCACCTGTGCCGAGCTGTTTCAAGAGGGAGGGCTCCATAAAGGAACAATGGAGACTGCCAGCACTTCTGTCCCCAGAGGGAGTTGCTTTGACCCCCGCCCCTCCCGCCCTTGCACTGAACTGGTCAATTTAGTTCTTCCCCGTATGCCTCTGGCCCTTTCTAAGCTGCTACCCCTGTTCTGGAGCTTAGAGTGAGTGACTTTGTGAGCCAGCCAATCTGTATGCAGCCCTTTAAGAACTGCAACACAGCCCAGGCTGGGTGGCTCAGTTGGTTAGAGCATCTTTCTGTACATCAAATGGTTGATTCTGGTCAGGGCATCTACCTACCTAGGTTGGGGGTTCAATTCCTGGTCAGGGTGCCTAAGGGAGGCAACCAATTGATGTTTCTTTCTCAAATTAATGTTTCTCTCTTTCTCCCTCTCTGTCTCTCTCATTTTCTCTCTCCCTCATTTCATCTCTCTCTAAAATCAATAAACATGCCCTGGCCAGTTTGGCTCAGTGGTTAGAGTGTCGGCCTGTGGATCAAGGAGTCGTGGGTTTGATTCCAGCCAAGGGCACGTACCTCGATTGCAGTTCATCCCCGACCCCTCTGGGGCCGTGCGGGTGGCAGCCCATCGATGTGTCTCTCGCACATCAATGTTTCCCTCTCTCCCTCCCTCCCACTCTGTCTGAAGATAAATGTAAAAATATCCCGGTGAGGATAAAAAAATAATAAAAATAAATAAATAAAATCAATAAACATATCCTCAGGTGAGGAGTAGAAAACAAGCAAACAAACTGCCTCCGGCAGGTTTTTGTGTCTCTGGGACACGATGCCCACTAGTTTCACAGCCAGACGGTGTGGGACCCACTCCTCCCAGGACTGATGCCTCGAGCTCGGGGACCTGGTGTGGGGCTGGGACCTTCGCTCCTCAGGGGGCCTCCGCAGCCGAGGTACACCCCCTGATTCCTAAGTGCCAGACCATGGGCAGGACTTACACATTCTGCATCCTCACCCTCCTAGCAGTCTCGACATGGTTTCTTCTCCACATCCTCAATTACAGAAATTCGGTGTAGCTAGTCTGCAGGTGGTTCTCAGCGATGGTTGTTCTATAATCCAGTTGTAATTTTGACGTGGTCGTGGGAGGGGCGAGTACAGTGTACCTGCTCTGCCTCCGGAAGTCGTGTTTATTACTAATGATGGTGTTTCCTCTTCTAGATAAAGACCCTTTGACATTTCTTGTAAAGCTGGATGTGATGAAGCCCTTTCGATTGGCTTCTCTGGGACCCCCTTTCTCTCTCCTTCAGTTCCGTGTGAGAACCTTGCTGGGTACATTATTCCAGGTTGTAAGTTCTTTTCTTTCAGCCCTTTAAAGATGTCCTGCCGCTGGCTTCTGGCCTGGAAAGTCGCTGATGAGAAATCAGTCGGCAGCCTCGTCGGTGTTTCTTTACAGGTAACTCGTTTTCTCGTTTCCTTCGAGCCTGTCTCGTGATCTTTAACCTTTGCCATTTTAACAACACGTGTCGGTGTGCGTCTCTTTGGGTTCACCTTATCTGGAACGCTGTGCTTCTTGGACCTGAACATCTGTTTGCTTTCCCAGGTTAGGAAAGTTTTCAGCCCGCCCCCCTTTTTTTGGTTCTTTTTTTTTTAAATCCTCACCTGCGGATATATTTTTTTCTATTTATCTTCAGATAGAGTAGGGAAGACGGACAGAGAGAGGCATAGATTTGTGAGGGATACATTGACTGGTTGCCTCCCACACAATCCTGAGCAGGGCCGGGCACGGACCACAGCCGAGGTGCATGCCCTTGACTGGAACTGAACCTGCGAGTCGCTGGTCTACGGGCCGACGCTCTAACCACTGAGCAAACCTGCCAGGGCAGCCCTTCTTTCTTTAAATCAAGTTTCTGTTTCTTTCTCTCTTTCTTCCCCTTCAGGGGTCCCTATAATGTTGGAGCTCCTGATGTCGTCCCAGAGGTCCTTTAAAACTATTGTCACTTTTTATTTTTTTATTTTTTATTTATTTATTTATTTTTATCCTCACCTGAGGACATTTTTCTATTTTTTTTGTTCAGGTAGAGTGGGAGGGGGAGAGAGGAAGAGAGAGAGAAACATCGATGTGAAAGGGACACATCGAGTGGCTGCCACCCGCACGACCAACCAGGGCCGGGGACAAACTGCAACCGAGGTACATGCCCTTAGCGGGAACCGAACCCGGGTCTCTCGGGACCGCAGGCCGATGCTCTAACCGCTGAGCCAAACCGGCCAGGGCAAAACTATTGTCACTTTTTAAAATTCTTTTTCCTTTCAACTGTTCTGACTGTTTGATTCCCACTGGTCTGCCCTCTGGGTTGCGGATCCGTTCTGCTAGTGTGTTTTTCATTCCAGTTACTGTATCATTCAGGTCTGCCTCGTTCTTTCTTATGCTTTCTCACTCTTCGTTGAAGTTCTCCTTAAGCTGCTCTGTCCCACTCCCAAGTTTGCTGAGTCTTCTTCTGACTGTTTCTTTGAATTCTTAATCAGGCAAGTTACTTATTTCTGTTTCCTTAGGGTTGTTGTTTTTTTCCTGGAGACTTGTCTTGTTCCCTCATTTAAGAGAGACTTTTCTGTCTTTTCATTTTGTTTGACTGTCTATGTTTGTGTATATGAATTGGACAAAATAAATGTCTCTTCCAGTGGGAAATTGGCGTTATGTAGAAGCGGCCTTTCGTAGGCTGTGTGCCAAGTGGTGTTGGTATGCTGGTGACAGCCAAGTGGGTGCTTAAAGTGACCTGGACACTGGTCTACAGAGCCAGAGCCACTACAAGTGACAGGGCCAGTGCATGTGGTGATACCCTAGTAACTTCACTTGCTCCCTTTTTTATTGTTGTTGTGTGTGTGTCTTTTTAAATATTTTGAATTGATTTTAGACAGAGAGGAAGTGAGAGGGAGAGAGAGAGAGAAACATCGATGAGAGAGAACATTGATTGGCAACCTCCTGCATGCCCCCACTGGGGATTTGGCCCGCAACCTGGGCTTGTGCCCCGAGCGGGAATCAAACCGGTGACCTCCTGGTGCAGGGTCGACGCTCAACCACTGAGCCACACTGGCCGGACTGTGTGTGTCTTTTTAAAATCCTCACCTGAGGACACGCTTCGAGAGAGGAAGGGAGAGAAAGAGAGAAACATCAATGTGAGAAACACCAGTGGCCTTCCCTACGCCCTCCGACTGGAGATTGAACCCACAACCCAGGTTTGTGCCCTGAGAATCGGATCAGCAGCCCTTCGGTGCCCAGGATGACACTCTCCCTGCTGAGCCGCTCGGGCCAGCCCACTTGCTCCCTTTGCTTGGGCCAGAGTGGGCTGGGGTGCCGTGTCTGGGGACAGCGCACTGCAGTGAGCTTCCAGGCAGGCAGAGCCCCTGGACAGAGCCCCCGGCTACCCGCGGGGCGGAGGGGGACATAGCAATGGTGCTCCACAGTCCCTCTTATCCCCGAGAATTGCCAGGCCCGGGAGAACTCCCCTGGCTCTTCAGTCTTCTCTGCGTAGTTTCTCTCTCTTGTCGGTAGTTCTGAAGCTGGTCACTGTAGAAGCCCCTCTGTGTGCTGGGCGGGTCTGGAAGCGGCCTGGGGCGGAGCAGGAGTTTAGGGGGCAGGGGCACTGGCCTGCCAGGGGGTAGGGAGGCCAGGTGGCTGTGGCGATGCCCTGTTGTCTCTTGCTGCTTTTGTTCGGAGGCAATGACGCTGTGGACACGCTGAGGTATGTTGCAGGTAGGGCACAGCTCCCCAGTAGACCGCCCCATCGAGGTGGAGGGGACCTGAACAATGGCACCCTCCAGCTCCTGGGCCCAGAGGGTTCCCACAGCTCCTGGCGGGCTCCCTCACCTTCCCGCCTTCTCTGGCTTGTGTCTTTCTTTCCTTTGTTGCTATGAGTTGCTCATTCAGTGTCTGGTTCTCTGGCAGAAGTCGTTGCTGCCTATATAAATGTATACTTGATTTTGCTCATGGGAGGGGTGAGTTAGCATCCTCCTATATTACCGGGATCTTGGGTCTCTCCATGGAGTTTTGGCTTGAGTCCATCTCACAGTTGACCTGGTGGGACCTCAAACCCAGGTCCACTCTGCATAGTGAGAATGAACATCCTTAGCAAGTGGCAGAATGCCCGAATTCACTCCCTGGCCCGGGCAACAGTCATGGAAGGAACGACTAAGCGGAAGCCACTAGAACTGCCTCTGTTGAAATAGTAAATCCCAGGCGATGACCCGCTCCTGAAGCGCTCGCAGAGGTTCGTGTCCCCAACAAAGATCTGAACGACCGATCGATCGATCGATAGCGGCTCCGTTCAGATCTCCATTCAACACCTATTCGGTTCGTGCGGCAGACAAAGGCGTCTTGGAGGACAGAGCATCACCGTAAACACGATCCGGTGGTGCCTACCCGCTGGTGCAGCTGTGGGATTTAGACGGAAAACTGCAAACCTTATTGAGGGACCAAAACTAATTCACCCAGACGGAAAGTCTGTGCTACTACGTAGAAAGAATTATCATGACGATAATTTGTAATAAAGGTAACGGCCAACAACCCAGAGACACAGAAAGGAGTAGGGTTCAGACTGACAACCCTCGGAGGAGAGGGGCGGGGGGGGGGGGACGGATGAGGTGAAGCACAGAACTCACACGCGTGTGTGCGTGACCATGGACACAGGCAACAGGGCTGGGGGCCGGATCGGGAGGAGGGGGTCTGGGGGGGAAGGAGAAACATCGGTAACAAAAATAAATTTAAAAAAATTGGGAAAAAAGCCCTGGCCAGTTTGGCTCAGCGGTTAGAGCGCCCGCCTGCGGTCCGGAGAGACCCGGGTTCGGTTCCCGCTAAGGGCACGTACCTCGGTTGCAGTTTGTCCCCGGCCCTGGTTGGTCGTGCGGGTGGCAGCCACTCGATATGTCCTTTCACGTCGATGTTTCTCTCTCTCTCTCTTCCTCTCTCTCCCTCCCGCTCTGTCTGAACAAAAAAATGCAAAAATGTCCTCTGGTGAGGATAAAAAAAAAAAAAAAAATGGGAAAAAGACATACTACCATGTATATAAGAAAATTATATTTTTAATTTTTCATGTATATTATAAACTTCAAATGGCTAGCTATTTCCCTCTCTGTTGTCTTTTTATTTTTTCCTCTTAATTTGCTGATACTGTCAAAGTTAACTTTTACATATAATGCTAATAAGATGTATCTTTATTTCTCTTTATGAATTTAGGTAAATGGATGATTTCTGAGGCCGACAACCAATGAAATAAAGAAAACACACTTATTCAGTAAATAAATAAATAAAAAAATAAAAAAATAAGGGAACGGCTAACGGCGGACGCTCCGTCTGAGGCAGAAATTGAACTTTTTCAATTTTATTATTTATTTATAACGAAAAGTGCTGACAATTTTATTTCCACGTTTCACAATACAAATGAGAATTGCTTTTTGTAATGCCCCCCCCCCCCCAAGGACTCTGTCCTGGACAGGGGAGACGGGGTCCTCCTTGTTCTGTCTCCCCCCCCCCCCCAAGGACTCTGTCCTGGACAGGGGAGGGCCTGGGTCCTCCTTGTTCTGCCCCCCCCCCCCCAAGGACTTTGTCACGCTGTCAGAAACACCCAGAGTCGCAGCCCGCCTCCTGGTGAAGTACAAAAGTGACAGGAAACTGACAGAGGCCCCCCCCTCTGTCCCTGTCTGTCCGGCCCAGTCACTCCCCGCCGTGGGCACGGTCCTGGGATGGGCAGGAGGACCCGGCACTGGGCCCGGGCGTCATCGCGGGGCCTCCCGGAGGCGGCCTCATTCCAGGAGCAGGGCCCTAGGGGGTCCGGGGCGAGGAGGGCCCGGGGCTGGGGGAGGGCCCGGCCCCTGCAGGGGGAGGAGCGGAGAGGGAGCAGGGGCATCTGTCCTGCTGAAACCGCGCGGTTTGCGCGTCAGGCCCCAGCCCGCCTCCCTGTCTCCCCGCGATCTCCGCGCTCCGCCCACTGCGCTGCAGGGCCCCCCACGGATGGACAGTCACCCTGAGCGCGCCGCGGTGTCACGACAGGGCGTGGGCGCGTTCTGCAGGCTTGGCCCCCGCGTCCTGCCAGAAATGACCGAAATTGTGTTTTAGTCTATTATTCATGTCACCTTTTGTTAATCCTCACCAGAGAATGTTTTTCCATTTATTTAGATTTTTATTTTATTTTATTGTTGATAGAACTACAAATGTTTCTCATTTTCTCCCTTTTTGCCCCCCTCCACCCAGACCCCACTCCACCCAAGACCTTCCCCCTGCTATTGTCCGTGTCCATGGGTGATGCTATATGTCTATTTGTTCTCTGGTTAGTCTCTTCCTGTCCCCTCACCTCCACACCCACTGAGATCTTTTTTTTTCTCCCTCACCCGAGGACATTTTTTTGCATTTATCTTCAGATAGAGAAGGAGGGAGAGAAGGAGGAAGAGAGAGAGAGAAACATCGATGTGAGAGAGACACATGGAGTGTGTGCCACCTGCACGACCCCAACCAGGGCTGGGGACAAACTGCAAACAATATGCATGCCCTTAGCGGGTACCAAACCTGGGACTCTCTGGTCCGCAGGCCCGTGCTCTAACCACTGAGCCAAACTGGCCAGGGCTCCACTGAGATCTTTAATTCTGTTCCTTGCGTCCATACCTGGGGACCTATTTTGTTTGTCAGTTTACTTTGTTCTTTAGGTTCCACAACTAAGTAAGATCATGTGATATGTGTATTTCTCTAACTGGTTTATTTCACTTGGCATAATAGTCTCCAGGTCCCTCCATGTGGTCTCAAAGGGTAAGAGCTCCTTCTTTCTTACAGCTGCATAGTACTCCAATGTGTAGATGTGCCACAGCTTTTTTATCCACTCATCTACTGATGGGCACTTGGGCTGTTTCCAGACCTTAGCTATTGTAAATAGTGCTGCTGTGAACATAGGGATGCATATATTCTTTCTGATTGGTGTTTCAGGCTTCTTAGGATATATTCCTAGAAGTGGGATCACAGGATCAAATGGTAGATCGATTCTTAATTTTTTTTTTTTTTTTTTTTATCCTCACCCGAGAATATTTTTCCATTTTTTGTACAGATAGAGTGGGAGGGAGAGAGAGGAAGGGAGAGACAGACAGAAACATCGACGTGAAGGGACACATCGAGTGGTCGCCACCCGCACAACCAACCAGGGCCGGGGACAAACTGCAACCGAAGTACGTGCCCTTAGCGGGAACCGAACCCGGGTCTCTCCGGACCGCAGGCCGATGCTCTAACCGCTGAGCCAAACTGGCCAGGGCCGATTCTTAATTTTTAAAGCGATCTCCATACTCGTTTCCATAGTGTCTGTAACAGTCTGCATTCCCACCAGCAGTGTAGCAGAGCCCTTTCCCCACACCCTCGCCAGCACTTGTTTGTTGATTTACTGATGGCGGCCATTCTGGCAGGTGGGAGATGATACCTCACAGTCATTTGAATTTGCATCTCTCTGATAATTAGTGATGTTCAGCATTTTTTTTATGTTTATTGGCCATCTCTATGTCATATTTGCAGAAATGCCAGTTCAGGTTCTTTGCCCATTTTTTAATTGGATTGTTCATCTTCCTGGTGTTGAGGTGTATGAGTTCTTTGTATATTTTGGATATTAAATTCTTATCAGATATATCATTGGCGAATATGTTTTCCCATAATTAGGTTCCCTTTTCATTTTTGTTGATGGTTTCTTTTGCTGAGCAGAAGCTTTTTAGTTTGATGTAGTCCTATTTGTTCATCTTTTTTCTCAGTTTCCTTTGCCCTAGGTGATGTATTGGTGAAAACACTGCTATGTGAGATGTCTGAGATTTACTGCCTATGTATTCCTCTAGGATTTTTATGGTTTCATGAGTTACATTTAAGTATTTTAGCATTTTGAGTTTATTCTTGTGTATGGTGTAAGTCAGTGTTCTAGTTTAATTTTTGTGTGTATCTGTCCAATTTTCCCAACGCCATTTATTGAATAGACTATCTTTACTCCATTGTATGCTCTTACCTCCTTTGTCAAATATTAATTGGCCATATTGGTGTGGGTTGATTTCTGGGGTTTCTGTTCTGTTCCATTGGTCTATGTCTCTGTTCTTGTGCCAGTACCAGGCTGTTTTGATTACAATGGCTTTGTATTATAGTTTGATTTCTGGTATTGTGATCGCTCCAACTTTTTTCCTCTTTCTCAAGATTGCTATGGCTATTTGGGGTCATTTTTGGTTCCATATAAATGTTTGGAGTCATTGTTCTAGATCTGTGAAATATGCCATTGGCATTTTATTTTATTTTTTATTGATTTATTAGAGAGAGAGAGAGAGAGAAACATCAATGAGAGAGAAACATCGATTGACTGCCTCCTGCACACCCCATACTGAGGATCAAGCCTGCAACCCAGGCATGTGCCCTTACTGGGAATTGAACCAGCTGGCACCTCTCAGTCCATGGGCTGATGTTTAATCCACTGAGCCACACCAGCTGGGCTGCCATTGGTATTTTAATAGGGATAGCATTGAATCTGTAGATTGCTCTTGGTATTATGGACATTTTAATTCTTCTAATCCATGAACACGGTATATACTTCCACTTTTTGTGTCTTCCTCCATTTCCTTTTTCAGTGTTCTAGAGTTTTCCATGTACAGGGCTTTTACTTCCTTGGTTAAGTTTATTCCCAGTTATCCTATTTTTTGTTGTTGCAATGGTAAGTGGGATTTTTTTTAAAAGGTTTTCTTTCTAAGGTTTTATTATTGATGTATAAAAATGCCATCAATTTCTGGGTGTTAATTTTGTATCCTGCTACTTTGCCAAATTTATTTATTAAATCTAGCAGGGATTTTTTGTGGAGTCTTTTGGGTTTTCTATGTACAATATCATGTCATCTGCGAATAATGACAGTTTTACGTCCTCCTTTCCAATTTGGATACCTTTTATTTCTTCTTCTTGTGGCTAGAACTTCCAGTACTGTGTTGAGCGGTGAAAGCAAACATCTCTGTCTTGTTCATGATCTTAAGGGAAATGATTTTAGTTTTTGCCCATTGGGTATGATGTTGCCCCTAGGTTTTTCATATGTGGCCTTTATTATGTTGAGGTATGATTCCCTCTATTTCCACTTTTCTGAGGGTTTTTAAAATCATAAATGGGTGCTGGATTTTGTCAAATGCTTTTTCCGGATCTATTGATATGATCATGTGATGTTTATCTTTCATTTTGTTTATTTGGTGTGTCACATTTATTGATTTGTGAATATTGAACCATCCTTGCATTCACAGAATAACCCACTTGATCATGGTATATGATTTTTTTAATGCATTGCTGGATCCTATTTGTTAATATTTTGTTGTGGATTTTAGCATTTTTGTTCATCAGGGATATTGACCTGTAATTTTATATTTTTGTAGTGTCTTTATCTGGTCTTGGGATTAGAATAATGCTGACCTCATAAAAAGAACTTGGAAGTCTTCCCTCCTCTTGAATTTTTTGGAATAGGTTGAGGAGCATAGGTGTTAGTTCTCCTTTGAATGTTTGGTAATACTCCCGTCTGAAGCCATCCGGTCCAGAGCTTTTGTTTGCTGGGAATTTTTTTTATTACTGTTTTAATTTTGTCGTTGTTCTCAGCCTATTCAGGTTTTCTGCTTATTCTGGATTGAATTTTGGCAGATTGTATGTTTCTAGAAATTTGTCCATTTCTCCCAGGTTGTCCAATTTATTGGCATATAGCTGTTCAAAATATTTTCTTATAATTCTTAGTATATCTGTGATGTCGGTTGTTACTTCACCGCTTTTATTTCTGATTTTATTTATTTAGCTCCTCTCTCTTTGTTCCTTAATAATTCTGGCTAAAGGCTCACTAATTTTGTTTATCTTTTCAAAGAACCAGCTCTTGGTTTTGTTGATATTTTGTTTTTGTTTTTGTTTTGTTTTTTAGTCTCTATGTCATTTACTTTCACTCTGATCTTTATTATGTCCTTTCTTTTACTTACTCTGGGCTTTTCTTGATGGTCTCTTTCTAATTCTTTTAGTTGTAGGGTTTTTCATTATTGATTTTTTGTCTAAAAGATCTATCCAGTGCTGTCAATGGGGTGTTCAAGTCCTCTACTATGGCTGTATTGCTATCAATCTCTCCCTTAAAGTCCATCAAGAGCTTACACACACACACACACACACACTTAGGTGCTTCTGTATTGAGTTATAGCCTCTTGTTGGATGGATCCCTTTAATATTATGTAGTGACCTTCTTTGTCTCTTGTTATGGCCTTTATTTTGATGTTTATTTTGTCAGATATGAGTATTGCTACCCCAGCCCCATTTTTTTCCCCACTTCCTTTTGCATGGAATTATTTCCATTTCTTCATTTTCAGTCTGTGTGAGTCTTTTGTTCTTAAGTGGGTCTTTTGTAGACAGCATATACATGGGTCATGTTTTCTTATCCAGTCAGCTACCCTGTGTCTTTAGGTTGGAGCATTTAGTCCATTTACATTTAAGGTTATTATTGGTAGGTACTTATTTATTGCCTTTTTTTTTTTTTTTTTACCTTTATAACTATGTTCTCTCTCTCTCTCAATTTCTTATTCTTTTCTTTTTTTCTTTATTGATTTTTAGAGAGAGAGGAAGGAGAAGCAGAGAAAGAAAGAAACAGGGAGAGGAAGAGAGAGATAGTAACATCAGAGAGGGAGGACACTGATTGGCCACCTCCTGTGTGCTTCCCACTGGAGACTAGGCCCACAACCTGGGCATCTGCCCTGACCAGAAATCAAACCAGCAACCTCTTGGTGCATGGATCGATGCTCAACCACTGAGCCCCACCGGCCGAGCTATTATTCCTCTTAATGCCTTACTACCTTTAACATGTCTTGCAATGCTCATTTGGTGGTAATGTACTTCTTTAGCCTTTTTCTTTTCTTTTCTTTTCTTTTCTTTTTTAGAGAAGCCCTTTATTTTACCTTCAACTTTAAATAGTAGCCTTCCTAGATAGAGTAGCCTTGGGTGCAGGTCCTTGCTTTTCACTACTTTGAATACTTTATGTCAATCCCTTCTGGCCTGTCTATTGAGAAATCAGCTGATATTCTTTTTTTTTTTTTTTAAATCCTTACCCGAGGACATTTTTTTTTCATTCTTTTGTTCAGATAGAGTGTGAGGGAGAGAGAGGAAGAGAGAGAGAGAGAAACATCGACATGAAAGGGTTACATTGAGTGGCTGCCACCTGCACAACCCAACCAGGATCGGGGACAAACTGCAACCGAGATACATGCCCTTAGCGGGAACCGAACCTGGGTCTCTCTGGACCACGGGCTGATGCTTTAACTGCTGAGCCAAATCGGCCAGGGCATCAGCTGACATTCTAATGGGTTTTCCCTTGTAGATAACTTTCTGTCTCTTTCTTGTTGCCTTTAAGATTATTTCTTTGTCTTTGTTGCCTTTAAGATTATTTCTTTGTCTTTAATATTTATCATTTTGATATGATGTGTCTTGGAGTAGGTTTCTTTGGAGTCATCTTGAAACTTTCTGTGCTTCCTGAACTTTGTGACTTTTTCTTTCACCAGGTTGGGGAAGTTTTCTGTCATTGTTTCTTTAAACAGTTTCTCTATGCCTTGCTCATTTTCTTCTCCTTATGGTATCCCTATGATGTAGATGTTGTTGTGTTTCATATTATCCCAAAGTTCCCTTAAACTATCCTCCTGTTTGTTTATTCTTTTTTCTTTTTGCTGGTATAATTGAATGGTGTTTTTCCTACTTTGTCTTGCAAATCACCAATTCAATCTCCTGCCTTTGTCAATCTATTTTTTATTCCTTCCTTTGTATTCTTGATGTCAGATGTTATTCTACATTTCCAACTGATTCTTACATGGCTTCTATTTCTTGTTTTATGCTTTTGCATTTCCCAATAAGTTCCTTGAAATTCTCACTAAGTCCCTTGAGCATCATTTTAACCATTACTTTGAACTCCATATCTGATAAATTGCTTGCCTCCATTTTGTTTAGCTCTTTTTTTTCTGGAGTTTCCTCCTTTTTTTTCATTTAGGGGTTGTTTCTTTGTCCTCCCATTTTTGCAGTCTTCTTGTATTTGTCGCTATGTATTAGATCATACTGCTGTGCCTCCCAGTCTTCATGGGGTGGCCGTACGTAGTAAGTGTTCTGTGGGACCCAGTGGTGCAGTCTCTTAGATCTTCTCAGTGGGGTGCTCCAGGAACGACCCTTGTGTGAATCTTTTGGGGTCTCCTGTTGTAACTGGGTCTTGAATGTTGTCCTGTTTGTGGATGGGCTTCCCTCTCAGCTGGCTGACTGTGAGGCTCACTCTGAGCAGGTCATGTGAGCTGTTGTGCAGGTGCTATCAGAACACAACACAACCCAAGAAAACAAAAGAAGAAAGAAAACCAAAACATTCAAGAGACCCCTACAACAGCAACAAAAACAAACACAAAAGAAGAGAGAATTAGGACGGAGAAAAGAGAACAAGAATACTAGAAAAAAAGTAAAACACATACAAGGATAGAAAAAAGAAAAAGTAATATGAAAAGGCAGAGGTGAAAGAAATAGCCCTGGCCGGTTTGGCTCAGAGGTTGGAGCGCCAGCCTGCAGTACAGAGAGACCCGGGTTCGGTTCCCGCTAAGGGCACGTACCTCGGGTGCAGTTTGTTCCCGGCCCTGGTTGGTCGTGCGGGTGGCAGCCACTCCATGTGTCCCTTCACGTCGATGTTTCTCTCTCTCTCTCTTCCTCTCTCTCCCTCCCGCTCTATCCGAACAAAAAATGGAAAAATGTCCTCGGGTGAGGATAAAAGAAAGAAAGAAAGAAAGAAAGAAAGAAAGAACATAAGAGCAAAGAATAGGGGAAGGAAAAGAGTATGAAAGGAAAAAGGAAGGAAAAAATTGTGAAAAGAAAAATAGAGAAAGCAGAAAAGCAAATGTTAAAAACAGGAAAAAAGATTAAGCAAAAGAAAGAAGAAAATAGAGGAAGAAAAGGGAAAGAAAACAGAGAGACTAAGATAATATTAAATTGAAGAAGAAGGAGGAGGGGGGAGGGGAAGAAGAAGGAAGAAGGCCCTGGCCGGTTTGGCTCAGTGGTTAGAGCGTCGGCCTGCGGTCCGGAGAGACCCGGGTTCGGTTCCCGCTAAGGGCGCGTACCTCGGTTGCAGTTTGTCCCCGGGCCTGGTTGGTCGTGCGGGTGGCAGCCACTCGATGTGTCCCTTTCACGTCGATGTTTCTCTCTCTCTCTCTCTCTTCCTCTCTCTCCCTCCCACTCTATCTGTGCAAAAAAAAAATGGAAAAATGTCCTTGGGTGAGGATAAAAAAAAAAAAGAAGAAGAAGAAGGAGAAGGAGGCAGAGGAGGAGGAGAAGAGACATTAACATAGTTTAGTGCCTCCTGGGAGCTCCCTTTGGACCCTGCTCCTATGATGACTGAAGCTGACCGGTACTTAGGTGCCAGCTACTGTCTGAAACTGTCCTCCTTTGGCTCTTAGCAACCTGTTTGAAGCTTCAAGCTACCCACAGTTTGTGTCTGCACGTGGGAGGGGCCCAGCTGCACTCCAAGGCTGGTTTGTTAGGTGCTTGGGGCCCAGAGACAGATCGGCAAACTTCCCCAGGTTCCCAGCTCTGCCTCTACCTGCTTTGCCTACTGGCCAGCTGTCAGTCTCAATCACTAAAAGGTCTGTTTCTGAAAGGTCTTTAGGCGGAGTCGGGAGTGTCAGACCTCTGGGTCTTCGGTGAGAAGGAGGCGCCATTCAGATTTCAGGGAATGTGGTGGGTGTTTCGCTGCCCAGAGCCACTCCTCTGAGAGTGACCCAAAATATGTCCCCGCCCTCGGCTGGGCCGTGATCCCCATTTGCAATCCAGTGGGACCAGCTAGAAACCGGGAGATTCTATCAGCTCTCCCATGAGGGGAAGCACGAGGCAGGTTTCTGGGGCAGTGGGGCCCCCAGGCCAGTCACCGCAGCTCCCTGACACTGTTCAAACATGTAGGTTTGAGCCCTACTGCCGGTTCCTCTGCCGGGGCTGAGACGCAGGGCGTGGCAGGCAGGGTTCCCGAGGTGGGGTGCGCTGAATCCCCTAGGGCGGGGCATCTTCCCTTTCCTGAGCTGTGGCCTCTGGGAGGGCCTGCACCTCTCAGGGAACATGGCCGCTTCAGTTTGGGGGAGGTACGACCGAAGCAGGTCCCCCCCAGCTTCTCCCAGGCACTTCTGGTCCACACCCCCTTCCCTCCACTGAAGCCTCAGGTTAGTAGCTGCAAATGAAACTCCTGTGCTCTGGGTTTTTAAAGAAAGAGAACACAGAACAAGAAAACCAAAAAACCTGTGGCTTCATCTCCGAGTGGCTCCAGTCTCCTTGGTGGCAGAAGCCCCGCCACCTCTCATGGCTGGATGTTCCGTGGGCTGATGTTTTCAGGGCTGGTGCTCCGGACTGGGGAGCACCGCCTGGGATCGGGCCTCCACCCTCTCAGGAACCACCCCCAGCCAAGAGGTTCCTCCTCCCTCTCAGCCTGACATCCGTGGAAGCTGGGCCAGCCCCTCCGCAATCCTGCCCTTCCTGCCAGTCTCCAGATGATGTCTGTCCTTCACTGCTATGAGTCTCCTCCTGAGCTGGGCCGCAGATGGTAATTCCGGGTGAATGTTGCCCAATTTAGTTTAATTTCCCACCTGGCCCTAGGAGGGGGTGCCAGAAAGGTCCTGTCTGTCTGACCGCCATCTTCTGTGTGTTTGGTTTTTCCTGAAGAAAATCAACACATTCCTAAAAGGTCTGAGCGGCGGGAGGTCACATCCATACCGCCAGGACAGTGTAGAACAGTTTGATTGCACGCGCCTGGGTGCAGGCGGGCTGAGCCGGAAAGGGGTCTGCCTCGAATCACAGTTGGGTGTGGGTTATATACTCTGCTTGTAGCTTCCGGCAGTTCCCGCTGACGTCCTCCGCCTGGCCCACGGTCCACTTTGCAGTGGGGCTGGGCTGGTGTCTGGTCCTGCACCTGCTGGGCGATCCATTGTCTTGGAGATAATCCGATAATCCGTGCTCAGCAGAAGGCTGAGCAGAGGTCATGCAAGCAACACATTTTTCACAGTTTCCGCCTTTTGCAAGCTCTTAGCTTTACCCTTTAAAATGTTACTAACGCCTTCAATTCCCTGCCACCTGGTGTGCAGCTGTTGATGTAGTGCTGTGACTGAACAGTGTTCACCTGCCTGTGGCAGAGCAGAGGCGAATTCTGAACGTGGAGAACCGCAGTGGAGGAACTGGGTTGCTTTAGTGCACTATGCCACGGAAAAAGACCAGGAACTTATTGCTTAAAGACAAGAAGGGTACATGAAGGGTACACCTCAAGGGCCTAGAGGGAGTGATCAGGGAGGCTGGACCACTGGACCCCACAGGACACCTACTACAGTAGGTCACCCCATGAAGCCTAGGAGACATAGCAACTCTACCTACTACATAGAAACAAACACAAGGAGGCAGGAAAAATGAGAAGACAAAGAAACATGTCCCAAATGAAAGAACACAACAAAACTCCAGGAAAAGAACTAAATGAAATGGAGATAAGCAATCTAACAGAGACAGAGTACGAAACACTGGTTATAAGGATACTCAAGGTATTAGTGAGAACCTCTAGAGCATAAAAAAAGGACCAGTAAGAAATGAAGGAGGCACAGTCAGAAATGAAGGAGGCACTAACTGAAATAAAGAATAAATCATAGTGAATAAATAGTAGAGTAGGTAAAACCAAGAAGCAAACCATCAATTTGGAATATAAGGAAGCAAAAAAACACCCAATCAGAACAACAAAAAGAAAAAAGAATAAAAAATAAAAAAAATTAAGGCCCTGGCCGGTTTGACTCAGCGGTTAGAGCGTCGGCCTGCGGTCCTGAGAGACCCGGGTTCAGTTCCCGCTAAGGGCATGTACCTCGGTTGCAGTTTGTCCCCGGCCCTGGTCGGTCGTGCGGGTGGCAACCACTCAATGTGTCCCTTTCACATCGATGTTTCTCTCTCTCTCTCTGTTCCTCTCTCTCCCTCCCACTCTACCTGAACAAAAAGATGGGAAAAATGTCCTCGGGTGAGGATAAAAAAAAAAAAAAAATTAAAGATACTATAAAGAGCTTCTGGGACAACTTAAAGTGTACCAATATTTGCACCATGGGGGTGCCAGAAAGAGAAAAGAGAGACCAAGAAATTGAAAACCTATTTGAAAAAATAATGACAAAAACTTCCCTAACTTGGTGAAGGAAACAGACATACAAGTCCAGGAAGCACAGAGAGTCCCAAACAAGATGAACCCAAAGAGGTCCACACCAATACACATGATAATAAAAATGCAAAAGGCTAAAGACAAAGAGAGAATCTTAAAAGCAGCAAGAGAAAAGCAGTTAGTTACCTACCAGGGAGCTCCCATAAAACTGGCAGCCGATTTCTCAAAAGAAATTTTGCAGACCAGAAGGGATTGGCAAAAATATTCAAAGTGATGAAAAGCAAGGACCTACAACCAAGATTATCCTATTTTGCAAAACTATCATTTGGAATTGATGGACATATAAGGAGTTTCCCACACAAGAAAAAGTTAGAAGAGTTTATTACTACCAAACCGGTATTATATGAAATGTTGAAGGGTCTTCTTAAAGAGAAGAAGTTAAAAAGTATGAACAATAGCCCGGCCAGTGTGGATCAGTGGTTGAGCGTCAACCCATGCACCAATAGGTCACCGGTTCAATTCCTGGTCAGGGCACATGCCCAGGTTGTGGGCCAAATCCCCAGTGGGAGACATATAGGAAGCAACCAATCGAAGTTCTCTCTCATTGATGTTTCTCTTCCTTCCTCTCTCTCTGAAATCAATAAAGAAAAAAAAAAATGAGCAATAGCCAGGCCAGTGTGGTTCAGTGGTTGAGCATCGACCCATAAACCAAGAGGTCACCTGTTTGATTCCTGGTCAGGGCACATGCCCAGGTTGTGGGCCCAATCCCTACTGAGGGTCATGCAAGAGGCGGTCAATTGATGTTCTCTCTCATTGCTGTTTCTATCTCTATATCTCTCTCCCTTCTTTCTCTAAAATCAATAAAGAAAAAAGATTTTTTAAAAATATATATATATTGCTATATATTTATATTTATATAAAAAATATATATATATTGCTAGATCTGATGTGCTGATGATGTGTTGGTGAAGATTTTGCTGTCTATTTCCTCAGAGATATTGGCCTGTAATTTTCTTTCTTTGTAGTGTTTTTATCTTGTTTTGGAATTAGAATAATGCTGGCCTCATAAAAAAAATATTGGAAGTCTTCCTTCCTCTTGAATTTTTGGAATAATTTGAGTAGCATAGGTGTTGGTTCTTCTTTGAATGTTTGATAAAAGCTTCCTGTGAATCTGTCTGGACTAGGGCCTTTGTTTGCAAGAAGTTTATTGATTACTGCTGCAATTTCATTAGTTGTTATCAGTCTGTTCACGTTTTCAGAATATTTTTGGTTGAGTTTTGGAAGATTGTATAACTCTAGGAATTTGTCTATTTCACCTAGGTTGTCCAACCTGTTGATATATAATTGTTCATAGTATTTTTTTTGCAATCCTTTGTATATCTGTGGTGTCGGTCATTATTTCACTTCTTTCATTTCTTATTTATTTGAGTCCTTTCCTTTTTTTTTTTTGATGACTCTGGCTAAAGGTTCATCAATCATTTTTATCTTTTTAAAGAACCAGCTCTCTTGGTTTTTATGGATCTTTTCTATTTTTTAGTCTCTATGTAATTTATTTCTTCTCTGATTTTTATTATTTTCTTCTTTCCACTTACTCTAGGCTTTTCTTTTCTTTTTTAATCCTTACCTGAGGATACTTTTTTCATTGATTTTTTTTCAGATAGATTGGGAGGGAGGAAGGGAGAGAGAGAGAGAGAGAGAGAGAGAGAGAGAGAGAGAGAGAGAGAAACATTGTTGTGAGAGAGACCCATCAATTGGTTGCCTCCAGCATGACCCTGACTGGGGCTGGCGATCAAACCTGCAACCAAGGTATGTGCCCTTGACTGGAAATTGAACCCATGACTCTTCAGTCCATAGGCCAATCCTCTAACCACTAAGTCAAACTGGTCAGGGCACTCTGGGCTTTTCTTGTTGTTCTCTTTCTAATTCTTTAAGTTGTAGGATTAGATAGTCTATTAGAAATTTTTTTGTTTCTTGAGATAGGCCTGTAGTGCTATGAACTTCCCTCTCAGGACTGCTTTTTGGGTGTCCCATAGATTTGGGGCTGTTATATATTTATTTTCATTTGTTTCCAGGAAGTTGTTGTTGTTTTTTTAAATTTCTTCCTTGGTAACACATTCATTGTTTAATAGCATGCAGTATAGCTTCCATGTGTATGAATGATTTGGGGTGTTTTTATTGTAGTTGACTTCCAATTTCATGCCATTGTGATCTGAGAAGATGCTTGATATTATTTCAATCTTCTTGAATATGTTAGTTTGTTTCCTAACATGTGGTCTATCTTGGAGAATGTCCCATGTTCACTTGAGAAGAATGTATATTCTGCAGCTTTGGGTGAAATGTTCTGTAAATGTCAAATAAATCCATCTAATCTAGTATGTCATTTAGGGTGGTTGTTTCCTGATTAAATTTTTGTCTAGATGATCTATCTAGTGATGTCAGTGGGGTGTTAAAATTACCTACAATGACTGTATTGCTGTTGACCTCTACCTTAAAGTCCTTCAGAAAATTTTAAATATATTTGGTGCTCCTATATTGGGTGCATATATGTTTACAAGGGTTTTATATCTTCTTATTGGATCAGTTTATTTAGTATTATGTAGTGACCTTCTTTGTCTGTTGTTATGGCCTTTATTTTGAAGTCTATTTTGTCAGATATGAATATTGCTACCCCAACTTTTTGTTTGTTTCCATTTGCATGGAGATATTTTTTTTCCATCCCTTCACTTTCATCCTGTGTGAATCTTTTGTGCTGAGGTGGGTCTCTTGTAGATGGTGTATATATATGGGTTATGTTTTCTTATCCATTCAGCTACCCTATTTTTTAAAATATGTTTTTATTTTAGAGAGAGAGGAAGGGAAAGATAGATACATCAATGTGAGACAGAAATATTGATCAGCTGCCTCCTGCACGCCCCCTACTGGGGATCAAGCTTGCAACCATGTACCTGACTGCGAATCAAACTGGGACCTCTCAGTCCATGGGACGACACTCAATCCACTGAGCCACACAGGCCAGGCTACCCTATGCTTTTTGGGGGGAGCATTTAATCCATTTACATTTTAGGTTATTATTGATAGGTACTTATTTATTGCCATTTTAATTCTTTATGCCTATGTTTCTCTCTATATATATAATTCTTAGTATTATTATTATAGCAGTCCCTTTAACATTTCTTGCAATGCTGTTTTGGTATTGATAAATTCCTTTAGCCTTTTCTCTCTGGGAGGCTCTTTATTTCACCTTCTATTTTAAAGATAGGCTTGCTGGATAGAGTAGTCTTGGTTTCAGATCCTTGTTTTTCATTACCTTGAAAACTTCATGCCATTTCCTTCTGACTTGTAGTGTTTCTGTTGAGAAATCAGCTGACAGCCCTATAGGAGCTCCTTTGTAGGTAACGCATTGCATTTCTCTTGCTGCACTTAAGATTCTCTCTTCAGCCCTGGCCGGTTTGGCTCAGCGGTTGGAGCGTCGGCCTGCGGTCCGGAGAGAACCGGGTTCGGTTCCCACTAAGGGCACGTACTTCGGTTGCAGTTTGTCCCCGGCCCTGGTTGGTCGTGCGGTGGCAGCCACTCGATGTGTCCCTTTCACGTCGATGTTTCTCTCTCTCTATCTCTTCCTCTCTCTCCCTCCCATTCTATCTGTACAAAAAATGGAAAAATGTCCTCGGGTGAGGATAAAAAAAAAAAAAAGATTCTCTCTTCATCTTTAATTTTTTGTTTTGTTTTTTGTTTTTTAATCCTCACCCGAGGACATTTTTCCATTTTTTGTACAGATAGAGTGGGAGGGAGAGAGAGGAAGAGATAGAGAGAGAGAAACATCGACGTGAAAGGGACACATCGAGTGGCTGCCACCGCACGACCAACCAGGGCCGGGGACAAACTGCAACCGAAGTACGTGCCCTTAGTGGGAACCGAACCCGGTTCTCTCCGGACCGCAGGCCGACGCTCCAACCGCTGAGCCAAACCGGCCAGGGCTAATTTTTGGTATTTTAATAATGATGTATTTTGGCGTGGGTCTCATTGGGTTATTCTTGCTTGGGACTCTCTATGCTTTCTGAATTTGTGTGACTTTTTTCTTTACCAAGTTAGTGAAGTTTTCTATCATTATTTCTTCAAACAGGTTCTCTATCCCTTGCTCACTTTCTTCCTTTTTTGGTACTCTTATGATGTGGATGTTGTGTTTCATGTTGCCCCACAGCTTTCTTAAATTATCCCCTGTTTTGTTCAGATACAGTGGGAAAGAGAGAGAGAGAGAGAGAGAGAGAGAGAGAGAGAGAGAGAGAGAGAGAAACATCGACGTGAAAGGGACACATTGAGTGGTTGCCGCCGCACGACCCAACCAGGGCCAGGGACAAACTGCAACTGAGGTACATGCCCTTAGCGGAAACTGAACCCAGGTCTCTCTGGACCACAGGCCAACGCTCCAACCGCTGAGCCAAACTGGCCAGGGCTATTCCCTGTTTTTAAATTGTTTTTTTTTTTTTTTTCTTTTTGGTTTTCTGATTGAGTGATTTTTTTCTAACCTGTCTTCTAATTCACTGATTCATCCTGGCTTCCTCTAATCTGCTGATTATTCCTTCCAGTGTATTCTTTATTTCTGCTGTCATTCTTCATTTCTGACTAGTTATTTTTCAGTTTCCATATCTTTTTTCATGCTGTTGAGCAACCTTATAATCATTACTCTGAACTCTATAATTAATAACCTGCTTATCTCCATTTCATTTAGTTATTCTTCTGGGGAATTCTGTTGGTCTTTCATTTGGGGCTTGCTTCTTTGTCTCCCCATTTAGGCTGCCTGTTGGGTTTGTTTCTCTGTATTAGGTAGATATGCTGTGGCTCCCAGTCTTGCTAAGGTGACCTTATGTAGTAGGTCACTTGTGAGACCCAGTGGCACAGTCTCCCTGATCACCAGACCTGAGTGCTCTAATAATGTCCCTTGTGCACATTGTGTGGGGCCTCCAGTTGTAATTCAGTCTTGATTGCTATTGGCTTACCTGTGCATGGGTTTGGACCACAGACTTGCTGGCAGTGATCCTCAGCCCCCAACACAGTTTACAGGCTGCTGTGCAGGTGCTGATCACAGGAAGCACAATTCACCTCAGCAGGGTTTGGAGCCTGCCACAACCTCCCTGTGGATACTCTGCTTGTGAAGCTTATTGAGTCCTGATCTGTTGTTGACTGAAGCTGACCACTGGGTTTATTGGCTTTGGGCCTCTTTGGTGTGTCTCTGGTACAGGCCAATGTCAGACGCTGTTTGTGACTGGCCCTGAGTACCCTGTTTGGAGCTATCAGTGATCCACAGCTTATAGTGCCCACTTCTGGGGCTAGTGGAAAGGACCAAGCTGAACATTAAGGTCTGCCCTTACCAGCCCCATGCAGAGGAGCAGGTCAGGCAAGGACTCAAAGCACCCAGAGATCTGTCTCTGCTTGCAGACTGACTATTAGTCACTTAATGAGCCTCAAGCCATAGCACTCAGCTGGACTATACTCCATAGGGTGGGGTGAGAGAATTCTTAATGGGCAGGGCAATTGCTTCCCCACAGGATAAAGCTGAATTGATGGGAAAACTTTGCCTGAGAAAGATGACTTCTGCAGCATAGGGGAATGACTCAGTACAAGAATCCTGGCAGCTGCCTTACCAGCTCTCTCCCCAGAGCCACCAACCCCAGTCTCTCCTTTCTCAGCTCTAGTACACTCTGCCCTCCCTCTGCCAGAGCCCAGGGTAGTTCCTGCAAATGAAATCTAGTGTGTTGGCCCTTTAAGAGGGTGCCTTTGTTTCTAGCCATCTCTCCCTGCCAGACAGAACCCGCAATGCTTTTTATAGTCAGATATTATGTGGACACCTTTCCTAGTTCTGTTACTCTAGGCTGGGGAGCCCAGCTTGGGCTATACACCCCAGCCTTCTCAGGGGGAACCTCTGCAGCTGAGATGCCCCATCAGACCTTCAGCTGCTGCCTGTGCAAGCCCAGCCAGCCCGTCCGTGCTTCTGCACTTCCCACCAGTCTCAGTGTGCTCTCCTCTTTGCGTCCTTGGTTATAAGGGTTCTCTCCAGCTAGTTTTCAGTTGGCTATTCAGGCTGATTTTCTATATTTTAGTTGCAATCCCAGTTTGGTCCTGGGAGAAGGTCAGTGTAGCTTCCACTTAATCCACTGCCATCTTGGATTCCCACCGAGGCCCTTTGGTCGGCCAGTTCACACCATCAGAGGCCATGCGCATTTAGGGGAGCACGCACTCGGGGCCGTGGAGGTGTGTGCTGTGCTCCTCGACAAGGGCAGTGCTGCAGCCTCTGCCACATGACCGCTCCCTGCCTCCGCCACCCACATTCAAGTCATGTGAACGTGTGAGACTGTGGACACCTCTCCCTCAGCTTCTGCAGGGGCAGGATGCAGAGCCCAGGCACACGCCTTCCAGAGCGTGGGCAGGAGTCTGACTTCCAGTAAGAATTAGTACATCACAGCAACCATCACCCACTACCCCGACCACTGCTGCCTCCCTGTTGTGACACGAGAGTTGTCCTCAGCTATACCATCCAGGGGCAAAGGACTCAATTCTTTTTCTTCCTTTAAATACATTTTATTTATTTATTTACTTACTTACTTATTTACTTATGTATTTATTTGGTGCATGCCCCTAGCGGGAACCGAACCCGGGACTCCCTGGTCTGCAGGCCGACGCTCCAACCGCTGAGCCGAACCAGCCAGGGCTCTTTTGTCTTTATTGATTTTAGAGGGAGGAGAAGGGAGAAGGAGAGAGAGAGATAGAAACATCGATGAGAGAGAACATTGATTGGCC
Source organism: Molossus molossus (assembly GCF_014108415.1). NCBI lineage: Eukaryota > Metazoa > Chordata > Mammalia > Chiroptera > Molossidae > Molossus > Molossus molossus. The sequence continues at coordinate 11,981,505 of NW_023425348.1, read as the reverse complement.
ACCTCCTGCATGCCCCCCACTGGAAATTTGGCCCACAACCTGGGCATGTGCCCTGATTGGGAATCAAACCAGTGACCTCTTGGTGCATGGGTTGATGCTCAACCACTGAGCCACACTGGCTGAGCAAAGGACTCAATTATTTGTTATTCAAAAAGAATGTCATGCCCTGACCAATTTGACTCAGTGGTTAGAGTAGCAGCCCACGGACCAGAGTCATGGGTTTGATTCCTGGTCAAGGGCAAGTATCTTGGTTGCAGGTTCAATCCCAGGCCCCAGTCAGGGTCATGCAGGAGGCAACCAATCAATATGTTTCTCTCACATCAATGTTTCTCTCTCTCTCCCTCCCTCCCTCCCATTCTATCTAAAAAATATCAATGGAAAAATATCCTTGGGTGAGGATTTAAAAAAAAAAATGTTGCCCTGGTTGGGTGACTTAGTTGGTTGGAGCATCATCCATACACCAAAAGGTTGCAGGTTCGAGATCCCCAGTCAGGGCGTGCACAGGAAGCACTGATCAATGCTACTCTTACATCAATGTTTCTCTCTCTCTAAAAATCACTGAAAACATTGCCTCGGGTAAGGATTAAAGAATAAAGAGAATGTCATCTAATTTGTATCAAGAGCCTAACATTTTGTCCTAGCCAGTGTGGCTCAGTTGGTTGGAGCATGATCTGGTGCATCAGAAGGTCATGGGTTCGATTCCCAGTCAGGGCAATACCTAGGTTGCAGATTTGATCCCAGATTGGGACGTGTGCAGGAGGCAGCCAATCAATGTATTTCTCTCACAACAATGTCTCTCTCTCTCTCTCTCTCTCTCTCTCTCTTTCTCTCTCCGCCCCCCTTTTTCCCTCTCTAAGATCAATTTTCTTAAAAGCCTAACATTTTGTGAACTCGCAGGCCCTGTAATTCCATGTATAGGAATTTATTCTAAGGGAATCATACTACTGGACATAACAATGTAATACAAGAGCATTCTCCCCAGCGTTGTTTGTCATGGAAAAAAAGGAATAAACTTAAATTTTTATGTTTATTAAGTGTTCAGTGATAGAGAATTGTTAAATTATGACACATTCATATACAGTTGACCCCTAAATAACACAGGTTTGAACTGAGCAGGTCTACTTACATGCAAATTTTTTTCAATAAATGTGCAGTTGGCCCCTTGTATTCCCGGGTTTTGCATCCACTGATTCAAACGGTATCTTCTCTCCATGGTTGGGAGTCCTTGGAGGCGGAGGGCCGGCCAACTGTGCCTCATTCTGTGCCATTTTATATAAGAGACTTGAGCAGCCATGGATATTGGGGTCTGCGGGGGATCCTGGAACTGATTCCACGGCACAACTGAAGTTTCTGGGGACGTTATACTCTGATTTTCTACTGCATAGAGTTGGCACTTCTGACTCCGTGTTGTTCAAGAGTCAACTGTATGCCAACATTGATCGTTATGTTGTACACCTGAACTAAGAGGATGTTGTATGTCAATTATATCTGTTTTATTTCTAATGAAAAGAAGTCACTTGCAAAGGAAAACAATTAGTAAGCAGCTTTTTCAACAGCAGTCATAGAAGACGGAACTCTAAATTCTAAGTGCTGACAAAAGTAACTCATTCAAGAGCGTTTCAACCATCTATTTGCTACATAACCCACCTCTGCAAAACTGTTCGTGGCTTAAAACAACGAGCACCATTTCTTTGCTCACAGCTGTGTAACTGGGCAGGACACAGCGGGGACAGCCATCTCTGCTCTGTGTGGTGCTTCAGCTGAAGGTGTTGGAATAACTGGCAGCTGGCTGGGCCCCTTCTCCCTTTGGCATCTTCCATCTTCCAGCCACACACCCCCGCCCCCAGGAAAGCAATGGACTTACTTTCTCAGGGGCTAGAGCCCAAGAGTGTGAAAGTAGAATCTTCCAAACCTCTTAAGCCAAGCCCGGCTGGAATGGCTAAATGGTTGAGCGTCGACCCACGTACAAAGAGGTCGCCAGTTCTATTCCAGGTCAGGGCACATGCCCAGGTTGTGGGCCCGATGCCCAGTGGGGGGCATGCAAGTGGGGGGCATGCAGGAGGCGGCCAATCCATGTTCTCTCTCATCGAGATTTCTACCTCTCTCTCCCTCTCCCTTCCTCTTTCTAAAATCAATAAAGAATAATGAAAAATAGCCTTGGCCGGTTTGGCTCAGAGGTTAGAGCGTCGGCCTGCGGTCCTGAGAGACCCGGGTTCGGTTTCCGCTAAGGGCGCGTATCTCGGTTGCAGTTTGTCCCTGGCCCTGGTTGGTTGTGCGGGTGGCAGCCACTCGATGTGTCCCTTTCACGTCGATGTTTCTCTCTCTCTCTCTGTTCCTCTTTCTCCCTCCCACTCTATCTGAACAAAAAATGGAAAAATGTCCTTGGGTGAGGATTAAAAAAAAAAGGAAAAAAAAAAAAAGAATAATGAAAAATATAATAAGAGTTATGAAAAGAGTTAAGACAAGAGGTGCGCGGTGTCACTTCCACAAGCCACTGCTCAGAGCGCGTCACAGAGCCAGCCCACACGGAGAGGGAGGCGAGTCACGCCAGCTCTGGTGGGAAAAGGGACGTGTGCGTCACAGAGTGGACAGCACCGTGCGGCCTCTGTGTTGACTCCAGCACAAAGAGCAGCAGTGAGCTAAAGAACCGTTCGGACCAAGACTGACAGAGCCCCCCAGACCCGTCCCTGGTGTTGGCGTGGTGACGGCTGCTTCAGGAGAAGGCACTCCACTCAGAAGGCGTGAGATGCGACAAGCAGACGCTGGCAGGCAGGCCGGGAAAGGAACGGAAGCCCCGACTGGGAACTGCAGCACTGAGGACGAGGAGCTGGAGGCGGGAGGCAGGACAGACCTGAAATGCTGGTTGGCGGGAGGAAGGCGGGAGGCGGGTCAGAGGGAGTGTCCCAAAGGCCCCTCCCCCTGCAGAGGACACTTGGGTCTCGGATGAACTGTAGAGTCACAGTGCACAGGAAAAGATCTAGAGACAGGCTCTGAAGAACAGGAATCAAATCCATAATTTCCAAGATAAGGAACCCAAGACTAAAACTAGGGGAAAAAATAATTAAAAGGCTCAATAAATTTGATGAGAGTAGGGAACAAGGAAAGGAAGACAAACAGAAAACATCAAAACGAGGTGGTAAAAACAAATCCAGATAATAACAATACTTAAATTGGCAAGTGAAAAGACACTGATGACTAGATTGGATCCATGTTTTAACATGCCTAAATCTCAGACACACACCAGCTCCCAAAACAGGGCAGCAAATTGCAAACTGCTGTGCAAGGCCCTATACATAAGATTTATTTTTTTTATCCTCACCCGAGGACATTTTTGCATTTATCTTCAGATAGAGTGGGAGGGAGAGAGGGGGGAAGAGGAGAGAGACACATCGAGTGGTCACCACCCACACGACCCCAACCGGGGCCGGGGACAAACTGCAACCGAGGCACATGCCCTTAGTGGGAACCGAACCTGGGACTCTCTGGTCCGCAGGCCGATGCTCTAACTGCTAAGCCAAACCGACCAGGGCCCCATACATAAGATTTTAAAATACGCAAAGCAGCACAGAGGTTCCTCAAAAAATTGAACATAGAAGCCCGGCTGGTGTGGCTCAGTGGTTGAGCATCGACCCTGCACCAAAAGGTCACCGGTTCGATTCCCAGTCAGGGCACATGCCCAGGTTGTGGGCCCGATCCCCAGTGGGGGGCATGCAGGAGGCTGCCAGTCGATGTTCTCTCTCATCCATGTTTCTATCTCTCCCTCTCCCTTCCTCTCTCTCATAAATCAATAAAAGAAAAAAAATTAAACACAGACTTATCATAGTACCTAGTAATTCCAATTCAGGAATTAAAAGCAAGTAATTGAGCAGAGATCTGTACCCCCATATGCACAGCAACATATTCACAGTAGCCAAAATGTGGAAACCACCTGAGTGTCCATCAACAGATCAATGGGGAGAAAAGGTGTCAGATACATACAATGAAATATTATTCAGCATTAAAAGGAAGGAAATTCTGCCCTGGCCAGTTTGGCTCAGCGGTTAGAGTGTTGACCCACGGACCAGAGAGTCCTGGGTTCAGTTCCCACTAAGGGCACAGACCTCGGTTGCAGTTTGTCACTGGCCCCGGTTGGGGTCGTGCAGGCGGCAACCAATCGATGTGTCTCTCTCACATCGATGTTTCGCTCTCTCTCTTCCTCCCCCTCTCCTTCCTGCTCTGTCTGAAAATGGATGTAAAAAAATGTCCTTGGGTGAGGATTAAAAAAAAAGGGAAGGAAATTCTGACAGGCCCCAACATAGATGAACCCTGAAGACACTATGCTCAGCCAAATTACCAGACTCAAAGGACAAATATTGCATAATTGCACTTATAGGAAGAACCGTAACCGCACCGAGAGGGAAAGGAGGATGGCAGATGCCAGGGGCTGTGGGGGCGGGGCGGCCATTCATTAATGGGCAGAGTTTCGCTTTTGGAAGGACGGAAACGTTCTGGAAACGGGTAGTGCTGATGGCTCACACCATACGAATGCATTTGCTACCGCTGACCCGTACTCTTAAAAATGGGGAAAACTGTAAATCTGATGGGTGTATGTTCACGACGATAAAAACCAACACGCAGCCCTGGCCGGTTCGGCTCAGCGGTTAGAGCGTCGGCCTGTGGTCCAGAGAGACCCGGGTTCGGTTCCCGCTAAGGGCACGTACCTCGGTTGCAGTTTGTCCCCGGCCCTGGTTGGTCGTGCGGGTGGCAACCACTCGATGTGTCCCTTCACGTCGATGTTTCTCTGTCTCTCTCTTCCTCTCTCTCCCTCCCACTCTATCTGTACAAAAAATGGAAAAATGTCCTCGGAGGAGGATAAAAAAAAACCAACACGCAAAGCAACTCCATGCATCGCGTGTGAACACGCACAGGAGAGCACGGGGCCACGGTCAGCTGCTCAGGAGGGCACTTTCCCGGGGGCAGGGGTGCAGGCGGGAAAGGGTGAGTCAGAGGGCCTGTTATGCTTCAGTTCTAAAAACAAAAGCTGAAGAAAGCAGGACAGAGCTGGGTGGGAGGCGTGCTTCTTACATCACGTTCTAACCTTCCTCACGCGCTCTGAGTTCTTCATAACCCGAAGGAACAAGACGCTCTGCAGGCCGGTGAGTAGCAGGCGCGCTGTAGGCCAGTCGGTGTTGCTTATACCCATGAGGCTCGGCGCTGAGAACACCCTCCCCCACCCTCATGTCGCCGGGGCAGCCTTCACTTATTTGCCAAATCTGGAGCCAAGCCCGGCAGTTGCAACGTCAGCAGATCCTTCCAGGCACCCCCCATCCAGGCTGACCAAACCGCATCCCTCTTGCAGGAATCACCGGGCGGAGAGGCCTGAGGGATCCTAGCCACCTCCAGAGGCCGTGGTGCTCACGGCTGCCCTCCGTGGGGCGCGATGAAGCCTTACTTCCCAGGGGGGGAGTCCGCACGTGCTGGCCCCACCGAGTGTGGGGCTTGGAACTGATTCCCACACTGACGAGGCTGTGAGGAAGGTGACGGATGATTCTGCTCAGCATCACCTGCTTTGGCCCCTCCGTCCCTGTGAGGAATGGCAAGGATCCCCCTTCCCACCCGAGTCTGCGACACCCATGTTCGCTGCGATGAAGTCCCCCTGCTCCTGACAAGGTCTGCATCCCCTTGGCTGAGCTGAAGACCCTCGGGGGCTGTGGGTGGTCCCGTGTGCCCCTCTTCACTTCCACGCAAGGGCCTGAGCCAGGCAGCAGACTGGGCTCCATGCAGACTGCAGCAAGACAGTCGTCTTCTGTTGCCTGGAGGCTGGGCTTTGCCCCTCTGCCCTCCAGTTATTCTTGGAAGTGAGGCACTGGCTACCCCGCCCCCACCTCAGGCCACAGATTTGTGTGCGCAAGGCTCAGAGCATGAGGGGCTGAAGAAGCAGCCCCGGGCGTCCTGATGGCACCTCGCAGACACCTGTCCATCCCTTGGGAGAGAGTGTCGGCCGCGTGATTCGGGTCTGCTGGGCAGAGGGGAAGGACCAGTCCTCTCTGCTCCTCAGCTGCTGGAACCGAGTGAACCGAGGCATCTCTGCCCACTAACGAGACAGGTGCTACCTTGGCTTGACTGTCTGTGCACCTGAGACACATCATCTCATTCTGACAACAGCCCTCTGCAGAGAGATTGTCACCCCACTTCTCAGATGAGGACGCGGAGGCTCACGGAGACCGAGTGGGGCAGAACTCGAATCGGTGTCTGAGACCCACTCAGAGGCAGCCGCAGCCTCGGCGGCCAGGGCAGGTGGTCCGGTGGGCGGGGGGTCACAGGTCACCGCATGGCTGGGCCGGCAGCTGCGGCCCTGAGCCCCCTGAGCACTGCCTGGGGGAGCCGGAGGGGCAGCCTGCAGCAGGACCCTCCGCAGTGCAGGGCTGTGTTCACCACGAGCTGCTCCCCGCCTGCCCTGCTCCCCACCTCTCACCACAACAGAAACTGCTCATCTGCAGGTGTGCAGCTATTCGAGGCGCAGGCACCGCACTGCTCGGGGCGGGGCTGGGGATCAGCCAGAGCCTGGCCACCCTGCCCTGCGAAGCTCACCCTCCTACAACGCCGGCGACTCCTGGCTGCAGCCACAGGCCCGCCCCCACCATCGCAGACCCGGGCCTCCTGCCCGCGAGCCGAACCGGCAGGAGAGAGGCCGCCCACTCTTCTTAAAGTCAGGTAACTGCCCTGCCCGGTGTGGCTCAGCGGTTAGAGCCTCGGCCCGCGGTCCGGAGAGACCCGGGTTCAGTTCCCGCTAAGGGCACGTACCTCGGTTGCAGTTTGTCCCCGGCCCTGGTTGGGTCGTGCAGGTGGCAGCCACTCGATGTGTCCCTTTCACGTTGATGTTTCTCTCTCTCTCTCTTCCTCTCTCTCCCTCCCACTCTATCTGAACAAAAAATGAAAAACTTTCCTCTGGTGAGGATAAAATAATAATACTAATAAGTAAATAAAATGTCAGATAACTTTTATGATGAACCATAGCACAATACAGGAGAGGGTACAGTTGAACAGATCATCGGAAAGCAAACACGTGGTAGCCAGGCCATGAGAGAGGGCATCACAGCGCCTCAGAAGCTGGGACGTCCCTTCCCTTCAGCTGCCACTCACCAGCTGGCCTCGCTGGCCTCGGAGACTCGAGGAACTGTTCGCAGCACCGCTGACGAGAAGTCCGGGGCCTGGCGTGGATTTCCACGACGCAAGGCTGCGAGAATGGTGGTCAGTGCGTCTGCGCAGCATCACCTGATATGTGGATATATGGCAATAAATGAGAGATGGATGATAGAGATAGATAAATGATAGATGATAGATAGATAGATAGATAGATAGATAGATAGATAGATAGATGATAGACAAATAGATGATGAAGAAAGAAAGAAGGAAGGAAGGAAGGAAGGAAGGAAGGAAGGAAGGAAGGAAGGAAAAAAGAAAGAGAAAGAAAGAAAGAAAGAAAGAAAGAAAGAAAGAAAGAAAGAAAGAAAGAAAAGAAAGAGAGAAAGGAGGGTGGGTGGGTGGATGGATGGACAGACGGACGGACGGATAGATGGACATATGGATGGATGGATGGATGTGTGGATGGATGGATGGATGGATGGACATATGGAGGGATGGATGGATGGATGGACGGACGGATGGATGGATGGATGGATGTGTGGATGGATGGACATATGGATGGACGGATGGATGGATGGATGGTCGGATGGATAGATGGATGGATGTGTGGATGGATGGATGGATGGACATATGGATGGATGGATGGATTATGGATGGATGTGTGGGTGGGTAGATGGATGGATGGATGGATGATAGGTCTCCCCTTACACTGGGGACTGGATGAGGTGAGGCCAGACAGGCAGGAGCACCACCACATTACTGGGACATTAGAACATTGCTCGACGTGTAATGTGGACGAAGGGAAAGTCCTGACTAATGGCCGCAGAAGAAGAAGCTGTTACTGACGTTCAGTCAAACGTGACAGGAATCTGAAAACCAGTGCTTAGGGGTTTCCTCATACAACCAGAGCCCAGGGCTGTCGTGGCTCAGGTGCCATGGAGCTCACGGTCTGTCCCTTCCTTCTGCTCTGCCATCGTGAGCATGTCAGGCTCCTCGCCTCGGGGTGCAAAGTGGCCCCTGAGTTCCAAGCGCTTCCCCTGGGCTGAAGGCAAGAAGGTGCGGGGAGGGCACAGGGCAGAAGACAGCGAGCAAAGCCGGCTGAGTCTTTTCCCTTTTATTTATGTCTCGTTATTCATTTCTTTATCTTAATCCTCACCCAAGGACATGCTGAGAGAGGGAGGGAGGGAGAGATTTGCCCTCCCCACCTGCCCCGACCAGGGATCGAACTGGCGACCTTTCGGCAGCTGAGCCCCTCCAGCCCGACTGTTTTCCCTTTGAAGGAGCCTCTTCCTGTGACTTCCACTAACATCTCCTTTGTCAAAAGTGGGTGCCCGGCCACCTCTCAATGCTGGGAAACCTGGGGATTCAAACTTTTTAATGCTGGTCACATTGCTACCCTGAGAATCGAGAAGGAAAAACTAGTAATTCTACCTCCAAGAAATACCTTGGGGTGAGGCAGTACGAACCCCAGCGCCCACCCTTCAAGGTAGGTCTAGTAAGCCCCAGGGCTTCTGCTGAGTGAGGACATCACCTTGAGAACCCAGAAAGGGCGGAGCTGTCTCCTGGGGTCCCCTTCTCAGGTCCCTCACACGGCCCGCGGCCTCCCGGCACAATCAAAGCTGAGTGAATTCAAACTGCCGCTCCCCACCGACGCTGCCTCTGTCACGCTCCTGTTGGAAGGCCTGGCAGACAAGCGAAGTGCTGAGACTTGGGAGAGGACACCCGGGAAGGTCAGGGACCTGCCACCTGGGGCGGCCGGGCTGCATCCGTGTGGGCTGCCGCCCGAGCCAGAGGAAAACAAACATGATGTTTGTCAATCACCCATGTGCTTCTGCAGGTGTCTTCCAAGTGGGACAGTATTTCCGTACGTCGGGATTTGTAAGAGATTTCTACATGTTAAGGATCTCAATATGTGCAGAGTAGCCAAGCCGGTGTGGCTCAGGGGTTGAGCACCATCCCTGCACCAGGAGGTCCCCAGTTTGATTCCCGGTCAGGGCACATGCCCAGGTTGTGGGCCCGATCCCCAGTGGGGGGCGTGCAGGAGGCAGCCAATGGATGTTCTCTCTCATCGATGTTTCCATCTCTCTCTCCCTCTCCCTTCCTCTCTCTCTCAAATCAATAAAGAACAAATATGTGCAGAGCATCTCAGGGTACAGGGCACCACGCAGTTGAGAGGCGACATCCCAGGCTGAGGCTTCATTCAAGGGCGGGACCCCGAACACTGCGGGAGACAGGCAGGCCCTGGACTGAGTCCCGGCCTCCTCCTCAGCACCCCACACATGCACCCAGGCACCCTTCTCCGACTGACACTCAGAATTTGGGACATGGGGACACTTACCATGTGGGATATTTTAGGTAAAAATAGGTATTTCCATTTTACTTTAACAGATCGGAAGACCCCACGTTGCCCACGACAACCTCCTCCGCAGGAGAGGCCTTCGGGGCACATGGAGGCCGGCCCAGTTCACCCCCTCCCCACAGTAGGGCTCCGGGAACCCAGCTCTATTTTAAACCGTGTCTCTAGGGAGGGTTAGGGACATCGCTAACCCCACTGGCGGCAGGCCCCTGCCAGAGGGAGTGTGTGACCTGCGGGGTCCGCAGGGAGACCTGATGTTGCTGATACTGGGCTGTGGGAGTATGAGTGGGCGGCCTCCAGGGAGATGCCGGGTGGTACGAGGGTGGCAGGTGCCCCTGACCCAGCGCCCTGTTCCCACAGGCAGAGGAAGTCTCGGTGGTTGAGGTGAGAACGAGAGGTTGGGCAGGCTGGTTGGACGGGGGCACGTTTCAAACCCTCTCTGCAAAAACCGCTGCCCTGTGCAGAGACGCAGCAACGGAGAAGCTGCGCAGCTCAGGAGCCCGGCGCGGTGCAGGTGGTCCCCTGACCGAGCCGACCGCGCGCATCTCTCAGGCAACTGAGAGTTAAAAGGAAAGGTGTTTTTGATGAACAAGTGGATGTGGTTTGAGCAGGGGAGTGGGGGGAGGGGACGTGAGGTGCCCTGGGAGGCAGGGACAGGCTGCAGGGCACCTGGCTGCTGGCCCAGCGGCAGGACACAAGCCCTCGGGTGGTCTGCCGGCCGTGTCCGCCCCTCGTGGGCTCCGCTCGCTGCCAGGACAGCCTCCGGCCCCTGCAGGCGCAGGCCCCCGGCGTGGGGGTGCGTGCCCTGCTCCCTCGGTCCTCTGGTCTCTCCTGACTCAGGGACAGCCCGCGCAGGCCACAGGGGTGCAACTCAGGGGACGCCCCCAACGGGCCACCGCCCCTCCCACCGTGGCAATCACAGCTGCAGACGTCAGGGGGTCTCGGTAAGGCCTGGACCAGCGGCATGGGCATGGGAGACGGTGGCACAGGCCACACCGCCCTCAGAGCACAGATCAGGGCTCCTTTCCTCCAGCACGAGCCCCTCCCCCCCAGTCTTCCCCTCTGAGAGCTGGGCATCAGCCACTGGGGACCCTCGAACACGAGAGAAGAGAAGAGGAGAGAGGCGCCCCACGCCCTCACCTGGGTCCCCCGTAAGGGACAGGACAGAGATTCAGGACGTAGCTCCTTTGCCCCAGGAGCACAGAGATGCTTCTGTTCTCAGCCCAGAAGTCCAGTTCCGAGGCCAGGACCCCCACGCTGTCCCTGGGGCAGAGCCAGGCACCGCCTCAGCCCCGGGCCCGGCTCCTTACACTCGCACCAGGTCCAGGAAGTTCTGCAGCATCCCCTTCACCGTCTGGGCATCTCAGACAGGAGCAGGCCCTCCATCACCCAGTAGGAGTCCCTGGGGGAGGGCGGCTCAGTGGTCCCAGCCAGGCATCCCCCACCCGCCCTGCCCTGCCCCCTGGGCTCCGGGCCCTCGCCCCTCCCGTCCCACGGCCCTGGCGGCCCACCAGTAGTAGAACTGAGAGAGCGCCCGCCGGGCACCACGAAGGGGTGTTGTGAGTAGATCAGGGAGGACCCCTCGGGGTGCTGGAGGACCTCTGGCTTCACCTGGGGCCAGAATAAAGGGCACAGGAGGCTGGACCCCACCCCCGTTCCTACATACGGGGGCTGGGAGGGGCTGGGAGGGGCTGGGAGGGGCCGGGAGGGGGCCGGGAGGAGCTGGGAGGGCCTGGGAGGGGCAGACCCTGGCAGCTGTGGGCTCTGGAGCCAGGCAGCTGGGCTGGGGTCCTGCTCTGCTGCTCAGCCCTGCGCCTCAGTCAAGGGCGGGCTGCTGGGGCCTCGCCTGCTGCCCCGGGGCGGCCTCTGGAGCCTGCTGTGCGGGGGGTGGAGGAGCCGCCACTCAGCCCCGCGCCGCAGGTGCTCACCGAGCAGTGCAGTGTTAGCGCCCAGGTGGGGGACCCTTCCCCACTCCCCGGGCACCCCGAATCTGCTACCCCCACCCAGCCAGGCGCAGAGACTGGGGCCCCTGGCCCAGGCCCTTCCCGGGGGTGGATGTGGGTGACCGTGGCCGGGGAGAGCAAGGCAGAACTTGGGGGGTCTCGCTGTGTGTCCGCGTCAGGTGTTTTCTCGGCTCCTTCCCTGCTGGTTCGGGGAGTGAGTGTGGTTCCGTGGCACAGAGGTTTGAGCGGAGCAGTGGATGAAGCGGGGTTCCCGGGGGCCGCTGAGGAAGCAGGGCACACCAGCAAGGGAGCCCGAGCACCCCTCAGCCGTGGGGCCAGGGCCCTGGAGCTGGGTGGGTGGACAGGTGCCTCGGGCAGACCAGCCTCAGACAGAGGAGCCAGGGCCCTGAGCCTGGCTGGGCCGGTCGCGGCTGGGCCAAGTCAGCAGCAGCCTGGTCACTCCTGAGCAGAGGCCGGGCCTGAGGAGCGGGGGGGAGTCCAGCGGGAGGGTGACCAGTCCCCACGCAGTGTGAGGGACAGGGCTGGGCCGCCTGGAGGTGGCCGGACAGGCCTGGCTTGCCTGGGGGAGGCTGGGAGGGCTTCAGGGAGGAGGTGAGGAGTCAGGAGATGTTCCCCGGCTCCCTCTCAGAAATCCATTAGCAAAGTCTTACAGCTTCAGAGTGCTTCTGCGGAGGTTAGGGTCAGGGGCCCTGGTCACTCCACCTAAATTGTGTCAACCAGAGAACAACGGCCGTCCTTTGGGAAGAGGAGAAAGGTGCCTGGTTTGACCACGACCTTGAAAACGGAAAGAACCTGGAGTTTTACCCGTCCAACCTCGCTCCTCTCTGGGCTGCTTCTCCGACCCCGGCGTCGTGGACGAGGCTCTGAGCTACCTGGAGGTAGGGCAGCAGGGCCGCTAGTACCGGGGGCCCCCACTGCTCCCCCACACTGAGCAGTGGTCTCTGCAAGGGGCTGGCAGCCACTCTGGTGCCTCAGCCTGCGGCTCCCCTGCAGCCACCAGGGGGCAGCTGTGAGCCCAGGAAGGGACTTGTGGCTTTAGGAGGGTCCAGCCTCCTGGCTCCCCTCCCAGCCCCCACCCGCACTCACAGTGATTCTGGAACATTCCAGGACAGCCAGATCCTGACCTACCAATACGGGATCCACACCTCCCTCCGGAAGACGGGCCAGCAGTGGGACCTCCCCAACGCCTGGGCCCCCCTACAGGACCTGGTCATCAGAGGTAGGAGGCAGGGGTGGGCACATCCCAGGGCCTCCCCCGAGGATGCAGAGGGTGGGCCTCCCTAGTGCTGGGGGGCTGTGAACAAAGGATGGGGGGCTTTCTCAGCCCCCCACTGAGCACACATTCACCTCTGCCACCTGTCAGGGCGCCGGCCCCGTCCCCCAAACCCAGGCAGGCCCTGGATCGCAGCAGGCCCCTGTGGTTCCAGGAAGGAGGTCACAGGGCCGGGCCTCCTTCCCTCCTGGACAAGTCAGGCTCAGGCCTCTGCTCCTCCGGGGATGGGGGCGCTGGAGACTCAGGGTCCTGCCTCGGGGCGGGGTCTAGGCCTCGCCAGGTCCCCTGCACCAAGGGCCCAGGAAGTGGCTTTCCAGCTGGTGCAGAACTGGATCCAGACCACCTTTGCTGTCTACTCCCGAGAGTCGGCCATGTACGAGAAGGCCCAGGGCAGTGGCGGCACCCAGTGGCTGTCCCCGGCACTGCAGGGCTGAGACCGACTGGAGCGGCTTCTCCCTAAGGGGCTCCCACTGCCTGCCCCCCCAGAGGGCTGGTCAGGGGGCTGGGTCTAGTGCTGACCTGAGAGCTTGTCCTCTGCCCCCAGTATGACATCAGCAACGGCGGACAGCCAGGTGGTGGAGGGGAGTATGAAGTCCAGGTGAGTGGGCCAACTCCCTCAGGGAGTGTGGGTTCTGCCCCCACAGCTGACCGTGACCCTCCCCTCTAGGTGGTTCTCCTTGGTAGCCCTGCGGCCAGGCATCACCTCAGGGAACAAGAAAAATCTTAAATAAACAATGTAACATGACACCGGGAAGAACTGAATGAAAGAATGATGAAGCCCCAAGTGAGTAGAAAGAAAATCGAGTAACCATCAGAGTGGAAATGAACAAAATAGAGTCTAAAAAAATACAAAAGATCAATGAACAAGAGCTGATTCTTTCAAAAGATTGACAAACCTTTAACCAGACTCATCAAGAAAAAAGGAAGAGGACCTAAATAAATAAAATGGGAAATGAAAGAGAAGTAACACCTGACACCATAGAAATACAAAAGAAAATATTATGAGCAACTGTACGCCAACACATTGGACAATCTGGAATAAACAGATGAATTCCTACAACTATTCAGTCCTCCAAAATTGAATCAAGAAGAAAACTTAATCCAAACAATTACAACTAATGAAATTGAAGCACTAACCAAAACACTCCCAACAAATAAAAGTCCTGGGCCAAGTGGATTTTACCGATCATTTAAAGAACTAACACTTATCCATCTCAAACTAGTCCAGAAAGTTCAAGGGGAGTGAAAACCCCCAACGTCATTTTACGAGGCCAGCATTATCTTAATTCCAAACAAGATAAAGACACTACAGAGAAAGGCCAATATCCCTGTACAGAGATGCAAAAAGTCTCAGCAAAATATTAGCAAACCAAATTCAGCAATACATTAAAAAGATCAAACACCATGACCAAGTGGGATTTTATCCTGGGATGCAAAATTGGTACAATGTGTGCAAATCGATTAACTTAATACACCACCTAAACAAAATGAAGGATAAAAATCATACAATCATATCAATAGATGCAGAAAAAGCATTTGACAATATTGAGTATCCATGTGTTATAAAAACTCTCAGCACAGTGGAAATAGAATGAACAAATACTAACATAATAAAGGCCTTTTATGAGAAACTCACAGCCAACATTATATTCCATATGGAAAAGCTAAAATTGTTTCCCTGAAGATCAGGAACAAGACGGGGATGTCCACTTTCATGCTCTTATTCAACATAGTCTGGGAGTCCTACCTACAACAAGCAGTCAAGAATACGAAATAAAACGCATCCAAATTGGAAAGGAAGAAGTAAAACTGTCATTATTTGCAGATGATATGATACTATATAGAGATAACCCTAAAGATTCTACCAAAATTTTTTTAGAACTATACTAAAACTGATAAATGAATTCAGCAAAGTGAATTCAATAAAATGAATATTCAGAAATTGGTTGCGTTTGGATACACCAACAGTCAACTATTAGAAAGGGAAACTAAGAAAACAATCCCATTTACAATTGCCTCAAAAAACACCTAGGAATGATTTTTTTTTCTTTGCAAATTTAGGACATATTGCTGAATTTTCTATATAGAAAAGAAAATAAAATTTAGCCCAGCCGGTGTGGCTCAGTGGTTGATCATCGACCCCTGCAACAAGAGGTCTCCAATTTGATTCCCATTCAGGACACATGCCCAGGTTGTGGGCCCGATGCCCAGTGGGGGGCATGCAGGAGATGTTCTCTCTCATCGATGTTCCTATCTCTCTCTCCCTCTCCCTTCCTCTCTCTCTAACATCAATAAAGAAAAATTTTTTTTAATAAAACTAACTTAAATGGGTAATATGAAGTACCTAATAGTTTACATTAAATTAATAAGCCATACCCATAATGAATAAAGGTATCTAAAAAAAATATACCTTCACTGAATCAGGACTTTCAGTGAATTAGGGTTTTTTAAGGATCAAATACCTAAGAAAAGATTTATACC
Organism: Molossus molossus; assembly: GCF_014108415.1. Classification (NCBI taxonomy): domain Eukaryota; kingdom Metazoa; phylum Chordata; class Mammalia; order Chiroptera; family Molossidae; genus Molossus; species Molossus molossus. The sequence continues at coordinate 11,966,306 of NW_023425348.1, read as the reverse complement.
AATTACTTTTTGTACAGAAGAAGAACATCGTTTTCCGGCAAAATTCATGATGCCAGTGTCAAGGTTTCATGTTTCCGTAAGCAGGACGTCAGTTGAATTAGCACTTGCTAATCCCAACTCCTGGTGCTGTCTGGGGGTCAGCAGTAGAGGGACTAGGACCCAGCTTCGTCGCATCTGTGGGAACTGGTGTACGCTGCGCGGGCCTCCTGCTGGCAGAACATCCCGGACGGGTTTGGAGACAGTTGCAATGGGGCCCCTCGGATTACAGTACAACTCAGTTAGAAGCAGGAGAGTGTCCTCTGAAACAACCGGTGTCCTGATATGCAAACCATATACATGTATTTGTATCCGAGTCGCGGGCCAGCCCGATCCCAGGTGCAATTCATCGTCGCATACACACAGATGTCCGCTGGGTGTATTTGGGACAACTTGGACCACCGTCCAGTCCACAGAACAAACTATTTTCACGTGCGTGTTTCCAGCACAAGGCCACGTCAGAGCGGCAAGGAGAAACAAGGTCGCCAAAGCCACAGGGACCTTCAGGTTGGCAGGCACAGCACAGGACGCCGCAGGAAATCCTAGCAATAAATTTACCCAAGGGGCTAAAAGACCTGCACGAGGGAAATTATAACACACTGAGGAAAGAAATTGAAGATACGAATAAACAGAAGCATAGATCATGCTAATGGTTAGGAAGAATTCGCATTATTAAAGTGTCCTGCCCAGCCGGTGTGGCTCAGTGGATTGAGCGCCATCCCATGGACTGAGAGGTCCCAGTTCAATTCTAGGTTTTGGGCTCAATCCCCAGTAGGGGGCATGCAGGAGGCAGCCGATACATGTTTCTCTCTCACATCGATGTTTCTAGCTCCCTTCCTCTCTCTCTAAAAAAATCAATAAAAACATATTTTTTTAAAAAATTTAAATATTCATACTACTCAAAGCAATCTATAAATTCGGCACATTCCTATGAAAATTCACATGGCATATTTCACAGAACTGAAACAATTTAAAATTTTATATGGAACCACAGAAGACCCAAATAGACTCTCTTGAGAAAGAAGGACAAAGTTGGAGGTATCGCTCTACCTGATATAAAGAAGACCAGTAATCCAAACAGCATGGTACCAGCATTAGAACAGACATATATATCAATGGAAGAGAATAGAGACCCCAGAAATGAACCCATGCCTATATGGTAGATTAATATTTGACAAAGGAGGCAAGAACATACACTAAGGTAAAGACAGTCTAGTCAATAAATGCTATTGTTAAAACTGAACAGAAAAATGCAAAAAAATGAAATTAAACTACCTTCTTACACCACATATAAGAATAAACTGGAAATGGATTAAAAAACTTAAGTATAAGACTCAAAACTATAAAACTCCTAAAAGAAAACATAGGCAGTAAAATCTCTGATATTTCTCTTAGCAAGATTTTTTTCTGATGTATCTCTTTAGACAAGGGAAACAACAGAAAAAATAAACAAATGAGACTACAACAAACCAAAAAGTTTTTGCACAGCAAAAGAAACCATCAACAAAATGAAAAAACCTACTGAATGGAAAAAGATATTTGCCAATGATACATCTGATAAAGAGTTAACATTCAAAAGTTATAAATAATTCATAATTCAACTTGACACTGTAAAATGAAACAATCCTGTCCAACCAGTGTGGCTCAGTGGTTGAGCGTTGACCCGTGCACCAAGGGGTCACCAGTTCAATTCCCGGTCAGGGCACATGCCCAGGTTCTGGGCCAAATCCCCAGTGGGGGGCATGCAGGAGGCGGCCAATCGATGTTCTTTTTCATCAGTGTTTATATCTCTCCCTCTCCCTTCCTTTCTCTGTAAAATCAAATTTAAAAAAAAGAAAAATATTTAAAAAGAAACTATCCAATTGTATTTATTTTTTCTTTATTGACGTTAGAGAGGAAGAAAGAGGGAGAGATAGAAACATCAATGAGATAGAACATCAATTGGCCGCCTCCTGCATGCCCCTTACTGGAGATCGGGCCCACAACCTGGGCATGTGCCTTGACCGGGAATCAAACTGGTGACCTCTTGGGGCATGGGTCAACGCTCAACCACTGAGCCACACCAGCCGGGCCAAACAATCCAATTTTAAAATGAGCAGAGAACATGAATAGACACTTCTCCACAAAGGACATACAGATGGACAGGAGACACATGAAAAGATGCTCGGAGTCACTAATTATCAGAGAAATGCCAACTAAAACCACAATGAAATACCACTTCACAACTGTCAGAATGGATATTATCAATGAATCAGCAAATGTTGGCGAGGATGTGGAGAAAAGAAAACCCTCGTGCCCTGTTGGTGGGAATGCAGGTTGAGGCAGCCACTGGAAAGCACTACGAAGGGTCCTCAAAACAATCAAATGTGAAACTGCTTTATGACGAGGCAGTTCCACTTCTGGTATATTCAGAGACTCAGAACACCAATTTGAAAAAAATATATGCACCCATATGTTCATAGCAGCATTATTTACAATAGCCAAGACATGGAAGCAGCCCAAGTGTCCATCAATATACAAGTGGATAAAAAAGCTGTGGTACATATACACTGGAATATTACCCAGTCATAAAAAAAGAATGAAAGCTTACCTTGTGCAACAGCATGGATGGACCTGGAGGACATTATGCTAAGTGTAATAAATCAGAAAAAGACAAATACCATATGATTATATTTATATGTAGAATCTAAAGAACAAAATATACTAACAACCTAGAAACAGACTCGCAGGCACAGAGAACAGACAGGTAGTTGCCAGAGGGGAGGGGGCTTAGGGACTGGGTGAAAAAGGTGAAGAGATTAAGAAGTATAAATTTGTAGTTTAAAAATAGTCACAGGGATGTAAAGTACAGAGTAGGGAATACAGTCAGTAACATAACGATTATGCACGGTCGAAAGGGTACTGGAAATATCGGGGGTACACTTTGTAATGTATAACCACTATTCTGTACACCTGAAACTAACACAAAATAATATAGAATGCAAATTATAATCGTAAAATAAAATTGAAAAATAAATAAAATCCACACACACACACAAAAACCAACAACATAAATCTCCCAAGAGAGAAAACTTCATTTGATGAATAATTTTATGTGCCAACTTATCTAGGCCAAGGTACCCTGATATTTAGTGAAAGATTGTTCTAGATGTTCCAGTGAAGGTTTTATTTCATTTTAATCCTCACCTGCGGGTATGTTTTCTATTGGTTCTGCAGACAGAGGGCGAGGAAGCGAGAGAGAAACACTGATGAGAGAGATGATGCGCCCTGACCTGGAACTGACCCACGACCTTTCCCTTCACCGGATGGCAGTCTAACCACTGAGCCCCACCAGTCAGGTCTGTGAAGGTATTTTTAGGTGAGATTAACCTTTAAATCAGTAGACTTTGAGTAAATTACTCTCCATAATGTGAGTGGGCCCCATTTAATAATTCAAAAAGCCTTAAAAGATGACCCGTCCCGCAGGTCGAGCAACGAGGACTCTAGAGGGGGAGTGAGGATGAGGAGGGACAAGAGACACGAGAAATGGAGACAAGACAGGGCTCTGATCAAGTCTCCTTTATTCAGGGGTAATTCACACAATATATAGGGCAAGAAGCACCTGTTGCCAAGCACCAGGCTTGCCCGAAGCAATTCTAGGAAATACTACAAAAGGAACAAAAGGTCAGTAGAGACTGGCTGATGAGTAAATGGTTACTTAAAGAAATGCAAAATGCAGAGATAAAGAAATGCAGAATGCAGAGATATCCTGCCTTGGGGCCCGTGATGGCAGAGCAGATTATAACAAAATTGACGCCATGCAAAATGTCTCCCACAAAAAGAGAAAGACCAGCTTCCTCAGAAGTACAGGGAAATCTGCCAGCACATTGCCGTCAGGTTAAACTGCAACACTTCGCTGTTTCTAGCCGGCTGGTCATCCTGCAGATTTTGGACTCACCAGCATCCACAGTCATGTGAGAAAATTCCTCCATGTCAGTGCTCCCCCCCCCCTCTCACACACACACACACACACACACACACACACACACGCACGCTATCATTTCTGTTTCTCTGGAGACTGGAAAAACCATAATGCAGTCTAATACCAATGGCTTCATTGGCAAACTCTACCACACATCTAAAGAAGAGTTAGCACCAATCCTTCTCAAACCCTTCCAAAAGTTAAGGAGGAAACACCTTCTAACTAATTCCATGAGACCAGCACGACCTAATGCCCAAGCCAGATATAAACATCACAAGTAAAGAAAATTACAGTCTAATATCCTTTATGCCTGTGATGGAAAAATCCTCAACAAAACACCAGCAAACCAAATCCAACAGCATTTCAAAAAGATGATACACCATGCAAGTGATATTCATCCCAAGAATGCAAGGATGGTACAACATAAAAAATTTAATCAATGTAATGAGCAGCATTAATAGAACAAAGGAGAAAAAACCCACATGATTGTTAACTAATGCAGAAAAGGCATTTGACCAAATCCAACACCCTTCCATAATAAAAATATTTAAGAAAGTAGGAATAGAAGGGAACTTCCTCAGTACAATCTAGGGAATTTATTAAAAACCCATATCTAACATCATACTCAATAGTGGAAGACAGAGCTTTCCCCCTAAAATCAAGAACAAGACAAGGATGACTACTTTCACCACTGCTATTCAATGCTGTACTGGAAGTTCTAGTTAGAGTAATAAGACAAGAAAAAGAAATAGAAGATTCTCAAATTGGAAAGAAAGAATATATCTATTCACAGATGACATGATTCTATAGATAGACAATCCTAAAGGGCCAGGCTCACTGGCCTCATGCACCAAGAAGTCACTGGTTCGATTCCTGGTCAGGGCACATGCCCAAACGCCAGAGGGGGCCATGCAGGAGGCTGCCAGTCCATGTTCCCTCTCATCAATGTTTCTATCTCTCTCTCCCTCTCCCTTCCTCTCTCTCTAAAAATAAATAAAAATAAAAGAAGAAAATCCTGAAGGATCCACAGGAAAAGCAAGATCTAAACACTTTTAGCAAAGCTGTAGTACATGATCAACACACAAAAATCAGTTGAGTTGTTATACAATCAGAACAGTATGAAAGGGAAATGTTTAAAGCGATTCCATTTTACAAGAGGGTCTAAAAGAATACGATACCTAGGATAAATTTATTCAAGAAGATGAAAGACTTGTACACTAAACACTACAAAACATTGCTAAAAGAAGTTGAAGAAGATCTAAATAATGGGGACGTCCTCTAAAGTTCATGGGAAAGAAGGCGTAGTGTTGTTAAGATAATAATAACAATAATAAGAGGTCGCCCTTTATACCTACAGCAATCTACAGATTCTACACAATCTCTATCAAAATTCCAACAGCCTTTTTTGCAAAAATAAAGATGGTGATCTCCTAATTTATATGGAAATGAGAGATACTCTAAATAGTGGAAAACATCTTTAAAAAGAAGAGCAAGTCCTGGCCAGCGTGGCTGATTTGATTGAGCATCGTCCTGTGCACCAGGAGGTCGCCAGTTCAATTCCTGGTCAGGACACATGCTTAGGTTGCAGATCCAGTCCTCAGTTGAGGTGCATACAAGAGGCAATCAATTAATGTTTCTCCCTCACATCCATGTTTCTCTCTCTCTCCCTCTCTCTCCCTCTCCCCTCTCCCATCCTCTCTCTCTAAAATCAATATTTTTTTTTTAAGTAAGAACAAAGTCAGAGAACTCACACTGCCCAATTTCAAAACTTCCTACAAATTTTAAATGGATAAAACTTGTGTAAACATTTCTCCAAATAGGGAGGAGGGTGTCTGGGGTGGGGGGAGGAGAAACATCTGTAACACAAATAAATTAATTAATTTTAAAAAATCAATAAAGAAATAAAAAATTCTCTAAATATATAAATAGGCAATAAGCATATAAAAGACGTTCAACATTATGCCTGGCTGGTGTGGCTCAGTGGTTGAATGTTGACCCTGCACCAAGAGGTCACCAGTTCAATTCCCGGTCAGGGCACATGCCCAGGTTGTGGGACACATTCCCAGTGGGGGGCATGCAGGAGGCGGCCAATTGATGTTCTCGCTCATCGATGTTTCTACCTCTCTCTCCCTCTCCCTTCCTCTCTGAAACTAATAAAGAAAAAAATTTTTTTAAGATGCTGGACATCACTAACCATTCAGAGAAATGCAAATCAAAACCACAATGAGACATCGCTTTGTCCCCATTAGGACAGCTATTATTTTTCTAAAATATGTTTTTATTGATTTTTTTTAGAGAGAGAGAGAGATAGAAACATCGATGTGAGAGAGAAACATCGATTGGCTGCCTCCTGCACGCCCCCTACTGGGGATCAAGCCTGCAACCCGGGCATGTGCCCTGACTGGGAATCCGAACTGGGACCTCTCAATCCATAAGACGACACTCAATCCACTGAGCCCCACCAGCCAGACAGGATGGTCATTATTTAAAAAAAATTTTTTTTTTTTAATCCTCATCCGAGGACATTTTTCCATTTTTTGTACAGACAGAGTAGGAGGGAGAGAGAGGGAAGCATCGATGTGAAAGGGACACATCGAGTGGCTGCCACCCTCACGACCAACCAGGGCCAGGGACAAACTGCAACCGAGGTACGTGCCCTTAGCGGGAACCGAACACAGGTCTCTCCGGACCGCAGGCCGACGCTCTAACCGCTGAGCCAAACCGGCCAGGGCTAAAAGGCTTTTTTTTGTTTTTGTTTTTTTAATCCTCACCCAAGGACATTTTTCCATTTCTTATACAGATAGAGTGGGAGGGAGAGAGAGGAAGAGAGAAAGAGAGAGAGGGAAACATCGACGTGAAAGGGACACATCGAGTGGTTGCCACCCGCACGACCAACCAGGGCCGGGGACAGACTGCAACCGAAGTACGTGCCCTTAGCGGGAACCGAACCCGGGTCTCTCCGGACCGCAGGCCGACGCTCTAACCGCTGAGCCAAACTGGCCAGGGCTGGTCATTATTTTTTAAAGGCAGAAAATAACAAGTATTGGGGAGCATGGAGAACCTGGACCCATTGCGACACTGGTAGAAGGGAAAAGGGTACGGCGCTGTGGAAAGCAGTCCAGCGGTCCCTCAAAAACTAAACGTCCAATTGCCATGTGATCCAGCTACTTCTAGGCACCCGCTCAGAGCACTGCAAGCGGGTCCCTAAGGTACTACACACCATCCGCATAGCAGCTGAAAGGGGCAGGCAACCCAGGCGTCCGATGACAGGTGAGGCATAAACAGAATGTGGTCCGTACAGGCAACGGAATATGACCTACTGGTCAGCTTGAGAAAGAAGGAAATTCTGATACATGGATGACCCTTGAAAAGATTATGCTACATGAAGTCAGCCAATATTGCAGGATTCCACTTGAAATGCCTGGAATCAGCAAATGCGCCCACACAGAACCAGAGGAATGGTTCCGGGGTCTGCGGGGTGTTGCTGAGCTGTTAGAGAGGTTGTTGGGGATTATACAAAAGTTCTGGAGGTAGAGGCTGGTGATCATTGCACAACGTTGTGGGTGTGATGTCAGTTGAATTGTGCATTTAGAAATGGTTGAGATGGCAAGTTTAGTGCTCCATGTCCTTACCCGCAATAAAAATGCAGAGAAAGAAGGGAGTGTGGGCTCCTGGAGCAGGGAGGCGCCGCAGGCGGACAGCAGGGAGGGGAGGCGGGACGAGCCGGCCCTGTCGGGACAGCAGGGCCCCCTCGCTGGAGCCCACACTGCCCAGGCCCTCCAGCTGACACCCTGGACAGCGAGCCCGCGACATGAAGGAAGGACAGAGACAACCAGCCACTGCGCACAGATGGGGACACGGGCAGTACGTCTCCTGCTTCTGTGTCATTCCAAGTCACCGACCCTGGGCCACTGCTCCAGCCTCCTAAGGTGCCCGCCCCACCCTCTGCCCCTTCGACTCACTGCCTGAGCCCGGCGAGCTCCCTAAAGCCACCTAATCCTGCCACCTCCGCTCAGCAGCCTCTGCTGGCGCCCCCGGGAACCCGCTGCCTCCTTGGCTTGGCCCGGGCTGTTCACAGGCTGGTGCCGCCACGTCCCTGCCTGGTCCCACCCTCCCTGCACCAGCCCCGCGTTCTGTGTGGCCCCGCTGAGCTGCTCCTGTTCCCTTAACGTGTGATCTGCGCTCACTGGAACGGTCTCCGGCCGGCCCCTCGGCTCACTCCGAAGTGACCTGAGACCCACTGCAGATGTCACCAGCAGGTCGGGGCTTCCCTGATCTTCCTCGGGAGGGGTGGTCGTGTTCTCTCTCCCGTGGCCTCTCTTGTAGGAAACTGAGGTCCACTCTCCACGTGGAACAGCCTCTTGAGTTTCTCTGTTTGAAATGTTAAAGGATCGTAACCTTCCGAGGTGGGAACCGGGGCGGAAACGGAGGCGGACCTTGGTTCCAGTGTCCGAGTGTCCGAAGGCAAAGCCGCTGGCATCCTGGCATCCATCCGGGTCATGGATGTGTGGCCGAATGATGTCCGTTGGCTCCGGTGCCCATGCCCCCACCCCCACTCCCCAGCCAAGTGACTCTGGGGGAGGGGCCTGAGCAGGTGCTACCCATGAAATGAGAAGCAGAAGAAGAAAGTACAAAGTTGGGGGGTGTGGTCCCTGCAAGCAGGCCACATACCCCTCAGGTTGACCACGCCTCGAACGTGGACTTTGGCTGCCCTGCTGGGCATGTGAGCCAAGCTGTGCCCCAGCAGGCAGGAGGTGCCTGAGCTTCCTCATCAGCTGCAGCCACCATGCGCGAGAGGGCCTGGGACCTGTGCCTGCTGCTTCTGCTTGCGCTGGGGGTCCGGGGCCTGCCCCCACCCTGTGAGAGGTAGGAGTGCAGACAGACGCAGCGGGGGTGGGCCGGGGCGGCCCCGTTTCCAGGGTTGAGATGACATCTCAACCACTGTGGGTCAGGCCTTCAGAGGGAGGGAGGGAAGGAAATTCGGTTCCCTTGTGTAGTGCCACTGTGCCGGGCACGACCTCGGGTGCAGGGACAGCTGCCGCCTGAGGACAGCCTGGGCACGGTCAAGGGGCCTTCTGCCAAGCCCTGCACCCTCCCCTCCCCCCAAGCTGCTCCTGTGACTGCACAGGGCCGTCCTCAGGATTGTTCTAGAAAATGTTCTGCCTAATCTCCCTCACTTCGCTGTGGGAGGGGGCGTAAGGGTCTGAAAGGCCTCCTGGGTTCAACCTCTGACCTCTGTGACAAAGGACAAGTCAGACCACTTTCCAGACCCAAATAACAGAGGTATCGACCCCGCACAGGGCGCTATCCAGTCTTCGAGGATTTAGGGAGCTCTCGGTATGCCCGTGGGCAGTGAACAGGAAAAATGAGGTCGTCGCCTTGCATAATATGCAAAAAAGTAGTGACAGAAGCTAAATAGTGATAGACGCACAAGTAAAAGTAAAATGAGCCCTGGCCGGTTTGGCTCAGCGGTTAGAGCATTAGCCCGCGGACCGGAGAGTCCCGGGTTCGGTTCCCGCTAAGGGCACGTACCTTGGTTACAGTTTGTCCATCGCCTGGGTTGGGGTCGTGTGGGTGGCAGCCAGTCGATGTGTCTCTGTCACGTCGATGTTTCTCTCTCTCTCCCCCTCCCCCTCTATCTGAAGATAAACGCAAGAATGTCCTCGAGTGAGGATAAAAAGAGAGAAAAGTGCAGTGAAGGCAGATGGCCACTCCTGGGGGTGAACAGGGTCAGACAGGAAGGGGAGGGACGGTGTCTCTGAGGAGCTGACATGAGAGCAGAAGGTGGGAGGGGCCATCACAGTGCAGACCCCGGAGAAGACGGTCCAGGCCTGGACCCTGCAAGGCCCTGAGGTCACTGCTCAGGGACAGGACGACGGCCTGCGTGGTGGGGACAGGGTGGGAATAGGCCGCAGCAGAGAGGGGGCCTCAGGGAAGAAGGGGCCGGGCCTTGCCCTTTAGTGGTAGGACCAGAAAGGTGAGAAGTGATTCAATACGGGATATATTTTGAAGGTTGAGCTGGTCAGACTTGCTGATGATTCATCGTGGAATATATTTATATATGCATTTTTTTTATCCTCATCCGAGGACTTGTTTTTTGCATTTATCTTCAGATAGAGCGGGAGGGAGAGAGGGAGAAAGAGAGAGAGAAACATCGATGTGAGAGAGACACATCGAGTGGCTGCCACCCGCACGACCCAACCAGGGCCGGGGACAAACAGCAACCGAGGTGCGTGCCCTTAGCGGGCACCGAACCCGGGCCTCTCCGGTCCGCGGGCCGATGCTCGGACCGCCAGGGCTCGTGGTGTCTGGGAGATTTCACAGACTTTGTCCCGAGCGGTTGTAACAGGGTCGCAGGAAGGCTGTGCGATCTATGTGTGTCAAGCTGTAGGTTGGTTTCCCAGTGCTCACCCGGCGGTCACGTCCACAGTTACAGCTTGTCACAGAGCAAGGTCACAGGTGAAGGTTAGGCAGGAAAGGGCGGGAGGGGAGCACAGCTCCGCTGTCCTCTTCCAGTGGGTCTATGTGGACAGCACCTCACGTTCCAGCAGCAGGGCTGGGACAGCACCCGGGGTGGCTCCCTGGGACCTCGCCTGAGCCTTGCCTGCAGGGTTTCCCCTGGGGATCAGCTATAGAGGGAGGGAGCACCCACATGGCTGACCTCAGCGACTCAGGCTCCAAGTCTCTGAAGGTCAAAGTATTAATGGGTGGACCTTGACCCTCATCATAAATCACATTAATAACATAAAGTATCTGGCGTGCCCAAGGCCCCAGGCAAACAGACTTATCTGACGGAGCAAAATATCGAACCTGAGGGTTTGGTGCGGACTCGGGAATTGGGAGTCAGTTGGTCAGAGGTGGGGATAGCATGGGGACCCCTGGACTTGCAAGTGGCGCCCGGGCAGTCACACTGGGAGCTGCGCCCTTGACCTGGCGGCCGTGTCTGAACTAACCGGTCAGTGCCGGAATGATATTGCAGTATTGCAGTTGGTGTCAGAAAGTGTGTGATTTACTAGGATGACCTCGGCTCACTGAAACACGGCCCAGGGACAGCAGGACGAAAGGCAGAGAATGAAGACCCTTTCATTCCTGATGGCCACCGGTCCCCAGGGTTTGAAGCAGTGACAGCTACCAGTGGAATTTAAAGACAATGGATCCAACCCCTGGGGAATCAGCTCACTGAATACATAAGAAAATGCTAAATAAAATGGGAACCCGAATGCCCTGTTGGTGGGAATGCAGACTGGTGCAGCCATGGCAGAAAATATATGTATGGTGTTTCCTCAAAAAATAAGAAATGGAACCGCCTTTTGAAAACCCAGCGATCCCACTTCTGATATTCTAAGAATCCCGAAACACCAATCAGAAAGAATATATGCACCCCTATGTTCATAGCAGCACTATTTACAATAGCTAAGATCTGGAAACAGCCCAGGTGTCCATCAGGAGATGAGTGGATAAAAAAGCTGTGGTACATGTACACAATGGAATACTATGCAGCTGTAAAAAGGTGGGAAATCTTACCCCTTGAAACGGCATGAAGGACCTAGAGGGTATTATGCTAAGTGAAATAAGCCAGTCAGAGGAAGACAAATATCACATGATCTCACTAATAGATGTAATCTAATGAACAAAATAAACTGATGAATAAAATAGAACCAGAGGCATAGATATATGGAACAGACCGACAGATCTCAGAGGGGAGGGCGGTGGGGAGGACAGGAAGAGATTAACCAAAGAATATATATGCCTCTATGCATAACCCATGGACACAGCCAATAATGTGGTGAAGGCCTGGGGGCGTGGGGGCAGGGTGGAAGGAGGCAAAGGTGGGGGATGGGGGACATCTGTAATAGAGTCAACAGTAAAAAATAAGAAATAAAATAAACCCGGCCGGTGTGGCTCAGTGGTTGAGTGCTGACCCATGCACCAGGAGGTCACTGGTTCGATTCCTGGTCAGGACTCATGCCCAGGACTCATGGGCCAGATCCCCAGTGGGGGGTATGCAGGAGGCAGCCAATCGATGCTCTTGCTCATTGATGTTTCTCTCTCTCTCTTCCTCTCGCTCTAAAATCAATAAAGAAAAAAAAACTTTTTTAATAAGCAAATGCAAAATAATAAGAAAAAATTTAAACTATTATCCCTTGGTTATTGTTACCTTTAATAACAAATGTGAAAGTGAGAGATGAGCCAAGCTTAGGTCCTGGCCAGTGCCCAGCACAGCTTCACGTCAGGGCCCAAGGAACGCGCTGGGGAAGAGCCTGGTTCTGCTGCGAGAGACACCGCCACCAGCCTCAGGTCGCCTTCTTAAGGAAGGAAATTATTCTGAAACAACTCGTAACCAAGAAGAGGCCCCAGAGAATGGGATAGACCAGCAATTTTTAACCTTTTTCATCTCATGGCACACATAACCCAATTACTACAACTCTGCAGCCTACCAAAAAAAATTTATATATATCTGAAAAAAAAAATTTATATATATCTGAAATTTTATATATATCTGATTCATTCATACTGAACATCTATTTTTTGAGTTGACTGCTGTCTTTTTTTTTATTTGACAGTCTAAAGGATGACAGGTTAGTGCCGCTGACTAAATAGTCAGGTATTTCATGTTTTAAAAATTCTTGATGGCCTGGCCGGTTTGGCTCAGCAGTTAGAGCATCGGCCTGCAGACCAGAGAGTCCCGGGTTCGGTTCCTGCTAAAGGCACATACGTACCTCAGTTGTGGTTTGTCCCTGGCCCCCGTTGGGGTCGTGTGGGTGGCACATTGATGTTTCTCTCTCTCTTCCCTTCCCCCTCCCGCTCTATCTGAGAATAAATGCAAAAATGTCCTCGGGTGAGGATAAAAAAAAAAATTCTCGAGGTATACTCTTGAAAATCACTAGGATAGACCAAGGAGACAGCCAATGGACTCATCCCAGCAGGGAGACCTCTTTCTCTGTTTGTTTTTTAAATGTGTTTTTATTGACTTTAGTGATAAAGGAAGAAACATTGATCGGCTGCCTCCTGCATGCCCCCCAAGGGGACTGAGCCTGCAACCCAGGCCTGTTCCCCAACCGGGGATTGAACCCATGACCTCCTGGTATGTGGGACATGCACAACCAAATGAGCCACACCAGCCAAGGCAGGAGAGAGACCTCTTTAAATGACTGCTAACAAAGGAAGTGAATAAGGCAAACTTTGATGACAAAGCAAAGGGGGAGAAGGAAGCAGAGCGGGGGGGGGGGGGGGGGCACCCCAGTAGGGGGCAATCTTTAAGCAGTTCCTAAGAAGTGGGATGAATAAAGAGGGCGCTGAGAGGGTCAAAGCAAACTCTTCCTGCAGCAGCACCCCAGAGGGTAAGTGACCCCCTGGGAGCCCCCATATGGAAGGGCCCCGCACGGACCTGCTTGATTCTCTCCATGTTGGTGGAATTTGGAAAACGACGAGGCAGAGACAAAATGAGACACCTGACACCTGACCTGCTGTCTGCTGGGGCAAAGGTCCTGAAATGTAATCAGGTCCCTCAGATCTGCCCCCTGCTGGGCACTCAAAGCCTTATGCATCCAAGTGGGCAAAATGGTTAGAGGGTAGATGTTTCCTGGATTCTGTGACACCAGGACCCCATGCACTGTGGTGACACATGGAGAGGGCTACAATCAGACTGAGTGGACGACGGAGTGCAATAGGTGGGTGGGGGAGGGGAAGGGCAGGTGAACACTGGATGCTCAAACAGGCTTTATGCCCAGTGGCTGCTTCTCCTTCACCGCGTGTTTCACAGGACGGATTTTGGGTCTGGCGGCGGGACGTTTGCACCACCTAGCAGTCTGACACAAAGGCTTACCAGTGCGCCCATCGGGCAGCGCCCATCGGGCACTGCAATGATAACCAGTAATGTCGCCCGAGTCCACAGATCACAGCCTTCGGAGGAGCACAGACAGGCGCACGCGGCAGAAACTCTGGGCACCTCCCAGCGTGACGGCTGAGGGTCTGGACTCGGGAGTTGCCATCTGAGAGGCCATCACTAGCGTGCTCTCGGGCATTCACTGAAACTGCCCAGGACCGAAGGACGTGGGGTCACCTTGAGACTTGAAACACCCGTCATGTTTTGGACGATGCTGGAGAAACGCTCTGAGAGGTCGGGCAGCGCCCAGACGAGCTCCACACTCCAAAGCACCTGGTTTCCGCCGGGCATGCCAGGGAAATGCCCCTGGGCGTGTGCGACAGCAGGTGCCTCTCCCCGGCGCTGACTGCGATCCACCCGAGGTGCCGCGGGCTCTGTCCCCCGTGGACGGTGCCCTGTGAACAGCTCTCAGTCGCCTAACAAGAGCCGCTGGGTTCATGACTGCAGGGCCAAGGTGAGCAAACAGCCTTCTGTGTGCATGGCTGCCACTCTGCTAAAGATGAGGAAACCACACCTGCTCGGTGAGCTGAATGACATCCTGGTGGCTCCCGTGTTTGGGTTTTACCTCCTCTTAGCTGTGGCCTGTGGCCGGGCCCAGGGTCAGGCAGAAGGGCACTGGAAACTGGCCCATGGAAACAATGCCCTGATGTGGCACAGCCCCGTGGAAATCATTATGGGACTCTGCGGGGCGCACTGAAGCGGAAGACCTTGATGCCCATCAGAAGAATCCCCTTCCTGGATCCGCGAGTGGGTATGCCAGTGTGCTCATGGGAGGCGGCCACGTGGGCTCCTAAACTAAATGGGTGTTGGGAGGGTGCAGAGGGGCTGGATCTAGTTCTGTTCCACTTGCACCCTCTGAGGCACGAAATGCTAATAAGAACGGTCCCATCTCCAACAAGAAAGGCAGGCTGCAGGCGGCTGTCGGGCAGACTCCTGGGGAAAGGACGTGCGTGTGGCTGGCAGGTCGGACTGATGCTGGAAGGCTCAGAAGGCTACAAATGGGTCCTCACGGGAACAGACACCTCCTCTGCACTGGGCTTTGCCTACCCAGCGGTAGATACAAATGCTCAAGATATTGTAAAAGGACCAGAACAGAAGATACTGCAACAATTTGGACCGCCCAGTTACATTTCTTCAGACCAAGGAGCACACTTTCATCCTCAGAATAATGATTTGATAGAAAACTGGAATGAACAATGAAATCATTGGTTGGCACCCTGACCGGTGTGTCTCAGTTGGTTGAGCGTTGTCCCACACACGGAGAGGATGCTGGTTTGGTTCCAGGTCAGGGCACATGCCTGGGTTGCAGGCTCAATCCCCAGTAGGGGGCGTGCAGGAGGCAGCCGATCGATGTTTCTATCTGATCAATGTTTCTATCTCATCGATGTTTCTCTCTCATCAATGTTTCTCTCTCTCCCTTTCCCTTCTACTCTCTCTAAAACCAATAAAAACATATTTTAAAAACACCGATTGTCTAAAACGGGGAAACATAGGTAGAAAGGGCTGGCCTACCACCTTCGCAATTGTGTGTTCACATTCATGAGGGGGTCAAGGGAGGGTCCCTACTAGATAGACCCCTCTGCTTTTCTGAGAGAACCCAGGAAACAGGGTGGAGAGGATGTCGGTATAACCAGACAGGTTTTTCCCATGGGAGGAAGATGATGGTATAACTATACTTTTTTCTTCTTCTCACATCACTTCAACTTTATTTCTCCTACCTGATATTTTTCCTAATGACTGTATGAACTCTAGTGATGCCAACATCTCCTGACTCCTTTTCCAAATTACGTCTACCTTAGTGCAGTATGGTAGACACTGACCAACATGGTTGGTTACGTTGTTATTTTTTTTATTTTTATTTTTTATCCTCACCCGAGGACACTTTTTCATTCTTTGTTCAGATAGAGCAGGAGGGAGAGAGAGAGAGAGAAACATCGATGTGAAAGGAACACATCGAGTGGCTGCCACCCGCACGACCAACCAGGGCCGGGGACAAACTGCAACTGAGGCACATGCCCTTAGCGGGAACCGAACCCGGGTCTCTCCGGACCGCAGGCCGACGCTCTAACCGCTGAGCCAAACTGGCCAGGGCTACGTTGTTATTTTTAATTTTTAATTTTTCAATTACAGTTCACATGCAATAGTATATTAGTTTCAGGTATACAGCCCAGTGATTAGACATTATGTAACTTACTAAGTGATCATCTTGATCAATCTGGTACCCATCTGACACTGTACATAGCTATTACAATATTACTGACTATACGCCTTGTGCTGTATTTTAACATCCCTGTGACTATTCTGTTACTACCAGTTTGTGTTTCTTAATCCTTCACCCTTTTCACCCAAGCCTTTACCCTCCCTTCCATCTGGCAACTGTCAAAGAGTTCTCTGTGTCCATGAGTCTGTTTCTGTTCGGCTTGTTCATTGTATTTCGTTTTTTAAGTCTGCTTTTTCTGCTGTAGGTATTGCTACCCAGATTTTGTTTGTTTGTTTCCATTTTCATAAAGTGTCTCTTTCCATCCCTTTATTTTCAGTCTGTGTGTGTCTTTCCAACTGAAATTAGTCTCTTGTAGGCGGGAATATATATGGGTCTTGTTTTCTTATCCATTCAGCCATCATGTGTCTTTTGATTGGCACATTTAATCTATTTGCATTTAAAGTAATTTGTTGATAGATATGTACTTATTGCCATTTTATTATTCACATTTTTATCTCTATTCTTCTTCTTAAAGAAGACCCTTCAACATTCCACATAATACTGGTTTGGTGGTGATGAACTCCTTTAGCTTTTTCTTGTCTGAGAAGCTCTTTATCCGTCCAATTCTAAATGATAGCTTTGCTGGGTACAGTAATCTTGGTTGCAGGTCCTTGCTTTTCATCACTTTGAATATTTCTCACCACTCCCTTCTGGCTGCAAAGTTTTTGTTGAGAAATCAACTGACAGTCTTATGGGAGCTCCCTTGTAAGTAACTAACTGCTTTTCTCTTGCCGCTTTTATGATTCTCTCTTTGTATTTAACCTTTGGCATTGTAACTATGATGTGTGTTGGTGGGCCCCAAAGTTGGGTGGTGAGGGGTCTCAGGGAATCACCAGGGCGAGGCGGACAGTGTGAGCCGGGTGGATGAAGCTTCACTTATGGTGCTCGCCTGCTCTGGGGGGGGAGGCTCAGCAAAGGATCAATGGCCTCTGTCAGCACTGCTGTCTGGGAGAAACCTGTCCCTCCGGCTCTTGCCTTGATGCCAGACAACTCATCTTCTCCTGCATGTCTCTGGTGTCCCAGTGCTGAAACTCAGAATGAATGAGTCCGAGTGAGTCGTGTGTGGGCCCTTTAAGAACTGCTTGGGTCTCCAGAAGCCTCCATCTCACCCAGCCACAACCTGAGCTGGTTTTCACAGCCAGGAGTTATGGGGACTTCTCTTCCTGCAATGAAATCCTGGGCTGGGGGAGTCTGGTGTGGGGCCAGGACACCTTGCTCCACAGGGGTTCCCACAGCTGAGATGTCCCTCCTGGGCTGGGGGAGTCTGGTGTGGGGCCGGGACACCTTGCTCCTCAGGGGTCCCCACAGCTGAGATGTCCCTCCTGGGCTGGGGGAGTCTGGTGTGGGGCTGGGACACCTTGCTCCTCAGGGGTCCCCACAGCTGAGATGTCCCTCCTGGGCTGGGGGAGTCTGGTGTGGGACCAGCCTGTTCTGCTTCTCTATTCCTCCTATCAGTCTCGATGTGTCTTCTTCTACATATCCTTAGTTGTAGGCCTTCTGGTCAGCCAGATTTGAGGCAGTTCTGAATGATGGTTGTTCTGCAGTTTTGTTGTAGTTTTGATGTGGTTGTGGGAGGATTTGAGTACCACATTTAACACTGTTGCTATCTTGACCAGGGTGATTATAACATACATATTTTTTTTTTTTTGATTTATTTTTTATCCTCACCCGAGAACATTTTTTTGGTTTTTGTTCAGATAGAGTGGAAGGGAGAGAGAGAGAGAGAGAAACATCTACGTGAAAGGGACACATCGAGTGGTTGCCACCCACACGACCCAACCAGGGACGGGGACAAACTGCAACCGAGGTACATGCCCTTAGCGGGAACCGAACTCGGGACTCTCTGGTCCGCAGGCCAACGCTCCAACCACTGAGCCAAACAGGCCAGGGCACGATTATAATATTAATACTGATGATCAAATGTATCGGGAATTTGCGTTAAAAGGCTCCGGTTCCCGCCCTACACCAGCTCTGAAGGTTAGGTATATTCATGTTGATAAAGCAACTCTTGCTTTGTTCTATAAAGACTACACCAACCAAATGTCGATGCTCAAACAGGTATGATTGGTTTCATTTAAGGGAGCCATAGCCAAAGACCAAGGGGTTACCCACACCCATACACCATTATCCTTATGGACAGGCCCCGTTCAAGAGGCCGTGGTTGCCCTGGCCGGTTTGGCTCAGCAGTTAGAGCATTGGCCTGCGGTCCAGAGAGACCCGGGTTCAGTTCCCGCTAAGGGCATGTACCTCGGTTGCAGTTTGTCCCCGGCCCTGGTCGGTCGTGCAGATGGCGGCCACTCGATGTGCCTCTTTCGCGTCGATGTTTCTCTCTCTCTCTCTTTCTCTTCCTCTCTCTCCCTCCCACTCTATCTGTGCAAAAAATGGAAAAATGTCCTCGGGTGAGGATAAAAAAAAAAGAGGCCGTGGTTTGTAGTTGTCACTTCTGGGTTCCAAGCCAGCTGGAAGTCAAACCGCTGGTACTTGGCAGCTGGTGCTGAGGACTGATTTCCACTGTGTGCTCTGGCACAGCTGGGCCCACCTCCTTCCTGCGGGAGGGCACAGGTGGTGATCAGGATCGTCCCTGTCCCTGCTCATTGCACGTGGTGGCACGTCTTCTTCGGACCGGTTCTCAGAGCAGGGGCGTCCTCCACGTACAACTCAAGTGCCAGGAGGACTGACGTAGGTTCATGGCCCATAATATTCCCGCGGGAGCAGCTCTTGGAGCCTCAGCAGCCGGGATGGAAGGCCACTGCCCACCGCTACTCTGGCCTCAGTCGGCACTGAGATGTCAAGAGGCCCTTTGGTGAGGGTGCGGACCTCCCCCAGCGCTGGCCCTAGCATCATCCGTCATTAATTGGGCCTTGGCCTGGCGCAGGCTGACTCCCATCTTTTGCTTTTCTCCTGGAAGACAGCTCCTTCCAGTCTGCTTATTCTGGTTACTAACCAGACGTCCTCTGAAGGCCTCCTCCATTAAAAGCAAATTCGGTTTGTTCTGTCTCATGAGCAATGTTGTCCCACCCAACACACGTGCCCCTGTGGACCGAGGCCTGTGTGCAGTTAGGTTTCACGTCTTATATCCAGAAGTGGTAGGTCCCCTCTGGGGTTAGGTAAGAGGTAGTTACACCTCGATGCAATTTATTTGGAAGATGCCATAAGGCCTTTCATCGCCTTCCTCATCTCGGGACACGGTTGTGCCCAGGAGATTCGGGTGTTCCATAGGACGATTCCCACCTTAATCCTATAATGAACTTGTTTTTCTGTTCTGTTTAACAGCTTTCTGTCCACAAGAACAGGGGCGTGTGCATTTGTACACACAAGTACATACATGTACATAGACCACGCCACTGCTGTCTTTTGACTATTAAAATCAGGAACCTAGCCCTGGCCGGTTTGGCTCAGCGGTTAGAGCGTCGGCCTACGGTCCTGAAAGACCCGGGTTCGGTTCCCGCTAAGGGCACATACCTCGGTTGCAGTTTGTCCCCGGCCCTGGTCGGTCGTGCAGGTGGCAGCCACTCGATGTGTTCCTTTCACGTCGATGCTTCTCTCTCTCTCTGTTCCTCTCTCTCCCTCCCACTCTATCTGAACAAAAAATGGAAAAATGCCCTCGGGTGAGGATAAAAAAAAAAAAATCAGGAACCTAGCCCAGCTGCTGTGGCTCAGTGGATTGAGCAGTGTCCCGTGGACTGAGAGGTCCCAGTTCAATTCCTGGTCAGGCCACATGCCCAGGACGTCAGCCACATCCCCAGTGGGGGGCGTGCAGGAGGCAGCTGATCGATGTTTCTATCTCTCTCTCTCCCTTCCTTTCTCTCTAAAATCAATAAAGAAAAAAATAATAATAAATAAAAACAAAAACCCAGACATAGGGGCTTTCATCATTCAATTCTTCCATCACTGCAAAGGAAATAGCACGTCATTCCGCCCACTGAGCTGACTTACTCTTACGTTCGCCAAAGCTTCCCTCGGTCAGAATGAAGTAGCCTTGAAGCAAGGTGCTGTCTGTCCACTTTGGAAGTGCCATTGGCAAACTGAGTAGCTTTTTGTTGGTCCGTGGAGAGCTGTTCACTGGGCACCTCCTGGTGGCTTCTCAGATTCGTCCAAAGTCTCAGCCCTGCAGGAAACGGGGCGGTCTGTTCTTTATGCCTCCTTGCATCCCCCAAGTCGCACGTTCCCGTGGGAAGCGTTTCGAAGTAAGAAGGAACCCCTGGGGCACTGCCACTTTCCCAGCGGGATTCTTCGACATCACCCAAGCACCCTGCAACCGTACACACAATTGGTCCATCCTATTCTAATGTGTCACTGACTAAAGGGATAATCTCATTTTGTCCACCGAGTATGCTACACTGTTTCAGATCAACAAGGAATAAGGAAATTGCTTTGGTCTTTACTGCACTAAGACCCACCTACTTCTCTCAGCCCTGCGCGTCACCACCACCCATAAACCACCACCACACATGCGCACCCACACACGACGCTTGTCCAGTCCAGGGAACAGGCCCCAGACTCTGGCTAGTCTTTCTTCTTCCCTAATGGTGTGGCCTGACCTGCTCATCCCCAATCCTCTCTGCAGCCAGATTTACTGCCACGGGGAGCTTCTGCACCAAGTTCAAATGGCCAAGCTCTACCCGGACGACAAGCAGTTCGTGGACATGTCGCTGACCTCAGCTCCAGGTGAGGCACCGGGGGTCCCCACCTTCTCCTGCCTCTGACCAGGGAGGGGCTCGCGGGGCTCATGGGGATCCCTCCCGCGGCCTGGCCCTCAGGTCAGGTGCTGCAGCACTTCCACGAGCTGGCCAGCACCCACAACCACAGCATCCCCCGGCGGCAGCTGCAGGCGTTCCTCCAGGAACACTTCCGGGCCGTGGGGCAGGAGCTGCAGCCCTGGACGCCCGAGGACTGGAAAGACAGGTGCAGCCCTGGACGGACGGGGGAGGGCTCTGAGACAGGGCAGCCGCCTGAGCCCCGTGAGACCCGTGTCTTTCCAGCCCCCGGTTTCTGCAGAAGATCTCGGACCCCAAGCTGCGTGTGTGGGCAGAGCAGCTGCACCAGCTCTGGAAGAAGCTGGGAAAGAAGGTAAAGGTGCTCAGGTTGGGCCCAGGCGACGGAGCTGAGAGGAATGTGCCAGCCGGGCGTTCGCCCTCCCCCTTGGGCACCGATTGGGATGCATTTCCCGAGAACACGGCCTCCAGTCCCCGGGTCTTTGCACAGAGGCTCTCTAGAAACAGGGTCTGAGAGGGAGCCGGGGAACATCTCCTGACTCCTCACCTCCTCCCTGAAGCCCTCCCAGCCTCCCCCAGGCAAGCCAGGCCTGTCCGGCCACCTCCAGGCGGCCCAGCCCTGTCCCTCACACTGCGTGGTGACTGGTCACCCTCCCGCTGGACTCCCCCCCGCTCCTCAGGCCCGGCCTCTGCTCAGGAGTGACCAGGCTGCTGCTGACTTGGCCCAGCCGCGACCGGCCCAGCCAGGCTCAGGGCCCTGGCTCCTCTGTCTGAGGCTGGTCTGCCCGAGGCACCTGTCCACCCGCCCAGCCCCAGGCCCTGTCCCCACGGCTGAGGGGTGCTCGGGCTCCCTTGCTGCTGTGCCCTGCTTCCTCAGCGGCCCCCGGGAACCCCGCTTCATCCACTGCTCCCCTCAAACCTCTGTGCCACGGAACCACACTCACTCCCCGAACCAGCAGGGAAGGAGCCGAGAAAACACCTGACCCGGACACACAGCGGGACCCCCCACGTTCTGCCTTGCTCTCCCCGGCCACGGTCACCCACATCCACCCCCGGGAAGGGCCTGGGCCAGGGGCCCCAGTCTCTGCGCCTGGCTGGGTGGGGGTAGCAGATTCGGGGTGCCCGGGGCGTGGGGAAGGGTCCCCCACCTGGGCGCTAACACTGCACTGCTCGGTGAGCACCTGCGGCCCGGGGCTGAGTGGCGGCTCCTCCACCCCCCGCACAGCAGGCTCCAGAGGCCGCCCCGGGGCAGCAGGCGAGGCCCCAGCAGCCCGCCCTTGACTGAGGCGCAGGGCTGAGCAGCAGAGCAGGACCCCAGCCCAGCTGCCTGGCTCCAGAGCCCACAGCTGCCAGGGTCTGCCCCTCCCGGACCCTCCCGCTCCTCCCGCCCCTCACAGCCCCTCCCTACCCCTCTCATACCCCTCCCGGCCCCTCCCAGCCCCTCCCAGGACCAGAGTGTGGGAACGGGGCTGGGATCCAGCCTCCTGTGCCCTTTCTTCTGGCCCCAGGTGAAGCCAGAGTTCCTCCAGCACCCTGAACGGTCCTCCCTGATCTACTCACAACACCCCTTCGTGGTGCCCGGCGGGCGCTTTCTCGAGTTCTACTACTGGTGGGCCGCCAGGGGCCGCAGGACGGGAGGGGCGGGGGCCCGGAGCGTGGGGGCAGGGCAGGGGCGGGTGGGGGATGCCTGGCTGGGACCACTGAGCCGCCCTCCCCCAGGGACTCCTACTGGGTGATGGAGGGCCTGCTCCTGTCGGAGATGCCCCAGACGGTGAAGGGCATGCTGCAGAACTTCCTGGACCTGGTGCGAGTGTAAGGAGCCGGGCCCTGAAGGCGGGTGCAGCCCAGCAGGGCCCCGGGCAGGAGCTGGGTCTGCCTGGCCCTGGCGGTGGGGCCGGGCACATCAGCGGGCCTCCCTCTTGGCAGCTATGGGCACGTCCCCAACGGGGCCCGCGTGTACTACCTGCAGCGCAGCCAGCCCCCGCTCCTGACCCTCATGATGGACCGCTATGTGGCTTACACCAACGACACCGCCTTCCTCCGGTGGGCACCCCTCCCGTGCTGCCTGCAGGCTGCCCACACCTCGGACCTCCCAGGGTGGGCGTGGGAGGGTCCTGGCTGAGGCGGTGCCTGGCTCTGCCCCAGGGACAGCGTGGGGGTCCTGGCCTCGGAACTGGACTTCTGGGCCGAGAACAGAAGCATCTCTGTGCTCCTGGGGGAAAGGAGCTACGTCCTGAATCGCTATCATGTCCCTTACGGGGGACCCAGGTGAGGGCGTGGGGGGAACCTCTCACCTCTTCACTCTTGTTTGAGGGTCCCCAGGCCCTGGGCGGGAGGGCCAGTGGATGAAGCCCTCCTCTCAGGGGGGAGACTGTACCCATGGGCAAGCCAGGGTAGCGGGGCTCAGGGTTTGCTGGTCAGCCTGGCTGCACCTCCAGCTTGGCACAGAGGCTCAGAGCGCTAGTGCCAGGCTGCCCACTCTCCTCCTGCCAGACCAGAGTCCTACAGCAAAGATGCCGAGCTGGCGGGCTCCCTGCCAGAAGGTGAGGAGCAGCCCGGGGGGGGGGGGGGGGCGGGGGGGCTGGGGGCCTGCAGCCGGGTCAGGCCCTGGTCCTCTGTCTGCCTGGCGCCTCCTCACAGGGGACCCGGAGGCCTTGTGGGCTGAGCTCAAGGCAGGGGCCGAGTCTGGCTGGGACTTCTCATCACGCTGGCTCGTTGGAGGCCCAGACCCTGACCTGCTCAGCAGCATCCGGACCAGCAAACTTGTGCCTGTCGACCTCAATGCTTTCCTGTGCCAGGCAGAAGAGCTGCTGAGCAACTTCTATGCCAGGCTGGGTGAGCTGGAGGGGAGGAGGGTGTGCCTGTCCAGGTGGGGTCCCTGCCTCGGCCTCGGCCGTGGAGCTGGAGGTGGACCTCGGGGGAAGGCCCAGGCTCAGCTCCTTCCCTCGCCCTAGGCAGCCAGGGCAGGGGTTCAGACAGAGCCCACTCTCCTCTCCACCCCTCCTTTCTTCCTGGGAGGCTGTCTGGGGCCTGTGAAAGACCCCAGTCCCCACATCCAGACTCCCCTCCCTCCTCCTTGGGGCCTCAGAGCTCAGGAATCCACTCGGCAGGGCCCTCCCAAGGATGAGCCCAGGGAACGAGGACAGTACAGGCCATTTGCTCAGGGAAGTCCAGGTCCCAGAGGCCCCCGTGATGGGCTCCAGGTCGCTCTGGCCTGCATGGGGCCCAAGGGCAGGGGCCCTGGTGCTCAGCCTAAAGGCAGTGTCACCCCAGGGAACGACTCCCAAGCCAGAAAGTACAGACGTTTGCGGGACCAGCGCTTGGCTGCCCTGACGGCCGTCCTTTGGGATGAGGAGAAAGGTGCCTGGTTTGACTACGACCTTGAAAACGGAAAGAAGAACCTGGAGTTTTACCCGTCCAACCTCGCTCCTCTCTGGGCCGGCTGCTTCTCCGACCCCAGCGTCGTGGACAAGGCTCTGAGCTACCTGGAGGTAGGGCAGCAGAGCCGCTGGTACCCTGTTATCCGGGGAGCCCCACTGCTCCCCCACACTGAGCAGTGTTCTCTGCAAGGGGCTGGCAGCCACTCTGGTGCCTCAGCCTGCGGCTCCCCTGCAGCCACCAGGGGGCAGCTGTGAGCCCAGGAAGGGACTTGTGGCTTTAGGAGGGTCCAGCCTCCTGGCTCCCCGCCCAGCCCCCACCCGCACTCACAGTGATTCTGGAACATTCCAGGACAGCCAGATCCTGACCTACCAATACGGGATCCCCACCTCCCTCCGGAAGACGGGCCAGCAGTGGGACCTCCCCAACGCCTGGGCCCCCCTACAGGACCTGGTCATCAGAGGTAGGAGGCAGGGGTGGGCACATCCCAGGGCCTCCCCCGAGGATGCAGAGGGTGGGCCTCCCTAGTGCTGGGGGGCTGTGAACAAAGGATGGGGGCCTTTCTCAGCCCCCACTGAGCACACATTCACCTCCGCCACCTGTCAGGGCGCCGGCCCCCGGCCCCCAAACCCAGGCAGGCCCTGGATCACAGCAGGCCCCTGTGGTTCCAGGAAGGAGGTCACAGGGCCGGGCCTCCTTCCCTCCTGGACAAGTCAGGCTCAGGCCTCTGCTCCTCCGGGGATGGGGGCGCTGGAGACTCAGGGTCCTGCCTCGGGGCGGGGTCTAGGCCTCGCCAAGTCCCCGGCACCAAGGGCCCAGGAAGTGGCTTTCCAGCTGGCGCAGAACTGGATCCAGACCACCTTTGCTGTCTACTCCCGAGAGTCGGCCATGTACGAGAAGGTGAGCCGGCCCTGAGCCCGGCCCAGGCCTGCCCCGCCCGACAGGCCCAGGGCAGTGGCGGCACCCAGTGGCTGTCCCCGGCACTGCAGGGCTGAGACCGACTGGAGCGGCTTCTCCCTAAGGGGCTCCCACTGCCTGCCCCCCCAGAGGGCTGGTCAGGGGGCTGGGTCTAGTGCTGACCTGAGAGCTTGTCCTCTGCCCCCAGTATGACATCAGCAACGGCGGACAGCCAGGTGGTGGAGGGGAGTATGAAGTCCAGGTGAGTGGGCCAACTCCCTCAGGGAGTGTGGGTTCTGTCCCCACAGCTGACCATGACCCTCCCCTCTAGGCCTCAGCTCTCCCTGGTGTGTGTGTCCACGGGGAGGAGCCGGGCAGGGCGGTGGCCTCTGGGTAGAGACCCCACACATGCTACAAAGACTTGGGGCCTCCCCCAGAGGTCTTGCCCACTGGCCATGTCTCTCTCCAGGAGGGGTTTGGCTGGACCAACGGCGTGGTCCTGATGCTCCTGGACCGCTACGGCGACCGGCTGCGCTCGGGAGCCCCGACAGCTGTCCTGGAGTTCCAGTGCCTGGCAGCTGCCCTCCTGCTTAGCCTCCTGCCGCAGTGACGGCCTCGCTGCCCTCTGGCCTCCGTCCCTCCTCTGGCTCCAGCTCCCGCCTCATTAAACCTGCGCGCGCGAGTCCTCCTGCCCCTGCCTCTTGTCTCTGTCCCTGGAGACCCCATGCCCTCAGGCCTCCTGCCTGTCCTCAGCCACAGTGGCGGGGGCAGGGTAGGGACCTGGAGGTCCTGGGCTGGGCCCTGGGTCCCTCCCGGAACATTCCAGAAGGTGGAAATCCTACGCTGTGGGGAAGACCAGCCCTCCTGTGTCATGTGCCTCAGCCCAGTGCCCCACACAAGTCGGTCTCCCGGAAACACACTCCAAAGGCTTTATTGTTCTGCTGAGATGCTTACAAATACTGCAAACCGCCCGGCCTGGGCCCAGCACCCACGGCCCAGGCTGGGAGGGGGCGGGGAGGCGGGCTTAGTGTTAAGGCGAGGAGGACTGTGGCCAGACTGCCGAGGCCGGTCCTCCCCTCTCATCTCCATCACCGTCGGCGGCTGGCGGGCCGCGGGACGCCGGGTGTTCTCGGGGAGCAGCCCTCTGTCAGCAGCTCAGCCCGTACAGAAGCCCGAGGAAGGCCCCCCTGGCTTTGCGATCATCCGCGCTGCCCCTCTGGGTGGTACCCTGGCTTCGTCCCTTCTGGCTCTAGGCAAGGCACAAGTGGAAGGGTCATGTTCTGCCAGGTGGGGGCACTGCCCTGCGCACCCCCGGGCACAAGTGGAAGGGAGCCGGCCGGCCGGGGGCCAGCAGGCTGCATCAGGGCCTGGAGACAGGCTGGGGGCAGGGAGGTGTCCGGTCCCTTTTCCCATGAGATGCCCGAGGGCTCGGACTGGAGAGATGGTGGCATGTGCCTTCAGATGGACCATGGCTTTCGCGGCGGCCGAGCCACGGAGCCACGGCAATTAGTATGTAATGGATGCGATGAAGCAGTTACTATGGTGACCGTGGTGTCGGGTCTGCGAAAAGGGGATGGGACTGAGACCCCCAGGACCAAATGGGAGGCCTCTGGCCCTTGAGCGAAGTAATAAAACATAAAGGCAGGAGACAACGGGCCAGGGCAGGGTTTCAGCCACTGCCTGAGCCGTCGCCCCTCGGGGTGCGGCTCTGCTCAGCCCCCGCGGCCCCGGCAAGGGGCTGAGGCGAGAGGGGATCTTTGGCAGATTCTGGTACCGTCACTGGACCCTGAAGGGTTATTGCAAGTTCTGGGCTCCCAGGAGGCTGCAAAGCCCCCTCCCCACCTATGATCTCCTGGCTGGTTCTTGAGGAGACCCGAGCTCCTCCCAGATTGAGCTCCTCACACAACACTGCAAAGTCCTTATACAAAAGCCCCCCGGGGAGGCCTGGGGCCCAGGGTGGGCCCCTCTCCGGTGAGCAGAGCAGCAGGTGGCCAGGCATGGGTGCCGGGGCCAGCCTGAGGGTCCGGGAGGCCCGCGGCGGTCAGTTCATGAACTGCGTGTAGCCCTCAGCGCCGGTGACGATGACGTCCATCCAGATACGCATGGCCTCCGCAGACGGGGCCACCATGTAGTACAGCCGGTCATGGGTCTTCACGCAGAAGGTGAGCGCCGGGTTCGGGCTCTGCAGGGACAACGAGGCTAAGAGGCGCGACCCCGAGGGGCAGAAGCGGTCTCCTGACCGCCCTGCGCCCGTCTGCCCTTCCCCTCCCTGCCTCCAAGATGACCTGCAGCTCAGGGCTGTCCTAAATGGCCGGAACCTCGTTCCCACCAGTCTGGGCCACAGGCTGGGACGTTCTCCTCACACCTGGCAGGCCCTGGACCCTGGCAGGGTCATATTCTGCCAGGTGGGGGCACTGCCCTGGGCACCCCCGGGCACAAAAGAATATCCAAAGAAATCAGACACAAGGGGTTGTTGCTGTGAAGACGAGTTCTCTCTGCCAAAGAGGGGTGGACGGAGAGAGCTACAAGGGGGTGCTGGGCCCCAGGACCAGCAGGAGCAGAGGTCAGGGAGGGAGGATAGCAGAGGGAGGCTGAGGACCAGCCTCAAACATCTCCTGTGCACCAGTCCTCTGCCGACTCTGTCTCCAAGGGCCCCCACTCCCCTTCCGCCACCCCTTCTGCATTGCACAGGGAGACACCCTGCTGGCGTCTCAGGAGAGGGAGACATGGGGCTTCCTGCTCCCAGCCACCCCCGTCCTCTTCCCCAGGCCTGAGGAGAGAGGGGCTCAGGGAGAGCAAAGGTCAGAGGCCAGTGGGGTACAGTACTACGCAATAGTACTGGTGACTGTATAGGGAGGGTGCCTTGGTCACCATGGTGAAGCTGATAAACTTCCGGGAAGGGGAGAGAGAGCGGAGAGAGTTTACAAGGGGAGCAAGGGGGTGGGGCTGAGACAAGAAGCTGGAGACCTTCGCTCCAGAGCCCAGCCCCCCCCCACCCCCCCACCTCACCCCCTCCACCCCCACACTCACCTTGGCCGCACTGCGCAGGTGGTCGTAGTACACCTCCTCGATGGCCTGGAAGTAGATCACCCCCTTCAACTTCGTCTCGTGCTTGTCTGCAAGGGAAAGGAGGGACCGGCTGAGGAGGCCGACATGGAGCGCCCCCATCTGGGCAATGGGAGGATTCCCGGGACCCCAGGACAGAGCCGGGCATCGGTGCCCAGGCTCACTGCAAATCCGAGAACACAAGTCAGAACTCCGCGGAGACACCCCTTCTCCCTGTCAGGGCGTCACAAAGATGCAAACACACAGGACGGCTGGCCAAGTCTGTGCAGAATCGGACGGAGGCCAGTGGCGGTGCAGCCGGCTTTGGGGTAGACTCGGCCGTATCTACCTAAACCGGACAGCGGCGTGGCCCTTGAGCCAACGAGGACACTCGGGGAAATGTGCCGTGTCCGCGTGCAGAAAGGCAGATCCCACGCGCGGCGGCAGTGCTCGGAACCACAAGACTGGACACAACCGTGGCCTCCAGTGGAGACCAGACGATTTCCTCGGGCACCAGGTGGGGACTGGACGGCTGGCACACAGAACAGTGTAGAAACACCTGACATACAGGTTCAGAAATACATCGGTGACATCGATCCCGATATACATGTGTACGCGGACATGTGCGATGTGGAGAGATCTCCAAGATGCATTTTCAAGAGGAGGAGGGAAGCGTTGCCCTCTGGGTGAGACAAGGGTGGGAACACGGTGGCGCTGGTTTCTCCTCCCCTAACGGACACCAGGACACACGGAGCTCAGTGAAAGCGGTCACCCATAGTGGGCGGGCGCACACCCCGTTTGAACCTTTTATGTGTTTTGACTTTGAGCTATATGAATGCATTCACCCGTTCAACTCGGACATTAAAAATGGGAGTGTCTGCCCTGGCCGGTTTGGCTCAGCGGTTAGAGCATCAGCCTGCGGACCAATGAGTCACGGGTTCAATTCTGGTCAAGGGCACGGACCTCAGTTGCCATTCGTCCCTGGCTCTGGTTGGGTCGTGCGGGAGGCAGCCACTCGATGTGTCCCTTTCACCTTGATGTTTCTCTTTCTCTCTCTCTTCCTCTCTCTCCCTCCTAATCTTTCTGAACAAAAACGGAGAAATGTCCTCAGGTGAGGATTAAAAAAAAAAAGAGTGTCGGCACCTGGAGCAGGGAGGCCCCGAGCAGGCGGACAGCAGGGAGGGGAGGCGGGACAAGCCGGCCCTGTCGGGACAGCAGGGCCCCCTCGCTGGAGCCCACACTGCCCAGGCCCTCCAGCTGACACCCTGGACAGCGAGCCCGCGACATGAAGGAAGGACAGAGACAACCAGCCACTGCGCTCAGATGGGGACGCTGGCAGTACGTCCCCTGCTTCTGTGTCATTCCAAGTCACCGACCCTGGGCCACTGCTCCAGCCTCCTAAGGTGCCCGCCCCACTCTCTGCCCCTTAGACTCACTGCCTGAGCCCGGTGAGCCCCCTAAAGCCATCTGATCCTGCCACCTCCGCTCAGCAGCCTCTGCTGGCGCCCCAGGGAACCCGCAGCCTCCTTGGCTTGGCCCGGGCTGTTCACAGGCTGGTGCCGCCACGTCCCTGCCTGGTCCCACCCTCCCTGCACCAGCCCCACGTTCTGTGTGGCCAGGCTGAGCTGCTCCTGTTCCCTTAACCTGTGTTCTGGCCCAGCCAGTGTGGCTCAGTGGTTGAGCGTCGACGTTTCCCTCTCTCTCTCTCTTCCTATCTCTCCCTCCCGCTCTATCTGAACAAAAAAATGGGAAAATGTCCTCGGGTGAGGATAAAAAAAAAAAAGAAAAAGAAAAAGAAAAAAAATCTTAGAAACGAACACAGTGCTTCCCTCAAAGACGATCACGGAGAGGAAATGAGATGGACCCGCGCAGAGTGCTCCGCACAGCGTCCGGTCAGTGTTCAACAGGCGCGACCTGCCCTGTGGGTGCCGTTATCACCGTCACTCCAACAGAGGCAGCGCCCACTCTCAGCATCTGCCGCGGGTCCGCCCATCCTAACCCGTCCCTGTCCCCGGGGCACTTCAACCTCAGCCTGCCCAGCAGGGAGCTCTTCTCCCAGGCCTGTCCCCTCGACCCAGCCCAGGTAAAACACGGCCCCTCCCCCGCCTCTGCCTCTCCTGCCCCTGTGTGTGGTCGGGGGAACTTCCTAGAGGCGGGGGCGGGCGCTTGACGAGGGACAGGTTGAAGGGGAGGCAGGGCGCCCCACTGGGTGTCTCCGGCGTCAGACTCCAGGCCTTTCCTCCCGGGCCCCACACAGGACTGCCGGCCCCCAGCTCTGGGTGGGGGGGGGAGACGGGCGGACAGCGCACTGCGAGCCTGTGGACAAGCCCAGCTGAGGCGTCTGACGTCGATGCCCACTGCCATGCGGCGACACGTTCCCGAAGGCTCGCTCGGAAGCAGAGCCCACAGCCGGCGGCGGGAGGTGGGAAAGTGGAGGCCGGAGCTGCAGGGGTCTCAGGGCGGTGTGTTCCCCGCCCGCGCCTCCGCTGGGGCACGAGGCAGCACCCCAGGTGCCGGGTCCGAGGACCTTCCAGGAAAACTAAGCTGGACACGGGCTGGGGTGAGCCCAGGGGGCAAGGGGGCCGGTGGGTCTGGCCCCACGGTCATCCTGAGCCCCTGGCACTGCTTGTCTTGGGGTCCTGGAGGGAACCTGCCCAAAGGGGGGTCCACGGACTCCGCGCAGCCACCGTATCTGGGTGCCCCTGTGGCACACCCGTCATGCTTTAGGGCTCTGCTCTGTGTCCACCTCCCTGACAAGCTCCAAGGGACAGCGCCGCGGCCGCCTTGCTCACCACTGGCACCCAGAACGGTGCTGCACCGTCTCGGATGCTGAGCAGTTGCTGATACATAAATGGATGGACACAGGCGTGGAGGCGCGCCAGGTACGTGCCGCACATCTTCCGGCCGAGCCCCGCCCCACTGGGAAGCTCGCCCCGTCCAGGTAGCCGGCCGTCCGGACAGAGCGCAGGGCTCGGGCCAGCGGAGTTGTGGGAACTCACCCACGTAATAGGAAAGGGTGCGCTTGAGCCGGTCGAAGACGAACCAGCGCTTCCTCCAAGACTTAATCTTGCCGCCCATCTTGACCAAGTAGCCGCGGCAGACCTGGGGGAGCAGGAGTAAGAAAGGACCCAGAAGCACAGCCTGAAACGCTTCTCCCCTCCCCCTGAGCCCCAGCCCCCGGGCCATCACTTGTGTCTATGTTCGTGGGGAGCTGGCCCCGACATCTCTCTAAGCCAGACCAGTCCTGAGAGAGACCGCTGGCGTTAGGGCAGGAACTGAGGCCACGGAGGGGCCTCTAGCCACGGCCCCGGCGCCCAGGCCACGCACGCTCTACCTTGCTGCTGAGCACCACGTGGAGGCAGGTGTCGACCCCGTGGCCCGATGACTCGATGTGTGTCTTCAGGTCGAAGTCCTCCTTCCGGATGGGCAGGTATCGGGTCAAGGGTCGTGCCTGGGAGCAGAGGATGGGTCTGCAGTCTCCGCTCTTCCCCACCCTTCTCTGTCCCTGCCCCTTGGCTTAAGTCCTGAACCCAACCGGCGGCCCTCACTCCCTCCCCGCCCCAAGGCTGTCACCCCAGGTTCACGGGGCGCGTGTAGAGCTGGGCACGCTGCTGAGTGACCCCACCTATGGCCAAGCACAGCCACACTTTGTGACCTTGCCCCTCCTGTCCCTCCCGGGCTGAACGGAATGAAGCAGGCGGCCAGATGTGAACAGGCTCCGGGAAGAAAAGTCCAGTGAGAAATCTGGCCTCGCCCTGGCCCGTGTGGCTCAGCAGTTAGAGCGTCGGCCCGCAGACCAATGAGTTGCGGGTTCGATTCCAGCCAAGGGCACGGACTTCGGTTGCAGTTTGTCCCCGGCCCTGGTTGGGTCGTGCGGGAAGTGGCCACTCGATGTGTCCCTTTCACGTCGATGTTTCTCTCTCTCTTCCTCTCTCTCCCTCCCACTCTATCTGAACAAAAGTGGAAAAATGTCCTCGGGTGAGGATAAAAACAGAAAGAGAAAGAAACCTGGCCTCTGACTTCCCCTCCCTGGGTCTCAGTGTCCTCATCTGTACAACAGGGCTTTGAACTGTGTGGTCACTAAGGTCCACTCCACCGCACAACGCTAGTACTAACTAAGATCCTCAGTCAGCTGCAGTTTTTCCTACTCTTCCTTTCTGGGAAGAACATGAGAATGAAAAGAAAACATCACAAGTTGTTGTTGTTGTTGTTGTTGTTATTATTATTACTATTCCTCACCCAAGGATATGTTCCCATTGATTGTGAGAGAGAGTGGTAGGAGGGAGAGAAAGAAAGGGAGAGGAACATCAATGTGAGAGAGACACATCGATTGGTTGCCTCCCACGTGACCCTGACCGGGGTCAGGAATCACACCTGAAACCCAGGTACGTGCCCTTGACTGGGAATCGAACCCATGACTCTTCTATCCTCAGGCCGACACTCCAACCACTGAGCCAAACCCACCAGGGCACACAGATTTTTTTTTTTTTTTTAAATCAAAATGCAGCCCTGGCAGCGGTTAGAGCATCGGCCTGCGGTCCTGAGAGGCCCGGGTTCGGTTCCCACTAAGGGCACGTACCTTGGTTGCAGTTTGTCCCCGGCCCTGGTTGGTCGTGCAGGTGGCAGCCACTTGATGTGTCCCTTTCACTTGGATGTTTCTTTCTCTCTCCCTCCCTCCCACTCTGTTTTGTTTTTTTTTTTGTACAGAGTGGGAGGGAGAGAGAGGAAGAGAGAGAGAGAGAGGGAAACATCGATGTGAAAGGGACACATCGAGTGGCTGCCACCCGCACGACCAACCAGGGCCGGGGACAAACTGCAACCGAGGTACATGCCCTTAGCGGGAACCAAACCCGGGTCTCTCGGGACCGCAGGCGGACGCTCTAACTGCTGAGCCAAACTGGCCAGGGCAAAAGTTTTTAAGCTGAGGCATTTCTTTATCCTCACCCGAGGACATTTTTCCATGTTTTGTTCAGATAGAGCGGGAGGGAGAGAGAGGAAGAGAGAGAGAGAGAAACATCGACGTGAAAGGGACACATCGAGCGGCTGCCACCCTCACGACCAACCAGGGCCGGGGACAAACTGAAACTGAGGTACATGCCCTTAGCGGGAACCGAACCTGGGTCTCTCTGGACCGCAGGCCAATGCGCTACTGCTGAGCCAAACCGGCCAGGGCTCCTTCTACCTTTAAATGTTCTGTGCAAGTGTCCTGAGTAAGGGGAAACCCAGGGTTGGTTTGTGTGCAAGGGTGAAGTCCTGGACCAGGGAGAAAGTAGTGCAAAGCTCTCCTGGACGTGTGAACCAACAGTCATAGCCAGGTCACCTGCTGGGGGGGGGCCTGGACCCAGAGGCCAGGTGGAGTGAGGGCCACCACAGCCACGGGGCACCAGGGACAGGAGGTCACTGGGGAAGCGGGGCGGGGGCGCAGCACAGACCCCTGGGAGAGGCCAAGGGAGCCGCTCTGGTGCTTGACTCTCAGCTCCCGTCTCTGAGTCCGCTGCAGACCATCTTCTCTGACCGCAGAGATCAGCAGGGTGCCTGTCATGTCCCAACAACCCACCCACTCTCATCACACACACAGACACAACACACACATGTACACACATATGCACACTCACATATACAGACTCACACATACACACAACACACACACTCACATACACACATGCATACACATACATATACACATGTATACTCACACACATACAACACACACACAGCTACGTGCCCATCTGCACACACACACACACACACTACACACATAAAAACTCATACACCCACATATACACACACATGTACAGGCATACACATACACACAACACACACATACACACATACATACACATGCTCTCTCATGCACACACTCACATGTATACACACATGCACAATATGCATACACACATACACAGTCCACACATGCACACATATACACTCACATATACACATGCAGACTCACATACACATACATATACACACAACACTTGCATACATACACACTCATACACGTGCATACATGCATGCACATATACACATGCACACTGCATGTGTGTGCATGCAAACATACACACGACATATGCTGACATGCAACACATACATGCACACATGTACAGAAGCTCATACACACGATATATACCCATACACATGCATGCACACATTCATGCACATACAAGCTCACACGCATGGCACACTGACACACAACACGCACGTGCACAAATACACATAAACATACACTCACATACAAGCTCATACACATATACACACATGCACACACACACACACACACACACACACACAGAGGCTGGAACAAGCCCCAGTGGGTCTGCTCCTTGGGGCTGAAGGAGTCCCAGGCTGATCTCTGCTCGTGCTGCGTCAGTGACAATCTTCTGCAGGAGAACAGCTCGCACAGCCCGGCAGAGGTGCCGGACGGACCGTCCCTACCCCTCCACAGCCACCCTCTCCCAGTCACCGCCCCCCCAGCCACGCACCTGGGAGAACTGCTTCTCCCGCATCTTGACCTCCTTCTCCACCAGCTGCTGCCTCCTGGCGCTCTCGCTCTGCAGCCTCCGCTCCACCTGCTCCCGCCTGCGCCGCTCCTCCTCCAGGGCTTGGCGCCGGAGCTCGACCTCCTGCTCCCGACCAGAGCCAGGGTCAGTGTCTCCGCTGCCCCCTCCGACCCGGCTCCCCCTCCCAGACAGGGCAGAGCCGCGGGGAGCACCCCTCGGATTGCAGCCTGCCTGAGGAGGCCCCCTCCTCCACACCACCCCTCCAGAGGCCCCGCTGGTAGGGGTACACGTTTCAGGGGAGGGTGCCCTGGCTTCCCAGCCTGCTTGGCCACCAGTGTGGACTGTGGGACTCTGACGACATCAGTGAAACTCCCTAAGCCTCAGTTGCCTCGTCTGTAAAATGGGGCCCAGAGTGCCTACTCCTGCGGTCCCAGTAAAAGTTAACGCCATCTTCATGTGAGTGCCCATCACTGACTCCAGCAGGAAGGAAGCCCTCAGTCAGCGGCGCTCTTGTTGCTTTTACCTGAAGTCCTAAAACATGGGTTCCCTGAGCAACACTTTTGACTGCAAATATAGTCGGTGGCCCTCCCCTAATCACGAAGGCCCTTTGAAACTCCAAATTAGCGTGTTGTGTCTGGGTGTGTGTCCCTAGGGCTCTCACAGGGGTTCAGACCTGGCACCAGAGACGTGGGTACATTTCCCTACCCAACCTAATTTCAGTTTCAGAAACAGCTGTACTGAAACTTCAGATTTTACGGGGGGGAAATGAACTTATGAAAGCCATTATTAAAAGATTTTAAAAGTCATTAAAACAAATCATTAAATACAGAGCATTGCCCTTTTTGTTGTTGTTAATCCTCACCTGAGGATATTTTTTCCATTGATTTTTTTTTTTTTTTTTTAGAGAGAGTAGAACGGAGGGAGGGAGGGAGTGAGGGAGGGAGAGAAACCTCCATGGTGCCTCCTGCAGGCACCCTGACTGGGGCCAGGGATCGAACCTGCAACCCAGGTACATGCCCTTGAGTGGGAATTGAAGCTGCAACCCTTCGGTCCACGGGCCAGCACTCTGACCACTGAGCCACGGCCAGGGCATGAAAATGACCTGTGTTCCATGAACCCACCTGCCATTTCTTCCCAGCTTAAAACTTAGCAAAACTTCCTTTCTCTCCATTTGCCTAGAGACGCTTGTGAATGTGCCCTCCTCCAACATAAGGCTGAAAGGCTGTCTCTTCTGGCTGGTCCAGCTGCTGCCTCCTGTCCCCGGGGTCCACTGCCACCTCAGGACACGCAGAGTGCCCCGACGGTGGGGACAGGGCAGCTTTAACCAAGCCTGTACCTAACCTCCTTCCCAGGCCTGGGTTTCTGTGTTCAGGATAAACCACTGGTCCCTCTTTGGTGTGTCCCGGCGCCAAGCCAACTTGAAGGAGACGTGACTTCTCTCTGCCCCCGCTGCTCCCCAAGGTCCCCCAGCCAACACCTTTTCTCTGGCTTGGCCACCTGCCTTCTCTCCTGTCCCTATTCCTACACCCTCAGTTGCTGCTTTTCCCAACCATCCCCCCCAAGAGGAACGACCGGCCACTCGTGTAGACAAGGATCAAAATTCCCACGATGGCCAAAACATCTGCAGAAATAAACACACACAGACTAGACGTAAACACACACAGACTAGAAGTTCTGCCCTGGCCGGTTTTGCTCAGTGGTTAGAGCGTCGGCCTGCAGACCAATGAGTCTTGGGTTTGATTTCAGCCAAGGGCACGTACCTCGGTTACAGTTCGTCCCCAGCTCTGGTCGGGTCGTGCGGGAGGCAACCAGTCAATGTGGCTCTGTCACATCGATGTTTCTCTCTCTCTCTCCCCCTCCCTCCCACTCTATCTGATGATAAATAGAAAAGTATCCTCAGGTGAGGAATAAAAATAATGACTGTAGCCCTGGCCAGTTTGGCTCAGTGGTTAGAGCGTCAGCCCACAGACCAGAGAGTCCCGGGTTCGGTTCCCACTAAGGGCACGTACTTCGGTTGCCGTTTGTCCCCGGCCCTGGTTGAGGTCGTGTGGGTGGCGACCACTTGATGTGTCCCTCTCACATCGGTGTTTCTCTCTCTCTCTTCCTCCCTCTCTCCCTCTCGTTCTATCTGAAGATTAACGCAAAAATGTCTTCGGGTGAGGATTAAAAAAAAAGACTAGACGTTCCCATACAGGACGTCCATGGCTGGACAATGGCTACTATGTTGCTCCTCTTTCCCCACCAGCTGTGGAGCATGGATGTCACCGGGCCTCCCTACACCCTCTCCCCAAGGGATGTGCAAGGATAATGCGGGAGACGGGGGACAGGCAGAGGGCACCGCCGGGGGCGACCGCCTCGGGCTCTGTGGTCAGACCCGCCTCACCCTCGACTCCATCAGCCGGCTCTTCTCCGCGTGGGCCTCCTTCAGCATCTTCTCCATCTCCTCGATCTTCCCCACGTCCAGGCCGCCGGCGCTGGGGACGGAAGGGGCGGAGTGGGTGCACCAGGGAGCGGAGGGCACGCGGCGGGGGCGCCGGGCACAGCCCGAGGGGCACAGACACGGCACCAGCGGGGCGGGGGCAGGCACCTGGACATGTCGGGGGAGCAGGCCGAGTGCCCCCCGGCGGAGATGCTGGTCTCCATGCTGTCGGAGCTCTCCAGGCTCAGGGTGTCGTAGGCGTGCTCCGCCTCGTCCCCGCGCTCCCGCCCCGCCCCCGCCGGCAGGTGGTGCAGGATGGAGTGGTGCACCAGCAGGGGGAAGCCCGCGGGGCCTGCCAGGAAGGGCGAGGCCCAGTGCAGGGCGTCCCACTGGCACTGAGCCTCGGCGGCTGCTTTCTGCTTCAGCTCGGCCAGTCTCCGCCGCTGCTCCTCAATCACCTGCTGCCCTGCGGGGGGACAGGGGGAGTTACAGGGGCCACCCACCCGAGGCCGTGGGGGGCGCTGCAGCATCACGGAGGGAGGGAGCGAGCAGGGAGAGGTTAGCATAGGGCGCCCACATCGGCCCCATGAGCGCCTCTGAAGCCCCCGCAGCTGCAGGCCCAGCGGCCCTGCCGAAGCGTCTGTCACCGTCCGGCCACAGCTGCAGTCTGGCTTGGGCGCTCCTGCTGCACCCTGAGCCCACACAGGGCACTAAGCCTGCCCAGGTGCATGACGCCTCACAACCCAGGTCTCAGGTGGGGACACATGCACCCACCCTGCTGCTCGGGAAGGGAGGAGGAGGAGACAGAGGGAGCCCGTGAGCACCCAGGTGCAATGCACAGGCAAGAGCAGGGAGGGGACACCAGGCAGAGCACTGAGGCAGGAGACAGCTCAGTTCGAGGAGCGAGGCAGCCGAACACCCCAACCCAGCTCAGCCTGGGGGCCTGCCTACGGGCAGTGGGGGCCTGGACAGAGTACATCATGCAGATGCCTGGGCAGAGGCTGCCGGCCAAAGGAACGTCCTCCATGACCTGCGCTCTACCTGCTGGGTCGTCGGTTGGGAGGGGCTCGGCAGGAAGCGACTCGCCTGCTGTGGGGGACCCCGAGCGGAGGGTAGGGCAGAGAGACACAGAGGGGCGAGAGGAGAGAGAGGCACAGACATGGGCTTTCTAAACAACCAAAATGCACTCAAGCGACAAGGACTTCTGGGTCCCCAGAGCCAATACCTTAGGGAGCCATGTCTGCAGGTCAGGTCCATGCCCTGCCTCCAGCCCAGGCAATGCAGAGCCCTACTCAGGTTGGAAACCACTTCCCTTATGTTCTGGGCTCTCCAGGAAAGAGCCCCCGCCCCTATCCTACAGTCCCTGCCCTTTGATAAATGTCCAGGAAGCTCCCCTTAGGCATCTAATCCAAACCTTTGTGTTGTTGCCTACAGAAACCATCCTGGGAGAGGGGCAGGGATGGGGGGCAGACATCTGGCCCAGGACAGCGGGTGGGCGGGGCCAGGACAGGTGGGCGGGGCCAGGACATCAGGTGGGCGGGGCCAGGACATCAGGTGGGCGGGCCCGGACAGTCAGGGGCGGGGCCAGGGCAGGTGGGCGGGGCGTCCCACTCACCCTTCTGCTGCAGGGCCAGCTGGCGTTTGCTCTCGATGTCCTGCAGCGTGGCTGCCAGGTTGCGAGGGAGGCTGCTGGTGCCGTTCTGGGCGAGCAGGGCGCTCTGGAGGGCAGAACATTGAGACCTTAGGCTCAGAAGACCCCCCACAGGTGGCGTTGGCTTCTCCCCATATGTATCGGCGTCTCATCACCGGACCACCCACCCCCTGCCAGGCACACAGCCACCCCTGTCCTCACACCTTCGGGGAAGGGCTACGGCCCAAGGTAGCCACACTGAGCTGGGAGGAGGAGGAGGAGGAGCCCGAGGAAGAGGGAAGGGGGCCGCTGCAGGTGCGGGGAAGAGGGCTGGTGGCTTCCCCATCCATCTTGGAGCGGTACACCTGCAGGGAAGAGAAGCGGCCTGGTGACCTCCAGCTCCCGCTGTTCCCACGCCCATGCGCCTAGGCTGGCTGTGGTCCAGGGCCCTCGCTGACAACAGCCGTCAGCCGCCGGGGCCAGCCCAGCGGGCAGAAGTTACGGCAGCGGCCGAGCCTCAGGCTGTTCTGTGGACCCACCCTGGTCCAACCCTGCATCTCAGAAAGAACCGTGTGGATGGATTCACTCGAGGAGTTAACACTGGCGGGCAGAGCTGTGCGGAGGACCAGCTGGTGGTTGGTTTCCCTCTGGTCCCCGCTCTGCCACTACCGTGCTGTGTGATCCTGGGCTATGCACTGCCCACCCTGGGCCTCGGATGCTTTACCTACGAAAGGAGTGGGGATGGCGAGGCTAAGCAACGGCCGAGCTCACTCACGGCCTTAACGCTTGGTGAATGGGGTCATTGGAGTCAAAACCCTGACCCCCAGCATAGGCGCTGCTACTTCCTAGGGGTGCGACTTTGGGGAGATTACTTATCTTCTCTGAGCCCCAGTGTTTGATCTGTTAAATATTAACAGTATCTACCCCAAAGGCCTGTGGGGACTAAATGAATCAAAACACGTAAAAATCTCTAGCCAGCTGGGCACAGAGGAGGGTGCCCCGGTGGCATGAGCCAGCTCCTCCCAAGGAGACGTGGAATTCGAGCTCAGGTCAGTCCTAGAGGGGCGGTGACTTCCCTCCGGACTGAATCCGAACCGTGTGGTCTCAGGCGTCATGCTGGTCCATGAGAACCAGGGGCGAGGACACCCAAAGACTCCGCACCGGCACGGTGAACCCGGGCCCTCCACGGACACTCTGAGGACACTCGGGCACATCCTCAGGGTTATCACTTCAAATCTGTGTCACCCTCTGTCCTGCCTCCAAAGGTCGCCCCTGGGAAAACCAGGAGTCAGTGCTGGCAGCTCCCCAGGGCACCCAGGTCTGCTGGCCACCAGCCCCGATGGAGGGAGAAGCTGTGGGCTGCCGGGGACAGAGCAAAGCCTCCGGGCACCAAGCGGACCCCCGCCTGACCACTGCTCCCAAACCCCCTTCCGTGACAGTCAATCCTGTCACCTTTGGGCTCGCGTGATGTACAAAATGCCAGGATGTTGCCCACGAGGAAACCCTCACTGCCACCTCAGGGTCCGGAGGCCCCAAGCTGCCCTGACCCCACCCCACCATCTGGGCGGCCTGTGTGGCAGGAGGTGCCCAGAGCAGAGGAGCAGGGATGCAGAGGGACGGGCAGTGAAGAAGGGGGTTACCTGCAGCTGACGAAAAGCTTTGGTGGGCAGAGGCGGGGGGGAGGAGCGAGGGGAGGCTGCAGTGGGGCCCGTCCCCAGCCCGGCCATCAGCTCCTGGTACCACTGCTCTAAGTCTGCTGCGGGGGACAGCAGCTTCTCCATCTGGAGAGAGCGTGGGGCGGGGACAGGGCACAAGAGGGCGAGGAGGGAGGGGAGACGAGGGGAAGGAGCGGAGGGGGGTGGGGGGAGAAAGGGAAGGTTCAAGGCCCATTCTCAGAGACAGGAAGGTGAGGGAAGCAGGCAGGAAGAAGGTGAGACAGAGCACGAAGAGAAGGAAGAGAAAACAGTCGTCATGAATGTGCCGAGAGCAGAGAGCAACAGGCAGGGCACAACTCCCAGAACATCAACGTGTGCTATGCCAACACGACGCCAGCCAGCCAGGGCCCCAGAGGGAATCACGTGGAGACAGAGCCACACCGGTGGGTAGTGGGCAGGGTGGAGGAACACGGACCACCCACCTCGGGTGAAGGTGCGATAGAAGTGAGGGGGGAGGGCAGCAGAGGAGGCAGGTGGCGGGTGCCAGGTCCTAGGAGGCAGCGGCCCAGAGCGGCGGGCCTGGCACAGGGGCTGTGGGCATGGGCAAGGTGCCCCACACTGCCTTAGCGGCTCCAGCATCACGGGCGTGGGGAAAGGCCAGGACATAGCAGGAACACGAGAGGTTAATGGGACTGGGACCAGGAGATGGGCCTGCCCGTGTGCGGGTGCAGGAAGCACTGCAGGAGGCTTGCACAGCCGGACGCCAGTCCCCTGGGCACAGTGCCCCTGTGCCAGGGCAGAAGCCTCGGGCTGTCAGAGGGCTCCGGAGCCCTGGGGGGAG
This sequence comes from Molossus molossus, assembly GCF_014108415.1. NCBI lineage: Eukaryota > Metazoa > Chordata > Mammalia > Chiroptera > Molossidae > Molossus > Molossus molossus. The sequence continues at coordinate 11,925,083 of NW_023425348.1, read as the reverse complement.
AGGAAACCACTCCCGACTCCCTATGCCAGTTGCCCTTCTCCTCCGCCGTGGCAGACAAACCCTACTGTTCCCCAACCCCGGCCCGAGGGACAATCGGGGCATCCACCAGACGTCCTCGGGGACAGGTGGGCTCACTCAGTGGCTGGCCCTCACCGACAGGCAGGGCCTGGGTGAGCACGCTGGGGGAGGCAGCACAGCTAGAGAACCTCTGCCCAGCTCAGGCTCCTAGGGTGCCAGTGGGAGGGGAAGAGGGGGCAGAGAAGAGGCTAGCAGGTGTCAACCAGGTACCAAACACCCATACGTCATGCCTTAGAGCCTCACTCCATTCCACACAAAATCTCGAGCAGGGTGGGGGGCTCGACGCCCACTGTAACCACAGATGGCTGTGGGGGGAGCGGGCGCAGAAAGGGGCAGGCGGACCAGGCTCCTCCTGCCCTCCGCTTCTGATGCTGCTGGCCTTGGCATCCAGGCCTTGCCCCGAGCAGACACTGAGGGCCATCCCTGGGTTTTCCCTGGTCCGGGACAGATGAAGAAGCCTAGGGGTGACCTTCCGAGAACCCGCCAAGGACCAGGACCCAGCGCCCAGAGAACTCTTCTGTCTCCAGCAACTTGGGCACCTCCGGCAGGGGCACACACAGGCAGCATCGAACGTCAGTCACACCACTCTCAAGGGTCCCTTTGCACCCCCTCTGTTAGGGCTGGAAGTGGGGGTGAAGACACCTCTAGGGCCTGAGCAAGAGACTCCTTGGCAGGAAGCAGCTGAACACAAAACGGACCCAGTGCCCAAGGGCCGGGACTCGGAAAGATGCTCACACCTTAGCTCGTGGGTTGGGAGGGCTGGCGCTGTCCTTCCCTGAGCATGTCCTTAGAGCCCTGAGCTTATCTAGGTGTTGGGGCACAGCAGGCATCCGCACTGCATGGGGATCAAAGCCCAGGACCCCGAGCCTGCTCTATCCAGGGGAGCCCATTCCAGCCCAGCTCCAGGGGCTGACTGTCCTCCAGGGGTCACAGAAGACGAAAATGCACAGGAGGGACCAGCGTCTGTGAGAACTGACAAATGGCATGCAGAATACATGCACATTAATATGCGAACTGATGCTCTGGTCTTTTACGGGCTGCCCAGGCACCTCCGGCAGCCAGGTGCTCAGTCAAACTCGCAAACTCTGGACAAAGAACTATGGCCACACCCTCGGGGAGAAGCTGCGGGGGGGGGGGGGGGGGGGGGGGGGGGGGGGCTCAGCAGGCAGGCCCTGGCCTGGGCTGAGCAGGAAGTGAGCTGTGATCACCTCTTGCGCTTTGGGGCAGAGCTGAGGGAAAGCAGAAGGGGACAGAGCAGGCGCCAGCCCGAGATGACCCTGGGACCGGGCCCAGAGCCGCAGTCCCCAGCTCCTCCAAGGTGGGCAGCTCAGCCTCCAGAGAGGGTGGGTGGTGAGGGGCCTCCCGGGCACTCAGCCCAGCCCCCGGCCCCGCTCTAAACTGCACTCGCAGTGAGGAAGGAGCTCAGGAAACGGGACAGGTCCTCGCTAGACCTCACACCAGGCTCGCAGACTCAGGAAAGACTGGCTTCGGGGGTCTCGATGCCCACATCCGGACCAAGAGCCTAGTTCTCGTCCAGAGCCCAGGGGCTCCGAGATCAGGACCCTGGATCCTGGGCTCCCCCGAAGGTGAGTCTGCTCAGCCCCGACCTTTTCCAAACCTCGGAATAGCCCGTCCTCCTCACGATGTATTCCGCCCCCCAAAATGGTAAGATCAGTGGGCTCCTGGGAGCCAGCAAGGTAACTACAAAGCAGCAGCTGGGAGCCACTGAGGGTCAAATCCCAGACCTCAGGAGCAGTGTAAATCACATCTCTGTGGTTTGAGAAATGCCCCATGCTGAGTCACAGCCATGGGGTGGAGGAACCACACCACACGTTGCTCCAGAACCTCCCAGGGAGACCGCGGGCCTGAGGCCGGACTGACCGCCCACGTTACCTCTTTGAGAGTCGACGTGGTCTTTGGGAACGGCCTGCCCCCCGTGAGTGAGTGGTATCTTCTCTCCAGCACAGTCAGTTTCTCCTTCTCCTGCAAACCCAAAGTGGCAGAGGCTCAGAAAAAAGTGGGGGGACAGCAAGAGAGGAGGCGTGATGGGGGGATCCTGCACCCCCACCCAGCACCCCCACGCCCAGAGAGCTACCTTCTGCAGCAGCTGCAGGGAGGAGTTCTTGTCTCGGGCCAGGCGCTCTGACTCCTGCACGGCCTGGGCCCGAATCTGCCCCGCCTGACTGTCCAGGACCACCAGGCGCTCCTGGAAGAGATGGGGTGTCCTTCAGTCCCGGGGGAGGCAGGGCTGAGCCCAAGGTGAGGCTTAGCTGTCTCTCCTGCCCAGAGACCCTGCGCTTGAGTGAAGGGGATCAACCAGCTCTTCTCTTGGCCCCAACTCACCCCAGGAAAACAGGCTTCTACAGGTAGCTCCTTCCCAGCCCTCCCACTCCCTTGACCAGTGACCCCTGTGCCACCAGGTACACCAGCCAGAACCCGCTCTCAAAACTCCCTTCCCTGCACTCCTTAGCCAACATGTCCAGCGTCCTGGAGACACGGAGCAGTTCCACCTGCCCCGCGCCCCACGCACCTCCTCTGCCACCACCCCACCCAGGCCCTGCTTCCCCAGCCCGGCCGTCCCCAGCCTCCTGTTTCCGGCTCCCAGCTCTCCGATCGTCCCACACTGCCTCAGATACCTTCCTAAAAGGGCCAGGCTAGATCACTCCTCTCCTGAAACCCTCCCGGGACTCCGCAGCACTCCTGGGATGAAGCAGAAACTCCTAAGCCGGCGTTCGAGGGCCCCCGGAACGGGGTCTCCACTTTTCAGCCCCCCTCCCACCCTGAGCCCGCGTGTTCTCAGCTCGGCTGCTGTACACTCAGCTGTGAAGTTGTACATTCTCAGGCCTTTTTTTTTTTTAATATCGTTTTCTCTTTTTTATTATTATTATTGATTTTAGGGAGGGCGAGAGAGAAAGGGAGAAGGACACACAGAAACATCAATGAGAGAGAACATCGATTGGCCGCCTCCTGCATGCCCCCCACGGGGGATCAGACCCTGGGCATGTGCCCTGACCCGGAATTGAACTGGTGACCTCTTGGTGCAGGGGTCGATGCTCAACCACTGAGTCACACCGGCCGGGCCTCAGACCTTTTTTAAAATTTTTTTTATTTTTTATCCTCACTCGAGGCCATTTTTACATTTTTTGTTCAGATAGAGCGGGAGGGAGAGAGAGGAAGAGAGAGAGAGAGAGAGAGAGAGAGAGAGAGAGAGAGAGAAACATCGATGTGAAAGGGACACATCGAGTGGCTGCCACCCGCACGACCAACCAGCCGGGGACAAACTGCAACCGAGGTACATGCCCTTAGCTGGAACCGAACCCGGGTCTGTCTGGACCACAGGCCGACGCTCTAACCGCTGAGTAAAACCAGCCAGGGTCTCAGGCCTTTTTTAAACTGTTCCTTTGGCCCAGGAGAGCCATCCCTGTCTTCTTCACCCATCAAGAGCTCACTCACCCTCCAAGCCCAGTTCAAAGGCCGCTTTTTCTCTAACATCTTCCTCGATCGCCATCCAATAGCTTTGCTCCTCCTTCTGAGCTCAGATTAGTCTGTTCCCCACTTGCCTTGTATCACTGCTACTTGTGAGTGATGCTTCCACCCCCATCCCCCACCCAGGCTGTCAGATCCAAGGGCAGGGACGGTGCCTTTTCTCTCTCCATATCCCCAGTGGGGCTTAGCACAGTGCCTGGCTCGACCATCATGTGCAAAAAAAATAAGATAACAAGTGAGCCTGGCCAGTATGGCTCAGTGGTTGAGCATTGACCCTGCACCAAGAGGTCGCCGGTTTGATTCCTGGTCAGGGCACATGCCCAGGTTGTGGGCCCGATCCCCAGTGGGGGGCGTGCAGGAGGCGGCCAATCAACATTCTTTCTCATCAGTGTTTCTTTCTCTCTTTCTCCCTTCCTCTCGCTCTAAAATCAATAAAGAAAAAATATATATAGTTTTTTAATCTTCACCCAAGGATATTTTTTACATTAATTTTTAGATAGAGCGGGAGGGAGAGAGGGAGGAAGAGAGAGAGAGAAACATCGATGTGAGAGAGGCACATCAATTGTTTGCACCCGCACAACCCCAACCAGGGCCGGGGACAAAACACAAGTGAGGTACGTGCCCTTGGCCAGAAGCGAACCTGGGACTCTTTAGTCCACGGGTGATACTCTTACCGCTAAGCCATATTGGCCAGGGCAAGAAAAAATATTTTAAAATAATAATAATAATAAATGAGAGAAAAGGACAGGGGCTGGGGTAACCCCAGGAGGGCTTCCTGAAAGAGGGGGCCTTAAACCACCACCCTGAAGAACAAGACATGGGAAGGAGAAACACCTAAATCTGGGGTCAGCCCAAGAAAAGACCAAAGCAGAGGAGGTGGCAATCCGCACAGCAAGGTCTGCTGTTTCCAGTCGTCCGAGAACCTGGGCTGACCCAGGGCCCCAAACCCTGCTAAATGCTTCGCACTTGTAACCTCCTTTAGCCCTCGTGGAGGTGCCTTTGTGCCCGCTTCACTGACAAGAACACGGACGTAGTTAGGAGGTCAAGTGTCTTAGCGAGTAAGAGGTAGAGCGAGGGTTAGAACCAGGTCTGTTGGGCTCCGAAGCCATGCTCTGAACCAGACTAGAGAGGACAGGAAAGCATGGGGACCAGGACAGAGAGGACGCTGGGAGCCGAGAATGAAGCTGAACAAGGCTCACAAGGAGAAGCATGAAACAGAACATGGCCCTGGGTCCCAGTGGCTGAGCTCCAGTTTCCTAGCGGCCTGGGTGGGCGTGGGTAGGAGGGACCAGGAGTCCAGTACTGACGACTCCCAAATGCCCGGCGGTGATGGGGCTGGCTGATCCAAGGCTCCCTGGTGCATCCCTCCAGACGGAAGAGAACCATGCCAGACAAGTGCCAGCCCCCAGCCCCCAGCCCCAGGGCAGTCAAGCGTAGAAGTAACGGGGGCTCCGGGGCCAGGCAGGCCTGGCTTCCAGTTCTGACCCTGCAGCTTATAAGCTGGGAGGTTTGGGGCAATTCTGGTGCTTCTCTGAAGCCTGGTTTCTGGGCGGAAGTGGGTTCACAGAACCCGTACAAAGTCGTGAGACAGTTTATTCTTGTGTTATTTCTTAATTATGGTATCATTTTCCACATTAACAACTGCAAACCTACTGTATATAAAATGGGGTAGGAGCCCTGGCCAGTTTGGCTCAGCGGCTGGAGCGATGGTCTGAGGACCAGAGTCTCAGGTTCGATTCTGGTCAAGGGCATGTGCCTCAGTTTCTGTTCAATCCCAGTCAGGTTGGGGTCAGCGGAAGGCAACCCGTCATGTGTCTCTCACATGGATGTTTCTCTCTCTCTCCCTCCCTCCCACTCTGTCTGAAAAGCAATGGAAAAACATGCTCCGGTGAGGATTCAAAATAATACTAATAAGAATAAACAAATAAAATGGGGAAAGAGTGCTGGGCTTAGGAGACCATCCTAATGTAAGGTGGGCGGGGGACGACACAAGGAACTTCCTGACCACCCCCAAGTGCTTGGGAATTGCCAGCTTCTTCCCGCCTCCGTCTGCAGTGGGCGCATTTGTAAGGCAGAGCAGACAGGGATCTGAACTCGGGGAGAGCCGAGGGCTCCCCACTTACCACCGAACCTAGGCTAGCTCTCAAGCCCCCAACCCACCGCGTTAGGACAACACCCCTGATCTCACTGGCGCCACCTCCCACCCACGCACTCCAGCCGCACAGGCCTGTGAGCCGCGCCCCACTGTCCCCCCCACAGCCCTCCCCCCAGGGCTGCCCTCTCCCTCCGCACACACACTCCTGCGCCACCACCCCCGCTGCTCCGTGAGATCAGAAGCCATCGCAGGAGCTGGGGACAAGCCAGGTGCCAGGGCCAGTCCCCTTGCTGTGCGGCTCCGCGGAGCCAGGGCTGGGACAACGTGGTGCCCCGTCCAGGACCCCCGGCTGGCTCGACCACCCAGACCTCAGGTCTGTGCGTGTCCCAGCGCTTCCGCCCGCGAGCCCTCCAAGCGCAGGGCAAGCCTGCGGCTCAGACCCCTCGCCCTCCGCCCTCCGCCCTCCGCGCCCAGCCGGCCGCTCCCCTCGAAGACGCCCTCGGAGGCAGGGCTTGACCAGCGGCTGCTCCCCAGCGCTCCCTGTGCCCATGTCCCACACTGACTTCACATCATCTGGGTTTATTCCCACCATGGCCTCACTGCTGTGTGTGATGAGGAAACTGAGGCTCAGGAAGGTGAGGTCAACTCGGACTCAAACCCAGGTCACTGGCCTCCAACCGCACCAGCCCCGTGTGGGCGGGCAGCATGGAGGGGCGGGGCAGCAGGGGAGGGGGCGGGGCAGCCGGAGAGGGGGCGGGGCAGCAGGGAAGGGGCGGGGCAGCAGGAGAGGGGACGGGGCAGCAGGGAGGGGCGGAGCAGCAGGGGAGGGGGCGGGGCAGCAGGGAAGGGGCGGGGCAGCAGGAGAGGGGGCGGGGCAGCAGGGAGGGGCGGAGCAGCAGGGGAGGGGGCGGGGCAGGAGAGGGGACGGAACAGCAGGAGAGGGACGGAGCAGCAGGAGAGGGGCGGAGCAGCAGGGAGGGGCGGGACAGCAGGGGAGGGGCGGGGCAGGAGAGGGGACGGAGCAGCAGGAGAGGGGCGGAGCAGCAGGGAGGGGCGGGACAGCAGGGAGGGGCGGGGCAGCAGGGAGGGGCGGGACAGCAGGGGAGGGGGCGGGGCAGGAGAGGGGACGGAGCAGCAGGAGAGGGGCGGAGCAGCAGGGAGGGGCGGAGCAGCAGGGAGGGGCGGGGCAGCAGGGAGGGGCGGAGCAGCAGGGAGGGGCGGGACAGCAGGGGAGGGGGCGGGGCAGGAGAGGGGACGGAGCAGCAGGAGAGGGGCGGAGCAGCAGGGAGGGGCGGAGCAGCAGGGAGGGGCGGGGCAGCAGGGAGGGGCGGGGCAGCAGGGGAGGGGGCGGGGCAGCAGGGAGGGGCGGAGCAGCCGGAGAGGGGGCGGGGCAGCAGGGAAGGGGCGGGGCAGCAGGAGAGGGGGCGGGGCAGGAGAGGGGACGGAGCAGCAGGAGAGGGGCGGAGCAGCAGGGAGGGGCGGGACAGCAGGGGAGGGGGCGGGGCAGGAGAGGGGACGGAGCAGCAGGAGAGGGGCGGAGCAGCAGGGAGGGGAGGAGCAGCAGGGAGGGGCGGGGCAGCAGGGAGGGGCGGGGCAGAAGGGTGGGGCGGCGCAGCAGGGAGGGGCGGGGCAGAAGGGTGGGGCGGGGCAGCGGGGAGGGGCGGGGCACACCTTCCTCTTGCTGATGCTGCGGAGCAGCTCCGCCTGGCTCAGGAGCAGCCCCTGGCTGGCCAGCTCGCGCTCCTCCTCCACGCGGCTCTGCTGCTCCAGCTGCTGGAACTCCAGGTCCTCAAAGAGCCTTGTCTCTGTCTCCAGGGCCTCTGCCTCCTTGAACGACAGTGACAACGGGGGTCGGGTGGTGCTCGAAGTGCCACCCTAGGCCTGGAAGGCCAGGCCACAGAGGTGTGCGTTTGGGGGGCTGGACCCGGGGAGACTGGGGAAGGGACCTGCCCCCATCCGACCCCCTTTCCTCTGCCTGGAGCAGCAGAACGGAGACGAGATCCCCCCATCGTTCCGTCCCCTCCAAACCAAAGCACCGACCCTGGTGTCCTGGCAGGTACTGCAGGGCCCAGGTGGTCCTGTCCCACGCTCTCCTCTCTTCTGGGCAGGTGGCCCTCAGGGCCGGGGAAGGGGGGCTGGTGAAACTGACCCTTCTCAGCTGCTCCTGTAACTGTTCCCGCACTGACTCGGGGCAGTTATCGAGCCGCATCTGGAGCTTGGCGTAGAGCGCCTGGCGGGCCTCCAGGCGCCTCCGTCCCGCGGCCAGCTCTGCCCTCTCCTGGGCGGCGGGAGGGCGAGGGGCGGGCACAGGGGAGAAACAGAACACACACTCCTCAACTCCGGCGGCAGTTCGGGCGATGGGAGGGCAGGGCGGGCGGGCAGAGAACGGGGAGCAGGAGTGGGGGTCGGGGGAAGAGAAAAAAGACAAGTAATAAAAGAACAACCAGAGAAGAAGGAGGAAAGAACAGAAAGGGGAAGTGAGGAGGGAGGAGGAGGAGAGTGGGGGAGACAGGAGCTGAGGTTAGGACAGGGCCGGACGTGCAGGGGTGGTGAGCCAGGGCGGAGGGGAGGAGCCCAGGCAGAAATGTTGGTCTCTTGTAGCCCCTCAAACCAGAAACATTGATGCAGGTCCTGAGAAGAGGCCCTCTGCTTTCCCTTCAAACCAGTCAAAGCCCAATGGGAGCCTCTAGCTCCTGACCTCCCTCTTCCGCTGCCCAGAGACCAAAATTTAACCCTGGGGGAAAGGGTAGATGGTGAGGGTTAAATCCGGGGGTCAGGGTGAATCAGGAGCGGAGGACTTAAAGCCACAGCGATGCAGCGGAGGGGACCCCAGCCCAACCCCTTGGCCTCCCTCCCTCCTGCCCAGGCTGGGGGTGCGGCGGGCACAGCGGGCTGAGCCTCAGAAGGATGAGGGCTGCAATTACTCCAGGCGTTGCCATGGTAACAGGTGCCCCGGGAGTGGGTACAGAGAGGAGGTGGGTGGCTCTGTCTGGGGCGAGATGACACCTCTGAGGCCAGGAAAGGGAGGGGGGAGCTGGTGAGTCACCCACCCTAAGGACAGGCAGAGAAGAAATGGTGACTACTGGTCCCAAAGCCAGAGCGGGGCCCTGGGCCCGGGGCGGGGGGAGGGGCAGCGGAGTGAGACCACCGCCTCAAATGACGGCCCAGAGAGCAGGCAAAGTCCAGGCTGCCCGGCAACACCGGGAACGTGAGGAATTCGGTTAGCAGGTTCCTTCTGAAATGAGCCCCCTGGGAGGAAGACCTAGGCTGAACCCCGCCCCCACCCCTCCTACACGCCTCCCCATCCCTGGAGAGGACATGGCCAGTTCAGTCCTGGGGTACACTACCCTAATACTCCGTGTTCTGGGTGACGGGCTGCAGATGGGAAGAGGCTGCCTATTCCCACCCTCTCTTGCGCTGTCTGAACTTGGAAAAGCCCAAGGGGAAGGCGAGTCCCTGCCCCAGCCCTCCACAAGCCTCCTACCCCTCTGCTCGGGAGGCAGGGGGCAATGGCTGGAGGGCAAGAGGCCTCTCCCTCCAACAGTCTGTGGAAGCAGCGCCCAGACTTTTCCAAACGGGAGGAGCTCTTCAGGCTGAGAAGGGCCTCCTCCAAGCATTCCCCCAACCTCGTACCCATCCTGCCAGTGCGGAGTCTGAGCTGTGCCCCTGGCCCACTCCTTTCTGCTCAAAACCCTGGGGCCCCACAACAAGACGGAAGGCAGCGGCATTAGAGTGGAGAGGCCCAAAGCCGGTGGAGTTAGTGCAAAAGCGGCTCATTCTGCCCGGGGGCACTGACGGTCAGGGCATGCGACAGCCCAGGGCAGTGTGTGGGACAGTGGGGCGGGGGCGTTAGTGCAGGTCTGTTTGGTAAGCATGGAGTTAATCTGGCACAGAATTTGGGAGTGTGGTTTTGGGGGCCAGAGCCAAAGCTCAAAAAAGGGCGAAGTGTCACATGATTTTTAAGAGTTTCCAAATCGAGGGGAAGGAGGAAGATGCTCTCCAAAAAATGGAGAATTAATTCTTGGAAAAATACTGTCAAGTCCAAAAATAGATGGCCCCTCTCCACTCCAGAGCTTTGGGCACGTTGCAGGGCATCCTGGGTGTGGCTGGCACGGCCCCTGTGGGATGGAGAGGCCCCTGCAGGCTGGCATGATATCTGGAAGGGGCAGGGGCAGGCGCTGGGACCATCTGGGATGGGAGGCTGAGATCCTAAAGGCTCAGGGGACGTAGAGACCTGGGGACTATCTCCCAAAGGCACCTCCTGAGCATCTGAGGCCCGCTTGGAGGAAGACACTGTCCAGACGGAGGGGCCCAAACCTGAACCGCTCCCCAGCAACAGTCCCTCGGCTGCGCTCACGGCCCAAGAAGCGGTGTTGGTACTTCCTAGAAGGGCCCAGAATGGCAGGCACCCAGGCACCCAGAATAGCACAGAGGCCCAGACAGAGGAGACCCAGACACCAGCCCGGTCCGAGGTGACCTCCGAGCTGGTACCTTCCCCAGAGGACAGGCCCCTACCCCTGAAGCCACACGGAGACCACCTGGTCTGCAGGTTAGATGGTGAGGCAAGGGGTGAGGGCCCCCAGAGAAGACCTTCTCCTCCTCTCCCAGGCCACTGGTCCCCAGCACCAGCCAGGCCAGGTATGGGTTACCTTGTCCCTCTCCTTTTGGATGCCCGTCTCCAAGGTCACCAGTTTCTCCTGCAGCTGCTCGGCTGCCTTCTGCTCCTTCTGCAGCAGGGCCTGCTCTGCCTCCCTCTCGCCCTGCAGCAGCGCCCGCTCCATCTCAGCCTGGGGGCAACACCGGCCGCGTCAAGGCCAGCCCGCCCCGGGCCTCCTCCGCCTGGGGCCGGTCCTCGGGCTCACCTCTCGGGCTGACTCCTGCAGCTGCTGCTCCAGCTCCTTCACACGCACCTTGAGCTGCTCCACACGCCCCAGCACCTGAGCCCGCTCCTCCTCCAGGGCCAGCACCTCTCCCTGCAGCTTGGCGCCAGGTGCATCTTCGTGCTGGGGGCGGGGAGCCATCAGCTGGGGGCGCTACAGCCTCCAGGACGTGAGTGAGAGGACGGATCCCCACTCCTCAGGGCACCGGGATGGGGCCACCGGGCTGAGACAGGACGCACCCCACCCCCATGAGGAGCATATGGACTCCTTTAAATGGAACAGAAATGTACCCGAGTGCCAGGCCTGGGTGGGGCCCAAGGAAAGGCAGGTCATAAAGCATATTTACAGCCTGGCTAACTCATTAGCACCTCCCTCTCCTCATTTCTACCCTTCTCACCCCTGATCCTTCCCAAACCGAACCCTTCGGTGACTTCGCCCTCACTGGGCCCTGGCATCCCTCACACATGCCTGCCTGCTCTGTGCCCAGCAGGCCCGGCCCAGCCCCTCACTCAGCCCTGGTCCCAGCCCTCATCCCAATCGTCCCAGCCCCCGTCGCAGCCCCTCACTCAGCCCCCGGCCCAGCTCCAGCCCACCTCCTGCTGGGTGCTCTCCGTGCTGCTGCACTCCTCCTTGAGATTCTCCTCGTCCGAGCGGTCCACACTCTCCCACAGGCGCTGGGGGGCGCCTCCAGGCTCCTGGCTGCTCCGCCCAGGGGCCCCGATGGCGCCCGAAAGGCCTCGTGAGGGCCTGCGGCCTGCCAGCGCGGCAGCGGCCTCCCCGATGCTGGGCAGCTCCCCGGCCTCCGGGCCCCCGTCTGCCCGGCTGTACTCCGCACACAGGTTCAGGATGGTCTCCAGGCGCTGCCGTTCCTGGGAGAGCGGACCGAGCGTGAGGGAGGAGGCAGGACGCTGGGAGGGCCGGAGCCAGTGTCTTGTCAGGAGAGGATCTAGGATTCTGGGGGCTTGAGGCTCAGATCAAGTCAGGAGAGCGCCCCCCACCCCGACCTAAGGTGTGAAGAGGCAGAGGGAACGAGGGTGCTCAGGAGAAACCAGGCGGCGGCACCTGGCCACATGGCCAGCTGCTCTGTCTCCCTTCCTGCTTCCCCTTCTCTCCGTCCCGGGCGGGACTCACCCAGACACGCGTGGGAACACTCGGGCAAGCAGACTAAGGGCCGCGAGACGCACAGACACTCAGCTGTGCGCGCTGGCACGGATACACAAAGATCCACGACGGGGGACACAGGCACCCCGCGGACCAGCGCTGACGGAGGAAGGCAGAGCGTGCGCCCTGGGCCTGCCGTAACGGGCAGGAGAACACAAGCCCTCGCCCCGACTCGCACAAGTGCACACCGAGGCACGCTCACGGATAAACACAGCCCCGCTCGGCCGGGGGCACGCACAAGGTTCACACCGGGACGCGGCCAGGGACCGGGACGCCGCCCTCCTCAGGTCCACCTCCACTCGCAGCCGCGCGCAGGCCACCCAGCTCCTCCCCAGCAGGGCGGGCTGCGTGGACGCCCGGGCCACGGAGTGCCCAAGGCCCTGACTCCTCATCCGCCCCTCCCCACACACAGCCCACCGAGTTCCTCCCAGGGCCTCGGATCCAAAGGAAGGAAGGTATAATCACACTTCGGGTCTGTGCCCCCCTTCTCACGCTTAGCTCTCAGGCGTCTGTCACCGTGTGCAGTTGAGCCGTGACCCCCTAGACACTTACCCAGCTTTCCTGCCGTTGCTCGCCCAGTTCCATGGCAAAAGAAAAAAAAAGGGAAAAAAAAGCAGGAACTGCCTGAGCACCTCTGTACCCAGATAAGCAGCCTGGCGGAGGTGGGAGGGGCGGGCAGGCAGCCTCCAACATTTAAAGTGGCAGGTGGGGCAGGCCAGGGCTGGTGAGGAGGCCGGGCCACCCTCTGCCTGGGCCAGACTCCCCGCCCCTGTCCAGGATGCACCCCCAGAGTGGGCTATGCTCTCATCTAGGCAGGAAAGATGGGGTGCTGCCTCATCTCTCCCCACCCGACACACACATACTGCCGGACACCCTCACCTCACCCAAGGCTGCCCCGACCCCTTCTGAAGGGGTCTCCGGACAAACCTCCTCCATTCTGATTCTCCTCAAACCGATCTCAGGGCCCTGTCCCCACCTGGACCCCCCATCCCACGTGCTCACAAGAGAGAAGGCGGAATTCGCATACGTACGCACACACCAGCCAGAGCCCCCCGCGTTCCCTGCGCCATGGGGCAACCCCAACCCACACCAGCGGAGATGCTCTCCCCAGGACAGCTGCCCAGGCACACGTGACCCCAGATGCAGCCAACACAGTCAGTCACACAGGCGGGCCCAGATCAGGCCCGGGCTGCCCACCCTGCCCCCTTCCTCTTCCCTGCCCACCAGTCCCGATGACCCCGCCTGGGCCAGGGGGCAGCTCCACCCGTCTGCAGATGCCGGAGGGAAGCGATAGAGAGGGACCAGGGGCTTCTCTAAAGAACGGGACTTGGGAAGACGGGCACTCGAGTTCCAATCCCAGCTCAGCCACGTGCCGCGACCCAGGAAACACGTCTGCTTTCCGGGCCTCAGCCTGGCCCTCGCGGAGCCTGCTCAGCCCGAGGTGCGAGGCCTCCCCGCAGATGTGGTGTGTTTCCCTCGTGCTCGGTGTGTTAGGGACGAACGCGGACGTGCAGACGTTACAACAAAAGCTGTGTTCGTGCAAAATTAGCGCGGATTTAAAATAAAGCCTCAGAGCCCTGGCCGGTTGGGCTCAGCGGTTAGAGCATCGGCCTGCGGTCCGGAGAGACCCGGGTTCGGTTCCCACTAAGGGCATGTACCTCGGTTGCAGTTTGTCCCCGGCCCTGGTTGGTCGTGCAGGTGGCAGCCACTCGATGTGTCCCTTCACATCGATGTTTCTCTCTCTCTCTCCCTCTCTCTCCCTCCCACTCTATCTGTGCAAAAATTGGAAAAATGCCCTCGGGTGAGGATTAAAAAATAATAATAATAGCCCTGGCCGGTTTGGCTCAGCGGTTGGAGTGTTGGCCTGCGGCGGTCCGGAGAGACCCGGGTTCGGTTCCCGCTAAGGGCACGTACCTCGGTTGCAGTTTGTCCCCGGCCCTGGTTGGTCGTGCAGGTGGCAACCACTCGATGTGTCCCTTCACATCGATGTTTCTCTCTCTCTCTCCCTCTCTCTCCCTCCCACTCTATCTGTGCAAAAATTGGAAAAATGCCCTCGGGTGAGGATTAAAAAATAATAATAATAGCCCTGGCTGGTTTGGCTCAGCGGTTGGAGTGTTGGCCTGCGGCGGTCCGGAGAGACCCGGGTTCGGTTCCCGCTAAGGGCACGTACCTCGGTTGCAGTTTGTCCCCGGCCCTGGTTGGTCGTGCGGGTGGCAGCCACTCGATGTGTCCCTTTCACATCGATGTTTCTCTCTCTCTCTCTCTCTTCCTCTATCTCCCTCCCGCTCTATCTGAACAAAAAATGGAAAAATGTCCTCGGGTGAGGATAAAAAAAATAAATAAAAATAAAAAAAATAATAATAATAAGTAAATAAATAAATAAATAAATAAAAGAAAGTCTCAGAAACTTCGGAGCCAGTTCTTCGCCTAGACACCCGAACCCTGAGGTACTGGTCCCCACGGAGCCTCCTGGACGAGCCTGAGAAGCCCAGGCCCCGGCCGCGGGCCCCCATCTGCCAGCTGGCCGGCCACATGCTGCCAGAGCCCGCAGGGGTCCGCAGCCCCCCGGCCCCCGCTCACCAGCCTCTCCATCTCCTGCTCCCGCAGCCGCTCTTGGTGCTGCCGCCGGTGGTACTCCAGGAGGTCGTCCTCGTTGTCGCTGATCTCCGTGATGCTGTTTTTCCGCTCTCGGGGGACAGGCACTTGCAAGTCCCCGCTGGAGAGCTTCCTCTGGGCCCGGGGGCTCTGTCGGGGCAGGGCCCCAGTCAAAGAGCCCAGACTGTAGGCTGGACTCAGCCTGCCGCTGAAGCTGCCCTTGCGGGGTGCGAGGGACTCCCCGAGTGTGGGCGAGGGGCTCCGCGTCCTCCGGCCTCGAGTCCCCAGGGTCAAGGAGAAGTCCTCTGGGGAAGCCCCGTGGGCTGCCCAGCGCCGGGGCCGGGGGCTCTCTGCCACGTCCCTGGTTAGCTTGGGGTCCGGGGTGGTCCGGGAGGGCATGGGGGACAGAGCCCGTCTGGACAGAGACGGGCTCAGAGGAGGCAGTTCCCGCATGCTGTCCAGGCCCCGCCGGCTCGGGCGGGGGCTCTCCGAAGGCTGCAGCGTGCGGCCGGCCGGCCCGTCTGAAAATGTTCGGCCCACCAGCTGGCGTGAGGGGCCGGGGGTCAGCTCCCGGAACGGGCTGGGAGGGCGGTCCTGAAGTGTGCCGATCTTGTTTCGGGGAGCGGGGACCGGAGGCTGCTGGAACTTGGGGCTGCCAGGAATGCTGGGGGGTTGGCCGTGGGCACTGGAGGCTGGGTATTCACTCAGGCTGATGGCCACCACAGGCAGCTGCCCGCCCAGCCAGGGGCTGTCAGCGGTTCTGCCGGCCTCTGCCAGCACCGTAGGTGCCGGGCTGTCCGTCAGCAGGCCCCGGAGGCCGGGGCTGGGCGGCCTCTCGTGCCCCGACTTCCTGCCCAGCCGGGGGCTCTCGGAGGCACGGGCACCAGCAGGCCGGGGCTGTGGGGGCTGCAGGGCCAGATGGTAACTGGAGGAACGAGCGGGCACCAGGGGCGGTACAGAAGGTGCCGGCTCCTGGCCGCTAGGTGAGTGGCTGGCACAGCTCCCGCTGCTGGCTGGCGAGGAGAGCGGAGAGAAGGCGGGAGAGGTGTTCTCGTAGCTGGAGCCCACGGACATGGCACCGGGGCTGGTGGGGGGGGACAGCAGGTACCGACCCCCGTTAGCCACGGGCGACAGGGGGGAGGCGGCGGCCGGCTTCCTAACAGCCGCACCGGGCTCCTCTAGCACCAGGGAGTCCATGATCTCCTGCAAGTCCTTCTCGATAGAGCTCACCAGGGAACTGTGGCTGGCGTAGGCCGAGGGTCCCTGGGCCGCAGGCTGTGGGGTGTGGTTCCCGTTCACCAGACTTTCTGATTCTGCTCAAGGGAGACGCAAAGATGCCTCAGGTCCTGGGCTGTGACTCTGGGGAGGTTCGGGGGCGCCAGAGCAGAGGAACCCCGCCTCTTCCCAGCAGAGCTGGGTTGCAAGGACCCCAGAGAAGCCAGGAGATCTGGGGTCCAGTGCCAGCAGGGCCGCTAACCTGCTGTGCACCCTTACCCACGTCACTTGTCCTCAGTTTCCCCTTCTGTAAGGAAGAGGATGGGTAGGAACCTTCTGGCTCTGACCTTCTGACTTAGGACAGAGTTAGCTAGAACGCCAGGCACTCCAGGCCTGGTAGTTGCCTGCTCACCCCAAGACTAGGCTCCTCCCTGCCTTGGTTTCCCCAACCTCCTAAATCTCTCCTCGGGAAGGCAGGTGGACATTCTGCAGAAGGGCAGGGGGCACACTATGGAGCTGACGCACGGTCCAGGAGGGGCCCCAGTCTAGCAGGACAGGGGCTACCAGCAAAGCAGCCAAGACCAGGAGAAAACACACACAGCCTCCCAGGCTAAAGGAGGGCGGGGCTGCACCACGTTGTCCAATCAGAGGGCAGGGAGGGGCCTGGCACTGCCCACTTGTTCCTGGAAGCCAGGCTGACCAGCAACCAGGTGCAGTTCAGTGCCCCGAGGAGCCCGCCAGGCCACTCCAGGGAGAGCCTGCCCCACCTGTGCCCGCCCCAGCCCTGGTGAGCCAGCCGGAGTAGCTGGAACCACTGCCCCAGACAGCTGAGGGACGGGCCTGGCAAGGCCAGGATGGGCAGGGTAAAACCAACCAGGGAGTGGACCGGGAGCCCAGGCATCTGAGCCCCCAAGGGGCTGAAAAAGTCTGGGGGTGGAGGAGACAGAAAATCTTTACAAGGCTGATTTGGGCCCTGGCTGGTTCGGCTCAGCGGTTAGAGCATCGGCCCACGGACAAGAGACCCGGGTTTGGTTCCCGCTAAAGGCACGTACCTCAGTTGCGGTTTGTCCCCGGCCCCGGTTGGGGTCGTGTGGGTGGCAGCCAGTCGATGTGTCTCTCTCACATGGATGTTTCTCTCTCTCGCTCTATCTGAAGATAAATGCAAAAATGTCCTCAGGTGGGAATAGGAAAAATAAACAGAGTTTGGGTCCAAAATTATAAAGACTGTGTAGGACCACAGTCAGAGGGGTCACCATGGACACTGGTCATCCCAGTGACCACCCGTCTTTCTTCAGATGCCCAGACTACCCATTTAAGCCCCTGACGTCACCCCACTGGGTGTACCTGGTGTACTGTCCCCCCTGTCCCCACACCATGCTGACACCTGCCATCCCACAGCCCGTGTGAAGTCGGGATGGCGGGCCCACTGGCAGCTTCTGGCCTGCACCCCAACCCCCAGGCAGCTGGACTGAGGGGAGCGGTGCTGGTTCCTCGGGACAGTCACCCACCGTCCTCTGGGGATCAATAATTCACACAAACTGCAGCTGTTCCAATGAGTCATCAACTGGCAGAGCATGGCCCGGGGTGGACGGGACCAGCAGCAGGTGGGACCCACCAGAGCCTACATGATCAGCCTAGTGCTGCCTTCTGCCCGCTCAGGCCACCGGCGACAGCAAGACTCCCCGGTGGTGACAAGGAGGGTCAGGGTCCCAGACACTAGGTGACCTCTTCCAGGGCAGCGGGATGCAGGCCGGCAGAGCCTCCATCTCTCGGGCTCACGCTCTCCCAGGTCCAGGCACTCCTTGGACTTCTCCCAGTGCCCGAATGCCCTGGCAGGGGGCAGCGGGCCCAGACCGTGGGTGATGCCTTGTCCGGACACTACACGTGTGGCAGGAGTGGGCGAGGAAGAGGACTCTCCGGGGGTACTACCAACCCACCCTCCTGCCCCAACTGGGCACCTACCTGGGCTCGGACTGTAGGGGGGCCCCGGGGCCCGGCCCCCTGCCGGAATCATGCTTTTCATCCACTTGGCTTCAGCCGGGTGATTAAAGCGGAGGAAGGTGGACTGACCCAGGCACAACATGCAGCCTTCGGGGAGAGAAAACGCTTGGCACGACGGGCAGGGCTAAAGCAACTGCACCCCGCCAGCAGGCTCACCCCGGCCCCAGAGCCGCCCCACCTGCACTCACACCGTCCACACCACCCACGCCTGCCCCACCTGTGCTGAGAAAGGCACCGAGGACAAGAGCGCAGAGCGAGTGGACAGAGCACTGGTGTGAGTCTCCAGACCCAAGTCCTAGTCCTAACTCTCTTTCCAGGTGAGGCCACCACCCGCCCCGAGTCCGGTTTCCCCTTTAGAGAAACAAGGGCAGTAGCACTGACCCTGCAGATAAGACCGTGCCTGCCAGAGTGCCCCGGGAGAGCACACGCCCTTGCCCCCGGCCCCGCGAGGACCCATGCCCCTCGGGTGGAAGGGGAGTCTGAGAGGCAGCAACTTCCAGGATCACAAACAACTCTGAGCCGGGAGACAGGGTGAAACTGTGATGCCCCTGGGGGACCAGAGTGCCTCCCGACTCCAGCAGTGGGAGTGGCCGCCTCCTGTCTCTCCGACAACGCACCCTCTGGCCTGATATCCTCCTGCTCCCCTGGAACGGAGCCAGGCCCAGGCCAATGGCCCAGCCTCAGCCAAGCACATTCCCAGGCAATAGACACAAGCCCAGTCCTGCCCAGGAAGTGCGGATGCACGGAAAGGGGAGGGCCTGCGGGAGCCAGACAACGTAGCCAGGGGCACCGGAGTGTGCGCACGGTAGGTGTGCCCACAGGTGCCTCAGCCTGGCTGACAGGGCTCCTCCTCCTGGCCACACAGGTGCCAGAGCGCTCCTGCAAGAGAAGCTGTGTTTGGGGGAGCCAGCGACCTGGTGCTCCCTACCACCCACACTTCCATTTGTTCACGCCCCTGGCCCTGGTCCCCGCTGCCTATCTACCCAATCTGGTGCCACTTGGCACCCCAAGCTTCATGCCAGTCTGAGCTAAGACTGGCAGGGAAATCTACATTCCTGGACGCTGAGACAGTGCAGGCCACAAGGGCATGGGGCATCCCAGGCCACAAGGGTACCTTCGCGTCCCCCCACTGAGAAGCCTGTTGCTGGAACCCAGGGCATTGCCATGGGGGTGGGGAGACCTAGCAGACCGAAAGGGCAGAGCAGATAACCACAGTGGACAGAGCCACCCCCCTCTTCGGCACACCCACAGGCCCCCCTCGGCAGGCGGGCACCAAGGCCCTGAAGGCGAATGGGCGGTTAGGAGAGGGAGAGCCTTCCTTGCCAAGCTGCCAGTCAGAGGAGCTGACCCCCGAGGAATCATCACCAGAATAAATAATAGCCAAGTATCCACTCCCCAAATTACAACCACAGCTGTTTCAGAAAGAGCCCTGCCAGGCTTCCTCCTCGTCAGCCAGGCCCCAGGGTCCACACAGGCCCACTCAGTCCTAGGGTGCTCGCCCCCCCGTGCCAGGCCCCACCAAGGAGGAGGTGGGCACCTAGAGGCCCTCAGCCTTGCCCCCTCCTCTGCCCTCACCCTCCTCCACACAGGGGGTGTGCCATGCAGCCGCTGGACTATAAATAGGGATGCCAGGCGGCAGAGCTGGGTCTGTATTAATAGAGTGGGCAGGAGGGCAGTAGGTCTAAGAGCAGCCCAGCCCCTGCCCAAATTAACTTTCTATTTGCACTCAGGGGCCCCAGGAATCGCCCCAACTTTAGTCCCAGGCCGCTGGGGGCTCGGGCAGCCTATTTCTGGGAAGAAAGCTCCTCTCTGCCCACTCCTGCCCCACCTCCCCCAAAGGTCAGCCCACTCGGGGAAGCCAAGAACCCTTCTCATGCAGGCAAAGTTGTGGTCAGTGCCCCCACCAAGGGGCTGGGGGCCCAGTGCATGCGCTCGGGCGGGAGAGCTGTACATCTGGAGAGAAAATAAAACAGGGCGAAGGAGAGGGCGGACCCTGTCTCTCCGGGAGCTGCAGAGGGGAAACCACACGCGCACACACTCTCACACCCACTGCCACGGGCACTGCCCTGCTGGCCACGTAAATAGAAGGGCTGGCGGAGGGAGGCTGAGGGAGGGAGGAAGGAGGGCCGGGGCTCCATCAGAGACCCCTCTTAGCCACAGCGCAGCCCCTGCCCCCAACCCTCCCACTGCACACGGCTGTCCCGCTGCGCCGGGTTGGGGAGCTGGAGTCGCCCCCCAGCAGTGGCCGAGCCCAGACTCCCACTCGGAACGGCAGGCTCACGCCTAACGGAGGTTCACAGCCGCCGGCTCCCAGAGGCCCAGGCCCCTTCCCCGTCTCCCACGCGGGCCCTCCCGGGGCGAGCTCTCCGGCCGGGGCTGCACGGCTCGGGCTGGACTCACCGCGCACCGGGACCTCCGGACGCGGCCCCAGCTCGAAGCTCCAGGTCCCCGCGCCCCGGCCGTGGGGCCCCTCCCGCCGCGCTCGGGGCGCTCGGGGCGCAGGGCGGCGCAGCGCGGAGCCGCCACCAAGCCGGGAGGGGCGACCGGCCACCAGCGTGGGGGCAGGGAGCCAGGGGGAGGGACAAAGGAGCGGAGGAGGGAAGAGGAAGTGATGGAGGAGAGGAGAGGGGAGCAGGATGGAGAGGCGGGGCGGGAGGATGCGGGAGGGATTCCGGGGCCGGAGCAGAAGCGGGGTGAGGGCAAGGTCGGGGGTGACCCTGGGAAAGCTGAGCGGCCAACCGGGCCCGGCCCGAGGGGAGAGAGCCAGGAGGCAAGCCCCGAGAGTGGGGTCTCGCTGCGAGCCCTCTGGGTAGGCGCCGGACGCCTGGATGGGGCCAGCCCCGCCCTGCCTGCCTGGTCCGGGCACCCTCCGACCTGTGCACCGGCTGGGGAGCCTGGCCCGGGCAGCAGCAGGTTGCGCCGAGCCGCGGGCGCACGTGTCAGGGGGCGGAGACCGGGCTCCCGGGGCTCCCGTTACGCACTGGGCCCCCTCCGGCCCTCCGTCTGCACGGTGCCCCCTCCCTCCCGGCTGGAGTTCAGGCGAGGCCGTGCTCTGCAGTGTGAGCAGCCCTGAGCCCAGCTCCTATCCCCTCCTTCTGAGGCCCCTGCTGCCCACACACCCAGGCCCTGCCCCTCCTAAGCCAGCCCACTTCCCTAGCCCCGCCCACCCACAACCACCCGGGGTCCTGGCACCCCTGGAGTACCCTTCCCATCTGGGAAACAGGCCGCTGCAGCCCCTGGGGCGGCTGAGGTTGGCCCGGGCCAGCACCTACCACCCAGCCTGGGCCAGGGTTCCGCTTGGTCCAGGGCCTGGCGCTGGACAGCAGAACCTGAAGGGACACTTTCCTCAGACACACCTGACACGCTCAGGCTCACACAGCCCACACGCCTCCTGGCTGATTCACGGCAACAAGTGCCCAGTGACACACCACCTGTGAGCTGTGCACACGGACCACTCACGCTCCAGCAAACATGCCCTGTCTCTCTCTCACACATCGGTCTCCCACGATCCAGGGCACCAGCCCCCTTGGTTACACACTCACTCAGTCCCTGGAGACCCCAAAATCCAAAGCAACCCCCTCAGAGGTCCTCCAGCCGTGTCCCTGCCCTTGCTGGTCACCCACCCGCACGGTCAGACCACTCACAGGCTCGCACACACAGCCACCACACACCCACCGTGCACCTGTCCTCTGCCCCTCTGAAGGGAAAGGGAAGGACCATATAGGGTCAGATGCAAAACAGGGGAAGCCTTTTAAAAAAACCTACTCAGGAAAAGTGAGTCATCGGTCTGGAAACCGGTGGCCAGCGGCACAGACCCAGACAGACAGGTCGCCCTCGGGGGAAACAGGAGGCAGGCAGGCTCCAGAGGGGAGCTGGGAGCCTTTACTTTTTCTCCTCTTCCTTCCAGGGTCATGAGTCCAGATCTCTAGCGGTCCCTAGAGGACAGGTGGACATTTCTCTGCCAGCCTACGGAAGCAGGAACTGACAACTGGGTGGAGGGGAAAAGGCTGGGTGCCCTGGGTCCCAGAGGGGCGCAGCTGGATAACCAGGAATCCGGCTCCCCATGTCCGGAGAACCTGCCGTGCTGGCCCTCACACAGCCCACCCACGAGGGGCTTCGGGAGTGAAGGAGACAGGAGACAAGGGCTGGGAGTGGATGGGGACCCACTGTCTAGACAGCCTGGGCCCTGAGTGTGTGGCTTTCTGGGTCCCCCCCTACTGGGTCTCCTCCCAGATCTTTCATGTGGCCTGGCCCTGTGTCCCAGGGTAGGGCAGCCCAGACCCAGCCTGAGGTTCCTCCTCTGCCCACTCCAGCCCTGTGTGGGACATGCCAACGGCTGGGTATGGCCGTGCAGTGGAGCTGGTTCCTCCCTTCAGGCTCCCCTTGTCCACAGCTCCAGCTAAAGGTTGGCGTCTGCTTCTGCCCCTCCCCCCCCGCCCCTAGCCCAGGCATACTCCTGCTGGAAGAGCCTGGCACTGCCATCTCTGCCAATCAAGTTGTGTGTCACTCTAAGTTGCCTATGGCTGGGCATCGTGCCCAGGATGACGCAGCCAAGGCCTCGCCCAGCCCGAGCGGGCTCCCTGTTATTTCTAAGGGAGCCCTCTGTGTTTCAAAGATGAGGTCCCTTCCACAAGGCTGGATCAGGGAGGCAGGGCAGGGAAAAGGACCCTCTTTGCATACGCCCAGGCTGGCATGTGGCCAGTGAGTTCTCACATACATACAGCAATATACACACGGACACGTTGGTGCCATCTGTCCTGAGTTCACTCCTGCCCCCCACTTGGACTCTCTGATCTATAAACACAAGGAAAGACACAAACACAGAGATACACACGCCCAGAGTCACAAACACATCCGGAGATACATAAACACACTCCAGTTACACAGTCGCAGGGAGACAGCCCATACACCCACGGGCCACCCAGTTTCCAGGGAAACGCACTCCCAAGAATGTCCGGAGTGGGGCCAGGCGGGGCTGGGC
Source organism: Molossus molossus (assembly GCF_014108415.1). Taxonomy (NCBI): domain Eukaryota; kingdom Metazoa; phylum Chordata; class Mammalia; order Chiroptera; family Molossidae; genus Molossus; species Molossus molossus. The sequence continues at coordinate 11,902,591 of NW_023425348.1, read as the reverse complement.
TTGCGGCCTTGCTCCAGAGATGAGACAAGGAACCCCTCAGCTCCTGGAGCCCAGGGGAGGGAGTGCGGGGAGAAGAACACTCGCTCCTTTGGGCCCCTGCCTACCCCCGGCCTGGCTGCCAAGCTCCGGGGACAGGGGGCGCGCCTAGACAAGAAGGCTATAGGGACGAGGGACGGGAGGGAGAGAAAGGGAAGGGGGTCTGGGGTCAGGAGACAGTGGGAGGGCACATAATTGGCAGGGTAGGCTTTTGGCTAGAGAAGAATTGGGGGTCATGGGGGTCACAGGAAATGCCTAAGAATCCCATCTGGGCCCAGGCCCTCCCTCGCGGGGAACACTGCTGAGGAGAGGCCAGAGGGCATCAGCTCCTCCACCCTGCTCACAGCTCAGGGGAGCTGCCCTTTCCCACGAACTGCGGGACATGGGCTGGGGTCCGGGCTGGGCTTTCTCTAGCCTTTCAGCCCGGCCCGGCCTCTCCTGGTCTTGGGAAGGGCTCTCTTTGAGACGGAAGAAGGCTACCAGCTACCAGGTGGCATCACAGCCAAAGTCCCACCCAGTCTATGAGAATCCGCCTGCCATCCAGCCAGAGACCTCGAAGCCCCCCATGCACACTCCTGAGGGCCGAAGAAAGGAGGGCAGAGCTGGGCCTCCTGAGCTGTGAAGGGAGGCGCATCTAAGCAGACCCGAAGGGGTGGGAGCAGGAGGAGGAAAATGATGGGGTTTCCCAGCTAGTCAGAGGAAGGAGTCCCCAGAAATGGTTCCGGGACACCAGTCCTCCAGCTCAGAGCCAACCCTACCTCTACCCCCACCCACATCGGCTCTTCTCTCTGATGCCCAGGGTGAACACACCTGGGCCAGCCCCATCCTCACCTGCCTGGTCACCATAGTAACCGGGGCCCAGTTTTCAGAGCTACCTTACAGGACAGAACTCCTATTGCTTTGGGAAACGGGGTGCTGAGCATATTCATGACCCCAAAGCTACTGTCAACAGTTTCTTTTCTTTTTCAATCCTCACCCGAGGACATTTTTTGTTCAGATAGAGTGGGAGGGAGAGAGAGAAACATTGACGTGAAAGGGACACATCGAGTGGCTGCCACCCGCACGACCCAACCAGGGCCGGGGACAAACTGCGACCGAGGTACGTGCCCTGAGCGGGAACCGAACCCAGGTCTCTCCGGACCACAGGCTGACGCTCTGACCGCTGAGCCAAACTGGCCAGGGCAAGGTTCTTAATAAGAGTAGACATGGCGCCCTGGCTGGTTTGGCTCAGCGGTTAGAGCGTCCGCCTGCGGTCTGGAGAGACCCGGGTTCGGTTCCCGCTAAGGGCATGTACCTCGGTTGCAGTTTGTCCCCGGCCCTGGTTGGTCGTGCGGGTGGCAGCCACTCGATGTGTCCCTTTCACATCGATGTTTCCCTCTCTCTTCCTCTCTCTCCCTCCCACTCTGTACAAAAAATGGAAAAATGTCCTCGGATGAGGATTTAAAAAAAAAAAAGCAAAAATAAATAAATAACTTTAAAAAAAAAAAAAAAAAAAAAGAGTAGACATGGCCTCAGCTTTCGCCGGCCCAGTCCTCCCCTCCCCACCTCTGCGGCTTGTCAGACCACAGCTGCCCCTGGCGCCAAGGTTCAAGCCGTCGTCCTGACCGCTGCCCACTGCTATCTCCGCACCGCTCCCCATGCCCTTCAACAGCAGAGCCGGGATCTGTCCTCCCGGTGTTGTCGGGAGGCAGAGGAAGGTGCTCAGAGAAGAAAAGCGGGGTGAAGACCAGTCTGGATGCCCGGGGGTTGGCGTGTTCTGCACGCACATCATGCGCTGGCACACCCTGCCTCCAGTGTGGCCGCGGAGGCCGTTACCCTGGCAACCACCGCAGCTGGTGGGCCCTGCACCTCTCCTCCAGCGTTTCCCCAGGGCTCCCTCTGTCCCGAGGCCCCAGCCTTACCCTGAGTGAGCCGGGTGGGCCGCCGGACAGGGAGCCCGTCCACAGCGCAGGCATTGCCGCAGGGGTAGAGGGTGAGGGTGCCCCGCAGGTTCTCGATGTAGCAGTGCTCCGGAGCCAGGCCGGGGCCCTGCAGCGCGATGTCCTTGGCCGCAGAGCCAATCACAGTCCTCCCTTAAGACAGGAGGGAAACTGAGTCAGCGGGTTTGTCCCGCCGGAGGAGGCAGGAAAAGGCAAGGAGCACCCTGAGGGCATCTCCACCTCCTGCTCCAGCGACGGTCCCTGCCCAGCACCGGCCACCCTGGGCCCTGAGCCTGGTGGAAATCGTGGGTGTGGAGGGTCCGCTGGGGCAGAGAAAACTGACCAAAGTGGGAAGGGGCAGAGGGCACTGTAGGTCCAGGGTAGAGAAGGGGGACTTCCTTTTTTTTTTTATCCTCACCCGAGGACATTTTTCCATTTTTTGTACAGACAGAGTGGGAGGGAGAGAGAGGAAGAGAGAGAGAGAGAAACATCGATGTGAAAGGGACACATCGAGTGGCTGCCACCCGCATGACCAACCAGGGCCGGGGACAAACTGCAACCGAGGTACATGCCCTTAGCGGGAACCGAACCCGGGTCTCTCCGGACCGCAGGCGGGCGCTCTAACCACTGAGCCAAACCGGCCAGGGCAAAAAAAATTTTTTTTTTTGGTACGTGCCCCTAGTGGGAACCGAACCCAGGACTCTCTGGTCCGCAGGCTGACGCTCTAACCACTGAGCCAAACCAACCAGGCCTCCTTTTTTTTTTTCTTTATTGATTTTAGAGAGAGAGGGAAAGAGAGAGACAGAAACATCGATGAGAGAGAACATCGACTGGCCGCCTCCTGCACGCCCCCTACTGGGGATCGGGCCCACAACCTGGCCATGTGCCCTGACAGGGAATCGAACCTGCGACCTCTTGGTGCAGGGTCACGCTCAGCCACTGAGCCACCTCCCCTCAGTCCCTCCAATTCTCCCTCCCTAAGGCCGCTGCCTCCGTCCTCACGCTCCCCCCTTTTCTCCTTCTCTGCCACCTGCAGCCTCCGCCCCCTGGCCCCCCTCACCCCCCTGCAGCAGCGCCCCTCAGGCCCTGCACCGCAGACCCTCCCTGGCAGAGCCCCGGGCCTGGTATCTGCAGAATGCGGGGAATGCAGTGTCGCCTAGGCAACAAGTGGGCCAGGAGAGCAGAGAGCGGAAGCAGCAACGTGGCAGGGCTGCCGGCCACTTCCACCTCTCCCTTCTCCAGGGTCCCTTCGCCGCCCCAGGCATCACCCTCGGCGGCACCCCCTCTTCTCGGCCATGCTGCTGCTAAGAGCGACCTCCTCTCCTGCTTCAGCGCCTCTCTCCTTGTTTCTTAGCTGACCTTTAACCCTAGCCCTGGAGCCAGAGAGTCAACCAAAGAGGAAAAGCCATCTGTACAGAGAGGAGGGAAGTGCACTGGTGAGGTGAGGCGGCCCCGCCCCCCACGTGGGGGAGGACACCCGCCAGCGGATCTCAGAAGGGCCCAGTACAGGCCTGCACCTCAGGGCGGGGATGGCTGCAGACGGAGGGTGGCAGGCGGGTGCCCTTGACTCACCCTCCTCCAGCGGCAGAAGGGTGATAGCCGTGCTCAGTCGCCCACTTCCCAGGCTCACCAGGTGGGGCTTGTCTGTCTGCACCTTGAGCCCTTTGCCGGTCTCGATCAGGTCCAGAGGTCCTTGCTGCAGTCAGGGAGGGTGGGAGGTGAGCATCACGGCAGACCCCAGGCCAGCACCTCCCACCTGGTCACAGCCACTCCGGCACCCCTCCAGCCCCTGCCGGCTCCGAAGGGCTCCGAGGGTGTCCTGAGGCTCAGCACGGACTCTTGCACAGAGTATTATTCCACTGAAGTGTAATGAGATCCGAATCTAGGCCACTAGCTCGTCCCACCAGATTTATCTCAGGTCCTGGCTTAACTGCCCCTTTTGTCTATTAAGACAGGAACAAGGAGAAAGTAAGGGGAGATGGGAGGCCCCGGGTGAGAGGAAGGGGTGCTGGAGAGGAGGGCCCAGCAAGACGTGGCCGTGGCCGTGTCTGCAGCGGTCCGCTTGCCCAGTGCTGTCTCTGCTGGACTAAATCACGAGAGGGCAGAGGCGGGATCAAGGAGAGACATACACCCGAGGGGCCATCTGAAAACCCTCCCTGATTTCCGAAGGGTATTTTCTGGGTAAACCAGTTAACCCGATTCAGATAGAGACTTGGCTGCCAACAGGCTTGGGACCTGGGAAGAGCAGAGAGGAACTGCTCTTACTCCTGGGCTGGGCCATGGGTGACCGAGGCGCCGAACCCGTCCTCACCAGAAGCGCCCTTGCCCCAGGGACCCAACCCAACTCACCTGCACCACTGCGTGGGGCTTGCACCCAGGGCCTGCCAGGTTCCTGCTGCGCGTGTCCATGGTCCCGGTGTCTCGAGCTGCTGGGAACACGGCCGGAGGCAGGTGAGGGGCCAGGCAGGAAAGGGGAAGGAGCGGGCTCTGTGGCAGGGCGCTCAGGGCAGGGCAGCAGCGGGCATCATTCACGCGGCCCTGCCAGTTTCCTGCTTCCGCTGAGGGAAAGCTGAGGTGGCTCAGGAGCTTTCTGGAGAAGGCGGGACCACATCTTCAGCCGCAGAAGGAGCAGCACAGCACCCCAGTCCTGGCCTTGCCGCCGTGACCACAGAGAGCCCTACGGGGCCCAACCCGGGTTTCTGTGCATCTTGCCCCTGACACCCAGCGCCCAGGACATGGCAGCTGAGACCCTCAGACATCTGGAGACAACTGTAAGCAAGGCGGGGAAATCTCCCTCAGGGACAGAAGGTGAATCCAACAAACCCCACTGCAAGGACACAGACACCCGTCACCAGAGGGCGAGCAGGTGGACAGCAGGGCTGAGACAGGAGCTCCCTCCCTTTCTCCTGCTCGGGTCTCTTTTCCCAGGTGCTCAGTAAGATATTTTCTTTTTTTAAATTGTATTTATTGAGTCCAGCCGATGTGGCTCAGTGGTTGAGCGTCGACCCTGCACCAAGAGGTCGCTGGTTCGATTCCCGGTCAGGGCACGTGCCCAGGTTGTGGGCCCGATCCCCAGTGGGGGGCGTGCAGGAGGCGGCCAATCGATGTTCTCTCTCATCGACGTTTTTATCTCTCTCTCCCTCTCACTTCCTCTCTCTCTAAAATCAATAAAGGGGAAAAAATTGTATTTATTGATTTGAGAGAGAGAGAGAGAGACAAAGGGAGAGAGGGAGAGATTTGTTCTCTCATTTACACATTCTTTGGTTGATCCCTGCATGTGCCCTGACCAGGGATCCAACCCGAAACCTTGGCCTATCAGGACGGCGCTCTAACCAACTGAGCTGCCCAGCCAGGACCTCTATCTTTCCTTAAAGGAGACATAAGAAAAGCTCAGCCATTTCTTCCGTGTCTATGTCTCAACTCCTACATCCTGTCTTCTCCAGAAAGCAATCTCGCCCACACACGATCAGAAAAACCCTCAGGGTGACTAATACTGGGAACATAAGACAGTTGGGATCTTAACACTTGACTGGGTGCTGAAGGAAGCCTGGGTCCTTAGACCCACGGGTAAAATAGATCCCAGAGCCTGAACCCCTCCTCGCCCCTCTTTCGCTCTGGCCCACATGTTTGGCACCTGAGAAACATGAAAAAGGACTTCTGCATACTGACGTGTCCCTACATGGCCATCCCTCGAGCCACTTGCTAAGGTGAGAACTTACGTGCCGGTGAAACGTACTGGGGAAAGCCAAGAGTGTGGCTGAAGGCAGGATTTCCCTCCACTTTCTTTCCAGCCACCTACCAGGCGATGGGGATAGGAAGCCGGGCAGGAGCTGGCATTCCAGGGAGGGTCTGAGCCCGGCAGTGAGGCCCAGGGCCGCCCATAGTTACCGATTCGACTCCCCCAGCGTCCACCCTCCCAGGTTTGTGCTGCGTCACCTCGCTCACCATGGGCGCCCAAGCTGGCCGAATAGGGGCCGGGCCAGAACAGTGCCGGGGCCCAGCTGAGTCTGCTGGGAAAGCGGTAGGCACAGGCCATTGTAACTATGCCAAGGCCCAAGCTGGCATGGTATCTGCCCAGGAGACCTGGCGACAGGAAAGATTTTCCAGGGACAGACTGCTGTGCTGCTTCTTGCGACTCAGGGAAATCCCTCAGCGTTCTCTGAGGGAGGGGAGACAGCAGACAGTGGGTTGAGAATGGGGAGCTTAGCCCAGCCAGTGCGGCTCCATGGCTGAGCGTCGACCCTGCACCGGTTCGATTCCCCATCAGAGCACATGCCCAGGTTGTGGGCCTGATCCCCAGTGGGGGTCGTGCAGGGGGCAGCCAATCGATGTTCTCTCTCATCGATGTTTCTATCTCTCTCTCCCTCTCTCTTCCTGTCTCTCTAAAATCAATAAAGGGGGGAAAAAAGATTGTATGGATTTAGTGCTTTTGCCTGGAGTGGAGAGTGACAAATAAATGGGCACAAGAAATCGTTTGACTGACAGGCCTGTTCTAAACTAGATTGTGATGATGGTGGCACAACTCTGTAAGTACACTTAAATTAAGTGGATCTTATGGTACACACGTGATACTTCAAGGAACCCGTTAGCATAAAACATGATGGGAGATTCAGGTTTTCTGCTAAATACACATTGTGCCATGCACAGCACTATAAACATACACATGTAAAAGTTATCACTTGAGCAAGTGATATCACTTGACCTTGGACATGGCACTGCACCACGTGGGCCGCAGTTTCGTGATCTGTCAAACGTGTCACTACCAGCTGCGAGGCAGCTGTGGGTGTGCTCATGTGTCTACACCAAACGGCTTCCAGAGACGAGGACTGTACAGAGAGGAGGTTGAGGGGAACGAGCGGTTAGCGCGGAGGAGAAGGGGACAGGGAGAAAGGAGAGGGGGGACAGGTGTAGGATCCGAGAAGAAAGACAAGAAAAGACGTGCAGATTGGGAGGTGCGAGGCTGTGGCCCGGCTGTGGCCCGGTTCGGAAACCTAACCTGGTGAGGCGGAGACACCAGGACCAAGGCGAGGTCCGGCGGTGCTTTGACAAAGGGGTTAGGAGTCGCCACCTGGGGGCGCCCTGTCCCCGGACCCCACCGCCGGCCAGGCTGGCACAGCCGCTCCGCGGGGCTGGGCTGCCCCTACCGGGGCTGTATGTACCCACCCCGACCGCCTGCGGGCCTTGCCCCGCCCGCCCGCAGCCAAGAACAGCCCCTGGGGGGCCAGCTGAGGCGGAGCGAGGTGCCCGTCCCGCCCCCCGCAGCCCTCCCACGCCGCGGGCGCAGGTGCCCAGGCGCCTCCTCGCGCAGGAAGACAGAGGTCGGGGTGTCTGCAAGTGACCCGCGTGGGGCGAGGCCGGGGCGCCAGCGGGTGGCCCCGTTCCGGCCTGGCCACTCCTTCCTGCCCCGCGGAATCAGCAGCCCCGCCGGGTCCCCGCCGTCCGCCGAGTGGGGCGTCCAGAGTCGCGGCTCGGGAGCCTCGGCACCGAACGAGGGTTGAAGGAGGCCCGGGAAGGGACCAAGAGGCTGGGACCAACAGGTCCTTAAGGTCCAGGCTCCGCACACGGCCAGCCCGGGCCACCGCGGGCCGCCCAGCCTCACCTGCGGCCCGGGGTCGGCCCAGCCTCACCTGCGGCCCGGGGTCCGCCCAGCCTCACCTGCGGCCCGGGGTCCGCCCAGCCTCACCTGCGGCCCGGGGTCCGCCCAGCCTCACCTGCGGCCCGGGTCCGCCCAGCCTCACCTGCGGCCCGGGTCCGCCCAGTGGGCTCTGCCCAGCGGTGGCCCAGACCTGCGGGGAGAGCGGGGCCTCTTGGCCGCCGCCGTCTTCGCCTCCCCAGCGCACATCCCCCCAGGAAAGGCCCCGACAGAGGAAGGGGTCAGGAAAAGAGGGAAACTGAGGCTGGGAGCCCAGGGCCGGGGCCGGAGCGGGTGGGGAGGAGGAGCGGTCTGCGGAGGGCCGGGGCGGCGGGGGAAGAGGGGGTCTGGGGGGGATGGAAGAGGGACACCGAGGGATGAGGACAAACGAGGGCTGGGAAGGAAGGGGGCAGAGCGGTGGGACATGGGGAGAGGGAGGAGATGGGGACTGAGCACCGAGGGGTCCTCGAGGACCCGGGAAGCGGCAGGAGGCACCGAGGGCAGCGAGGGGGTGCGGGGCGGGCCATGGGACTCGAGGGAGAGGAAGACTGGGGGTGCCCGGGGGTCCCCGCGCCAGGAGAGAGGCGCCGGCGCAGCTGGGGTTCGAGTTTTGCTCCGTGGCGGAGGCGGGCGGGAGGAGCGCCCTCTCCCACGGCGGGCCGGGCGGCCAGGTGGGACAAGGCCGCAGTGTTGGCCGGCGCCCCGCCCGCCCTGCCGGGACAAGCAGCCTTTCTTTGGCGGAGCCGGGAGAAGGAGCCGCTTGTTTGCGCCTCGGAAGAAACGACGGCCCGACAGACACCGCCCGCTCCCCGCGGGGCAGCTGCGAGAGGGGCGCTGCGCGTGGGAGGGGCGCTGCGCGTGGGAGGGGCACGCGTGGGAGGGGCTGCGCTGCGGGTGCGCGTGGGAGCGGGAACCGAGGCGGGTGCTGCAGGTGCTCCGCGCAGGCTGCGGGTGCGTGTGGGTGAGGGCTCCGAGGTGTCAGGGCCGACCCGACCTGCGGCGTGTGCGTGGGTGCCGCGGGCGGGGCGCGTCTGCGCGTGGGCACCCGTCTGACGTGGTGGGAAGCTGTGTTTGTGTGTGACCGCGGGTGAGTCAGCCTCCGGAGCGTCCGGCACCGCTGAGCTAACGGGTCCAGAATGCAGCCCCGCCCCGGCGCCCGGGGTCCGGCCGGCCGAGCCCCGCTCCGGCCCCGGCGGAAGCGCCCCCTCCCAGCCAGGCGCCCCCGCCGCCCCGCGTCCCCACCCCGGAGAAACCCGGCGACCTGGCTCAGGCCGCGCCCCAGGGAACTCCGCAGGGGCTCGAATCCGGACGGCGGGCGGGGCCAGGGGCCGGGACTCCCTCTCCCGGCGCCCCGTCCGGCCTCTGGGCGCCGAAGCCCCGGGGCCTCCGAGGCGGCTTTGGGGGTCCCAGAAGTGCCTCCCAGCTCCGGAATACACCCACCAGTGCTCCCGGGTACCCCAGCCTCGGAGCCCCACTCCACATCCCCTCCTGGTCCATCTGGGCGCCCGGCCCGGGACTGGAGAGGCCCCAGGGGACCCCCCTTCCCGGTGTAGGGCTCAGTCCTGCCATCACCCAGAGAGGGGTGGCTGTGGGGCGCAGGCAGAAGGGACCTCGGGGGCGTCGGGCAGTCGGTCCGGGTGCCCGCAGGAGCCCCGCGGGGTGGGCTCGGCGTCCCCGGGGGGAGCGCGAGGGCTCCCTCTGGCGGCGGCGTGGGAGGGCAAACGCACGCGGCTCCAGGGGCGCGGGGACCCACTCCCCACAAAGCCCCTTGCGCCCCCGCGCACTCACCTGGGGCACCCTTCCTCCCCCCGGTTCCTTCCGGGCTCCCCAGCTCATCTGAGGGCCCTCGCCAGGCCCCGGGAACCCCCCATCCAGCCCCAGCCCGCAGCCGACGGGCCGCAGTGGTGGGGCGCGAGCGTGCTTACCTCGGGGAGAGGGCGCACCGGCCTGGTCTGGCTGGGCCGCCGCGGCCTCGGGCTCAGGACGCTGTTGCTTCCCCGGCCCGCTGAGGAGGTGGAGAAGGAGCGGTCCCGCCCCCCTCCGGGCCAGTCCCCGCCCCCGGCCCCCGTCCCGCGTCCGGTCGGCAAGGCCAGCGGAGAAGACGCCCTTGTGGGGCTGGAGCCCAAGGCCCACCCCCCTTTCCCACAGCAGCACCCCCACCCCGCGCCTGCACAGCGGCCGCTTTGTTCCCCTGCAGCTGGGCTCTCCACCGCGCACACCCCTCCTCGCCCTCTCCCCCCGACTCCGAGACCACTCCGCCCAGCTCCAGGCTCCTCTGAGTGGGTGTTTTTGACAGTCTCTCTCTCAGTTCCCCCCTCCACCCACCTCGGAGGCCTGGATCTCCATTGGCTCCAGTGAGCCTCGGCTCAGCCCTTCGACACCCCCTCCAGAACCTTCGCCGGCTGCCCAGGGCGGCCCGCACCCCGTCTCCTCGCCCTCTTCCAAGCCCACCGCGGAGAGCTGGAGACGGTGTGGACGAACCTGCACCCCAGGCTCCGCGGAGTTTTCTAAGAGGGGATAAGAAGCGCGTTCAAGAGCCGCGCAAATTGTCAAACTCAAGAGACTCCTGGGGCGCCCCCCCACCGCAACCGGCCGGATCACAGTTAGGGGGCAAGCGACAGACACAGTTGAGCGCACCATGCTAGAAAAGTTTCGCTTTCTGTGGGAGCAGGGGATTAATCAGGAGGAAAAGCGGGGACTGAAGACCCAAGAGTAGCCTAGAAACAGCCTGTTGAAGTCGTTCTTCAGCTCAGCCTCACCTGGAAATCCAACACTGACAGTGGATCCCTACCTTGCACAGCCAGCTCTGCCCCAGGAGACCGACTGGGGAGGCCCTGGGGAGCTGAGCTCAGCTAGACTGAACCTCCCTAATGTGCCCTGGAGGGACTCCTGAGGCTTCTGCAGGAGCGGGGAGCAGAAAGCCCCCAAGGCTGGTCGATCCCAGCGAGGTGGAGAGCAGAAGATAACTTGTCCCAAACTTGTCCTCTTTGGGACGGACAAATCTTGTTCAGATTCAGTGTAGTCTGTGCACTCTCTGCCTGACCCAGGAACAGAAGGAGCTGGAGTGCAGGAATCTGTGGTCACTTACTGACAGGACCAGCATGAGCAGGGGCCCCGCGTGCTGGAGGCCGGAGCTCACCCGCGCCAGGCAATGGACAGGACGGGGGAGAAGGAGGGTCTTTGCAGTTACCTGTAGTTAACAGATCAGCTCCAGCAGTCGGTGCAATTCCCGAGCTTCTGCTCCTTTGCCACTGATGAAAAGGTTTGACTTTCCCCCCAAGCTGAATGCAGCCCTAGGATATGGGGGGGGGGGGGGCTTATTCTTCCTCTCTTCATACTGTTTGGACCTCTAAGTGTTTTGACTCTGGCTACCTTTCACGAGGCAGATCACAACAGTAATTTTCAGACTATTCTGGTAAAAGAGAGAGAAAAACCAACACTGTGTGTACCCTACGTGCCAAGACCCAGCATCGGAGGGGAGGGGCTCCGGCTGGGGTACCTCGGAGACTTTCCACTGAACTCACAACTTCCAGCTCTTCTTTACAGCCTTGGTCGAGAGGAATTTCAGGGAGTGATCAAGCCTGCCATAGAGGCAACTGATGCTGAGGCGGGGCCTTGAAAAGGCACTCAGCTTTCTGTCCTCCCCGCCCAGGGCCCAGCTGACCCCGCGTTAAAGGCTGTGCTGTGTCAAGGCCCTGTGTTCCCACACTCGGAGCACTCGGGGGACTGCAGACCTGCTGCCCTCACGGTGCACCCCCACCCACCCTTCTGCACATCTGGAGTGCATCAGAAAACTGGGGCTCTCAGTTATGCAAGAGGTCGAGCAGCTGGGAGCTCAGGAAAGGGGGAGGAAGAGGGAAAAACCAGAAAACAGCTTCCCAAGCCTGCTTCAGACTTTCCGAAGTGGAAGCAGGGGGAGAAGGCAGAGGCTGGGTGTGGAAGGAAGAGTGGGTTTTGTTTAGGCACTTGGCTATGAAGGTCAGCCTTGGATTTCCACGCCCCTCCCCCTGTGCCTGGGCACACTGCCCACCTCTGTCCCTCCTCTTAAACCGTACTCCTTCCAGCCCCTAAACGGTGATGACTTCATTACGGCAGGTAATTCCTGCAGATGCAGACCCTAGCAAAGAACTCTTTTCTGCCCCTGAGGACCCTGGACTTGGGCATCACCTGTGGAGGTGTGGTGGCAGTGAGGACGCCAGGCGACTCCACGCTGCATTCGGCTTGGGGACAAGGTCAAACCTTTCCACCGGCTGCAAAGGAGCAGAAACTCTCCTCAGCTTGTCTTCGGAATTGCACAACCCACAGGTCCTCCCAAGGCGCAGATGCATCCAAGCTGAGTGGGAAATTTGGGTAGGATGGGAAACCGGTCCTGTCTACCTCTGTGTCTCAGGACCTTCCTCACAAGCATTCACTTGGGCAGGAGGAGAAACAAGACCTATTCGCATCTCTCTCATTGCCCCGAATCTGTGACGCCTTTTGCAAACAGCTCCTCTGGTAATCAGCCTTATCACAGAGTGCGCCTTTCCAGAACTGGCTGAGCCCTACATGACCACTTGGCCCCTTGTAAACAGCAAGGCAAAGCACTGCTCCTTTCCAGGGGGGCAAGGGGAGTGAGCAGTAACCCAAGATTTTAAAAGCTTTCTGATTCTGAAACTGCCTCCTATGTTTATTTTTTTCTTCTTTTTTTAATCCTCACCCGAGGGCATTTTTCCATTTTTTGTTCAGATAGAGTGGGAGGGAGAGAGAGAGAAACATCGAGTGAAAGGGACACATCGAGTGGCTGCCACCCGCACGACCAGGATGACCAACCAGGGCCGGGGACAAACTGCAACCGAGATAAGCACCCTTAGCGGGAACCGAACCGGGGTCTCTCCGCTCCACAGGCCGATGCTCTACCCGCTGAGCCAAACCGGCCAGGGTGTGCCTCTTATGTTTAAAAGAGGGGGCGACAGCTTCATGTAGAAAGGTAGCCGTGCCCTGGTCAGGGCCTCGGTTGGAGTGTCGTCCAATGTGCCAGGGCTGCGGGTTTGATCCCCGGTCAGGGCACATACAGAATCAACCAATGAATGCACAGGTAAGTGGAACAAATCAATGTGTCTCAAAACCAACAGTAATTTTTAAAAAGGTGGCCGTTGCTCAAGGCCTGCACATCACTACCCCAGGGAAAACGGGATTGACACTTGCAGACACGTCTGCCCTTGGGTGAGAGCGACGCACAGCAATCGACTTGTGGACATTCCGGGTTAAAAGAAATTCTGCAGCTGCGAAGATGAGCAAGAGGGACCCACCCGAGCAAGAGGACACCGAGGGAGGACAGTTGCAGTGAGAAGTGCAAGGCTGCCCGGCTGCCGTGGCTCCGTGGACGGAGCGTCATCCCGTGGACTGAGGCCCCGGTTCAATTCCAGGTCAGGGCACATGCCTGGGTGGCAGGCTCGATCCCATGTGGGACGTGCAGGAGGCAGCATCGATCGCTGTTTCTCCCTTCCTCTCTCTCTAAAAAATCAGTTTAAAAAAAGACACATTTAAAGACGTGTAATTCTGAGTTTTTGCTTTCCTCTGGAGCAGTGGTTCTCAACCTTGCTGATGCCCCGACCCTTTAATACTGCTCATGTTGTGGTGACCCCCAACCATAGAATTTCGTTGCTACTTCTTACCTGTAACTTTGCTACTGCTATGTCTTAGGCGACCCCCGTGAAAGGCTCGTTCGACCCCCAAAGGGGTCGCGACCCACAGGTTGAGAACCCTGAGCCTACAAGCCGTGAGCTCTGTTCCTCACCCTCACTGACGCCACACTGAGCACCAGTAGTTAGTTAGCACTTGTCTGCCGGGGGAAGGAGACTTTCTAAGTCGGTACAGCCACTGCTTCTGGTTGGACGTGACAACCTTGAGGGTGGGGACTTTTTCTCCTACCTTCTTCCAGTGAGCCCTACAAGATGCAGACTTTTCAGAAAGGCTGTTCTCTCTCAACCCTGGAAATCTCTCAGATCGTATCCAGTATGAACAATTTTAAATTAACATAGGGCAAGGCTTCTGAGGAGATCGATGCCCAGGTCAACAGAGTTTGGGTTTGTAAGTACTGTGAGTAGTCGGTACAGGTTTGTAAAAAGGAATCCTGACCACAAGGTGTGCTCCTCACCTCCTCTGTGTGGAATCAGTTGAACCAGAGCACAACCAGGCCGCCTACACCTTACAGAGCTCTCAGGCCCAATCATTGTTAGTGCCCCTCACAAGAGGCCAGCAGTGCCCTTCGGCTGCGGAGGGTGCTGCCAGCCAGGGCAGGGCATGGCCTTGGCACGCTCTCACTGGGTCGAGGTGGCTCTCAGCCAGGCCTCATTCCAGCGACATTAGACCAGCTCCTTTCTAGGGGCAAAGTTCAGAATCTTGGCTTTCACCACTAAAATACATACCTTTTCCTTCCTATTGTTCACTGGGGAATAATCTGCTGATCATCGTTTTTTCACGTTAAATAACGAAGCCTTTTCTAGGGGACTTACAACCCCCCCAGAGTGTTCACTCACCCCAGTAACTTCTTACCACTGTCTGTCAGGGAGCAGGCTTCACATCAAACCTGTCATCATTACAGATGAAGCCTCGGTTTCCTGACCCTGCAACTGCCCGACCAAAGTAAGACCAGAGTCCGTGAGCAGCATTTAACTCAAAACCTGCTTGCGAAGCGTGTGCATGTGTGTACGCATGTAAAAACACACAAGGAGACACACCTGTAATGGGAAAAGGCAACGAATACTCTCAGATAGAGATTATTTTCTCTTAAAAAACACACCATGAATTTTTAATCTTAGATCCTATTTCGTTGCTCTGACTCGGCAAACAGACACCACAGTATAAGCCAAGGGTCCAGTAAACACTCATTTTATAATACTCTTTATTTGATTAAAGAATCTGCCTTTTTGTGTACACTGGAATGTTATATTCCCTATGTATTTTACAGGGTTACAAAACATCTCTCATTTTAAATATTACTCCAAAAGTAATTTCAGAAAAAAAAGTTTTTGTAAAACTAAACTTGACTTTTAAAAAATCATATGGACAAACAACTCTCAAACAAAACAGGATTAATAAGATTTCTTGCCTATTTAACTATGACAGATTTCTTGTCCCAGGCACCTTCCTCAAAAAAAAAAAACATGTGGAAACAAGCCAGAGATAAGGACTCTTCCCTGATGCTGCGAAGGGGAAGGGAAAGGCCAGAAACTCCTTTGGCAGACAGTTCCTCCGTGGCCACTGCTGGGGCGCTCTGCCCAGCAAGCCGTGCTCTCCAGCCAGCACAGGGGAGGGAGCCCTCTAGCCCCTGCCTCTCCCCTGCCTGTGGCGCAGCCTGCCCGCGGATCCATGAACCCTGCCGAGTGCAATACTGGGGTGAAAGCCAACGATGGGCTGGCTGCCGGTCTTCTCCACTGAAAAAGTAACGGGCAAGACGGGGCTAGGAAATAACGGCGACATGATGACACTAACAGAAAGACTGGGCGAGGAAAAGGGATCGCAGAGACAGGGACAGACAGGCTGGAAGGAAATGGGAGTACACACCAGCCATCTGACACCACTACAATCAGCTGCCTTTGAAACCCTAAAACCCTGGTGGTGGAAACGGAGTTTCCTTGATCGTTTAGGGCCAATGGAACTGGCACAAGGATTCACTGAACCCACAGCCTCCAAAATCAAAACCTCGTCTCTGCCGGGAAAGGACTGTGACACACACAACAGCCGGAAAGAGGGCGGTGGTGTGGTGGTCTGAGGACTGTGAGTGGAGCACAGAGACCACGAGCTTTTCCGCTGTGGTAGCTGAAGCACTCAACATGTGGAGGCGGGGAGGCCTGGGCAGCACCAGCAGCAGACAGGATTATCTGAGGATGCGGAACCCTAACTGGACACATGGTTCTCCTCCCAGACCCCCAGACGTGGTGGGGCGATGCCGTCTGCAAGCTGCTTCTCAGCGGTCTTCAGCATTCACAGCACTGTTCTGAACTGGAGGGACCAGCCTAGATGGAAGACGACTTGGCAAAGGAGTGGAGAAATGAATGGATATAGGAGAAGAACATGAGACGTCACCTGCACAGTCTGACCCCAAGGCCGGGCGAGATGGCCTTGCCTGAGGACCACCACACGCGACAGCGCGCACGGCGGCCCGGCTCCCGCGGACACGGGGAAGCTGCAGGCGAAGGAAAGGAGTAGGAAAGATTAAAATCTTCTGCAGAGAGAACTTTCAAAAAACTAAGTAAGTATGAAATATAACTATATTTAGGGATTAAAACAGGAGCAGCTTAGGTCGAGGCAGAGATGGTGTTTAACTGGGGGCATTCTCTGGAGAGCTGGCCTTCCTTCTGGCCAGCAAAATCTGCCAAAGAAATCAGCAGCCTTTCCCTTTATGTTTGTGTCATTTCTTTGCCAAAGACTGTCTCTGTGACATGAAACACTGAGGGCAAGTTGAGGGTCCTTGTGTGCCGAGAATCGTGCATTACACTAGGAATAAAAGGGTCTCCAATGGCTTGCAGATTTGGGAAAAAATTCTTCAGCCACTGTTGGCTTCTTCTTTATTAATTTGAAAGTTTTCCTTTTCCGTTTCCTCTTCTTGACATTACAGGACTTCATACTTATCCACTAGAAAAGTGGTTTCTGTAGAAAACCTTACTGGGCTGTTGCCATCTACCTGGGTCACTTTGGTTACCTAGGAAAACAAACAAAGAGTATGGTAAAGCAGGTGCTGACTACATTTCCAGCACACAACAGATCAAATTCCCTAAAAGCAGTACTAAAAGTAACTCAGAAGTGTTAGGAAAAGTCCGATCCCCACTGCAACTCACAGCGTTGCTCTTCCCCATCGACATAGCCAGCCAGCTTTCTGCAGAGAAGACAGCCACTGGGGTTAGGTGTGGAGCAGAGTGATAGTAAGTAAAAGGTCTAGAATGAGTGGCCCTGCCCAGGCCCTGCCACATAAAGTCTATGAAGTTCACAGACATTCTACCAGGATACTCAATTAACGTTTTGACCCAAAATGCAATATTGTAACTACAAAATTGTTTGATTTGCTTTTAAAGTCTAACTAAACTGCTCTATCACACTTATTTTCTAGATATAGCTGGGTCCTTCTAATGAGATCTTGTCTTTTTTTTTTTAATAATAAAAAAATGTCTAGTTTAGCGGCTGGTGTGGCTCAGTGGATTGAGCGCCGTCCCATGGACTGAGAGGTCCTGGTTCAATTCCCAGTCAGGACATATGCCCAGGTTGCAGGCTCTATCCCCAGTAGGGGGCACGCAGGAAGCAGCCGATCAATGTTTCTCTCTCACCTTGATGTTTCTCTCTGTCCCTTCCTCTCTCTCTTAAAAAAAAAAAGTCTAGCCCTGGCTGGTTTGGCTCAGTGGTAAGAGCATTGGCCCACAGACCAGAGTGCAGGTTCGATTCCGGCCAAGGGCACATACCTTGGTTGTAGTTCATCCCTGGCCCTAGTCAGGGTCATGCGGGAAGTAACCAATCGAAATGTCCCTCTCACATTGGTGTTTCTTTCTCTCACTTTATCTGAAGATAAATGGAAAAACATCCTCAGGTGAGGATTGGGGGGGACAGGGAATCTAGTTTAATGAATTACCTGTAACAACGGTGCCTATAATAGCACCAACATAATATTTGAACCACTGACTCGTATTTTCTAATGCGGTATTTATTTATTTATTTTTGTCCTCACCTGAGGACATTTTTCCATTTTTTATTCAGCTAGAGTAGGAGGGAGAGAGAGAGAAACATCGACGTGAAAGGGACACATCGAGTGGCTGCCACCCATACGACCAACCAGGGCCGGGGACAAACTGCAACCGAGGTACATGCCCTTCGCAGGAACTGAACCCGGGTCTCTCTGGACCGCAGGCCGACACGCTAACCGCTGAGCCACACCGGCCAGGGCTCTAGTGCAGTTTTGAGAGAGCTATCACACTGTCCTACTCTTCAAATGGTCCCAAACAGGAAAATGTACCCATTTCTAACTAATGTGCTGAGTTCAACCATGTGCTCCCAATGCTGATGGGGTTGCGCCCTGAGAGGGGAGAGAGAATGTTCTTTGGAATCATCCAACAGGGAACTCTGACCTCCCAGCTCTTCGGAGACAGACTACCTGGGAAGATGAGACAGCGCCAGAAGAAGAGCAGATCAGTTGGAGGGGAATGGACAATATGAACTGGGTCCTTGTAATGCAAATTCAAAAAGTGGAGGCAGAATGAATTAAAACTCCCACATTTCTACTGCTCTGCCAACCTGCAGGTCAGGGTCTGCAATAGAGCTGGCTCGTATCCATTTGTATCAGAATCACTTGGGGGAAGGGGCCAATAATTCTTGCCTTCTAAAAAAAAAACTTTCTCTTTCATTCCTTGGGTTCAAACCAAGTGACAATACAAAAGGTGTTACAAAGCCATGTGTTGGGTGTTTTGAAAATGGATTTTAAAATATATGAGATTTTTTTTACATAGGCAACTAAAAGATATAAACCTCGCACCGCCCATAACTTTTCAATATGTATTTGTATTCAGTGTCCTCGCTTTGCCTGACCTAGAGAGGAAAGCCGAGGTAAAGCAGGTGAGAACCCTGACCAGGACCGTACGAGGAGCCAGCAATGGGATGGGCAGGGGACACCAGCTTCTCTGGTCTCTCGCTCTGACATGAGTCCATGCCCCCTGTCTGGCATTTGTCTTACCACTTTCCCAAATAGGCTCTCTATTAAAATGGGGTACCTGTATGTTACAGTAATTCTTTTTGGAGATGAAGGAGACTTGCACAGGGAAGAAATCGTTGGGCTGCCCAGCAATGCTGAACTCAAGGCTGCCACTCTTATTCTTGGCATCAATCACTGGCAGGCACCACTCCAAGGTATTTCGCCGACTGTCATGCCGATACTCGCCATCGATCTCACCAATGACGGGCGCGCCGACACCAGATCTGTCATGAGAAACGCCGTGGGAAGTTAGTTGTCCAGAGTTGGAAGAACTCGGCCGAGGAAAGCCAGCCCCAAATTTGGTTATGCTCCTCGAATTCCGCCCACTTTTATATAATGCAACAAAAATTAGGTTCTCTGATAACTTCAAGGGTCGAAGCCCTGCACCTTTCCCTCAGCCCTCTGCAGACTCACACCTCTGCCGCCACAGGCGACTGCAGATGCGCCCTGGGCTGCTCCAGCACGTGCACAGATCTGAAGCCTGGAGGGGGTGAGACTGACCATGGGATATATTTCCAAAAATCTGTACCAATCATTTGTTGCCATGTCAAGAAATTTTAATATAATATAGCTCTCTTTACAGGTGACAATGGGAAAGAACAGGTTGACAATAGTGGGAAGAAACTTTAAGCACCATTATGTAGTTAATTAGAATGTAGTGAATGTGGGCCTTTGAGAGAATGTTTTCAAAAGATTTTCAAATGTTTCAAACTTATTGTAGTTGAAGCCAGTAGATTTAGTTGATTTGAAACCTAGTAAGTGGACTTTTGTGTATAAGTGCAAGCACAATGACTTCCTGACAAAATGTGAGCGGGATGGGAGAAAGACATACAGCTGTCTGAATCTGCAAAAGAACTAGTTAGAATGTACTGCGCTCCCCCACACATGGCTGACAGGCAGTGTTACCTGCTCCTACACACTCCAAAGTGACCACCTTTTAGCCACCTGGGACACTCAGTGCTTGTATTCGGGCAGGGTAATTAATGGAGACAAAGAAACTTTAAGGGTAAAATAACATAATGAACTCTTCTCTATCAATTTTATGGCCCCAGTTGTAAATATGTTCTCTCTGCCCTGTTCCAATTCTGATTGTGATCCTGACTTCTAATTGGATTAGTTCTAGAGATTAGGGTAAAATGTCGTCTAAGGGTCTCTTTTGGGGACTATTGAAATATTGAACTAAGACACAGGAAACCACCATAACCACAATTATAGGGTAGATGGAGAGGCCTAAAAATTGTGGCATCCTAAAAATAGTCTAGTAAAGTAAGTCCTAACAAGACAAATCCTGCACCTGTTATCCTGCCCCAAGACCTACAATGGTTTAAGACAGCCATCTACTGTTTTGAAAGACTAACCAAGCTGTGAAGAATAAAATGGTTACCCCGTTAAAGGAGATATTGACAATAAACTTAGTTTTAGAAATGAGGATAGGCCTGGCCAGCGTGGCTCAGCTGGCCAAGTTCTGCTCCACACCTAAGAGGTGCTGGCTATACTCCCAATCAGGGCACAGGCCTGGGTTGCAGGCTCGATTCCCAGTGCAGGAGGCAGCCAATTGATTGATGTTTCTATCTCATTGAAGTTCTATGTCTGTCTCCCTCTCCCTCTCCCTCCCTCTCTCTCTGAAAAAGATCAATAAAACATTTAAAAAGAAAAGGAAGTAAGTCGGGGTCATGCAGGAGTAAACAACTGATATCTCTCCCTCCCTCCCTTTCACTCTATCTAAAAATCAACGAATGCTCGGTGGTTGAGTGTCGACCCCTGCACCAAGAGGTCACCAGTTCGATTCCTGGTCAGGGCACATGCCCAGGTTGTGGGCCTGATCCCCAGTGGGGGGCATGCGGGAGGTGACCAGTCGATGTTCTCTCACGAATGTTTCTATCTCCTCTCCCTTCTTCTCTTTTTCTAAAAAAATCAATGAAAAAAATATCCTCAGGTAAGGATTAACCAAAAAAGAAAAAAAGGAAATAAAAATAACTAAAACCAGACCTCACCATGTAAAGGCCTGAATTATCAAAAAGGGAACAAAACTAAAAATTAAATTAGTACCATTTTAATGCCACAATAACAAAGCAACATAACAGTCAAGATACACTAAAAATAGACTTATTGGGTATTCATAGGGGCAGGGGTTGAAAGGTAGAGGGGAGGAGCTGGGATTCACTGGTAAAGTAACCATAGTGCACACTAACTGGAAATGCTAGGGAGGAGATATACTTAAGGTAAAGGGTATTTCCAGATGAACCTAGTAACACTTCTGGGGGTGACAGACATTTTCATTAGCTTCATTGTAGTCATGGTTTCATAGGTGTTTACATGTCAAAACTTAAACTACATTTTAAATATGTGTCATGTATTTGCATGTCAATCATACCTCACTAAAACAGAAAATTTACTGAAACCAATGTAGATATCATTTTTCAGAAAATATACTCTCATCTTTAGGTGAAAGTTTAGAGAGCAAATGAAAAAGAAAAAGTCAGTCTGACAGACTCAATTTAACAGTTGCAAAACAGAACAGAGAGCGAGCAGTGGCTCCCCCTTCTGGAAACCTTCATCACTGCATGGACACACTGAGGACCAACATCTGCAAATAGCTCTAGCAGGACAACTGGCTGTTTGTCTAGTTTGGTCTTAGAGTCAGCAACTCCACACTCCTTTCAGAGTGCTCAGCTCCAGGCATTATGACAGCTGTATGTACCCTCGTCAGCACCGTCCCAAGCAAGTCATAAAGCATTTCCATCATCCCCAAAAGTCCCCTGTGACCCTTTGCAGGCAAATGCCTCCCTCCCCCCACAAAAAGATTATGTGCCTCTTCTCTACTTCCTAATTTCTGTCCTAAGAGGAATACTGCCTTTTCAGAATGTCATATACATGAAAGCATATAGCATGTAGCCTTTTGTTCTGTCTTCCTTCACAACTGGTCTTGTTAAGAAGCAAAGAGCCCTGGCTGGTTTGGCTCAGCGGTTAGAGCGTCGGCCTGCGGACCAGAGAGACCCGGGTTCGGTTCCGCTAAGGGCGCGTACCTCGGTTGCGGTGTGTCCCGAACCCTGGTTGGTCAGGAGGGTGGCAGCCACTTGATGTGTACCTTTCACATCGATGTTTCTCTCTCTCTCCTTCTCACTCTGAACAAAAAATGGAAGGATGTCCTCGGGTGAGGATTAGAAAAAAAAAAGAAGCAAAGAACTCAGCACAAACAGCCCACTAACTGCTGCCTCCAAACCAAGCTCCAAAGACGAGTCCTATAAACGCAACACGGAACAAGGATGCGGGGCACCACTTACGGGAGTGGGATGGTAATGACCACATCGTTCAGTTCTAAATTATCTTCTTGAAGCTCATATTCTATGTTGACATCACAGCCATTTCCACTCTCGGAGGGCCAGCAATTAACTGAGGAGAGAACAAAGCAGGCACACCAGAACATTAGAAAGGAGTCAAGCTCAGAGGACAAATCAAAGCTGAGCGCTGTGGACCTCACACATCCAAATGCAAACCATTATAAGTAAGTTTTGGCATTAAAGCTACTAAAGAAACAAGGCTAATGACTAAACACACGGACGTCAGCAGGTCACTCCCTCAAGAACAAGGCCGCGTGGCAGTGGAGGGAAGAGCACAGCCAGCTGTTCCCAGCTCTCAGTGCGGCCCAGCTCCACGGGACCGGCCAGCGGCGCTTACTTGTCAGTGGAATAAAAGACTCCTCTGTGGTCTGCAGTCTCCACTTCAGCACCCCTACGTCACTGTTGACTGGGAATGACTTCTCTGGATTCTTCAAGCCAATTAGAGATTCTGCAGTGAAAAGTTTTTTATCTACGTTTGGATGGGTCTGAAATAAAAAGGGAAAGTAAGTTTCTGAGGCTTAGACATAAGACTAAACAAATTCCCTCTGGTCTTCCACGGCTCATAATCAAAACATTTTAAATAGGGTACCTAACAAATTCCAATTTGTTTTTATTTTGAAGAAAAATTTCACATCCTTAAAGATTTTTAAGATTTAAAAAATATTTTAGAAAGTGATTTTAGCCCTGGCCAGTTTGGCTCAGCTATTAGAGGGTTGGCCCAAGAACTGAAGGGTTGTGGGATCAGTTCCGGTCAAGAACACGTACCTGGATTGCGGGTTCAATCCCTGGCTGCGGTCAGGGTCATGTGGGAGGCAACCAATCAATGTGTCTCTCTTACATCACTGTTTCGTTCTCTCTCTTACTCCCTCCCTTCTACTCTCTCTAAAAATCAATGGAAAAATATCTTCGGGTGAAGATTAACAAAAAGTGATTTCAACTCTAAGCCATTTCATTTGTAACTTAAAAGTTAATAATCTTGCAATTAAGGAAGTTAAAGACCTTTAACCAAGTTTTTCCAAAAATAGTTTACAGGTAGCAGCCTCATGGTGGAGTCAAGCTTGCAATTAAAGACTAAGAATTGCCCTGGCCGGCGTGGCTCAGTTGGTTGAGCATCATTCCATGCACCAAAAGGTCACCAGTTCAATTCCCGGTCAGGGCACATGCCTAAGTTGTGGGCCCGATCCCCAGTGGGGGCGTGGAGGAGGCAGCCAATCGATGTCTCTCTCTTTCTCTCTCCCTCCCTCCCTCTCTCTATAAAATCAATGAAGAATAAAGTATTAAAAAAAAAAAAAAAAAAAGACCCAGGGTCACACACTGATCACCTGCCCCTGGCTTTACACTAAAGAGGAAGAAGAGGGAAAAGTTCTGTGGAAAGTTTAGTTGAAATTTTGCTCAGAGCACTAAAGTTGTTCAAACTCAGGCCAAGTAAGATGGGCTAATCTTTTAAAAATAAATATTAGAACAAAAAAAGGAAAAGAAATAATTCTGGGTAACGACCGACATATACTTGAAGAGCCAGCGAAGCTGGTCCTAAACGACAGAAGCTCTGCTCCCAGAAGACAGCTGTGCTTATGGGAAGAGCACGCAGTAGACAGAACAGCTTCCCTGAGAAGGCTGTGTCCCTGTGAGAAGAGATGCCAGTCACCCGCCATCTAAAGCAAATGTGACAAGAACAACTGTAATAATATAAAGAGCATCACATATATATTCAGGTAGGTGAAACATACACACTCATTTTGTAAGGCTTTTATGCAGTTTTCAAATATATCATTAGATACTGCCCTTCAGATAACAAAACAAGCACTGGTAGTTTATACAGTGGCAGAAAGAGCAAATTTAGTATCATAACCTGTTTTAATATAATAGTTCCTTATTAAGTTTAAAGACTTTTGTTTTTTAAAACCGATTTCAAGCAATATCCTCAATGAATTATTTCACTCTTTACATAACATGCAAGTATCTCTCTGCTCCTGTTAGTGAGTAGAAGTCATTTATTAGATTTTTTTTTTTTAATCCTCACCTGAGGACATTTTTCCATTTTTTGTTCAGAGGGAGAGAGAGGGAGAGAGAGAGAGAGAAATATCGATGTGAAAGGGACACATCAAGTGGTCTCCACCCGCACAACCCAACCAGGGCCGGGGACAAACTGCAACTGAGGTACATGCCCTTAGCGGGAACTGAACCTGGGTCTCTCTAGACCGCAGGCCGACGCTCTAACCGCTGAGTCAAACCGGCCAAGCATTTATTAGATTTTTTTTTTTTTATCCTCATCCGAGGACATTTTTCCATCTCTTGTTCAGATAGAATGGGAGGGAGGGAGAGAGAAACATCGACGTGAAAGGGACACATTGAGTGGCTGCCACCTGCACGACCAACCAGGGCCGGCGACAAACTGCAACCGAGGTACGCGCCCTTAGTGGGAACCGAACCTGGGTCTCTCCGGACCGCAGGCCGACACGCTAACTGCTGAGCCAAACTGGTCAGGGCCATTTATTAGATTTTTAAATGACTTTTCCTTCAATTCCAATATTAAAAGGCCATTTTAACACAGCTGCTGTCAATCACTCTCAACCAGCTTGAGAAGAGATTTATTGCCCCACGGCACCCACTGTATGCAATATAATTAACTTCATTCCTATGTGTCCAGAATGTCACTAGTTACACAACTTCAATAATTTTCAGTGTTCTGTGGTTCATATGAGGAACTCCAGTTGGTATGACTGTTGGTAGACAAAAGTCTTAATACTCCCTAATTAAAAGTCTCTACACACCTGTAGCTGTACCCCTTTCTTATCTTCATTTTCCACATGAAGACGAATTCGGCCAAATTTATCATCTGAGATCCTCAGCATGATCATGCCATGCAACTCCATATTCTGTAATCCTCCATCTCGTCCACAGGTTAGAGTGATTTTTTCCTCAATCTTCATGTGCACACTGTAAAGATAAGTAATACATTTGTTCAGAAAGGTAGAAATCAGAACTCCCTTTCTTCAGGATTTAATGGTGGTTAGCCATCCACAGTTTCTTTTAAGGTGCTGCTGCTGTACAGGGTGTGGAAAAGTAGGTTTACAGTTATGAGTACACAAAGCACAGAATTCATTCTTGTAGTATTATTTATTATGTACCATTTTCCATACAAACACCTGTAAACTTACTTTTGCTCCACCCTGTATGTATCAAAATTTAAAGCATTATACCCTTCAATTCAGCATTTCTCATCCTACCTGTGCAAACAATATAGTAAAGTAACTAAAAAACTGTTCATAATAGCAAAAGTTTGGAAACAATTTAAATGTCCATCAAGCACTGGTCAGTTTGGCTCAGCTGTTAGAGCATCAGCCAGCAGACCAGAGAGACCCATTCAGTTCCTGCTAAGGCACGTACGTACCTCAGCTGCAGTTTGTCCCCGGCCCCAATGGGGCCGTGTGGATGACAACCAGTCTCTCTGACATTGATGCCCACCCCCCATCCTCCCGCCCGTTCTATCTGAAGATAAATGCAAAAATGTCCTCGGGTGAGGATAAAAAAATAAATAAAAAATAAATGTCCATCAATAGGGCAGTGCTTAAATACATAAAGGTATATCCACTAAAATGAATATTAGGCAGTTGTGAAAGAAACAGATGACAGCCCGGCTGGTGTAGTTCAGTGGACTGAGTGTACCATGGACTGAGAGGTCCCAGTTCTATTCCCAGTCAGAGAACGTGCCTAGGTTGCGGGCTCAATGCCCAGTGGGGGGTGTGCAGGAGGTGGCTGATTGATGTTTCTATCTCTCTCTCCCTTCCTCTCTCTAAAAAGCCAGTGGAAATATATTTTTTTTAAAAAGCGATGACCAAAGCTTTCATTTGAAAATACTTTCAAATATTAAAATCAGTCCTGGCCAGTTTGGCTCAGTGGTTAGAGCGTCGGCCTGCGGTCCGGAGAGACCCGGGTTCGGTTCCCGCTAAGGGCATGTACCTCGGTTGCAGTTTGTCCCCGGCCCTGGTTGGTTATGCGGGTAGCAGCCACTCGATGTGTCCCTTTACGTCGATGTTTCTCTCTCTCTCTCCCTTCCTCTCTCTCCCTCCCACTCTATCTGTACAAAAAATGGAAAAATATCCTCGGGTGAGGATTAAAAAAAAAAAAAAATTAAAATCATACCAGGAATATATATAGTCTTTTTACCCACTATTAACATTTCATTCATACATGTTTTTTTGGGTTTTTTTGTGGTACATGCCCCTAGCGGAAACCAAACCCGGGACTCTCTGGTCCGCAGGGCAACGCTCAACCACTGAGCCAAACTGGCCAGGGCTCATCCCATTCGTTTTGCCATTTACATACTCTCTCTCTAGAAATACTGGAGTTGCTTTATTTCTGTGAACCATCTAGAGGCAGACAATATGTACATCATGGCCATCCCCCTAAATACTTAGGAGCACATTCTGTAACACGGATATTCTCTCACATAATCATTGTCTTGTTACTAACTTCTCGCATTTATATTGATAAAACACTTTTGTCTAATTGCCATCCACATGCCAATTCTGTCAGCTGACCAGTAATGTCCTTTGAGTAGTACAGGATCCAGTCTAGGGTGAGGCACTGGTTTTGACGTCACCTCTCTATAGCTTCAAATTAAGGCAATTCTTATCTCTAAAATAATAAAGTGAAAAAAGCGACTGGAAAATGTGTCTAGTACGCTACCACTTATGTATAAAAAAGAGAAAAACAGCCCTGGCCGCTTTGGCTCAGCAGTTAGTGTCAGCCCACGGACCAAAGAGTTTTGGGTTTGATTCCAGCCAAGGACACATACCTCAGGCACAACACGATCCCTGGCCCTGGTCAGGGTCATGCGGGTCTCTCTCACATCAATGCCCCCCCCCCGACTCCCACTCTATCTAAAAATCAATGGAAAAAATATCCTCAGGTGAGGATTAAAATAAAACAATAATAATAAAAAATAAAAGAAAAACAGACTATATCCAGTATTTTTATTCATCTATATAAAGTCTATTCCCCTCAGAAGGATACACAGAAAAAAACCTAGTTAATACTAGTTGCTTCCAAAAACAGAAATTTGCTTGGCTGGGTAGAAGAAAGACTTACTGTAATACCTTTGAATCTTTTGAATTTTTAACTCTATATAGAAAAAGTAAGTAAAGAAAAAGTGCTGCTGCTACGGCAATCATCAGTACAGGCTATCCATGCTCCTTACTAAACTGCCTTCGGCTGGGTGAGCTGCAGAGGCTACACAGAATGTTGACATCCAATTTTGCTCTGTTCCAACCTGGGTTCCCAGAAACAAAGGACAGAGACGCAAGACCACAAAGGGCTGAACTGTAGGACAGTGTGGGTCCCACTCAGCTTCACGAGGGCCTGCCCCACACTCGAGGAGTGCCCATCACGGGGGCCTGCCCCACACTCAAGGAGTGCCCCATCACGTGGAAGTCTCAGCACTCTCACATGTGATGGTTCCCAACATCTTTCTACAATAGTGTCAAGCCTCTGTTTCACTTGAAGCAACCACTAGGTATAGCACAGAAGCTTTAGTGATTTAAAAGATTATCCCGAACCCTGGCCGGCATGGGTCAGTGGTTGGAGCATTGGCCTAAGCACCAAAGGCCTGTAAGTTTGATTCCTGGCCCCAGATGGAGCTCGTGTGGCAGGTGATCAATGTGTCTCTCTCACATCGATGTTTGTCTTTCTCTCTCTCAAAAACAAAATCAATGGAAAAATATCCTTGGGTGAGGATTAACAAAAAAATAAATAGAAGCTGTATCCTGATGTAACCCTGTTCATTTCACACAGAACAGAACAAAAATACTCCTTTTATGCACACCTGATAAGTTATCCTCCCAGACTCATCTTTTGTTTGCCCTCAAAACCACTGGCAACAGTAGGTCTGGGCTTCAAGACAAGAAATCTGAGTTATGAATATGTAAACTTGACAACCATCACTTAAAAACGTTACCAACCAGTATCACAGTCCTGAAATAAGAAACAAATCAAAATATTCTACACAGACCCTGGTCAGGTAGTTCAGATGGTCAGAGCATCATTCCAACACACCAAGGTTGCAGATTTGATTCCTGGTCAGGACACATACAAGAATCAACTAATGAATATATAAATAAGTGGAACAAAAAATCGATGTCTCTCTCAAAAGAATAAAAAAAGAAATTAAAAAAAATTCTATACTGGGCTCCACTACTTAAAAGGCAAAAAGTAATACGTAAATTTTGTGTTAAAGATATTTATAAATTTTGTGTTAAAGACTGTTTCTCCTGAAAGTTTAATTAGGAAAAGACATGCCAAACACAGTGCAGTGATCATCACAGCTTTAGCTTCTAATTCAAGTCCAATTTAAGATGCAAGGCAACATGCTAGGCATGAATACAAGTTATTTTTCATTTAGTCAATACACAGAGTTGATAAAAAATAGATGGCTCAGAACCCCTAATCATGGCTAAAATAAATAATTTTAAGAAGACTTCATGTTTTCCGGCTGGTGTGGCTCAGTGGTTGAGCGTCGACCCATGCACCGGGAGGTTGCTGGTTTGATTCCAGGTCAGGACACATGCCCAGGTTTTGGGCCCGATTCCCAGTGAAGGGCATGCAGGAGGTGGCCAATCGATGTTCTCTCTCATCAATGCTTCTATCTCTCTCTCCCTCTCCCTTCCTCTCTAAGATCAATAAAGGAAAAAAAAAACAAAAAACCCGATTTCATGTTAATAACCTAGAATCTACTCTACGTAAGTCCTTTAAATCTAGTAAAATTAAAAGACACAGAGATTTTATAGTGCATTGAAATAAAACATTTTAGCCCTGGCTGGTTTGGCTCAGCGGTTAGAGCGTCGGCCTGCAGACCAGAGAGTCCCGGGTTCGGTTTCCACTAGGGGCACGTACCAAAAACAAAAACAAAAAATAAATAAATAAAAAATTTTAGCCCAGCCAGTGTGGCTCAGTGGTTAAGCATCAACTCATGCACCAAAAGTTCATCGGTTCAATTCCTGATCAGGGCACATGCCCAAGTTGTGGGCCTGATCCCTAGTGGAGGGCACGCAGGAGGCAGCCAATCAATGTTCTCTCTCATTGATGTTTCTCTCTCTCTCTCCCTTCCTCTCTCTGACATCAATAAAGGAAAAAAAAAATTTAAACATCATGTGGTTGTTCTTGCTGAAAAGGTCACTACTTACCTTTCCATGTTAATGGGTGGAACATACACTTTGGTGGCTTCAGAGGTACGCTTGCCCATACTGGAGGATATGATAGTTTCACCTTCAGATTTCAATTTGTCCACAAAGTTATCTACTTCCTTTCCTTTGGCTCCAAGTTTCAAAGCCTTGCTGGGGCCTGAAGGCCTAAGTGGAAGAATATAAAATAAGAAAAAATACACACAATTTAAAATAAAAAACAAAACACACATTAATAACTCTATCTCTGAAGCTTTCCCTGGAGCTGTTCATTAAGAGGAGTGTGAAGACCTCAAGGAAAAGGCAAGTGCCCTAGTCGTTAGTAGTAGACATTCTCTACCCACACTGGCAGCTGAGTCACTATCACCACGTAAGCTTCAAGAACCCAAAGACCAAAACTATACTTTTCTAAGCATGCATGATCTGATTAAAACTTTGGCCCTGGCCAGTTTGGCTCAGCGGTTAGAGTGTCGACCTGCGGTCCGGAGAGACCCGGGTTCGGTTCCCGCTAAGGGCACGTACTTCGGTTGCAGTTTGTCCCCGGCCCTGGTTGGTCGTGCGGGTGGCAGCCACTCGATGTGTCCCTTCACGTCGATGTTTCCCTCTCTCTCTCCCTTCCTCTTTCTCCCTCCCACTCTATCTGTACAAAAAATGGAAAAATATCCTCGGGTGAGGATAAAAAAAAAAAAAAAAAAAACTTTGTATCGTCCATCCAGATAAATACACCTATGTACAAACAAACTTTTACATATAATTTCAGGTAGTCACGGATCAAAAACCTTAAATTTCCCTCCTCTCCCAAAATAGGGCAATCCTCACAAAAAATTGAGGTCATGGTATAATTTATAAAAGAACTCTGTTTTACACAAAAAGAAAAAAACCACATTCACATTTCTCCTTTATCCCCATGTGACCAAATTCAATATCACATCTTACTCCATATCAAGTCACTCATTATTTACAGTTTGCCTAAAACTCAAGTATCACTCCAAAAAGACACACAGAGCCTTCACCTGCCCTTCTGGGCTGCTGGGGAGACACTGGATCATACCTGGGTGGTGCAGGCGCCACTTTGGGTTTGTCCGTCTCAATGATGGTCTCTGTGATCATGGCAGCTGTGCTGCCTCCAGAGACTGCAGAACTTCCAAATCCCCCGAATCCCGGTGCTTTTTTGCCCTGTCTCTCTGCATCTCTTCGGGCCTGTTGTAATTCCTTTGCTTTACGCCGCATCTCAGCCTTGGCTTCACGTTCCTGAGTCTACAAAAAGAGACATACATACATGGATGTGGCTTTCAGTGCAGTCTACACTAGCAAATACAAACAGGAAAGTAGGTGGTGAAGCCTAAAAGAAAACGTTCAAACCAGCAGGCCCCGAGAAGAAGCTATTTACCTCTCTGACTGCTCTGAACACCTTCTCCTCGTGAGAATCCATTTCTGTGAAGGTTCTGATCTGTGCCAAATTAACATTCTCCCGGTATCCCAGGGCAACAATTTCATCAAAAGCAAAAATCAAATCAAAACAGTGATCAGATATTTCATTCTCCTCTAAGGCTCGGCAATATTCAGGGATCTAATCATAGACAGCAATGGAAAAGAAAGATTATCAGCAGTTTTGTCTTTCAAGTCTTATTTTTAAATTACACAAACTTCAGTAAACCTGAATCCTTTATTAGCTCCCTCTACAGGACTTTAAGCAAGACTCTGGCATAAAGTCTTCATGTGTGTCTATAACAATGTCTTTGTGTGTGTGTGCTTCAAAAAGTTCTTTCATAATTGATGTTTTATTGATTGTTTTGAGGATAAATTCAAACATTTCCATTTGTATACATTTCTTAACATATGTACCAAAAACCTAAAAATTTATGTAGTTGGGATTATTTTCTAAACAGTTATTCCAGTGACTTCCCAGCTTAAAAATTAGAGGCTAATTTTCCTTAGAGTAGCAAGGACTGGAATCTTCAAATGTTGATACGCTGTTTAAGTCCCACTAGTCACAATTTAACATCACACATACTACATAATCACATTTTCAATCTGTCACAGCACATTAACAACGTTCCTAGGAAAACTGGGCTACCACTCCAAAGATGTCAGAGTGTACAACATTCTGACAGGGAGGGCCAAGACTAAGGAGTGGTTTTCTTTAGACACAGTCGTACCAAAAACATGGGAATAGAATTTAAAATGTTTAAGACATATTAAATGCACGACTGACCCCCAAAATTTCATTTAGTGCTCTTTGTATTATGAAAACTACCCCCCATCTATGGAATGTTAAGCTGACACTCAAGACAATCAAAGTCTCTCATATTCGATATACCACTATTTTCTGTTTGCACCAAAAAATAAACAACCAGCAAATGATTTCACCTCTTTAAAAAAGCATTTACACTTTAAAAATTGGGATGAGGTGGAATTCCCTCCTTCTTAAAAATGTTTCTAGAGCTACAAAAAAACTTGCATTTACAAAATAGTTGATAAAAATATTCCTTTGGATTGTGCAAGGGAGACGGGGAGCCCCGAGGAGACAGGGGAGGTGATATTCATCAGACTCGGCCTTTTCTCTCCTGCTTCATCCGAGGCTGGACTCTCCGTTTTCAGGGCTCCTCTTCCCCAGGTGGGCCTCTCTAGGTTCCTGGGAGCCACTTCAGCCAGCCTGTTTCCCTCTGCTTCTCCTTTGCCTTTCGTTTGCACTTTTTTGTCTGTAGATGTATCCTTTCCTGCCGCCTTTTTGGTTTCATTTCCACTTTTGTAGGAGTAGGCTTAGCTGATCGAGCTCACCGGCCTCCTTTTGGGCTCCTCCTTTGCCGCCCCTCAGCAGAGCTGACTTTCCTCTTGGGCATTGTGGTGGCTGGGCCACGGTCTTCAGAGAGCCTCTGCAAACCTGGGCTACCTAGCCACTGCCCTAAGTCTTATCTAAAGTACGTTATCCAAGAATTCAGCCAAACAAGTGTCGGAACCACAAAGGCAGATTAAAGTAGCCACTTAAGAACTATGAAAGGAAAGGGAAGGTTCCCATACTCTCTTCTGGGATACTTCTAGCCTACGAGGATACCCAGTAAACATTTGTTGAATGAATCAAGAGCTGCTGGGGTGGGGAGAAGGAGCATGGGGCATGCAAACTGATAAGCATCAGCTGCTTCGGGTAAACATAGTTTCACACAGAAAATTTAAAGCAAAAGACTGTAACCTACTATTATAGGGCTCTTACCACTCTTGAGAAGAGCCTTAGGGTCTCCAGATCTTCTAAGATGTTACTGTTTTTGGTAGTGATCAGTACCATGTACAGTTTCTCCATAGGCTGGTAGACATATCTCACACTTTCTGTTTCAACAAACGTATGTTGTTTTCCAGTGTTCATGAGCTTTGGAAAAGCTGCTAACAAGCCCTCAATCCGAGTTCGGGTCATCTCCACAAACTGCCGAGAAACAATGGCCTTCCCTGCTTTGGTGCACACCGCTGCCGCCAACAGCACCTGCCAGGGGCACACGGACAAACGAGCTGATTCAGCACTTCTTCACAGCTGTGCTCTCAACATTCCCAGGTCTTCCACAGAATTACACACTTAGTTAGTTAGTGACACCACCACTATGAGAATGACTTTCGAACTCTACTTCGTTATTCTTTTAATTATAGTATGTAATTCGTAAGACAAACTAACATAGAAGAAAATGAAGGTATTATTCCTACTTTTCAATAACATACCTAAAGCAAACTTAATAAAGAAACCATTTTTTTCCAAATCTATATATACATGTGCCTCAGCAGTTACAGCATCAGCCTGCAGACCAAAGAGACGTGGGTTCAATTCCAGTCAAGGGCAAGTACCTCGACTGCGGCTTGGTCCCTGGGCCCTGGTTGGGGTCCTGCGGGAGGAAACCAGTCCATGTGTCTCTCTCA
Organism: Molossus molossus; assembly: GCF_014108415.1. Classification (NCBI taxonomy): domain Eukaryota; kingdom Metazoa; phylum Chordata; class Mammalia; order Chiroptera; family Molossidae; genus Molossus; species Molossus molossus. The sequence goes on along the minus strand of NW_023425348.1, from coordinate 11,869,871 downwards.
CATGGATGTTTCTCTCTCTCTCTCTCTCCCTCCCACTCTATCTGAAGATAAATGGAAAAACATCCTCAGGTGAGGATTAAAAAGAAAAAGAACCAATGAATGCATAAATAAGTGGAACAACAAATCGATGTTTCTCCCTTCCTCCCTCTAAAACAAACAAACAAAAAAACAGTTTAAACTTTTTCTAAGAGATTTCCACAGCCAAAACAGAGGTCTGATCACACAGATAGAAGGTTTTTAAGAGAGCCCAGCAAGTGTGGCTCAGTGGTTGAGCGTTGATCCATGCACCAAGAGGTTGCAGGTTCGATTGCTGATCACAGCACATGCCCGGGTTGCAGGCTCGGTCCCCAACAGGGGATGTGCAGGAGGCAGATGATCGATGGTTCTCTCTCACATCAATGTTTCTTTCTCTTTTTCCTTCTCTCTAAAAATCAATAAAATTAAAAATAAATATAAATAAATAGAGGTTTTTAAGAAGACCCTGACCTTTGCTTTCATTTTTACCTAGAACATGGAACCAATCTAGCGAGTTTAAAATTAATTCTTGTTCTTTGATTAACTCTCCCATACCACACCATACTACCTCCGGATATGTAAACAACCTGTAAAATGAAAATGAAACGGCTCGATGTTTCACACGGTTTGACACTGGGCAATGATCAAGACCAACAGCCTGTTTTTCAGAGTCTGGCATTTCATTAAACAAAACAAATGAAGCATCAAAGGAAGATGAGAAGACTTCTAATGCCATTAGTAAGGGGATAAGGGAGTAAGAAAGTACAATGTTTACAGTCTTCTCAGTGAGGGAACCCAAGAATTCACAAGTACAAGTAACAAAAAAACTATTTACACATTCTGGAAGAAGCTTTAATGCTAGGATACGACCACTGAAATGTCAACATGCTACTGGTGAGGCTTCTCAGCTTTACAGAAACCTGTCTTACACAGGTGAAGAGCTTGAATAAAAAACAAGTTAATTATTTCAAAGAAATATTCTCATAGTTGCAATACATTAGTACAGTTTTATAATAATCAAAGGAGAACAAAATGTCCTTATCCATCAGTTAAGAGTATTTGGGAAATAATTACCATCATACGTATTTCCAAGCAGCTAAGCAAAAACAATTTACATTAGAAAAGTGTTTGATTTATATCTTGTATAAATAATTTCCCTCTATGAAATAGATATTTATTTTTACTGATTGATTTGCCTCCAGTGAACATGGAGCAGATTTTCTCAGGTGAAGTCTCAAGAGATAATGCTATCAATTGCTCTATTTCCCAATAACAACTGGAAATAAGCATGGTTTTTGTTTGGTTGGTTGGTTAACATTCACCTAAGGATATTTTCCATTGATTTTTAGATAGAGTGGAAGGGAAGGAGGGAGAGAGCAAAACACTGATGTGAGAGAGACACATTGATTGGTTGCCTCCTGCAAACCAGGGCCGAGGATCAAACCTGCAACCCCCAGGTATGTGTCCTTGATCAGGAATTGAACCTGAGACCCTTTGGTCCACTCTAACTGCTGAGCCAAACCAGCCAGGACAGAAATAAGCAGATTTAAGGGAGTAATATGATTCTGTTTGTTTCTGATTCTATCTACATTGAAACTTACTTTAATTATCCCAACTTAAAATTACTTTTATGTCGTATAAAATTAAAAACAGTTAAAAAAAAAATAGTCCTGCCCTGGCTAGTTAGGCTCAGCGGTTAGAGCGTTGACCTGCGGCCCAGAGAGACCCGGGTTCAGTTCCCACTAAGGGCACGTAGCTCAGTTGCGGTTTGTCCCCGGCCCTGGTTGGGTCATGTGGGTGGTAACCACTCGATATGTCCCTTTCACATCGATGTTTCTCTTTCTTTCTCTTCCTCCCACTCTATCTGAACAAAATATCGAAAAATGTCCTCAGGTGAGCTGACCTATTAAAAATGGACTAGAGGCCCAGCTGGTGTGGCTCACTGGTTGAGCGTTGACCCAGGCACCAAGAGCTCACTGGTTAAATTCCCGGTTGGGGCACATGCCCAGGTTGTGGGCCTGATCCCCAATAGGGCATGCAGGAGGCGGCCAATCAATGTCGATATTTCTATTTCTCTCTTCCTCTCCCTCTAAAATCAATAAAGAAAAAATATATATTTTTAAAATGGAATAACCCTGGCCAGTCTGGCTCAGCGGTTGAGCGTTGGCCTGTGGACCAGAGTGTCCCAGGTTCGGTTCCTGCTTAGGGGCACGTATCACAAAATAAATACATACATAAATAAATAAATAAAAATGGAATAGAGGACAAACCCATAGATTAAAAGAAACTTTAGAGACACGTCAACCAATCACAATGTATAAATCTTACTTGAATCCTGATTCAAACAACTATACCATGGGGAAAATTTAAACAGCAAATGGTTGCCCACCCAGTGTGGCTCAGTGGTTGAGCGTCGACCCATGCACCAAGAGGTTGCCAGTTCGATTCTCGGTCAAGGCTCATGGCCAGGTTGTGGGCCCAATCTCAGTACAGGGCATGCAGGAGACGGTCAATCTATGTTCTCTCTCATCGATGTTTCTCTCTCTCTCCCTCTCCCTTCCTCTCTCTCTAAAATCAATAAAAAAAAAATTTTAAGTGACTGGTTAATGATATTAAGAAATTGATCATCTTTAAGGTGTGACATCTCAATTAAAAATATTTTAAAATATTTTAGAGAGAGGAAGGGAGGGAGGGGAGCAAGAGAAACGTCAATTTCTTATTCCACTTATTTATACATTCATTGGTTGATTCTTATATGTGCCCTGACTAGGGATTGAACCCACAACCTTGATGTACAGGGATGATGCTCTAACCAACTGAGCCACACCTAACCAGAGCTTATAAAAATATTTTTTAAACAAGGAATCCTTATCTTTAAAAAAAAGAGTGTGTGAGCCCTGGGGCAGCGGTTAGAGGGTCGGCCCGAGGACCAATGAGTCTCGGGTTCGATTCTGGTCAAGGGCAGGCACCTCACTTGCAGTTCGTCCCCAGCCCTGGTTGGGTTGTGCAGGAGGCAACCAGTCGATGTGGCTCTGTCACACCGATGTCTTCCTCCCTCCCTCCCACTCTATCTGATGATAAATAGAAAAGTATCCTCAGGTGAGGATTAACAAAAAATAAAAACGATGATGATAATAATAATAAAAAGGTGATCTCTCAATTCTTTATGTTCAAATTCTAAATGAGCAGTTTGGGGTAGACATCCTCAATTTCAAACAGTGCTACTTTAATTATCTCTTTTATAATCAACTGTCCTAATATATTATACAAATGAGAAAAAAAAAATCGCTGAAAGTATCAATATCATATATGAATTCAAAAAAACACTAAACAGCCCAAAACTAAAATTATATAAATAAAATTTTTAATTGAGAAATAATTGTTTTCCACTCTTATACTCAATGTATCCAAATTCTTCACAAGCATCACCATCATCATTACTAGGTCCACTTTTAGAATTACCAGTTTTCTATAACTTTTATATAAAACAAGTATATAGCCTGGCCAGTGTGGCTCGGTGGATCAAGTTCCATGGACTGAGAGGTCCTGGTTCCATCTCCATTGGGGGGGCGTGTGGGTGGCAGCCAATAGATGTTTTTCTCTTTCATATCGATGTTTCTGTCTTTCTCTCCCTCTCTTTCTAAAAAAAAAAATCAATAAAAACATTAAAATATGTACATATGTTTTAAAATACTTTAATACATTTGATTATTTGTGCTATACTCCTAAAGGTTTATATATTCCAATTAACAAAAACTTTTCTTCTTAATATTCTCATCAGGAAAATGAAGGAATTCTCATATATTTGGGACAACCTCACACTGGTTTCTCCTTTTCCAAACAATTAAGTAAATTAGAACTAGTATTCTAAATTTACAAAGAACCAAGTTGATATACCAGAAAAACCAAATGAATGGGAATGAGAAGATTGGGATTCTAGTTTTTGTTCTTCTATTCACTGTCTGACCTTAAGTTACTCAACTTCTCTTAGCCTCAGTTTCTTTACCTATAAAATGGAGTATCACCGGGCCAGTGTGGCTCAGTGGTCAAGCGTTGACCCATGCACCCAGAGGTCCCCGATTTGATTCCTGGTCAGGACACATGCCCAGGTTGTAGGCCTGGTCCCCAGTGGGGGGCATGCGTGAGGTGGCCAATTGATGTTTTCTCTCATCAATGTTTCTACTATCTCTTTCTCCCTCTCCTTTCCTCTCTCTGTAAAAATCAATAAAGGAAAAAAAAAGGGGGGTATCATCAAACTAACTAGCTATTATGAAGGCCAAATGACTATGATGAAACTGTAAGCCAAAACACTATACAATTTATATCACATATATTCACAATGTAAAATAGTACCACTACTAATAATAAACTTGTCAAGAAATGCATTTCATTAAAAAAATTATGTCACTTCAAGGTAACAGATTTTTACCTTTATGGGTTCTTCAATATTTTGATATTCAAACAAAGGACAGACTCCCTACAAAATTTTACTTATAATTTCAAGGAATTCATAGGTCCTCTAGAGCAGTAATTCTCAAACGACCCACAGAGTCACTTTATGCAATGGGAAATAGTACTAATAAATAGGAGCATATTGTAAACATAATCCTTGTAAGTGCCCCACACACAAGGCTGAGAACCACTGTCCCAGAAGTTACGGTTCCCTACCTTAGAGTTTTATGAGATTTTGAAGGAAAAAATAAATCCCTGTGGGGTTTTATTGTTTTTGTTTTTAAATATGTTTTTATTGATTTTTAGAGAGAAGGGAGAGGGAGAGAGAAAGAAAAAAACATCAATATGAGAAAGAAGCAACTCCTGCACACCCCTTACTGGGAATTAAACCAGTAACCCCTTGGTGCAAGGGATGACATTCAACCAACTGAGCCACAATGGCCAGGGCATAAGTCCCTATTAAGAAAGGGTACTAAGTACAGCACAACCTGAACACATGAAATCAAATGTCTATCTGAAGAAAATACTTCTTAGATTGACCCTTTAGATCTACATAAATAGGCTGATTAAAATCAAAGCCCATATATCTAAAATAACTAATAATAACAATCCTGTTAGAAACCATGTTGACGGTTTCAGGGCAGTATTTCAGTAGCTGAAATTAAAAATGCCTCCACACCATACAAATAGAATTTAGGTAAAAATTAATATCAAAGGCAACACAGGCCCTGGCCAGTTTTGCTCAGCGGTTAGAGCGTCGGCCTCTGGACCAGAGAGGCCCGGGTTTGGTTCCCGCTAAGGGCACGTACCTCAGTCGCAGTTTGTCCCCGGCCCTGGTTGGTGTTGTGTGGGTGGCAACCAGTCGATGTGTCTCTCTCTTCCTCCCTCTCCCTCTCGCTCTAGCTGAAGATAAATGCAAAAATGTCCTCAGGTGAGGATTAAAAAAAAAAAAGGCAGCACAGAAGGGAAAAAGGAATAAAAGGCAACCTGCACCCAGAAAGGGGTATGCTATGGAAAGGGGCAATTCATCCACTTTCTTTTATTGGGAATTTCATTTTAGCAATCCTATTGTAAGAGTTGAGTAAATATGTATTAAACCCCTACTATACACATTAGGTGCTCTCTGAGACTACTAAGAGGAACTATATTGGTATTCTTCCCTCATTTTTTATTAATTTTTTTAAATCCTCACCAGAGAATTTTTTTAAATTTTTAAATAGAGAGGAAGGGAGAAAAACATCAATGTGAGACAGAAATATCGATCAGTTGCCCCCTGAACGTGCTTGACTGGGGATTGAACCCACAACCTAGGTATGTACCCTGACCAGGAATCAAACCCTCAACCTTTTGGGGTATGGGATGACAGTCCAACTACCCGAGCCACCTGGCCAGGACTGTAAAATTGCTTTAATTAATATTTTCTAAAAAAATTTCTCTAATTATGTATGGAGACAGATGTTAATTAGACTTGTGATCATTTTCCAACATCTACAAATATTGAACCATTATGTTGTACACCCAAAAAGAGTATGTTATGTCAGTTAAAACTCAATGAAAAAAAAAGAAGCCTAATAGGGATAAGACAAACATAAATAACTGTAATACTAGGTAGGCAGAATGTCAAGTAATGTGCTATGTGAATTCAGAGGAGGAAGAGATTACTTCTAAATGGTAAGATCAGGGATGGCTTGATAGAAGAAATAGCATTTAAATTATGCTTTGATGAATCAGGGGATGTGAGTATATAAAGATGAACCAGTAGGGTAAAATAATATGTTCCAAGCAGGAAAACTCTTAAGACTCTCTTTGGGTCATTCCAGGGATACCTAGATACAAGCAACATAAGGCTCCCAAAGAAGGACCAAAGTGCCCCATACTAAATACGGCTTTAAACCTTGAAACACCCAAGACACCACATGCCACAATTACAGGGTCCACAAAGCAGTTTTCCATTCGCTGGTATGCATGGCTGGAAGGTACAGTCCCCTCTAAACAAGATAAATTTAACCTATCCTAAATGAATATTTATCTTCTTAAATGCTTTGAAGTAATAAAACTCTTCACAGAAATGTTTACTGATGTTTAACAATTATTAAAATGTATATATAGTATTAAAAATATATAGTACACACTAAAAGATAAATTAATTTTCCTACTATAATTTGATCTCATTTTCTTTGGGAAAGACTAAGTATGATTCTCACAATGTTGTTTCATTTATTGTCTACATTTTTGGAAAAGAACATTTACACTTATAAGGAACTTTCAAGAGGAGCCCTGGATTGTTTTACAGATGTAAAAACCTATGGCCCAGAAGTTAAATGATCTCTCCAGGACTGTTAAAAAAATCCTCCATTAAGTTGAGCTTTGTCAAACGACTTTTCTCTTAGTAATATTTACAATGGTTTGTGTATACTGTCCTTAATTTTTGCATTAAATAACAACGCTCTCCTACCTAGAATCAAAAAGTTCCTTGAGTAAAGAAACATGAAAAATTAGGTTTCTGTTCTGCCCTTAATTATGTGACCCTGGATAAATCACTTAGTTGCTTCTTGAAATATCCCTAAATTAGAGGTTAGCTTATATGCAATCTAATGTGTTTTTGCATCTTTAACATTCTATAAGTCTAAGTATTTGAAAACTTGACAGCACCAGAAAATGCACACTACCTCTACTTCACACCCACTGCTCCAGTAGTAGTAGTTAAGTTACACTGGAATCATATTTTATATTAATGTTAAGCTGCTAGAAGGCAAACTGCCTAACCAAAACAAAGCATGTGTATATGTATATAGTACATATGTGTGAGATAGAGATGCCTATCATCCCTTCATCTCTAACAGTGATAAAGATCCAAGAATAATAGGTAGTAATTCAGCATTAATACATGCACAATGCTCTAAAGAAAAATGTCAAGGACATCCTCCAACCCCTAATTGCATCAGTATTCCCTACTTCCAGAATTAAATAGTTACTTTATCCTTCATAATTCATGATCATATTAAAGGTAGTTTCTACAACTGTCATAGAGGACCATTCTGTCTTTCCTGTTTGCATGAAGTAATTAGATAAAATCAGAGGGAAGATTAAAATAAAATCCAGACCAAATACAAAACCTAAAACTGGAAAAGTTCCTTAGTGAGAGTTTTAAGCTCATCACAAGTTTCTGTTCTAAAACAAAAGCTTATAGAGAATAAAAATAAAAGAACATCATTCTTAGCTTCTTCAGTGAACTTCCTATTTGAAGAATAAATAAATGGCAAATCAGTGGAAATTCAAGAAAATCATTTTCATTTTTTGCTGTCCTCTTTAACCACCACCAAAAAGATACATAAAGAATACAATGGCCTGCTGGTGTGGCTCAGTGGATGAGTGTTGTCCCATGGACTGAGAGGTCCCAGTTTGATTCATGGTCAGGGCACATGCCCAGGATGCAGGCCTGAACCCCAGTAGGGGGTGTGCAGGAGGCAGCTGATGATGTTTTTCTCTCACATCCATGTTTCTATCTATCTTTCTCTCTCTCTCTCTCAAAACAACAACAACAAACACAATAGCTGTGCAGTTACTATATTATATATGAAAAGGGGGGCAATAATAACCCCCTAATTGGGAACAGTTCTTACTGTGCAGGATTTCAGTTTCTCCCTCATGATGTGTAGGTCAGCCATACAAACCCAAATCTAGCTTTCTAATAACTAAGAACTTTTGGGAACTGAATTTAATGTGATTACTTATATTTAATGTGGACACTATAGTAAGCTTACTCATTGCCTATACTGAATAAACAAGAAAACAACAGCACTCTGTAGAAAAGTAAAGATTTTACAGATTGGTACTACCGTGAGACTTGATATCAAGTCAGGGCACTGCCTGGGTTGCAGGCTTGATCCCCAGTAGGAAGCATAAAGGAGGCAGCCGACTGATGTTTCTATCTCTCCCTCCCTCTACCTTCTTCTCTCTAAAAACAAAAAACAAAATCAATTTAAAAAAGAAAAGAACTGACTATAATGATACTTGACAGATGCTAAGAATGTAAGAATATGTTCGGATTAATTTGCAGAAAACTAGGGGAAAAAAAACGGTATCTTTTGTACTTCATTTTCTTTTTCAAAAATATGTTTTTATTGGTTTCTTAGAGAGAGATAGAAACATTGATGTGAGAGAGAAACATCAATTGGCTGCCTCCTACTCCCCCCTACTGGGGATGGAGCCCACCACCCAGGCATGTGCCCAAGAGTGGAACTGGGGAGTTCTCCAGTCCTTATGACCAGCCAGCCCACTGGGCCACAGCAGCTGGGCGTGAGCGTGTTTCTGCACTTGTTCATTCACTTCTCTACTAGGACTTCACAGCATAGACCACTTTGTTCTAACCTCAGTGACTGAAGCCAAAGGGCACCTATTTTTCATAAATCAGCCGGCATCTACAACTTACTCTGAAATGCATTTTTAAAAGATGTATAGAGGGATGGATGGATGATTAGATGTGTGATAAAACAAGTACAACGAAATGTTAATTAGAGAATTTAGCTGGTTATATGGTGTTCACAATAAAGTTCAACTTCTCTAGATGTTTAAAACAAGTTTTAGATCCAAAATATCTTGTAAAATGTCACCTTATTTGGACATTTTTACTGTCCAGGGATATCTTCATAAAGGAATAGGATCCAAAAAACAATACATGGAAATAATAATTATCTTAAGACTTAAAGGAGCAGAATCTACTGAGATGCTGTTCTTCAGAATACACAAATCTGTGGGTATCTAGATCATACCAAGTCCCAAATAATTCAGAAATAGATGCATATCTGAACGACACAGCTGTATGTATATGCACGTGTCCAAATAACATGCAGATTTTATAGCTTATGTTTATCATTCACACCTAGAACTTTACCATCCCTTGGTTATCAATGAATTAAAAATAGAATGGGTCCCCAAATAGCATCATTTCATTCAAGATCATTCTGTTAAAATGTTGATGAGAGGCCATGAGAACTTACCTGTTTGTATCATGTAATCTACAGGAAAATAAACGTTTCATTACGTCATTTCACTTCAAATCCCAGATTCTACCGACAGTAAGTGAGGAGTTACTGTACTAAGTTCCAAAAACTTCTCAACATCTCTTGGTAAAGATGATCCATATTTGGTTTACATAACACAAGGCTTTAACTTCGCTATTAACAAGTAGGGCAGGCTCTAAACTGCACGACAAATACAACCAGGATGCAAAAGGAAAAGTTTAAACATCACAATCCAAAAACTGAGCCTCCTAGTGGAAATGAAAAAAAAGGGAGATTTTGGAAATGTTATGTCCAACACTAAAGTTTTATGCGGCTACCGTGCTTGATGCAATGTCTATGCCTGAAGCTGAAAACAAAACAAAACAAAACAAAACAAAAAACGCTTTTCCGTGTTCACGTAAAGCCCGAGCAGAAGTCCCCACCCACGTTCTCCCTTAAAGGCCGCCAGCAGAACGCGGTAGGGCTGGCACCAGATCACCGTGTCACCTCCGCAGTGTGCGGGGAGATCCGCCACGCAAGTGAGCGATCGACTAAGGAAGGAAACACGACAAAACTTCGCACAGCAGGCTCGGGCCGCCGGCGCACCGGAGAATGAATGGCCGGCCCGCCCGGGGCCAGCGTCCCTCCCCCCTCGTCCGGTCCGCAAACCCGGCGCGGAGCAAGGTCCGCGGGGCCAGCAGTGCCTCTGCCCGGCCGCCCGCCCTCCTGCCCTGGCCCCGCCACGGACGAGCCCCGCGTCCGGAGGCCGGCGACAGGTCCCGGGTGTCCCCCGCCCGCCCGACACCTCCTGCAGACCCGAGGCCCGTGTTCTCGCGGCTCGTCCCGCTCCCGACGCTCGACGCGCTCCGCCGGGGCCGCGTCCCCGACCCGCGGCGACACGCCGTCTGCAGCAGCGGGCCGCGCCTCGGGGGCCCCGGGTCGGCCGGCCCGGCCCCAAGTCGCTCCTGCCGGCTCGCGGCCGCCTTCCCACCGGCCCGGGTGCCCCGGCCGCTCGGACAAAGCAGCGCCGGCGCCGAGGCCCGGGAGCGCGGGCAGGAGGGCCTACAGCGCCGAGGACGGCCGGCGAGCCCGCTTCGGGGCGCAGGGCACGCCCGGGGGCCGCCCGCTGGGCCCCGGCGCCCCGAGGGCCGGCCGGACGTCCGCGCGGGGCCCGGGGGAGCCCAGAGAGGGTCTCGCGGAGCGACAGCCGCGGCCGGTCCCAGGGCCGGCGGGGCCCACGGGTGGGGGAGGGGCGTGCGCACGCCGACAGGGCCTGCGGTCAGCCCCGCGGGCCTCCGGGGGTCGGGCCCAGGGCTGCCCCGAGCCGCGAGGAGGCCGGCCCGGCGCGGGGAGGGGCTCTCCGGCCCCGGCAGCAGGCCGCCCGGCGGGGAGAGCGGCGGGCGGGCGGAGGGAGGCGCGCCCGGCCGGGCCTTACCATGGCGAGGACGGCGGTGGGGCGCGCTCGCGCTCCGGCTCCACGGGCGCTCGGGCTGCGGCCAGGGCCAGGGGAGCGCCGGCAGCTGGGAACCTCTGCCCCTGACAGGCGCCGCGGCCGCTTTCCCTCTCGCCAAGATGGCGGCCCGAGCCACGTCTCCAACCGGAAGCGGCGCGGGTCAAAGGGCGGGGGGCGGGGCCACGGGGGGCGGGGCGCAGAGGGCAGGCTGGAGGCCGGGCCCCCGAGGCGAGGGCTCGCGGAGCCCAGGGACCGGGCGCTTCGGCCCCTTCTCCTCTGCCGGCGCCCTCGTTTAGTTCGTGACGCTCCGACCGCTTCTGAGCCTCTCACAGGCGTGTCGTTTACTGTAAACACCACCTGTGGCTCGAGGGATCGTGTCCAGTTGTGTCCACCACGCTTACAACTAACAGTCGGACAAATAAGCCGATTTCTAAATGGGCAAAGGAGACGTTGCTCCCCAGGATGTGTATGTGGCCTATAAGCACATAAACGATAAGCGACAGCCCACCGGTGTGGCTCAGGGGTTGAGCGTCCACCCTGCACCCAGAGGTCGCCGGTTCGACTCCGGGTCACGGCACACGCCCAGGTTGTGGGCCTGATCCCCATGGGGGGCGTCCAGGAGGCGGCCAGTCCATGTTCTCTCTCATCCGTGTTTCTCTCTCTCTCCCTCTCGCTTCCGCCCTCTCTAAATTAATAAAGAAAAAAATTTGTTTTCAATAAATACATAAAAAATAAAAGATGCTCAGCATCCTTAGGGAAATGCAAAACAAAACCGCAATGAAATACCACCTCACACCTGCTAGGATGGCTATAATAACAATGTTGGTGAGAATGTGGAGAAAATAGAAGCCTCATACGCTGCTGGTGAATGTGAAATAGTCACCCTATGACCCAGAAATTCCACTGCTTGGTATATATACCCAAGAAAATTAAAAACATGTCCACACAAAAAAGTGTACACTCGTGTTTATAGAAGCATTATTCATAACAGCCCCAAAATAGAAACAATCCAAATGTCCATAATAGCTGAATAGATAATAAAATGTTACTCGATGGAGTATTACTCAGTCATGAAAAGGGATAAACTATTCATACATTAGACGCCATGGACAAACCTTGAAAATATTACGTTAGCCCTGGCCAGTGTGGCTTACTTGGTTGGAATCTCTCTCTCTCTCTCTCTCTCTCTCTCCACTTCCTCTCTCTAAAATCAATTTTTAAAAGAAAAAATATATATTATGTTAAGTGATAGAAGCCAGTCACAAAAGACCACATCTTACATGATTTCATTTATGATATGCCCAGAATAAGCAAATTCATAGAGATAGAATGTAGAGCTGTAAGGGGGTAGGAGAGGGGAGGAATGGGGAGTGAGGTTTGTTTTTTGGAGTGATGAAAATGTTCTGGAGTTGGATAGAGTTGATGATTACACAACTTTGTGACTGGTAGTACACTTTAAAAGGGTAAATTTTTGTGGCTTGTAGATTACCTCTTTTTTTTTTTTTTTCCTGAAGTGTGCAGGAATCATGACAGTTAGTACACATATTATAGGTAAAGAAAATGATGACAAGTTTAAGAAATTTACCCAGCGTTCTAGGCCAGTATATAACTAAAGCAACTGTCAAATCCAGTCTTCTGATTCTGGTAGTTTGCCCATGCCAAATGTCAGACTTCAAGCATGCATGATTCAGCAATTCTCCCTATATTATGTCACTATATCATTTTATCCCATATCACTGGCTACCTCGACAGCACTCATTCACTGCTGCAGTAACGGATGAACAGCAAACTTTTATTGAGGGCTTTTTAAAATTATTATGTATATAGCCCTGGCCAGCTTGGCTCAGCAGTTGGAGCGTCGGCCTGCAGACCAGAGAGTCCTGGGTTCAGTTCCTGCTAGGGGCACGTACCCAAAAATAATAATAATAAATAAATAAAAGTAAAATTATTATGTATTGATTTTAGAGAGAGAAGGAAGAGATGAGAGAGAGAGAGAAACATCAATCTGTGGTCCCACTATTTATGCATTCACCGGTTGATTCTTGTATGTGCCCTGATCGAGGCTCTAACCTGCAACCTTGGCCTATCGGGATGACACGCTAACCAACTGAGCTACCTGGCCAGGGCATGAGTACGTATTTGTGTCGGGTACTTTACACGTGTTCTTTTGTATCCTTTGCAACAATCCAGGTAAGGACACTGAGGGTCACAGAAGTTAAGCACTTACCCAGGTTCACAGGGCCAGTAAAGGGGAGAACCTGGATTCAAACTCAGCTTTTCTCATTGTGACACACCTGCCTCTCCGCATCTCCTGCGTATTCCTTAATGTTTCCTGAGCACTCACGGTATACCAGGCATTGCCCTAAATTCTCCACACAGATTGTCTCATTCAGTCCTCACGAGAACTCTCGAAGAGAGGAGCCATCAGTATCTTTATCTTACAGGTGGAGAAACCAAGGCACAAAGAGGAAAACCAATCTGCTCCAGGTCTTGGGGCAAGAAAGTAGCAAAGCTGGGATTGGAACAAAGACTGCTCAACTTCGGAACCTGTACCCTTAAGCCCTGCCCTCTAGAATCTTCACTCGTGCTCATTTCAAATCTGTTTCCAGTGGCTTGTAGTAGAATCATTGCAAAGCTTCCATATTTTAACATTTGGCATATCGGAAAGGATATAAGTCAAATTGTATTGTTTACTTTTGTTGTAAAAAGTACACATTTTATCAAAAAGATGAGCAAGTTCTTTTTTTTTTTTTTTTTAATCCTCACCCGAGGACATTTTTGCATTTATCTTCAGACAGAGCGGGAGGGAGAGAGGGAGGAAGAGAGAGAGAGAAACATCAATGTGAGAGAGACACATCCACTGGTTGCCACCCACACAACCCCAACCGGGGCGGGGACAAACTGCAACTGAGGTACATGCCCTTAGTGGGAACCGAACCCAGGTCTCTCTGCTCCGCCGGCTGATAAAGATGAGCAAGTTCTTAATTTTTAAATCTTTATTGTTGAAAGTATGACAGATATCCCTCCTTTTTTCCACCATTGACTCCCTCCTCCCCACTCCCACTCCCCATCCTAAGTTCTCAATGTTTAAAAAAAGTAAAATTCACCCGGCCAGAAAGTGGCTCAGTTGTTAGAGCGTCGTCCTGTATCATCCTGTGCACCAGAAGGTTGCTGTTTCGATTCCTGGTTAGGGTACATACCTGGGTTTCAGGTTCAATTCCTGGTCAGGGCCAGTACCAAAGGCAACGGATCAAAACATCTCATATCGATGTTTCTCTCTGTCTCTCTGCCTACTCCTTCCTCTCTCTAAGCATGCCCTTGGGTGAAGATTAAAAATAATAATAACAATAATAATAATAATAATAAACCCTGGCCAGTGTGGCTTGGTTGGTTGAACACCGTCCTGTGCACTGAGAGGTCACAGGTTCCTGTCAGAGCACATGCAGGGTTGTGGGCTCCTTCCCCTGTAGGGGGTGCAGCCAACTGCTCTTGCATCCATGCTTCTCTCTCCCTCTCCCTTCCTCTCTCTCTAAAATTCAATAAAAATATTTTTAAAAATTATTGTATAAAAAATAAGTAAATAAATAAATAAAAGTAAAAACCACACCTGGAATTATTGTTTCATTGTGAAGGCATCCAGGCCCTTCAGTGTGGACCACCAAAGCTCTCAAAGACCCACTGACACCAGTTCTTTGGAACTAGGACATCAGCTGAATTAAATTGTATAAGAAAAGCACCCCTGCAAGCGAGCTTTGTGAGGAGCGCCTTAGAGACAGCATGTCACAGTGGTTAAAAGCAGAGACTTGGGATTCCATTGACCTGCATTTGACTCCCGTTTTTGGCACTTACTAGCTGAATGACTTTAGACCGTTTCCTTCCATTCTTCTGAGCCTCAATGACCTAATTTGTAAATTGGCAGCAACATCTATCTCATAAGGTTGTGAAGTAGATGTTATATTATTAATAAATACAATTATATAATCTAAGTGCTTCTACATGGAACACGCTCAACAATACATAACCATTAGTAACAGATGACAAAAACATTTTTAAATGTTTTGCAAGTTCTATTTTTAAACAGAAGCGTCTCAGAAGAGGTGTCTCTCACTTTCCTTTCTTCAAAATTTTTTTTATATTTATTAATTTGAGAGAGAGAGAGATTTTGTTGTTCCACTTATTTATGCATTCATGTATGTGCCCTGACCAGGGACCTTGGGTATAAGTATGATGGTCTAACCAACTGAGCTACCTAGCCAGTGCTCTTTTTCTTTTTTAAAACCACTTTGACACTTTCCTCTGGCAGGTTTTCAGGGTCAAATTTTCAATATTCTTTAAAAGAATTTTTTTTTCTTTATTGATTTTTAGAGAGAGAGGAAGGGAGAGGGAGAGATGGAAACATTGATGAGAGAGAACATCGACTGGCTGCTTCCTGCATGACCCCCCCTGGGGATTTGGCCTGCAACCTGGGCATGTGCCCTGACCCAGAATCAAACTGGTGACCTCTTGGTGCATGGGTCCACACTCAGTCACTGAGCCACACCAGCTGGGCTCCAATATTCTTTTCTTTGTTTCTCTCTCTCTCAGACTCCCAAAAGTAACTATGTCTGTAGTTTTGAAATATTTGTTCCTTACATCTTCATTCATTCATTCACCCACACCCAATGAGTACTTTTTTTTTTTAATCCTCACCCGAGGACCGAGGACATTTTTCCATTTTTTGTTCAGATAGAGCGGGAGGGAGAGAGAGAGAGAGAAACATCGACGTGAAGGGACACATCAAGTGGCTGCCACCCGCACGACCAACCAGGGCCGGGGACAAACTGCAACCGAGGTACATGCCCTTAGCAGGATCCAAACCCGGGTCTCTCTGTACCGCAGGCCGACACTCCAACCGCTGAGCCAAACTGGCCAGGGCCCAACCAGGGCCCAATGAGTACTTTTATTTTATTATTTTATTTTTTTATTTATTTATCCTCACCCGAGGATATTTTTCCATTTTTGTACAGATAGAGTGGGAGGGAGAGAGAGGAAGAAACATCGACGTGAAGGGA
Source organism: Molossus molossus (assembly GCF_014108415.1). Lineage (NCBI taxonomy): Eukaryota > Metazoa > Chordata > Mammalia > Chiroptera > Molossidae > Molossus > Molossus molossus. Next base: position 11,853,897 of record NW_023425348.1, on the reverse strand, counting down.
CACATCGAGTGGCTGCCACCCGCACGACCAACCGGGGCCGGGGACAAACTGCAAACCGAAGTACGTGCCCTTAGCGGGAACCGAACCCGGGTCTCTCCGGACCGCAGGCCGACGCTCTAACCGCTGAGCCAAACTGGCCAGGGCCCAATGAGTACTTTTAAAGCACCGAATTTAGGCAGTACGTTGAGACTATGAAGATCTTAAAATTAATTAGACACAGACTCTGCCCTATAGAAGCTCAGTCTTCTTTAGCTAATAAAAATACAGCAGGTTAAACTGGACTCTCAGATAAATAACGAACAATTTGTTAGTATAAGTATGTCCCATGCAAAGGGATACCGTGGAGGGGAAGGACTATAATGAAATACAAACGCTAAAATGGACGTACAAAGAGTTGTGGGACAATTCCTTAGAGATTTTGCTTGAGAACTGATTAGGAGGAATTGCAGGACCAATGCTCCTTGTCCTAGGGGGGAACACTCGAGTATTTCTGCATGAACCGAAATTCACCACGCAGCGTTGCCCGCCGCGGCCGCTAGATGCCGCCCGAGACGCGGTTACTGAGACCATAGAAACAGGCGACCCGGTCGCCCAGAGCGGCTCTGTCCGAGCCGCTCTTGATTCGTGGAGCCTTCGATGGAAGAGCCTTGAAGTGCCGGTGAGCAGAGAAGGTCTCACGAGAGTGAGAGCAAGTCCCGCGATATTTCGATTTATTTATTTCTTTCTTTGTACCCAGCGGCGGACAACAGGCGGTGTCCGCAGGTAGAGTCCTTGCCGTGGCCTGGCCGGAGACTGGAGGGCGACCCCAGCCGTAGGCCGGGGTTCTCTCCAGATAGAGGAGACGGATCCAGAGGGGCTGCAGGTAACTTCCCCCCTCCTAGCAGGAAGAACCGCCTCTCGCACTCCCAGGAGGACTTGAGGGGACCCCTCCTCCTTCCAGCCCCCCCCCCATCTTTCTCGTCTCCATGACAACTGTTCCTTGAATCACTTCTTGCGCGGCGCCACGCGTCATCTGGCTCCTTTTACTCCCCAAGAAACTCAAGGGAAATCCGACCTGCAAGACGGGGGGGTGGGGGTTGGAGATGGGGGTGCTGCTTTAGGGTTTGTTGGATGGGACTGAGAAGCTGGAGTTTCCCCTCTTTTTGGTCAACGAGGTAACCCCAGAGACGGGCACAGCCTCCCCCGAAAAAGCGCGACAGCCTGGGGAAAGCTGGTGGAACCCCCGGACAGAGCTGCCATCCACAGACTGACGCCCATGCAGGGGGACCTTAACAGCTTTGGGGGGCCGGTGCGGAAGTTAGCCGTGGTTTCCCAGCGCGATTCCCTCCCTCCTCCGCCAGCCGCCCGCGGTTCCTCGGTAAAGGCCGCAGCAGGGGGACATAACTGCTTGACCCAGGGCCAAGAAGCCCTAAGGAGAGTTGGAATGGGAGTGAAAGTTCATGTAAAATTGGTTTCTGGGGTAAGGAAGAGGATCACTGCTGGATTAGAATTTCACCTCTCCACGGAGTGTTTGTTTATTATTGTTTTGTTTTGTTTTATCCTCACCCGAGAACAGTTTTTCATTTTTTGTTCAGATAGAGCTGGAGGGAGAGAGAAGAAGAAAGAGAGAAACATTGACGTGAAAGGGACACATCGAGTGGCTGCCATCCCCACGACCCAACCAGGGCCGCAGACAAACTGTAACTGAGGTACATGCCCTTAGCGGGAACAGAACCCTGGTCTCTCCGGACCACAGGTCGACGCTCTAACTGCTGAGCCAAATCGGCCAGGGCTTTTTTTTTCATTATTAAAATTTTTTTTTTCTTTTATTGATTTTAGAGAGGAAGGGAGAGGGGGAGAGAGAGAAACATCAATGAGAGAGAACATCCATTGGCCGCCTCCTGCACGCCCCCCTACTGGAGTCGGGTCCCACAACCCCAGGCATGTGCCCTGACTAGGAATCGAACTGGTAACCTCTTGGTGCATGGGTCAGTGCTCAACCACTGAGCCACACCAGCTGGGCTATTGATATATTTTTGTTATAGATGTTTCTCCTCCCCTCCCCCCCCCCCCCCCCCCCCGCAATCCAGGGAGTGTTTAATGTCCCATAATAAGAGCCATGTCATTATGTCTCCTTTTGCTTAGACCAAGATTGTTGAAAACCAGACGTACGATGAGCGTCTAGAGATCAACGACTCTGAAGAGGTTGCAAGTATTTGCACTCCATCCCCAAGATACAGAGGTATGAGAGGAATGAAGAGGAAAGAAAGAAGGAAATAAAGGTTCTCAGGACAAAGAGCAGGATGGATTCATGCTTGTCTCCAAGAAATTCCTCTTCGTCAAAGCTCATGTTCACCTTCAGAGCAAGTTACTTCACTTGCCTTGGTTTCCGTTTTCCAACTGGTTAAGGGAGAAGAAATCGTAGCCTCCCAGGTTGTGGGGTCTTCTTCCAGCCTGATCAATGTTCCCGACCATCTGCTTTATGATAGTGCTCTGTTCTCAGTCCGCGGCGGGGATTCATTTGTTGTTTTTTTATACTTATAAAAACTGTTTTGCTCATTTTTTTCTTTTTTTATCCTCACCCGAGGACATTTTTCCATTTTTTGTTCAGGTAGAGTGGGAGGGAGAGAGAGGAACAGAGAGAGAGAGAGAGAAACATCGATGTGAAAGGAACACATCGAGTGGCTGCCACCCACAGGACCAACCAGGGCCAGGGACAAACTGCAAATGAGGTACGTGCCCTTAGCGGGAACCGAACCCGGGTCTCTCAGGACCGCAGGCCGACGCTCTAACCGCTGAGCCAAACCGGCCAGGGCTGTTTTGCTCATTTTTGAAGATGCTTTACTAACCTGCAATTCAATCCCAATAAAAACATCAATGGAATCTTTTTTTTTTTTTTTTTTTTTTAATCCTCACCAGAGGACATTTTTCCATTTTTTGTTCAGATAGAGTGGGAGGGAAAGAGAGGGAGGGAGAGAGAAAGAGAGAGAAAGAGAAAGAGAGAAACATCGACGTGAAAGGGACACATCGAGTGGCTGCCACCGCACAACCCAACCATGGCCGGGGACAAACTGCAACCGAGGTACGTGCCCTTAGCGGGAACCAAACCTGGGTCTCTCCGGACCGCAGGCCAACGCTCTAACCGCTGAGCCAAACCGGCCAGGGCAATGGAATCTTTTTAAGAGGACCTGACACCATCATTTCCTCAACAGTGCAAATTTTTTTTTTTATCCTCACCCAAGGACATTTTTCCATTTTTTTGTTCAGATAGAGTGGGAGGGAGAAAGAGAGAGAAACATCGATGTGAAAGGGACACATCGAATGGCTGCCACCCGCACGACCAACCAGGGCCGGGGACAAACTGCAACCAAGGTACGTGCCCTTAGCGGGAACCGAACCCGGGTCTTTCTGGACTGCAGGCCAACGCTCTAACCACTGAGCGAAACCGGCCGGGGCTGTTCAGAATATTTTTGTTGCTTTATGGGTACTGATTCAAATTTATATTTGTGACTATTCATTTGACAGGAACTGGGGTCAGTTTCTTTCATCGAAGTTTTTTTCATTTGATCCGTACAGCAGTCCTGAGTGGGAAGTACTACTGACCTCATGTAGAGGTGGGAATACTGAGACTCAGAGAAGTTAAGTCATTTTTTCCAAGTGATAGAATTATCCTTTCAACTCAGTATTTTGACTATAAATTCAGCACCCTTTTCACTTTACTAATTACTGACCTCATTTTGCCGATGTTTAAACTGAGGGCAGACTTTGTATTGTTTATGTAACAGCAGATAATCAGTTGGCACAAGGTCCAGCTCAGTGCCTGAGGCGCGGAAACGCTTGGTGAATACATGCTGACTTGAGGTGACAGAACCGTGGCTAGAGTTCAGCTCCTGTCTAGATAGGTGTTCGTATAAACCGTGTTTCATAAAGTGGTCAGCTTACAAAATATTATAAGCTAAAAATATCTGTCCTTAAAAGTTATTTTAACAATAACCTAAAGGGAAAACTTCTCTTCGAAGGACTTACTCATTCTGCCCGTCTTCCAAACAAGACCATGGCCGATAACAGCAGTGATGAGTATGAAGAGGAAAATAACAAGGTGCAGTACAGCTCACTTCTTGTGCATTTTCTGCTCCGGTGTTTTAGTGGTTAGAGATGACACCAGTTCAATCGTAGATGTTTCTCGAATATTCACCTCCAGTGGCTGGGTACCTTTGAGCTCCTGGAGGACAATCAGGAAGAAGGAGCCTTAGATTTTGACTCTCCTTCAGGAATAAAGAACACTTATAGCTGACTTTTAAAAAAGATTTTTTCATTGATTTTTAGAGAAAGAGGAAGGCAGAGGGAGAGAGAGAGAGAGAGAGAGAGAGAAACATTGTTGTGAAAGCAAAACATTGATCAGCTGCCTCCTGCTCACCCCCTACTGGGGATCAAGCCCACAACCCGGGCATGTGCCCTGACCGGAATCAAACCAGCGACCTTTCTGTACACAGGACGATGCCCAACCAACTGAGCCACACCGGCCAGGGCTACAGCTGACTTTTTGGTGAGGAATTTCATATAATGTAGGACAATGTTTTGCAAACTTTACTGATCATATGATTCAACTGGGGACACTTAATTTTTTAAAATGCAGATTCCCAGTCCCCACCCAGAACTACTGAATCAGAGTCTTAAAGGTAGAAGCCTGGGAATTTATATTTTTAGCAAGCATTCCAAGTAATTTTCTTTTTTTTTTTTGGTACGTGCCCCTAGCGGGAACTGAACCCAGAACTCTTTGGTCCGCAGGCCGATGCTCCAGCCGCTGAGCCAAACAGCCAGGGCCCAAGTAATTTTCTTAATAAAGCAAGTTTGGAATTATTGTTTTAGGCATTTGTTTATTGTCACCACTTCTGATACTGCCAATATCTTGTGAAAGAGACTTCAGTTTTAAAGTCTTAAGTCCCAGATGTCACTTACTGTTCTATGAACCTAGAGAGTCATCCTGTTTCTGAGCGAAAGACAGAAAGAGCCTGCAGCTCTAAGCCCGATGAGGCCTTAAAGTTACACACGTGCTCAGTTGAACAACCATTGTGTTCAGCCTTAGCACATGGTCCAGTGGTTATTAGTTGTCCTTTAAGAACAGCTTTAAAAACTCTGGTGAAGAAGAATATTTGAAGCAGTGAAGAAAGCGTTAGTGATAGAGAGCGATTTCATAGAAAGCTTGACAGGTAACATTTCAGGGTAGCCCCACTTTGTGAGTGGTGTGCTGTTCTAACCTCTAACCCACGCAGCCATTTTTCAGGCATATGTCTGTAGTATATAAAGTCCTCTGCCTTTCAATCAGGGATTTTGCAAAGCACAATGTTGAAGAAGCAGACAGAAGAAAAGTGAACAGTTTTCCTAAATTGACTTTCTAATTTTATTTTATTTTTAAAAAATATTTTAAAAATTGATTTTAGAGAGAGAGGAAGGGAGAGAGGTAGAGAGATAGAAACATTAATGAGAGAGAAACACCCATTGGCTGCCTCCTGCACGCCCCCTACTGGCAATGACGCCTGCAACCCGGGAATCGAACCAGCGACCTCTTAGTGCATGGGTTGATGCTTAACCACTGGGCCACACTGGCTGGGCTGACTCCCCAATTGTATAGTCTTCATCATGATGTGGTCAATATTCAAGGCTCATTTATGTTTCCCATTTAGTATGCACTCAAAGTTAGCAGAGAGGATCAATATTTGAATAATCTTTAAATTGACAATCAGTATTCTTAAAAAGCTCCCTTTGCCAAACTGCTTCTCATGTAACCAAGGATAATTTTGGCGGATTTTGAATTAAGAGAGACTGTAGGAGACTTGTATCAATTATATACCAGTAAGGCATCGTCACTGAGTAAATTCTGTGACTATGTGTCATCTGTCACACATGCTATGGATTAGTTAGAATATATTTTCATCTGTGTACAATAAATCTGTGTTTTGCTTAGAGGAAAATGTGACCAAAAGCAGTTTTTGATGTCCTGTAATGTGTCACAATGTTACGTGCCAGGAGCTGCTTTACAGGGAAAGAAATGTGAGCTAGTTTAAAAACCAGCGCCGAGATCTGTTAACCTCAGTATGAGCCACATAGCATATGGAGACCAGGCTTTCAAAACCTCCTTTTAAAGGGGGCCAATTGGTCATCCTTCAGGTCCTAAGTGAGGGCACTCCACAGGCTCCAGGCCACAGAGGCAAAGACATGGACCCCATCCCAACTGCCCCTGCCAGCCCCAAGCACCACCAGACCCCTTCTCACGGACTTGCGAGGGTGGGATGGTACATAGAGAACCTGAAGCTCAGAAAGGTAGGTTGTGATGCCCGTAACAGAAGAGTCTCTCATCTTGAGATACAGTGTATAGTCATTGCATCTTCTATTTTTTAAAATTAGTGATTGATTGATTGATTTTAGAGAGAAAGAAACAGTGGTTTGTTACTCCACCCATTTATGTACTCATTGGCTGATTCTTGTATGCACCCTGAACAGGGATGGAACCTGAAACCTTGGTGTATCAGGATGATGCTCTAACCACCTGGGCCACCCCGCCAGGGCCTAGTCATTGCATCAGACTTATGGGGGACGGGAAGGGACATTTGGATCGGTTAGATGCCCTTTGAAGAGAATGAAATAGAAAGCCCATAGTCTCTGGAATGCTGGTCAGAGTTCAGATGGGGGTTGATTATGGATTTTCTCCTTTTGATAGTTAACAAGCAGCTTGCTCAGGGCAGTCTTGTAAATTAAATACTAATTTTCTCCCTGTGGTCTTTGTGAGTATTAAGATCCCCTGAGGTGTCTTCCCACTTCATTTCCCCCCATTTCCTTCCAAAATAACAATTTAGAGTTGCCTGTCTCCAAAGGTCCATAAGTTTTAGAGTGGAATCTACTGAATAGTTTGTGCAGAGGTCTCAGGATGTCCTAAGTAACAGGTAAAATAGATACATAATGGGTAAAATTTATACCCAAACCTTAAGCAGATAAATAGAACATGGTTCTAGAAAGTGGGGACCCTGTCTGTTGTAAGCAGGAGCAGAAGACAGTTCTTGAGGCCCTTCTGGGGGGTGCTACCTTCTCTCTGGCGATGTGGTGCCAGGCTGGGAGGGTACTGGGCATAGCTGCACTGAACTTTTCCTTGTATGGCCTTTCTATGCCTACTCTGCCCTGTCTCAGGAGAAGAAGAAGACATTGCAGCTGGCACCTCAACACGGCTTTAGTGAAAACGATGATGATGATGATGACGACGACTCATCTGAAACCGATTCCGACGAAGAGGATGATAATGAAAGGCATGGAGCCCCTCTGGAAGGGTGAGGGAAGCACCCCTGACGAGGAGGAGGACACCTTCAGAACATGGCCTCGGAGGACACCAGTCAACAGTGAAATTCCAGCATCTCTTTTGCTCCCTATTTAGGATTTTCAGATGTTTCAGAAACCCAGCTTAATCAGTTTCCATGTTTTTCCAGTTCCATGGTCTCCTCGAGGCTCATGGTGCCGCCTGCACCGTCTGAAACGTGCGTGGCTCTGGGATCACGGAGAGTGTTGAGTGAACCTGGAAGGTGGCCCCTGACTTCAGGGGGTCACGTCCTGGAGAAGAGAGAACAGATTTATGTGTTAACAAGGGAGACCTGCCTGGACAGGAGTAGAGAACACGGACAGGCAGAGAATAGGTACTTCAGGGTCACCACATTGAGCATTTCTGTTAACAAGGGAGACCTGCCTGGACAGGAGTAGAGAACATGGACAGGCAGAGAATAGGTACTTCAGGGTCACCACATTGAGCATTTCTGTTAACAAGGGAGACCTGCCTGGACAGGAGTAGAGAACGTGGACAGGCAGAGAATAGGCACTTCAGGGTCACCACATTGAGCATTTCTGTTAACAAGGGAGACCTGCCTGGACAGGAGTAGAGAACATGGACAGGCAGAGAATAGGTACTTCAGGGTCACCACATTGAGCATTTCTGTTAACAAGGGAGACCTGCCTGGACAGGAGTAGAGAACGTGGACAGGCAGAGAATAGGCACTTCAGGGTCACCACATTGAGCATTTCTGTTAACAAGGGAGACCTGCCTGGACAGGAGTAGAGAACACGGACAGGCAGAGAATAGGTACTTCAGGGTCACCACATTGAGCATTTCTGTTAACAAGGGAGACCTGCCTGGACAGGAGTAGAGAACGTGGACAGGCAGAGAATAGGCACTTCAGGGTCACCACATTGAGCATTTCTGTTAACAAGGGAGACCTGCCTGGACAGGAGTAGAGAACATGGACAGGCAGAGAATAGGTACTTCAGGGTCACCACATTGAGCATTTCTGTTAACAAGGGAGACCTGCCTGGACAGGAGTAGAGAACACGGACAGGCAGAGAATAGGTACTTCAGGGTCACCACATTGAGCATTTCTGTTAACAAGGGAGACCTGCCTGGACAGGAGTAGAGAACATGGACAGGCAGAGAATAGGTACTTCAGGGTCACCACATTGAGCATTTCTGTTAACAAGGGAGACCTGCCTGGACAGGAGTAGAGAACGTGGACAGGCAGAGAATAGGCACTTCAGGGTCACCACATTGAGCATTTCTGTTAACAAGGGAGACCTGCCTGGACAGGAGTAGAGAACATGGACAGGCAGAGAATAGGTACTTCAGGGTCACCACATTGAGCATTTCTGTTAACAAGGGAGACCTGCCTGGACAGGAGTAGAGAACACGGACAGGCAGAGAATAGGTACTTCAGGGTCACCACATTGAGCATTTCTGTTAACAAGGGAGACCTGCCTGGACAGGAGTAGAGAACATGGACAGGCAGAGAATAGGTACTTCAGGGTCACCACATTGAGCATTTCTGTTAACAAGGGAAACCTGCCTGGACAGGAGTAGAGAACATGGACAGGCAGAGAATAGGTACTTCAGGGTCACCACATTGAGCATTTCTGTTAACAAGGGAGACCTGCCTGGACAGGAGTAGAGAACACGGACAGGCAGAGAATAGGTACTTCAGGGTCACCACATTGAGCATTTCTGTTAACAAGGGAGACCTGCCTGGACAGGAGTAGAGAACATGGACAGGCAGAGAATAGGTACTTCAGGGTCACCACATTGAGCATTTCTGTTAACAAGGGAAACCTGCCTGGACAGGAGTAGAGAACATGGACAGGCAGAGAATAGGTACTTCAGGGTCACCACATTGAGGCAGAATGTTCCTGGATGATGCTTAAGTGAAAAACCTCTCACCCTGTTCCAAACCCTGTTGCTAGATTAGTCATAACCTATCTCTCTAGGTTTTAATCAAAGTGGATTCTAAGACACATCCACTTAAAATATGATTACTGGTTAAATAAATGGTGATGTAACCAATCAGCAGAATTCTATCTAGCCATTGAAAAGGATGAGGCAGCACTCTTTGGAATGAGTATCTCCAAGAGAAACTTAACTTTTAAAAAGGTATAGAAGTGTTCATGCTTTGCTACCATGAGTATAAAACATATTACATAGACTATCTGTAGGATATACTAGAAACTAATAGTAGCGATTACTTTTGGGAGGAGAACTTGGTGGCAAGGGGGCAGGTTGGAAGGGAGACAACTTTTCATTGTATGCACTTTGTACCTTTTGTATCATATGCATCTATCATTTATTAAGTTATTTGAATAAAAATGAAAATAGTTACCTTACCACCCTGGCTGGTTTGGCTTAGCAGTTGGAGTGTCAGCCCAAGGACCAAAGAGTCTCGGGTTTGATTCCTGGTCAAGGGCACATAGCTCAGTCAGGGTCATGCGGCAGGCAACCAATCAATGTGTCTCTCTCACATCGATGTTTCTCTCCCTGTCTTCCGCTGTCTAAAAAAAAAATCAACAGAACAATATCCTCCGCTGAGAATTGAAAAAAAAGTTGCCTTACTTTTGCCTTATCCACCTGCAGGTTGACACTAAGTAAAGGACGCGAAGTTCAATACCAGACTGTTCATGCTTCCCAGCTCATCTCACAGGCATGAATTGTTATCGGAAATGTAAACTTAAGTTTTATTAAGCAACTCCCCCCAGAACAACCTTATTAATAATAACTTTCAAAGTCACTTATATAGTATGTGTTCCTTTTTTTTCCTTTATTGTTTTGAGGGAGAGAGGAAGTGAGAGGGAGAGAGAGATAGAAACATCGATGAGAGAGAACATCGACTGGCCGCCTCCTGCGTGCCCCCCACTGGGGATCGGGCCCACAACCTGGGCATGTGCCCTGACCCGGGATCGAACTGGCAGCCTCTTAGTGCAGGGTTGACGCTCAACCACTGAGCCACAGTGGCTGGATTATGTGTTTTTTTACTGTATACATTTCAGGTGTCAATACAACTATTTTTTAGTAACTATGCAGTCAATATTCAACTTAAACATACCTAATCATTACTCAAATGTTGGATATTTTATTTGTTTCTAATTTTTCACTTCTATAAATAACGCCTTGAAAAACATATCTGTCAAAAATAATTTTTTTTGCCCTGGCTGGTTTGGCTCAGCCATTGGAGCGTCAGCCTGGGGACCGAAGAGTCGCGAGTTCAATTCCTGGTCAAGGGCATGTACCTTGGTTGCTTGTTCGATCCCTGTCCCCAGTCAGGGTCATGCAGGAGGCAGCTAATGTTTCTGTCTCCTCCCTCCTACTCTAAAAATCAATGGAAAAATATTCTCGAGTGAGGATTAAATTAAAATTTTTTTGTTACTTTTTTCCTTGGGGCAAACTATTTTCATGCCAGAAATGAAAATCTCATTTCATCTTTTCATTCTAAAAAAGAGAAAATTTCTGCTACATTCTAAAATTTTTTAAAATTATGTTTGGATTTTCTGCAGCTCTGTTTTCTGTAGTCAGAGATAAACTGAGAGCTAATTTTAATAAATTTTATTATTTTTTAAAATGTTTTTATTGATTTTTTTTTTTTTTACCTAGAGAGTAAGGTGAGAAGGAGAGAGAGAGAGAGAGAAACATTGATGGGAGAAACATTGAGTAGCTGCCTCCTGCACGCCCCCTGCTGGGGATTGAGGCCGCAACCTGAGCATGTGCCCTGATAGGGAACCAACCAGCGACCCTCTAGGTGCATGGGACAGCGCTCAACCACTGAGCCACACCAGCTGGGCTGATTTTAATACACTTTAAAGTTGCCTTGCAAATAGCCCAGGGAAGGCAAAAGTGGGTGGAGCAGAACCGAGGCTCAGAGCCAGGTGCCCTGTGACTGGAGTAACACGAGGCTGAACCAGGCTCAGCAACAGCTGCCCTCTCCGGCCACCTTGAGTCATCTTCTTTCCCCAGAGCCTATGATCCTGCGGATTATGAGCATTTGCCTGTTTCCGCCGAGGTTAAGGAACTCTTCCAGTACATCAACAGGTGAGTGTTAGGGCTTCTTGTCAGCGCCCCCCGGGCCTCCCCTGCCCGTTCCTGCCTCTCGTCTAAAGCAAGGCCATTCTCCTTAGATTTTCTAAACCAAAAAGTAAGTTTCTCTGTTTCCGTCTTCCCTTGGCAATATCTGCTAGGTATACACCTCAGTTGATTGACCTGGACCACAAACTGAAACCTTTCATTCCTGATTTCATCCCAGCTGTTGGGGATATTGATGCATTTCTAAAGGTACAGTCAGAACGTCCTAAAAGTGAGTCCATAGGTGTTTCTTCTAACTCCTCTATTAGTCTACCAGTTCCGCTCCTTTTCTTGACAAGCATTGGCTTCCTTGATTATATTCCTCATTTCATTAGAGTTCTTAACCTTGCTCCCTACTCCATACTATAATTATTATATCAGGTAATACTTGATTATCTTATTATGTGTTAAAAATTGTCATGGCCCTGACCAGTTTGGCTCAGCGGTTAGAGCGTCGGCCCGCAGACCAGTGAGTTGTGGGTTCAGTTCTGGTCAAGGGCATGTACCTTGGTTGCAGTTCAGTCCCCGGCCTGGTTGGGTCATGTGGGAGGCAACCAGCTGATGTGTCTCTCTTACATTGGTGTTTCTCTCTCCCTTTCTCTCTCTCTCCCTCCCGCCCACTCTGATGATAAATAGAAAAATATCCTCAGGTGAGGATTTAAAAACAATTTTTTTTCTAAATTGTCACGTATTTGCTGCCTAATTATCCATGCCTTCAGCGTTGTGTTTAAGGTCCTGTAAGTGAAGTGTTTGTCCCGGCAGGATTTGGCACCGCTGCACAGTGTGCTCTTTGATGCTAGTCGTAGTGATGAACCAGAAGAGTTGTTTCTCTCCAGCTTATTGGAAACCAGGTGTGTGGCCCTTTATGTCGCTCTCACTTTCCTCTCTGTGTGCTCGCTTCTCTGCTGACCAGGTCCCCCGTCCTGATGGGAAGCCCGACAGCCTTGGCCTGTTGGTATTAGACGAGCCCTGCGCGAAGCAGTCCGACCCGACGGTGCTCTCACTGTGGCTGACAGAGAATTCCAAGCAGCACAACGTCACAGTAAGACGCTAGTAAAGTACAGGCCCCGCTGGACAGGCCCAGAGCGGGGGCCTTGCCGGTACCGGTGCAGCTGACTTACTGCCCACTGCAAGGGGTGGCTGTGGTTTCCGGACAGCCCTAGCCTTGAACGACAGTTCTGCCCTGGCTGGTGTGGCTCAGCGGTCAGAGCGTCAGCCTGCGGTCCAGAGAGACCCGGGTTCGGTTCCTGCTAAGGGCATGTTCCTCAGTTGCAGTTCGTCCCCAGCCCTGGTTGGGTCGTGCGGGAGGCAGCCACTCGATGTGTCCCTTTCACGTCGATGTTTCTCTCTCTCACTCTCTCTTCCTCTCTCTCCCTCCCACTCTATCTGAACAAAAAATGGAAAAATGTCCTCAGGGAAGGATAAATAAATAAATAAATGACAGTTTTATTGAGATATGATTTACTTACCATAAAGTTCACCCTTTAAAATTCTACGGTTCCGTGATTTTTAGTATATTCACAGAATTGTAGCAGCAGCAGCAGCATCTAAGAACATCTTCATCCCTCCAGGAGGGAATCCTGTACCCATTAGTGGTCACTGTTCGTTCCCTGCTCCTAGACCCTGGTAGCTGCCTCATTGTTTTGTTTGTTTTAAGCAGCTGAATAATATTTTATTGTGTGGAAACATCATGTTTTTATCCACGCACCACCAGCTGTTTCCACATTTATCAATTATGCTTCTATGGTGATATGTAGGGTTTTTAAAAAGTATATTTTTATTGATTGTTTAGAGAGAAAGGGACAGAGAGAGATAGAAACATCAATGAGAGAGAGATAGAAACATCAATGAGAGAGCGATACACCAATCGGCCGCCTCCTGCACGCCCCCTACTGGGGATGGAGCCCACAACCTGGGCATGTGCCCTGACCGGGAATCGAACCGGGACCTCTCAGTCCACGGATTGTCGCTCAGTCCGCTGAGCCACACCAGCCAGGCTGCTGTACATGCTTTTGCATGGACATATATTGTTGTTTCTCCTGGACACATACATGTAGGAGCGGGATTCCTGGGCCATATGGTAACTGCTGAGTATTTTGGGGAACTGCCAACTGCTTTCCAAAGCAGCTGACTCATTTCACAGTGCCACCAGGATGAGTGAGAGTCACAGTTTCTCCACACCCTCGTCGGCACTTCTCGCTGTCTCGTTCTAGCCGTCCCAGTAGGTGTGAAGTGGTATCATGTTGTGGTCGGTCCATCTATTGACCTGCTCCTTGCCCTGACTCTGGAACATCTGACCAGTTTCCTGTGACCGTCATTTGGCTGCTGTGAGGCCTCCCTTTCCTCAGCTGCTCCGTCGGTGACATGGCAGCACAGACGAGCCCTTGCAGGAGGGGAGCTGCTGCAGGGCCCTCAGCCAGGCCTCCCCTTGTTCTTCTAGCAACACATAAGGGTGAAGAGCCTGGAAGATGCAGAAAAGAACCCCAAAGCCATCGACATGTGGATTGAGAGCATCTCCGAGTTACATCATTCAAAGCCCCCTGCGACTGTACACTATACCAGGCAAGAAATACCACCTTCTTCTCCACTGTCCCCCACGGTAGCCTTCGCCATGTGGGCACCCATGGTGTCTGAGAAGGGGCCCAAGGCCGGGACATAGTCGACCAACCCGAGGTCCTATGGATCCTCAGCTGCTGGCTGAGATTGCAGACATAAAGATTGTGAATTTTCTGGTGCTGTCACTTAGCCAGCTGCTCCACACCCCAGGCCGGGTGAGTTTGGTTTGCCCGGTCTGTGTTCGGAAACCTCACGTGCCAGGTAGAGTCTCCCTTCGTCCCAAATGTCCTGACCCAGAGACTGCTGGTGTCACTGTCCATGCTGCGTGTTCATCTTTGCCTCTCTGCTCGTAGGCCCATGCCTGACATCGACACGCTGATGCAGGAATGGTCCCCAGACTTCGAAGAGCTTCTGGGCAAGGTGAGCGGAGGGCAGGAGGAGATAAGAGCTCGGCATTCACTCTGGGCTTCGTGTTCTCTCTTCCTGTACTGTTATCATCACTGACTTATCTATTTATTTAAAAAAATGTTTTTTCCTTATTGATTTTAGAGAGAGAGGAAGGGAGAGGGAGAGAGAGAAACACTGATGCGAGAGAGCATTGATTGGCCGCCTCCTTCATGCCCCCCACTGGAGATCAGGCTCACAACCTGGGCATGTGCCCTGACCGGGAATCAAACTGGCAACCTCTTGGTGCATGGGTCGATGCTTAATCACTGAGCCACACTGGCCGGGCGAGAATACATTTTTAAGACTAAAACTAATCATGAAAATTTTAGGAAAAAATAATGGAGGATTTAACCTATCAGACATTGGAAGCACATTAGAAAGCTACAGTAAATAAAATGTTGGCGTAGGAGTAGAAATAGATGAGCATAAACATCCCAAACAGCCCTGGCTGAGTACTCTGCTGCTTAGAGTGTTGTCCCCATATGTCAAGGTTGTGGGTTCAATCCCTGGTCACAGCACATACCAGAATCAACCAATGAGTGCATGAATAAGTGGAACAACAAAATGGGCACCTCTCTCTCTCTCTCTCCCCCCCCTCCCTCCCTCCCTCCCTTTCTCTCTCTCTCCCCCCACTTCTCCCCTCTCTCCCTCCTTCCTTTCTCCCTTCCCCCCTTCCCTCCCTCCCTTTCTCTCTCCCCCTCCCCCTCTCTCTTTTTCCCCTCCCTCCCTCCTTCCCTCCCTCCCTCCCTCTCTCCCTCTCTCTCTTTTCCCTTCCCTCTGTCTATCCCTCTCCCTCCTTTCTTCCTCTCTCTCTGAAATAATAAATAAGTTTTCATTGTATTCAGTCCATTTGAAAAGAACCCTGAGACACACCCACGTGTGTGGGATGTGATGTGTCAGAAGGCGGTGGTTTAAATGCTGGGAGATGGAGTGGGTTCTGATGGGACGGCGGAGCAGCCGTCTGAGAAGGTGAGGTCTGTGCCGCCGTGTGCACGCCTCACTCCAGGCGAAGAAACAGTCAGTGTCAGCATAACTCTACACAAGTACTGTTTTTCAAAGTGGGGAAAATATTAATACTCTTAGGATCGTTAGATGTTTCTTAGCATACTAAGAAACTTAAAAATTGTAATCAGGAAAACCTGATAGTTACCGTAAACAAAGTTAAAAGAGTAACGGAATGAGAAAAATTACATACATGTATGTGATAACATTACCTTGCAAGCAGAGAACTCTTACACAAGAAAACCAAGCAAAGAAGACTGACAGGTCTTCCCCAGCATCGTTGTTAAATTGCTACACCAGCTCCCTGTGTTCCCCACCCCTTCCCCTGCTGTTTCTCCGTAATACTTACCTTCTAATGTACTATACACCTTACTTATTTTGTTTTTTGGTTCTTATATAATTAAAACTCTATGAAGACAGTTTTTTTTTGGTACATATTTACTGAGGAATTGTTATAAAAGCAAAGAATTTGAAAAAAAGTATTTTTGCTTGACAGCATTTTAAAGCTGTAGCTAAGAGGAAATATCTGATTAGAAAGATTATAGTACATTCAGTGGACTATTAGATAGATTGTAGTACATTCAGTGGACTATTAGATAGATTGTAGTACATTCAGTGGACTGTTAGATAGATTGTAGTACATTGAGTGGACTATTAGATAGATTGTAGTACATTCACTGGTCTATTAGATAGATTGTAGTACATTCACTGGTCTACTAGATAGATTGTAGTACATCCGGTGGACTATTAGATACATTATAGAACTTTCAGTGGACTATTAGATAGATTGTAGTACATTCACTGGTCTATTAGATAGATTGTAGTACATTCACTGGTCTACTAGATAGATTGTAGTACATCCGGTGGACTATTAGATACATTATAGAACTTTCAGTGGACTATTAGATAGATTGTAGTACATTCGGTAGAATATTAGATTGTAGTACATTCGGTGGACTATTAGATTGTAGTACATTCGGTGGACTATTAGATTGTAGTACATTCGGTGGACTATTAGATAGATTGTAGTACATTCAGTGGACTATTAGATAGATTGCAGTACATTCAGTGAACTATTAGATTGTAGTACATTCGGTGGACTATTAGATTGTAGTACATTCGGTGGACTATTAGATTGTAGTACATTCGGTGGACTATTAGATAGATTGTAGTACATTCAGTGGACTATTAGATAGATTGTAGTACATTCAGTGGACTATTAGATTGTAGTACATTCGGTGGACTATTAGATTGTAGTACATTCGGTGGACTATTAGATACATTGTAGAACATTCAGTGGACTGTTAGATAGATTGTAGTACATTCAGTGGATGCTTACACAGTGGAATATTATATGGCCTTAGTTTGCTCTGATATGGAAAATATCAATGACATGTTGGTAAGTGAAACAAGGAAATTGCAGAACTACATAAACTCTGATTTTTATAAAAAGAAAACAAAAAATTTTAAGAAGCTAATGTTTTTTAATCTTATAGCAGAAGTTGTTTAGATCCAGAGCCTGTCACCTGAGATGTCGTGTCCAGTTTTTCCGTTCCTTTGGTGTGTTCAGGGACCATTAGGCCTTTGACACTAAGTACGATCAGTACACAGCCTAGTGCCGGTTTCTGTTGCACAAGCACAGGGGAGCAGGGTAGTGCTTTCAGTTGTGAACTCTCGGTTCTGTGGACCATCTGCCCTGCTGGTCAGTGATGGACCAGCCCCGTCTGCTAGGGCTGCCGTTAACGAAGCTCTGTGACCGTGGCTCAGAGCGCAGAAATGTGTTGTCTTCTTCCTTTCCAGAACCTTCCTTACTGGCCATCTCCCTGTGTCCCCACATGGTCCCCCTCTGTGTGTGTCCATGTATTAATTTCATAAGGTGCCAGTCATACTGGGTCAGGGTCCGTCCTAATGACCTCATTATAACCTGATTTTCTCCTTGACGATTGTGTCTCCAAGTTCACTCACGTTCAGAGGTATGAGGAGTTAGGACTTTGACATAGGATTTGGGAGAACCCCACTTAGCCCCTAATACATATGAGTTAAGGTAGGAGCTCTTGTTTCTTCAGAGAGAGAGTTTAACCTTCGACCTTGGTACACGTGCCCCCCAGGTGAGCCTGCCCACGGCGGAGATCGACTGCAGCCTGGCAGAGTACATTGACATGGTCTGTGGTGAGTGCTTCCATCGCCCCGTCCCCACCTCTGGGTCACATTCGGGGCTCTCCAAGGACCTGCGCTCTGGGAAGTCCTGGGCTGCAGCCTTCACTCGGAGCACCTGCGCTGCTGGCACCCCCGGGTGGGCTTGGGCTTCGGGCATTACTCCCAGAGCCATGGGACACACCGTCTGGGAGGGGGGGCTCGGCTCCTGAACAAATGCCCGAGGCCCGAGGCTCCTGTTGGGTCGCTCACGGGGTCCTTGTTCCAGCCATCCTGGACATTCCCGTCTATAAGAGTCGGGTTCAGGCCCTCCACCTGCTCTTCTCCCTCTACTCGGAGTTCAAGAACTCTCAGGTAGGTCTGCACTGACTGCCGGTGTCGGGAGGTCGCTGCAGTGTCCACTGCTCGGAGTCAGTGTGACTGTCCTGTGACGGGAATTGTTCTGCCCAGAGTCACAGTGCCCGTCCCCATGGTGAGGAACTGCCGGCAGGGTCGGTGCCTGTCTCCCTAGTGAGGAGCTGCCCGCAGGGTCGGTGCCCGTCCCCACAGTGAGAGCTGCCCGCAGGGTCATGGTGCCCGTCCCCACAGTGAGAGCTGCCCGCAGGGTCATGGTGCCCGTCTCCCTAGTGAGAGCTGCCCGCAGGGTCGGTGCCTGTCTCCCTAGTGAGAGCTGCCCGCAGGGTCGGGTGCCCGTCCCCCTAGTGAGGAGCTGCCCGCAGGGTCGGTGCCCGTCCCCACAGTGAGAGCTGCCGGCAGGGTCGGTGCCCGTCTCCACAGTGAGAGCTGCCCGCAGGGTCGGTGCCCGTCTCCCTAGTGAGAGCTGCCGGCAGGGTCGGTGCCCGTCCCCACAGTGAGAGCTGCCCGCAGGGTCGGTGCCCGTCTCCACAGTGAGAGCTGCCCGCAGGGTCGGTGCCCGTCCCCACAGTGAGAGCTGCCCGCAGGGTCGCGGTGCCCGTCCCCACAGTGAGAGCTGCCGGCAGGGTCGGTGCCCGTCTCCCTAGTGAGAGCTGCCCGCAGGGTCGGTGCCCGTCCCCACAGTGAGAGCTGCCCGCAGGGTCGCGGTGCCCATCCCCACAGTGAGAGCTGCCCGCAGGGTCGGTGCCCGTCTCCACAGTGAGAGCTGCCCGCAGGGTCGGTGCCCGTCCCCACAGTGAGAGCTGCCGGCAGGGTCAGTGCCCGTCCCCACAGTGAGCTGCCGGCAGGGTCGGTGCCCGTCCCCCTAGTGAGGAGCTGCCCACAGGGCCAGGCTCCTAGAGATAAGGAAGGAGTGGAGACGGGCCCTTGGGTGCGCTCAGGTCGGGTCCGCAGAGGACACGTCATCACAGGAGAACCAGGGGCTGGTGAATGGAAACGGGAGGAGGGGAAGGGGACATTTTTGTAGGCGGCGGGCAGATCTAGCCTGTCTCAAGGACAGCACCAAGGAGCTGTTCTGAAGGCAGAGGGGGAGAGCATGGAGCCCCGGGGTGGTCGGGGTGGTCGAGCGGTCAGTCCTTGCTGACGTGTAACGACTGGCAGTCCACGCCCGCGCCCTCCTCCCGCTCCCTCCTCGCAGCACTTCAGAGCTCTCGCTGAAGGCAAGAGGGGGCTCGCCCCTCCGCCCAGCCCCTCCCCCCAAGCTGGAGATGCAGAGACGTCGACCCTCGGCTGAGACACGCTCCTCACTCCTCGCCCGGCTGAGGGGAGACTGTCAGCCCAGCCGCTGGCACCCTGCCTGGTCCGCCGACCCCCTGCTCCGACCCCTGCTCCCTGGAAGCACCGCATCGCTCACGCCCCTTCCCTCCCCGGCAGCTCCGCACCCTGCCGCCAGGGGGCCTCAGTTAGCCGAGCTGAATTTCTGGGACCCTAGGATGCTCAGGTTAGAAGGACAGTTTAAAAGATGTTCTTTTTGAGATAGTTGGCAAAGATTTTACAAATAAAATGCTCTCACCTTTCAGGTTGTCCTGCTGTTCTGTAATATAAAAACAAAAAACAAACAAAAAAAAACAGACAGATCAGGAGCTTGGCCTAATGATGGGCAGGAAGTGAGTCGCAGGGTGAGCGGGTCACCTCATGCCGTGGAGCCGAGCACTGTCCCCGGGCAGGCAGGGGAACCGCTCTCCTCCCGGGACTCGTTCTTCTTGCAGAGCTCGCTCCAGTTAACGCTGCCGGCCTCGGGCCCTGCGGTCCACCCCGGACCCGCCTCGGGGCCCTGCGGTCCACCCCGGACCTGCCTCGGCCCCTGCGGTGTGGCCCCGGTCCGGCCTCACGGGTCCCTGTGGTCTGGCCTCGGACCGGCCTCACGGGCCCCTGCGGTCCGCCCAGGACCGGCCTGGCTGTGCTGTGCCGTGGTCCAGGTGAGACATCGCTGTGCCTTGCCCTGGGGGTTGTGGAAGAGATGCATAGATCAGGAAATACCTTGGAGGGTCCATCCCCCAGATTCCAGTCAGGAGGTCAGAAGCCGTGCTCGTCACTTCTCACGAAGGGGTCCATGTGGGACACGGTTACAGAGGCTTTGGAGGGTGCGGAACGGGGAGGAAGCAGGTTGCTGAAGGAATGAAGGGTCGCGGGCTGGTCCCACTGCAGGTGCTGGAGGTGGAGGAGAGGCAGTGGCCTTGGCGCAGGAGGGGCCCTGGGAGGCGCAGCTGACCTGCAGCCCTCGCCCCCGCCCCGCACTGGGGGCGCGGCTGCGGCCTTCGTCCCCCCTCCGCGGGCCCTGCCAGGGCCTCCGTGGGCTGGAAGTAACAGCTGGCAGGGAGTCTGCAAAGTCCAGCAGTATAATGCGGGGGCGGGGGGCGCTGAGAGACAGCAGCTGAATAATCGGCGGAGGGAGACCACGCAACTGGCGGTAGCTCGGAGGTAGGGATGAAAGGAAAGAAAGCAAGGATGACTCCCCGGCTTGGGGCTGGAGGAGCTGAGTGGGTGATGGAGCGAAGCACTGATTCGGGGACAGTGGGGAAGGACTGAGCGGAAGGGAAAGTTACATTGAAATGTGCACTGTCAGCCTAGTGTACACAGGCCGACACGTACACAGGAGGGGACTTGTTTCTTGGACTCTTAACCAGCTGTGACGTTCACGTTACGCTTGACTTGAGGAGCAGGAACATCTGGGCTCAGGCCTCACTCTGACACCACCTGGGGACCAGGTGCTGTGCCCCCAGATGGGTTTCATTCATGCTGATGTTTAACTCGTAGGGCAAAAGAAGCAGAACGTGATGGAAACTCGAATTCTCCATCCAGTTTTGTTTTTCTTATCCTGACCTAGGAACATTCTCTCATTTTTTGTTCAGATAGAGTGGGAGGGAGAGAGAGGATGAGAGAGAGAGAGAGAGAGAGAGAGAGAAACATCGACGTGAAAGGGACACATCGAGTGGTTGCCACCAACCAGGGCCGGGGACAAACTGCAACCGAGGTACGTGCCCTTAGCAGGAACCGAACCCGGGTCTCTCTGGACCACAGGCCAGCGCTCTAACCACTGAACCAGACCGGCCAGGGCTCCATTCAGTATTTAAGGAACAATCAGATGGGCCTGTGGCTAGAGCCGAAGGAGGCTCAGCACCGATACATACAGTTGATCCCTGTTGTTCATGGTAGTCACGTTCTGTAGGTCACCGTGAACATGAGCTGGCAGACACCAACCCATCGCTCCCAGGGAGATACAGGGCTAGGTGCCTGTATACCTCCGGTCACAGCATGTTCATCAGTCGACACGGATTCATCGGATCCACAGCCACCAGCACGGTACGGCACGCCGCAGCGCAGCTTATCTAAGACCTTCCCCGGGCCCTTACACTTAGGAACCAGGCAGCCCCTCAGAACCGTGCTCGGGGCCCCTTTCAACAGTCGAGTCCCCACCAACAAATCACGGCGTTAAGCAGAGCTCGGAAAGGGCGCTGTTTGCAGTGTGAGAGCCGAAGCCAGAGGCGCGGTTCCTTGCAGCCTCTCCTTTTCTCTGCTTTGAACCTGTTTGCAAACGACCCCGAAACACTGCCCGGGTGCAGGGATCGCAGTGGTTGGAGGATGTGCATTTACAAGAACGGGATCTTCACGTAGCGAGGACCGACTGCACCGCCTCCTCCCTCACTGGCCAGCGCGGGCCTTTCAGCATTTCTCCCGCCCACCAGCCCTCGGGTGACCGTCCTCAAGCTCCCCTCTCCTCTTCAACGCTCTGTAGTTACTCCCTTTGGGCGACTTGTTCTGTGGCCCCGAGAAAAATCAGTGACTTCTGTGCCTCGGTTAATCCAGCTATGAGTCAGCTGTAAGAAACACTAATTTAATTCTTAGGCTTGTCCTGTGGGTGAAAAATGGGAAAACATTAAGTGCCACAAAATGGAAGATAATTCTATTACTACGTGTACATTTTCAACGTGGCCTTTTAGACTTTCCACTGGGTCACCCTCTTCCTACCCTGAAGCCTCATGTTCCACAGTTGCCGCCGTGAGCTGCCAAAGCAGTCTGCTTCCGTGCCCGGGAGCCCCCCTTCCAGCTGCTCTCCTGTGCTGGCTCCTCTCCGTGCGTGAAGTGTCCCCCATCTCTGCCAGCCCCAGGTTCTCACCACCGCTTAGCAAACAGACACCAGACACAAGTGTTTACATCTTCATTCCGCCCTTTCACCCTATTTGCTAGAATGACATTCTAGGAAAACAGAAAAACAGCAAGGACGAAGAGTAAGAAAGAAAAGGATGGTAGACTCGATAGCAAGTTTAGTTCAAATCATTTTTTTATTTTTCAATTACAGTTGACATACATTATTATATTACTTTCAGGTGTACACCCCACAGATTATGTAGTACATAATTTACTAAGTGGTCATCCTCATAAATCTGGCACCCATCGGACACTGTTTATAGTTATAAGAGTAGTATTGACTAGCCTGGATGGTGTGGCTCAGTGGATTGAGCATCGTCCATGAGCTGAGAGTTCCCAGTTTGGGTCCCCGTCAGGGCACATGCCGGGGTTGTGTGCTCAATCCTTGATCCCCAGTAGGGGGTGTGCAGGAGGCAGCCAATCAATGTTTCTCACATTGATGTTTCTCTCTCTCCTGCCCTCTCTTCCACTCTATAAAAAAAAAAAAAAAAAAAAAAAAACCAATGGAAAAGTGTATCCTCTGGCAAGGATTAACCAAAACAAAACAAAACAAAATTTAAGAATATTATTGACTATTTCCTATGCTGTGCATGGGGATGAGTATACCATAACAACCAATTAGTACTTCTTTTTTTCTTTTAATCCTCACCAGAGATTTTTCCATTGAGTTTTTCAGATACAGTGTGAGGGAGGTATGGAGAAAGGGAGAAACATCAATGTGACAAAGACACATCAATTGGTTGCCTCCCACCTAACCCTGACTGGGGCCGAGGATCAAATCCTAAACTAAGTACATGCCCTTGACTGGGAATGGAACCCACAACCCTCCAGTCTGCAGGCCAATGCTCTAACTGCTAAACCAAACTAGCCAGGGCCCGATTTGGACTTCTTAATCCCTTCGCCTTTTTCCCATCTGGCAACTGTCAAAATGTTCTCTGTATTTGAGTCTGTTTCTGTTCATATATTTTGTTTTTTAGATTCAATTGTCGATAAATATGTAGTCTCTTTTGCCATTTTATTGTTCATATTTTTGTTGTTGTTAATCCTCTCCAGAGGATATTTTTCCATTGATTTTTAGATATAGTGGAAGGGACTGAAGAGGAGAGGGAGAGAGAGAAAAACATCAATGTGAGAGAGACACCATCGATTGGTTGCTTCCTGCATGACCCTGACCTGGCCAGGGATTGAATCTGCAACCGAGATACGTGCCCTTGACTGGGAATTGAACCTGTGCAACACTTCAGTCCGAGGGCCAACACTGTAACTGATAAGCCAAACTGGCCAGAGCTATTATTCATATTTTCAATCTGTCTTTTTCTCTTTTTTCTTAAAGAAGACCCTTTAACATTTCATGTAATACTGGTTCGGTGGTAATGAACTCCTTTAGCTTTTTCTTATCTGGGAAACTCTTTATATGTCCATCAATTCTAAATGATAGCTTTGCAGGATAGAGTAATCTTGGTTGTAGGTTCTTGCTTTTTATCACTTTGAATATTTCATTCCCTTATGGCCTGCAAAGTTTCCTGTGGGAAATCGGCTGACAGTCTTATGGGAGCTCCCTTGCAGGTAACTAACTGCTTTTCTCTTGCTGCTTTTAAGATTCTCTCTTTGGCACGGCCAGTGTGGCTCAGTGATTGAGCATCAACCCATGCACCAAGAAGTCGCTGGTTTGATTCCCAGTCAGGGCACATGCCTAGTTTGTGGGCCTGATCCCCAGTGGGGGGCATGCAAGAGGTGGCCAATCGATGTTCTTTCTCATTGATGTTTCTATCTCTCTCTCCTCTCCCTTCCTCTCTCTCTAAAAATCAATGAAGAAAAAAAAGATTTTTTTAAAAGACTCTCTATTTGTCTTTAACCTTTTGCATGTTGATTATGGTGTGTCTTGGTGTGGGCCTCTTTGGGTTCATCTTGTTTGGGACTCTGTGCTTCCTGGACTTGTGTGTCTGTTCCCTTCACCAAGTTAGGGAAGTTTCCTGTTTTGTTTTTAATTTTTTTTTCTTTATTGATTTTAGAGAGAGAGGAAAGGAGAGGGAGAGAGAGAGAGAAACATCGATGAGAGAGAACATCAATTGGCCGCCTCCTGCATGCCCCCCACTGGGGATTGGGCCCACAATCTGGGCATGTGCCCTGACCGGGAATTGAACAGGCAACCTCTTGGTGCATGGGTTGATGCTCAACCACTGAGCCACACCGGCCGGGCTCTGTCGTTATTTTTTAAAATAGGTTTTCAACTTTTTGCTCTCTCTCTTCTCCTTCGGGCACTCCCATGATGCGAATGTTGGCACGCTTGAAGTTGTCTCAGAGGCTCCTTACACTATCCTCATTTTTTTTTTTTATTCTTTGTTCTGATTGGGCTTTTGCTTCCTTATATTCCAAACTGATGGTTTGCTTCTTAGCTTCACCTACTCTACTGTTGATTCCCTGTAAATTATTCTTTATTTTAGTTAGTGCCTCCATTTCTAACTGGTTCTTTTTTATGCTCTTGAGGTCCTCACTAAGTTCCTTAAGCATCCTTATAACCAGTGTTTTGAACTCTGCATCTGTTAGATTGCTTATCTCCATTTCGTTTAGTTCTTTTCCTGAAGTTTTGTTCTGTTCTGTCATTTGGGACATGTTTCTCTGTCTCCTCATTTTGGCTGCTTCCTGTGTTTGTTCTATGTATTAGGCAGAGCTGCTATGTCTCCTAGGCTTCCTAGGGTGACCTATTGTAGTAGGTGTCCTGGAGGGTCCAGTGGCACAGCCTCCCTGGTCACTCCAGCTGGGCCCTCATGTGGACTGTACACCTTTCTGTTGTAATTGAGCCTTGATTGCTGTTGGCACATCAGTGGGAGGGATTTACTCAGGCTGATCAGCTGCAAGGACTGGCTGTGCCCACTGACCACTGGCCTCTGACTCCCTTGGAGGATCAGCTGTGCAGGGCCCACCACACAGAGCAAGACTTACTTCAGCAGGGCTCTGGGACCCACTGAGTCCACTCCTTGAGTGTGTCACTTGTGGAGGTGGTTGGGTGGTGGTGCTTCGATGTGGTCTAAAGCTGTCCACTGGGTGTGCTGGCTCTGGGGCAAGGTCAGCCTGTGCCTGTGTTCTACCCGGGGCCACCAGGCATGAGCTACAAAGTGATCTGCAGATGGCTGCTTCTTGTGCTGGGCTTGGAGGTGCCCGGGCAAAGCCAAGCTGTGAACCAAGGCTGGCTGCTGCTAGTGCCAGGCCTGGGGCCAGTTAGCTAGGGGTGTGGGGCTCTCTGAGACCAGATGCTGCTTGTTTGAGAGAATATAGGAAAATCTGAAGCAGGAGCCAAGACAGGCCAATCCTACAGTAAAGCCATGGAAACAGCTTGGGTGGGTCTAAAAGTTGGGTGGAGCAGGGCCTCAGGGAATCACCAGGGCGGGGCAACCAGTATGAGCCAGGTTGCTGGAGTCCCAGATATGGGGCCCATCTGCTGGCCCGTGGGGGAAGGGCTCACCAAAGGAACAAAGGCCTCCATCAGCACGTCTGTCCAGGAGAAAGCTGCCTCTCCAGCCCTCGCCCCGATGGCAAACGACTCAGTTCTTCCCCATGTGTCTCTGGTGCCCTTTGAGCTGCCTCCCCCACTCTGGAGCCTGAAGAAATCGAGTCAGAGTAAGTCCGTGCGCGGGCTCTTTAAGAGGAGCTGCCTGGGACTCCAGCAGCATCAGCCTCCCTGAGCCTCAGTTCCTGCTGGTTTTCCAGCCAGAAGTGATGGGGACTCTCTTCCTGGCACTGGAACCCTGAGCGAGGCACCTGGTGTGAGACGGGGACCCCTCAGTCCTCAGGGAGGACCTTCCCAGCCAAGGTATCCTCTGATTTTTATCCGCCTCATGTGGGTGTGGGACCAGCCCGTCCGCCTCCACCCTCCTACTGTCTCCATGTGGTTCTTCTTTAATCTTGTAGTTGTAGGACTTCCACTCAGCTTGATTTCAGGCGGTTCTGAAGGACGGTTGTTCTGTAGTTTAGTTGTCATTAAAAACAAGGGTTTTTTTTCTTTATTGATTTTAGAGAGAGCGAAAGGGAGAGGGAAAGAGAGATAGAAACATCGATGAGAGAGAACATCGATTGGCCGCCTCCTACATGCCCCCCACTGGGGATCAGGCCCACAACCTGGGCATGTGTCCTGACCGGGAATCGAACTGGCGACCTCTTGGTGCAGGGTGGATGCTCAACCACTGAGCCACACCAGCCAGTCCAGTTGTCACTTTGACATGGTTATGGGAGGAGGGGAGACCGCGGTTACCTCCCCGCCGCCCTGACCGGAGGTGGAGTCTCCACACTGTTCCCCACGGTGGCTGCACCCGTCTGCATTCCCACCAGCAGCTCCAGGGCTCCCCTGTTCTCCACGTCCTCACCAACACTTGTGTTTGTTGATTTATTGACGACAGGTGTTAGGCGATATCTCATTGATGTTTTAATTTGCATTTCCCTAATGATTAGTGAGCATCTTTTCTTTTTTTTTATCCTCACCTGAGGACATTTTTCCATTTTTTGTTCAGGTAGAGTGGGAGGGAGAGAGAGGAACAGAGAGAGAGAAACATCGATGTGAAAAGGACACATCAAGTGGCTGCCACCCGCACGACCAACCAGGGTCGGGGACAAACTGCAACCGAGGTACGTGCCCTTAGCGGGAACTGAACCTGGGTCTCTCTGGACCACAGGCCGACGCGCTAACCGCTGAGCCAAACCAGCCAGGGCAGTGAGCATCTTTTCATATGTCTATTGGCAGTCGGCATGTCCTTCTTGGGAGAAATGCCCATATTTTAATTGGATTGTTTGGGGTTTTGTGGTGTTAAATTGTATGATTTCTTTATATATTTTGGATATTAACCCTTTTTTGGATGGATCATTTGCTAATATCTGCTCCCATATAGTAGGTTATCTTTTCATTTTGTTGATGGTTCAACTCAAGATCTTTTTTTTTTTTTTAATCCTCACTCGAGGACATTTTTCCATTTTTTGTTCGGATAGAGTGGGAGGGAGAGAGAGAAACATCGATGTGAAAGGGACACATTGAGTGGTTGCCACCCACATGACCCAACCAGGGCCGGGGACAGACTGCAACCGAGGTACGTGCCCTTAGTGGGAACCGAACCCGGGTCTCTCCGGACCGCAGGGCGAAGTTCTAACTGCTGAGCCATACCGGCCAGGGCAGATTTTTAAAAAAATAATCCTCACCCAAGGATATCTTCCCAAATATCTTCAGATAGAGTCAGAGAGGGGGAGAGAGAGAGAAACATCGATGTGAAAGGGACACACCGAGTGGTCGCCACCCACATGACCCATCCAGGGCTGGGGACAAACCACAACCAAGGTACAAGCCCTTGGACGGAATCGAACCCAAAACTCTTTTGTCCACGGGCCGATGCTCTAACCACTGAGCAACCGGCCAGGGCAGGGTACACATTCTTTTCTTTTCTTTTTTTATCCTCACCCAAGGACATTTTTCCATTTTTGTTCAGATAGAGTGGGAAGGAGAGAGAGCGAGAGAAACATCCATGTGAAAGAGACACATCGAGTGGCTGCCTCCCTCACCACCCCAACGAGGGCCGGGGATGAATCACAACCAAGGTTCATGCCCTTGACTGGAATCGAACCCATGACTCAGCAGTCTGTGGGCCAACACTCTAACTGCTAAGCCAAACCAGCCAGAGCTATTGATTTTTTTTTTTAGAGAGAGAAGAGAGAGATAGAAACTCAATGTGAGAGAGAAACATTGATTGCGCCCTACTGGGGATTAAGAATAAACAAATAGCCCTGGCAGGTTTGGCTCAGCGGTTAGAGCGTGGGCCCGTGGTCCAGAGAGACCGGCGTTCGGTTCCCACTGAGGGCACATACCTCAGTTGCAGTTTGTCCCCAGCCCCGGTTGGGGTCGTGTGGGTGGCGACCACTCAATGTGTCTCTCTCACATGGAATGTCTCTCTCTCTCTCTTCCTCCCTCTCTCCCTCCCGCTCTATCTAAGGATAAATGCAAAAATGTCTTCGGGTGAGGAGGAACAAAAATAATGATAATAAATAAGCAAACAGATGGCTGAATAATATTTTCCATTGTTTGTGTGTGTATATATACATACTACATTTTATTTATCCATTCATTCTTTAGTGGACATTCAGGTTGTTCCCACCTTTTGGCTGTTGCAGGCAGTGCTGCCCCTCATATTGGGGTACCAGTAACTGCTCAAGTCCCTGCTTCTGGTTCTTTGGGGAATAAACAGAAGCAAAGCTGCTGGGTCACTGGTTTAACTTTCTGAGAAACTGTCATGCTGTCTTCCACCGCGGCCGTGCCATTCTGCATACCTACCAGCAACCTACCAGCAACGCAGAGTCGAACGTCGCCTTTCGTAGGTTCTATCGGACAGTCTATTGCGCATGGAGGAATTCCGTAAGACACCGTCTCAGTGGGGAATGCAGCCTGAACGGTGTCTGCCCAAATGTTGGACTGCGGCCCATTTAAGCTCAGGGTCACAAGCACCCTGCCTATTATGGAAGGGTTCAGAGTCAAGATTTAATTTACTAGAACATTAAGAATTGGTGCTCTTTCCCAGGAAAGAGAGAGCTATCACTTCAGGGGCATCAGTGATGCTGCAAATCCCATAAGCCTTAGAAAGACCAAAAAGATGTCACAGATATTGAAGGGACTAGATCAGGGATCTGTCCCAATATTTTACTATGAAAATGGTCAAATAAAAGAATTTTGGAAGAATTGTATGATGAACCCTATATACCCACCACCTAAATTCTACAAGTAACATTTTGCTACATTTGCTGCATTTTACATGCCCGTCCCTCTATTCATTCATCAATCCATTTTGGTTTTTTTGATACATTTCAAAGTAAATTGTAGACATCAATGCACTTTACCCCCTAAACACTTTAGCATGCATATAATTAATTGGAGTTCAATATTTATTTATGATTGTCAGCTGAAATTTATATTCACTGAAATGTACAAATCAAGTTACCGTTTGATTTTTTTTAAACTAGAACTTTTGTATTTACTTTTTTTTCTTTATTGATTTTAGAGAGAGAAGAAAATTGATGAGAGAGAACATCGACCCTCCGCTTCCTGCACGCCCCCCACGGGGGATCAGGCCCACAACCTGGGCATGTGCCCTGACCAGGAATTGAACCAATGACCTCTCAGGGCATGGGTCAACGCTCAACCACTGAGCCACACCGGCTGGGCAGTTACTGCGTATATAAAAAATATTTTCAAGGACTCATAGGCTTGGTGATATTCCTAAGACATTATTGCTACATTTCAGTATTTACCAAAAAGCCAAAAGTAACTTCAAACATTAAGCCACTGCAAAGAAACATCTGGTGTAAAAAACAAAAATGATAGCCCTGGCTGGTTTGGCTCAGCAGTTAGAGCGTCGGCCCGCGGACCAGAGAGACCCGGGTTCGGTTCCTGCTAAGGGCACGCACCTCAGTTTCGGTTCGTGACCAGCCCCGCTTGGGGTCGTGTGGGTGGCGACTAATCGATGTGTCTCTCTCACATCGATGTTTCTCTCTCTTTCCCCCTCTCTCCCTCCCGCTCTGTCTGAAGATAAATGCAAAAATGTCCTCAGATGAGGATATAAATAAATAAATAAATGCATAAATAAAAACTTCCAAGAATACCCAAGACAAGCCCTCAGTGAAGCACCCCGAAGGGCCGAGACAGCTTCAGTTGACCACTTTTCTTACTCTGATCAACGTCAATAGAAACACAGAGACTAATGGCAAACAGTGACAATCTCTGGTGTTGCCCACACTCCCGCAAACCTGTTCGCTGTGGGAAGTTGCAAGAGCACAGAACCTGGGCATGGTCACTTCCAGACAGATGTCCGCAGTGCCCCGTGTCGTCCACGGGACCTACGCGGGGCTCACTGAAGGCAGTACACCTGAGGACAGGAGGCAGCACGCAAACCTTACGGAGTACACATGGGCCTCTAAGGTTAGGCAGCGACGAAGAAGGTGAATGCCAAGAATAATATACAGGCTACAACCTAAAGGGTCAAATTTAAATACGTTTCACCGCGTCCGGCCCATGTGGCTCAGTGGTTGAGCGTCGACCCTGCACCAGGAGGTCGCCGGTTCAGTTCCCGGTCAGGGCACATGCCCAGGTTGTGGGCCCGATCCCCAGTGGGGGGTGTGCAGGAGGCGACCAATCACTGTTCTCTCTCACTGATGTTTCTATCTCTCTCCCTCTCCCTTCCTCTCTCTGTAAAAAATACATAAATAAATAAATACGTCTTATCGGGAGAGTAGCATTAATAGGGTCTAAGGAACGAGTACAGTATGTTAAGCGTCTTAAGACTGAAAATAAGTAGGTACATAGGCAGGCACCCCACTTTCTATGTGCCTCTGTGTAAGCGTTCGTGTGTCGGGACTCCGGGTGAAGGGAAGGAGTGGTACAGATGAAAAGCCAAGCCACTTAGGTGCTGAAGGACACTCCGTAGGTACTGAAGGACTCCTGGGCTCAGGGAAAAATATTCCCCCAAAGATTTGTCTACAAGCATACGTACACACTTTTTATTTTTTTATCCTCACCCAAGGACACTTTTTGCATTTATCCTTAGATAGAGCGGGAGGGAGAGAGTGAAGGAGAGAGAGAGAGAGAAAGATCCACGCGAGAAAGACACATCGAGTGGCTGCCACCCATACAACCCCCATCGGGACCAGGGACAAACTGCAACCAAGGTACCTGCCCTTAGCAGGAACCGAACCCAGGACTCTGTCTGCGGGCCAACGCTCCAACCGCTGGGCTTTTTTTAATTTAATTTTTATTTTCACACTTTTTAAAAAATCTTCACTGGAGAGGAGGGGAGAGAGAGAGAGAAAAAAACACCATCAATCGGTTGCTTTCTACACATGCCCCAATCAGGATTGAACTTGCAACCCAGGTATGTGCCCTGACTGGGAACTGAACCAGCAACCTTTTGGAGCCCATCACCCCAACCAACTGAGCCACTCTGGCCAGGCAGCATATAGACACACCAGGGCATGCACACACCCAGGGATACTGGCCCAGCGTCCGGGATGCACCGCAAAGGAGCCGAATTGAAATTGTATTTCCTGCTACAGAAGAATCCAAAGGAAGACATCCGTTCTCTCTCCTGCTGGAGTCGAGCAGTAGGTCTTTTTCAAATGGCATCAAATTCACTGAGCACCTGGCCATTCTGAAGCTGGTCGGTTCCTCTGGAGAATCTATAGAGCAAATTCATAGGTTACAAAAGGAGATTTTTACCAAGAGTGTGTTTGACAACTGACACTTTATTTATTTATTGTATATGACCCTAGCAGCAACCGAACCCAGGACTCCCTGGTCCGCGGGCCGACGCGCCAGTCGCTGAGCCAAACCAGCCAGGGTGACAACTGACACTTTAGCATGTATATAATTAACGAGTTCAATATTTATTTATGATTATTTGTCAGGTGAAATTTATATTCACTGAACTGTACAAATCAAATTACCGTTTGATTCTTTTTAAACTAGGGCTTTTATATTTACTTTTTCCCCCTTTATTTCTCCTCTTGAGATCTTTTAAAGAAAAGTTTCCTCTCCAGACAACACACCAAATTAATTAAGTCACAGTCTCTGTAGGTAGGATACAGGAATCCATGTATATATTTTTAAATCCTCACCTGAGGATATATTTCTATTTACCATCAGATAGAGTGTGAAAGAGAGAGAGAGAGACATGGATGTGAGAGGGACACATTGACTGGTTGCCTCCTGCATGACCCAACCAGGGCCGGGGATGAACTGCAACTGAGGTACATGCCCTTGACCAGAATTGAACCTGTGACTCATTAGTCCACAGGCCCAAATGCTCTAACCACTGAGCCAAAGAGGCCAGGGATATTCTTTTTTTAGAGAAAGAGGGAGAGAGAGATAGAAACTCGATGTGAGAGAGAAATATTGATTGGCTGCCTCCTGCATGCCCCTTACTGGGGATCAAGCCTGTAACCAGGGCACATACCCTGACCAGGAATCGAACTGGGGCCTCTTTGTCCGTGTGATGACGCTCCATCCACTGAGCGACACCGGCTGGGCTTGTTCTTTTTCAAGATTTCTGTGGCTATTTGGGGTCTTTTTTGGTTCCATATAAACTTTTGGAGTATTTGTTCTAGATCTGTGAAATATGTCATTGGTATTTTAAAAGGGATTGCATTCAATCCATACATTGCTTTGGGTAGTATGGACATTGTAATGGTGTTCATTTTTCCGCTCCATGAACATGGTATATGCTTCCACTTGTTTACATCTTCCTCTATTTCTTTTTTCAATGTCCTGTAGTTTTCTGGGAACAGGTCTTTTACCTCCTTGGTTAAGTTTATTCCTAGGTATCTTAATTTTTTTATTGCAGTGGTAAATGAGATTGTTCTTTTAGTTTCTCTTTCTGAGTGTTGATTATTGGTGTATAAAAATGCCACCGATTTCTGGACGTTAAATTTTGTATCCTGCTACTTTGCCGAATTGGACTTGTTCTTTTCTTAATTTAATGAAGTTTTATTTTTCAAAATGCAAGTTGGTAGGACCTGTTGCTCCTGCATCTTCTCCAGCAGCGGGGGCATCCCCACCTTTGGTGTTTCTGGTGCCTTGAAACTAGTTTAATGAGTCTTTTGCTTGAGCTTCTGAAGGGCGGCCCTGGCCAAGGAGCCCCCGATCCTCAGTCTCTCGGAGATGACAGCCGGGGTGAGCTTATAGCTGGGAGCCTCCTTACAGGCTTGTCATGTGTCGCCTTGTCATACAAGACAGGGTTGTTGAACTTGTCCCAGACTCTGCCTATGGACCACGTCTTCTTTTTGGCTTTGTCCCAGATTTGTTCACTGGGTCTGTCTTTCTTGGCCAACTTTCCAGCTTCTTCTTTCTTCTTGGGGGGCATGGTGAAAATCGAGGAGCAGCTGCTACCCCTGCAGCCTCCATGAGATGTCAGACAATACGCAGGATGGATTTGTTCTTCCTTTTCTTAAATTTCTTTCCCTTTACTGATTTTAGAGAGAGGAAGGGAGAGGGCGAGAGAGATAGAAACATTGCTGAGAAAGAACATCGATTGGCCGCCTCCTGCATGCCCCCCACTGGGGATCAGGCCCACAACCTGGGCATGTGCCCTGACCGGGAATCGAACTGGTGACCTCCTGGTGCAGGGTCGACACTCACCCACTGAGCCACATCAGCCAGACTGGATTTGTTGTTTAAATACAAAGTTGAAAAAGGCAGAACTCTTGCCCACATCATTATAAGTCCTACACGCCACCGAGCCTTTGAATTTGATCACGCCGTCATCGATGGAACTGTGGACTGCAGATACAGAGTTTCGTATCTGCATATCCACTGGCCTAATGCAAACAGAACATCTCTGCTCAGTTCCTGAGCAAGAACACCAACTACTGCGGCCCCGGAACCCTCCTGCCACACGCCCGAGCAGGCCACTCGCGAGCCTCTCGTGAACCAGAACTTCGGCTCAGCGTTCACGTAAACATTAAATGTCATGGGAGACTCGACATCAGACTTGGCCCCCAGGGACATGTCAGTGGCTCCTTCGGTCCCTTTTAATTCACGTACAAACCTGGCATTACTTTCAGGTTTCTCAGGGAAGGCGTCGCTCTCGGGCGCGCCCTGTACCCCGCAACCAGGCCTGCACTTTCTCCCCCGCTGACAGGGGCCCCGCCGCAGGAAAGGCTGATGGAGCCTTCACGCTTCCACGGGGGAGGGCGCCGCGGACGAGGCGCACCTGGGCTACCGGGTCGGACGGCTGCCCTGCCCTCACTGGCGCAGGTGTAATCGCCTGGCTCGGTGGCCCTGTCACTGCTGTTTCCTCAGTCAATCGGCCCAACGTCTTCAAGGTCGTTAGACAAATCCTGGCTTGGTGCGCAGCAGCCTAACTCATCGCCAACCCTGCTAACTCTGATGCCAGCTGGCTGGATGGCGGAGACAGTTCTGCTGGACTCAGGGGGGCTGAGAAGGAGCCGGAGGCTGAACGGGAGGAGCAGGATGTAGAGAAAGTCCCAGGCGCCCTGAGCAGGTCCTGCGGTGGCCCTGCCCAGGCTGGAGCCCAGAGCCCGCGGAGCTCAGCCCGACTGCAGGAGCAGCAGCTGCCCCTCCCAGCATCCTCTGCTGCCCCTCCCAGCATCCTCTGCCGCGCCCACACCAGAACTTGGAGACATAGCTCACGAATCATGAAGGTCGCCCTTGTGAAGTGTGCATTCCACTGTTTTCTGTCTATTCGGAAAGTTGAGCATGGATGACCATTAATCCCAGAACATTTTCATCATCCCCAGAAGAAACCCTGTATTCGTCAGCGGTCACTCCCCATTCTTCCCTCCCCCCAGTCCCTGGACACCACTGACGCACCGTCTCCATCGATTTGCCCGTTCTGGGCATGTCATACGAATGGAGTCATAGACCGTATGTTTTGGGTTTGGCTTCTTTTGCATAGTGTTCTCAAGTTTCCTCCACGTTGTAATTTGATGGACT
Source organism: Molossus molossus (assembly GCF_014108415.1). Classification (NCBI taxonomy): domain Eukaryota; kingdom Metazoa; phylum Chordata; class Mammalia; order Chiroptera; family Molossidae; genus Molossus; species Molossus molossus. The sequence continues at coordinate 11,819,317 of NW_023425348.1, read as the reverse complement.
TTGCCCTGTGTAATGAGCAGGGTTTGTCTTTGTTTTTTAAATGAATCTGCATTTTCTCAGAAAAGACTTAACTTTCATCCAATTCTCCAAGGAGCCTGGCAGGTGTGGCTCAGAGGCTGAGCATCACCTTGTGCACGGAGAGGCCACCAGTTCGATTCCCGGTCAGGGCACATGCAGCTCGATCCCCAGCGAGGGACATGCGGGGGGAGCAGCCAACCGACGTTCTCTCTCATCGGTGTTTCTGTCTCTCACTTCCTCTCTCTCTAAAATCAATAGAGGAAAAACAATTTTTTAAAAAAACATCAATAAAAACATAGATGTATTAAGTAGGAGAAAAGATCAAGAAAAGACTGAACAAGAGAGGTGAGAGGTGAGAGGCCATGGCTAGAACCCGGAACCACGCACGCCAAGGCGACCTGCCGCTGGAAAGGAGCCTATAAGCCTGACCCCATTTCTGCTGTTTCCCCTCGTGCTCCCCCATTCTTCTGGGGAAAATGACAGCCCAGGCTGAGCCTGCCGTGGTTGTGTTGCTTAGCCACAGTCCTGAGTGGGGACAGTCTGCCACGTGATAGTGACCTAGAGACTCAGTCACTGCGTACAGCTATGATCCCCACCTGGCACTCCCGAAACAGCAGATGCCAGCCCTGCCACTGGGAACAGTGTAATCTGAGAAATATTATTTATTTTTATTGATTGGTTTTAGAGAGGAAAAGAGAAACATTGATTCGTTGTTCCACTCATTTACGCATTCATTGGTTCTTTTTTTGATACATTTATCTTCAGATAGAGTGGGAGGGAGAGAGAGAGAAACATCAATGTGAAAGGGACACATCGAGTGGCTGCCACCCACACGACCCCAACTGGGGCCGGAGACAAACCGCAACCGAGCTACACGCCCTGAGCGGGAACTGAACCTGGGTCTCTCTGGTTCGTGGGCTGACGCTCCAACCGCTGAGCCAAACCGGCCAGGGCCATTGGTTGATTCTTCTTTTTTTTATCCTCACCCAAGGACATTTATCCATTTTTTGTTCAGATAGAGCGGGAGGGAGGGAGGGAGGGAGGAAGAGAGAGAGAGAAACATCGACGTGAAAGGGACACATCGAGTGGCTGCCACCCACACGACCCCAACTGGGGCCGGGCACAAACTGCAACCGAGGCACGTGCCATTAGCGGGAACTGAACCCAGGTCTCTCTGGACCACAGGCCAACACCCTAACCACTAAGCCAAACCAGCCAGGGCACATTGGTTGACTCTCATATGTGCCCTGACTGGGGATCAAACCCGCCAACCTTGGTGTAGCAGGACGATGCTCTAACCCACTGAGCTATCCAGCCAGGGCAATATTATTTATTTTTAAAAATAAAAAATCTGCCCTGGCCGGTTTGGCTCAGCGGTTAGAGCGTCAGCCTGTGGTCCAGAGAGACCCGGGTTCAGTTCCCGCTAAGGGCATGTACCTCGGTTGCAGTTTGTCCCCGGCCCTGGTTGGGTCGTGTGGGTGGCAGCCACTCGATGTGTCCCTTTCATGTCCATGTTTCTCTCTCTCTCTCTCCCTCCCACTCTATCTGAACCAAAAATTGGAAAATGTCCTTGAATGAGGATTACAAAAACACAAAAAACCTGAAGCAAATGAAGTAGGTTAAGATTCAACAGAGCGGTCCTGGCCAGTTTGGCTCAGCGGTTAGAGCGTCGGCCTGCTGTCCGAGAGACCCGGGTTCGGTTCCCGCTGAGGGCACGTACTTCGGTTGCAGTTTGTCCCTGGCCCTGGTTGGTCGTGCGGGTGGCAGCCACTCGATGTGTCCCTTCATGTTGATGTTTCTCTCTCTCCCTCTCCCTTCCTCTCTCTCCCTCCCACTCTATCTGTACAAAAAATGGAAAAATATCCTCGGGTGAGGATAAAAAAAAAAAAAGATTCAACAGAGCGGTGTGCCCACAGGTGTTGGCCGTGTCTCCTCCACCGTGTGACTTAAGGAAGTCATTAGAGGCCCGTGGGAAGGAATGAAACAGGTCACATTCACCAGTCACGTTTATTGACTTTGTGCTCAGCGCTGTAGGCTGCAACATGAGAAAGGTCACAAAGCAAGGTAACAAGGGAGAATATACTCTGCCCTGCCTTAGTCTGAGGTCATCTCCATGTTGCTCTGTGAAGTGTCCTTCGGCCGCTTCGGGAGCATGTAGCGCCCTCCTTCTCCATGTCCCCCGAAAGCGGCCAGCCCTGTCGGATCACGTGCCACTAGGACCGCCGCCTGAACAGAGGGTAGGATGGGAGGAACGGCTTCCTGCTGCTGGGCCATCGGGGGCTGGGCAGAGCGGAGGTCCCTTCGGGGGACATGTCACAGGGAAGCCATCAGCTCCCCCTCAGTGTGCTTCAGTGGATCACAGGAAGGCCGGACGGGGGAAGCCCCTGAGCCTGGGACCTGCACCCGCCCCTCCGCAGGGCTGTGCTTAAAGTGCTGACATCGGAAGAAAAAGCTGCATAGCCACCAGCTGTCCTGGATGCCCACCTGCGTCCCTCCTGCTCTGTGCGAACACCAGGCCTTCACCCCAGAGGCCCAGGGGGAAGTCTAGTGCCCAGGGAAGAACTGGAAAAAGCCAACCTGCGATGCCCCAGACGGTGGGGAGAGAGGTGCAGCGGTATAAAGCAGAAGGGGCTAGTTTGTGCTCGGCCGATGCCCCAGGCCATCGGTTCCTGTGCAAAGGGCATCGTGTTTCTCAGGTGAGCAGGGTCCTACGTGTTCCCTGAGGGAGCAAAGCTGCACAGCGGGGAGGCCATTCCAGACGGGCAGGGCCTTCCCGTCCCACACCGGCAGCCCCGTGCTTGCTGTGCCCGGGGTGCTGAGGGGCACCCGCGTGAGGGCAGGGCAGGCTGTCAGCAGGGCCACGCCACTCACAGGCGCCGGACGGCATCGGAACACGGGCAGAGCGCCACCCGCCCGGGCACGGGCACCCGTGCAGGCCCTACCCCGAGTCAGAACACGGGCCTGGGTCCAGCTGGCAGCTTTGCCAAGGATGCCTGTGCCCCTCAGGGTCAGATCCCAGTGAAACCACCGTGTGGATGACAGAGAGGGCACCCTGGCCGGGATGCCAGCAAAAGAGGAAGTGGCATCTTCTCACTGGTGGCCGGGCAGAGGGCACCTCGGAGGAGCGGGGGTTCCCGGAGGCCGCGGCACCCTCCGCTCGCCCTGCGCTCAGAGCCAGATCTCATCGCTGCTCACGCTGGACACCCGGTAGATGTAGCTCAGCATGGGGAGGCGGATGAACCCTGCCGGGCAGAGATGCCCAGGAAGCTCGTGACCCTCGTCCTTGGAGGTCAGCAGACCCCGACCCCTGGGGACTCCGAGGCATCAGCACAGGGCGGGGCAGTGGAGGAGGAGGGTACCTCGGCTGGTGAGGAGGCCCCCGGGCTCTGCACCCAGAAGTTCCGGATGGCTGTTGGTCCCAGCCAGCTGCCGGTCCGCTGGTTTCCCTGCTGGTGACAGAGAGGTGGTGCCAGGGCTGGGAGTGGGCCAGGTGGGCCTCGCCCTTCCAAGTGCCAAGGTCTCTCTTTTTCTTTTTTTGTTTTTTAATCCTCACCCGAGGACATTTTTTCCATTTTTTGTACAGATAGAGTGGGAGGGAGAGAGAGGAAAGGAGAGAGAGAGAGAAACATCGACGTGAAGGGACACATCGAGTGGCTGCCACCCGCACGACCAACCAGGGCCGGGGACAAACTGCAACCGAGGTACATGCCCTTAGCGGGAACCGAACCCGGGTCTCTCCGCACCGCAGGCGGACGCTCTAACCGCTGAGCCAAACTGGCCAGGGCTCTCTTTTTCTCAGAAGCACCTCTGAAGACAGAACAGGGGGGAGTAGAGGGTCCTGGACGTACCTCTGGAATCTGGAGTGAGGTCGTTGAGCTGCAGGTTGGACGGGAGGGACATGTTCTCCCGTGGCAGGCGCACGTTGTTGAGCTTCAGGTTGTTGGAGTCACTGCGGGACACACACACACATACACACACACACGCACACATGCACACACAGAGCCTAGGATGCGCCCTGGCCCGGCAGGCAGGCAGGCAGGCAGGCTCCTGCTTTGGGGCCGGTTCGGAACCAGCTGTAGAACCCGTCCCCATGCTGCACCGCCGTTCCGCCCGCCCGCCCGCCCAGCCAGCCCAGGGGGTTACCTAGAGAGCAGAGACGGGCGCCGGGAGGGGCCTGAGGAGGAAACCACCAGTTCTCAGTGTGCCCACCGGCCCTGGCCCCTGCCCCTTCAGACCCAGGACCCCCAGGCAGGCAAGGGCTCTCTCCAATGCCCTGGCCTCGCTCTGCCTGCCCCCTGGGATGCAGGGATTACCCAGGCCACAGCCGGAGACACCTGCCTCCACCTGTCAGAAGTGACTTGCTCCGCACAGCCCTAGGTTCTGCCCTGCTGCTCACCATGACCTCATTTCCACCCCTCAGCCACCCTCTGCCCTCCGCCCCACCCCCACCGTGGCCCTACCTTTGGTCTTCTCTTTCCTGCAGACCAGGCAGGCCACTAAGGTGCTGAACGCCACCAGGGTGCCCAGGGATAGTCCTCCTGCCACAATGATGCCCAGCAGCGGCACCTCCACCTGAGTGGCCAGGAGTCCTGCAGGAGTCCTTTGGTTAGGTTCCAAGTGGGCAGGGCCCCCAACTCTGAGATGCCACAGGTGCTACTCCGTCCTCCTCGCCCAAGGCGGCTGGGACAGCTCATCTCAGCCTCATGCAAAGGGTAACACGTCCTCCCGTTTCTGCCGAGTCCACGCTCACCTGGGGCTGGGAGCGAGGCGCTGGTGACACCTATGTCGTTGGTGGCCACCACAGACAGGTTGTGTGCCAGGCTGCGAAGCCGCAGCTGGACAGTGTGGTTGGTGAGCCAGGGGTAATTCTGGGCGTCCAGCACCAGGAAGTCTGAGGTGTTGACAGTCACCGGCCCATCCTGGTCGATCCAAGTCACATTGGCAGGTGGGTTGGCACGCACCAGGGCAAAAAGAACCACCAGGAGGCCCTGGTCCTGACCTTCCGGGTACCTGGCCCCAACCTGGGCAATCTCCGGCTTAACTGCAAAGCAGAGGCCAGTAGGTCTCACCACAGTCCTTGCCCGCTCGTCCCCAACCCGAGGGACCTCTCCGCAAGGGGACACTGGGAGATACGATGGCTATTTCCACCTGAGAGGCAGCAATCGGCAGTGATCAAGAGTATAAACACTAGCTCTGGCCGGTTTTTCTCAGTGGTTAGAGCGTCAGACCGGAGAGTCCTGGGTTCGGTTCCCGCTAAGGGCACGTACCTTGGTTGCAGTTTGTGCCTGGCCCTGGTTGGGGTCGTGTGGGTGGCAGCCAGTTGATGTGTCTCTATCACATCGATGTTTCTCTCTCTCTCTCTCTCCCTCCCGCTCTGAGAATAAATGCAAAAATGTCCTCGGGTGAGGATAAAAAACAAACAAAAAAAGAGTATAAACACTAGAACCAAAATGTCCGGATCCGAATGCTGGCTACTTACCAGCTCTGCAGCCTCGGTCAGATTGCTTAGCTTCTCTGTGCCTGTTTTCTCATTTGTTTTTGTTTGTTTTTTAAAATTTATACAGGAAGTGAGAGGGAGAGAGAGACAGAAACATCGATGAAAGAACATCGACTGGCAGCCTCCTGATGCCACCTGCTGGGAATCGGCCCACAACCTGGGCATGTGCCCCGACTGGGAATGGAACCCGCAACCTCTTGGTGCAGGATCCATGCTCAACCCTTGAGCCACACGGGTGGAGCTGTTTCCTCGTTTGTCAGGTGGGGATAGCAGCAGGAATTCCCATGGTGAGGCTGCCTTGGCGAATATGTGCAAAGTGCTTACACGTTTGTTAAATGACCTATCAGACCAGGTGCTGAGCTGCTGGGGGTCCCTGGGCAGAGCACCCCTCTCCCTGCCCACCTCAGGGACACTCACATTGCACATTGAGGATGACAGAGGCATTGGCTGCCTGGCCACTGCGCCGGTCCTGCAGGGAGCAGTTGAGCTCACGCTGGGACCGCTGGGCAGTGACAGTGAAGGTGCCCCCAGCGAAGGCCTCCCCGCCCACACGCACCAGTCTCGAGGTGCCGGCCTGCTGCAGCTGTCCATCCAGGTACCAGGCCAGTCGGGGGGTGCCAGACCCCCTGGCCACGTGGCAGGTGAAGGGGCGGCGTTCATTCTCCCGAAGTGCCAGCTCAGCCCAGGCCTGGCCATCGATTTGTGGTGCCAACTCCCCCCGACCTGGAACACGACAGGGCGTTCTGGGCAGGGCTGGCCGGCTCTGCACCGGGTTCTCTCACCGGGGACTGGCCGCATCCTGGGTGGGTGGGTCAGGGCAAACGCAGCTCTGTGCCCAGGGACTGAAGGGGTCCCCAAACCGAGGAGCAGGCAGGGAGGGGAGAGAAGACAGGACCCCAGAAGTGCCGAGCGAGGCCTGAAGAGGGGGTACCTGAGCTCAGAAGGGCTGGCAGGAGCAGCAGTAGGTGCGGGAGGGTAGCTGGGCCCGGGGGCAGCGCCATGGCGGCCCCGGCCTGGCTGCCAAGAGGAGGGGGCGGCCCCGACCTTAGCCAGGGGAGATGAGGCCAATTGAGTAATTCCTCCAGGTAGGAACTCTCCAGGAGCAAAAATAAACATGCGCGGACGCAGCATCCGCCCACAAGGTGAAAGCAAGGACGCAAGGCCTGGGGCCCGAACCGACTCGCCGCTGCGAGGGCCAAAGGGCCCCAGCCCCGCAGCGGCCCAGGCGCCCACGCAGGCGCTCGGACACGCGCCCCTCCCCCAGGGCCGCCCGGCGCTCGCTCTCGCCCCACCCCCACCTCTGGTCGTAGCCCCCTTTCCCATCCTTCCGGTGGCGGAGGCGGGCTGAGGGGAGGGGATCCTGCGGACTGGGGCGCCAGGGACCCCCAGGCCGCCTCCCGGCGCTCACCTCGCCGTCTGCCCGAGCGCAGCCCAGCGCACCGCGGGAGTGACAGTGACGCGCGCAGGCTGCAGGGCGGTGCCACCCCTGGGCCAATGCGGTCCTCCCGCCGGCTCCGAGGCTCCGCGACACCTGCCTGCGCTGTCCTCCCGGGGGCTCCGGGGCTCCTGCCCGCCCGCCGGTCCTCCCGGGGGCTCCGGGGCTCCTGCCCGCCCACCCGCCGGTCCTCCCGGGGGGTCCGAGGCTCCTGCCCGCCCGCCGGTCCTCCCGGGGGCTCCGGGGCTCCTGCCCGCCCGTCGGTCCTCCCGGGGGCTCCGAGGCTCCGAGGCTCCTGCCCGCCCGTCGGTCCTCCCGGGGGCTCCGAGGCTCCGAGGCTCCTGCCCGCCCGTCGGTCCTCCCGGGGGCTCCGAGGCTCCGGGGCTCCTGCCCGCCCGTCGGTCCTCCCGGGGGCTCCGAGGCTCCGGGGCTCCTGCCCGCCCGTCGGTCCTCCCGGGGGCTCCGAGGCTCCGGGGCTCCTGCCCGCCCGTCGGTCCTCCCGGGGGCTCCGAGGCTCCGAGGCTCCTGCCCGCCCGCCAGTCCTCCCGGGGGCTCCGGGGCTCCTGCCCGCCCGCCCGCCGGTCCTCCCGGGGGCTCCGGGGCTCCTGCCCGCCCGTCGGTCCTCCCGGGGGCTCCGAGGCACCTGCCCGCCCGCCCGCCGGTCCTCCCGGGGGCTCCGAGGCACCTGCCCGCCCGCCCGCCGGTCCCTGAAGCTCAGCCGCCTCCCGCTCCCCGGCCCGGACCCCAGCGGCGCAGAAAGAGGCGGGAGTCGGGCGAGCGCAGCTTTATTGCTTCGGGGCCCAGGCGCCCCTGGGCGGGCGCTCAGCACCCGTCGCGAGGGCGGCGCAGCTGCCCCAGCACCCCGGCCAGCATGCGGTTGCACAGCGCGGCGTACGGGTTCAGCAGCACCAGCTGGCGCCGCGCGAACGGGCTGCCCAGCCGCGCCGCCCGCTCGAAGTCTCCGCGGGCGTCGTCGTCCCGGCCCTGCAGCCGCGCCAGCAGCCCGCGCTGCACGAAGGCCTGGCGGGCCACGCGGCCCCGGCCGCCGCTCAGCGCCACGGCGCGCTCCAGGTCCTCCAGCGCCCCTGCGGACGGCAGGCCGGCTCAGGCGGGGCTCAGCGGACCCCCGCGCCCTGCTGCCCCGCCCCCCGAAGGCCGGGGCGCAAGGCCGCACAGCCCGGCGCCAGGGCCCCGCCGTCCCACCGGGCCTGGGAGTTGCCGGGGGCAGAGTCCCTGTTCAGGGTCCCGGCCCCTTGCTGGCTCGTAGCGGGCAACTCATCCCGCTCGTGCGCTGTTACCCCTCTGTCCCGTGCCAGGTGACCGATCCCAGCGCCCCAAATAATTATACGTACTGACGACTGTTTCTTACAAATACAGTCAGGTCCATTTCTCTGACTTCCCATTTGGAAGACTTTTCTCTCTTTTCCATTGTGTGATTTTTTTTTTTTTTTAAAGTGAGGAAGGGTTCTCCTTCCTTAGTGCCTTTTTTTTTTTTTAAATATAGAAATTTAGCCCTGGCCGGTTTGGTTCAGCGGTTAAAGCGTCGGCCTGCGGTCCTGAGAGACCCGGGTTCGGTTCCTGCTAAGGGCATGTACCTCGGTTGCAGTTTGTCCCCGGCCCTGGTTGGTTGTGCGGGTGGCAGCCACTCGATGTGTTCCTTTCGCATCGATGTTTCTCTCTCTCTCTCTCTGTTCCTCTCTCTCCCTCCCACTCTACCTGAACAAAAAAAAATGGAAAAGTGTCCTCCGGCGAGGATAAAAAAAAATAAAAAAATAAAAAAATAGAAATTTAGGGAGAGGGACAGAGGAAAAAACATCAATGTGCCATCAGCTGCCTCCTGCACGCCCCCTACCAGGATTGAGCGGGACCCGGGCATTCCGGAGCTGGGGGGGGGGGGGGTGCTCCATCCACGGAGCCACCAGGCCAGGCTCCTTCGTGGTTTTTAAATCAGTTCCGGTCACCTGTGTTCTCCACTGACCACCTCTCCTCATTCTCTATGTCCATAATCTTCATCATTTTGTATCTGATTTTTTTTTTTTGCAGGTCTTGGGGCGAGAGCTGGCCCGCCCCATTTTTATTGTTATTGTCCCTGTAAAATGAGGGTTTAGACATCTGAAGTCAGCCCCCCGAAGCCTGCCGGTATCTGCTGTGGGGGCCACTGTGCTGCATTTTTTCTATGTTTTTTCATTTCACTCTTGTTCTCCGTCGTCTAAAGAGCCTCCAGGGTGGCCGGGGAGCTTGTCACCCTAGAGCAAGGCTGAGCTGCCTTCTGTCTCTGTTTTGATCCCTGGAATCTAACAAGGGCTCTGCTCCCACCGACCTGTACCGGGACCTCTGAGAGGCTCGCGGGGGACAGCAGCTCTTGGTGTCCCGCGAGGAGCTGCTCTGGAGGACTGGAAAGCCACCTCCAGGGGAACTGCCCCATCCCTTCTGGGGTTTTGGTCTGCAGTCTGTCTCCAGGACCCTTACGGCCTGGCCCGGCCCGGCCAGAGCCAGGTGGCAGACAAGCCTGGAAAAGCCTTCAACTCCCCAGCCTGGCTTTGCTGGTCCCAGAAGCATGTTCCCCACCAAGACTCTTAGCAGTCGCTAGACCTCTGTGGTTTACACCACTGCTCTCCAGTTCCTAGCGAGGCCCCTCTGCCCCGCCGTCCCCACTCCAGCTGGAGCTACCTGAATGCCGCAGGTTTGATCCAGTCACTGCCCAGTTAAAACCCTCCGGTGATTCCTGTTTATCTCCAGGCCCTACCGGGTCCTTCTACCAGCCTGGAGATCCGAAGTTCCTATACCTTCCTTCCGTGCCTTGTGGACCTCTGGTCTGTGCCTTCTCCTTCCTCCCTCCACCCAGCTAACTCCTCCTCCTCCAAAACCCACCCTTCAGAAGCAGATCCCTTCCCACCTGTTACGGTGGGATCCTGATGACGTCTGTCCTATCCCCCAGACTGCCAGCTATCACTCCGGAGTCCTGACACCTGGTTCGCATCCCAGCTCTGCCGCAGCTCAACTGCACGAGGAGCAGGCTGCCCAACCCCCATGCTTCATCTGTGAACTGGGGATAACAGCAGCACATGCCTTCGGGGGTGCTGTGAGGGTTAAATTAGCTGGCACATAGGAGTTGCTGCATCTTTAATCTTTGTGTCCTCAGCTCCTGGCCCACTATTACCATAGCAGAGTCTCATTAAATGTTAAATAAATAAATGAAATGCAGTCTATTCTGACTTCCACAATAGCCCCCAAGAGATTAGCAGGGCCCACAGTGTATCTCTTAAAGGTAAGAACAGATTCCAGGGAGAGTTAACGACTCCTCACCCCCACACCGCAGCCCCACAACCACTTCATCTCTGCAGGGGCCCCAGGTCACCTCCCCTCACCTGCCACGTCTCCCTGGAGCCGCCGGGCCTGGGCTCGGTTGTTGTAGGCCGAAGCCCTCTCTGGCAGCAGCTGGATGGCCCGGCCGAGCCTCTCCAGGGCGGTGCCCAGGTTACCAGCCTCAGCCGCTCTCACCCCCTGCAGCTCCAGGGCCTTGCACTGCTCCAGCTGGGCTTGAGGGAAAGTTCCACCTGGGCCGGAGGGAGGGCGCAGGGAGCACAGGTGTGCGATCGGGGGCGAGAAGCAAAAGCCACCCCAGGCTTTGGGAGCCTGAGCCAGAACTTTCCGGGCTGGGGGGTGGGTCCCAGGAGTCAGACGCCCTTAGCCCGTCCCCATGGGGTTCCATGCTGCCTCCGACACAGAGGCCACCATGACAAACCCAGGTCATGAACAGCCCTCCCATGTAGCCCTGGGCGTTTCCGCCCCCTTAGAAACGAAGGACATCAAAAACTCCTGGTGGAGAACCGGTCTCCACGGGGACCGATGGAAAAGCCAAGCACACGCTGTGGGAGGCTCGGCTGGGCGCTTGGCCGGTATGTGACCCCGAGGGCTTGCTGAGGTTGGAGCCCTTCGCCGGGCCCTGCCCCGCCGGGGCTCTGCCCGTTCTTTGTGGGGTGATGTACTCTGTTAGGACAATGATGTGAGAGTTTCATGTCATCCTCCTACCCCCCAACACAGTTAGGCTTGGATCCTGGGGAGCACTAAGGGCCGAAGTCAGTTCAGAGGTGTGAGCGCTGAAGGACGGCAAACCCCAGCCCTCTCCTCTCCAGTGACTCTCCAAGCCTGCATCAGTGCGCTGAGGATCAGCCAACCTTGACCTCACTCTCCATCCCGCCGGTGGGTGGGGGGCCAACAAGGGGCGCTGTCAGACCACCTCCCCGGGAAGGCGGGGCAGCTCAGCCGATGTGGAGAGCTCTCTTCTCAGGTTAAATACTCACCTTCATCTACTTCTTCATCTTCAGCTTCCTCTCCCAGGTCCAACCCAACGACGTTTCCAAATGGGGTGTCAGGGTTGAAGATGGCTTGTAACACTGCCTGGTCGTTTAGAGTCCCCATGGTGCTGAACCGGGAAAGTCCAAAAAGGGGACCGAGGCTGAGAGCGGGAGGAAGAAGCAGTGGGTGGGGGCTGAGCTTTGCAGCTGTTGATCATTCCAGGGAGGTTGTTTGAGAACCATCCCCCATGAAGAGGGGCGTCTCTCATTCTTTTGGTTGGAGTGCAAACTTGGACCTTGGGCCTCCTTTGGCCATGGGTTGTGACCCTGGCTTGGCAGAACATCTACAGGGATTTCTCAACCGCCTCCCCACCGGCACCCCAGTCCTAGGAGAAACAGTAAATAAGTCAGACCTCAGCCTTAAGGTGGAGCGGAGCAAAGAGCCGGCGCTGTCCAGGTCCCCCCTGAAACGCTTGTGCGTTCAGCCGGGGCCTGGCTGTTGTTAGAGTGTCAGCCCACCACCAGGGGGTCGGACCTGGCTGTTGTTAGAGTGTCAGCCCACCACCAGGGGGTCGAGGTCCGGGCTTGGCGGCAACCAACTGAGGTCTTTTTTCCTCTCCCCCAGCTTCCTTCCACTCTCTCTAAACAGCAATGGATAGAATATCCTTAGGTGAGGGTTAACCAAACACTAAAAGCTTTCTTGTATTCAGATGGGAGGAACTCACTAGGAGCCAGTGGTTGGTCCCCCACGGATAAAGGAGGCGCATGTGGCGGTCAAGGGATGATTTCTGCTGTCTTGAGCCCTTCTTCAAACGCAGGACGAGGTCCTGAGTGTACATCATTGATAAGGAAAGAAAATACTGCTGAGAGCCAGTGTGGAAGGCAGGAGGAATGATTGAACGATTCCACCTTAAAAGAAAGGGCGTTTAAGGTGCTGTGCCCCTCCCCCCGTTCTCCACCCCTCCCCCAGTTCTCCGCCCCAGCCAAAGCCAAAAGAAATCTCCACAGGTGCAGCAATAAACTTGACATGTTTATTAATTAAACTATCACTTAAATAAAAAAAAGTGCATAGAAAATAAACATGTTTAAAAACTCCTTTTTTTTTTTACAACTATGTACACTTTTTACTTTTACATTCAGTCTTTCGCAGAGCGCTTTCAGCATTATTATTTTTGAACTATTAAAGTTATTTTCCTTCTTCCCTGTCACAGGGAGTTAACACTGATGGGCTTTAGACACATTTTTTTCCTTTTTTTTTTTCTCTTTTTCTCTAACCAGAAGCTTGGAAGAACACAAGGAAGAAGAAAAAAACAAAAAACAAAAGATCTGTTATACATGATAAAGTTGTCAAGAAATGTCTTATTTCTAGAAAAGCTTGTCATCTGTTGAGCTTTTGAAACAATTATTCAACTACCTGTATTTACTAAAGAGACTGTTAAAAGTTCAATAAAAGAAACACCACAAGTCTATTTTCTTGGTTGAAAGACAGAACTAGAGTACCTCGGAACAAGATACCAGGAAAGCACAGAACACAATTTCCCCTAAATGCAGGTGGTAACCCCAACATTCATAACCGAAAATAGAACAAGGAGCACAGGTACTGCCCGGCAACACTCACTGGCAGAAACCACCCAGGTGACACCATCTCTGCATCTTTCTGATCCCGGGAAGGGGCTGTCTGCCATCCCTTTGCGGTTTGGGGGTTTGGGTTTCGCCCCGGATCGCAGGATCAGAGAAGGGCCAGACTGACATTTTCCTGCCAACACTGGCAACTGTAACACAATCCTTATCTATAGTGTTAAGAGAATTAAAAGCCATGGACTGAACTAGGCTGTTACATGGTGCATTACTATATTAGTTCCTATATATATCATATTTATACTTAGTTGAAAACCAAAACATAGGAGTTGCGAGTTTTCCGAGTGTGAAACTTGACTGGTATTCATGACTCAGCATAAAACCATCTGCTCGGTAACCTTGTATTGCTTTAAAATGAAGGAAATGAAACACAATTACACCCAGCCCTTTGCAATGACCCGCTTTTCCTTAAAAAAAGAAACATTGATTTCTAGTTAAAATATCCCAAATCCAACTTAAAAGTTATCATCTGACAAGGTTTTGACCTTTAGTATTTTCGGATATTTGATTGAACCTCAGTCCTTTAGAAAGATACATTCATTAAAAGGTTTTTTTATTTTTGATTCTGTTTTTTGGAAATCAAGGGAGCTGCATGGTGCTCACTGCATTGGCCGGGGGCTGACAGGCAAGCGGAGGGAAGACTGGATCCAGGCAAAGGGGTCTGGTCGAGGACATAGCTGCCAGGGTCCCCCCTTAGCTCACGATTGGTCTAGAAACGGGAGGGGTTGTGCTGGAGGTGGTGGACAGTGACAGGCCAAAGGGTCAGCGCCATGCAGCTCTTCTGCTCACACAGCTGTCACTGGCCACTGGGAAATGCAGCCACAACAGGTTCTAGCAGCAAAGCTGTAGGGAGCTGGCTCTCTCACTGAGAACTGACCAGGTCTGAGCCCAGGACTCCGCAGGAATCTGGGTGCCCCTTGGGGTGTCTTAGGGATGGCCCACCACAGTTCCTCGGCGTGCCCTCTTGTGCAGATTCCTTAGCTCACTTTCAAATCAAGCTCAGAGGCGTTTTGAAGGCAGCAGCCCCAGCGTCTGCCTTCGCTCAGGCCCCAAGTTGCTGGCAGGTGTGCTGGAGTTTGGCAATGAACTCGAGGCTGAGCCGTGAGGGGTTTTCTCGTTTCTGTGGTCATGAGGAGAGAGAGGCAAGGCAGACCCCCTGCAGCGGGCAGGAGAGGCGTGGCTCTCCCCGGCCTCGGGGTGTGGGATGGACAGAGAATGAGGGCTCACAGTACAGCAGGGCCTAGCAGGGCAGGAACTAGGTTAGCTGTTTCCCCACCCCCAGACTGGCCTTTGGGTCTTTCTCAAGGTGAATTCATGACCCGTCAGTGCATTAATCATTTCAGTAACAAATGCAGCTTAAGGTTTTTTCTTAAAAAAAAAAAAAAAAAAAAAAAGGAACTCAAGGATTTATAAACAAACCTCACACAGTGCAATAACAAAGGAAAGGGGCGGGGAGGGAGGTGAGGTCTGCATGCTTCCCCTGCTGGCACTTGTCTGCCATCCTGGCCACAGTGCCGGGCTCCCTGCGCGGCAGTGGGAACAGTGACGCTGTCCCAGCAGAGCCACCAGACAGAGTCCTGAAGTCACAGAAGAGCAGGAGCCCGGGGCGGAAGGCACAGCAGCAGAGCCGGGAACAGTCCTGAACAGAGGGCGCTGGGCCGGGCGTATTGCTTTGCCGGACTTCCCGAGGCAGGGCTCCTGGGGCCGAGGTCGCCACCTGGGGCCCGGGTCACCGCCTCCGGGCCTCCCGGGCCTCCACGGCCTGCTTGTCCGCGGGGGCCAACTGTGCTTCGGTTTCAGCGGCTGCCCCACAGGGCCGGACCTGTAGGCGCCTGGCGGGTGAGGAGGATGAGGACTCACGGGCAGAGGGGAAGGGCCGAGGTGGTCTGGGAGGCAGACGCGACGGGAATGTCCGGGCCCCCCTGGCGCTAACTCGGGCGTGGGCGCTGTGGGCGAGGGCCCCGCTGCCCCTCGCTGAGCGGGCCGGGAGGACGCAGTGCGGGAAAGAAGAGGAGTGGCCCAGTGGAGTGGGTGACCTTCCTTTCCATTTATTGTCAAAGAGCAAACCCAGAACTGCTACGTCAACAGGGCACAAACACATGGAGCTACGGGAAGTGCACCTCCCGGGGAAGTTGGCAGGAAAAACCAGACTTTGCGTGTACAGCTGAATATTTTCTTTACCTTCATCCTATGAAAATAAAAAATTATTTAAAACCGATCTTCTTTTAAATTAGGATAATACCGCGGTTTAAAAAATAGCCTTGTCATAAGTGCTTGTCCCTACGAAGTGCTTCTCATAGAAAAATATACAAAATATATTTACATTTATAAAACCTTAAATAGTAAACTGTAAACAGAACAGAGTAACATCCGATGACTTAATTTAATGGGTTCAGGACACTGTCGGGACGTGTGATGCTGCGACCACGCCTGGGCCCTCGGGCAGCAGGTCTCATCGCTCTGTCCGTGCGTCTGCGCAGGTGGCAGAATCCTCAGTGCCGGGCGCTCCAGCCCCCAAGTTTTGGGCCTTGAAATCTGATTAGTGTTGTGCCTTCGACTGGACACTGACCATTTAAACATTAAGTCTTCCTATGTCTTAGCGACGGGAAAATGAAGTGACATGTCCTGGGAGGGGCCCAGGTCACCCTGGTCACGATACTCTGGCTGTGGCATGATCCAACGTTTCAATAATCGCTTCCTCGTCCACACCAGGCCACACCTACTTCTTCAAGGCCCTCAGCGAGCTTTAAGGAAATCCCTAACTGTCTGGTCATGGCCGATGGCGCCTGTCCACTTCCCGCTGGGAGGGCTCACAGGCTCAGGGACGGGGTCGTGGGCACACACCTGCCAACAGGGACAGTCCCGAGCAGGGAGTCACTGGCTCCCACCACCCAGGACGAGCGGAACGCAGTGGGGGAAGGACGGGAACAGGAGCGAGGAGAAGGGAGGAGCCGCTCCGCTGGCTGTCCAGGGGACTGGCTGAGACAAGGCTGCTGACAGCCACAGGCTGCTGTTTGCTGAGTGACTGCCACAGCCCCAGGCAGCCTTTCACACCAAGGTGCTCAGAACCCTGCTTTCCCACCAGAGTGAATTCTCAGGTGGGGGAGGGGAGTGGGAGAGAAAACCACTAGACCGTCTGTTGTTCAACAGATGGCCCCAGGCCGGGCCCACTGGCAAACCGCTGGGTCTCCCCACCACCCCGAATTCGGGCTCTGCCTGACCCTTGCTGACTGTGCGGGGGAGGGGTCAGGCGAGGATGGCAACCCCCCCATGTAACTAACCCATTGCTCCTTCCAGGCAAGTCCACAGGGACCCTTCCCCCTTTGTGATGCCCCGCGCAGAAGGCAGAGCGGGTCTTTCCTCCGAGACCTCTTCTCCCCGGGACTGTGATCACACAGGGACTAGGGACACAGGGGTGCCCCATCCTGAACTGCGCCGCAAGGCTTCGGTGCCGCGTGGGTGCCGGCAGCAGCCTCAGTTGAGGAACTTGCGGCACTTCTTGGCGCCGCAGGTGCAGGGCAGCTTGTTGCGCGCGTCCTCGATGGGGAACTTGTAGTCGTAGGTGAGCTCCTCCCCGCGGTAGATCTTGCGCATGGCGAAGATGACGATGTGCTTCTGCCCCTCGATGTTGATGACGCGCGAGTAGCAGTTGGGTTCGCAGGAGTGGTTGATGAAGCGGGCTGCGTTCCCGTGCATGGTGGCGTCCACCACCTCCGAGTCATCGATGCGGAACATGTAGCAGCCGATGCCCTGCGCGGCGGAGAACGGAGGGGCCGTTACTGACCGCGGCTCAGGCTTGAGGGCCTTTCCCAACCTTCTCCTCATGGGACTTACAGCTGCTAATGGGAATTCTTCTAGTCAGATCTCCAGATTTCTCCCAACTCTCAAGACGCTTCCACAATGAATTCCTAGATTATAGGTACTAGAACTACTGGTTCCCTTTTTTAATTTTTCTTTTTCTTTCTCATCCTCACCCGAGGACATTTCCCCATTTTTTGTTCAGACAGAGTGGGAGGGAGAGAGAGTAAGAGGGAGAGAAAGAAACATCGACGTGAAGGGACACATCGAGTGGCTGCCACCCACACAACCAACCAGGGCCGGAGACGAACTGCAACCGAGGCACATGCCCTTAGCGGGAGCTGAACCTGGGTCTCTCTGGACCGCAGGCCGACGCTCTAACCGCTGAGCCAAACCGGCCAGGGCTAATTTTTCTTTTTTAAAATGTTCACCCGAGGATATGTTTTTATTGATTTTAGAGAGAAAGGAAGGGAGGGAAGAAAGAGAAAGAGAGAGAGAGAGAAACATTGATCAGTTGCCTCCCACATATGCCCAGACCAACCGGGATAAAACCTGCAATGTTCTGGTGCGTTGGACGCTCCAATCATCTAAGCCACCCGGCCAGGGTAGCCTACTGGTTTCCTAACGTCTCTGCAGGAAAGAAACCTGACAATTGTGTTGCTAATGTGCTTCTGATGCCAAGATCTATGCAGACAAACTTTCAGAGTCTTTTGTATACTAACCCTTAGAGTGGATTATGAACTTCTACTGGGCCCACCACAAATTCCACAGGATGTTAAAATGTTTAAAACAAAGTGCCTTTGAAGCAATAAAATACTATGTTTAAAAAATGGATTTTTAGAAAAAGAGGAAGGGGGTGGGGGTGGGGGGAGAGAAACATTGATGTGAGAGACACATCAACTGGTTGCGTCCCGCACAACCTGGACCAGGGCTGGGGACTGAACTGCAACCGAGGTACGTGCCCTTGACTGGAATCGAACCCGAGACTCTTTGGTCTACGGGCTGACACCCTAACCGCTGAGCCAAATCGGCCAGGGCTGTGTACTCTTTATTCTTTCATCTAGGGATATTTCTAGTTGGCGGCCACTCCTCCGATGAAACAACAGGATGGGAGAGCGACGGCGGGGGCCCACCTTGCTGTCATAGTACTTCTCCCTCTTGTCAGTCTGGATGGAGCGGATGACGTTGCCGGCATACTCGATCACCATCTCCCCTGCGTCAATGTTCCTCTTACAGAAAAGCCCCCGGCCGTGGATGGGAGATCTAGGGCATGAAGATGGACGAGAGAACAGCCACACATTTTGCAATAACGTTAACTGTGTGAACACATAATAAATGAATAAAATCCCCATGTCTGTTAGTCCCCCAAGAGGGGTAGACACTTGTAAAACAAAGAAGAAAGAATCTGGATCCAGCTGATTTGAGTATATCAATTCTTCAAACAAATGCACAAGGATTAAAAATTCCTCCAGTTTTAGCAGCACTATTTACAATCGCTAAGATCTGGAAACAGCCCAAGTGTCGTCTGTCAGTAGATAAGTGGATAAAAAGCTGTGGTACATGTACACAGTGGAGTACTATGCAGCTGTAAGAAAGAAACATCTCTTATCCTTTGAGACGACATGGAGGGACCTGAAGAGCGTTATGCTAAGCGAATTAAGCCAGTCAGGGAAAGACAAATACCACATAATCTCACTTATTTGTGGAACATAATGAGCAAGGTGGGCTGATGCACAAAATAGACCCAGAGACATAGAGAGAAGTATGGTTCAGACTGACAGAGGAGGGGGGTGGGGAGGATGGATGAGATGAACCATAGAACTTATATGCATGTATACATAACCATGGACATAGACAACAATGTTGGGGGGGGATGGGGCGGAGGGTTTCCAGAGGGAAAAAAGGAAAACATCTATAACAAAAATAAATTAATAAAAATTGGGGGGAAAAATTCCTCGTTTGTAGCCCACTGGAAGCAGCTACACTGTAACACTGTACTGGTAACACACGATGCTGCGGGAACTGCAGGGCCCGGGAAGCAGCTACACTGTAACACTGTACTGGTAACACACGCTGCAGGAACTGCAGGGCCCTGGAAGCAGCTACACTGTAACACTGTACTGGTAACACAGGATGCTGCGGGAACTGCAGGGCCCAGGAAGCAGCTACACTGTAACACTGTACTGGTAACACACGCTGCAGGAACTGCAGGGCCCTGGAAGCAGCTACACTGTAACACTGTACTGGTAACACAGGATGCTGCGGGAACTGCAGGGCCCTGGAAGCAGCTACACTGTAACACTGTACTGGTAACACAGGATGCTGCGGGAACTGCAGGGCCCAGGGAGCAGCTACACTGTAACACTGTACTGGTAACACAGGATGCTGCGGGAACTGCAGGGCCCGGGAAGCAGCTACACTGTAACACTGTACTGGTAACACAGGATGCTGCGGGAACTGCAGGGCCCGGGGAGCAGCTACACTGTAACACTGTACTGGTAACACAGGATGCTGCGGGAACTGCAGGGCCCAGGGAGCAGCTACACTGTAACACTGTACTGGTGAAGCTCATGCTGCGGGCACTGCAGGACCAGGACACCGGTTCAATGCACACTGTCTACACGACTGCACGGACGGCCTGGGGGAGGGCACTGCAGCCCAGGGGCCACGGTGACTCTGGAGAACCTCAGCTTCCCACAATTCCCTCTGGAACCTCAGCCATACCTGTAGACACCGACCGCCTCCTTGGAAGTCTTCTTCAGATGCCGGAAACGCATGGGCATTGGCAGGTCCATACTAGTTGCCCTCCTGAAGAGACAGGCACGAAATTAGTGGACTCTGTTCAGGAGCCAGTCAGCTCTGAGTCTTAGACCGAAGTCCCCTAGAGGATATGACAGCACGATTCCCTCTGTTCAATGCCAAGCACAGCAAGCACCTTACACTAGTAGGCCTATTTTAGCACACACAGGACTTGACCACCATGGCCCAGGGGCACAGCGCAGCTGACAGAGCACACTGCGGTCAAAGAGAAGAAAACACACATCGTCTAGTTTGGGAATCTCTCCTCTGCCACAGCCTCCTCCTGCTCCAGCCCGCGTTACGCCAGCACAAACCGCACCAGCCTCCTCGGACGGGACCAGGACGGGACCTGCGTGGAGCCGGACGCGCCCTAGGGCTGAGCTGGAGCAGAGCATCTCTGGATGACCCCAGCCCACTCGGGACTCACCGAGCCGACTTCAGCTGTACTTCCTCCTCCTCCTCATCGTGGGGGTTGTATTCAGGAGGCTGCCGATGTTTGGAAGCCAGGAAATTAAACATGTCGAACGCCGACTTCCTGGAGCCGAGGACGAGAGTATGTTTAGGGCAGTGGCTCAGTGAGCACGAAGGCCAGCACACACGGGAACTCTCAGACGCGCACGGGGAACGACGACATCATCAGGTAACAAACGGGGACCTCAGCCCGGATACAGAAAGAACGGCACTTGCCTCAGGTGGACCTCAGCCCTGGCTGAGCCATGAGGGTTCAGGGGCGGTTCATTGGCCTCCTCTGGCTTGTGAAAACGGAATTTGTAATTCCTGCAGTGCTTGGCGCCCGAGAGCTGCTCAATCAGGAACACGACCGCGTCATGGAGAATCCCCAGCATCCTCAGCCCATTGACACCTGCAGGACAAAGGCGGGTCGTGAGGAGCGCAGCCAGGAGGAACTGCGGGTGCTGACGAGCGAAGACCAGCCAGGCGCGCATCAGACAGCACTCCGGTGATGCGGCGCCGCCCTGGCCAGGGTGCTCAGCTGCTGGAGCATCGCCCACGCAGCGGGGGGCCAGGCTCGATCCCAGGAGGGGCTGTGCAGGAGGCAGTTACTGATGTCTCTCCCTCTCTCTATCTAAAAGCAACAAAAACACGTTTTCATCAAATGATGCAGATACAGATCTACCAATATGGAAAACAAACGTGGTAAAGTGAAAACTGCAAGCTACCAAACTAGGGACTATTTTCTATGTTCTGTATGGAACAGAAACGTCACAGGTGTTATTTCGTTTTATGGTCCCAGTGACCATGCGGACAGGAGTTACAGGCTTCATCTCAGGTAAGTATACCTGGGCTCAGAGAACGTAAATCTCACACTCGAGGTCACAAAGCTGGTGTGACAAATCCGAATCTCAGACTGTGTTACTCAACTGCGCTCCCCCTTTTCACAGGTAATGGGGTACCTGAGTCTGCAAGCTCACACCACACGGGCACCTCACCAAAGTTTACAAGTAATGTGAGCACCCCTCTAACACAGAGCCTTTTTGGTGCTGTCGGAGGGGAGGTGCAGGGACGAGCTCTTTGGTGCTGTGGGGGGGAGGTGCAGGGACGCCCTCTTTGGTGCTGTGGGGGGGGAGGTGCAGGGACGCCCTCTTTGGTGCTGTGGGAGGGGAGGTGCAGGGACGCCCTCTTTGGTGCTGTGGGGGGGGGTGCAGGGATGCTCTTTGGTGCTGTGGGGGGGAGGTGCAGGGACGAGCTCTTTGGTGCTGTGGGGGGGAGGTGCAGGGACGCCCTCTTTGGTGCTGTGGGAGGGGAGGTGCAGGGACGCCCTCTTTGGTGCTGTGGGGGGGGAGGTGCAGGGACACCCTCTTTGGTGCTGTGGGGGGAGGTGCAGGGACGCCCTCTTTGGTGCTGTGGGGGGAGGTGCAGGGACGCCCTCTTTGGTGCTGTGGGGGGAGGTGCAGGGACGCCCTCTTTGGTGCTGTGGGGGGGGAGGTGCAGGGACGCCCTCAACAGCTGCTGTTTTGCTCGTTCCTCTTGTGCATTAACGAGCACTCATTTATTTTACAAAACCATCTATATAAATCTGCTGGCAGACTGGAGAAGGCTTTCTAAAAGGACTTGCTTCTTTTTTTCTCTGTTTTCTCCTTTATTGATTTTAGAGACAGAAGAACTGAGAAGGAGAGATAGAATCATTGATGAGAGGAGAGCATTGATTGGCCACCTCCTGTATGCCCCCCAATGGAGATCGGGCATCGAACCCGCAGCCTCTTGGTGCAGGGTCGATGCTCAACCACTGAGCCACACCAGCCAGACGAAACTTCCAACTTTAAAAACGTCTAACAAAACCACAACGAGAAACCATGTCACACTCACTAAGATGTCTGTAATAAAAAAGACAGACAATAACAAGTGTCGGCAAGGATGTGGACACTGGAACCGCCGTACGTTGTCGGTGAAAATGTCAAATGGTGCAGCTACTTTGGGAAAACACTTTGGCAGTTGCTCAGAAAGTCAGACAGTCACCACGTGACCCAGCCATACCGCGGTTGCAGGTGCACACCGGGAGAGGTGGCCATGTGCCCACACAAACTTGTACATGAACATTCATGGCAACGCTGCTCGTCACAGCAGAGGTAGGGAAACCAAACGTCCATCAGTCGACGCATGAGTGAAACACGTGGGGTACAGCCTATAATGGGGTATTACTTGGCAATGTCAGTGAAAAGAACACGAACACAGGCCACACATGAAAACCCACAGCAAACATCAGCTTCAGCAGTAAAAAACTGAGCGCGCTCCCCCCAAGACTGCAGACGAGGCCAGGGCGCGGACGAGGCCAGGGTGCTCGCTTTCACCCCTCGTATTCACTCCCACACGGGGCGAGTGGATAAAAAATCGGTAAAAGTACCCAAATTAGAAAGGAAGAAGCAAGATTATCTGTTTGCTGATATTATCTTATATGTTGAAAACCTTAAAGATTCCATAAAATAACTATTAGAATAAATAAAGTCAGTAAAGTAGCAGGATATAAACTCAACACACAAACATCAGCTGCATTTCTACATACGGATAACAAACCATCTGAAAAGGAAATTTCAAAAACAATGCTATTTATAACAGCATCACAAAGTGAAAAATACTTAAGATTTAACTTAATCGCCCTGGCCGGTTTGGCTCAGCGGTTAGAGCGTCGGCCCACAGACCAAAGAGTTGCAGGTTTGATTCCGGCCAAGGGCACATACCTCGGTTGCTGTTCGTCCCCGGCCCTGGTCTAGGTTGAGCAGGAGGCAACCAGTCGATGTGTCTCTCTCATGTTGATGTTTCTCTCTCTTCCTCTCCCTCTCTGAGGATAAATAGAAAAATATCCTCAGGTGAGGATTAAAAAAAAGATTTAACTTAATCAAGGAGGTGAAAGACTTGTACAATGAAAACTACGTAACACAGCTGAAAGAAATTTTAAAAAGACATAAGAAAATGGAAACAGCCCTGGCTGGTTTGGCTCAGCGGTTAGAGTGTTGGCCTGCGGACCAAAGAGTCCTGGGTTCAATTCAGGCCAAGGGCACATACCTCAGTTGCGGTTTGTCCCCGGGCCCAGGTGGGGTCATGTGGGTGGCAACCAATTGATGTGTCTCTCTCACATCAATGTTTTTCTCTCTCCCTCTCCCTCCCACTCTGTCTGAAGATAAATGTAAAAATATCCTTGGATGAGGATTAAAAAAAGAAAAGAAAATGGAACCACAGCCCATGTTCATGGATCAGAAGACTTAATATTAAGATGTCAGTGGCAGCCAAAGTAATCTACAGATTCAATGCAATCCCTATCAAAATACCAATGATATTTTTTGCAAAAACAGAGAAACCCATCCTGAAATTCCTGTGGCATCTCAAGGGACCCCGAATGGCCAAAACAGTCTCGAAAAAGAACAAAGCTGGAGGACGCACACTTGATTGCAAAGCTGACACAAAGCTAGGGGGTCGATGCAGTGGGGCTCCGGCATGAAGACAGAAAGGCACAGAACAGACGGCCCAGCAATAAACCGCCACGTACTCGGTCAGATGACTCTGGCAAGGCTGCCAGACCATCCAACGGGGAAACGACAGCCTTTGCAACAAGGGGCTAGGAAAACTCGGCATCCACACACAAAAGAATGAAGTCGGACCCTTACCTCACACCACATACTACAGTTAACTCAACATGAGTCAAAGACCTAAATGGAAGACCTGAAACTATAAAACTCTCACAAGAACACACAGGACAAATCTTCCTAACACTGGCTATGACATTACAAGGCATAGATAACAAAAAACAGACAAACTGGACTTTATGACAATTAAAAAATTTTGTGCATCAAAAGGCACTATAAAAAAATGCCAGTATTCATCCAGCCGGTGTGGCTCAGGGGATGAGCGTCGACCCTGCACCGGGAGGTTGCCAGTTTGATTCCCGGTCAGGGCACATGCCCAGGTTGTGGGCCCGATCCCCAGTGGGGGGCATGCAGGAGGCAGCCAGTCTATGTTCTCTCTCACTGATGTTTCTATCTCTCTCCCTCTTCCTTCCTCTCTAGCATTCAATAATTTCTCTGAATTCTGTCTTAAATCCCTATATCAAGATAATGTTCTTAATTGGGTACATTAGTTATATTAGAATGCAAATAAATAGCTACAAATAAATGAACACCTACAATCACGCCAAGTTCATTATTTAACCCTCACAACGAACACTGAAGGTCACAGTAGTATCATGGCTTTTTGGAGAGGGGTCAGACTCAGAAGCTGGTCAGCGGCACCTGCTTTTACATGAGCAGCACCGGGGCAGGAGCAGAGCTTGAACTCGGCTCCCTCTGTCCCCAGGGCTCATGGTTTCTGACCACTGCACATGGCAGGAAAGGACTAGATAAACCAAAGAAATCTTTTTGCCGCTGGAACAAGAAAAGGCTAGGCTATTTAACTTGAGGCTGAGTATACCAAGCCAAATCCTCCAGGTGCAGAATTTTATATGTTATCAATAACCAGTTCAGAACGACTATGTACAGATTTAATTTTATTACTTATTTATTTATTTAATCCTCACCCGAAGACATTTTTTGTTCAGACAGAGCGAGAGGAAGAGAGAGAGAGAGAAACATCGACGTTAAAGGGACACAAGAGTGGCTGCCTCCGCACAACCCAACCAGGGCTGAAGACAAACTGCAACTGAGGTACGTGCCCTCAGCAGGAACCGAACCTGGGTCTCTCTGGACCACAGGCCGACGTTCTAACCACTGAGCCAAACCCATCAGGGCTCCAGAATTAATTTTAGTTCACCCAATGACAACCACAGTTGGTCAGAGCATGACCTATGAACCATGTTTTTTTTTGCCCTCAAAGTATCTCCCTCACCAATCTGCAAAAAGGGGGAATCCAGAGCGAAATGTCAGCCCACAGAATGGGAGAACCTATGTGCAAAGCACAGACCCGTAAGGGGTTAACACAGAACATACACAGCTGTGCAAACGCAGGCTTACAGCTGTTCGCATGAAAAATAAAACAATGAATAAATAACAATATAAGAACAAACTGTTTGGCATACTCACAACGCAAACCTACTTTGGCCCCACCCTGTGTAGAGAACTTCAAAAACTCGACAATGAAAAGAACAACCCAATTAAAAACCAGGCAACGCACTGGAACAGACACTTCTCCAAAGCAGCATCAAAGGACCAACAAGCACAGGAGACAATGCTGATACCGCAAATCATTTGGGGTGTCAGTGAAAACCTGTGAGATGCCAGCTCACACCCACAGGCACAGCCGCTGCCCAACAGAACGAGTGCCGGCGCCAGGGGGCAGGCCGAGGCCCTGGGCACAGCCCTGGGGACAGCGTGAGGGCTCCTCAGAACGTAAAAACAGAATTAGCCCACGACCAGCAAACCCACTCCTCAGCCCCCCGAGGCCCGAAAGCAGGCCTCAGAGCTGCCTGCACACCCACGTTCACGGCGGCCGGTGGGGGGTGGCAGACGAGCAGCTACGCCCCACGTGCTCCCACACCAGCTGGAACTCAGCCTTAGAAGCAAGGCCATTCTGCCACATGCTGAGCACGAATGAACAAGCCTCGAGGACCTCGTGCGAAGTGGACAGGCTGGCACGACGGCACGAGGCACTCGGACGAGTCCCACGACAGAGACAGAACGTGTACGGTCTCTGCGATCGGGGACAGAGTTTCAGTTACGCGGGAAGAGTTACGGGTGGTGACGGCCGCACAGAGTGTGTCTAACGCCACTAAGCACGTGCACCAAACTCGAACCTGGGAAGACAGTAAAGTTTGTGTGTTTCACCAAAACTATACACGATGCCTGTGTCTAAGAACAAAGGATGGGGTCTGACCCAGTGCGGCAGCAAACTCTCCAAAGCACGGCATCCATGAAGGGGCTGTTCCCAGAGGCCGCAGGTCCCGAGGCCGCGGATGGGAAACGCACCGACTGGCACATCCACAGACAGACGTGGATTAGTGGCTGCCAGGGGCCGGGGCTCAGCGATGCCTGCTAATGGTGTGAGGCTCTCTCCGCGGTCATGACAGTGTCCGGGGTACACAGCGGGGACGCCGCTCAGACCCGCGACGCACTAAAGGCCGGTGAACTGCACAGTGTGAATCGTATCGCAGTGAAGCTGTGACGAACGTTGATTTTTCTCGGTAGAATCAACTGTGTAACACCAACAAGCCACCAGAACATCCCGAGCCCGGAGTAAAAGGGCCCCTCGAGCCGTTACCTGCAAACGAGAGCTGCTTCAGGCGGGCGTTTGATCGGGCTTCTTGGACTTTGTCCGTCAGCGACTTCCAGGCATCTGTGGATATAGAACGTTCCAGCACACACCTTAGCACAGGGTGTGGTGAGCGCCGTGCTCAGCCGCACGCAGCAGGAAGACAGGCTGCTGGGGCGGTGTCTGTCCCTTTAACCAGCTCAGTGCGTGAGAGCGAAGCTGCCTACCAGCAGCGTTTCTAGAAGGGACACAGGAGCAGTAAGGGGATCACGTCTTCCGAGGGCGACCTCGGAATCCCTGACGCACTCACACCCTTGATGGCCATCGGGGTCCCAAACCTGAACGTTTTAACTCCATTCCCTGTGCCCTCACAGGATAACAGCAGCGTTCACAACGTGAGCAGGACTGTGGGGAGACCATGGGAGAGAACCTCTGCAGGGACCTCGGGCTCAGAGAAGGGGAGTTCTGCGGGTTTCACGGCTCAGACTGGTGCTGACCTTTCCGCAGCCGCCCGGCCTGACTCTCCAGCCTCCTCGACTCCTCTGCTCTCACCCAAGCAGCCGGCGGGTGCGCCCTTGCCGCCCCTTCCTTCCTCCTGGAAACAGGCTGTTCCTGACCTCTCACTGCGGCAACACTCCCCTGCCGTCTACCGTCTCCGACTGTCCTGCACGAGGCCACCACACTACGCGCTGATTCCAAGCTCCAGAACCGGGCCCCCCTCGCCCTGTCTCGCTAACTTTGCTGACACCCCGCCTTAGAAAGCCTCCCCAGCCCTCCGTATAACCCAGATTCTATTATCTTTCTAAAGAATCTTCTATTCTGCTCATTTGCGTGTTTCTTTGGTAACCCTCGCTGACCCTCCTTCCTTCACACTCCTCCGGTACCGACTTCCTACAGAATCTCCACCAGTCCTTCAACAGCTAACGAACACCTATGTTTGGGGTACAAAAATAATAAGAAACTAAAATTCAAGCCCCTATGGGAAGTTCTCTGCTGAGTAGGACATAAAAGTAAACAAACATTCACAGAACAACGTTTAAGCTCCGAGAAAGAAACACTGAAGAAGAAAAAGGGGCAGGAAGGAGGGCGGGGACGGCTTCTCGGCCTTGGGTCAGAGGACCCTGCACTGAGCCCGGAGGATGAGTCCGGGGAACGCAGGAGGGAAAAGCCTGCGGGCGAGGGGAGAGGGCAGGACGCACACGTTCCGGGGGCCCAGGACGGCAGAGGCGGAGGGGAGCCGAGGTCTCGGGGGCCATGCTAGGGTGCGTGTGGTCTTGGACAGGCCGTTCCACTGCCTTTTCACACGAGTTATGGACTATTTCCCAAGAACGCTGACTTCTTAAGGAGAAGTGAAATCCAAATATCTTCCATAACAGCTGGCACAGGACCTGGACTGAGGGGCCCACCTCACGTCATCTACTCGCCTTCGATACTTTCCGCACAGATCTGAAAGCCATCATCGCTTGAAATTTCAAAAACAAGTCCTTTCTTGGGCTTCTTCTCAGTAATGCTCTCCTTCCGCTTCTGTTCCTGCTGCAGCCAGAGCATCAGCGGAGAGCTGAAACCACTGTCCTCTTCTTCGGCAGCCTTGGGCCCTGCGGGCAGAGGACAGCGGACAGGTCGCGCCGGCCCCACCGACCGCGCGACCCCGGCGACACCCACCCACGGACCAGAAAACTGAGCCTCAGGCAGGCGGACAGCTTCCCACCTCGGTCACAGCTACAAATGGTAAAGCTAGAATTTTTGTTTGAAAGTCATATTGTCTTTGCGGTAGAGTTTCTGGTAGAACAATTTGATGCTTTTTCAATAAGTAACTGTCTTCTATAGGATTAAAGTGAAAAACAGTAAAGTAGCCCTGGCCGGGTTTGCTCAGTGGTTAGAGCATCAGCCCGTGGACCGAAGCGTCTCAGGTTCGACTCCCAGTTGGGGGCACGTACCTGGTTTGCAGGTTTGATCCCCGGCCCTGGTCAGGGTTGTGTGGGAGGCAACTAATCGAGGTGTCTCTCACATCGATGTTTCTCTCTCCCCCTCCCCCCTTCCACTCTATCTGAAGAATCAATGGAAGAGCGTCCTCAGGTGAGGATTAACAGCAACAAGAAAGAGCGATGTTAACGTGTATGACCACATGCACTAGGCAGTCTTCTGGGAGCTCCCTAGACACGAACTCATAACCTCGCCCCCGTCCAGCGAGGTGGGTGTTGTTCCCGACAGTCTGAAGGTGAGGAATCTGCGCTGGCGAGGTTAGGCGAGCAGCCTGGTGGCCCCAGGTCACACAGCTGCTAAGCAAAGCAGGGTCTCTCCACGGCTCTGGTCCGGAGCCCACACCAGGGCCCACATCCTCTCGCACAAACACACGGCCGGTCTTCTCGAGGACCCAGCGCGTCAGCGGCACGTGGTCACAGCCCGACCTCGGGTCTCAGCATTTTCCCAACCTGGTTCTCTTGAGAAGACAAACCCCTTGATATAAACGGGCAAAGCCCGGTACCAGAGCTCTCTAATCTGATGTGACCACACACGCCACGACAGACAGACAGGGCCATGGAGAGGGACCTGGTGTCGTGACCAGAATCTGTCTGTCTCACATGATAAAATACCTCTGGGTTTTCTTCGGTGACAGGAAGGGGCGAACGCAGTCGGGTACCACCGGCTGTTTGGACCGTCCGGCTAGGAAAGCAAGCCGAGCAGAGTCTATGGAAAGGTCAGCCTCGTGCCCTTTGCCTGACGGATGCCCCAGGGGACGCAGTGACGAGCACGGGGCCACGAGGCACATGCTCCGATTTCAGCCTACAACTGCCAATCACTTAGCTTCTTTGGGGCTTAGATTTCTTTTTTTAAATCTAGAAGAATCAGTAGGTGATGTAGGTGACGGGATGTTTACAGTACGTTTGGCTTGGAAGTGCCTGTTCCCCTGTCACCCGTCCCCGTACCTGTGCCCTCGTGTTCGTCCGCTGGACTCTGTGCCGTCTGCGCCTCAGGAGGAACTGCTGCTTGCCTGAACACACGCACAAAACAGAACACGCCCGTGAGATGCAGCATCGGCCAGCCCCTCGCCCGCAGGCCAGAGCTGCCGTCACCGGCCCCGGGGCACGCTGAGCCTCTACGTGCACCTGACAGAAACCACCTTTGATGAGATCCCCCAACAGCGACAGTGAGCTTGTACCTCTGAAGTTCTAGACTGCCCCTAAGTCTTTCTCACGCCCTCAGAGTTCGGGGACACAAAAGGACACCTGCTACAAGCTGCCCAGGACGCTACTGTTTATCTCACGTCTTCACCCAAAGATACGTTTGCTGACTTCGAAGAGAAGGAGAGAAACATCGACTGGTCCTCCCGCACCTGCCCCACTGGGAACCAAACCTTTCGGTGCACAGGGCGCCTGAGCCACCCGCCGGGGAGTGGCTGCTTTAAGTAAAGACAAAAGATGAGCTACCAGAACACCATCAATGTTCACTTTTAAAAATTACTTGGAAACCATCCAAATGCATACCTCTAGGGGCTAAATCAGCGGCGAGCCACCCCTAGGACTCAGCCGTCTCTGAAAGCGAAGTGTCCTGGAAATGCTGCCCCGAGACGCCCGTGCACTGACTGCCGACACCCAGCAGAGAACAGGACGCAGAGCGTCAGTACCTCACGTCAGAAAGCACAGCCGGCCCTCGCCGGTTTGCCTCAGCGGTTAGCGCTCGACCCGCGGACCAGAGAGGCCCGGGTTCGGTTTCCGCTAAGGGCATGTACCTCGGTTGCAGTTTGTCCCCGGCCTGGTTGGGGTTGTGTGGGTGGCAGCCACTCGATGTTTCTCTCTCTCTCTTCCTCCCTCTGAAGATAAATGCAAAAATGTCCTCGGGTGAGGATGAAAAAAAGTACAGACACATCCACATCCACCCCATGTGCATCTGTACACGTACAGGAACATCTCCATGAGTGAAAACAAAGTATTAGTAATGTCACCTCTAAGGAACGGCTCGGGAGGGGGTTAGGCAGGACAAACAGGGAACCATTATCCGTTATTTACATAATTCTCTATTGCTGTCCTTTTTTTTTTAATGAGCATATATTACTTCCATTTAAAAAAACAAAAAACTTTGGTGCCCTGGCCAGTGTGGCTCAGTTGGTTGGAGCATCATCCCAAGCACCGAAGGGCTGCAGGTTCAGTTCCTGGTCAGGGCACATGCCCTGGTTGCAGGTTCGATCCCTAGTTGGGCTGCATGCAGGAGGCAATCGATCAATGCTTCTCTCTCAAACCAATAAACGTATCCCTGGGTGAGGATTCAAAACGAAAACAAAAACATCAGCACTGTGGCCTCAAACACCCGCACCAGTCAGGAGGACCTGCTGTGACGCGAGGTGGACAGGGCCGCGGGCACCCCGGGAAGGACTCCCCACACTCACCCTGCAGGCGGCCCGCCCTCCTGTGCCTGCGGCTCCGCGCCCGTTGCGCCCTGCGGCTCGGCCTCTGCGTCTGGGGGCCTGGAACAGAACAGTCAGTGAACACGGACCCGTGTGGGGCCAGTGTAAAGAAACCACCGTCAGGATCTAGTGAACTCATGAGCCTGGAAAACACCTGTGGCGATACAGGTTAGAAGCCGGTCACCTTGTGGGGTACTGACCAAGAGGGCGCGAGGAGGGGCCTCCTGGGGGCTACATGGGTGCACGTATGTGTAGAGTTCACCTGTGCACGTTATTTGCCGCACTCTACACGGGACAATCGCCCTCAGTGTCCTCGGGCCTCGGCACAGCAGCACCGCTTCAGAGCGGAGCAGAGAGACTACAGGACACGCAAGAGGCGAACCGCCCACGAACGGAACTGTGCTCTATAAATCACTGCTGTGAGTGGACAAAAACCTCCAAGTTGAAACCCAGAAAATATGTTCTGGCCAGTTTGGCTCAGCGGTTAGAGCATCGGCCTGTGGACCAGAGAGTCCCAGGTTCGGTTCCCGCTAAGGGCGTGCACCAAAAAAACAAAAAACAAAAACAAACAAACAAAAAACCCAGAAAATACCCAAATGTTGCGCCCTGGATGGGAGACTGCCCTTGCCCCGAGATGACCCCGTAGAGGGCCTGCTCCAGGGCACGAACCCGAGCCCTCCCGCGCGCTGCTCGCTCTCACCCGGTGAAGGCGGCCAGGGGCGACGCGCTGGCTTCCTGGTCTGGAGCGTGTGCTTCGGAGGAACTGGTCCGCGAGTGGGCGGCTTTGTGCTTCTTGCCATTCCCTTTGTCCGCAGGCAGCTGAACCCGCTTGATTTTTGGTTTGGGTTTCGTGGGGCCTGGCACGGGGGGGCTTGCCGACTGCTGAGCAGAGGGCGGCGAGGCTGCGGGAGAGGCCGAGCTGGCTTGTCGAGCGGAAGGCAAAGCCTTGCTCTGCTCCAGCCGCACGCTCTCAGGAGCATCTCCCGCCTGCATGAAGCTGGGCCCCTGGGTCCCGGGAGCGGCGTCGGGGTCGTGCTGGGAGGAGAGGATTCCGGTCTTGCTGGCCAGCAGCTGGTTCACGTGCTGAAGCTTGTAGTGCTCGTCAGCGTCCCTGGAAGGGGAAGCGGCCGCCATGCCCACGGCCTGCGTCGAGGGGAGGACACAGATGCTCGGCGCTGCGGTCATCGCAGTGGTCGAGGGAGTCTGTAACGACCCCAGCTGCGAAAATATCCCTGAACTTGGCGGTACCGCCACAGGCTGGTCCTGAAGCCCCAGGCCCTGCTGGCTCGGCGTGATGAGCAGGTTGCTTACTGAGCCCGTCTCCGGGGCACCCAGCAACCTGGGGCTGGTCAACGTGACGTGTCCTGCGACAGACGCACTGCTTGTAGGGGCTGTTGTCGTTTGCATGGACACGACATTCAGGACAGAGGAACCGGATGCCAAGCCAGCCACGGGCCCTGAAGTGAGGTGGCCAGTGTCCTGGCTCCCTGCTGCTGCGCCCGCTGCCGTGGCCGCGGTGCCCCCCACCGTCTGTGGTAACAGGGGCGCCTGCTCGAAGTACATGAGGCCCGGCTTAGGCCTTTTTATGATGTTGGGGACAGTTCGGTGGGATGAAGCATTGAGTGACCCCAAGTCTAACAGACTGGGGTGGCTTGGAAGCGGGGAGGGCGTGAAGTTGATCAGCGTCATGTTAGAAACCACATCGGAAGGGGCGATGCTCGACGGGGTGCTGGAGGGGGCAAGTTTTTTATTCTTCCGGGTCTGCAGACGAGAGATGGGTCTCTTCTTGAGTCCAGGGGACGGAGTGACCACTGTGGTGCTGAGGTCTGTCCTCTGGCTGGCTTCTGACACCAGAAGTTGGGGGTCTGGAGGCGGCTGCACCCCAATGAGCAGGCCCGAGGGAGAACTGCTGATGTTAGGGGGGAAACTACTCTGAGCGGCTGCGGGGAAGGAATGCAGGTGCTGGTGGTGAGACATGGGGAGCAGCCCCTTGCCCGCAGGGGGGAACAGGGACGGGGAGGTCTGCAAGCTCGGGCTCAGCCCCGTGGTCAGCGTGAGACCACTGCCCATGGGGCCCAGCACCGAAGTGTTTGTCTCCATCACGCTGGGCGCAGAGCTCACGGAAGAGGTCAGCTGGATTTTCTGGGTCACTCCGTTGGGAAGAGTCTGGAGAACATACAATGGCTGCATGTTCTGGTTGACAACAATGAGCTTCTCAGTGGGTGGCTTCAGGTGGGGCGGAGTGGTCTGCACGGCTGCATTCGAAATCTGAGACGGGCCGGGACTGTCAGTAGAATTGGGCACGTATTTCTGGTTCTGGATAGGAACCGTAGGGGACACAGGGACCTGGAGGCCAGGGGTGCTGCTGTTTCTAGTGAGGTCCTGATTGTTGCCATGACCTTGCTCCACTGAGCCACAGGGAGGGCTGGAGATGTCGGCATCCATGTGTCCCTGGATGAAATGATCCGGAGTCATGTGGTCTTCAGGCGCCGGGTCCACTCCTGGGGTCAGCAGTGCCGAGTCATCTTCGGAGGAGGCCACAGACTTTTCTGTGATGGTCACCCTCTTCTCCGCTGAGTCTGAGATCACAGCTAGTCTACTGGGGTTCTGGCTAGGGACAGTGGGGCTCCGGGTGGTCAGGACAGAGAGATCAGACGGTAGCTCGAGAGGCAACTCAAACTGCTCTTCTGCTGAGATGGAAGAAGAGACACTGTTTTCCACGGGTTCCGTGGGCGGCAGCTGCTGGGAAAACACCTCGAAAAGCCCCATGTCCTTCTCACGGTTACTATCGAGGCCCAAGCCTTCGCCGAGATTCAGCAGCTCTGACGAGGAGGACTCCGGGCTCTCCCCCAGGGCCTGCATGGACGGGGTGTTCTTCAGCACGAAGTCCATGATGTCGGAGGGCAGGATGTTCCCGCAGTCGTCGCTGTTGTTGTTGTCGCAGTCGGGCTTCAGCAGCTCCGCGTTGTAGGGGTCCAGCAGGTTTTTGTCTGAGGGGGTGCTGGTGTGGGCCCTGCGGCTCGACTCTAAGGAGCTGAGCTGAGCTTCCAAAGCATCCTGGCCCTGCGTCTTCACTCTGCTCACGGAGTGGCAGTTATCCATCTTTGGCTCGTTTTTGTGGCCGACAGGACTCTTCATGACATGTTCTTTCTCGGCGTCTTCGGGGCGCTCGATCTTCAAGTTCTCCGTTCCGTTTTCTTTGCCGTTTCTCTTTGGAATCTGACTGGTTTTCCTGGTGGAGGCCGTGACGCTAGTGTCACTCTCTGTCCCGTCATCAACACCATCCAGCTGCGAAATTTTGGGAAGGTCACACTGCTCCTCCTCCCGAAACAAGTTGTGGGGCGCCAGCCGCTCCTCTGCGCCCGAGGAAATGACCGTCCTGGTGAAATTGTAGTAGTACAGGTCGTCCTCATCCGACGTGCTCAGGTCGTCAGCCCCGTCCACCTGTCCTTCGGCCGACCTCTTGCCTCGCTTCTTCCCGGTCGAGCTGCTGAAGAACGGGATGTCCTCTTCGCCGTAGGACCGCACTCCGTACAGCGGGGTGAGCCCGAAGAACATGTTGGAGCGCGCGCGGGCACTGCGGCGGGGGTACCTCCTCTTGAAGGAGCCGTCCTCCTGCGGCTTGGGGCCGTCGGGAAGCATGAGGCTCCTGTCCTGTACTGGAAGATTCTGGTAGCTGTTACTCTGAGACTCCTGGGCTGAGGTATTATTGGGGCTTGGTTGGGCCACTAGACCATCTCCTGGACTCTCAGAGGCTGAAACTGGTTCTGCTGGAGACGCGGACTCTACCTGCAAAGGGGAGGCAGGGCCACTGTCCTTCAGGGTGTCCCTGGACCGACTCTCACTTTCCATCTTCAGTGGCGTCAGTGTGACTTTGACTGTGCGTTTCCGGGGTGTCTGCAATTCCTTGGCAGGGCCCTCCACGTGCATGGACGAGGCTTTGGGGACTCCTGGTGAAGAGAGGGCTTTGTCCCCACTCTTATCAGAAGAAACATTATTACACGGCCGTCGTCCCATAAATTCAGGAGCCAAAACCTCATCAACAAACTCGGACTTCGGGTCTCCTTCCTCAGCAGCTGCCGCCTGGCCAGGCCCCAGAAAGGGTCTGCTGGGGTGCTTTTCCCCGAGAGCTTCTCCACAAGCCTTCCTCCCTTTCTGCCTCCTGTCCCTGGGGCTGGGCCCCCCGTGTTCGCTGACCAGAGAGGACCTGCTGCTCACGGCAGGCGGCTTCGAGGCCCTGGCCTCCGCCTCCTCGTCGGCAGGGGGGCTCCCCGCCTGGCTGGAGTCCGTGTGCTGGTCTCGGCCACCCCTTTGCCCTCGCAGCCGGAGCGGCGGGAAGGAGGGGGCCTCTTTAGGAGAAAACGGCACAGAAGAGAATTCAGCGAAAGCGCCGATCTTACTCACATTTACTTCGCCAGACGCTGCATTATGAGGCTGGGGCGCCAGTTTGGGGATGCCAGGGTAAGACACGGCATGGGCAGCCCCCTCTGCGCTCCTGGAACTCAGCATCTTCGCCTTCTCCCCCTTCAGACAGGCGCCGCTGGACGCCGAATCGGACGCACTGGAATGCTGCGCTTCCGCAGCTGAAGACCCGTCCGCGTGGCTGCTTTTCGTGACCATGGTCACGACTGTCCTTTGCAAATTCGAAGAGGTGGGAGTGTTTTGCCTTAAATTATTATTTGAAGTCAGTGGCCCTAGGACATGATCGACTGCTTTGGTACCTGAGTCGAGATCTGTAGTGGTCCCCGTGGTGGAGAGTGAAGAAATACTATTCTTGGAGTAGGTGCCCCCAGTTCTCAGCGGAGACATTATCCGGAGCTTAGACTGCTGGGGTGATGAGGAAGAAGCACTGTGACGCCGGGAGCCAATGCTTCGAAGCCCAGAGGAGAGTAAAGGATCCCCCACGGTGACTATTTCATGAGTGGTTGGAGTAGGACTCCCTGAACAGGAGAGAGAAAGGAACAGTCTATCACAGACAGAACAAATGTGTGGTCGTCACGGGTCTCAATGACTCGGCTATCGGTATGCGCAGGTGACTAAAAGTCAGCACCTGCAATAAGCTAAGTCGCAGCACAAAGCCGCCCGAAAGAACCACGTGCTCAGGCCTGGCCGGGGGCCAGCGGCGTCCTTTACCTGCAGAAGGCAGTGGCCGGCAGCCAGGCGACCTCTGTGCTGGAGAATAACTGGGTGTTCGAATCCTAGGAACCTTTGAGATGACATGATAAAAACAGGAACCAGAGGTTTGCGTATGAGGAGGTCGGTCTGGAGATGGAGGACTTACAATTTCAGCTGTGTTTTGACTTTCTTTAGATGGAATTTCTGTGGTAGGATATAAAGACCCTTACTAAAAAAAAGTCCAATTAAAGTATCAAACAAATGACCCCGTAAAAAGCCAGCTATTAGGTAACATATCCAATGAGACCTCCCAAAGAAAGGATGTTTTCCCCATGCTCCACTCACAGTCCTCCCACAAACCGAATTCCAGGGACATCTGGACTACAGACTAACCTGCAAAAGATGTTGGGCTATGGGCAATGGTCCTATTTTCATCATGCTCCACGGTGCTGTTGATATCCGGCTCCACCACCGGGGGGCGGCATTCCACGATCTTGCAGGTATACACACAGCGCTTCCGGGCATCCGTGGTGCTCCAGTAGACTCTGGAACACCTAGCCGGGCAGACGTGTGAAAACCACAAGTGAGCACACAGAAGCGGACTAACACCTGTCACAACCGATTCTCATCCTGGGTGACTGGTCCCCTGGACTGATAGAATTTAGTTTTATTTCATGGACTCTCATGGACTTCCCAAGTTAGGAGGTTCCAAGCTCTTTGAAAGTCCTTGTTTTTTTTTCTAGCCTCTTAGAAACCAGCAACAAAATATTTTCTTTTAATTGTGTTGTAAACAGTGGACAGAAATAGTAAAATACCCTAAAACGCAGAGAGAGAAAGTACCGCGACAAACAGTCACTGCCGCCAGCAAGGGAGGACGGCCCCACAGCACGTGCGAGTGGGAAGCCCCAGGGGACAACTCCAGCTGGCTGGCTGCCGAGGGCCCTAGCTTACACGAGGAGCCAGAGCTCCATGCGGGGTCTAGACTGCTGTCAGAGCGGGGTGCAGAGTCGGATCAAGTGCGCACAGCAAAGTGAGACTCTAAGGGGGAGAGAGGGAATTTCTAATTCATATGGTCAGCTTGCTAGAAGTTTAAACAACTTACTTCATATGGGAAAGATGATACATTCCTACTGGAGAATCTGATTATTTTTGTGGGGGTTCTATTTTTAGAAGGACCTATACAATGTAAAACTGAGGACAGAGGCACAGGGCGTGTGTGGTCCATGACAAGCTGGACTTTTGAATCCAAATGATGGGATTTAGTGGCATCTCAAGAAACTGACATTGTGTTTTCTATTTAGATTTTATTTAGAAATAATTCTGGAAAAATTTTAATAAAAGTGTAGTTGGTATACAATATTAGTTATATTGGTTTTAGGTGTATAATATAGTGATTCAATATACTTTTTAAATTTTTAATTTAATTTCATTGATTTTAAAGAGAGAGGAAACAAGAGAGAGAGAAACATCAATTTGTTGTTCCACGTATCTATGCACTTACTGGTTGATTCCTGCATGTGCCCTGACCAGGGGATTAAACCCACAGCCTTGGCGGATCAGGACAACGCTCTAACCAACTGAGCTGACCAACCAGGGCAGTGATTCAACATTTTTATACCTTACAATGTGATCACCTGCCACTGTGCAAACTTATCACAATATTATTCAATGCTTTTCTTCCATAACTGGATTCAGCTGACATAAAATACTTTAGTCCTAATCAAGAGAAGTAGCAAAAAAGTAAAAAAAAAAAAAAATTTTTTTAATCCTCACCCAAGGATATTTTTCCATTGATTTTTAGATAGAGTGGAAGGGGGGGGGGAGAGAGAGCGGGAGAGAGAGAGAGAAACACATCAATTGGTTGCCTCCCTCATGACCCCAACCAGGGCTGGGACGGAACAGCAGCCGGGGTACATGCCCCTGGCTGGATTCGAACCCACACTCTGGTCCGTGGGCCGACGCTCTAACTGCTGAGCCAAGCTGGACAGGGCAAACAGAGCAGCTAATCCTAAGAGCAGTCAAAGCAGCGAACAAGCAGGCTCTGCGTTTACAGTCTGGTCATTGCTGCAGGGTGGCGTGGTTTGCAGAGCTACTTACTGATATCCGATAGGGAAAAGCTTGTCTTCACAGTCAGAAAGATCGCTCAGAATTCCTAAGCAGTCGATTGTCATGGAGCCTGAGCAGGAGAGAAGAATGCGTTAGAGGGGCTGTGCCATGGTCTGTGTGAACGAAGACGAGGAAGCAACTCCAGCGACACCGCCAGCCTTCCCCGCAGCCAAGGCCACGTCGTACCGATCATCATGTGGATGCTTTCTGGTTCCAGGCCGTTCAGAAACTTCCTTCTCAAGCTGATCCCTTCAAAGTCCACAAACACTCTTCTCAACACTTCAAATCCGTCCTCAGGAACCACCTTAAACGAGAACCCAGGGCGGTGCTCAGGCGGCCCCTCCGGAAGCGATTCCCACGCTGCGCCTCTCTCGGCAAGTCCAGAGCACGTCTCGGAACCGCCTTCCGGGCTCCTCCAAAAGGAGCAGACTCCAGCAACACCCAGTGTGACCAAGTTCACACCACGCCTGCTGTTTGCAACGTGTCCCCGGATTCCCAGAGAATTCAAAACGCAACGAAACCTCTCACCTCGCCTTTGATCAAATCCCGATGTCGCTGGCAATACACTTTTTTATCATCCAGAAACACACAGTTCTTGGCCCGGGAACACATGAAGTGATAGTTGCTGGTACAGGAGGTGAGGCAGCAGCCCACAGTGGCTCCTGGCTTCTGGCAGAACTCACACCTCTAACAATCCAGAGAACAGAGTCCGGGTCAGACTTCCGAGCTTTAAGCCTTCTCCCATCTCCTCCAACAGAATCCCCCCTTCTGGGTTTCCTCCCCTTCGTTCTACTGAGGGACAGTCTGACGGTCACAGAACAGGGCTATGAGCCAGCAGGTCCCCTCTGCAGACCCCCTCGCCCACCGTCCATGCTGCCTCCACTACATTTAAATATTACAATTTGATTTAGAGTTTGGACCAAAACATATGATGTCCGAAAGAACTCAGTTCTAGAAAGATTATGCTAGTCAGAAACATGACGGTTCCTAGTTGCCACGCTCAGCAAACCTATCACGGGACGGGCATTTCCTGGAACTAGTCTGTGCGTCACTGCCGTGTTCTGCCACATCACCATCTGGGCCCTGCTCCAGGGGCGACACTCTTTGCTTTTGCGCCCACAGTCCCAGTCAGGATAACAATAATCCGCCTGCAGCGGACACCGGCGCCTGCTCTTGGCCGGCACCTGTGGGCGCCGAGAAGCACCCGCGAGGCTGCACTGAGCCCCAGGGAGCACGTCTGGGCGCAGAGGGAGTCTCCTCCATGGGGTCCACCCACAGCGCTCACCAGCTGCTTGCCCCTGACCACAGCCATGTGCACGTTCTTCAGGGACCCATCATCGTCCTCGAACACCTCTGCTGACCACAGGGCACAGTTCACGTGCGTCCACTCATTCTGGCCAATGTACAGCAAACGGCCGGCATCCTGTGAAATAAAGGGATTTCCTTTTTCTTTAAAGAATATTACGTCAAAGAAAGTTTTCCTTGGTGTCTGCTGTCCCTCAGTCAAGACATCTTCAATAAACTAATCAAAATTCTTTCAGTGAACATACACATTAAAAAAAAAAATCACACTTCTTTCTCAATGTTTCTGCTTCTACTCTCCTTTCTGATGACCTCTTCCACAGACTGGGGCTACTTTATAAAAATGCACTGACTTCTTTAAAACCATATTTCAAAGCCAATTCCCTCAGCTTGCACTAAAAAAACCTAAAAAATTTTTTAATTGTAAGCGCACTATGTGCCAGGTAGTAAGTAAGGCTTTATATACATTGTTTCCTTTAGTCCTCATAACCATTCTGAGGTGAATATTATTACTGTCGTTAGTATCCTCATTTTAAAGATGAAACTGAGGGTCAGAGAGGTTAAGCTCCTTGCTAAGGTCAGCAGCACAGGAATGGATGCAGGCAGTCTGTCCCAACCGGGGAGCGTAACCATACCGCCACATTACATGACTTACAGGTTATTTAATATGCAACTTACATGTTACTGACATTCACACAATCTTTTTGAGCAACTTCCTGGGGAAATTTACTAGACATCACCAGGTTAATTTAAGGCAAATGATCTTTAATTTTTTTTTTCTTTATTGATTTTAGACACAGAGGAAGGGGGAGGGAGAGAGATAGAAACATCGATGAGAGAGAACATCGACTGGCCTCCTCCTGCATGTCCCCCACTGGGGATCAGGCCCACAACCTGGGCGTGTGCCCTGTCCGGGAATCGAACCTTTTGGTGCCTGGGTCGACGCTCAGCCACTGAGCCACACCGGCTGGGCGCAAATCATCTTTTAAATAAACTAAATCAGTTATAGAAAAACAAAACAAAACAAAACCCCAAGTTCCACAAATTAAGTGACCAACATCCATTAAAGAAAGGAAACTCAGCGTCAGGCTGGGACACACAGGACAGCCAGTTCGTTCTGAGCGGCTAGCAGCAGGCCGAGCCGCGGTCCTTACATTAGCACTGTCGTCGCCGTACATCAGGCACAGTGCACACTGCCTGTTGTCCTCGATGCCTGGGGGTGGGTTCAGTTCCGGACTATCTTCTCCACTCCTATCAGTACCTTGGAATCCAAAAGACATCCCGTTAAAACTGGCAAACTAATTCTGATTTCCAGGAAAGAGAAAACAATTCAGCAAAAATAGCCTACAGCCTATAAAACGAACACTTTCGAAACTGCTCAAAGTTATACTATCTCACCACCTGTTACGAGTATTGATATGAATTCCTCATTAGCATGCCAAGTAAAGCAAAAATAATGATTCTATCACATTTAAGCATCGCCTCGAAATGCCCAACACGAAGGACACTACATTTGGACGCGCGAAGTGGCCGCGGACACCGGCCGGACGGCGCCTCGCGGGGCGGCTTACTCGGAGCTGGCGGCGTGGGAGGGTGCGGAGGAGTCGGCGAGTCGGGTTCTCCGGGCCCTTTGGGTTTGGGAGCCGGGATGATTTTCTTCATTAAAGGAGGCTGCTCAGTGTGGCTGTTCTCCTCTCGCTCCTGCCACTGAGCATAATTATGGTCAAGTGAAGGTGGAAGCACTGCGTTGGGCAACATCCCACTGCTGGAAATAATCGATTCGACAGGTCTTTATTGAGCCCGGGAACGGGCGCAGAGCCGTACACAACAACGACATTCTCGACATCATCGGGGCTTGGCCCCGCGCACGAGCCATTCACAGTGTAAGAACAAGCCACAATCTGAAAACTGCCCCGACACACAGGACTTCATGTTAGGTTGGAAAACACAATCCTGATGTCTGACTCCTGGTTAAACTTCTAGAAACAGATGATAATCTCATCAAAGAATCAAACTAATTCACTGGAATTAAAATGTATTATTATATATTACTATGTGATATTAAATACAGAGACTCAAGAGAGGTAGAGAACACCATTTGAACTGAATAAAATAAAACCCAATGATAACAACAGACTATAACAACACTGTTTTGTCTCTAAGCCAGCACTAAAAAAGCATTTCAACAGATTACTTTTTGTTGTTGTTGTTCAGATAATGGGAGGGAGAGAGAGGAAGAGAGAGAGAGAAACATCGACGTGAAAGGGACACATCAAGTGGCTGCCTCCCGCACGACCCGACCAGGACCGGGGACAAACTGCCACCGAGGTACGTGCCCTTAGCTGGAACCGAACCCGGGTCTCTCTGGACCACAGGCCGATGTTCCAACTGCTGAGCCAAACTGACCAGGGCTCAACTGATTACTTTTTTTAGTATTAAAACATAGTCTTCAAAAACCTCAATCTAAATATATGAGAACTCTCAGGTTGCTAGCTGATGAGAAAAAAGTGTGATACAGAATTACTTACTTGCTTGATACTTTATTTGGCTCCCAAAACCTGGACTTTTTGACACTGAACCACGGAAAAACACGTTCCATTTGCTAACAGAAAAACAAACAAATAAAATATAAACATGTGAATGTCCACTTGGAAACCACCTAAAAGCCAACAACATCACAGAAGCTTCTGTCAAGACGAGGATGATGCCAGACCACCAGAGAAAGATCCATCCACTCGGGCGTCCTCACCCATTTCCCCCCAAAGAATTCGAGGGATGAATTAATCCAAAAGATGTCTTATACACAGAGCAAAGCCAAGTGCAGAAGAGAAAAGGTGTTCTGTTCCTGGGGTAATTACCCACAGATGAGCATTAGAAAGATGAACTATTAATATCATTCACCCGAATAAAGAAGGACTTGACCATGCTGTTGGCCTTTTTAATCTCTGGCTGCCCCCCGTCGGAATTCATGGCTGCTTGGATGATCTTCACGATGTCATCACTGAACTCCAACTGCAGACGAAACAAAGCATTAATTATTCATAAAGCAGTGTGCTCTCAAAACCACTTCCCTTTCTCTCCTAAAACATCCAGCACAGGGTCCAACAGGAAACCAACACCTTCTTTTCATACAGTGTGGTCCCTCCTTAGAGGAGGCATTCGGAGTCAGTTCACAGTGAGCTCTGGAAGTCAAGAGACGCAAGGCTAACAACAAAGCAAGAATGCAACTCAATTAGTTGTATCATGGTAAGTTACCCAAACAGGGCCAGAGTGCTCTATTTGGACTAAAATGAATTAACAACTGACTAGCAAACATGGAGGGCAAGATAACAATCATTTCCTGTATAGTTTGGAAAACAGAAAGGCGTTATTCAGGCGTTATCTCAAAAAGGTAAAACCAATTAACTTCACATTGTCATTTCCCCCATAAACAGTTTTTTTTTATTAATTTTTAGAGACTGGGGGAGGGAGGAAGAGAGAATCGATCACATGCCCCCCACTGGGGATCGATGCCCACTGGGGATCAAGTCTGAAACCTGGCCATGTGCCTGCCTCCACCAGGAATTGAACCAGCAACCTCTGCACGGCATGGCACTCAACCATCTGCACCACACTGGTCAGGGCCATCAGCAGTTTTAATATAAAAGTGATTTAAATATAAAAATAATCTTTAGAGAACTCAGATGAAATCCAAATAAGAAGAACCATTTAAAACCCCACTTCCCTATCACAACTAACTTCTAAAACACAGAGCTAAAACAACTCACCTATTTGTAGGTATTTAAAGCCTCATGACATTTCCAAACATAATACTAGTCACCCCTGAGGAAACGGAACCGGCACTTGGGATTTGGGAGTCTGCTGTAGACGTACCACAGACGTGTAGTTCCCCTGGTCCATCCTCCTCTTCACTCCTTCCAGATCTAACGGCGGCTGGTCCTCCTGCTTGCTGACTTCAGTGAGCACTGGGGGATCGGGTCCCTCTGGGGAGCTGCGCGAAGGTATACTCTCCTCTGTCTCGGGATTTAAGTCTGGAGGCTTGGCAGCCTGTTGCCAGGAAAGACAGGTTTCATTGATCTAACACCGAAAATGAGGCATCTGTGCAAATTATATTAAAGTTAATAAAGTGGGTACTGAATAATTCATATTCTAAAACTTAACATGAAAATAAGAGATTTCTCCAATTACAGAAAAGGAATTAAAATGGGTCAGTTATCTAACAGCTCCGCTAGGGAGTTGAGCTTCGCCGGTAACTTCCAAACTCAGCATCAAGACATAGAGACTGTCCAGGTGCTTCTGAGCCAGACGCCGACGGCAGCCACCTTTCTCATCGGGAATATTAAGCTCTATTACGAGAGACAGAGCCTGACTCTGCGCTATCACCACGTGGTCCTTCCGACCATCACACCGTGTGTCCCCTCCCAGTGACTGCTTACAGAAGTGCAGCCACAACTTGTCTGGGAAAAAGAGCGGTTTTCAAATCGTGCCCTGAGGAGCCCCAGGGACTTCCCGGAGCCGAGGGCCTCCAGCCTACTCTCCTTAGACCAGGCGGCCACGCTCGCTCTCACCTAGACTTACACGCCTTCCTTTCACCCGCTGTTGCAGCCTCCAAGCTCAGACCTCTCCAACCCTTTCCCTCTCTCCAGTCAG
The DNA here is from genome assembly GCF_014108415.1 of Molossus molossus. NCBI lineage: Eukaryota > Metazoa > Chordata > Mammalia > Chiroptera > Molossidae > Molossus > Molossus molossus. Next base: position 11,775,569 of record NW_023425348.1, on the reverse strand, counting down.
AATCATTCCTTTTCTGAACAGCAACTCTGATCAGGTTACTCTTTTTTATTTTTTTACTGATTTTTTTTTGAGAGCAAGTGAGAGAGAATATCGATGTAAGAAATATCTATTGGTTGCTTCCCGAACGCACCCCGACAGGGGCTGAATCTGCAACCTGGGCATGTGACTGATCGGCACCTACAACCTTCTGGTGCACGGGTCGGCGCTCCAGCGGAGCCACCTGGCGGGCTGGGCCCCTCTCCTGGGGGAGCCCTTCACTGCCTCCCCACAGCCTTCAGAGCACAAGTCCAAATGTCTTACAACAACAGTAAGGCCTTTCAAGGTATGGCCGCTTCCTGTTTCTTACCCCAAAGAAGGTCCTATTCTTGGCTCTAAAAATGTTCTCAATGCTTTTAGGTCAAAGCAAGTAACCTAAATAACTAAATGAAGCAAAAAAAAAAAATTTTTTTTTAAATATGTTTTTATTGATTTTAAAGAGAGAGGGAGAGATAGAAACATCAATGAGAGAGAGACACATCAACCAGCTGCCTCCTGCACGACCCCGACCGGAGCTTAGAACGGAACCTGCAACCCAGGTACACGACCTGGACCAGGAATCGAACCTGCGCCCTTCGGTCCACAGGCCGAAGCTCTAACTGCTGAGTCAAACTGGTCAGAGCTGAAGCAATTTTTTATTTTGAAATTAATTAATTTATTTATGTTACAGGTGTTTCTCCTTTTCCCCCCCACTGATACCCCCTCCCCTCCCTCCCCGCCCTGTTCCCAGCTTTGTTGTCCATGAACAATGTCCATTGTTCATGCATATAAGTCCTGTGGTTTCTCTCTCACCCGCAAATTTTTTTTAAAAAAGAAAAAAAACCCCAACCAACCCCAAACCGTTGTTAGCAGCACCAACCGCGGAGCCCGACTCCCAGGACGCAGGCGGCCTACCTGCCGGCAGCGCAGCAGATGGCTGGTGGTGCGCGAGTTCAGCAAGGCCGTGAGCACCTGCTTCAGCGATGTCTGCAGCTCCTGCTCCAGGGCCAGGCGCCACTCCGCAGGGTGCCGCTCGGTGCAGTTCACACAAGTGTAGGCCACACTTTCTGGCAGATTAGACAGAATCTCATACATCTCATCTAGGGAAGCAAAAACTACAGTGATGAGGTGCTTTGAAGAGTGGGAGAGGGAAAAGAGGACTAGTCCACTGAGCGAAACAGGAACCCCCGGTAGGAACCCCAGTGAGACTAGCATCCCCTGGGGACTCACATTGATCTTTAAAGGGACATCATTAACACTAACCTAGGATCTGGTTCCTGGGGAATCAACAGGTTATAGTACCAGCAAAGACAGCAGGTAAATAGTTCAGGGGCATATGCTCAAGATCAATGACCACAAACTTCACACAATGTTGTTGATTCTAGAGACTAAAGAAATAATTTTAAAAGACTTCGAATAACACTGCCGTAATTTCACACTGGTAGCACTTTGGGGGCTAGAAATGTAGCAGAAACAAGAAGGAAGGAAACGGAAATAAAAAGACGCCAACCTTCTGTACCTGAAAGATTCTCACATTTGGAGTGGACCCAGCGGTCGCACTTCCCACACTGCATCATCTTACTCTCGTAGTCGTCGTCGTCGTAACACTTGTCACAGAGCGGACAGAAGTTTCCTGAAAGCAAAGCCAAGGTGTCAGCAGCGCTTGGGCTGACACACCGACGACCCCCAGGCCCCATCTGACAGCCAGCCCGACAGCCTGCTTCTGGAACGACTCACACCTGCCAGCACGCACCCACCAAGCGTCCACACACCTGCGGAGCGTCCAGATCATTCTGAGCTCTCCGACGATGCCACTACTTCTCTTTAGACCCATTCTCAAAGCTTATGAGGTCGATTTTAGAGATAACGGAATAGGAGAACGGAAGAGAACGTTCTCTCTTAAACATTCAAAAGAAATGTTTAAATTTTTAAGAAGAGGTGAGGACATGGGGGTAAAAGCCATTTGTTAATTCACACTCTCCCTTATTCCCAGCAGAGCACTTCCGAAAATTCAGCACAATGAAGTACCTTCAATAATTTGCTTCATCCACGTATCCCCTACTATTTTATACTTAATAGACTTCACACTGATTTACTTATTTTAAATAGCTTCGATGGTGAACTTTTACATCATTATTATCCTTAGTCAATTAAATGAGTTTAATGTATTACGTATGTTTTTTTCTAGCATCAATATTAAAGTGAACTGTTTGCCTCGGTACCACATAAACTCACTTCGGAAACAATGACTATCGCTGTCCCTGGCTCTGGGAGGCACTGGCTCAGAGCTTGCTTTATGGTGAGCTAACCCTTATGAAACCTGCTCAGTTCCCCCTCGACCTAACGCAGCTGTCTAGCGCTCCAACTGTGCACAGGAGCCGGGCCAGAAGCAGTCGCTGTGTCTCAAGGGTGTGCTTGCTGAGGCGTGTAAGACTCTCATCTTACTCCACTGGGTGCGGGTCGCCTCCACAAGAGGCAGGACAGGCCTGGGCCGGCATCGCAGTACCTTTAGCGAAGAGCTGAGCACAGTCGTGGCAGAGCGAGAAGTCGTGAGACCACTGCGCGTCCCGCCCTCTGCCGGGCGTCGTGGCCCCGCAGCTCTTGCAGCGCACGCACTTGGTGCAGATCTGGAAGGAGAGGGGCGGCTCAGCCAGTGCTCTGCTTGCGAGAGGCCACCGGCGTCCACAGCCGGCTTCCCTACTGGGATGGCTTCTTCTGATGAGGCCGAAACAAGGCGGCCACACTGGCACCTCGAGCCAGGCATGCCCACGAGTGGCCCCAGCCCAGCCCGGGGCCTCCCTCCCGAACAGCACGGTGCGCTCACCCAGACCTTCTTCTTCTTCGTGGGCTTGGTGGGGTAGTTAGGTCCTAGGCACTCGGGGTGATAGCTGTTTCGGCACTTGTTACATTCCAGCAGCTGCTGCAGAAAAATGTGAAGGCAGAAGGGTGGGCGCCACACCTCCACTGAACACCGGCGACTCCCGCCCCCTCTGTGGGCTCTCGCCTGAGTCCAGCACATCACACGCAGTTAGTTTCCTCACGGGCAACTCACCCTCCACGAAAGCACGGGGTTTCCTTCCCACCCGAGAACTCAGTGATGAATATTCTTACCGGGTGGACTGGACTTGTTTGGGGGACTTTATCCAGTGTCATGTTTGCTGCTATCTTCCCCCAAATAGGCAACTGATTATACCCAATTAAATAATCAACACGGACTAAGCCAAGAGGAAACATGTAGACACCAAGCCCTCCAGTAAAAGCAGAGCTCTAAGCAGCCCGCTGCGGGGCTTGTACCTTGGTGGCTTGATGCTGCCGTCCGCAAACGTGACAGAACTTGCAGCGACGGCAACACCAGTTTTCCAGCTGGTCCTCCAGGGGGCGCTCGTTCTCCTCTAAGCAAAACTTGTGGAAGGGCTCACAGCAGACTTGGCAATACACGAACTGGGGGAGGCAGAAACAGTATTTGTAAAGGAACATGTGGCAACATCAACCGAATCCCACACACTCACTTTGAGCTTCAGGAATACAGCGCTATCTGTATTTCAGTCAACATGTGTTTGTTAAGCAATGATTCTGGGCGATGCAGGAGATTCGGGGAACTAAAGTGGAGATCATAATGAAATTATGAAGTAACAGAATAGATACAATCCAAGATTTCCGATGGTATGCTAAGTGACATCGGTAGGTGTGGACACAGAGCCCTGGGGATGTACAGGAGGGGGAGGGGAACAAGGAGGGCTTCAAAAGTTTTCTACAATATTCCAAACAACGGCAAGCTCCGGTTTATCCCTTCCATGTCCAATTTTAGAAATAAGTTATTTCCATATCAATATTTTTAAAAATTCCAATGAAGGTGACCCAGAATTTTCTTTTGCCCTAAAATAATTATTGGGACAACGGGTCAACCCTAAATAAGGTCCACAGATTAAATAAGAATAATGTACCAATGTTATTTCCCATTTTGATCATTTAATATGGTTATGAGAATGTCCTTGGTTTTAAGAAATACACAGTAAAATATTTAGAGGTAAGATGGCACATATCTGTAACTTGCTCTCAAATATTTAGACAAAAATGTATCTACTTATAAAAATGTCTATTTTATTTCTCATTTTGTAAAATATAAATACACAAAGAGAAAAGAATAAAGCAAATGGAAAATATTAACACGTGGGGACTCTGGGTGAAGGGGATATGGGAATTCTTTGTTCTACTCTTGTAACTTTTCTGCAAATCTTGACATGGTGTCAACGGAAACATTCTGTGCGATGGGGACGGCGGGCGAACCGGGGCACTGAGGGCCGGTGTCCTTTGCCCTCGGATTCAGTTTTTAGGGACCCTGTGGGACTGCTGAGCCTAAACAGTTTAAATGAGCGACTATACTCTGAAAAAAAAAAAACCACGTTTTTCACAAAGGCTGAAGTACTTGTGTGTAAGTTATTCCTGTGGGTAGCGTATGTGTGACTGCAAAGCATTAGATCAAGTAGGAAGACATACGGTCGCCCTCGGCCTTGTAGACAGAATCTTTTTAGTTTCAACGATATCTAAAGCAACCCCAGCAAAAACAACACTGAAAGAAACCCTTCTGTTCATTATACATATACACATGTAGAGAGAGGCTTATATATATGTATCACACACACATACATATATATACACATACATCTACTTATGTGCCAATGTATCTCACTGTACCCGCAAGATAAATGCCTAGAGTGCAGTCGCTGGGTTAGAGGGTATACCCATCTTAAAAATAAACATACTTCCCCACAAGCCTCAGAAAGAAAGGATGGAACTAATTTCCATGCCCACCAAGAGGCCCCTTCCACCCGCTCCTGCTTTATTTCCCACTCTGGTTATCAGAAAGCTCAAGGCCTCCTCCCACAATGTTTTTATTTCTTATTTCGTGAATTATATATTCCTGTCCTTAAGCCTATTGTTACTGGGTGCTATTCCTGTTTGTTTTTTTTATCATTGCTAAGAGCTCTTCAGAGACCAGGGGTTTTGGTATTCGATATAAAACCACCATCAAATGCACCCCTTTCTACAGGAGCACTGGACTATTTTCCTCCGCGTTTGAACATCCAGCAGAAAAATCAGACCTCGAGTACAGAGTCAAGTTAGCAGCTTGGACCGTTACCGTTTTCACACTCAGGAACTCTGCTCCTCTGAAAAGCAGCAGGTTCCTTCCTGGAGTCTCTAAAAAACCTCAAAAGCATTTCATGAACTGGTTTATACAGGGGCAGTACCTGTTTCATACCAACGAAACGGAATACAATGACTGTTTTCATGACAGAAAAATAATCTGCCATTACACTTGGAGGGCACAGAACAGCAGAAGGCCTTACCTCTACACGCCCACTACTGGCACAGAGGAAGCAAACCACCCTGGGGGTTATGGGGAGAGAGGTCAAGATGCCTAAGCCTCCCATCGCCCACACGCTTTCTGCTTCACAATCCTCCTGCGGAGAGAGAAGAATCGTTGACGAGAGTTTCACAATGGCCCAGCCTTGGATTGAAAACAGTATTTAGAATGACACCCGAAGGTCAAGAACACTTCATTCGAGGAGTCAAAAATAACTGTGCTTTAGAAATTTTTAATCTCAGATGCAAACTGTTAACAGGCTCACCTATTTATTGGCTCAATTCTGTTAACTGTAACGCAAAGCTGCCCCGGAACTGAACTGCTGATCGAAGCAATCCTCCTCGTCGGAGAATTCCCACGTGAAGAACCATGTCCTCAGACACCGTCCTCACCTAGATGGCTCTGTCACGGGCCGAGCCTGCTCGACGTGGCCGGTCCTCAGCCGGTTCGCAGACAAGGGCGACGCCCTCACACTAATTTCCCATTTAGCGCTGAGTTTCCCTGCTTTTAACACCTTTGGGAACATCATTGTCTTGATGTAAAATAAAGTCAACACCACTGGCTTCCACTCCAGGTCACACAGCCACGTGTGGAGGTTAAATATGGGGAAGGATGTCTTGGCTGTGCAGGGTACCCCGAGAAGTGAGGGCTTCGGGACCAGGAGGAGCCCCCCTAACTTCTGGCTATGAAAACCGACAGGTCACAGCTGCGTGAGACACAGGGCGTCTGGAGTTCCAGGAGTCCCCTTAAAGGGCCCACACACAGACTCCTCGGAAGCCTTTCCCTCTGAGCTCCAGCTCTGCCGAGCCCGCCCCCTGCAGGCACAGGCAGGTGCCACTGCTGAGTCTCTACCAACCTGGTTAGGTTAACAGGTTTGCCTGCCTCAGTGATGCCCTGAGATCCTGGTGACCCAACTGGAAGGCCCACCCAGACGACTCCAGTGGCTTTCCCACAGACAGTTTGCCCTGGCTCATGCTGCAGACTCTCCTAAAATCTCTCGAAGGTCCACACACCCAAACAAACAGCACCTGGCCCAGCGTGCCCCACACCTGCTGCTAAGCAGCCCCTCCCAGGCATCTCTGAGCCCAGCACGAGTCGCAGTCATCTGCAGGTCACTTCGTAGCTCCTGCTGGATGGTCCCAGGCAGAGCACAGGCAGTGGCTGACCTTGGCCAGCACCTCCCAGGAGACCCCAGAGCCAGCACACCCTGTGGACAGCTTCAGACCACGTCAAAGCATCACCCTCCAGCAACACACTCAAGGGGTAGACTGGGCAGGCACCAGAGCCCTGCTGAAGGAAGCTCTGTTCGGTGGGGTGGGTCTCCGCACAGCAGCCCAACTACAACAGGGGAGCACAGAGCCCACACAGGGGACACCACCGGAGTGCCAGGCTCTGGTGCCAGGGAGGCTATACCACCAGGTCCCAAAGGACACCTACCACATTTGTCCACTCTACCAAGACCACAGACACAGCAGGTCTACCTAATACACAGAGACAACACAGAGAGGCGGCCAAAATGAGGAGAAAAAGAAACACGTCCCAAATGAAAGAACAGAACAAACTCTAGAAAAAGAACAAAACAAAATGGAGACAAGCAATCTACTGGATGCAGAGTTCAAAACACTGGTTATAAGGATCCTCAGTGATTTAGGGGAAGAGTAGAGGAACTTAGAACTTCAACGAAGAGACAGGAAACATAAAAATGGAACTAGAAAAATAAACAGTCAGAAACAAAGGACACACTAACTGAAATGAAGAATACATTTTAGGAAAGCAACAGTAGAATTGATGGAGAGAATCAAATCGAAGATTTGGAAAATGAGGAAGGAAAAAACATCCAATCAGAACAGCAAAAAGAAAAAAAATACCCCCAAATGAGGACACAGTAAGTATCCTCTGGGATAACTTCAAGCATAACAACATTCACATCATGGAAGTGTCAGAAAGGAAGAGAGAGAGCAAGGAATTAAAAAGCTATTTGGAAAAAATGAAAGAACTTGGGCAACAACTATAATACTGTCAACAATAAAAAACTTTTTTTTTAAATGACAGTCAACTTCCCTAACCTGGTGAAGGAAACAGACACACAAGTCCCAGAAGCACAGAGAGTCCCAAACAAGATGAATCTAAAGAGAAAATCGTAAAAGCAGCAAGAGAAAAGCAGTTAGTTACCTACAAGGGAGCTTCCATAAGACTGTCAGCTGAGCAGAAACTTTGCAGGCCAGAAAGGGGCGGCAAGACATATTCAGAGTGATGCAAAGCAAGGACCTACCACCAAGATCACTCTATACAGCAAAGCTGTCAGTTAGAATCAAAGGAGAGAGAAACAGCTTCCCAGACAAGAAAAAGTTAAAGGAGTTCATGACCACCAAATGAGCATTAACAGGAAATGTTAAAGGGTCTTCTTTAACAAGACGAAGAAAAAAGTCAAAGTATGAATAATAAAATGGCAATAAGTATATACGAATCAAAAGTTACTTTAAATGCAAATGAATTAAATGCTCAATCGAAAGACACAGGGTGGCTGAGTGGAAAACAAAACAAGACCCTTTCATGCTGTTTACAAGAGACACGTGTCAGCGGGAGAGACACAAACAGACGGAAAGGGATGGAGAAAGACACTTCATGAAAATGGAACAAACTAAAAAAGCCAGCGGCACTACCTCTACGAAACCGAACAGACTGTACAACAAAGGTGGTGACAGGAGACAAAGGGCTCGGCAGTCCCACCTCCGGGGACTGGTCAGAAGACACCCACAGGACGTGCCCACCCACGTGTTCTCGGCAGCATCGTTCACAAGGGCGGAGGTATGGCAGCCCGGGAGTCGTCGTGGACAAACGGACCAAGAGGAAGTGGTACGTTTACACAGTGAAACATCACTCAGCCACAAAAAAGAACGAAACCTTGCCGTCTGCAACACACAGATGGACCTAGAAGGTACTGCGCTGATTGAAATAAGGCAGAGAGAGACTAATGCAGAGCATTCCACTCACGTGTGGAATCTGAAGAACACAATAAACGAAGACACAGAGACAGGCTCATACACGGAGAACATTTTGAGGGTGACTGGAGGGACGAGGGGTTGGGGAGATGGGCGAGAAAGCTGAAGGTATTAAAAACACAAACTGGTAGTTACAGAGTAGTCACAGGGACAATACTCTAATAACTACATATGGCGCCGGAGGGATGCGAGATTTATTAGGGTGATCACTTCGTGAGTTACAGAAATGTCTAATCACGTGGTTAAATACTTGAAACTTATATAATATTGTATGATAACTGTAATTGAAAAATAAAAAAGTCCACAACTCTCAATATACTCCATTGTCACTAGACACTCTTACCTTGAAGTCCACTCTGATCCTGTGGACCCCATCCGCTGGGACTTTCTGCTTAGAACTACTGCCATTGGACAGAGTGCTGAGGACGCTCAGAGCGCCCGCGTTCTCCTGCTTACTGACTGGGGGTGGCTTTTCCTACAGGAACAGAAGATAATAAAGAACAAAACCACCCTCTTCTACTTGCGTTCACTTTTAAAAATATATGTATATTTTTTATTGATTTTAGAGAGAGAGAAAGGGAGAGGGAGAAAAAAACATCGATGTGAGAGCGAAACACAGATTGCTGCCTCCTGCATGCCCCCCAGAGATGGAGCCCGCAACCCAGACATGTGCCCTGACTGGGAACCGAACCGGCAACCTTTCGGTGCACTGGATGATACCCAACCAACTGAGCCACCCGGCCAGGGCTTGCCTTCGCATGGCAACAGAAAATAACGCAAATGACAAATCTTATTAACAGACTGGAAACATGTTTCCAGCCTAAGTATCCTATAGAAATAGTGAAATACTTTTCGGAAGGTATTTTTCCATTAAGGCATTTTATTTGCATGTATGTGTTACATTCCCGGAAGAAGAACCCAGGGTCTTTCCTCCTGGGCTGCGTGTTTTCATCCTGCTGCTTCTCTGTGGTCCACGATGCCAGGCTGGCAGTTACAACGAAACCAAACTAACGGGGCAGGAGCACATTTTTCTGCCATCTTCTACACCTTCCAGTTGCACATCAAATGTGGGCTGATCACTCTACACTGGTCTAACTTCCCGTGAGGCTCACAACAATTTCCCCAGCTCTGCGATTCTTGATGATCTCACATTTGCCAATGCTTCATCGTCAGTTAGGAACCAGACAACGGCTCTGGAGCATGATCTAATAGAAACCTAGCACCTGCCTCTTTTTGGCATCGCTGACGCTCTGAACAGAGTCGGCCCGAGCACTGGTGTGCCATGGTAGTGGCACGGAAAGACGGCGAAAGGGCCAGAGGATCCTTAAAGATCTCTCTCTGTCTCTCCACACGATAAAAACAGTGCCCAAAGGGAAGGGGGATTATTACAGGCAAATATTGCTAAAGGATGTTGAGGGCAAAAAACGATTGTGCTAAGCAGCCTACAGCACAAGCATAAGTATGTAGGGCCACAAGGAAAGGACCAACAACAAGGGGAAAGAGACAAAAGAAGGCAGGAGCCACAGCCTGGATTCCGCGGCCGGCACACAAGCGAAAGTGCACTGCATTCGCTCAGCTACGTGAACGCCAAGAACAAGGCTGTTTCCCTGCACAACAGAACACGCCCCTGAGAAATGGCAAACACATCTCTCACCTTTTCTTTTGGTTTTGGTTTTACAGGGATACCTGGGCGAGGAGCCACTTTTTTCTGCTTGCTTGGCTCTGGACCTAAAGAATCCAAAATACATTGCGGTCAGATGCTGCTGAACTCACCGTGAGCGCTAACGCGCAGTGACTACGTTAGGCTGGCGGGCCTGGGAGGGAAAGGGTATCAAAGAGACAAAGCTGTTTAAACTCTAGGCATTCAACAGGAAAGTAAGACAGCATCTCCGACCTCACTGGTTTTCGCTTGTTTCTTTATTACATACAGAGGCCCAGCGCTAGTTCCCTCACACGGACACTCGGAAACGCACGTGTCGGTTCCGAACGCTGTCAAGACACCGGCGCTCGGGCGGCCGCCGCCCCGCACTCACCTGCCTCCGGCGGCGGGGGCTGCTTCTTCTTGGGCTCGCTGGGCGCCGCCTTGGGGACTTCCTTCCTCGGCGGGGCTGTGCCGGGCTGCGGGGGGGTGGCCGGGGCGGGCTGGGAGGCCTGCCTGCTGCACTTCCTGGAGGCGGGGGCGCTGCCCTGTTTGGATTCAAGTCCTGGAGCAGGGGCGGCCGCTTCTTCGCTCTTTTCCTCAACGTGCTTCCTCGGAGGAGGGTCACTATTGCTTTTCTTAGGGGCGGGGTCCTCTCTTGCTGGCGGGGCAGGTTTCTGATTAGAGTCCACCAAGTTCTTCACGACACTGCTCTCTTTCTTGTCACTGGTCTTCGACTTTTTCTCTTTCTTCTTCACAGCTAGGGAAAAACATGATTCCTTATCTATAAGCAAGACCGGTTTATTTAAAACAGAAGCATCAGAACGCAACACGATCTGCCCCTCAGTCTCCTGTGCTACGGGGCACTGAAGAAGCCTGAGAAAGTCCCGCTGGTCAGTAAACAGCGACAGTCTTATTGCTCCAGGAACAGGAGAACAGGTGACTTGTATATGAATTATCACGTGTTTTCTTAGGGACATTTTCAAACACACTCCAAGGTACAGGGAATTGTAAAATGCACCCCGGTACGCATCACCCAGCTTCAACCATCAGCTCCCTGGGAAAGAATGGTACTTAAAAAACCCAAACTAGTGTTCTTGTCACACTAGGTGCACACGACTGCTTGGTGTGAGAGCAAGAAGCATCGGGGAGGGGCTTCCCACATTACCTTTCGCTTGCTTCTGAAGGTAGGCTTTGGAAGGCATCCACTGCAGATTCTGACATTTCCTCATTCTAGGATAACAAGGGATATCGTCAACGATGTTTAGAAGAGAAGCAGTTTGAACAAGTGTTAATTTGTCTGTAAGAATCAGTGACCCTTTATTCGGGGTCATTTGAGAGCTGAAATAAGGAGGGCCTCATTACTCAGATTAAATCTGAGCCTTTGAATCCTTCAGTCAGCAAGTTTACTTACCTTTACATCCAAAAAGAGCAAATATCAAATTTTATTATTATTTTTTTGAATCCTCACCCAGGTATATTTTTCTATTTATCTTCAGATAGAGGAGGAGGAAGGGAGGGAGAGAGAAACATCGACGTGAGAGAAACACACTGATTGGCTGCCTCCTGCAAGACCCCGACCAGGGCAGGGGCGAACCACAACCGAGGTACATGCCCTTGACCGGAATCGAACCCGCGACTGTTTGGTCCGCAGACTGACGTTCTAACTGCTGAGCCAAACCGGCCAGGGCCAAATATCAAATTTTAAAATGAGACTCAGATTTCTTATAACCTAGTACTAGTCGGCACCACACACAAGACGGTTGGTTGACGTTTCTTACACTCATATCAGTTCTGTTCCCGTATGAGACCGATACTGGTTTAGTCACCTGAGTACAAAATGAACGACAATGACCCGGCAAGTGCTGTGTGCCATCACTGCTACAGGTCTGCGCCAGGCTGAGACACACTCTGCCCCTGCTCTAAGGGCACTCAAACTGCTCTGCCTGTGAACCTGAACCCCTAACTTTAGCACAATTCATCTTGCTGTCATCTTGTACCGTTTGCTGATCTGGGAGCCCTTGCTCCTGGACGCACATGGGACCGAGACAGGATTCTTGCTTGAGGCCAGTCCAAACCACAGCACAGAATTACTTACATGAGTAAGTAAGAGCGCATTTCTCCCAACGAGGTTTTACAGAAATCACTTTCAAGTCATTCATTCATTCAGGAAATGTCTACTGCTAACGTCTGTTCCTTATTCCAGGTACTTTATGAGATGCTCAATTACCACAATTTCTATTTGTGCAACTCTTTTGATCCACTCTAAACAAGTCACCCTGGCAGAAAGTGTGCCTTCAAACTGATAAAGGGAGGGAGAGAGATGATCAAAACTTCCTCATCAAGATCCTGTATGTGTGGAAATATTCTGAGACGGCAAAGAGATGTGTACAAGATTATCGCCAATATTTCCTGAAAGCCATACAAATACAGGTAATTTCAGTTGACCTAGTAAATATTTTGCCTAAATTTGTCAGTTTTCAAATAGAAAGTCCCCCGAGCTGCACCGACACGGCAGTCACCAGGCACATGTGGTGATTAAGTTTAAATTAATTAAAATTAAATGTAACAAACAAATGTCACTAGCCACATTCCAGTTGCTCAAAAGCCACCTCGGGCTAACGGCTAAAGGGAACAGGGCAGCGAAGAGCACCCCCTACACAGTCCTACCAGACAGCACCGCCCTGGAGCCCGCTGAGTTACGCCCAGCCCAAACCTAGCCACATCCAAACGCCAACGCTGGGACTAACCCCGCAGCCCAAGAACTCCAACCTGGCCTCCTGTTTTTTGGATCATCCCTGCAACAAAGTGACCCTAAGCGAACAGCCCCGGGGCGAGGCGCTCGGAGGGGACACACTCACTGCAGCACTGAAGGACCCTGAGCGGACAGCCCCGGGGCGAGGCGCTCGGAGGGGACACACTCACTTGCAGCACTGAAGGACCCTGAGCGGACAGCCCCGGGGCGAGGCGCTCGGAGGGGACACACACTCACTTGCAGCACTGAAGGACCCTGAGCGGACAGCCCCGGGGCGAGGCGCTCGGAGGGGACACACTCACTTGCAACACTGCTTCTTTATGTTGCGGCCACCGAACTTGGGCTTGTCCAAGCAGTTAGTGCAAACACCGCAGTCCTCGGGCACCTGGCAGCCGGGGCACTGCCCGCACCGCCTCGATCGCCGTCCCTTTTTCACCGGCGGCTCCTGAGGGGCCTTGTTTCTGGTGACAGGTTTAATCGGTTTGATGGGTGGAGCAAGAGGTTCGGCATCTTCTGAGCCAGCAACGGAGGACTTGTCTGTGAAGAAATGTCTTAGTTCAGAGGGGCATCTAGTTCCTTCTGGGGAGCAGAGGTGCAGGGCCTCAAAATCAGTCTCTATCACTATACACATCCAAACTGTTTTATCGGGACCCCAGAAGTGAAGTGCAGTATAATAAAAACAGCCATATGCAGAACTCAGAGCCTGTTGAAATACTTACTGAAATGTGTTTCCATGCCTAGAACATAGCTCAATGAAAGTAGCCATCCGTGGCGACTATGGCGGTGGTCCTGGTTCTAGTAGTGGAGGAGGTTATGGTGGTGGTGAAGGACCAGGATATGGAAACCAAGGAGGTGGATATGGTGGTGGTGGAGGATATGATGGTTACAATGAAGGGGGAAATTTTGGAGGCAACTATGGCGGCGGTGGGAACTATAATGATTTTGGAAATTACAGTGGACAACAGCAATCAAATTATGGACCCAGGAAGGGGGGCAGTTTTGGTGGAAGAAGCTCGGGCAGCCCCTAGGGTGGTGGATACGGATCTGGTGGTGGAAGTGGTGGATATGGTGGCAGAAGGTTCTAGAAACTCAGCAGCAAAGGGCTACAGTTCTTAGCAGGGGAGAGAGCGAGGAGCTGTCAGGAAAGCTGCAGGTTGCTTTGGGACAGTCGTCCCAAATGCATTAGAGGACCTGTAAAAATCTGCCACAGGAGGAGCGATGGTCCACAGCCAGAAAAGTTACCGCAGCTTAAACAGGAAACCCTTCTTGTTCAGGACTGTCATAGCCACAGTTTGCAAAAAGCGCAGCCATTGATTAATGCAACGTAGTGTCAACTGGATGTGCATTCCCGAGGTCTTTTATCTGTTGTAGCTTTTCCCTTTTCTTTTTCTTTTCATTACATCAGGTATATTGCCCTGTACATTGTGGCAGTGGTACCAGGAATAAAAAATTAAGGAATTTCTAACTTTTCAACAAAAAAAAAGAGAGTAGCCATCCAAATACTGAAAACAGAACACAGTTTGACCTAAAGTTCAAGAAGAGGAATCGAACGCTTCTGGACTGTCTATCCCCCCAAGTTTCAGTGAGCAGTCGCTCGTCATCTAAGACTGGACGCCAACCTAGAGAATGTGCCTCGGCACCTGCAGCCGCAGGGGGCAGCACCGCCCGAGGGCCCCGCTCTGTGCTCTGGACCCAGGGCGGTCCCTCCCCGCAGGGGCTGCTCCCAGGCAGTGATGAGCATGGCAGGGCTGAGAGACCAGAGTCCCCTGGCCGCCCACTTCTGCTCGAGGACAGGCTTGCGGAACGTCTGTACCCGGCACGGCAGTCTAGGAAGATTCTGCCCGAAGACCCCCGCCCTTCACTGGAGTCGGGCCTGCAGAGCAGTCGGACAACTCGCCCAGCCTCCCCCGTTCCCTCCCCGTTCCCTCCCAGGCATTCCCTCGAATGAAACCCTCGCTCACTGAACCCCCCTTGCCATCTGTGTGGAGGACCCAGACCCACACCGAGTGCTATGAAGAACCTCCTGGGCATCCCAAGAATGTGTGCTGCGACCTCAAGGCTGACCCAACCCACCGTCGTTCCCCATGGAAGACAGAATCTTCTCTCGCTCTTCCCAGGGTAAGGCACTCAGGGTGGGCATGTCATCGGGAAACACAGCTCGCTTTCGGCCCAGGGCGACAGCAGCCCTTCTGCAGACGTGTTTGATCCGGGGTCCTCGGACAGAGGTCTCTGAGGAATCACTTTCTTGACCCTAGATATGAGGTAAGCCAGATAAACAACACCATCCATGTTGACAACATCATTAAATGAAGCCAAGGTCTTTCTGGCTAACTTATTATAATCTGGAATCATCCAAGTTATGTCCAGCTGATAAGCCCTATCAATGGACAGGAATCGACTATTTCTATATCCTGCAACTGGCAGGGGAAAAAAAAAACCAGAAATCAACTAAGTTCCTGTTCCTAATTACACTACTTCTAGAAAATCCCCTTCAAAAGTTAAGGTGCCAGTGTATTACTGAAAGTTCAGTCTAACTGCAGACTGCTTCTTGTATTTCCCTGATCAACAGAGAAGGAGGAGGAAATAACCTACTACCAAAGTGAAAAGGCCATGAGTCCAAATAGAAATGGTTCACATCTCAAAGAGCCACTGGTCTTACAGCTGGGAGGCTACCCAGAAAACATCCCTAACGGTGTCAGAAGTGAGTCCCTGCTTGAACTCTCAAATGGCAGAATTACTAAAATCAGGCCCTAGGTTGAATACCATTAAAAACTGAGGTTTGCAGTCACTGCAACTTAACTTTAGATGTTGGCATGAATATGCATCTACTACAGGACAATTTTTTTTAAAGAACCTAAAGATCAGTAGGTTTTCTCAAAGACCAGTGCCTACGTCACCGTGTAAAAAGAAAACCCATGCTGTTCTTTGTATAAAATCTGTCTGTCTTCATCCTAACTAACTCAGTTCCACCGCTTTTCTGTCCACTTACGGCCATATGTATTCTGCAAACACCTCTTATTTATTTATTGCTCTAATCGCACACTGGTCAGGGGATGAGAACCTGCGCCCACCCCCGGGGCCTTCTACTGTGAACAACAGTAAAACAACTTGACGGCAGAAATGCACCCTCAAAATTGAGTCAGGGATTCCAATACACCAAAGCCGTTAAGTACCAACCGGGCATTCTCTGTAGCATGGCTCCAACCCACTGTCCAGTCTTAGCTCACACTTGCCTGTGTGTTCCGGTCCAGTATTCACTGTCCCTGAAATGTTTCTCTACCCGCACCGTTCCCTCTACTTAGAATGTTCTCCCTTATTGATGTCCACCCACCAAAACCCTACCGGTCCACTTCCTCTACCCTTTTCCTGATTCCCGAGACTGGCTGTCACCGAAACACTCCGCCTAAAACTTGCTCCCAGAGGGGCTGGACAGGACGGGAACAGGCGGCACGCAGAGTACCTGTGCTTTGGGCTGGTCGGTCTGTTTGAGACTCTTGCTCTTCTCGATCTTGCAGAGCTGGGCTTTGGCCTTCCTCAGGAGGCTGGCGACCCGCTTGTCCGTCATCCTGTCCGCTTGGGCCAGCATGGAGCCTACGGAGGAAGCGGGGTGTTTAACAGTGCTAGGTGAGGGGGTGGGAAGGCAGAGGGCTTTCTCCTTCTCCAGAGGGAGGGGAGCCGGGCCGAGGTCCAGGTTGTTTTTCTCCAGGTTCCCTCTCCCCTTCTTTATAAGTATTTTGGTTTTGACAGCGGTCGTGTCCTCAAGCGTCGCGGAAGCGAGATCCGCCCCCGAGTCCAGGGCTGCAGACTTCTTCCGCCCCGTCCCTTTCTTCGCGGAAGAGGACGTGGCCACGTCCTCCCCGACAGCCTTCTCTTTGGCAACCCTGCCCACGGGATACAGGGCGGAGCTGCTCTGCGCGTCGGAGCCCTTTTTCCTCTTCTCCTTCCTCGACTCGCGCTTGTTCTCCTTCTCTCTCTCCCGGTCCCTCTCGCGGCTCTTGTCCTTGTCGGCGGCCTTGTCGGCATCGCGCTCCTTGGACGGCTCCTCGGGGGCGCGGTCCTTGCTGCGGCCGCGCTCGGGCTGCGAGCCGGGCGCGAACCAGGGGAACAGCGGGCCGGGGCTGCCGCAGGGGAAGGGCTCGGCGGGGGCGCCGCTCTGCTTCCGCGGCCGCTGGCCCTTCTCCGCGGCGTCGGCGGGCGGGCTCAGGGAGTGCGCAGGGAAGGTGAACGTCGGGTTTAAGGCACTAGCGGCGAGAGGACCGACGGAGTTGCTGAGCGAGGACGAGACGGGCGCCGGCGGGCTGAGCGGGGACAGCTCGGCCGCGCTGAGCCGCCCGCTCCGCGTGCGCATGGAGTGCGAGGGGGACCGGGGCTCCGCGCGGAGGGGGCTGAACACCTTCCTTTTCCGTTTCCTGCTGGCCGCGCCCGCGGGGGCCGCGCCGGCGGGGGCCCGGCCGCCGGGCAGCGTCACGGACTCGAAGATCCTGGAGTGCGCCTCGCTGGGCGTGAAGCGGGGCGCGCGCAGCAGGGGGCTGCGCTTGTGCACGTCGAAGCGCGAGCCGGCGTGCAGGGACGAGAAGAGCCGCGCCGACGCGGCGGGCGCGGCGAAGCCGGGCGCGAAGCCCACGTCCTCGGGCGTGAGCGGCGGCGGCCGGAAGTTGTCGAAGACGGGCTTGCGGATCAGGCCCTCTTTGGCGTACTTGGCGGACGAGAAGTACTGCGGCTCGGCCCGCGAGTGCTTCAGCGACGTCCACCGGAACGTGGGCTCGCGCAGGATGGAGCGGCGCTTGTCCGGCGCGGGCGCGGGCAGGAACGGGGACGCCAGCGGGATGGTGGGCGGCATGAGCCACGGCGTGTGGTCCGACAGGCCGGGCGCCTGCTGCAGGGGCGGCGGCGGGCTCAGCAGGGGCGGCGGCGGGGAGGCCGAGGCCTGCGGCGGGGGCGCGCTGGGCAGGGCCGACAGCTTCTTCGCGCTTCTCGACCCGAAACTCCGCTCGGACACGGAGTACCTTCGGCTCCTCCGGTCGCTGCCGTCGTTCTCCGGGGCCGGGGGGCCGGGCAGCGGAGGGCGGGCGTCGGGGGCGTCGCCCTGCTCCTCGGGGAGCCCCGGCAGGTCCTCGGAGGCCTGCGAGTCCGTGGAGGTGTCCACGCTGGGGCTGCTGGAGCGCGAGGAGTCGGAGGACGCCTGCGAGGAGCGCTGGGAGGCGGCGCTGGACTTCTCGGACGAGCCGCAGGACGCGGCGCCGAACCTGCCGCTCGGCGCGGGCTCCAGGCGCGCGAGCTTCATCGGGGGGTCGTAGTCCTCGTCCTCGATGAACCGCCGGGGGGTCTTGATGATCCGCGAGGAGATGGCGCTGACCACGGGCATGATGAACTGCCGGATGTTCTTCACCTGCGTCTTCGCCTTCCTCCCCTGCAGCTGGGCCGCCTCCTTCTCGATTTTCTTCTGCGCCCCCTTTTTCGCCCTCTGCAGGAGCTGCTTGGCAATGGTGGCGTCTGTCCTTTTGGAAGAAGGGATGATCCGGACCGGCTTGATCCTGCGGGGGCTCTGTCGGACCACTGCCTTGTCCTCCTTCGGGAGCGGGGGCGTGCCCTCCTTGTCCTTGCGCGCCTTCTGGGGCTTCTCCAGCGGCGGGGCGAGCAGGAGGCCCGCGGGGGCCTTGACCCTTTCGGCCGAGGGCGGCCTCCCCCGCCGCCGGACGATCTGCACCCCCTTCCTCCCTAGCTGGAGCTTCCCT
Source organism: Molossus molossus (assembly GCF_014108415.1). NCBI lineage: Eukaryota > Metazoa > Chordata > Mammalia > Chiroptera > Molossidae > Molossus > Molossus molossus. Next base: position 11,757,058 of record NW_023425348.1, on the reverse strand, counting down.
GTCTTAAACTTGGACTTGAGAGGAGAGAGTTTGCCTGCGCGTAGTTTCTTGATCTTGGCGGCCTGCTGAAACGTGGCGGAAGGGGTCCGTTTGATTTTTTTCAGGCTGTCTTCGTTTCCCTTTGGTAACTCTGCAATGTCCTTCCCGTGCGCGATCTTGATTTTTACTCCAGGGAAGGTGGGAGGTCGGCCTCTCTTTTTCTCGATGCTTTTAGAATCTTTCTTCTTGACCTTGTCTCCGGACTTGGGCTCCGCTTTGCTGAGAGGGGAGAATACAGGCGGGCCCGAGAGGACGGCCGCACTGCGCTCAGAGCCGCTCCGAGGTCTCCCGCGAGGCTTTCGAGGGCTACTTTTAACTGTGTGTAGAGATTAAACAACGAAGAGCACACGTTTAGCTTTGCGGTTCAGGTCTTAACTAAGTTGAATATAATTTAGCACAAGCCACTTGGCACTGAACTCTACTTGGTGAGTCCAAGGAGTCAATATGACATCTTAATTTTAGCTTCTTTCCCCCAAAATCTTGCCTCAAAGAACTGAACTAAATAATATTCCACCTAAAAGAATATTTAACAACTTTTTCTATTAAAAGAAACCTAACATAATAATAAAAGGTTTTCAACTGAGCAATTTATATTATACAAAACTGATTTCCCTACAACATCAGGCCAGCAAGGAGTTTTTTCTGAATTCAAAAAATATGTTAAAAAAAAAAAAAAATCCGTACTACCTTTACCACATCTTAAGCCACCAAGATCAATATTTGAGAACGTGTTTATTCCATCTTTACAGTTCAGAGTTCGGGCTTCGGTAAATCTGAACAATGTGCTCTTTGATCAATAACATACCAACTTCTATAGAAAAAGGCTCCTGAGCAGCTCAGCCCCCTATATTTCAATCTGTTTTACCTTAGCAAACCAAGAAAGTTGTATTGGGTAGAAAAATGCTCATTCGTGCGGCATTCAGATACGATCACTGAACTCAGCAGCATGTGAACTCATCAGTGAAGTGACATGATGATGTACCCACTCACTAATCTATTCCCCTACCTACAGGTTCTTGAACTAATTAGTCTCAAGTTACCAAAAAAAAAAAAAAAATTAATCTTAATTGATGTGAGAGCAAATTAACAATTTATTAAATCAGATTTCTTCTAAAAAAAAGGAAGTTTCCAATTTATAAATCAGCTCAATCTGCTACTTATCAATACTCAAGAAAACATTTTCTTAAAATTCTTTGTATAAACCTGTATTTTCAAAATGTACTAAGAGTTGCCTAGTCTATCATATCTTCTTTTCCCTCGTGACTTTTTAATGCTTTATATAACTCAACATTCTTCTGAGACTAACACCTCCCCTAACACACACTACAAGAGGTGCCCTGCCTTTAGGATGAACCAGCTTTCTAACAGACCAAAAACCAACAAAGGGCTACTGCTGAGCTTTCTAAAGAGAAATGATTCCCTCAGTGGATTAAGGGTTCACAAATCCATTCTCAATACTCACTAATTACAACAAAAGTAACAGAATAGGAGACAGCAAAGAAACTATGTTTCATTTCTTAACAATGAAGCATATCCAGATGGTTTTAAACAACCCAGCCAACATTCAAGGTAGACTGACAGCCAAGAACACTTAAGGGGAAACCATTAAGAAAGGGTTATGAATTAAAATAAAACTCCTACTCCAGAAATACGTCACAAGACTCCTTATCCTCACAGTAGACTTGAACCTGGCCACTCATAGGGCTGTATTCATTCTGAAGCCCTCTTCAATCCAACTTTTAAAAGAGCTTTTGGTGGAGAAGTAGAAAAAGCAAAACAGACAAGAGTCCAGTCTGCTGCCAACTTCCATGATCCACATTCAAAGAATGCACACATCGGTTATAAGTAATTACTCATCGTGCATCTTCTGGGCCTTGTTTTGCCACTTATAAATGAAGGGTAAGACCAGATGATCTCTAAAGTTACTTTTTGATACAAAGTTTTAAGATTTCACTACCTATTAAAGAGAACATTGCTACTGTGTAAATGGCACAGATACCGGCAGCCCACTGGCTAATTCCTCCCGACCAATGGCAATGCCACCACCATCTGGGAAAGGAAAAATTGTCAATTTATATGTTTGAATTAGATTACTATATAACATATAATGACTCTCACATACAACCCAAATGCTAATAAACATCACAAACTAAGTCAATTTCAAAGAGCAAGAGCACAGCTGGCAACATCTTATCTAACTAGATAGTCTACCCACAGAAAATCATGCAAGAATTCAGAACAGCAGCAGAGACAGGGAACATTCACTGTCCTCAGCAAAAGTTCTGTAGCCATCTCCTATTCGAATGGAATTCTGCAAGCCATCAGATGTTATTTCCACTAAGACCTGTCTGTCAGAAACCTGCTGTAAGCCTAGAATTTCAAAACATTCTAGATATTTTCTTGGTGAGAAAATGACAAAAATATTGCTTATAAATGGAAATGCACCCTATCTTTTTAAAAATTTTAATACAGTCTTTCAAGAATGAGGTAAAACATTCACACAGCGCTAACATTTTGTTTTGAAGCCTTTGACAAATATGGACCAAATTTCATCTGTGAAAAACAACGGTCAAATTATTCCCAAAGTCATATACGGGGCTGGGCAAAAGGAGGTTTCCAGTTGTTTGTATGGAAAATAATACAATAATAAATAATCATGTAAGAAGAAACGCAGTGTTTTGTGTGCTCACAACTGGAAACCACGTTTGCCCACGGAGCGGACTACCATATACTTCAAAATATGTGACTCCGAGGCTGCTCTCCAGGTTCCCAGTCAGTCCGTGGACATCGACCTCCCGTGACTCCAGTGGTTCCCCCAGGAAGAGGTCTGTTTCATAAGCCACTTCTTACTTAGTGTGAGGGAGAAGGAAGGATGTACACAAAAAAGCCCAAGTATTTAAGAACATCCTTTACATGCACACAGGCGGGGGGATGCCAGTCTCTTAGCAAACAGAACTTAAAGGCACCATGCACTTCTTTGGCCGTACCTGAAGGAGACCTTGCGGGACTTCGTACTCTGACTTCTTCATCTGAGCCAAAACCTAAGAACTGCTCATCCTACAACAAAGGAAAATTATTTTAAAATCAGAAACCAAAACATGAATGTGAACAAATCTTAAAGAAATGCCCAGAGGAGACACAAATGAATTTGAAAAATTAGCCTCTAAATATTAACCATCATCGTTGTCATGGATACTTAAAGTAACTGTTATTGAAATCAATGGACCCAGGCATTACAGCTTCATTACAGACAACAGGAACAATGCACTGAAATGTCATCTTCCGTGCATAGTACCCAAGGAACAGTCCTAAATTTCAAACTATAGATGCGGCCCAAAACAATTAAAGAACAACTTTAATTCAAGTAATCAAATCAGTACAATGGCAGACATATTCAGCCCCAATAAAACAAATCTTTTCAACAAGTAGTTAAATCTACAAACACATAAGGAGTAACGTAAACAGTATCATGATCTCTGGTTTACTGAATATTAATAGAGACTGAAGTTGCCATAATCGTCAGGTCCTTAACTCAGGAACTGACAGCCAGATGTGATTTCTGTACATTTGATTCTCAACATGCAGCTTATGGCCTCGTTGAAAGTGCCCTGTGATGAGAGACGTAATGGTGGGCAGCAGCACCTGAGAGGACCACGAACCGACCACAGAGGGTGGGATTCGTTCAGAAGTGATGCAGGGAAGCATCTTATGTTCGGTTATACTGAGAAAAGGCAAAAGGCAAAACCTTATTTCTAACTTGCAACCTGCCCTTTAAAATAATGCCAAGGATTGAACCTCCTCTGAACAAGCTGTCACAAAGATGATCTGGTTAAACACACTGATGAACTTGAAGCTCCCTGATTCAGAGACTAAGAGTTCCTTCCAGAGCCATGAGGAGCTCAGATTCCAGAAACAAAATCCACACAAACAAGAACAAAATAGAGGATGAAAGACAGATATTCTTGAACCTCCAATGTCTACTGATAAGCCCCAAACTAAGTCCCGACAAAGCCCAGGAGCAGAGACCACACATGTGTGGACACCTTTGTGGATTTTCTGACGCTGTTTCCCAGTGAGGGTGAAGCCTGAGAAGGTGCTGATTGGTTTACATGTCCTAACCAGGAACACGTGAAAAGACACATACACCCTTTCAGACAAATCAGCAGGTTCGGCTCTTAAATTTAAATGCTTTAAAGAGCAAAACATTTGGGGCCAAGACCTGGGTTATAATACAACTGAGAGACAATTCTCATTAGAATCTAAAAAGGTTCTTGCTCTTAGACTGTTAAAATTATTATTTAACTATTTAAAAAAAAACACTATAATTATCCTCTTCAAAGAGATTTCTTTGTACAGTATTATAATTTTAAGAATTAAGCCTAAATTTAAGGCAGGCGAAAGTATTTTTTACTCTCTCTCTCCCTCTCCCTTCTGCTCTCTCTAAAAAATCAATAAACAAACATTTTTAATGTACTTTTGGGCAGGAGAAAAGATATTTAAAATAGTAATCCTATAATGTACTTTAAGAAAAAAGCAGACAAATAAAATAGGCCATAAATTGCCTCAGATGCTTTAAAAAAAAAAAAAAATAGCCCTGGCCAACTTGGCCCAGCAGTTAGAGTGTCAGCCCTCGGACCAAAGAGTCACAGGTTCGATTCTGGTCAAGGGCATGTATGTCAGTTGCAGTTCGGTCCCCAGCCCTGGTTGGGGTCATGTGGGAGGCAGCCAATGTGTCTCTCTCACATCGATGTCTCTCTCCCTCCCTCTTTATCTGGAAAAAAAAAAAATCAATGAAAAAATATCCTTAGGTGAGGATTTATTTTATTATTTATTTTTCTTTATTGATTTGAGAGAGAGAGGAAGGAAGAGGAAGAGAGAGACAGAAACATCGATGAGAGAGAACACCGACTGGCCACCTCCTGCATGCCCCCCACTGGGAATCGGGCCCACACCCTGGGCATGTGCCCTGATCAGGAATCAAACCGGCGACTTCTTGGTGCATGGGTCAATGCTCAACCACTGAGCCACTTGCTGGGCATACTCAGGTGAGGATTAAAGAAATAAAAAAAAACAATAGCTCCAGCCAATTTGGCTCAGAGGTTAGAGCATCGGCCTGAGGACCAACGGGTTGCAGGGTTCAATCCCGGGCCCTGGTTAGGGTTGTGCAGGAGGCAACCAATCCATGTGTCTTTCTCACATCGATGTTTTTCTCTTTGTCTCACTCCTTCTCTGCCTTCCACTCAAAAAAAAAAAAAAAAAAAAAAATCAGTGGAAACATACCCTCAACAACAATATTAACAACAACAAAAAGAAAACAGCAAAAACCGACAGCAGGTTAGAGTTCAGCCCGGGCACCACGGAGTGAAGGACAGTCCGTGGCCTCAGCTCTGGCACGTGCGGGCTCTGTGACATCAGTCACCTCACTCACTATTTTTATACCTCAATTTCTTCACTGGAGTATAAAATGAATTAGGTAAGTTATCTAATTTATGTAAAATCACCCAGTAAACTATAAGACAATATCCCTATCGCAGTTCTATTACTGACATGGTTTTAGCTCTGAGGGACCAAATGACTTGCCTAACATCAGTTAGTTACAATGAACTTCCTACCAAAAGAGTTACTATTTAAAACTACAAATAACCACAGAACTTATATGCATGTACGCATAACCAATGGACATGGACAACAAAGATGGGGATGGGGTGGGGGGGATGGGGAGGAGGGTGTCAATGGGGTAAAAAAAGGAGAAACATCTGTAACAAAAATAAAATTAAAAAAATAATAATAAAATAAATTTAAAAAACTACAAATAAATATTTAAAGGAATCAAAGAAACCATCTTCAGAGCAAAATCTGCTATTCTTTCAGCTACTAGTAAAGTAGCACGATCCCCATTTTCAGATATCTGAAATTTCTGCTTTAATTCATCCTTTTCCTGCATTGCCCCATCCTCGTGGAAGGACCTGCTAATGTATGCATTTCAAAGACACCTGAGGGTTTCCCACACTCGCCAGGGAACCACACTGCTAAACGCATGAATCTTATGCGCCAAACACTGCAATGAGAGAGAGTTCTATCAGCTATACATACAACAACCAACAGGAAACAGGGTGAGGTAATAAGAAACTATTATTCTGGCCCTGGCTGGGTGGCTCAGTTGGTTGGAGCGTGGTCCCGTACTCCAAAAGGTTTCGGTTTGCCTCCTGGTCAGGGCACATGCAGGAAGTAACTGATCGATGTTTCTCTCTCCCCCTCCTGTCTCTCTAAAATCATTAAAAACATATCCTCGGGTGAGGATGAAAGGGAAATATTATCCTGTAAAAGAAATGTAAGAGACCCGCACTGCTAGGTTTACTATCAGCAGCCTCGGCCAGTAACCTTTATGCAGTGCACACTTTCGCAAAATGGAACTCCGCGCCCCTGACTGCAACGTGCTCCAAGCCGAGGGCCACTGGGCTGCCCGCAGCGGTTTCAGCCACTCTGCGATGTCCAAGGTTTGCAAGCACCGTGCTTCCCAAGACAGCAGAAGCCACGAACTCCTTCCCTGGTCGTGCAGTTGAAATAAGAGAAGAATGAGTAGTCAAAAAAGACTCCATTTCCACCCAAGAACTTTTTCTCTTTAAATATCAGTTGAATTCCTGAAGCATGCTTAAAATAGTAAGTACCCACTGTTTATGTAATCCAGACGGTTTGGCCAAAAACAAAAGCCATCACAGAGCTGAAGAGCTGTCTCCAGGCTTCTACCTCAACTTCCAAGCCATATATAAGAGCACTAAAAATTTAAAGAAGAACCAAGCTGAGCAAGCAAGGGAGAGAATTACGTGAGAGGGGCCAGCAGGGACGTTGTCCCTGCGTCTCCTCCTGACCCCACCATTCACGTTAACCCCTGGGGCTCCTGGAAGACTGAGCTCTGGCTTCTGGAGGAGTTCGACTTGCCTAGAAATCAGACTATTGCAAAATGTCCACAAAAAACAACAAAAGGAGCCCCAATTAAATCCATATTTGGTATTGTGGCAAACACCCTAACTCTGGGTACCCTGAGGAGACAGGGTACAGGAGACACCATGCTTCACATAACAAAGTCTTCCTGGGAGCCGGACCCCAACGGCCACTCTGCACGCATACTTTCCGTCTAATACCGCGTTGGCTGAGGACCACAGCATTCGAACACAGGGCACGCGCACGAGCCATCACACCTACTCCTCGACGGCCTTGGAGAATAGGTCTCTAATACTTCCACACTTTCTCATCTCCTTGTCAAGTTGAACACTATAAAATCCCGTTAAGTCATAATTAGCTTCCAGCGATTAAAATGCAAGGAAGGAGCCCGGCTGGTGAGGCTCGGGGGTTGAGCACCGGTCCATGCACCAGGAGGTCTCCAGCTCAATTCCCAGTCAGGGCACATGGCCGGGTTGTGGGCTAGATTCCCAGTAGGGGTCGTGCAGGAGGCTGCCAGTCGATGTTCCCTCATCAGCGATGTTTCTATCTTTCTCCCTCTCTTTCTAAAATCAATACACAATAAATATATTTATATCAAAAGGGGTATTCCAGCTGCAGAGGTCCCCCCTGAGAAGCAAGGGGTCCCAGCCCTACAACGGCTCCCCAGCCCAGGGTTCCAGTGCCAGGAAGAGATTGAGGCTGAATGACAGGCAGGCTGCTGGAGCCCCAGGCTGCTCCTCTTAAAGGGCCCGCGCACGGACTTACTCGAACTCACTCCCTCTGAGCCCCAGCATGGGGACGGCAGCTCGAAAGGCACCAGGGACCTGCGGGGAGGAGCTGAACTGTCCGGCGTCGGGGTGAGAGCTGGAGGGGCAGCTTCCCCCACAGGGACTGCAGGCAGAGCCCATCGTTCCTGTTCTGAGCCCGGACCCACAGAGCTGGCAGCGGGCGCCATGTCTGAGTCTCCATCAACCTGGCTCCTCATCTGCCCCGCCCTACCCAACTTGCCAGCCCCCCGAAGCCCTCCCCGGTGGCTTTTCCACAGGGACAGTCTGTCTTGCCTTGTGCTGCCAACTTTCCTAACGTGTCTCATGCAGGCTGCCTCTGGCCTCCACATACCCTGTCCTGAACCTCTCATACATGGCCCCAGGCCTGGCACTAGCAGCAGCCTGCCCTGACTCGCAGCTGGGCCTCTCCGGGGCACCTCCACGCCAGCGCAAGTAGCAGCCACCTGCAGATCGCTTTGTAGCTCATGTCGGGTGACCCCAGGCAGGGCACAGGTGGTAGCTGACCTTGGCCTGCACCTCCCGGAAGGTCCCAGAGCCAGCACACCCAGTGGACAGCTTCAGACCACGCTGAAGCACCACCCAAACACCTCCACAAGCGACACGCTCAAGGGGTGGACTCAAGCTCACTGAAATGGGTTCTGCTCCACAGCGGAGCAGTTCTAGAGGGTCCTCCACAGTGGGGCAACCTTGCAGCTCCTCAGCTGGGGGCAAGCCCCTCCGATCGTGTGCCCATAGTATCAAGGCTCAGTTACAACAGGACAGTGCACACAGGCCACACCGCACCAGGGACAACCAGCTCAGGTGACACAGGACACTGTGCTACGGGCCCTACAGGACACCTGCTACACGAGGCCACTCGACCAAGCCCGGGAGACACAGCAGCTCTGCCCAATTCATAGAAACAAACGCAGGAAGGCAGCCAAAATGAGGAGACAAAGAAACAGGTCCCAAATGAAAGAACAGAACAAAACTCCAGGAAAAGAACTAAACGAAATGGAGACAAGCAATCTACTAGATGAAGAGTTCAAAACACTGGTTTTCAAGGATGCTCAAGGAACTTAAGGGGAAAAAGTAGAGAAACTTAGAACTTCAACAGAGACAGGAAAAGTAAAAATAAAACTAGAAAACATGAAAAAAAACCACTCAGAAATTAAAAATTCATTCACTGAAATGAAGAACACATTACAGGGACTCAACAGTGGAGTCGATGAAACAGAGGATCGAACAAGCGATTTGGAAGATAAGGAAGCAGAAAACACACAATCAGAACAGCAAAAAGGAAAAAAAAAACTCCCGATGAGGACAGTTTAACCTGCCCCACAAGCTCAGTTGGTTGGATCATCATCCCAATACCCCAAGGCTGTAGGTTCCTGAATCAGGGCACATACAAGAATTGACCAATGAATGCATAAATAAGTACAACAGCAGCCTGGGCTGGAGTAGCTCAGTTGGTTGAGCACCATCCCATGCACCAAAAGGTCACAGGTTCGGTTCCCGGTCAGGGTACATACCTGGGTTCTGGGTTCGAGCCCTGGTCTGGGTGTGTGTGGTAGGCAACCGATCGATGTTTCTCTCTTTCTCGCTCTCTTCCTCTCCCATCCTCTCTTTAAAATCAATAAAACTAGCCCTGGTCGGTTTGGCTCAGCGGTTAAGAGTGTCAGCCTGCGGTCCAGAGAGACCTGGGTTCGGTTCCCGCTAAGGGCACGTACCTCGGTTGCAGTTTGTCCCCGGTCCTGGTTGGTTGTGCAGGTGGCAGCCACTTGATGTGTCCCTTTCACGTCCATGTTTCTCTCTCTCTTCTTCCCTCTCCCTCCCACTCTATCTGAACAAAAAAAATGGAAAAATGTCCTTGGGTGAGGATTAAAAATAAATAAATAAAATAAAATCAATAAAAATATATCTTAAAAAAATAATTGGAATAACAAAATCAATGCTTCTTTCTCCCCTCTTCCTACCTCTCTCTCTCAAATCAATTTTTTAAAAAATGAGGATAGTTTAGGGGCATCTGGGACAATATCGAACGCACCAACACTCGCATCATGGGGGCATCGGGGACCCTGGCGAGCACAGCAACACTCACATCATGGAGGCAGCGGAGGGAGACAGCAAGGGACGGAAAATCTATTTGGAAAAAATGACCGAAAATTTCCCTAACTTGGTGAAGGAAAGAGATACAGAAGTTCAAGAACCACAGTCTCAAATTAGATGAACCCAAAGAGGCCCACATCAAGACACATCAAAATTAAAATGCCAAAGATTAAAGACAGAGAGAATCGTTAAAGCAGCAAGACAAAGAAGTTAGTTGCCTACAAGGGAGCTCCCACAGGACTGTCAGCTGATATGTCAGGAAACTTTGCAGCCAGAGGGAAGTAGCAAGAAATATTCAAAGTGATGAAAGGCAAGGACCTACAACCAGGATTACTCTACCCTGCGAAGGACACATAATGTAGCTTCCCAGACAAGAAGAAGCTAAAGGAACTCATCACCACCAAACAAGCATTACAAAGCATGTTAAAGGGACTTCTTTAAAAAGAGAAAAAAATATTTTAAAATATGAACAAAACGGCAATAACTACATATCTATGAACAATTCCTTTACGTGCAAATGGTCTGGAGGCTCGGAAGACGTGGTGGCTGTGTGGGTGACAAACAGAACCCTTACTCACGCCGTCTACAGGAGTCTCACCACTTCAGGGTGAAAGACAGAGACCGAAAGAAACGGGTTCATGGAAAAAAGATATTTCATGAAAATGGAAACAAACAAACAAAAATTGCTGGGATAGCAATACTTATATCAGACAGAATAGACTTTAAAACAAAGGCTAGCCCAGCTGGCGTGGCTCAGTGGCTGAGCATCGACCCTGCACCAAGAGGTTGCCGGTTCGATTCCCGGTCAGGGCACATGCCCAGGTTGTGGGCCCGATCCCCAGTGGGAGGCATGCAGGAGGCGGCCAATTGATGTTCTCTCATCGATGTTTCTATCTCTCTCTCCCTCTCCATTCCTCTCTCTCTAGAAATCAATAAAGAAAAATATTTAAGAAATAAAATAAAACAAAGGCTATACTGAGAGAAAGGACCCAGCGATCCCACTTTTGGGTGTTTATCCAAAGAAACCCCAAAACACTAATTCAAGAAAACATACAGCAATATGTTCCCTGCAGCATTATTTACAACAGCCAAGACATGAAGCAACCTGAGTGTCCATCGAGAGATGGATAAAGTGCACACAGACAATGACTCAGACATGAGAAAGAACGGGATCCTGCCATCTGCAACGACATGGATGGACCTAGAGGACACAGTCCTGGTTGAAGCAAGTCAGAGAAAGACCAATGCCAGATGATTTCACTTCTATTTGGAACCTGAAAAACAAAAGAGATGAAGAAGCAGAACAGGGACAGACTCATAGATACAGAGAACACTTTGACGGTGGCCAGATGGGAGGGGGCTGGGAATGTGTGAAAAAAGTGAAGGGATTCAGAAGCACAAACTGGTTGATGCAGAGCAGTCATGGGACAGTACACTCACACAACGGAATGCTACTTGGCCATAAAAAAGAAATCTTACCCTTCCCTACAGCACGGATGCTTTTTGCTGCTGCTGTTAATCCTCAACCAAGGAAATTTTTTCCATTGATTTTTTTTTTTTTAGAAAGTGGGTGGAAGGGAGGGAGGGGGAAAGAGAAACATCAATGTGGAGAGAGACACATCGACTGGCTGCCTCCAGCACGTACCCCTACCAGCACTGGAGATTGAACCTGCAACCCTGGTACGTGCCCTTGACCGGGAGTCAAACCCGCAACCCCTTTGGTGCACCGGCCGACGCTCTACCCACTGAGCCACACTGGCCAGGGCTGATCTGGAGAGCATTATGCTAAGGGAAATAAGCCAGTCAGAGAAAGACAAGTACCTTATGATTTCACTTAAATGTGGAATCTAAAAACAAACAAACAAAAACAGAAACAGACGCATAGACAGAGACCAGACTGACAGCTGTCGGAAGGGAGGGTGAAGGGATTAAGCAAAAATCCCCAAGCAAACAAATACTCAACGTCATGGGTAGAAAACAGTATGGCGGTCACCAGAAGTGAAGGCAGAGAAGAGAGAGGATGTCGGAGAGGTTCAAGGGGGGATAAATGGTGGTAGAAGAAGAGCTGACTTGAGGTGATGAACACGCAATATACAGGATATAGAACTGTACCCCTGAAACCTATACAACTTTATTAATCAATGTCACCCCTCAAAAAAAAACCTACAGCAAAGGGAATATAGTCAATAATATCGTATTAACTATTTACAGTGTCTATATAGAGATAGATTTAATGGGGCGATCACTTCGGAAGTCATATAAATGTCGAATCACGCAGTTGTATACCTGAACCTAATATTATACATCAACTGTAATTGAAAAATAATATTTTAAAGAAAAAAATGCAATGGAGCTATCTAATGCCACTCCCTCACTGAAGTCTTACTGTGAAAATAACAAATGTATAGAATGTCTTTCTTTGTTACTCCTACCCCTAACTCTAGGGCAGCCAGTTATCTGAGAGCTTCTTAGTGTAGCTTGATTACTCAATTCTACCTCACTCAAAATATCTTTAAAAAATTTTTTTCTTGATAGATTTTAGAGAGAGAGAGGAAGGGAGAGGGAGAGAGATAGAAACATCGATGAGAGGGAACATCGACTGGCCGCCTCCCGCATGCCCCCCACTGGGGATCAGGCCCACAACCTGGGCACGTGCCCTGACCGGGAATTGAACTGGTGACCTCTTGGTGCAGGGTTGACGCTCAGCCCCTGAGCCACACCAGCCAGGTACTCATAAATATCTTAACATTTGAGGATTTTTATTTTAACACAGAATTTTAATTCTTTAGTAGCTGGTTATATTTGTAAGTGATGAAGCACTAGAAATATTTTTTTCCACAGGGAAACCTAAGAGAACCCCAAATAAGTATTTTTTTTTTAAATCCACACCGAAGGATATTTTTATATGTATCTCCAGACAGAGTGGGAGGGAGAGAGAGACACATCGACTGGTTGCCACCTGCATGACCCAACCCGCCGGGGCCAGGAACAAACCGCAACCGAGGTATGTGTCCTCGGCTGGAATCGAACCTGGGACTCTTTGGTCCATGGGCTAACACACTAACCCCTGAGCCAAACCGGCCAGGGCCCAAATAAGGATTAAAGATAATGTTTACATATAAAATAAAATGAAGCCTTTTTAGGAAAATACATAAAATTCTGTGTTTAAAAAAATTACGTACCACTAGGACAACTTTTCAAACAAAGCACGATTTCTTTACTTGTTCATTCGTTAAAAAGCCATTTAGAAACCGGTCAGTGGAAGTTACACTCTCTGTCCGGAAGGAACAGGCGCACGCACAACTTCAGCCTGTCTTGAACAGCCCAAGTCACAGTACATGTCAGTGAGAAGTCCCTGCCGGTGGCTGGCGGATTCCTGGGGGTCAGTCAGGGCACAGGCCTGGGGTGCGGGCTCCATCCCCAGTGGGGGTTGTGCAGGAGGCAGCTCACCCATGTTTCTTTCTTCTCACATGGATGTTTTTCTCACTCTCTCTCCCTCTCCCTCCTCCTCTCTCTAAACACCAATTAAAAATATTTTTAAAAAGTGTCAGCGCAGATAAAATACTATGTCATTCCTATTCTGGAATTTAAAATTTGCTTAAGTCTCGGAAGAGTTCATTCTTCCTCTAATGTTCGTACATGGTCCGCGAGAAACAGCCGACACCTTTCAAAATGCAACGTGTCGCGACGGCGCAGCTGCAACCGGGCACCGCCCTGGTGCTAGAACGCAGTCAGGTCATCGAAATCAAAATCGAAGGCAGTGATCGGAGGTGACTCAGTTCCTAATTCTGCCAGTGATCTGACAGATCCTCCACCAAAGGACACCAACTTGAGTTCCTCCCCTGTCCCAGACCCAGAGCGAAACCCCTCACCGGGAGCTCGTCACCCCCCAGGCTGAGGACGCGGCTCCAAGACCACTTGGCAAACTCCTCCCGTAGAGCTCGCCGCTCTGGTCTCAGACAAGAAAAGGCGGGGACTACCCACCCCCTCTTTCTTCTTCCACAAGAGCCCCCTGGGCACCCCGAGGGCACCTCGGACATGCCCTTTGGCAACCTATCTCCGCATCCTTGTGTCTATGAAATGTTAGTCTTCAGAGTTTGAAAAACCAAATTTCTTTTTTTTTTATCCTCCCAAGGACATTTTTCGATATTTTGCTCAGATAGAACGGGAGGGAGAGAGAGAGAGAGAAACATCGACGTGAAAGGGACACATGGAGTGGCTGCCACCTGCACAATCCAACCAGGGCCGGGGACAAACTGCAACCGAGGTACGTGCCCTTAGCGGGAACCGAACCCGGGTCTCTCCGAACCACAGGCCGACGCTCTAACCGCTGAGCCCAACCGGCCAGGGCCAAATTTCTTCAACTACAAAGGCTTATTGACTAATCAACTGAAAGTAACATCAATAACCACACGACGAAGCATCAGAACCACCCTGATCCTGTTCGACAGTCTTTGCTTTGGAGGCTTCCAGCTTTGTGGCATCACGTGTGGCTTCACCACGCGAGGCGGCCACGGGAGAACTAAGATAACCGCCACGGAAAAGCGCCGATACCTTTTGGAGGACACCTTTGGCATCTTGGCAGCTCCCGTTGGGAAAGAGCAACCCTCTCCCGTGGGAATCTGCTCCCGCTGACCACAGATCTGCATCGCAAGGCTGTGCCGCACCATGGCCAGAGCTCAGCACGGAGTCAGTGCCCACGAGCCGGGAGTCGTGCCCACGTGCTCGTCTCTAGGACACGCCCTCTCTGAGGCAGGGCAGTTTCACTCATTCGCCTTTGCATTTCTAGTATCTGGCACAAATCTGGTGCTCAATAAATGTTTGTAAAAGAAAACGTAACACATTAACAGTTTAAAAATATTAAGTATCTACCATGGTGATGGGCTGGTAGCAGAATATGCTAGTGGGCTCCAAAGAACTGGACACATGACACTCACTTTTTTTTTTTAATCCTCACCCGAGGACATTTTTCCATTTTTTGTTCAAATAGAGCAGGAGGGAGAGAGAGGGAGGGAAAGAGAGAGAAAGAAACATTACGTGAAAGGGACACATCGAGTGGCTGCCACCCGCACGACCAACCAGGGCCGGGAACAAACTGCAAATGAGGTACATGCCCTTAGCGGGAACCGAACCCGGGTCTCTCTGGACCACAGGCTGACGCTCTAACCGCTGAGCCAAACTGGCCAGGGCTTGACACTCACTTTTAAGAACACATAGGGAGCCCTGGCCCATTTGGCTCAGCAGTTAGAGCGTCAGCCCTTGGACCAATGTCTCGGGTTCAATACCAGTCAAGGGCACGTACCTCGGTTGCAGTTTGTCCCTGGCCCTGGTCTGGCCTTGCAGGTGGCAGCCACTCGATGTGGCTCTATCACATCATGTTTCTCTCTCTCTCTTTTCCTCCCACTCTACCTGAAGATAAATCGAAAAATACCCTTGGGTGAGGATTAAAACATAAAAGAATGGACAGGGAGAATGTCTTCAGGCTGGTAGGGGAGACTAAATCCATCCATCCATCCGTCCGTCCGTCCGTCCACCCATTTACAGTATATGTGAGTCATTTCGGGGTTGAGGGATGAAGACAGAGATAAAGGACAACGCCTTTAAGGACCTGGTCATCTATCAACAGCAGATGAGTCATCAGTGCCCCACGGTTCAGTGCCTCTGTGCTGGAGGAACGGCCACGGAAGCACAGCAGATAGGTGACTCACCCAGTTAAGGAGAAAGGGTCAGGACAGCCACTGCAGAAGAAATGAAAACTTCATCTCACTCCTGGAGGACGGACGGGGCTGGGAGGGAGGCGCTGCAGGCAGCGGGAACGCCACAAAGAGGCAGACGACAAGAGCACGGTGGAGTGAAGGTACAAGCAGTCAGTACGGCCACGGCCTGTGCTGCTGCCCGCAAGGAGCACGAGACACGGGGCCGGGGAAGATGCAGCTCACGGAAGGCCTCAACTGCCTCCCCGACTTTGGAGCTCTCCACCAAGGAGGTACGGGCCTCATCCTGAAGGCTGAAGATCACCAGGGACATTTTTAGGCAGAAGAGAAACGTGATGGTTAGATTTCCATCCTCAATGATCACTGTGGCTGCAGTGGGGAAGTGGAGATTGTCTGTCAGACCAGATGCACGGCTCTGGCTGGTGGCTCAGCTGCTGGGAGCATCATCCCCTATGCCAGGCGGTGGGTTCGATCCCCAGTCAGGGCACACACAAGAAGCAACTGATAAATGCATAAAGTGGAACCACGAATCGATGTTTCTCTCTCTCCCTGCTCTTCCTCTCTCTCTAAAGTAAATTAAAAAAAAAAAAAGTGAACCAGATGCAGGAATAATCGTTATAAAATGACTGCAGTGGCCATGGGGACTCAGGGGAAGGGCAGACTCCATAAACAGCCAGGAGGCAAAATGGACAAAGTTTTAATATCAAGGGTTAAGGGAACAGAAAGAAATCATCAAGACTTGCAGGTGTTTGGTTCAGGCTGATCAGGTTTGTGGGGATACTTACCAAGACTGGAAATACAAGAGAGGTATACAGGAGTGGGAAGAGAGACCACTTTATACAGCTGAACTTGAAATGCTTATGCAAGTTGTCTATAAGATACAACGATCTGGAGAAAATCCATCTGACCCACTGAATATATGAATGCTGGAATCACGCGTGAACGCAATGTCTCAGGGAGAGCACACTGGGAGAAAAGGAGGTCAACGGCACATACCCGAGGAAGACCTACACTTGACAATGTCCATGAAAACAGTAAGCCAAGGATGGAGACAGGGATGGAATGACCAAGGAAAATCACACATAGGTAAGCACAGAACAGCTAAGAACACATACCAAGGGATGGCCGAGTTGGATAGCAAAACCGGAGGTCAGCCTTGGCCGGTGTGGCTCAGTGGTTGAGCATGGACCCATGCACCAAAAGGTCGCAGGTTCGATTCCTGGTCAGGGCACATGCCTGGGTTGCGGGCTCAACGCCCAATACGGGGCATGCAGGAGACGGCCGATCGATGTTTCTCTCTCTCGTCAATGCTTCTCTCTCTCTACCTTCCCCTCTCTCTAAAGTCAATAGAAACATATTTTTTAAAAACCGGAGGTCACCTGCAACTGACCACACAAAGCCAATTTCAATGCCACGTTGTTAGAGGCAGGAGAAGCCAAAATGCAGTGGGTTGAGGTGTGTTTAGAAAGTGACAAAATGATGGTAGGTATCGATGCCTTTGGAAGAACCGCAGTTATGCGGGGAAGGAGAGAGAGCACAAGGTGGGAAGGACCAGCCTGGGAGGGTTCTTGTTTTAGTCCAATGAGGAAGACATTCAAGCCCTCGAAGCAAAGCAGCAATAAATGGGGAAGGGAAAAGGAGGGAATGCATACAAAGCACATGAAGGGGAATTCACTGCCACTAGGAAAGGGACTGAGCGTGGATTTAGTTGCAGGACAGATCATAGGCAGGAGTCAGCTTAGACATTCCTGTAAACTCACAATCAAAACTTGGATAAAACGGGCATTTGTCAGGTGAGAAACAACAGACTTCTTCAGCTTCTCCAAAAGGTTCACAACCTACAAGTTTCTTAAAACGTAGCCCTGAAGGGGATGAATCATGGACAACGGCTGATGAAGAATAAACGGGAGGTCCTGCTGGTGTTTCTCAGTGCTTAGAGTGCTGGCCTGAGAACAGAAAGGTGGTGGGTTCGATTCTGGTCAAGGGCATGTATCTGAGTTGCAGGTTCAATCCCCGGCCCTGGTCCGGGTGAATGCAGGAGGCAACCAATCGATGTGTCTCTCACACTGACATTTCTCTCTCTCTCTCTAAAAATCAATGGGAAAAAAATATCCTTGGGTGAGGATTAACAAAAAAATAATAAAGGGAGAGGGGAATAATGGGGAGACGTGGAAAACCAGATGCAAGGATTTGTGGAAACTGATCTGATCGGAAAGGGGTGGCCACGGCAAGGCCACGTTAAAAGACCAATGAGTGATCAGAATCGTGCTCAGTCCAGGATGGCGTGGCCAAGGCTGATACCATAAACAACAGGAGCGTAACTGTGCTTGAAGTTTATTCTGGAAATGGTGCGTGCACATGCACACACACATGCACACATGCGCGTGCACACACACACGGAATGAGGGTAGGAAAGAGACTGAATAAAGGGAGGCCAGAGAGCAGTCTACAGCCATAACGCAAACGTGACTGGCACTCACTCACTCAACGAGTATTCACTGAGGACAGCCAGGCACTGTTTTATACTCTGAAGATACACAGGTGAAGGAATGACAAAGTCCCTGCTCCATGAGGCTACGAGCTAGTAGAGACAGAAAGTAAATCTATAACAAATAAAGAAGCTAGGGCAATGAGGAATAAGAAGGGTTAGCTGTGGGGTTATTTTCACTAAGCAGTCAGGAACGGGTTCTCTCAGGTGACAGAACCAAGAACTGGCGAACTGTGTGCCACAGGCCGGAACCTATTTTTGTTCCGCCAGTGAGCTAAGAATGGTTTTTTAACATTTAAAAATGGTTAAAAAAAAAAAAATTTGTCCACATGAAATTCAGATTTCAGTGTCCATAAATAAAGTTTCACTGGCACACAGCCAACTCATTTGTGCCTGTTTCGTCTGTGGCGGCTTCTGCAGAACAGCAGCGCTGAGTCATTTAAGCAGAGTCTCTGGCCCTGTGCAGAAGAAAACTTGCTGAGTGCTGCTGTAGACCTCAATGAGAAGCAGACAGACATGTAAAGACCTAGGTCTACTGGTGTTCTAGCCTGACAGCAAGTGCAAAGGCCCAGAGGCAGCAACAAACACGACGTGGAGGAGGCCGAAAGGCTGGCTCTGTGGACCTGGCAGAGGCCAGGCCATGCGGGCAGTGTTGGCCACAGAAACGAATTGAGAGTTCCTGGGGGTGGAGAAGGGATGGTTTTAGAGGGAGGGAATAGCACCCTGGCCGGTTTGCCTCAGTGGTTAGAGCATCGGCCCGCGGGTCAGAGTCCAGGGTTTGATTCTGGCCAAGGGCACGTACCTCGGTTGCAGTTCAATCCCTGGCCCTGGTCGGGGTCCTGGGGGAGGCAACCAGTCGATGTGTCCCTCCCACACTGATGTTCCTCCCTCTCTCTCTTTCTCCCCCTTCCCCCTCCCAGTCTATGTAAAAATCGATGGAAAATACCCTCAGGTGAGGATTTAAAAAGAGAGGGAATAATCATCTTTGCCTGGCTCGCTCCTGGAGCACACAGCTGCTGTTGAAGAGCCACCCTTAGTGAGGGAAGGACGCAGGAAGCAGACGACCAGGTAGCCAAGAGTCTAAGGCCCACGTCTGGGGCTCCGGTGGGAGAACCAACGAGAGGACCTTGGATTTACGGTATTTCGGAGGTCGGGTAGAAAGACTTTGCTGATGGGTTCTTTGGACTATAAATAGAGAAGAAATCAAGGATAACTTAAATTTCAGGCCTGATCAATGGGTAAGTAGCAAAGTCAGCCCAAAACCAGGAGAAAGGAGAAAGTGAAGACTTTTTGGAGGCGCCGAGTCTAAGGCAACGACCAGGTGCACCCCTACTTCCTGGCCTGGGAACAGGGGTGCCGCCTCGGAGGGTGGTCCAGATCAGCTGGAGTAACACAGGTGAACACGGCCTGGCCCACAACAAACACTCAACCAGTGCTCACCGCTGGTATTATCAGCCAAACGGAAATGCCAAGTAGGCTCCTGGGCACACAGTCTGGGCCGAGCAGCAGCAGTCAGGGTTAGAGAGAGATGCAGCGACCCTCGGCGTTGGGATGAGGTCTCCCAGGGAGAGTGTGTAGACGGAGACGGTGGCCCAAGCAGAGGGAGGCCATACAGAATACTGAAAATTAATAACCTGCGCGTTCAGAAAGCAGCAGGTCGGGTGTAGTGTTACAGAATCCAAGAAAAGAGTGTTTCAAGAAGGCAGCGGTCAGCTGGTTTGAACGCCGCCCAAAGGGCTAATAGGATGAGAACTGAGACTGGTGCACTCAGCCTGGCCAGAGCCCTCAAGGACCTCGAGAAGAGATTTTCCAGGACTCACGGGGATAAAAGCCAGCGGAGGGGCTGACACGGGGTAAGAGGCGAGAGTGGAGACAGCATTTTCGAGAAGTTCTGCTGTGAAAGGAACAGAGATCTGGGCCGTAGCTAGAGGAGGATGTGGGGTCAAGGGTGTTGGAAGGGCTGCAGAGACAGACAGTGCTGTGCTGGTGAGGTCCACCCAGACGTGAGCACTGCGACACAGGGCAGAGGAGCAGACCGCAGAAACAGCCTGGGCAGAGGAGGAGGGAAGGAACCCAGAGTGCCAGGTGGCACTTAGCTTCTCTTGTAACAGGAAGAAAATAACTATTTTTCAAAATTATGTTTTTATTGACTTTTTTGAGAGAGAGGGAGAGACAGAAACATCAACGAGAGAGAGAATCATCAGCTGCCTCCCGTGCGCCCCCTACTGGGGATCGAGCCCCCACCCGGGCATGTGCCCTGACCAGATATCGAACTCCGAGCTCTCAGCCCATGGGGCAGCGCTCAATTCACTGAGCCACACCAGCTGGGCAAGAAAAAGCTATTAAACACCTTAAGAACATTAAAAATATCTTGATTCATATACTACACTTGGTATAACTGCCTCAAGAGTCAGTAAATGAGGAGCACTACTTGCAATGCTCCCAAGAACAACTGTTAACATTCAATTTCCAAAGCATCTTGCAAAGCATTATAATTTTAGTACTAACAGTCATGCTATATTTTCAGATGAGCTCCGTAAAAAGAAATTAGATAGTAAGTTCCATGAGGGAAAGAATTTGTTCAATACCAATGCCCGGCACTTGGTCATCCGCCTGGTACATAAAATATGTTCCTTTTTTAAAAAAAATCCTCACCTGAGGATACTTTTCCATTTATTTTCAGATAGAGCGGGAAGAAGAGAGGGAGGAAGAGAGGCAGAGAGAGAGAAATATCGATGTGAGAGAGACACATCAATTGATTGCCTCCTGCACGACCCAACTGGGGCCAAGGACGAATCATGACCAAGGTACGTGCCCTTGGCTGGAATCGAACCTGGGACTCTTTTGTTCCGCAGGCCAATGCTCTAACCGCTGAGCTAAATCGGCCAGGGCAAAATACGTTCTTAAAAAATGAATTTTAGCCCGGCTGGTGTGGCTCAGTGGATTAAGCATTGTCCCATGGACTGAGAAGTGTCGGTTCAATTCCCAATCAGGGCACATGCCCAGGTTGTGGGCTTGATCCCCCTGGGGGGTCATGCAGGAGGCGGGCCAATCGATGTTTCTCTCACATTGATGTTTCTCTCTTTCCCTTCCTCTCTTAAAAAATTTTTTTAAAAAAATGATTCCAGCCCTGGCCGGTTTGGCTCAGTGGTTGGAGTGTCGGCCTGTGGTCCAGAGAGAGCCCAGTTCGGTTCCCACTGGGGGCACGTACCTCGGTTGCAGTTTGTCCCTGGCCCTGGTTGGGTCGTGCAGGAGGCAGCCACTTGATGTGTCCTTTTCACGTCGATGTTTTTCTCTCTCTCTCTCTTCCTCTCTCTCCCTCCCATTCTATCTGCAACAAAAAGTGGAAAAATGTCCTCGGGTGAGGATAAGAAAAAAAAAAAAATGATTCCAGTTTTCAATCTCTCCATTTCTTTTTATTCTTAATTTTTTTTCTTTATTGATTTTAGAGAGGAAAAGAGAGGGGGAGAGAGAGAGAGAAAAACATCAATGAGAGAGAACATCGACTGGCGCCTCCTGCAAGCCCCCCACTGGGGATCGAGCCCACAACATGGGCGTGTGCCCTGAGCAGGAATCAAACCTGCAACCTGTTGGTGCAGGGTCAACGCTCAACCACTGAGCCACACCAGCCCGGCTCCATTTTTTAATTTGTAGAGTTCCCTATTTATGAATGCCATTTAGGGGGAAAATCAGCCTCTGCACGCACTCTTTCATCCTTTGTTTTGGAAGAAAATATAGTGACATCTGTCTGTCATTTCCAAACAGTGGAATATAACAATGGGGTTGAATCTACAGAAAGGAAAAGTATGATATGTTCGAGCACAGTCAAATGCACGGACATCTTAAACTCTTCTTAAGCCAAGAGAGTTTTGAAACCCAGGTCCTCGAGAGAGGTTCGCAGTGACTGAACGAACACCCGTCTAGTCAACAGGCGGGCAGGGGCAGGTCAATCCCAGGTTCTGTTACTGGTGCATGAAAAAGAACAGTGCTTGTTTGAACACATAACAGACAAGAAGAGACTGAAATAGTTTTAAATATAATTCCTGCCTGATACTGAGAAATGAGAACCCAAAGAGTCACCTAGAATTAAACAGTGAAAAGCAACCTACTGTTGTTCAATAACAATGGCTGGTGAAATTTTCACCCACACAAGAGTGAAATCTGTTTCCAAATATTTAACTGAATTCTGCCTAGCAACTGCCCCGCGCCCCCTCATTCTCCCTCCATGTCAACATGAGCAAGCAGCAGAGATGCTCCACACAGCTCGTCAATGACACAGGTGTGCTCTGCCCATCCTGCTTCCGAAAGGAGTAGCCACGAAGTTGCTCATTTGTCTTAGAGAAAAGCAACGGCAAAAGAAACTCACTACATCAGATGGAAAGCTATGCAGATTCTTGGCAATGCCTCAAATCACTTTGTAGGATCTCAAAAATCAAAACAAAATAGCAAGAAAGGCTTATTTCAGACTCCTAGGTTCAGGCCTGACCTGCTCTATCTGCACACTCACGGGGTGCGCTCTGCTGTTTAACAGGGAAGCACCACAAAGGGGCCGGACCCACCTGAGCAGGCTGGGAAGATTAAACACCACCAACACTTTTCAGAGATGGTCCTTTTTATGATGAGAGGTTTTACTCCCCCGTATGCCACCTGTACATAGCTAACTTCATTTTGCACTGTGTGTTCATTCAACGACAAGGTCCTACCATAACTTTCTATCTTTCTCTTCCAGCTTGTTGTTCTCTCGGTGCAAAACTCAGGCTGCTCTGTCCTGGGAGATGTGCTTTGAATGACCGACAGCGACAGTGAGGAGTCCACAGCCTCCTTTCCTCTGCAGGTAGTGGGGTTCCCCGCAGTCCGTTTTCTGAAGGAGCCCTGGCTAAGTCAGACGACAAAAACGAGCATTTCTTTGGACAACAAAACAAAGCTACCAAGTCAGCCAACACAAAAACTGACCCAATTTAAAAAAAAATTTTTTTTTTAAATCCTCACCCAAGGATATTTTACTATTTATCTTCAGATAGAGTGGGAAGGAGAGAGGGGGAGAGAAAGGGGGAGAGAGAGAAACATCGACTGGCTGCCTCCCGCAGGACCCCAACCAGGGTCCTGACCAGGGCTGGGGACAAACTGCAACTGAGGTGCGTGCCCTTGGCTGAAATCGAACCTGCAACTCATTGGTCCTCGGGTCGACGCTCTAACCACTGAGCAAAACCAGCCAGGCTTGACCCGATATTCTTTAGGGATGAATGTCAATACATGAGTTTGGAAGTGTTATGTTCTCAATATCTCAGAAACCGAAGGACTCTCTCTCCTGACACCAAACCGTATTTGGAAGGTTGCCATCACATTCTGAGAAGCCCACATTATGTGGCATTAACCTATTTTATTTTTAAAAAGTCCCTGGTGCTTTTTATTCGTCCAGCACTGGTCTGTCAAGTAGAATGAAGAAGCATATGAGTTATTCTTTGCTTTTATAACCTCTTGCTTTCTGAATTACACCTGTATGACCAGCAGCAATTCGGCTATAGGGAAACTACGAATCGTTTAGATTCCCAGTTCCCAGAGTTTCTCCAATGACACCCACTTTTACAATCAGGACCGAGCTGCCTTCGCTTTGCCACCACCTGCAGAATTCCTGCAGCTCAGAACGCGTCACTTTATGAGGTTAACTGGTTAAGAGTGAACAGCATTTCCTATAATGAAACGTAGCAAATAGTCATCATGTGTAAATAACCTTAAATAAACCAAGTATCAGTTCACGTAAAAGAAGGGATTTAGACACAATTCCAGGACTAAATGCAAAAGTCCTAAAGCTTCAGTAACTCAATCAAGGTTTGAGAACTAAGAGCTGGTATTAACAGCAGCCTGCCCAGACTTTTGGTACTCTACATGAATAATCCCAATTCAGTTTTCATTCTGACTGTACAGGAAATGCTTTCTGCAACCCAACATATCTCAAAGGTTTCATTCTGAATGATGCAAGCCCTCCGCACAGCCTCCAAAGCTAGGGGTCAGAGAACTCGGTAATCCTCATTCACACGAAGCAGACTTACTTTGGATGGGGAAGGGTTTACAAAGCGCTTGGCAATCATACGTCCTCACGCAGTGAGAACCTTGACAAGCAATATTCTGAAGCACATCTCTTTAAACTACCACTGAAAATGGACAAAAAGCTACAAACGCTGACTTGTTTCCTATATTGAAACCACGCCTACTGTTTTCCCTGGTTTCTCCTGATGCTGAGGACTTCTCTCTTAGCTCCATCTACTAAAATTTTATTCTCCTATAAAACCACTATAAAATCATTTCATAACGACATTTCTCTGGCGTTTACTACTGAAAGTTAATTATTGCCATAAATTGACAATTCAAATCAAATACTTCTTGGGGAGCCAAAGAGGCCCTGGGACCCCTTGTGTAACATCAAAAGGTACAAAACATGATCGAGCCCTCTAGGATCTGAATAGAAACACACTCACTGATCCACAGAATGAGAAGGTAGCTTGAAAGGTCATTATATACCTACATATATAAATAAAACTGTGTTTGTAAAATTCACCTCCAGAGAAGATCAAAAAATTATTTTGGTACCCTCTGGACCATCGCTTCGCTACCACCGTCATCAGCAGCAAGTATCTGCACAGCTACCCTCTGCTTCAGTTCTGATCTATTTTCCTCTTATTCTAGTATCAGTGGACCTGGAAAACAGCTGGTTACCGTTCCTAATAACGGACCCATTCATGTTTTTGGAAGAGTTATTAAGTTGCCTCTCAACCTTTCCTTCTCCCAACCCTCCTCACAGGACGCACTTCCAACCCTGTAACCACCTTGCGAGCCCGGAACCGCCTCCGAGGTCCCCTGAACCCCTGTGAGCCGAGGGCCCAGCGGTACCTATAAAAGAAAGGACGCCATCCCATCAGGACATCACTCATCACTTTTAAAGCCTGATCCGCACTTGTACATAATGTCCTGAGGTGGCTCTTGGGCTTCCCTCTGTGATACTTAAGTGAGTTCACTATTTTTTTTTTTTAATTTCTCGCCGTGGCCTGGTAGCTCAGTGGGTTGGAGCATTGCCCCAGGACACCCATGAATGCACGAATAAGCGGAACAACAAATTGATGTTTCTCCTCCTCCCTCCCTTCCCCTCGCTCTCTCTCAAATAAAAAAAAATAATTATTTTTCTCAAAATTGTCCTGCTAATAGACTTGTACTACATGAATAGCTTACATGTAGTATGCCCTTGCAATACATTCCTAAAAATTGTAAGTATATCAAATTTCCAATTCAACGCTCACTGATAACCTTCCATGCGTCCACTGCAAATATAAAACATAAATGATGACTTAGAAATGGCCCCTGTCTTAAAGAAATCAGTCTAAATGGGGAAGGAGAGAGGAAAAGTATTTACAATGTAAAATACCCCGGAGCACTGGCCGGTGTGGCTCAGCTGGTTGGAGCACTGTCAGGTGCACCAGAAGGCCATGTGTTCAATTCCCAGTCGGGGCACATTCCTGGGTCGCAGGTTCGATCCCCTCAGGGAGCATGCAGGAGGCGACCGATCAATGTATCTGCCTAATATCCATGTTTCTCTCTCCCTCCCTCCCCCTCCTACTTCTCTAAAACCAATTTTAAAAAAAGAAAGAAAAATATCTTGGAGTAAATGCTTTAAGGGTGAGTGTAAAGTACAAAGAAACAAAACAAAACAAACAAAACCCCAGGAAGTGAGAAGCCGAGTCTCAGCTGGTAGGGGTTTCTGTAAAACCTTCCTAGGAGAGCAGGCATCTGAGGATCGGAGCCCGAGGGCGCGACTGGAAAAGCTTTGAGAAGAGGCATTAGCCAAGGTGTGAAAGCAGGTACACGCACTGTGGTAGCACAACCTGGCTGAAGCTCATACACGAGAGTATGTGCTCAAGAGATGATGTTCGAAACGCACGGAGGTAGTGAAGGTAGGCTAGCCAGACTGCGAAGGCAGGACTTTCAGTCCTGTTTCATATTCAGTGAGAGGTCAAAGGAGTTTAAGAGTGAGGTGACATAATCAGCTGTGAATTTAAGGACCACGAGTAACACTGTATACAGTGAACAGGAAGACAGGCAGATGATGATAATCACCCATGCAAAGGTCATGGAAATTTACAGTAGGGTGTTGAAAACAGAAAAGCACGGCCAGATTAAATAAACACTACACAAATATCACGGAGGAGCCTCCGATATTGACTGGGTTGCGTGGGAAGAGAAAGAAGTTAAAGTCCAGACAGGATGAATGAGCTTTCAAATAAATACAGTTCGGATTTCCATCCTAGCCACTCACTAGCCACGTGACTTAAGGAGAACAGCTGAACTTGTCTGTCTCATTTTCTTCATCTGTAAAAGATGGTACATTAGACATCTGAGCAAACTTTTTATTGAAGAGCGATAAAGCAGAACTGTATTTTATCCCTAAACTTTAATCTGTGGGTATAAAGCACAGTGCAGGGAATGTAGCCAGTTCATTATAACTATTTACAGTGTCAGGGGTACTAGGTTTATCACAGGGATCACTTCATAAGTCATACAAACATCTCACCACTATACTATCCACCTGAAACTAATATAAGAGTGAATGTTAACTATAATTGAAAAATAAACAAAAAACATTTACCTGTTTTTGACTGTCCTCTTTGTGGTTATTTTTAATTTCTCAAGTTAAGTTACAACCACCAGAAACTGTAACCAACAACTCAGAATTTCTTCTGTAATTAAACTATTAACTGCACTGATTTCTGTGGACTTATTCTCCCAAGCAGAAACCTGAACACAAATGTCAAATAGTTCCCAAGGACGGACCAATGGATCTGAACCTGGGGGCCAAGAACCCTGAAGAGCCTCCGTGTTGTTGTAGGGGTCACCCAGCGCTCACCATCTCAAAACAACACAAAGAGCTGGTCTGAGACCGAAGGAGCAACTCCAGGCCAGCTGCCCTGGCTCCTGGGCGCACTGTGCTCCTGGGTGGTCCGCCTTGCTGTTCGCTGTCTAGTGCTCCCTTGTCCCTTTTCTGCCGCCGTATCTCTGATTGTGTTCCAGGTGAAGACCAAGGATACCTACTGTTACCAAGATCAACGGCTGGCCTTCAGTTTGGTTCTAGCTTACGGATGAACGTAATACCCACACTAAAATCAAGAACATTCTAACGTCAAGATTATAGCATTCAAGCAGATATTGATGTATACCTCAAAATGATGAAAACCAGTTATTTTGGTGAAAACAAGATTATAGCGGCAACATCATGTCAATCTGAGTCCTCGTAATGATTAGGACTTCCTATGTATCAGGCTAAATGCTAAGTACTTTGCAGGCATAATTTCAATTGCGTTTCACAATAATCTTAATAATCTTAATAAGCGTGATTGATGGTAACTTACAAATGAAGAAACTAAAGCATGTAGAGGTTAAGAAATTTTTCAAATGTCACTCAATTAATAAAGGGCGGAGCCAAGGCCGGAACCAGGCAGTCTAGATCCAGAGCCCATGGTTTTAATAGATCTTAATTATACTACTGTGTATATTGTCTCATACGACTACAGATG
Source organism: Molossus molossus (assembly GCF_014108415.1). Taxonomy (NCBI): domain Eukaryota; kingdom Metazoa; phylum Chordata; class Mammalia; order Chiroptera; family Molossidae; genus Molossus; species Molossus molossus. The sequence continues at coordinate 11,729,439 of NW_023425348.1, read as the reverse complement.
AGAGCATGAGATTCTCCCCTCCTTTGTGAAGGTATTTATATATGCATAAATAAAAATCCTAGCTGGAGAGATTACAAAAGGATTTCCTCATTAACTAAGCTTAAAGAGATGTTATCCACATGGTTTTACTGCTTATAATTAAAGGCAATAATCTAGGGACAATGTGGCACGCTTGTGTTTGAATTAAAAATGTGTTAATACTCACAGACGAACAGAAGTTGAATACAGGCATGTATAAATACTTATTCTTCAGTACAGATATTTATTCTAGATATTTGTGATTAACTTCTCCCCAGTTTTTAGAGTTGAGATAGTACAAAGAACTTAATGAAAAAAATTTTCTCCAAAAACATTCCTCACAAATAACATTACTTTCCTAGTTCAAGACCGAAAGCCACAATTACTCTGATGCTATAAGGTAAGAAACAACTATGCTTCAGCAAAGCATGAATCCTAAGGGTGGGATCTCTCTAAAACAGTTCCAACGTTAGGAAGGTTCCTAGTTCTCACTGCTGAGAGACAGCAAAATATCTATGCCCAAACATTCTCACCAAACACAGAAGCAGAAATGCAAGAACACAGGTAAAACATATGGAAGAAATTCCAACTCCAGAAATAATGCCAATGGAATAGACGATCCTACCCTGGGTACCATGCAAGGCATTGCTATGGCAATAATTAAAGGTAAGATATCAGGGGAAATCCCTTCGGGCTATTTGTCAAATAGAAAAACAACTACTCATTTCAAAGAAAGGGGAATTTTCATACACAGCACAGAAAACTGCCTACTAACTCTTACATTTATGTAGTTAACTGTTAAAACTCATTAGCGTAGTACACTCAACATCTGAAAGATGAAACCAAGTTTGGCCTCTACCAAGCGTTACACTAACGCTAACAAGGCATTCGGGTCATCCAAACAACTACACGTCGCTCGGCAAAGTTCTCCCCCGTCCACCGGGGCGCTGGGGTGCGTGCCTCCAGAGGCTGCTGCCGGCTGCTGTGTAACCTGACGAGGCAGAAGCGCCCTGAAATATTTAACAGCGGCAGTATGGATTTCTCTGCATAGGTCAAGAAAAGCAGCTCATCCGTTTTAAAAACATAAAGAACCATTTTATGGGATGTCATTCCCTCGGTCCAAGTGTCTGCGTTTCCTCGGGGGAGACCGTATTGAGGAGGAAAACGAAAAGGCCAACAAAGGACCCCTTTTCTCTCCAGTCCCAACATAATCCACCTCGGCCACAGGGCCAGTGGCACCCACGCTGTCGTAAACGCCAGCAGCTGGGGAATGAGGCCATAAACCCACCCGTCCTCAGGTGTAATTGTGCAGGCCTCCGGCTCCTTTAAATGTAGGCCATAAAGGCCGGTCCATCCATTCATTCAGGCCGTCTTCACAACCCATGGAAAGGACAACTAAAAAAGTGGCCCTTTGTCTGCCTGCCTCATATTGGCGTGATCAATGCAACCGTCTGGGCCCAGGTGAAGGATTTAGGATCCCTTCTCCCTGACAAAGAGCACGCCACGTATCGATCCACTCAAGACGTGCTGTTTTGTGCACTAATACTATGGAAAACGAAGTGGGGCTCCGTCTTCCAGAGAAATCATCTTACCTATTCCAACACTGCTCTAGAAACCTAGCCAATTCCCACACTTCCCAAGAAATCCTGGCGTGGACAAGAGTATTCTTCATTAGCTCAATGATTTCCAGAACTTCCCGAAGTCTTTTCTGATAGAAAAGTCCATTCAAACCTCAGTCGACTTTCATTCAATGTTTTAAAATCTGACACAACTCAGGAGCAAGCCGTATCTCGCTGATTGTCTTCACAACCTACCAGTCCGCAAAAATCACAAGTCTGTGATTTACTCCATACCAGGTTCTACTTATCAAGCTTCCAACCAGTCCTCCAGATAAGACCCAGACACTTTTAACAGTGAGCTCCGGCTTCCCTTTCCAACTCGTACCTGCAGGATTAAGAATCTGATTAAAATGTAGATGCCACATGTCCAAGTCATTAGTAATTGTACCTTTCTTAATACCAAAGATAACATAGGCATGCAAAAGGAGGTTCCATCCCAGCAAGCCTAGGATAAACTCCTCCCCAAAGGAGTGACAACGATTCCCCCTTTCTCCAAGGTCTGTACCACTGGGCTCTCCACCTTGGCAGAGGAAGAATGGAAAGAGACAAGAAGGCCTTCAGTTAAACCCAGAAGCAAGCTGAAGTTCTCCGCCGACACCAGTGGAACGTGGGCAGGTGCAAAGAGAGCTTAATTAGGAGACTTACAATGAAAATACAGTGAGTCTCCAAAAGAGAGAGGCACTGAAAAGTGATGCCTCAGAGCAGGCAAAGCACTGTAGCAACCTCACTGGCCACAGGGCAGGGAAGGCAGTGGGCACGAGTCGGCACAGCTCAATGGAGAGACAGCGCCAAGGTGAACGAACAGGTGGGAAGTGAGGCAGGATGCAAGGACTTCCTCTTCTCAACGTTAGGAGCCTGTGCCTTAAGACAACTAAATGGAAGGTAAACTACATTCACATGGTTTTCAGTGACAGAGGAAAAGTTCTAAATGAAAAAAGTTCAGTACAAATGAAAGTACTACACTTTACAGCATAATAATCACTCCTTGCAATGTAGGTACTGTCACTTTGGATTTATAAATACACGAGTATGTTGGATCTTCCTGTTCATTTCAAAGCTCTCACATCTAGCCCAGACTGTGTGGCTCAGTGGACTGAGCACCGCCCACCGACTGAGAGGTCCTGGTTAGATTCCTGGTCAGGGCACATGTCCGGTTGCAGCTTTGATCCCCAGTAGGGGGCGTGCAGGAGGCAGCCAATAGATGTTTCTCACATCAGTGTTTCTCTCAAAAAATAATTGAAAGCACATTTAAAAGCTCACACAACTAGAGGAATACAACACCTAGTCTGAAAATAACTTCCCTTTTGAACCATAAATCTACTACAATGAAAAATGAAAACAAATTCAGCCAAACAAGAGGGACTCCAAACACCAGATGAGTTATCTTTAAAATCTGATCTTCGTTTTTCTTGCAATTAAAATTGGTCAACTTCAGCAAAGAACTTTTTCCACGTAGTCAAATCCTTATATTTTGTTCCTACAATGACACTTCCCCACCACGTTGATTATTTCCCGTCCCAATAATGCCGGCGATATGGGCAAATGTACAACCTGGTATTAAAAATAACCAAAGCGAGGTCCTGACTCTCTTTAAAGAAACTCAGAAAAAGTAGTTTTGACCTGACCAACAAATTAACACTGAGTGGAAAAGAATGAATGAGCTACTATTAAGCCATCCCTTTCATTGTCCGGATCAGAAGGAAGGTTAAAAGTGAGCTGCCCAAGATCCCCCCACTGAACAGTGAGAGGTGCGTGCGAGTCCCCATCGGCTGACTCCCGCTGCAAGGCTTCTTCTGGTCCACTGGGGTCTCCACTGCATTCTGCCAGGCTCAGGACTGGCCCTGAAGGCAATGAAGGAGCAACTCCCACTCTTGGTACATGTGCCCAATAAACAGGAATGGAAAAAAAATCACAGAACTCGTCCACGACAGAACCATCTTTTCGAAGCCCAACCCGAGAGCCCACCTCAGTCTACCTCAACTAAACCGCCACTTCAAATGAAGGCAAATACACGTCAACGTGTGTATTTCCCTCTAGTGTCCATCCTATCAGTGCTTCTCTCTTAGACACACATGCAATTCAGTTTCCATTTATTTCTAGTTCAAGTTCGCCACAGTTTATGATCAGGGTGGAAAGTCTGCTTTCCACATTTTGTGAGGCGGTAGGGAAGGTAAGTGGATTACGAAATTAATAAACAAAGACTAGTGGCGGATACACCATTTCTGGGGTTCATATGAAAACAGCCCAAATTCTAGCGAACAGAGAAGATGCTGTGCTGTTTATTTAGATGGCAAAGTAGAACAACATCAACACTAGCGAGACCGTCCCCAGGAAAGGGAGGCCCTGACCAGGCCGGAAGGAAGGCACAGAAGCAGATCGCTGTGATTTCTTACAGTGCTCAATAAAAACATTTAAAAATCCAACTTTAATTCTACTTCCTGTCACACAAAAGCCAGAACAGGAGGCCAGCAACACCGACGTCTGTAATGAGCCCAGCCTGACAGGATTTGGCCGTGAAGAACTCTTCCATGCAGTTATGAAGACGGCCATTCAACGAGGGAAATTAGGAGCAAGCAGCGGAGGACAAGCCTGTGGCTAAGGGAGTTCACACAGGGAAGTGATCTGGGAGTCCTGTTACCTTTCAACCACCTTAACTTATCAGTTCTACAAGTATTAACTGAGGTTTTGTTGTGGACAATTACAGCCATTATTCGTGGGTCACAAACCATGCCCATGAATCCAGGCAAGACTTGATACAGAGCTGTGTGTGGATTCTGACAATCTTTAGAACGCTGTAAGTATATTGGTACAGGGACATCCTAAACCTCCCTTCTGGAACTTTATTATTGATTTGTAAGACCCTGTAACAAAATGCTTGGGTTCTACACTGGAAACTACCAGGGCAAAGAACACCATCATTATGAGTTAGTGAAAAACCATACTATGGGTTAGCCAGCCCGAGTCAGAACCGCCGACCCATACTGGACTGCCTCAGGCTTCCCCATAAATAGCTTACCAATGAAACAACAGCTCATTTAAGCCCAATTCAGAAAATTTACTCAAGTTTAAGTAAGCAGTCAACCACTCTTCTCATAATGAAGTAGCAACTACTGTTCCGGCAAAACTTTTAAAAGAAGAAAAAACTTACTAATATGACCTTCTTTGAAATAACTGCAATTCCTTAACCGGCTCTACCTACTACATACTACGGCTAAGCAAAATAATGCCAGTAGATAAGACAGTGTTAGTACCTGATTAAAACTTGAAAGGTGATTTATCAAAGACCAACAGATAACATATTCTGGTGCCCAGACATTAGGTCCCTGAATCCAGGTGGCTCTCTTTCTCACCAGTCTCTTAAAAAGCTATAATTGAAAACTCGGTGTAGAACTTTGCTTTTTAACATGTGATAACATTTGGAATGTGTACACTTGGTCCTTCAATAGGAAATACATACATGCTACACAAGAAAATGCTTCTCAGGATCCCCTTAAAATAGACTGACTTCTCCTAAAGGAGACTTTCTCATTATACTGAAATATATACATGGGGCTAAAATTCTATAAATAACCAGGCAAGTCTCAATTTTGAAAATAAGCAGGTAAATGAAATGTTGTTGTTGTTTTTTTTTTTTGCTGCTGTATCTTTTAGAAAAGCAAAATCAACTCACATTTAAGCACCAACTCCATGCAAGTAACCTGAACGGTTCAGTCTTTTTGTCATGTATGAGGCCTTTGGTTCTCCAACTACCTGGGATCTGTGTTGTTAGCTTAAAAAATACAGAATTGGCCTTTCAAAAAAAAATAATAATCTACAGCAACCAATAAATAGTCTCAAGCAACCCTGCTGCCTGCAGCTGCCTCCTGAAGGCTGGGAAAGGAGGTGGAGAGAGAGCAGAGAGCAGGAAGAGAGGAGCTGCAGCTAGCTACATAGCAAGGAACACGCCCCCATCATGTCCTCCTTGCTCCATCACAAGGCGGGTGGCTGTCAGCCTCCTGATCAGGCTGCCTTAGAAAGGATTTAAAAAAGGAGGCAGGAAGACTAACCACTGAAAAATGCCAGCTCCTTGCAAGGAGGGGCCAGGATAGCTGGGGTCTCCCCCCCCCCCTCTCTTCCCAGGACCTCTGCATCTATCTAAAGGGGTGTGGGGCACAATAGGGGTAGGGGTTTGCCCAGGATACTCTGTGTGCACCAACGGCAGAGCACGCAGGAAATGCCTGGTTATCTTTCCCTTTCTGTTTCAATCAAGAGCACTCCAGAACAGCAGCCCCATGCCTCCCTCCTTCTGGCCCCCAGCAGCCCCTCTTCCTCCTCCTGCATCCCTCATCCTCTTCTTCCCCTTCCCCTGCCACTCCACCTCTCCCTGCCGCATCCAGGGGGGAGTCAAGGCGTGAAGGCCGCGGCCGAACCCGAACTCCACTTCCTCTCCCAGGGGCAACTTTCTTTCGGCTGAGCGAGGCTGAGCAGTGCGTATCAAAGCATCCCCACTCTCACCCCAGTCCCAGGGTGGAAGGGGCAGAGATCGTGAGTCAGAGAGAGAACCCTACGTCTTTCTAAGGAGGGACTCTGCTTCGCGCCCCCCTCCCCAGCCACCAGCAGCCGCCACCGCACAGTCCAGTAGAGCTGCCCCGTCGCCGCTGCGCCCCGCGCCCCCGCCCCGCCCCGGGGCGGCCTAGGAAGAGGCCCGAGGATGGAATGCCGGCGCTAAGGAGCCGGGAGCAGCGGGCTGGGGACGGCGCGCTCCGGCGCGGTGGGTGGGGCAGGAGAGCAGCTGCTTCCCCCGGGGGGAGCTGCCCCAGGCCCCCCACGAACACCTCCCCGCGCAGGGGCCCCTTCCCCCGAGCCGGAGGGAAAGCCAAGCCTGCCTCCTCCGCAGGGGACTGGGGGAAGGCTGCTCGCCTCGGAGCCCCGGGGACAGGGGACGCTCCCCCCAAAGATGCCCCGGACCCCTCGCGCTCGAGGAGGAAGGGTGCAGCGAAGAGTCAGGCCCCGCTGCCCGTGGGCGAGACGCGCGCCCCAGACGGGGAAACACCGCGGCAGAGGGCTCCTCGCCGTGGCCCGCGGAGGGAGCGGAGGGAGCGAGCAGGAAAGGAAAGTGGATTTTTCCTGCGGGGGGAGGGCGGGAGGAGCGAGCACCTACCGCTGGGGCGGGGGGCGGGGGGCGGGGTGGAGGTGAAGGAAGGGGGAGTGGCCGGGGTGCGGGACCTGGCCCCGGGATGGAGCGGGGACTCGCAGGTCCCCAGAAGCGTGGTGCCGGGAGGGCCCGGGCCCCGGAGAGGGCAGCGGGGCCCGGACGCGGCCATCGGCCGAGATGCCCGCGAGACCGCCCGAGAGGCGAGCATCTGCCCGGAGCGGGCGGCGGGATGCGCAGGGAGCAGGTCTCGAGCAGGGCGGTGGGAGGATCGGGCTCGGATGAGGTAATCTGCGCAGGGGAGGAGGGGTTCGGTCCCGGGATGGGAAGCCCCGCGAGGGGTCCGTGCCAAGGCATTCGGGCCAGGGTCAGGGGGAGGCGGGGGCGCGCGCCCTCCGCCAGATGCGTCCCCGCCCCGCGGAGGGCGCCTGGGGCCGGGCCGCTGCCGCGGGTCCCGGGATGGGAGCGCCATCTGCCCGGGTCAGGGACCCCAGGCCGGTGCCCGGGTCGGGATGCTCCGCAAGCCGGATGGGGGAGGGGAGGAGGCTCGCAGAGGGTCGAGACCCCGGGCCTGGGGGTTCCTCGCCCCCTTACCTCTCCGCTGCCGCCTCCCCCGCCGCTCTCCCCAAACACCGCCCGGAACCGGCGCAGGTTGGTGCCGATGGCGGCCGAGACCTGCAGCGCCGCGTCGAAGCCCGGGCCCACCCGGAGCAGGGCCGGCCCGGAGGAGGCTGCGGACGATGACGAAGTCGAGGACGAGGCGGACGACGACGAGGCTGCCGAGGCGGCGGCCGCTCCCCCTGCAGCCCCGGCCCCGCTGCTTCCCGCCGCCGCCGCCGCCGCGGCCGCCGCGGCCGGGGGGGAGGGGGGCGCCCCGGGGCCGCCGCCGGCCGGGGGCCCGGGGGGGAGCAGCAGGGCCGGGACGCGTTGCCGCGGGGCGCCCCCTAGGCCCCGGCGCCCCCCGCCGCCGCCGCCCCCGGTGGTCCCGGGTCGGGCGGGGAAGCGCCACCGACAGCTGTGCGCCATGTTCGCCCCGTGAAGTGAAGCAGCGAGAGGGAGAGGCGACAACACAGGGGGGCGGGGCGGCGGGGGGGGGGGCGGCGGGCCCCGGAACCTGCCTAAGCCGCCCGGCGCCGCCCCGCGGCCTGCGCGCTGCCGGCCGCCATGCAGAGCGCCGGGCCGCGCCGCCCGCCCCGCAACCTGGATGCCCGGCCCCGGCCGCGCGCCGCGCCGGCCGCCGCGGCGCCACCCCGAGCCCCGGGCCGCGCCGCCGCCCGCCCGCCGCCCCGCGAGCTGGATAACTGCGAGCCCCGCCCTCCGGGAGCGCGGCCGGGGGGGCGCGCCCGGCGCGGAGCGCGGGTTCCGGGGAGAGGGGGAGGGGGCGCGCCCAGGAGCGATGGAGGCGGAAGGGCGCCGGGCCGCCTGCCGCCCGGAGCCCGCGGGCCGCTCACACACGTTCCCGGGGCGCGCGGGGCTCGGGCCGCCCGGGAGCGCCGCTGCCCGGACAACGCGGCCGCCGGGCCGGGGACGAGGGGCCCGCTGCGCCTCCGGGCACGGACACGAGGGGGGCCGCTCGTCGCAGCCGCAGAATAAAAGACCCGGCTGGTGCTGCGCGGGACGGAAGCGCCCGGCTCGCCGCGAGCGGGGCCGAGCGGCCTTCAATGAGCGCGCTCGACGAAATAAAAGGGGCCCCTCCCATCTTCCTGCCGGAGTGCCTCCGAAGGCGCGGCGGGTGCGGGTCCCCGGCGCCCCTCTGCAGGGCCGGGCCCCGCGCGCTCGGCCACCGAGGCGGCGTACAAGGCAGCGGAGTCGGGTGGCTAACGGGCCCCGGAGCGCAGAGGCGGGCGAGGCGCCCCCGCCCCTCGCGGCTCCCCGCTCCCCGCCCTGCCCGCCGCTGCATGCAAAGCAGACCCTAATGTATGCGTGCGGAGGGGGGGCTCGCGAGCACGTTTCTGATTAAGAGAGGGGGAGGAGAGAGCCCCGGGCATTATGATCCGCGGGGTGGAAGGGGCCCGCCGCCGGCGATCTCGAGCGGCGCTAGCGGCTGGGGGAGGGGAGGGGGCCCGGGCGCAGAGGAACGTCCCCCCGGTTCACTTTATTGCGGGAGCGAGGGGAGGGCGCCTCGAGCTGGGCGTTAGAAGCCTGCTAGGCTGGGGAAGCAGCAAGGGAGGGCGGGGGTTGGACCGGCAGAACTTGCGTTGGCTGTCGGCTGGGGGATCGATCCGCAGCCTGCAGGCCCGGGGGCGGCCTCCATCCCCCCAGCCGAGACGGAGTTCGCGGGAAGGTCACGCAGCCTTTCTGGACTCCCGCACGGCTGCGGCGCGCTGCTTGTAATAGTGCAGCCCGGGGCGGCGAATTTGGGAAGGAGGGGGAGGATCGTGGTGAGCAGGTTGCAATGAGCTCCGGTCCTCTGGAGGGTGCACCACACGCCTCCAGAGAAGGTCCACGGCCTCCTGGTGCTGAAAACCTGCGTCCCTCCACGGGCGAAATGTCTGGGGAGCGGACGGCGGGGTGGGGGCTAGGGCGTGGGGGGAGCAGAGAAAGGGACGACCCCGGCGAGCCCCAACTCCCCCAACTCTTTCCGGATCGATCGTCGTTCCAGCCGCGCAGGATGGAGCCCAGATGGTTTGCACAGCGCGCACACAATCAGATTCCGTTGTTGCATCGCGTGGTTTACTAGGTACAAAAAGGGTGGGAGTCGTGGCAGAGCCTCTTCAACGGCAGCCCCAAGACTCTGCTAAGGAGAACATAGGCACCCCATTGTGGAAGGTTTCTCCATTGCAATATATTTGGCGTTAGGCGCTGCGGGTTTTGCTTCAACGTAGCTGCTCTGATCAGTTACAGATTAACGACCACGTGGATTCCCTCGAGCATCCTGATTTGTTCCTTCTCTCGCTCTCTCGCTTATTTTTCTTTTGTATTCGCCCCCCCCTCTTTAATATGCATAACGGTCTGCAGAGGTAATAGGCAGGGGACTGAGTGACAGGATTTATATAACGGTGTCAACAGGGTTTCTTTCTGTCCTCCGCCTCAGAAAACAGAAGCCAGCTAGGTTCTGAGCACAGCTCTTCAGGTGGGAGGTCTGCAGGTTGGAGGGGGCAGCAAGAAGAAAGGATGTCTAAGACTGTGACATCTCCAAACTCAATCCTCTAGGTGGAAAACTTGAGAAAATCATCTAGTTGGTCTCTTTGCCTCCGGAGTAGTCCAAAAGGAGCCAGAGCACATCAGAACTGGGTTTATGGTCGGATCTTTCGGGGCAGAAACAGTAACTAGGTTTGTCGAGTGCTTTCTGTGGGCCTACGTGCCTTCTGTGCACTCAGTTCTCACCAGCACTCTGAAAGCATCCTGATTTTACAAGGGGGGGAAACTATTCTTCCAGCAATATCCCAAGGTCGCACAATAAGTAGTGGGACCAAAAGTCATCGGGTCTGACACCAGTACCCATGAACCATACTGCTGGTCCCAAAAAGACATACTGTGCCACCTCACACTGACTAGGATTGTTACCATCAAAAAAGGAAAATAAGTTGTGAGGATTTGGAGAAACTGCAATGCTTGTGCAGTGTTGGTGGAGATGTGAAATGGTACAGCTGCCCAGCCAGTGTGGCTCAGTGGTTGAGCGTCGACCCTGCACCAAGAGGTCGCTGGTTCAATTCCCAGTCAGGGTACATGCCCAGGTTGTGGGCCCGATACCCAGTGTGGGGCATGCAGGAGGCGGCCAATTGATGCTCTCTCTCATCGATGTTTCTCTCTCCCTCTCCTTCCTCTCTCTTTAAAAATCAATAAAGAAACACATAGTATGGCAATTTCTCAAAATTGTTTAATAAGATTGCCATATGATCTAGGAATCCCACTTCTGAGTATATACCCCAAATAATTGAAAGCAGGGTCTCAAAGATATTTGTACAATCATGTTCAAGGCAGCATTATTTACAGAAGCAACCAAGTGTCCATCAACCGATGAATGGATACGCAAAATGTGTTATATTCATGCAATGAACTTTATTCAGCCTTAAAAAGGAAAGGAATTATGTGATATACTACCACATGGATGGACCTTGGGAACATTATGCTAAGTGAAATAAGCCAGTCATAAAAAGACAAATACTATCTAATTCCATTTATATGAGGTACTTACAGTAGTCAAAAATTATAAACACAGAAATTGTAATGGTGGTTGCCAGGGGCTGAGGTGAAGGAGGGTTGGAGAGTTATTGTTTAATAGGTATAGAGTTTCAGATTTACAAGATAAAAAGAGTTGTGGAGATGGATGTGGTAATGGCTACACCATAATATGAATGTACTTTAAAAAAAAAAAAGCATTCTGTGCCTTACTCATAAGGTACCTTGAACTCCATGTGTTTTATTATTTTTTATTTTAATTCCATTTATTTTTCTTGAATACCTAAGATAGTCATATGGCTAAAAATGTAAAGGAATTAGCCCTGGCCGGTTTGGCTCAGCGGTTAGAGCATCGGCCTGCGGTCCGGAGAGACCCGGGTTCGGTTCCCGCTGAGGGCATGTACCTCGGTTGCAGTTTGTCCCCGGCCCTGGTTGGTCGTGCGGGTGGCAGCCACTCGATGTGTCCCTTCACGTCGATGTTTCTCTCTCTCTCTCCCTTCCTCTCTCTCCCTCCCACTCTATCTGTACAAAAAATGGAAAAATATCCTCGGGTGAGGACAAAAAAAAAAAAAAAAATGTAAAGGAATTAAAGTTTTCACTCCAATCTTGTTCTGAACTACCCTACCCTCCCCCAGTGATATTTTACCCTTTCTTAGGGGCAATTAATGTTGTCAGTCTTTTTTTTTTTTTAACTCATCTTTATTGTTGAATGTATTACAGATGTCCCCCCCCTTTCATCCCCACTGACCCCCTCTACCCCTCAATCTCTTGTATATTCTAGAGCTATCCTGTTTATACAAGCAAGTACATATAGAAGTTTTTCCATAAATGAAAGCATATTGAACCTACCTTCTGGATCTTGCTTGGAAATTTGTATTTTGGAAATCATTCTTATCCGTAGTCAGCATTTCCCGCATGGAATAGATGGTGGCATTGTTTATTTAAGCAGCTCTCTACTGGTGGGTGCCTAAGTTGTTTCTAAACTTTTGCTATTTTAATTTGTTTTCTTTATTGCTTTTAGAGAGTGAGGAAGGGAGAGAGAGAGATAGAAACATCAATGAGAGAGAACATCAATTGGCTGCCTCCTGCATGCCCCCCACTGGGGATTTGGCACACAACCTGGGCATGTACCCTGACGGGGAATCGAACTGGTGACCTCTTGGTGCATGGGTCAATGCTCAACCAGTGAGCCACACTAGCTGGGCAAGACTTTTGCTATTTTAAAAATGCTACTGTGCATAACCTTGAACATATGTGGTTTAGCAAGTGTGCAAATATATTCATAGTATAAATTTCTGGAAGTGGAATTGCTGAGTCAAAATGTATGTCCATGTGTACTTTTGACAGATGACAAGCTGTCCCCTGTAAAGAGCGTGCTACTTCATGCTCCCACCAGCCATGTCTGACTGCCTCTTTCCCCCCACTCTTCGCTTCTTGATCTTTGCCTTCCTGGTAGAAACGCACATGTTTTAATTTTTTCAAAATGGCAAAAGAAAACTTTTAAGAAGGGAACCCCAAATTTTGCTCCTGTCTGCAAACGCATGGATTGCTTTGGTTTGCAGGGACCCCTGTGTGTTCATTCTCTGCAAACCAGTGCCGAGGCAGAACTAACATGGGCTCCAAGTCACAAATCTGGGCTTGAGTCGCAGGTCCAATCATTGTCGCTATGTGATCTTGAAACAGGCATCGTGGCTCATTATGCTCCTAATTTGCCAAAATAAGGATATTTATAGCAACTTCATAGGACTATTATGAAGACTGAATGATATTATCTAAGCAAAATGTCCTCTCTCTCATTCAGATAGAAATATTTACCGCCCCCCCCCCGGGTTTCCTCCCTCCCTGGCGAAGATAGCCCCTCTCAAATCTGCAATTTCGTTTCTCCATCAGGCTCCGATAGAAAACATTGCATTAGTAATCCCCCAAGTCCTCCTGCTAAGAAAAGAACAGTGGCTGAGTCATTTAAACGTACCCACAGGAAGGCTTGATCTTCACTGAATAGGAGACTGTTCCAAATTCTTAGATGCTGCTTCCTTCTGGGGAGGGAAAGGCCGATTCCATTCCTCTCCCACAAAGGCAGTCTTCCTTTAAGTAAGCGATGGTTGCAACTGGCTGCTGCCCTGAATCCACGAGTTTGCGTGTCTGACCTCCCAAAGAATCAGGTATCGCTCTACCTGCAACTAAGAGGACTGTGAATGCTGACCCCAGCGTGGACAGCTAGCCTTCTGTGAAGGACCGGTGCAGTCCTGGCCAAAGGCAAAGACTCAATGATTGGGGGTCATGAGCTCCTTGACAACAGGAACCACGTATTACTTATCTCGGCCTCCCCTGTGCCGAGTAGTGTCTGTACCAGCACAATTAATGTCTGCAGAATAAATGACCCTTCCCAGTTGCACCCTGGGTTTTCTCAGAGAATTTGGCAATCACATGTGCTGGGCAGTTTTGTTTGTTTCACTTTATGTTGTTGTTCTTGTTAATCCTCACCCAAGGATATTTTCCCATTGATTTTTACATAGAGTGGAAGGGAGGGAGGGAGAGAGAGAGAAACATCAATGTGATAGAGACTCATCGACTGGTTGCCTCCTGAGTGATCATGACTGGGGCCAGGGATTGAACCTGAAACTGAGGTCTGTGCCCTTGACTGGGAATGGAACCTGAGACTCTTTGGTCCTCGGGCTGATGCTCGAACTGCTGAGCCAAACCAACCAGGGCTCACATTTTATTTAAAATCAGTTTTATTTAAAACCAGTAATAAATTGGTGCAGCCACTATGGAATTTACTCAAAAAAGTAAAAATGGAACTGCCATTTGACGCAGTGATGCCACTTCTAGGAATATACCCTAAGAAGCCTGAAACACCAATCAGAAAGAATATATGTACCCCCACGTTCATAGCAGTGCTATTTGCAATAGCTAAGATCTGGAAACAGCCCAAGTGCCCATCAGTAGATGAGTGGATATAAAAGCAGTGGTACATGTACACAATGGAGTACTATGCAGCTGTGAAAAAAAGAATGTCTTACCCTTTGAGACAGCATGGATGGACCTGGAGAGTATTATGTTGAGTGAAATAAGCCAGTCAGAGAAAGACATCACATGATCTTACTTATAAGTGGAATCTAATGAACATAATAAACTGACAAATAAGTCCGGAGGCATGGAAAAGACTGACCTATCTCAGAAGGGAGAAACGGAAGAGATTAATCAAAGAACTTATGTCCATATATGCATAACCAATGGACACAGACAATAATGCTGTAAAGGCCTGGGGTGGGGCAGGAGCTGGGAAGAGGGGGGTCAAATTGGGGGACATCTGTAATACTGTCAACAATAAAATAAAATTAAGTAATAAAATCACTTAAATTGTCTTCATTTGAAATTGTACCAATGAGCCTGGCTGGTGTGGCTCAGTGGATCGAACGCCATCCCATGGACTGAGAGGTCCTGGTTCGATCCCCGGTCAGGGCACATGCCCAGGTTGCAGGCTCCATCTCTCGTAGGTGCCTGCAGGAGGCAGCCAGTCAGTGTGTCTTTCTCACATCAATGTTTCCATCTCTCCCTTCCTCTCTTTCTAAAAAAATCAATGAAGCCCAGCTGGTGTAGCTCAGTGGTTGAGCATCAACCCATGTACCAGGGGGTCGCCAGTTTGATTCCTGGTCGGGGCACAAGCCCAGGTTGTGGGCCCGATCCTCAGTGGGAGGCATGCAGGAAGCCGCCAATTGATGTTCTCTCTCATCGATGTTTCTGTCTCTCTTTCAATAAAGATTTAAAAAAATTTTTTTAAATCAATAAAATCTTTTTTTTTTTTTAATCTTTGCCCAAGGATATTTTTTCCATTTATCTTCAGATAGAGTGGGAGTGGGGGAGAGAGAGAGAAATGTCGATGTTAGAGAGACACATCGACTGGTTGCCTCCTGCACCACACTGACCAGGGCTGGGGAAGAAACCGCAACCGAGGTACATGCCCTTGGCTGGAATTGAACCTGAGACTTTTTGGTCTTTGGGCTAACGCCCTAACCGCTGAGCCAAATTGGCCAGGACAATCAATAAAATTGAAAGGAAGGAAGGAGGGAAGGAAGGAAGGAAGGAAGGAAGGAAGGAAGGAAGGAAGGAAGGAAGGAAGGAAGGAAAGAAGGAATTGTACCAATGAGCAAAATTCATCTCTCTCAAAGAGAAAAATGATAGGAAGAATTATTACTTGATTATTACTGTTTCACCTTGTAGAAGCTTGAAGGGAATGCTGCACTATAGCATTTCTCTCCCTCTCTCCCTAGTTATCCCTAGATTGCACCCTTGCAGTAGCCTTGTGCTTGGTTCTTACCATCAACCTCTGTGCTTCGTGATTTTCTCTCCTTTTCTTTATTGAGCAAGCACTTGCTGAACATTAACTTCGTTCCAGTCATTATGCTAGACCTGGAGATACGAAGATGCTATGTTGCAAAACTTTCGCAGAAACATGGGAAGGAGAGGGGCTTTGAGAGACGGAGCACTTCACTGTTGCTTGAGCATGCGGTACATGTGAGGAAGTGTCCGAAAGATGAGTGTGCAGGTCATTGGAAGGAGTTTGGATTTTATCCTAGAAGGGCTGGGGAAAATGGAGAGATTGCAAGCAGAGACTGGGGATGGAATGTGTGCCTCATCACTGTGGGACCGCAGAGGGAAGCACACTAGAGGCAAAAAAATGCATTTCGGATATTTCTTTTTAAAAACTTTTTTTTTTCTTTATTGACTTTAGAGAGCGAGGAAGGGAGAGGGAGAGAGAGATAGAAACATCCATGAGAGAGAACATTGATTGGCCGCCTCCTGCATGCCCCCCACTGGAGATCGGGCCCACAACCTGGGCATGTGCCCTGACCGGGAATCAAACCGGCGACCTCTTGGTGCAGGGTTGACGCTCAGCCACTGAGCCACACTGGCCGGGCCATTTCGGATATTCCTGACCTCCTCCCAAGGCTTCAGAGTGCGCGCACATGCAGTAGCCCTGATGCTGGCCGTGTCCTTGAGGACGGAGGCATGAGGACAGCCTCCAGAGCGGGTTAGCAGCCAGAAGGACTTGGGGTGTCCCCTGAGACATGGGGCTTTTCTCAGGTTGCCCGCTGGGGGTGACCAAGCAGATGGTGACACCCCCAGCTACGATAAGGAGAACAGAAGGAAGATGTTTTTGCTCAGAAATGATGAGTTTGGTTTTGAGACAACTTTGAGAGGCCTGTGAGATGTGTAAAGGGAGCTGAGTGGGCAGCTGGACGGATTGGACTGGATCCCAGGAGAAAAGGGTATAGATCTGGGTCCGGCAGGTGCGGCTCAGTGGCGGAGCGTCGACCCTGCACCAAGAGGTCGCCAGTTCGATTCCCGGCCAGGACACATGCCCAGGTTGTGGGCCCGATCCCCAGTGGGGGGGCGTGCAGGGGGCGGCCTGTCGATGTTCTCTCTCATCCGTGTTTCTATCTCTCTCCTCCTCACTTCCTCTCTCTCTCTAAATAGCAATAAAGGAAAAAAAATTAAAAATAAAAAAAGAATATGGATCTGGGACTTGGAAGCATGGAGATGGCAGCTGAAACTCTTCCTGGTGTTGGGTTCTTGGGTTCCCCAAAATAGACATCAAGAGGGAGCCCCGGAGAAATTTCCAGACAGATTTTATTAAGCATGTGCTCAAGCACAAGGGAGGGAGTACAGGGGACAGGAAGGCCCCCCGAACTGGCTCGGGCTGCCCTGCTCAGCGGGGGGCAGAGCAGGCTTGCACAGAGAAAGCAGTCCGTGGAGGTTCAGGGAGTGGAATATTCTATGTCATCGCGGGGTTACTTCCTCCTTCTGGCAGGTGGTTTGGCAACTACCTTCACACCTGTGCCGTGGGGGCAAGACGGCCAAGTTGCGCGTCACCGCCACCCCAGGAGAGTCCTGGAGGGGCCAAATCTTGATCGGCCGTGCATGCAAAACAGTGGTTTCCACGTCTTCTGCCACCTGGCCTTAACCTGGCTTCCTGGCCACCAGTGTTTTTCCATTCCCTGCCCAAGTCTCTGTGCTGTCTCAACACCATGGGCACGGTACGGCCATGGAGAGTGCGTGTAGCACACAGAGCAAAGGAGTCAAGACCCAGCGGGTGGGCTGAGCAAGGCAGCCAAAGGGAGGGGACTGAGCATGTCAGTGGGCGAGGTGGGAAGGTGAGGGCGGAGTGACCTGCTGGGGGAATGGAGCGGACGAGGGGAAGGAAGTGGACGGGAGTCTTAGGAGAGGCTCAGCCACAAAGGGGAGAAGAAGGGCTTTAGCTGGAGCCCCTGAACACATGGGTAAGACTTTATTTGTTAAGCTATGTTTTGGTTATTATAAAAGTAATAGCCCGGCCATTGTGGGTCAGGAGTTGCACCAAGAGGTCGCCGGTTCGATTCCCGGTCAGGGCACATGCCCAGGTTGTGAGCCCGATCCCCAGTGGGGGGCGTGCAGGAGGCGGCCAGTCAACATTCTCTCTCATCGATGTTTCCATCTTTGTCTCCCTCTCCCTTCCTCTCTCTCTAAAATCAATAGAGAAAAAAAAAATAATCAAAATAATATATGTGCCCTGGCCGGTTTGCTCAGGGTGTTGGCCTGAGGACCAAAGGTTCTCGGGTTAGATTCCTGGTCAAGGACACATACCTGGGTTACAGGTTTCCAATTGATGTGTCTCTCTCACATCGATGTTTTTTTTTTCCTCTCTCTCCCCCTCCCTCCCTTTCACTCTATCCACTCTGTCTAAATACAAAAATTAATGGAAAGACATCCTCAGGTGAGGATTAACAACAAATATATATATGTAATTTTTCAGTGTGGAAGAATATAAAATAAAAAGGAAATCACTGGAACATTTGTTATCTAATATTTCAGAAGGTGAACACGAATATATCTGGACATCTCTTTTGCATATGTGTATGGATGGATGGATACACACATACTTTCTTTACGCAGTGTGATTGTACCGTGCAAAGGGCCGTACCTGAACCGTGGATCTTTTTCACTTAATAATATATCCTGGGAACCTTTACTGATCTTATCTCCTGCCTCTCTCTCTGTCCTTGTGTCTACTGCTGTGACCTCCCTGCAGTTCCTGGAACACCCCAGGCACACGCACACCTGTTGACCTCGCTGCTTCCTGAGCTGAATAGCCTCACCCCGGTGTCCTCTTCGCCTTCGGATCTCTGCTGAAATGGCAGCTCCTCAGAGAGGCTGCCCGCTAGGGTTCATGTCCCCTACCCTGCTTAATTTGTTTGTTTGTTTGTTTGTTTTGGGCACGTGCCCTAGCGGGAACTGAACCCGGGACTCTGCCAAACCGGCCAGGCTACTTCATTTCTCTCCATGGCACTTGCTCAAGTTCAGTGTCCCCCACAGGGATATGAGCTCGGTGACGGCAGGGACTTCATTTCACTCCTCTCGACCCGGGCCTGGAACAGCACCGGCCCTGGACAGCCCTGGAGATGGGGAAAGGCGTATTGCTTTTTTCGGCCGGACCCTCCCTCGTCCAGTAATTCGCCAAAATGACGGACACGAAGGGCAAGAGGAGAGGCCCCGCTCTCTGTCCTCTAGGCCTTTTAGAAAACGTGGAGTTGTTCCTTTGGCCACATACACGTGAATCTATAAGAAAGGTGATATTGGGGGCATAAAGGGAATGGGCACTGTTCAAAAAGGAATGCCCTACCAACGTTGCCATGGCAAAACTGGAAGAGTCTAGAGTGTCACCCAGCATGCAGTGGGCTTTGTTGTGAGCACACAAGTCAAGGACAAGATTCCTGCCAAGAGAGTTAATGTGCGTATTGAGCAGATCAAGCCAGCTAAGAGCCGAGATACTTCCTGCAGCGTGAAGGAAACTTCCGAAAAAGAAGGAAGCCCAAGAGAAAGGGACCGGGGTTCAGCTGAAGCGTCAGCCAGCCCCACCCGAGAAGCTCTCTCTGTGGGAACCAGTGGAAGGAGCCTGAGCACCCGGAACCCATCCCTGTGAATTCATGGCGGGATCAGTGTAAAATGAAGACCTCTGGACTGATAAAAGATGTTTCTCTTCATTGAGTAGAAGTGTGATGTCCCTTCCCCCCCAAAATAATTTTAAAAACCTGGTGTCCTAAAAAGAGAGAGAGAGAGAGAGGCACATGGAGCTGGTGGTGGCTAGTCCAGTACCATGGATACAACATGGCAAGTAAGTAAAGCTCTGCCCGGCCGATGTGGCTCAGTGGTTTGGCGTTGACCCTGCACCAGGAGGTCCCCAGTTTGATTCCCGGTCAGGGCACATGCCCAGGTTGTGGGTCCGATCCCCAGTGCGGGGCGTGCAGGAGGTGGCCAGTCCATGTTCTCTCTCATCGATGTTTCTCTCTCTCTCCCTCCCCCTTCCTCTCTCTCTCAAATCAATAAAGAAAAAATATTTTTTTAAAAAATGTAAAAAAAAGAGCAGAAGCTCAGACTGCTTGGGTTCTGATGTTCATTTCTTCGTAGGTGTGTTCGCTTGGGGAGTGAACCAGTTTCTTCCCTGCAAAGCAGGGTCATGCTAGTGCCTAACTCTCTGGGTTGTTGTGAGGTTTAATGTGTGAACATACGGGACGTGCTTAGAGCCACGACTGACGCATGGTAAACTGTAATGAATGCCCACTGCTATCAGTATTATTATTTTCTTTTTAAAAAAAATGTTTCCCCTTTATTGATTTTAGAGAGAGAGAGGAAGGGAGAGGGGGAGAGAGATAGAAGCATCGACAAGAGAGAACATAGACTGGCCGCCTCCTGCATGCCCCCCACTGGGGATCGAGCCCACAACCTGGGCATGTGTCCTGACCAGGAATCGAACCAGCGACCTCTTGGTGCAGGGTCGACGCTCAACCACTGAGCCGCACCTGCCGGCAGGTCTTATTCACTTCTTTGATGATTTATTCTCAGCTCCCTTTCTCTGTCCTTCACCCCTTGCCCACTGGTGTCCCCGAGTGCTTCCCCTTTCTCACGGACTCTCAGTGTGAACCCCGGTTTTCCCTGCCACCCCGGCTGAAGGGTCCGTAATTGCTGCCCCAGAGCTCGTCCCCGGGGCCAACCTTCCATCCAAGGCTCTGAGCATTTCCATCCTAATTGCTCATCAGGTCGTGTGACTCGGAACTGTAGCTCCCTCGAGGACAGTCTCCTGGTTGTCTTTATCTCTGGTCTCCAGGGACGGAGCTCTAGGGAGAATGTGGGTGCCCACAGGGCAGAGGAGGGGGACTGGCAGTCAGCAAGTCACTGCAGTGAGGGGTGGGGACACGTGCTCCGTGAGCAGGAGAGAGAGAGCAGAGAGTGGGGAGGCTGAGGTGTAACTGTCGATGGGATGGCCGGGGCAGGACTTGGGGTTAAGGGGACACTTGAACAGAGCACTGGAGGAACTGAGAGAGCAAACCAACTGATGTTGGGGCATAACCAGCAAATGCAAAGGCCTGAGATGGAGAGTGTTTGGGGGACAACGAAGAGGCCTGTGTGACTGGGTCACGTGACCACAGGACAGTGGGGTCGAGGTGAGTGAAATAATGCGGGAGGGGTGATGTAGAACCTGTAGGGGTGTAGGATGAGGTGACAAGCCATTAAAGGGTTCCCCATAGAAAACTGACAAAATGCGTCTCATCATTATTACTTTAATCCTCACCCAAGGGTATTTTTCTCTTTATCTTCAGATAGAATGGGAGGGAGAGAAAGAGAGAGAGAGAGAAAGAGAAACATCGACATGAGAGGGACACATCGAGTGGTTGCCTCCCACATGACCCGGACCAGGGCCGGGGACAAACTGCAACCGAGGTACGTGCCCTTGACCGGTATCGAACCTGCGACTCATTGGTCCATGGGCCGATGCTCTAACCACGGAGTAAAACCGGCCAGGGCGCAAAATACGTCTTCATGTTTGGAAGGGTTGCTGGTAGGAGGGTCCATCACAGAGGGGCAGGGTGGAAGGAAGGTCTGTGGAAGGGCCTGCAGTGGTCCAGGTGACAGGTGGTGGTGCTTTGGCCTTGGGCGGTAGTGTGGAGGGCATGAGAAATGGTCTGCTCAGAATGCACTTTGAAGACAGAGTCAGGCTTTGCTGATATGTTAGTGTGGGGTGACAGAGGAGAGGCAGAGGTTAGGGTAGTGGATAAGTAAACACGAGTCAGTGACGTGGAAACACGTGCATACCACACGTGAGCTGTCGCGGGAGCTGTCTGCCGCTGGCCGCTGCGGCTCAGGGGATTGGCCGTGGTGCTGGGCACCGACAGGTTGCGGCTTTGATCCCTGGTGGCGGTGCGTCCGTCCGAGAGGCCAGCAGTCGACGTTTCTGTCTGACATGGACGTCTCTATTTCTCTCTCCCTGTCCCTCCCCCTCTCTCTAAAACCAATACAAACATATCCTCGGGTGAGGATTAAAAAGTAAAATAGCCCGGCTGGTGTGGCTCAGTGGCTGAGCGTCGACCCTGCACCAGGAGGTCACGGGTTCGATTCCCGGTCAGGGCACATGCCCAGGTTGTGGGCTCGATCCCCAGTAGGGGGCGTGCAGGAGGCGGCCAGTCGATGTTCTCTCTCATCCATGTTCTCTCTCATCCATGTGTCTATGTCTCTCTCCCTCTTTCTTTTTCTCTCTCTAAAGAAATCAATAAAAATAAATAAATAAATAATAAATAAAATAATCACCAGAAAATGTGTTACAAAAAATAAAAAAGGGCTGCCTAGGTTAGAAAAGCAATACAAGGAAAACTTTAGGAGGCGAACAGAAGAAAGCTGTGACGCACTCACACACGGCTCATCTTAGAGAAGGTGTAGGTTAGTCAGTAGCTTGAGAATGAAGTCAAGAAAAGGTGTTTCTTTTTTCTTAATCCTCACCCGAGACCACGTTTGCATTCATCTTCAGATAGAGCGGGAAGGAGGGGGGGGGACATCAACGTGAGAGAGACACATCGACCGGTTGCCTCCCGCACGACCCTGACCAGGGCTGGGGACCGAAGCACAGTCGTGGTACGTGCCCTTGGCTGGAATTGAACCCGTGACTCTCTGGTCTACAGGCCGATGATCTATCCGCTGAGCCAACCGGCCAGGCCTCACTCACTTGTGCACGCGCTCACTGGATGCTCCCTCCAGGCCAGGCCCAGCCTGGTGCCGGGAACAAGCCTGCGGGAACCCTGCCCTGGCCTGTGGAGCCTGCCCCCTCGTCGTCGGCAACCTCACCTCCACTCAAGGCCCCTGTGTGCCTGTGGCTTCCACCCCGCCGTCTCCGGCACTGACCCCTCTTCTGCCGTTAGATGCATGTAGCCAGGGCTCCGGGGGCGCCCTCGTGGCATGTCCGTGAGGACTCCCCACCCGGAAGCTTCGTCTCCGGGACTCCCTCTTCTAACCACACCTCCGTGCCCTCCCAGCTGCCCATTTCTCAGGAGGACGGCACTTGTTCCCAGTCTCATCGTCCTGATACGAGACTGTGTTTCTTTTTTATTTTTTTATCCTCACCGAGGATATTTTTCTATGTATCTTTAAGTAGAGAGAGAGAGAAAGGGAGAGAGAGAGAAACATCGATGTGTGAGAGACACATTGACTGGTTGCCCCCCACATGACCCCAACCAGGGCCAGGGACGAACCGCAACCGAGGTACAGGCATGTCCTTGACCGAATCGCACCCAGGACTCACTGGTCCGTGGGCTGACGCTGAGCCAAACTGGCCAGGGCAAGTCTGCATTTCTTAAAATGGGAATCTGACCATATTCCTTCCATCTATAATATACTTTAATAATTGCTCACCACCTTTAAGATCCTTTATTATTTTGTCTAACTTTCCCTCCCTCTTTGTCTCCAACACACATCCATTCTCTGTGTTCTTGCCTTATTGAATTTCAATTCTCTTGTATGGTCATGCTTTGGTGCATGTTATCCCTCTGTCTAAAATGCCCTTCCTTCCTGTCTTTTCCTCTTGGCTAATTTTTAGACCCAGCTCACATGTCATGCCCTCCACCCCAGTCTGCTTCAACTTCCCCTGTGTGCACAGCCTCCCCTGTGTGCACAGCCTCCCCTGGGGGCACAGCCTCCCTTGGGGGCACAGCCTCCCCTGTGTGCACAGCCTCCCCTGGGTGCACAGCCTCCCCTGGTGGGCACAGCCTCCCCTGGGGGCACAGCCTCCCTTGGGGGCACAGCCTCCCCTGTGTGCACAGCCTCCCCTGTGTGCACAGCCTCCCCTGGTGGGCACAGCCTCCCCTGGGGGCACAGCCTCCCTTGGGGGCACAGCCTCCCCTGTGTGCACAGCCTCCCCTGGGTGCACAGCCTCTCCTGGGGGCACAGCCTCCCCTGGGGGCACAGCTTCTCCTGGTGGGCACAGCCTCTCCTGGTGGGCACAGCCTCCCTGGGGGCACAGCCTCCCCTGGGGGCACAGCCTCCCCTGGGGGGCACAGCCTCCCCTGGGTGCACAGCCTCCCCTGGGGACACAGCCTCTCCTGGGGGCACAGCCTCCCCTGGGTGCACAGCCTCCCCTGGGTGCACAGCCTCCCCTGGGGGCACAGCCTCTCCTGGGGGCACAGCCTCTCCTGGGGGCACAGCTTCTCCTGGTGGGCACAGCCTCTCCTGGTGGGCACAGCCTCCCTGGGGGCACAGCCTCCCCTGGGGGCACAGCCTCTCCTGGGGGCACAGCCTCCCCTGGGGGGCACAGCCTCCCCTGGGGGCACAGCCTCTCCTGGGGGCACAGCCTCCCCTGGGGGCACAGCCTCTTCTGGGGGCACAGCCTCCCCTGGGGGCACAGCCTCTCCTGGGTACACAGCCTTCCCTGGGGACACAGCCTCTCCTGGGGGCACAGCCTCCCCTGGGGGCACAGCCATAGTGTAAGGGGCAGACCCTGTTGCGAATCTTTACATCTATATCCTAATTGTGTGATTTGTAATTGTTTATTATGTACCTCTTCCACTAGACTGTGAGCCCTTGGAGGGTAGGACATGTGTCTTTTATTTCCGTATCCCAATAATTTAATATGATCTATTCTGAGAGTGTAATAAGTATTTGTCGAATAAATAAATAAATGAACAAATGACAGTGGGGAACGAATTGGGAGAGCTCACTGAAGGGTAGAAAGAAAGAGAATCAATGGCAAATGTAGGATAGTTCTCCCCTTTTTAATCCTCACCCGAGGACATGCTTAGAGAGAGGAAGGGAGAGGGAGAAATAGCGATCGGTTGCCTTCTGTACATGCACCGATTGGGGATCGAATCCACAACCCAGGCATGTGCCCTGATGGCGAATCGAACCAGCAACCTTTCGGTGCACAGCACGACGCTCCGGTCAGCCAAGGCCAGACCTCCGCCGGGCTGTGGAATGTCCTAATGTTCTGCTCTGGCGCAGGAGAAGAACGGAAGAGGACAATCGAAGTACATCAGGTTGAGTGAAGGAGGAAGTTGAAGGACAGTTTGCGTTGTTTTTTTTTTTTAACGTAGTAGGTCAGCCATTCTCCTGCGTGTGATGAAGCTGTAATAACAGCTTCCATTTGTTGTTGTCATTATTTTATCCATTTAGTATGATTTTATCTTTATTGATTTTAGTGAGAGAGGAAGGTAGAGGGAGAGATAGAAAGATCGATGAGAGAGAACATTGACTGGCCGCCTCCCGCATGCCCCCCACTGGGGATCGGGCCCACAACCTGGGCATGTGCCCTGCCTGGGAATCAAACCAGCAACCTCTTGGTGCAGGGTCGACGCTAAACCCCTGAGCCACACTTGCCGGCCTTTTTTTTTTATATCCTCACCTGAGGATATTTTTCCATTTCTCTTCAGACTGAGTGGGAGGGAGGGAGAGAGAAAGAGAGAGAGAAACATCCATGCGAGAGAGACACATCGACTGGTTGCCTCCCATATGACCCTGACCAGGGCTGGGGATGAAGTGCAACCGAGGTACGTGCCCTTAGCGGGAACCAAACCCGTGACTCTTTGGTCTGTGGGTTGACGCTCTAACTGCTGAACCAAACCAGCCAGGCCATATCCATTGATTTTTTTATTTTTTTCGTATGTGCCCCTGGCGGGAACTGAATCTGGGGACTCTCCAGGCCGATGCTCCAACCACTGAGCCAAACCAGCCAGGGCTCCATTGATTTTTTTTAAAGAGAGTGGAGGTGGGGTAGAGAGAGAGAGACAAACAGAAACATCAATGTTCCACACGTGCCCTGACCAGGGCGACCTGCAACCCAGGTACATGCCCTTAACCAGGAATCGAACCTCGACTCTTTGGTACTCAAGCCAATGCTCTGACCACAGGGGTGTTTTGTTTTGTTTTGTTTATCCTCCCCAAGGACATTTTTGCATTTATCTTCAGATAGAGTGAGAGAGACACATCAACTGGTTGCCTCCCGCATGACCCTGACAGGGCTGGGGATGAAGTGCAACCGAGGGAGAGAGGGAGGAAGAGAGAGAAACATTGATGTGAGGGAGACACATTGACTGGCTGCCACCCACAACCGCTACCAGGGCTGGGGACAAACCACAACCGAGGTGCGCGCCCCTAGCAGGGGCTGAACCTGGGACTCTCGCGTCCTGAGGCCCACACTCTAACCGCGGAGCCAAACCGGTCAGGGCTAACCACAGTGGTTTTAACAGCTTCTTTAAATCTCAACTCTCGTGCCTGCAACACAGTTGATTGTACGCTCTACCCCGCAAACCTCCTCCCTTGCAAAGCTCTAGGAAGCAAGGGGACCCTGCAGGACACGTCTCCGAGCTCTTCAGGTAAGTCGCGGCGGACTATCGATCGCACTTCAACAAGACTTCACATCCGTTCAATCGGAAGCTGCTGAATTCCAAACCTCTCCTAATTTTCCATTCTTTTACATTTTTTCTTCTTTTATTGAGCTTAGCGGCGTGACACTGGTTAACACAATTGTACAGGTCCCGGGTGCACAACTTCACACACACCATCTGTCCCCTGTGTTGAGTGTCCGCCACCCCGATCCTATTCGTTCTCCCTACGCAGTGTCCGCACCGCGCTTCCGAGAACGGAAAAGATCTTGTTTGCCTCCAGATCACTTTGACAAAGCTCAGCAGACCTGCCATCCGCCGTCATGTGTGCACTGCAGGGAGAGAACGGGCAGGGCTGAGCAGCGTTACCTGTCCGTGAAGACGTCAGCTGCTTTGTTTTGTTTTGTTTTGTTTTGTTTTGTTTTGTTTTGTTTTGTTCTGAGTTGGGCTTCAAGTGTAAATGGTCTGAAATTGGGTTGAGATCCCTTCCGGCCACCGGCGCTCACCCTGCACCAACGGGACAGGGGTGCAGTCGGTCCACTTTGAACACGTCTGTATTTGCAGATGGGATGGGAAGTCTAGGGGAGGCTTACGGTGACGCCAAGGTCCAGGAGAAGGAGGACGTCTGAGTTACCTGCCGCCGGGGTCCTGCAGGCTAGGTGGACACCTTGTTGATTGAGGAATATTTCAGAGGAACTAGAAGCTGCCAATTCCTGGATTCTGAGATGAATTTCCACAACTGAAGGTGTTAGTATTGAAAGACTAACATTTCTTTTTTTTTTTTTTTTTTTTTTGCTGCCCTGGCCGTTTGGGCTCAGCAGTTAGAGCGTTGGCCTATAGACCAGAGAGTCCCGGGTTCGATTCCCGCTAAGGGCATGTCCCTTGGTTGCAGTTTGACCCCAGCCCGGGTTGGGGTCGTATGGGTGGCAAGCACGTGATGTGTCTCTCTCACATGGATCTTTCTCTCTTTCTCTTTCCCTCCCACTCTATCTGAAGATAAATGCAAATTGAAAAAATTCTTTTTTTCTTAAATTTTTATTTTGTTTTATTGATTTTAGACAGAGAGGAAGAAAGAGATAGAAACATGGATGAGAGAGAACATCGATGAGAGAGAACATCGACTGGCCCCCTCCTGCACGCCCCCCACTGGGGATCGGGCCCACACCTGGGCATGACCAGGAATCGAACCTGGGACCTCTTGGTGCAGGGGTCGACGCTCAGCCACTGAGCCACACTGGCGGGGCTGAAAGACTAAAATCTCCCAGCACTTGAAGAAGCCCTTCGAGTAATAAGCACGTGGTTATTTTCTCTCCAGCAACCATGACTGGCCTGGGAGATTTCCCAAAGGTTATCTTTCTCCAGGCCAGTTGAGTAAGGTTGTTTTGACATGTTGTTGAGTCTATATTGCAATGTTTAGTTATTAATTCCTAGATTGATTATTTATTTTTTTAAACCTTCACCTGAGGATATTTTTACATTTATCTTCAGACAGAGTGGGAGGGAGAGAGAGAGAGAGAGAGAGAGAGAGAGAGAGAGAGAGAGAACCATCGACGTGAGAGGGACACATTGACTGGCTGCCTCCTGCATGACCCCAACCAGGGTCAGGGACGAACTGAAACCGAGGTATGTGCTGTTGACCGGAATCGAACCCCGGACTTCCTAGTCCACAGGCCGACGCTCTAACCGCTGAGTCAAACTGGCCAGGGGCAAAGCTACATTTGTTGACTTATTTTTATTTGGGGGGGAACCAAATTACTTTATTTGAAGGAATGGGCCCAGTGAAAGACGTGAGTGGCTGGTTTGGTGCAAGTTGTCGAGGAGCGAGAGGCGACTCCCCCTGCACCTCCTGCTTCGGTGACAGGGCAGGCACCCCGGGCTGTGGGATGCTGGCCTCAGGCATAGCCCTCGTCACTGTCCCCCAGGGTGTGCTTGTCAAAGAGACACTGCCAGGCCAGTTTCAGGGCCCCCCAACCTGTGCATGCTGGGTACATGGTCCCCCAGTCCTTCGATGGATTTCACCTGCTCATTCGGGTAGTGCGTCCCAATGAAGTCACACAAGGGAGTCATTTCAGTCAGTGGCCAGTTTGTGCCCAGGAGTGACGGAGCCACACTCCCAGGGGTGATGCACAGCCCCCGGCCTCCAGCCGTTCTCCCAGTAGTCAGGTCCGGTTCCTTGGTGTCCTGGAGGAGGATCCGGCCACCTCCTTGGTTCCGCAGCCTCATCGGTTTCTCAGCATGTCCCCTCCCCTCGTGAGATGATGAAGGAAAGTATGTGGCAAGGTTCTCACAAGCCACACGGTCAAAGTAGCAAGACACGAACAGGTCGGTGGAGGAAGTGTAGAGCCCCAGGTCAGTTCTGGGCCGTGAGCATCTTCGTGGTGGGCGCTGGAGTGTGGCTGTGGGCATCTTCGTGGTAGGCGTGGCCGTGGGCATCTTCGTGGTGGGCGCTGGAGTGTGGCCGTGGGCATCTTCATGGTGGGTGTGGCCGTGGGCATCTTTGTGGCGGGCGCTGGAGTGTGGCCGTGGGCATCTTCGTGGTGGGTGTGGCCGTGAGCATCTTTGTGGTGGGCGCTGGAGTGTGGCAGTGGGCATCTTCGTGGTGGCCGTGACCATGGCCGTGGCTGTGGCAGTGGCCATGGCCAGCCCAGGCGCCGTGAGGAGGGCAGAGGGCTGGACCGGGCAGCTGGCTGGGAGGGGTCTGGCGCCGGCTCCGCCCCAGCACTGCTGAAGCAGAAGCCATGGCAAGTGTCCACGAGCTGTGGAAGCTACGTTTATTCACGTCTCTCATGGAGAAGTTACATGAGCTCCTGATATCAAGTTTAAAAACAGAACTTGAGGAGCGGGGGAGACTGGGAGGGCAAAGGATGGTCACGTAGGTAATGAGAAAGGAGACTAGACGTGGGTCGTGAGCACGCAGAATACAGAGATTGCCTTCCCAAGCTGTACACCTGAAATGTATATCCTGTTATTAACCACTGTTACCCCAGTAAGTTTAACGTGAAAGAACCCTGAGAACTTACTTTGAAACACTGTAGGTGGAGACCAGATAGGTCAATGATCACTGATGAATTTACCTTTTAAGACGTTTAGAATTAGGTTTCCGCCTCTCTTTAGCCTTTTCTTGTTGTTGTTGATCCTCACCCAAGGATATTTTTTTCAATGATGATTTTTAGAGAGAGTGGAGGGGATGGGGGAAGGGGAAGAGAGAGGGAGAGAGAAACATAGATTTGAGAGAGACACGTCAATGGGTTGCCTCCTGCATGACCCTGACCGGAGCCAGGGGTCGAACCTGCAACCCAGGTACGCGCCCTTGACTGGGAATCGAACCTGTGACTCTCCGGTGCGCAGGTTGATGCTCTAACTACTGAGCCATGCTGGCCAGGGTCAGCCTTGTTCTCTTTTCTATTCTGAGCCATTTCTATTACATCTAACCAATCCTATCATTTAAAACTCAGGAATATCAAGGTTCTGACACAAATTATACCCTAGGAATCACTTGGTTCCGCTCAAGTTGGAGTCTTACGTGTGGGTTAGAGTCCAGGTGTAAGTTTCTTAATAAAAACATAAGCCCTGACCTGTTTGGCTCAGCGGTTGGAGCGTCCACCTGTGGTCCGGAAAGACCCGGGTTCGGTTCCCGCTAGGGGCGCGTGCCTCGGTTGCGGTTTGTCCCCGGCCCTGGTTGGTCGTGCGGGTGGCGGCCACTCGATGTGTCCCTTTCACATCGATGTTTCCCTCTCTCTCTCTCCCTCCTACTCTGTCTGTACAAAAAATGGAAAAATGTCCTCGGATGAGGATTAAAAAAAAAAAAAAACAAAACATAAAAAGCAGCCCAGTCAGTGTGGCTCAGTGGTTGCGCGTCGACCCTGCACCAAGAGGTCCCGGTTCGATTCCCGGTCAGGGCACATGCCCAGGTTGTGGGCCTGATGCCCAGTCGAGGGCGTGCGGGAGGCGGCCAGTCGACGTTTCTCACGTTGATGTTTCTATCTGTCTCCCCTCCTCTCTTCCACCCCTCACAGCACGATGCCAAGTTGGGAAGCGGTTGGTTAGGAAACCAGGAATCGAGTCCCACGTGCCAGTCCTGTACCTGACGCACTGGCTTCCCTTCATTTCATTTTGCGCTGAGAAATGAGGAAGGTAACCTGCTTTAAAAAACATTTTTGTTGTTGTTGTTGTTGTTGCTTTTAAAGAGAGAGGAAGGGAGAGGGAGAGAGATAGAAACATCGATGAGAGAGAACATCGATTGGCCGCCTCCTGCACGCCCCCCACTGGGGATCCGGCCCACAACCTGGGCATGTGCCCTGACCGGGAATCGAACCAGCAACCTCTTGGTGCAGGGTTGACATCCAACCCCTGAGCCACACCGGCCGGGCCGGATACTGTTTTAAGGCAGAGTAATGATGGGTGTTGTTGCTGACTTGTGATCTCAGGCTTTCCTGTGCATGACTGTGGGAGGTCATCAGTCTTCACAGTCAGCTCTCTTCTAGAAGGGGCGGTGGGTCCGATGGTGACAGTGAAGCACACAGACGCGGGCGACTCGCCGTCCGTGTTCCCCTCCGTGCAGTGGGAGCCTGGAGCCTCGGGCGATAGGAAGCAGTCCCCCGGCGTAGCAGCCATGTGGGTGTCATGTCGTGAAACAGACTTTTACCAGCACATTCACGACAGGTGAAACCATAACAGGGTTCGAGGTAAAGCAGTGGCCAAACCGTCACTCCCGACAATATTTATTTGACTAACATTCCTTTCCTTTTTTTTAAATTTTTTTATTTTTATTATTTTTTATTTTATTATTATTTTTTATCCTCACCCGAGGACATTTTTCCATTTTTTGTACAGATAGAGTGGGAGGGAGAGAGAGGAAGAGAGAGAGAGAGAAACATCGATGTGAAAGGGACACATCGAGTGGCTGCCACCGCACGACCAACCAGGGCCGGGGACAAACTGCAACCGAGGTACATGCCCTTAGCGGGAACCGAACCCGGGTCTCTCCGGACCGCAGGCCGACGCTCTAACCGCTGAGCCAAACCGGCCAGGGCTCCTTTTTTTTTTTTTTAACCGATCCTGGGCTTACATGGTTTTCTTTCTGATGCTGCATCGGAAGGTCACTGAAACTGATAACCGCTTTCCTGCCATCGCCGTCGAATTCCCCGTCTCCCAACGGTGTTTACTCACCCGTTCTGTCCAGTTCTCAACCCTCCCGCGGCCCAGAGTGAGCGGACATCAGGGTGAAGAAGCCAGCTGTCCTCAGGGGACACAGGGCTGTTTTAACAAGGAGGCCGCAATGTAAAACCACACAACAGGGTTTTAATTGCTTTTGGATTTAACAACACCAGAAGGCATTACAACTTGGAGCCTAGATATCCTTTCTTCTTCTTTTTTAATATATTTTTTTCTTGATTGATTTTGGGGGTTGGGGAGAGGGAGATAGAAACATTAACCAGAGAGAACATGGACTGGCTGCCTCCTGCACGCCCCCCACTGGGGATGGAGCCCACAACCTGGGCATGTGCCCTGACCGGGAATCGAACTGGCCACCTCCTGGTGCAGGGTCGACGCTCAACGCACTGAGTCACACTGGCTGGGTGATACCCTTTCTTTGTGCAAGAAGTCTTACATGTGATTCTTCTAGAAACCCACTCGAAGACCGCAAGGCCCACCCTGTAAGGAAAAGTGTGCTGCTACGGACCTGTCCATGATGTGCTCTCCCAGCCCTGCTGAGGGTGCACACCCTGCCATCCAGGCGTAGCCAAGGAAGATGGAGTTACGGTGATCACTAAGGAGTTTCTGGGGTTCAGGCTAGGTCTTCTCTACAGCGTCTGCCCGCCTCCCCTCCCTCCCTCCTCGGCCTGAGGCTCAGGCGCCTGCGTCAGCCCGGCCAGGTACAGGAGGGCCGGGCTTCAGGGATGGAAACCGGGGGGAGGGGGAGGGCAGGCGTGACTCAGCGGCGGCTCTGCAGCAGTCTGGGCTTAGGGCCTGCGTCCGCCTGTGGCCGGCTGCCAGGGAACTGCTGTCACCCGTCCAGCGCCCAGCGCCGCAAGTCCAGTTGCTGTTTCATTGTTGAGAACCTGCTGCACACAAGCCGGAGAAGGTGGCAGGCTCGGGGGACAGAGGTGAGTCAGACACGCTCCCTCCTTAAAAAGCGCTCGGTTTAGGAAGGGACACAAACACACGTAGGTGCTGTGCCCTGAGCGCGGGTGTGTGTGTGTGTGTGTGCGTGTGTGTGCGTGTGTGTGTGTGTGTGTGTGTGTGTGCGTGTGTGTGTGTGTGTGTGCGCGCCAGAGGGAGGCCCAGCAGCGGGCGCGGGAAGCAGTCTGGGAAAACCAGAAAAGACAGTTCAGAAGAAGGTCACGAACCGGTTCTGAAAGTGGAACCCAGGTGAGTTGTGTCCAAAGGGCCGCCGCGAAGGCAGGGGCAACACCGTTTACAAAGGCCCGAACTCATCAGTGGATAACGGACCCTCATCTACACGGAGTGCGCTTTTGGTGCTTGGAGCTTGGGATTGATCAGTGACCAACACAGACTTTAAAAAGGTCTGCCCACGTGGGACTTGCGTTTATTTCAGCGAGGGAAAACAATGAAAAAATAAACCTGATCGACCAATCAGTGACGCAGAAGGCGAGAAGTTGAGTTCTGGGGAGAAAAGGGGAGGGTAAGGGAAAAGCGTGTTTGGGGGGTGGTTTCTTGCCATTGTACTCAGGGTGGCTGGGGAGTCACGGTGAGGACACTGAGGAAGAGGAGCAGACCTGGGGACGTCTCGGGGAGGAACCAGGAGGGGACGTCTGGGGAGGGCCCGGGAGGGGCCTGATGTGGGTCAGGGGTTGCAAGCAGCAGGATGAGGGGGAAGAGGGACAGGAGATGAGGTCAGAGATGCGACAGAAAGCCCGGTCTGCTGGGTGCTGCCGAACACTGTAAGAAGTTTAGCTTTGCATCCGAATGAGGTGGGGCCGTGGGCAGGTTCTGAGGCGAGGCGTGACCCGATCTGACTTCCATGTTGAGAGGGTCACTCTGCGTGTCGACAGGCAAGCTGGGAAGTCGGGGGCCATGTCAACAATCCTAGTGGGAGATGACAGTGCCTTGGTGTTAGCAGTGAAGTGGGAAGAGATGGTCCAATTCTGGATGTATTTCGAAGGTCGGACCGGGAGGACTTCTTCATGGACTGGTGCAGAAGGTGAGAGAGAGGCGTCAAGGACGACCCTGAAGATCTTTAACCTGAGCAGTTGGAAGGATGGAGCTGTCTTCAGCCGAGAGGGAGGAAGCTGTCGAACACGTTTGGAGTAGGGACGGGGAAGAAAATCAGTCCAACTCTGGGCATGTTAAATTCGAGATGTTATTAAAGCCCCATGGTCAGATAGGCAGTGGCATGTATGTCTAGAGGTCAGAGTGAGGTATGGACGAGAGATGTACACTTGAGGGTTATCAGTATAGAGATGTTATTTAAAACCACGAGACTAGATGAGATCACCCATGAAATGAGCACAGGGGCACAAACTAATCATGCAGGAAAGGGGAGAGATGATGGGACAAAGACATTGGGTGGAGGCACTGGCTTTGAAAAGGAGTGTGAACAACCCAGTAGACACAAAGCAGAACACACACACACACACACAGATAGTAGTGAGTCGATGCTGTGGTGGGAGTCGATGAAAGTTCTCCAGTTGTTTCCATTTTCTTTTTTCTTAATTCTCACCCAAGGATATTTTTCCATTGACTTTCAGATAGAGTTGGAAGGAGGGAGGGAGGGAGAGGGAGAGAGAGAGAAACATCAATGTGAGAGAGACACATTGACTAGTTGCCTCCTGCATGACCCCAACCAGGGCTGGGGATTGAACTGCAACTGAGGTCTGTGCCCTTGACCGGAATCGAACTCGTGAACTTTTGGTCTGCAGGCCAATGCTCTAACCACTGAGCAAAACTGGCCAGGGCAATTCTTAGGTAAGTAGAAAGCAAGTCATCTGTTGACGGAAATCATCATGGCCCGAAGAAAGCCCGTATGATGGTCAAGTAGTTTAAGTGCTTTCTTCAGCTTCTGACCATGAACATCAGGGGGGCCAGCCGCCTTTACAGTGTCCCCACCTACACTCAGCCACGTGGGTGCCAGCGCAGGGCAGGAAGACTTAGCCGAGGAGGTAGTTTTGGCCGATGAGTACAATAGCGAGTGAGAGGCAAAACAGTGGAAGGTGTTTGCGCCTGATCATGATTGGTCATGGGGTACAATTAAGTTGGGTGAGGAAGGAGAGAGGACATTCGATGCTGAGGGAGGCGGTAGTACCCGTTACTGTTGGCCACGGGGACCCTGAATCGATGGAGGCGGTAGTACCCGTTACTGTTGGCCACGGGGACTCTGCATCGATGGAGGCGGTAGTACCCGTTACTGTTGGCCACGGGGACCCTGAATCGATGGAGGCGGTAGTACCCGTTATTGTTGGTCAGGGCGACTCTGAATCGATTGAGGCGGCAGTACCCGTTACTGTTGGTCTGGGGGACCCTGAATCGATGGAGGCGGTAGTACCCGTTACTGTTGGTCTGGGGGACCCTGCATTGATGGAGGTGGTAGTACCCGTTACTGTTGGCCACGGGGACCCTGCATCGATGTGGGTGACAGCAGAGGGAGTGGGCTGGGGACAACAGGTCAGAGCGCTGCATGATGTTCACTCCGTGGACCGGTGGGCAGATGCTGACGGGAAGGAAAGGTGTACTTGTCGGACTTCCAGTCTGCTGGAGCTTTTGTGTCATTGGTTCTCAATCTTTAGCACTAATCAGAATTACCATTAAAAGCTAATTAAAACAGACTGTCAGGTCCCACCCGGAGTTCTGGGTAGAGCCTGAGACACTTCATTTCTAAGCTTCCTAGTGCCGCTGCGACAGTCCAGGGACCGAACTTCGAAATGCACTGATGCATGTGTGTGTTGAAATGCAAGGAATTACAGGAGTAGTTTCTAGATCGGCAGTGAACCAGGAGAGAACTGTCCAGAAATAAAGTGCCTAGTGATTGGTAGAAAACTGCCACCAATGGGGGGCAGAGAATATTCAGGGGGAGGCGGAAGTGAGTGGATTACCAGCCAACGTTACCTAAAAGATAAACTATCAGTAAGAATACAAAATAATAATAAAACACAATACGGCAACTAAGAAACAGTAATACAATAAACTGGTTTGCACCCTCACACCTGTACACCTACCTCTGCCCACCTGTGCAGTCGGATGGGGAGCTCTAAATCCGGGAGCTTCACGGAGTGGTTAGAAACTGGGGCTGCACAGTGGCTGCACAGTGGCTGCACCAGTGGCTGCACCGTGGCTGTGCCAGTGTCTGCACCGTGCCTGCACCGTGGCTGCACCAGTGGCTGTACCGTGGCTGCACCAGTGGCTGTACCGTGGCTGCACCAGTGGCTGTACCGTGGCTGCACCGTGGCCGCACCGTGGCTGGTAGCAGAACGAGCTCACGGCAACACTGGAGGCAGCCGGTCAAGGCCTGGCGGGCCAGTGTGTCACCGGTGTCAGGGTCTTTTATTAGGTCAGCAGGTCTAGTATCAATCCCCTGCGGAGGGAATCTCTGCGGGAATGGCTGCTTGATTCAGCTCAAGAACGATCACCACTGTACCAGTTCGTCTTCTGGTAGAAACAAAGCACACTAATTAGGGAATAGCAAGTCCGACAAAGCTAGATATCACTTGGTAGGCTGACATCGAACGTGACGGTAAAGTTTAAATAGCTTGGCAGTGGGCAAAACAGGGCTGAGGACACAGCAACATGAGTGGAACTGAGGATCCAAGGTGGTCAGGAGTCGGGTCGGGGCACAGACTGCGGCACGGGGCCATCACCCGGGCCCGGCCAGTGGTCCCGTGGCCTGGACCTCACGAACCGCGGCCACAGCAGGCTTCTGCCGCTTCCCTCCTGACCTGTGAAATGGTGTCGCTCACACGAGTGCCCGTGGGTCTGAGGGCCAGGGCAGGGCTTCGAAGGGCCAAGCGCTGTGCAATAGGAACCGCGAGGAAAGCGAAGTGCTGAGCTGTCCTGAGAAGTCCCGGCAGAAGAAACCCTTAGGTACGCACGACGCGAGGGGAAGAGAGACCCATCCAGAACGTACAGAAGGATGAAGCAAGGTGGAGTTTCACATGCACTGTGGTCTTCAAAAGGAAAACCTCATAAAAGGCTTTGCTGTTTATTGATACTTGTCTGAATTACTTTTCCACGTAGTGGTTTCTTAGCAATCATACCTGTGGACCGCAGTGTCTGTCTAACCGCCTTGAACTTCACGACTATCCCCTCCCCTCCCCTGTGCCTACGGCGGACTGCCCGTGTTCCACAGTGAGAACACGCAGACCACACGCCTTCCTGCATGTACCCCGAGCCTGCTACCCTGCTTTTGTGACCTGGAACTGAAACGGCCGGTTGCTGTTAGACCAGGAAACAGGGCAGGGATCATCCTTGTCAACTCCTTCGACGGCTCTCCACTGCCCTTAGAATAGTCCACTTTAATATGGCATCAAACGTACTTCCCGATCGGGTCCCCGGGCCCTCTGGTTGTACCTGCCTGCCCCCCGCACCTATTTAGCCATGCTTGCGTTCTTCCAGACCTCCGAGGTGCCAGACCTCTGCACAGCTGTCCCGCCTGCCCAGAGTGCCATGTGCCACTCCTCGGCTGTCTGGCCTCTGTTCGTTCTTCTGAGTCTCCCTTGACCCCTTCTCGAGACTGGGTTAGACTCTCGACCACCACCTCCCACGTCTCACCCGTGCATGTCATGGTGCTGTGGTCACGCGTGCAATTAGCTGTCTCAGCTGAGCAGGCTCTCGTGACAGTCGCCTGCAGTGCTGCTCAGGAATGTTTCCACCAGGCGGCAGTGCCAGGACTTGGGAGGTACACAGCAACACCTGGGGTACGAGCTGCCAGTGGCGAACACTGGGCACACACTCGTTCAGTGACAGACAGCTGTCTGCTAGGAGACAGACTTCTGGGTTTAGGAAGGCGACACGTGGCGGCCACACGGAGCAGCCCACTGCTGTTCCGACCCAAGGCAATCCTGTGCGCAGACTGGCCACCGCACAGCAGAGGCGTGCTGTGGGCAGCGGAGGAAGCAGTGTTTATTCTGAAACTTTCTGGGGCGACCATGTGGTTAGCAAAAAATCACATTCCATATAAATCAGAAATGTGTTCATTTTCACATGAAAGAACCCCATCAGGTCACCATCATTGCAGCAGCGTCTGTCTGTCCCCTGCTAGGCACCTCGAGTGCTGAATGCGCCCTGGTGTGGTTCGGTTGGCTGGAGCATCACCCGTACACCGAGAGGTCTCGGGTTTGAGTCCTGGTCAGGCACATACTTAGGTACCTCAGGCGAGGAATACAATAAAATTACCGAATGCTTTTTGAAGAGGCAGTTTCAGTTCTGCCCACCCGCCATGCAGCAGCAGCACAGGCACTACTCGTACCCGGACAGTCCTGTGGCCACCCCGTAGCCCTCAGGAGCTGCGCCCTCAGCACGCTGAGCAGCAGGGCTCTGTGGTCGACAGGAGAATGGCCCGTCCTAGCAAAGGGCTAACACTGTACCGGGAGCCATGATGCTTTGCCACCAGCTGGCACCCACGTCTGCAGGGCTGCAGGGGTCACAACGGATTCCGAGAGTGGCAGTGGGCCGTCCGAAGACGGCAAGGCCCGGGGAGCCACTGAATGACTGAGCCCCTCCTATGTCCTCAAGGTGACAGACTGATAACCAATCGCTTCTATTTATTTTAGGACACGATATACTTTATAGATCCATGGATGATACTAACCTGTTTATAACCCTGTTTAAAAATCCATAGGGTATTTAATTTGAGCAAAGATAGGTTCTATAAATCATAAAACCAGATAGATTAATGATGATACACGTATCAAAATCAGATTAAAAACGTAGGTCATGGTTTTCACTAATTGTCTTGGCATTAAAGATGTTATAAAGAAAAAAAAACCATCATCAAATATCCCAACATTTACAGACACAGGTGTTGTCAAAAGGTCCTTCTCTGACTTCAAAGAGAAACCACCCAAATGTTATTCTTTAACTGCAGACATGACTGAACTCTAGTCCGTGGTATTGCTGCTTCTCCTGCTGCGGCAGCCTCTAGTTTTCTCAAGGCCTTCCCCCAACTTTCCTAGAAACGAAATATATTTCCAGCCTTCAAATCAAAACGCTATCCTCATAGACATATGTACCAGGTTGGTATAGTCACATATATGCTTTCCGTTTTCAAGCTAAGCAAAGACATGCATTTAGAGTTTTATTAAAGCAAAAGACAATCCAACCTAATATCAAGAGCAACCGTGACCTTCCTATGTAGTGTTTGATACAGAAAACATTGATTTCGACATATCTTTTTTTATTCAAATACCCTCTGATCTTTCATGGTCCAAGAACATTCAAATAATACACCAAAAAGGAGCAGATGTTAAAGACCGGTCTTCAGACGTTATAGCCAATGATGCCACGCTTGCCTATGATCTCGCCGATATAAAACCACATCCACACCTCAGTGGCCACCAGACCGTTCAGCAGAGCTTGCTGGGGGGGAAAAAAAAGCATAGACTTTAATGTACATCTTCTTCTTACATATTTAAAACGATCATTTTCCAGGATTAAGTGATAGAGACTATACGGATGCTATTAAAATTAGGGGGCAATTTTAGTCAGTCAAGAATTACTGATGTTAAAACTTTGTTCGACTGCTAAGAACCCCTGAACAACCAATTATATAAGGTAAGTAGTTCAGAGCTTATAAATTCTTTCAAAGTATTCTTTAAAGATCTGAACTGACTTAACACTTTCATTGCTAGTTTATGACACACTTTATGAGCCCTAAAACAGCCCACTCCCCGGAAGTAGCCGACACCTCCAGACAAGGGCTCATCTGAAAGGCTGCCGATGGGAAGGAGGCGAGTCTCTGAATAGACATTTCTTTTATTTATTTATGTATTTATTTATTTACTTTTGTTACAGATGTTTCTCCTTTTCCCCTCACTGATTCCTCCCTCCCCCACCCTCCCCGCCCTGTCCCCAGCTTTGTTGTCCTAGTCCATTGTTCATGAATACATGCATTCTTTTCTTTTTTTAAATCAATTACTTTACTTTTGTTACAGATGTGTCTCCTTTTCCACGCGGACACCCTCCTCCCTATCCCGGCCCCCCAAGCATTGTTGTCTATGTCCATTGGCTGAACAGACGTTTCCATCTGACCAGAAAAATCTGTTGAAAGATAAAAGGCTCTGTTTTCTCCTTTAGACATCATTTTACTCATTTCCTACCTGCCTGACTCTTGCAGGCAGTGACCACTCAGCCCACGGACCAGTGTTCTCCTGCCCTGGAGGGAAGGTGCGCTGATGGCCCCAAGAAAGCAGCGTTACATCAAGTGCAAATACGGACTTGAAATGTGAGTTGAAAAAACTACCTTTCCACAAAACTCCGCCTTTCCCTTTCAGCCCCTGGAGGCGGATTTTCTGTTTATGCCCAGAAGCAGCATGGCCAGTGTGGCTCAGGCTGAGCGTGGACCTTGCACCGAGAGGTCTGACTGGATCCCCCTGGGGGCGTGCCAGAGGCAGCCAACTGATATTGATGTTTCTCTCTCTCCCTCCCTCTCTCTA
This sequence comes from Molossus molossus, assembly GCF_014108415.1. Lineage (NCBI taxonomy): Eukaryota > Metazoa > Chordata > Mammalia > Chiroptera > Molossidae > Molossus > Molossus molossus. The sequence continues at coordinate 11,690,264 of NW_023425348.1, read as the reverse complement.
AAATCAATAAAAACACATTTAAAAAACACTGTTTTCCATGCCTGGCCAGTGTAGCTCAGTGGATTGAGTGTCGTCCCATGGACTGAGGGGTCCCGGTTCGATTCCTGCTCAGGCCACATGCCCCGGTTGTGGGCTCGATCCCCATAGGGGGCGTGCAGGAGGCAGCCAATCGATGTTTCTCTCTCTCTCTCTGAAAGAAAAAAAAAAAATCAATAAAAGCATATTAAAAAAAAAGTTATTTTCCAGCATGCAGTTTCTTAAGTTGGCAATAATTTAATTCTTCAGGGTTTTTATCCCATGCCTCAATCACAGAAGCAAACAAAACACAAGTTCATTCTTCTAGTTTTAGATTCTGTCTTCACACAATTCAATAATCTTTCATGTGATAGTATACATTTGCCAGGTTTTGATATTTTTATCCTCCTTATGAATGTTAGCGGCCTGACTGTGATATATGCTAAAAGATCTGTTGACCAAACTGGGGACAGTTCCAGGACTGCAGATGAAATAAGCACAGAGCCGGCCAAGGGAGCCTTCCTATTTACATACTCACCAAACAGGAAGAGAAAAACAGTTGCCCAGTAAGAACGCTCACTTTTTTGTTACAGGAATAGAAAAGCTAGCTACCTAACAGCCCATCAATCAGCAGTCAGGAAGGAGATCCTCTCTCAGTATGTTAATTTCAGTCACATATATATATTAATCAAAACAATCAGAAAAACCCCAAGGGAAGACATTTCCTGTTATGCATATGCTTTCATTCATTTATTTATTTAATCCTCACTTGAGGATATTTTTTCTTGATTTGTTTTGAGAGGGAGAAACAGAAACATCAACGTGAGAGACACAGCAACTGGTTGCCTCCCACACGAGCCCTGACCAGAGCTGGGATTGACCTGCAACCCTGGTACGTGCCCTTGACTGGGAAGCAAACAAACCCTTGACCCTTTGGTGCTCACGCCAACACTCTAACCACTGAGCCACACCAGATAGGCCTGTTTTTTTTTTGTTTTTTTTTTTAAAAAAAAACTGATTTGAGAGAAACATCAATGAGAGAAACATCGATTGGCTGTGTCCCATATGCGCCCCACTGAGGATCAAGCCCACAACCCAGGTATGTGCCCCGACCAAAATTCAAACCCAAAATGTTTTAGTGTTTGGGATGACTCTCTAACCACGGAGCCGCCTGGCCAAGGCCCGCACCTTCCTCAGCACGTAGTTACCTTCACTGTGAGCTGCTTGAAGCTGCCAGTCTGGGCACTACTGACTATCTTCTTCAAGCCCTGGACAGCTGCAGGGATCTCAGCTGGGGTGGGTGGAATCAGCTCCACCTTGGCATAGTGCCAGAATGTGGCCAGTCGCGGTTTCGAGTAAGTCACAGCAGCTGGAAAACAAAACAAAACAAAACAAAACAAAACAGGATGAACTCACTAGAGACGAAGAAGCAGATGTGTGGGCTGGACACTAATATTTACTCATGCATCACACTCATTCACTGCTTGCTTCCAGTGTGCACCGGTGTGAAAAGCCAAAGCGCTCCCTGGTGAGAAGGGGCTTTGCGGATGCAGACACCTGTGTCACAGGCGGTTCCGGAGGCAGGAAACGCAGCACGTTCAAGCCAGGACTGGCGAGCGGGCAGCCAGCTCTGCCCCTTTACTTATGAAGGGCAAATCCAGTAACTGTTGAGCTACTGGAAGCTGGATTCAAAAACAAGAGAGCAGCGAACGCAATGCGTTCTTAGGAGAGACCAGGACATCTGCAGGGAAGAGGGCGGTGGGGGAAGGAGCTACGCAGAATGGCATCCTTCTGAGTGAGACTGAAACTTGTCACAACATTGGCCACAAATCCAGATGGAATTACACGCTAGTATCCTTCTGGTACCCTCATCAATTTGTGCTGGATTAAACCTGTAACAGAAGCCCAGCTGAGCCTCTTGCAAAACATCACAAATAATGAAACCTACACATACTGTTAAGAGCAGCCAAAACGTGAATTTATTACTAAGCTAAACTTCTTCAAAACATTATTTTAGGAAAAAAAGATTTTTAACTACCAATGTACATGGGAGACTATGGTAGTGATTTCATTGAGGAAGGCATTTTATTTAAAAAAATTACAAGACAGCCCTGGCCGGGTTTGCTCAGTGGTTAGAGCTTCGACCTGCAGTCCAGAGACCCGGGTTCAGTTCCCGCTAAGGGCACGTACCTCGGTTGCAGTTTGTCGCCGGCTCTGGTTGGGTTGTGCGGGTGGCAACCACTCGATGTGTCCCTTCACATCGATGTTTCTGTCTCTCTCTCTTCCTCGTTCTCCCTCCCACTATATCTGAACAAAAAATGGAAAGAATGTCCTCAGGGATAAAAAATAAAATAAAAATAAATAAATAAATACAAAAATCACAAGACAAATGGAGTAAAAGCACAAACGTATGAACATCCATAAAGTGTCTATTGTTCAGGGATAGACCCAACGCTTCTGTACTTTTCCTATTATTAACTACCCGTGTTTAGTATTTCACTACTCTTAGAATTACTATTTCCATTATCCTCTGTGCTTAAGGCTATGGAAAAAAAATTAAAATAAAAAAAAAGTTTTTATTGGTTTTAGAGAGAGGAAGGGAGAGGAAGAAACATCGACTGACCCCCTCCTGGGGATCGAACCCACAACCTGGGCATGTGCCCTGACCAGGAAGCAAACTGGTGACCTCTTGGTGCATGGGTCGATGCTCAACCACTGAGCCACACTGGCTGGGCAAAAAAAAATGTTTTAAATAGATTTTAGGGAAAAAGGGGTGGTGGGAGGAACACTGATCTGTTGTACCCTCATTGGCTGATTCCTGCGTGGGTCCTGCCTGAAACCTGCAACCTGTGCTCCAACCAACTGAACTCTCCAGCCAGGACACTGCGCCTCTTTAAGCAGACACAGAGATCTAAGAGGTAGTTCTAAACAGAATTACAGATGCCCGAAGACGGGGCTATCAAAAAGGACGAAGCCTGCCTTGGCCAGTGCGGCACCGAAGGGCTGCTGGCTTGCCCCTGGCCCCGGCAGGGGTGTGAAGGAAGCAGCTGACTGATGTTTCTTCCTCTCCCGCTCCTTTCCTCTCTCTAAAGATCAATAAAAATGTATTTTTAAAAAGTACAGTCTGTGTAATTCTTTAAAATTTAATCTTTAATACCCAAATATTTCATCCTTTAAAAAGACTGATACACTGTACACAAACACTGTACTTTAGGAGAGAAGTTACAGAAAGCAAGAATAAACCCCATGGTACTGGATTGGAGTTGGAGACATTCTTAAGAATTCATGGTTGGGTTAATGTATGTATACGGAAACTATATATATGCATGTATACACATGGTTTAGTGTATACACATGGTTTAGTGTACACACACGGTTTAGTGTACACACACACACACACTCACTGAGAGCTTAGAAGCAATAATATAGTTTAGCGGCAAAGAATATATCCAGTGTCTAGATTTTAGTTTCAAAAAACCATTGTCCAATAAAAAACTAGGGCTCCTTGGAGAAATGGCTGACTCTAAGGCGAGGCAGGGAAAAGAAAAGATGAGCCGGAAGCATCTGGCAGTGCCCAGGAAGCAAAGCGGGCCTGTCAAAGGACAGGTGTCAAACTGAGAGCTCTCAATGGCCAAGGCTGCAACCATTTGAGCAACAAAATAAAGAACATACTATGGAAGTGAGAAGTAAAAGTACATGAGTCCATACAATAAATAACTGAACAAATAAATCAACGGGAAAGAGACAAGCCTTTCTCACAGAGGGATTCTATTTAAACGCATGCAGACACTCCCTCTTCCAGATGGAACCCCCTGGTGGCTGCTGCTGCTACCTCCCCTCCCCCCCAACCCCTACACCATGGGCTGGGCCTACTTTGCTTCTAAAGAACAGAGTGTGGAGCCCTGGCTGGTTGCTCAGTGGTTAGAGCCTCGGCAGCGGACCAGAGAGTCCCTGGCTTGGTTCCTGCTAAGGGCACGCACCTCGGCTGCAGTCTGTCCCGGCCTGGTTGGGGTCGTGTGGGTGGCAGCCACTTGATGGGTCTCTCTCACATCCATGTTTCTCTCTCTCTTCCTCTCTCCCTCCCGTTCTATCTGAAGATAAATGCAAAAAAAAGTCCTCAGGTGAGGATAAAAAAAAAAAAGAATAGAGTGTGGAAAGGGAAAACCAGTAACTTTACAGTGAGGAACCCAGCAAACATGCCTTAGCCAAGTGGTGAAACCAGCGCTGCTACATGGATCTCACGTTCATCCCGGTAAGTGATTCGACTACTTCACTTTTTCTTTTAAATGCACTTTATTTATTTATTTATCCTCACCTGAGGACATCTTTTGATATTTTGTTCAGATAGAGTGGGGGAGAGAGAGAGAGAGAGAAACATTGACGTGAAAGGGACACATCGAGTGGTCACCACCCGCATGACCCTACCGGGGCCGGAGACAAACTGCAACTGAGGTACGTGCCCCCAGTGGGAACTGAACCCGGGTCTATCTGGACCGCAGGCTGACGCTCCAGCCGCTGAGCCAAACCAGCCAGGGCTGATTTCTTCACTTTTGTGGTATTCTTTCTCAGAACCTACAGCTCCAGACTAATCATGAGAAAAACACCAGACAAATCTAGAATGAAGAACATCTTCATAGGACACCTACACAGATACTTACATAGATACCTTAAAACAGTCAGAGTCATGAAAAGTAAGCAAAGATTGGAAAACTGTCGCACAACAGGGGCTAGGGAGACTGACAACTCAGTGCAATGTGGAACCCTGGACTGGCTCTTGGAACAAAAAGATTAATGAAGCCCTGGCTGGTCTGACTGAAGGGTCTTGGGTTCCATTCCCAGTCAAGGACACGGACCTGGGTCGTAGGTTCAATCTCTGGCCCCAGTCAACCAATCAATGTCCCCCCACACCTCCTTCCACTTTATTTAAAAATCAGTGGAAAAATATCCTTGGGTGAAGATGAACAAAACTAAATAAATTTAACATTCACATTTAATAAGTTTAGTTATGTTATACAGCAAATTATTTCCACTTTAACATTCTGGCCCCGGTTGACTTCTCCTTTCTGAGTACTTTTGGGAGAATAACCACCTTTACCTTTCAATTATTCACAGTAACAGAAGAAAGGGCTTACCTATTTCATAACATAAAATTGTTTTTGTATTCCCTTCATTTTTGGATTTTATTATTAAAACTACTTTGCAGCTGCCCAACAGGCACCATCTAAATGATGTGAAAGCCACTTGAAACTTACAATTTTTTTTTTCCTCAAATCATCTCAAGTCCCAAGAATGAAGCCGTTCTTCCTTCTCTTTTGACTTAGGTCAAGCTGTAGAGCTTTGCCACACAGAAAACCTGGATGATCTGCCCTGGCCGGCTTGGCTCAGCGGTTAGAGCGTCGGCCGGCGGTCCAGAGAGCCGGGTTCGATTCCTGCTAAGGGCATGTACCTCGGTTGCGGTTTGTCCCCGGCCCTGGTTGGGTCATGTGGGTGGCAGCCACTCGATGTGTCCCTTTCACATCACTCTTCTCTCCCTCTCCCTTCCCCCGTCTCTCCCTCCTGCTCTATCTGAAGATAAATGCAAAAATGTCCTTGGGTGAGGATAAGGAAATATACACACACACACACATACATATATATGTGCGTGTGGATATAGATATAGATATAGATATAGATATAGATACAGATATAGATATAGCACCCTTGATGATCGTAGTCAAGTTGCAAACTGAAGTTCTTTGGGAGAATGTCTAAACTAGACTGTAGGGGGAAATAGCTATTGTAGCCCCTGGCACTGGAAGGCCCCCAATAACTCATGGATGGAGCAAAGGCCTGAGAGGTAAATAGAAAGTAGGGATCCCAGGGCGTCATTTCGAGTCCAGGTCATGTTAAATCTGAGCGAAGGCTCCTGAGAGCTGCACCTGGACCGCCCCCGAGGCTGGCCCGCCGGTGGGAGCGCTGCGGGCGGCCGTCACTCCGCCTCGGGAAGGAGAGGAGCAGCCTGCCTCCCGGCAGAGGGCCGGTCGGCCGGCAGAGCTGCGGCTCCTCCGGGGGGCTCGGCGCTGCAGGACGGCCGATGGCACACCCGCGAATGCTTTCGGGGCGGCGACACTCGTCCCCGACACCCGATTCCACCTGAGAGCCCTCCGAACCGGGCCCCGGAACCGGGCCGGTGCAGGCAGGCAGCAGTCCTCGTTCTAAACCCCCCCCAACGGCCACGCTGCTGCTGTGTCGACCTCGAAGGGCTCGGTCAACAAGCACACGAGCCGCCGCGGCCGCGCTGACGCCCTCGCGCACCCCGCCGCCCTCCTGCCCGGCGCTCCAGTCCCACGGGGGCGCGGGGCTCCCCGCACACGCCGCCCTTCGGGGTGCGGCCTCCAGGGTGCACCGAGAAACCCCTGCAGGTCGGCGAGCTGGAGGCTGGAGGGGCGCAGACCGCCCGGCTCCCCCCCGCCAGGCCCCCCGCGCCCGGGCCCCCCGGGCTCCCACAGCCGCGGCGCCCTCTCGGCCTCGCGGCCCCGGTCCTGCGGGGTCACCCGCCCGGCAGCCCGGCGCCGCGCTCACCGTTGACCAGCGCGGGGGCCTTCTCCGCGAGGTTCCGCACGAACTGGGCCATGGCTCCGGGACGGACACTCTGCGCCCCACGGCCGGCTGAATGTCACCCCTCGTCGGGACGCACCGAAGGACCCCGCTCCGCGTCCAAGGTCAGGCCTGCCCGAGCGGCGCCGGTCCCGGATATTTCGGGCGTCCTGCTGTCTTTCCGGAATCTACTGGCCAGTCTCACTTCTCCAGCCACGGAGGAGGACGTGGGCACGAGGGGGTGAGCGCAGGACGCCCGTGGCGACCCCTGGGCTTGCGCAGAGGGACAGGCATTTCCTCGGGCAGCCGCGCGCGCAGGCCCGGAAGGCCGGCGGGCGAGGGAAGGCGCATGCGCCCCGGGCCCTGCGCGCCTCGGCTGCGTCCCCCGCTGTTCCGCCGGCGCTGCTTCCGCTCTTGGGAACCTGGGGAGTTCGGGCGGGAGGCTCTGGGGACCGCGTCTAGGCCGCACTGGCGCTTGGAAGGCGGGGGTCAAGGCCACACGTGTGCGGTTCGGGGCCGCGCAGGCGCCCCTACCTCCCAGCTCAGCCCGCTGCCTCTCTCGAGCGGATCCGCGTCCGGGTTGGAGTCCAGCTCCCCCAGCTCCTAGCCAGCCGCGCACGCGAGGACCAGACTCGCACGGAGCGCTCCCGGTGCGCAGGCGTTTTGGAGGATGCAGCCGGCCTGTAAGTCCGGCCGGGGCCTCGCTCAAGACCGGCGGGGAGGAACGGCAGGGCCGGGGTCGCGGGCTGCAGCGCCCACGCAGCCAGGACCACAGCCCGGATGCGGCGTGCTGCCGACCGGGAGACCTCCGCAGGAAGGAGATCCTCCACGCATGGGCGACGGGCCGCGGGCCGCACACACTCGAAGCCCCCGCGTGCGCCAGGCCCGGAGGAAGACACGTAGGGGGGAGGCGGCATTGGATGAGAAACAACGTCAAGTAAGGAATGTATCCCGGGGAAGCCCGAGCAGAAGAAGTGAAACATCCGGATTGATAGCATCGAGGTGGAAAGAAAAATGAGGCGCCAAGAGCAGGATTTCGGTGGAGGGATTCAGCTGTCTTATGCCAAAGAGACGTCCGTTGAGGATGGGGAAGTTCACTTGGTAATGTGGAAACATTAGCTGGGGCAGCTTCAAAGAATTAGGGTAGAAGCCAGAGTGAATGGATGAAGAAATAATGGCTACAAGGGAAACAAGTCAGAAAAACAAATAGGGATGTGGAAGTTAAATGAGAGAATGAAGATAGACAGGGGGCATTGACAAGATCCATGATGGGGTATGAGAAGTTTGGAGGGATTAGCCTTGTGACCGTGGGGCCTTTTTTACTGATGGGGCGATGGGAGAAAAACTTATAAGAAAATCCAGGGTCTTTCTAGTGAAGTAGAAGGCAAGGTCATCTGAGTGTGAAGGGTCAGTGGGAGGGTGGGAAGAATTGAGGAAAGAAGTTCGAGTTTGGAATAGCTGTTGAAGGACACAGCAGGGTTTTGGATGATGTTAGAAACTACAAGTCTGTGGTGCATCATTCTAAAGATTGTGTTATTTTTCTCCAATAACGGTCTGTAGTTTGGATACTGGAACAGAGGAGAAGGGCTGGGTTAACCTAGGCAGAGGTCTTGCATGGCAGAGGTACAGAAATGAGGGGGCAAGGGGTACAATATAGTCAGTGATTAAAATGAAAGACTTGGGGTTTAGGCCAGATGAAGAATAAAGCCAGAAGTGAAGTGATTGGAATACTCCTCTTCCAAAGAACTACAGGGCCCAGCCAGTCACAGGTCCTACCTACAACAAAAGTGAAGGTCAGAGCCCTTCACATTTCCAGAGAGATTTCTGAAACTGCCATTAGCTTTAATACTGTAATAAAGGAAGTGATAACAAAGGTTATAAGTTAGGTGTTCATTTATTAAATACAAGCTTTGAACAAACACCCCCAGGTGAGTTTGACAAGAAATAACCTTCTTGGAATGTTTCAAAATACAGTTTACGTTGATCAAGTTTTATTTCAATCAACCTTTTTGTTGTTTTGTTCTTCATCTTTTTGTTTCTAAGTTCTTTTCCTGTTTAGCAGTTCGAGCACATACATTATTTACTCATGTCACCCACCGTGCAGCATCAGCCTCTGGCTGGTAAAGGCACCCCAGGAGACTTATGCTCTGCACATCGGCTGCTTAGCAACCAGCATCAAATACAGTAATGAAGCGTCTGTAGAGTGTGATACCAAATAGCAACTGGCACCTTTACCCGCACCATTAAAGAATCTTTTAACATTCCTTTTAGGTTTTATATATCCATTAAAAAAACCCAGATTGCTTGATAAACCCTACCTAATTTCCCAAGTTTAGTAGTACCCTCTTAGTAGGCAATATTAGAGATGATTAAAGAGTCTTCATTTTCCTATCATACTCCAGCAAAGCCAACACCAAAAACTAGGGATTATGGGAGGTCTGCTCCCATACACTATAACTGCTTCTGAGTTCCAGGTAACAGAACACCTCTAAGCTTCCAAGTGCATACATGCACTGCATTGTACCAAAATGATAGTTTTTTAGTCTCATTTTTTGGATGTTCTTAAACCACTTGGTTTCCTTACCAATAGTGGCCTTAAGCTATGAACTTGCCTTTGTAATGAGTTTAAAGACATTCAGCAGCATTAATGGTGCTATAGCCGTTCATAAGTTTCAGGAAAAGGGCTTTAAAACACACACAAAAGCTTTCCAGAAAAGGCTTACAATCTGACGACTAAACACATAGTGGAATATAGACATAGATACAGACGAACAGGTTGTTGAGTAGAAAGCTACTGGGAATAGCTGCCTTCTGAGGTTTTGTGCCCATTTTCCCTCCGATTTTCTCCTATAAAACTCTGGTCTTTCCTTCACTTCTTTTAGAAATGAAAACATCCTATCATATTGGGTTTGGAAGATAAAGGCGAGTAGGTAGCAGCTTATTCTATACACAGTACATTCTCAATAAAGGAGGATAATAAACATGACATGACATGAAGCTTATTTTAAGAAATAAACGAATCCTGCCAAGCCTTCAGGACCCAGGACTGCATCGAATTATGATCTAACAACGTGCTGGCATTTGCACACCTGACTTTCCCTTTCGTTTATAAGCACAGAACAGGCAACATCTGTAATATCTAGTGTGGGATGTCCTCTGATTTGTGGTTTTCCAGCTGATACCATCAAAAACATATCAAGAGCTGTCGACAGAAACTTGGATTATGAAACATCTTATTTGAATGACGCTATGGTTAATGATGTCCTCTAAAGGAAGCAATGACCTGTTTCCAGATCATACCCTTTTTCTTGTCACTGAGGGTATCTTTGGGCTTAGGGGGACAGTGATACAGACAGTCCCCAGGGGAATGTGCCTTACTTAGCATGTTGAGCTGCACAACTAAGTAGTGAACTCAAGCTCAACTTGTAAACATGGGGCCCACCCACCTGCTAACTACACAGGGCTAAGCCGATATTTAAAATGGTCTGGACAAAGCTGTCCTCAGATTCCTTCTCTGTTTACTGCTAACCGAAAGCTGAGTTAGAAGCAGTTCTTGGAATTCAGATCATAAGCCCTAATGTTAACTATATACATTTCATCATCTCAGAATTCTGTCTAGAGAAGTGTGTCACTGGCCACGCTGCATGCATCTTCCCCTGGAAGAGACGACTTAAAGCGGTATTCAGTTTACACTAGACTGAGAGAAAAGCACATGGTACGTATATACTGAGATGCACTGTTGATACTGGTGTCTTAAAAGGACATTTTTCCTGCTTACGGTGTCTGTCGTCCAGCTCCTCTACTCAAGTCTGGTACTGTAGCAACAGATCCCATCAGCCCAACGGCCCAACGGCCTCCTTTCTTCTCACCTCACAAGTCTTTGAACTGTGTCAACAGCGTTTGTCCTGTCACTTCTAAAGATACTGTAGGGCTAAGTTTTCTGTGGTAATGACAACCCCATGAGTGTCCTCCACTGTATCTGAGTTACAAGATAACACAAAATTAAAGAGTTAGCAGCAACACAACTGTGTGATACGTTTCCTTTTCATCTATCATCTTACTGAAAAGTACTCAAAGGTGAAGGTTACACAGAGCTGTCACAAGGAAAGGAACTGATGTCTGGGTCATGAAGACTAGTCAATACCTTGGTAACACAGGACTTTCTGATGACATCAGCTGTCACTGAAGCATGTGACATCATACACTTAAAAGCAGTGCTCACCAAAGATGTCTGAGCAGTCCTTGGAAGAGAAATGCTAAGGTGGCAGGAAGTTTTTGTAGTTGGAGTTAATGTCATTTAAGGTAGGACGGGAAGAAGAAAGAACAGGATGAGAGAATGGAGCGTAAAAATCAGTGATTACGTCTAAGCGTGGCGCTGTGACCAGTCTGCGAGCCGGGAGCACTGGCAAGTCCTTAGGAATCTCAATCATCGTGATTTGAGCAAGAGCAGTTCTCCAATTTGCAAAGAGGAAGAAAAAAAGGAACAGAACCAAAGAGAAGTGACAAACAACTGTTTATCTACACGCTGGGTGGTTGGGTTGGTTCAGGTCACAGTATTTATTCGAGTTGCTCCTTTTGCTGCTTCCTCTCTGCCAGCCACCGCTGGATTCTCTCTTTCAGTTCTGTGTTGGGCCGGATCTGGTCCATGGTGAGGGGACTGCGGTTAAAGGGATCTGTTTGGTCACTGGGACAGAGAAAGGAAAAGGGTGTTATTTCGGAAAGTTCTAACATCCCAGCCCAAACCAGAACACCTGGGACTCCACTCTGAGACGGAAGCTAGAGTGCATTATAATTAGGAATTCAGTGCTGAATTGAGGTCATGTGATGGGAAAGAATGACTCAGGACGTTACCACCCCCCCAGGCCATTGAGCTACTTTGTCTTTCTGCTTCTTAACAGACGTTATCTGGACATTGTCCCGATACTGGACTGGATCTCCCCAGGCAGAGACACTGCTCACTAAGGGTGAAGCGCTGTAGTTCTAGTGACAGGCGCTCCGAGCAGAACGGGACGTTACGGGGAAACCTTGTGAACTGACTGGCTCCAGTTAGCTGGTTGCTGTACAAGTGGGTGCAGAGTCTATTTCCTGACAGACAAAAAGGTGTATAACACTGTAAGGGCTGACGTGTCTCCTCCTCTTTATTCTGAGGGCGCAGTGACATGTCAGTTGTCACTCCCACCTTGGAAAGGCCACACCACTCGCACGACGTGCTGCACCCGTGTACGCTTCACACCGAACACCACGACGCAGACCTCCTCCCCCGCGGCATTCAGAAACTGGATTGCCTTAAATTTGGGCCAACCTATGTAACTTTTATTTTTTATTTATTTATTTTATTTTTTAAATCCTCACTCGAAGACTTTTTTTTTTTTTTGCATTTATCTTTAGATACAGCTAAGGGGGAGAGGGAGGGAGCGAGAGATGAGAGAGACACATCGAGTGGTCGCCACCCACACGACCCCAACCGGGGCTGGGGACAAACTGCAACCGAGGAAGTGAACCCAGGACTCTGGTCCGCGGGCCGGCGCCCTAACCGCTGAGCCAGACTGGCCAGGGCTATAACTCACTTTTAAATAGGCGGAGTCTCAGTGCCCATTCTTATGTAAGGTTGCACTCAGAACAGGAAGGATGGGCCAACTCGACAGCAGGGCTGAGCACAGCAGCAGAATGTGGGCTGACCCATGTGATGGATATGTCTAACACCCCAATGATAAAAATAGACACCCCTATCTTTCTGTTTGTTTTTTATTTAGTTCAGAGAGAGGGAGGGAGGGGGAGAGAGAGAAACATCATCGACTGCCTCCTACATGGCCTCTACTAGGGATTGAGCATAACCCAGGCATGTGCCCTGACTGGGAATTGAACCTGTGACCTCTTGGAAGACACCCCTATTTTTTATATTTTTATAAAATTAAAAAAAATTTTCAAGTCCATTTATACTCCAGGTTAACATATTTTATAACAAATGTTAACAAAAATTGTTTCCTTAAGGAAGGGAAAGATGAGGTTGGAAGCAGCATTTCTCAACAAGGTGTGTTGTTTGGGATGTTTAAATCCTTCCCAGTCAAGTGATACACTTGTACCAGTGCCGCCCCAACACAACAGTCCATCAACGATGGGGCGCCACTGGCGCACTGCACTGTAATCAGGGACTGGGACAAGGAGAGGACGGCTGTCCCCGTCCTCCTGTGGAGCTGTTACGGGCTGGCATACCTGAGCAAATGCCTGGCAATGGTGGCTCTGTCCACAGTGACTCTGGAAGACGGCAGCACCACAGGGTCCGACATCAGCGTGCTCATGATGGGATCCAGGAACTCGTCGCAGGCGTCTGCATAGGTCTCCTCCTCCTGCTGCTGGAGGTCTGCGAGGGACTGAGCGAACACCGAGCAGATGAAGTCAAATGCTTAGTGACTGGACCCTTCAAGGGTATATAACTTAACGGGTACATATTCAAGGGAATGACTCTCGACAGTGACGATGACAATTCTCAACTTGTTTCCTGACAAGACAATATTATAGGAGCCAATTTAGCACCCGGCCCCCACTCTGAGACTTCAGTCGGCTCAGCTGCGACAGGTTGAGTGTCACCCGGAAAGCAGTACGTCACATGCACCTCTGGCACAGTCCTGCTGTAAATGTCACAGTTCGAAAGGGGAGGGGCGGGGACTGTTATTCGCATACTTGCAGAGTCACTCCTGCAGTCTGCGGAAAAGCAGTTTCCGGTTTCAGGTGCAAACAGCTATGAGCCCCTCGGGCTCCCACGTGTGACACTCACGGCTCCAGTCCTCAGCCCTCTCACTAAACCCAGGCAGTGTTGCAGCCCAGCCTAAGACACAAGTAACTCGGTGACGAGAAGACTGATGTCACCGGGGAAGTTTTCTAGTGTGCACTGTGCCGTGATTTCCTTTGTTCACGACTGCTAGTGAAGCGCCGTCACACTCCAGCCAAAGGGGTTGTTCGCGAAATACAACACAGTGTTTCAGTCTTTAAAATGTATGGCTATTCCCACATGTGCCAAGGACCAACCACAAATATCAAGAACAGAGAAAATCAATAAAAATCAGTGATTTAAAACTACCCATCTTGAATTCTATTCTAAAAAGTTCTTTGCATTAACAATGTAGATTTTCAAATCTATTGGTAACACTGTACAAAAGTTTTCATTAAACAGCATACAGCCTGGCCTGTGTGGCTCACTGGCTGAGTGTCGAACCTGCACCAAGAGGTCTCTGGTTCGATTCCCAGTCAGGGCACATGGCCAGGTTGTGGGCCCGATCCCCAGTGGGGGACACACAGGGGGCAGCCAATCGATGTTCTCTCTCATCAATGTTTCTATCTCTCTCTCTCACTTCCTCTCTAAAATCAACAGAGAGTCCTGGCCGGGTTTCTCAGTGGTTAGAGCGCCGGCCCGCGGACCACGGAGTCCCGGGTTAGGTTCCCGCTAAGGGCATGTACCTTGCTTGCGGTTTGTCCCCGGCCCTGGCTGGCGTTGTGTGGGTGGCAACCAGTTGATGTGACTTTCTCACATCGATGATTTTCTCTCCCTCCCTCTCTCCCTCCCACTCTACCGCTCTATCTGAAGATAAATGCAAAAAAAAAAAAAAATCCTCAGGTGAGGATTAAAAAGTCAATAAAGAAATAAGTAAACAGCCTATAGAAGTCTGTACATTCTTCTCTTCTAGCAGAAGCTTCTCAAGTCACTCTTCCTGCTCTCACCCTCACACTGAAGAGTAATGGCAGTGCCCAGTGAGTGAGAGCACTGTCCCCATACACAAGGGTTTGGGTTTGATCCCCAGTCAGGCACGCACAAGAACCACCAGTGAGTGCACAGGTACGCGGACAACAATGATCTCTCCTTGCTCTCTCTGAAATCTATAACAAAACAGTAGTGTTACGAATGCAGTAGCTCTAGTTATTGCTAATCATGTTTATAGTTTTCAAGGCAATGATTTTCTTCCCTCCCAAAACAGGGTGAAGAGTAAAACAGCTGAGTCATCAATGTGATAAAAAAAAAAGTTTTTATTGATTTTTTTTAAAGAGAGGAAGGGAGAGGGAGAAAGAGAGAGACATCGCTCCGTTGCCTCCCATGTGCACCTGAGAGGGGATCGAACCTGCAACCCGGGTGGTGCCCTGACCAGGAACTGAGCCAGCAGTGGCCTTCTGGTGCGCAGACTGTCCAACTGACTGAGCTACACTGGCCAGGGCAGCGGTGTGCTTTAAACAAATTTTCCGCCCTGGCCAGTTTGGCTCAGTGGTTAGAACATTGGTCTGCAGTCCAGTGAGATCTGGGTTGGGCTCCCGCTAAGGGCATGTACCTCAGTTGCAGTTTGTCCCCGGCCCTGGTTGGGTCGTCCGGGAGGCAGCTACTCGATGTGTCCCTTTCACGTCGATGTTTCTCTCCCTCCCTCCCTTCCTCCCTCCCACTCTATCTGAACAAAAAATGGAAAAATGTCCTCGGGTGAGGATAAAAAAACAAAAACAAAAACAATAAATTTTCCTTTTCTTGACTGATTTTAGAAACAGGGAGAGGGAGAGATAAAAACATCAGTGGGAGATGCCCTGGCCAGTTTGGCTTAGCGGTTAGAGTGTTGGTCCGCAGAGCAAAGAGTCACAGGTTCGATTCCTGGTCAAGGGCATGAACCTTGGTTGAAGGTTCCATTCCTGGCCCTGGGGTCACATGGGAGGTAACCAATCAATGTGTCTCTCTCATATTGATGTCCTTCTCTCTCTCCCTTCCCCCCCCTTCACACTATCTAAAAACAAGTAAATAAATAAACTAAAGGATAGTTGTAATTAAAACAAAGAAACATCGATGAGAGAGAACATCAATGGGCCGCCTCCTGCATGCCTCTCACTGGGGATTTGGCCCACAACCTGGGCATGTGCCTTGACTGGGAATCGAACTGGCGACCTCTTGGTGTATGGGTCGACGCTCACCCACTGAGCCACACTAGTGGGGCTGTTTTTGTTGTTAATCCTCATCTGAGGATATTTTTCCATTGATTTTTTAAAAAAATCCTCACCCAAGGATATTTTTCTATTTATCTTCAGACAGAGTGGGAGGGAGGGAGGGGGAGAGAGAGAGAGAGAAAGAGAGACATCGATGCGAGAGAGACACACTGATTGGTTGCCTCCCACACAACCCCAACCAGGGCCGGGACCGAACTGCAACTGAGGTACTTAACCAGAATCAAACCTGCATTCTCTGTTCTGCAGGCTGACACTCTAACTGCTGAGCCAAACAGGCCAGGACTTCCACTAATTTTTAGATAGAATGGAAGAGAAGGAGGGTGGGAGAGACACAACTGTGTGCCTCTCGCACCTGAACCTGTAACCCAGGTACGTGCCCTTGACCAGGAATCAAACCTGAGACCCTTCGGTCCACGGGCCAACTGGCCAAGGCAACAATGACTTTTATAGAACACGTTAATAAACAAATTATCCTGTCTCACCTTGATTCTCTCTGCTAAGTTGCTGAAAGCCACAATCATATTCCCAGGCTTATTTATTTTCTTCAGGACTCGGACTGTCTGTGCAAAGAGAGTTGGGGAATAGGAACGTCCATCCTTGGGCACAGTGGCACAGAAATTCTCCTCATCCCTACAAGGGCAGCATTGGAAAGAAAAGGAGGATCAGAGGAGATAGCAAATGGGTTGAGGAACAAGGGTCCCCATCACTTAAAATGCCATAAATGTTCTTTTGATAAAGATTTTTTCTAATTTTTAGAAAGGAAGTCTATCAAGTGTTCGTGGCCTTAAAAGAATACTGCTTTTCAAATAATGATACAATGAGCAACGTTTATCTTTGTATAGATCAAGGCAGAAATGTTGGATCTATAAAAATCTCATTATTTAAAACTGCAGGATATTCTATCATCAACCAACTAGAAATGAACCATTTCTTTTCTATTTCCACATAATTACCAACCAGTCATTCCATTATGAAAACCCCAGATTAAACCATCAGCATCCCCTCTGGCTCGCCCAGTTTGAATCTCAGTACCCGAGATTTAAGTAGATAGTGCAGATATCTGACACGAGCTGCTGGGGTTTGAAGTCAAATTCACTGAAGTCCTTGACTTTCAAGGCCCCCATTTTGGGGCCAACCAGGTGCTGCAGGAAGTAGTTCAGCATGGAGATGATGCGCTCGGCCAGGAAAGGGTGCACGAAGAGTGATCTGATCTCTGGAAAAAGGGCAGACTGTGAAAACCCAACCCGTTAGCAACCTTTTACGTGTCTTAGAGTTCTGCTTGGAGACCTCTGGAGACCACTGCTTTTAAAGGTTACGTAAGTAATACATTTACATGGCAGTAATATTAGAACACACAGACAAGCAAAAGCAAACAAATAAAATATAAAAACTACCACCTAGAAATAAACACCGTTAACATCTTGCTCATACAGGTGACCCTTGAACAATACAGATTTGAACTGCATGGGTCCACTTATATGCAGATTTTTTTTCAATAAATACTGTAAATGCCGTGGCCGGTTTTGCTCAGCAGTTATAGCGTCGGTCTGCAGTCCAGAGAGACCCGGGTTCAGTTCCTGCTAAGGGCATGTACCTCGGTTGCAGTTTGTCCCCGGCTCTGGTTGGGTCGTGTGGGTGGCAGCCACTCGATGTGTCCCTTTCACGTCGATGTTTCTCTCTCTCTCTCTCCTTCCCACTCTATCTGAACAAAAAATGGAAAAATGTCCTTGGGTGGGTGAGGATAAAAAAAACAAAAACAATTGTAAATGCATTTTTCTCTTCCTTATGATTTTCTTAACACTTTTTCTCTAGCTTACTTTATTCTAAGAACACATATAACTTACATATATGTGCTAGTCAACTCTGTATTATCAGTAAGGCTTGCAGTTAATAGTAGGTCATTCGTAGTTAACTTCTGGGGAGTCAAAAGTTCTACATCTGTTTTCAACTGCGTGGGTGTGGAGGTCAGTGTCACTAACCCCTTCGTTGTACAAGGGTCAACTATATATATATACAACCTTTTTTGGGTTTTTTGTTTGCTTATTTTCGGAGAACCTATCACTAAGTCTTTCTAAAACTCTCCACCAGAAATATAAAACTCTCAATAGATAGTTTTTAGCAGTTCTGCACTTGGGGAAATGTTCTTTCTGGAAGCTTCCATTTGTCACCCCAATCTGGATTCCTCGCTCTATAGGCCCGCTGCATGGCCGTCATACAAGCTCCTTCTACTACCACCCTGGCAATTTCCTTTTTGTCTCATGGGATTCCACCTTCTTCCTCCTAGGTTTACTCCTTCATTTTTCTTTAATATGTTTTTACTGATTTTTTAGGGAGAGGGGAAGGGGGAGGGAGATAGAAACATCCATGTGAGAGAGAAACATCCATTGGCTGCCTCCTGCACGCCCCCTCCTGGGGATCGAGCTCACAACCTGGGCATGTGTCCTGACCAGGAATCAAACCGGGACCTCTCAGTCCATGGGACAACATTCAATCCATTGAGCCACACTGGCTGGGTTTATTCCCTCATTTTGATAGAGTATATCTTTTGTAGTTTTTCAAGAAAGGGTATACTGAAAGTAAATTTGATGCCTTCATGCATGAAAATGTCCTTACATTTTACTCTCTTAACAGAACTGATAGTTTGTCTGCCTATAGGATCCTAGGCTGGAAAAATATTTCCCATCAGGCATGTGTTCCAGCTTCCAATGTCAAAGACATTTTGACACTTAACTACTGCCTATGACCTGATCTTCTCTCTGGGACCTCTTAGGGTCGTTTTTTTACCCTGATTTTCTGAAATGTCACAATGGTGTATCTTAGTGTGGGGTTTAAAAACTTCCGTGTGCACACTTGGTCGTTCCTTTCAATTTAGAGGCTTTTACTCTTTCCTATTATTTCTTTGATAATGTCTCCCTTCCAATTTTCTCTCTTGAGACTTCCTAGATCCTTTGTCTTCTTATCCTTCTTATTTCTATCTCTTTCTGTTCTGCTTTCTTTTGAATTTATTTTAAATACATTTTTATTTTTCAATTATAGTTGACATACAGTTTCAGGTGTACATCCCAGTGATTAGACATTATATAACTAAGTGGTCATCCTGATAAATCTTGTACCTATCTGACACCACGCAGTTATAAGGATACTGACTAGACTCTCTGTGCTATACTTTACATCCTCCAGGCTATTATGTTACTACCGGTTTGTACTTCTTTAAAAAAAAAATGTTTTTATTGATTTTTTTAGAGAGAGAGGGAGAAACATTGATGTGAGAGAAACATGGATCAGCTTCCTCCTGCACGCCCCCTACTGGGGACTGAGCCCACAACCTGGGCATGTGCCCTGACTGGGGGTCAAATCTAGACCTCCCAGTCCATGGGAAGATGCTCAACCCACTGAGTCACACTGGCAGGGCCAATTTGTACTTCTTAATCTTTCTCCTTTTTCACCCAACCCCCTTCTCACCTGGCAACCATCAAAATGTTCTCTGTATCTATGAATCTGTATCTGTTCTGTTTATTAATTTATTTTGTTTTTTAGATTTAATTGTTGACAGATATGTACTTATTGCCATTTTATTGTTCATATTTTAAATATTTTTTCTTTTTCTTAAAGAAGACCCATTAACATTTCATGTGATACTGGTTTGGTGGTGATGAGCTGCAGCTTTTTCTTGTCTGGGAAGTTTTTCACACGTCCTTTGATTCTACATGACAGTTCTGCTGGGTAATTTTGGTTGTTGGTCTTTGCTTTTTATCACTTTGAATATTTCTTGCCAATCCCTCTGGCCTGCAAAATTTCTGTTAAGAAATCAGCTGACAGTCTTATTAGAGCTTCCTTATAGGTAATTAAATGCTTTTCTCTTGCTGCTTTTAAGATTCTCTTTGTCTTTATTTAACCTTTTGCATTTTATTTTTTTATATATATATATATTTTTTATCCTCACCTGAGGACATTTTTTGCATTTATCTTCAGATAGAGCGGGAGGGATAAAGGAAGAGAGAGAAACATCGAGGTGAGACAGACACATCGAGTGGTTGCCACCCACAAGACCCCAACTGGGGCCAGGGACAAACTGCAATCGAGGTACGTGCCCTTAGCGGGAACCAAACTAGGAACTATCTGGTCCGCGGGCCGACGCTCTAACCGCTGAGACAAACTGGTCAGGGCTAACCTTTTGCATTTTAATTATGATGTGTCTTGGTGTGAGCATCTTTGGGTTCATCTTGTTTGGGACTCTCTATGCTTCCTGGACTTGTATATCTATTTCCTTCACCAGGTTAGGGAAGTTTTCTGTCATTATTTTTTAAAATAGGTTTTCAATTTCTTGCTCTCTCTCTCTTCTCCTTCTGGCACCCCCATGATGTGAATGTTGGTATGTCCCAGAGGCTCCTTAAACTATCCTCATTTTTTAAAATTCTTTTTTCTTTTTGCTGTTCTGATTGGGTGTTTTTGCTTTCTTATATTCCAAATCACTGTTTTGATTTTTGGCTTCATCTACTCTACTATTGATTTCCTGTAATGCTTTTTTTTTTTTTCTGATATGTGCCCCTTGTGGGAACTGAACCTGGGACTCTCTGGTCTACAGGCCGACACTCCAACCGCTGAGCCAAACTGGCCAGGGCTGTAATATAGTCTTTATTTTTAGTTTTAAAAATCTTTTAGGCAGAATAGATATCTTTTTTTTTAGAGAGAGAGGGAGAGGGAGAAAGATAGAAACATCAATGAAATAGAACATCGATTGGCTGTCTCCTGCACAGCCCCCGCTGGGGATTAGGCCCACAACCCGGGCATGTGCCCTGACCAGGAATCAAACTGGCGACTCCTTGGTGCATGGGTCGATGCTCAACCAGTAAGCCATACCGGCTGGGCCTGTAATGTATTCTTTTCTTTTTTGGTGGTATGTGCCCCTAGCGGGAACTGAACCCAGGACTCTCTGGTCCACAGGCCGATGCTCAACCACTGAGCCAAACTGGCCAGGGTGCCTGTAATGTATTAATTTTAGTTAGTGTATCCTTCATTTCTGACTGGTTCTTTTTTTATGGTTTCAGTGTCCTTTCTTATCCTGTTGAAGTTCTAAGTTCATCTATTCTTCTGATTTAATTGAGCATCCTTATAATCAGTGTTTTGAACTCAGCATCTGGTAGATTGCTTGTCGCCATTTCGCTTAGTTCTTTTTCTGGAGTTTTGTTCTGTTCTTTCATTTGGGACATGCTTCTTTGTCTCCTCATTTTGGCTGTCTCCCTGGGTTTGCTTTCACTATTAGGTAGAGCTGCTCCATCTCCTAGGCTTGAGTGGCCTCATGCAGTAGGTGTCTTGTAGAGTCCAGTGGAACAGGCTCCCTGGTCACCTGATCTGGGCACTACAGGTGTGCCCCTATGAGGGCTGTGTACACCTTCCTGTTGTAGTTGAGCCTTAATCGCTGTTGGCATGTCGTTGGGAGGGACTGACTCAGGATGACTGGCTGCAAACACTGTGCAGGATTAGCTGTGCAGTGGCCCAGCCCATGGAGCAGGACTTACTTTGTGGGGTTCTGATGCCCACCGAGTCTGCCCCTTCAGTGTGACACTTGTGGAGGTGGGTGGGTGATGCTTCGATGTGATCTGAAGCTGTCTGCCAAATGCGTGGGCTCTGGGGCCTGCCAGGAAGTACAGGCCAGGTCAGCCACTGCCTGTGTACTGCCCAGGACCACACGCTACAAGTACAGAGCTATCTGCAGATGGTCGCTACTTGTGCTGTGCTTGGCGGTGCCCAGGAAAGGCCAAGCTGTGAATCAAGGCTGGTTGCTGCTAGTGCCAGGCCTGGGGCCACTTATCGAGAGGCATGGGGCACACTGAGGCCAGATGCTGCTTGTTTTGAGAGACTTTAGGAAAAATGAAGGCCATCTGTATGGAACAGCCACTGGAAACGGCCTGGATCGACCTGCAAGTTGGATGGGGTAGGGTCTCGGAATCACCAGTGTGGGGCAAGCAGTGACAACCAGGTGATTTAGACTCAGATATGGCTGGGCCTGCTCTGTGAGGGGAGGCTCAGCAAAGGACAGTGGCCTCTGCCAGCCCTCTGTCTGGGAGAGAGCTGCCCTCCAGCTCCTGCCCTGATGCCAGACAGTTCAGTTCCTCCCTGTGTGTCCCTGTGCCTTTCGAGCTGCCTGGATTCAGAAGGGAGTGAGTCTGAGCAAGTTATGCACAGGCCCTTTAAGAGGAACTGCCTGGGACTCCAGAAGCCTCCATCTCATTCAGCCACAGACCTTGCTGGTTTTTATAGCCAGAAGTGATGGGGACTTCTCTGTCCGGCTCTGGAACCCTGGGCTAGGGGGCCTGGTGTGGGGCTGGGACCCCTTGCCCCTCAGGGGGCAATCTCTGCAGCCGAGATATCCCTCCCGATTTTTTTTGAAGATTTTAAAAAAATAGATTTCTAGAGAGCAGAAGGGGAGTGAGAGAGAAAAATCGATGTGAAAGTGAAACATCGATCGACTGCCTCTGGCATGTGCCCTGGCCGGGAATAGAACCAGCAACTTTTCAGTGCGTGGGGCTGCAACCCAGCCAGCAGAACCACACTGGCCAGGGCTCCCTCCTGATACGTTACAAAATGGTTTTTGTTTTTTAATTGATTTTTAGGGAGAGAAAGGAAGGAAGGGGGAGAGACAGAAAGAGGGAAGGAGGGAGGGAGGGAGGGAGAGGGAGAGGGAGGGGAGGGGGAGAGAGAGAGGGAGAGGAGGGAGAGAGAGAGAGAGAGAGTTTCTATGTGAGAGAAACATCATCGATTGGCTACCTCCCATATGCACTTGGACCAGGGACTGAGCCCACAACCTGGGTGTGTGCCCTGACCAGGAACTGAACCAGACACCTTTGGTGCATGGGATGATGCCCAAGCAACTGAGCCACACCAGCCAGGGCTCCCTCCGGATTTTTATCTGCACATGTAGGTGTAAGACCAGCCTGTTCAGTGTCTCCACCCCTCCTACCAGTCTTGATGTGGCTTCTTTAAATTCTTGACTTCCATTCAGCTAGATTTCAGGTGGTTCTCAATGATGGTTGTTCTGTAGTTTAGTTTTTGGTTTTTTGTAATTCTCACTTGAGGATATTTTTCCATTTATTTTTTTACATATAGTGGAAGGGAGGGAGGAAGGGAGGGAGGGAGGGAGAGAGAGAGAAACATTGATGTAAGAGAAACACATCGATTGGTTGCTTCCCGCATGACCTCGACCAAGGAGGGGGATCAAACCTGCAACCCAGGTATGTGCCCTTGACCTGGAATTGAACCTGCGACCCTTTGGTCCATGGGCTGACACTCTAACTAGCCAGGGCTGTAGTTTGGTTTTAATTCTGATGTGGTTGTGGGAAGATCTGGGTCATTTCTGTTCTGCTTTCATGGAAGTGTTCCTTGAATTTATCTTTGACCCTTCCACTGATATGCTGCCTTTTCTCTTACCCCTCTGAGATTATAAAGATTTTTAGAAAAGTTTTCATGTTCTGCCCTGGCCAGTGGGGCTCAGTTGGTTAGAGCCTTGTCCTGTGCACCAAAAGGTTGCTGGTTCAATTCCCAGTTAAGGGCATGTGCCCAGGTTGCAGGCTTCATCCCTGGTGGGGGGCGTGAGACCGCTGACCGATGTTTGCCTCTCACATCGAGTGTTTCTCCCTTTCTCCTCCTGCTTCCTCTCTCTTTGAAAATCAATAAACTAAAAAAAAAAAAAAAAAAAAAAAAGTTCAGGTATTATGTGTTTTAGGTTAGAAAGATTTCCTCAAATGTCCGGTGATCCTTGGCTGTCATTTTGTGTATAATCAATATACAAGTTATTAATAAACATTTCGTTGTTAACACTAAGTCTTGCAGGGTGTATGTATTTACGGCACCACTCAATTCAGACTAGCCACATTTTACATGCTTACAGCCCAATGTGTGTGGCCAGTGGCTACTGCATTGGACAGTGTAGCCCTAGAGGCGGCGGAGATAGATGTCTGTCTGATCCATCACATTTAACGAGAGTTCAAGAATATTTTTCAGTTTAATAAGCCTCCTCTCCACCCCTGATAGAGTTATCTGGATAATTTGTCCTCAGGAAAAATCCCACCCATCTATGCTCTTTGGCAGCTCTGAGAGGCGGCATTTCCTCATCACCATTTCTACTGGAGCCTCTCTAGCAACTCACTTCTCTCTCGTGTGGAGGATTCCGTCCTCAGTCTGCATTCCTCGTTCCAGCCGGGCTGATCTCAGACGAGCACCCACCACTGCCTGTCCCGGCCGGGCTGGTCTCAGACAAGCACCCACCACTGCCTGTCCCGGCCGGGCTGATCTCAGACGAGCACCTACCACTGCCTGTCCCGGCCGGGCTGATCTCAGACGGAGCACCTACCACTGCCTGTCCCGGCCGGGCTGATCTCAGACGGAGCACCTACCACTGCCTGTCCCGGCCGGGCTGATCTCAGACGGAGCACCTACCACTGCCTGTCCCGGCCGGGCTGATCTCAGACGGAGCACCTACCACTGCCTGTCCCGGCCGGGCTGATCTCAGACGGAGCACCTACCACTGCCTGTCCCGGCCGGGCTGGTCTCAGACGAGCACCTACCACTGCCTGTCCCGGCCGGGCTGATCTTAGACGGAGCACCTACCACTGCCTGTCCCGGCCGGGCTGATCTCAGACGGAGCATCTACCACTGCCTGTCCCGGCCGGGCTGATCTTAGACGGAGCACCTACCACTGCCTGTCCCGGCCGGGCTGATCTCAGACGAGCACCTACCACTGCCTGTCCCGGCCGGGCTGATCTCAGATGGAGCACCTACCACTGCCTGTCCCGGCCGGGCTGATCTTAGACGGAGCACCCACCACTGCCTGTCCCGGCCGGGCTGATCTCAGACGGAGAACCTACCACTGCCTGTCCCGGCCGGGCTGATCTTAGACGGAGCACCCACCACTGCCTGTCCCGGCCGGGCTGATCTCAGACGAGCACCTACCACTGCCTGTCCCGGCCGGGCTGATCTCAGATGGAGCACCTACCACTGCCTGTCCCGGCCGGGCTGATCTTAGACGGAGAACCTACCACTGCCTGTCCCGGCCGGGCTGATCTTAGACGGAGCACCCACCACTGCCTGTCCCGGCCGGGCTGATCTCAGACGAGCACCTACCACTGCCTGTTTCGGGGAAGCTGTGCTGCGTCCTTACCTGACGTCAGAAAGGCGAGCGTGCCGATGGTCTCGTTGGACATGATGTTATGGAAACGGGCCAGCTGTCCGAACATCTGCAGGCCAGCTTCCTTTTCTCGACGGGCTTCCGGAGTCAGACTGTCCCACTCGCCTCGGTCCTTCTCAATCTGCTGGATCTTTATCTTGCTCAGATACTACGGAAACCAGAGGTGGAACGTGTCAGAGAGACAGCGCAGTTGAAGGGAAGGTCATATTTAAGAGGTCCTATTTAAAGTCTAGTCCCCTGTGCTGGGCAAACCAGGCGTTACCACAAGAGACATGAGGTTTTATTTCTCGGCCTAGGGCTGAAGCTAAAAAATGTACTTTAGGAAAAAAGAAAAAAAAAAGAAGAATTGTGGCTCCATATAGTTTTGTTTGGGGCTAGGCAGACTTATTGGTAACTCCCCTAGAAATATTAGTGTGTGAAACAGAAAGGAAGGTACAGGAAATCCAGGAGAAAACAGGCTACAGTTTAAAAAAAAGATGAATCCTTCTTGAAAGATGGAAAAAAAAGTCCCCCAAGTTGTTTATGAACACCCAAAGCCCTGCCAGACACGCCGCTGTCTGGAAGGAGAAGCTCGCGACCCTCCCCTCGCTGCTGCGCGACGCGTGGGAGCCACAGGCCCTCGAAGTGCCGCCTGCGCCAGTCTGGTCGCCGCTCTTGCTGAGAAGGTGTTTACTACACGGCTTGTTTTGTTTTCTAAGAAAATCCATCTGAAAGCTTCAGGATTATGAAAAAAGCAGGAAAACGATCTCACAAATGAAACACAAGTTGCGGGGAGACTGCTCATCAATACGAGGAGCTCACGGCTGCCCAGTGGGCTGCCTTCACGATCTCCCGCTCCGCGCCCGCTGGGTCATGCCCACCAGCACCGCTTCCACACGAGCAGCAGGCGGCTGCAGAGCAGGGCAAAGGCCCGCTACGGTGCTGAGAGGCGCCCGCTGGGCCATGCCCACCAGCACCGCTTCCACACGAGCAGCAGGCGGCTGCAGAGCACGGCAAAGGCCCGCTACGGTGCTGAGAGGCGCCCGCTGGGCCATGCCCACCAACACCGCTTCCACACGAGCAGCAGGCGGCTGCAGAGCACGGCAAAGGCCCGCTACGGTGCTGAGGGGTGCCCGCTGGGCCATGCCCACCAGCACCGCTTCCACACGAGCAGCAGGCGGCTGCAGAGCACGGCAAAGGCCCGCTACGGTGCTGAGGGGTGCCCGCTGGGCCATGCCCACCAGCACCGCTTCCACACGAGCAGCCGGCGGCTGCAGAGCAGGGCAAAGGCCCGCTACGGTGCTGAGGGGTGCCCGCTGGGCCATGCCCACCAACACCGCTTCCACACGAGCAGCAGGCGGCTGCAGAGCACGGCAAAGGCCCGCTACGGTGCTGAGGGGCGCCCGCTGGGCCATGCCCACCAGCACCGCTTCCACACGAGCAGCAGGCGGCTGCAGAGCACGGCAAAGGCCCGCTACGGTGCTGAGGGGCGCCCGCTGTGCACCTGCGCAACTCGTGTTCCCACAGCTGAGGCTCTGGACGGCCGTGGAGAGATGAAGAGGGTCGATGACCTGGTCTTTATAGGAAAAATATCCCAAACTAGTTTTTTTTCCAGCAGTGGTGTACAAATGAGAATCTTTTAGAAGAGAGGGGTAAGAATCATTGCCTTGTCCGGCCAATGTGGCTCGTGGCTGCTCATCAACCCTGCACCAAGAGGTCGCCGGTTTGATTCCCGGTCAGGGCACATGCCTAGGTCGTAGGCCTGATCCCCAGTAGGGGTGTGCAGGAGGCGGCCGATCAATGTTCTCTCCCATCGATGTTTCTATTTCTCTTTCCCTCTCCCTCTAAAATCAATAAAGGAAAAAAAATCATCATTGCCCTATGAGCCACTTTACTGATATGTTGGGCTGGAAAGGCTGGAAATGAGCCACCGAATGGACGCACGATCCTGGTCCCTTGCGCAGTTCTGGCCTAATCAGTCTGCTGCGGTCCCGCCTCTGCCAAAGCACCTCCTCGCCTGAGGCTTCCCTGAGCCTTGGTCTCGGCTCTGATGGACAGCACTTCTCAAGCCTGTGTGGCGAGGCGGCAGCACACGACCACTGCAGGTCTGGGGCCTCAGGCTGCTCTATTGTGACTAAAGGGTCAAGAGTATGTGCTGGTCATGATTTGATGGCATAGGAACAGCAAATCTGTTTTGTTTTGTTTTTTACCTGTATGGCTTCATCCAGAAGGAAGATGGCATCGTTCATTAGCAGGTTTAGAAAGCGGAGAAAAAGTGGGGGATTCATGGCTTCTAAATTCTTAGAGGCATAGTCAGCCAAATCCTGTAAGTCCCAGGCCAGAGAAAACTGTTTAGTACTGAACCACAGCTCACTGGGCGTATCTGAAGCAAAACTCAGACTACTCAGTTTGGTTTCACCGAAAAGCCTCTCACCTTGATGCTCTCTCGATAGGCATCTGTCCCCCACATGTACCTTAGAATGGGGTACATGGGACGGCGGTAATTAAACTTCTGTTCAAACTGATGGGGGTCTCCTGGAGTAAGGGAAGAGCAGAAACACCAAACCAACAGCAAAGATGGCCCATTAGAGACAGAGCAGGGCTCCCGCCCACGCGGAGCCACTTCCCTTTATTCTGAACATGTCAAGGGCACTGAGTCTATAAAGGTCTAGCGCTGCGGCCAGGTGTTTGGTCGTGTCCTTCCCGACAGAACAGGGAAGGACCAGGCCGGACAAGAAAGCCAAGGGACAAATGTTTCTACCCCAAACGGACAGCACTTGTCAGACTCTGAACAGGCCTCTGGGCTGCACAGTGTCAGGGACAGCTAGTGGACGGGAAAGGAACTGTCCCCATTCTTCACAGTGACGTGCCAGTGTGCTGCCAGCTGGTCGTCGGTCACTCTGGACAGTCAGGCCGGGAGCTAAATGTCTGAGGCCTGCATTGCTTTGACGCACCCAAGGTCCCGGGGAGCACCGCAGGCTGGGTTGTATGACGACAAGCATGGGCTGTGGAGTCGGAAGACCGAGGGCTCCTCCTGCTCCACGTGATGCGTCTCCTTACCTTGCCAACTCCCACTCCCTCAGAGGGAGACAGGAGTTATAATACATCCTCCATGACCACCAGAGGGCTGTAATGGTCTTATAACGACATGACTGCAGCAACTTATTGGTCAACTTCTCATGTATCATGAAGATTTACACGTACTATCTCTCATCACTTCAACCCATTTAACAGATGAGGAAACCAAGGCTCAGGTGAGCAAGTGACAAAGTCAAACTACAAATATGGAAAGGCAGTCAATAAACTGTTAATGTCTCTCTATAAAGAATCGTCTAACAACTATGCTGTACACCTGAAACTAATGCAAAATAATATTGAATGTAAACTGTAATTGAAAAATAAAATTGAAAAATAAAATTTATCACTGGCTAGTGGGACATCTCCTTTGAAAGGAGTCTAGCCCTGGTTGGTATGACACGGTTGGAGCGCCGTCCCATACACCGAAAAGTCTTGGATTCGATCCCTAGTCAGAGCACATACCTAGGTTGTGGGTTCAGTCCCTGGTTCAGGTACGTGCAAGAGGCAACCAATTGAAGTTTCTCTCTCACATCAGTGTTTCTTTTTCTCCCTCTCTCTGAAATAAAAAAATCTATCTTCAGGTGAAGATTAAAAAAATAATACAAATTAAAAGGGTCTTAAATAACTGCTTAACATCCTGTTTACTGGTTGAGATGGAGAACTGTTTACTCAAACATAGCATCTCAGGGTTAGATCACAAAAGGCCAAGAAAGAAAGGGAATTTTTTTTTTTTTTAGTTAATCCTCACCTGAGGATATTTTTCCATTGATTTTTTTAGAGAGAGTGGAAGGGAGGGAGCAGAGGGGAGAGAGAGAGAGAAACACTGATGTAAGACATATTGATTGGTAGCCTCCCACATGGCCCCAAGGGCCAGGGATTGAACTTGCAACCCCGGAACGTGCTCTTGACTGGGAATTGAACCCAAGACCCTTTGGTTCTTGGGTTGCTGCTGTAACTGCTGAGCCAAACTGGCCAGGGCACCTGCTGTTATTCTTAGTTGAACTAGACTGTTAGAGTTAGACAGTCGGGATAAAAGATTATCTCGACCAGCATACTGTCTCATTATCCACTATTCTGCAATTTTGAGGCAAAGAAAATAAGGACTCAGGTTTTTCTTGTGTTTTTTCTTTATCCTCACCCGAGGACACTTTTGCATTTACCTTCAGACAGAGCAGGAGGGAGAGAGGGGGGAAGAGAGAGAGAAACATAGACGTGAGAGAGATCCATTGAGTGGTCGCCACCCACACAATCCCAACCGGGGCCAGGGACAAACTGCAACTGATGTACCCTTAGCGGGAACTGAACCCAGGACTCTCTGGTCTGTGGGCCGATGCTCTAACCGCTGAGCCAAACTGGCCAGGGCAAGACTCAGGTTTTAATTGGACAACCTAATCTGCTTGAGTATGATTTGATCAAGCAATACAATAAAGTTGATAAGAGTATGTGGGGTTTTTTTAGGTCAGGCGACACAGACCTGAGTCGACCACTTAGCTGTAGGACAAACCATCTCATCTTTTTGAGGATCCATGTCCTTGTATGTAAAATGACGACAGTAAGTAAAACTTTCCAGGTGACAAGCTAATGAGACAATGTGAACACAAGCACTTAGCACCAAGGTGGCACAGGGTAGGAATCCAACACATGACGGCCGATGACATCTTTCTGAGGTCGGAGCCTGGACCAGCTGTGTCACTGCCATGGACCAGCTCTGCAGCCCTGCACTGCTTTACCTGTGAACTCAATGTCCACGAACACCTTGATCAGAGCCTCTGCCAGGCGTGGTGCATACGGATAGCTGCAGAACACACGCTTCCGGTGGAACACGCTGGATACCAGAGGACTCGGGGTCTGATCCAGGTGGGGCATCACTGCTTCCAACACCTCGGCCAGTTTGGCCCTCAGGTGGGGATTCTTCATCCTGCAAACGGCAGAAAGCAAACTGAGCTGGTAGACTTGTTTTCTTTCAATATTTTCTTTTCTTTATTTGATGGTGACAATAAAGACTACAGTTTAGTGCTTGACCCTGAAGCTAACGGTGACCCTTCCATCCAGGCAGAGTAACTGAAGACAGACACGAATCTGTAAAGAAGCCCGGGACACGGGCGTGAGCCTGGCCGCTGCAAGCTGGGACGCACTCCTGTACTGCCGGGCGGCCAGCCAGAACCACCGCCTGCTTTCCTTGGACTGGGCCGCAGCGTCTTTTCTGATCATCTTGTCAACAGTTGCATGCCACTGTGTCTGCTCCAATAGAAAAAAAGCAGCCCATAATAAAATCACATTTTCCAGAAGTATACGTGATATTCAGAACCATTGACTGCTTTTCCTCTGTCTTGTCCTTCATTGTGTAGGAGCTCCCGTCTTCTGTTTCTTTTATGCCAGATAAGGGCAGTTTGAAAACTATTTCATCATCTTCATCATCATTTATCTCAGCCACTTCAGATTTTCATTTCTCCAAAAATACTGGTGTACACATGGGTACAGGGCTACCCAGTCTCTCAGGAGTGCTGGGAGCAACAGGAACCTTTTTCCCTTAGGTACAGTGGCTTGGCCAGGCCGACAAGGACACGTGCCGAAAGCGTCCGAGCCAAGGAGTCAAATCGGCATGGCTCTTCTCTCCCCGGGGCCGAAACGTCCCGGACCAGCCAGCACTGCGGCGAGCAAAACTGCACCTGCGGTGTGAGGTCGGTCAGTTTCTGGGGATGATGCAGGGTTACCATCCAACTTTTGAGGTCACAGCTTACCGACTGCGAGGGTGAGCACTTAGGTTTGCGTTCAGGATCTGGCCATTCTGTGTACTTCTCTGTGACAATGCATTCTTTACTGCTCGCCATTTCCGGACTGCCTCCTCTGGGATGAACGTGCCCTTCCGAGCTTTCTGAGAGCAGGGGGGGACAACGACCCCACGCCACTCACAGCGCCACGCGTGCCTGGCAAAGTGCTGACTTGTGTCTTCTCAGTAGATCTGCTCAGTTAGGGGGAGGACTGGCCTTTTCCTACTTCTCGTGACATGGCTTCAGGGACGGTGGACCATTCTCTCCTCTGTGTAGCGAATCTTCATTTAAGTACACAGTGTTTGTTTCCTTTGGCCTAGGCACCAGGAACATCAGAGAAGCATCTCTGTAGGTTAGTGAGCATCTTTGGGAAAGAGAACTAGAAGCTATGAACGAGGAAGACTTGAAATCAGAAAGCGTTCACCTAAGTTTACTGCTCATCCAACTTGGGATTTCAAGAGCAAACTGTATCATGTGATTACTGAAAGGTCACTGGCACCTGGCTGGCACTGGTAAGGGTTCTGCACTAACCAGGGGCGAGCAGCAGAGCTCCTATCAGGCGCCTTATGTGCAAATTCAAATTCTCTGTGGGCAAAGTCCTCTGCCCCTCAAGAGTGGGGCTTTTTGGCTACCCATAAAGATGGGTCAGGTGACCGATTAATGCTAAACAACTTCCGAAGGCAGCGCTGAGTCAGCCTGCTCACTGCTCGGCTAGAGACCTTCCGAAGACAGCGCTGAGTCAGCCTGCTCGCTGCTCGGCTAGAGGCCTTCCGAAGGCAGCGCTGAGTCAGCCTGCTCACTGCTCGGCTAGAGGCCTTCCGAAGGCAGCGCTGAGTCAGCCTGCTCGCTGCTCGGCTAGAGGCCTTCCGAAGGCAGCGCTGAGTCAGCCTGCTCGCTGCTCGGCTAGAGGCCTTCCGAGGTTCTGCAGCTCTGAGCAGTGCGGCTGAGCTTCCATCGTTTACCTTTCTACGCTTCCAGTGAAGACGGTGATGAAGTGAAGGACATGTTCCAGGGAGTCTGCTGATGTCTCTAGGATGTCATCAGCAAAGCGGCGGAGAAAGATGAGGAAATCACCCAGGTTATCTGCAAAAAATTCTGGAAAAAAAATTTTTTTTCCCCATTGGAACTGAGCAGACGTCTGACTCCATACACACAAGCTCTACACTGCACTTAAGGAAGGCTAACAAAACCACGTCTTGTAGTCCCTAGGAATGGTGGCAAGCTAGGAAATGCAGAATCTCCTGAAATGTGTTCATTCTTATTTTTATCCAAGTAAGTATGAGAGCAGCAGAGACACAAGACTACTGTCAGCACACGCCGGTGCCGTAAGAAAGTATGCTGACTTTCGACACTCACGGCCAACTGTGCATCGAACAACCCCTCAGATGTGTGAAGAACCTTGAATGAAGTTCACTAGGTGGCTGTGGTCCCCCATCTCCAGGACGGTCTCACCTCCTAGTACTCATGCCCTTGGTTGTCACACCCCACACTCTCCCAGGGTAGGAGGTACACCCTGAGGCACACACAGGTGATGGCATGTCACGTCCATGATGACGCTATAAAAGCCAACAGCTTCCACTTGGTCGCTTGCTCTGGGGGAAGCCAGCTGCGGCAGCAGGAGCAGTACTAAGGAGAGGCCTGTGTGGCCCAGACAAGAGGCCAGCAAGCACCAGAGGTCTGCCAACAACCACATGACTACGTCTGTGAGCAGCCCCTTCAGCCCCTTCAGATCCTGTGGCCGTGGTTGACAGCTTGGCTAAAACCTCATGCGACCCCGGGTCAGAACCATGCAGCTAAGCTGCCCCTGGATTCCTGACACACAGAACTGTGTGGAATGACGTCTGCTGTCTTAAAGTCTCCATGTTTCGGGGTAACTCGTTACTCTGCAATAGATGAACACTGCAGTGATCAAGAACATACGATGGATAATGCCGGTCAACCGCTCACGTCATACTCACACATACAACCTGCTTCCTCAGTTAACCAACAGGAGGACCCCCTAAAGCACAGCACAGGAGAGCCGGACAAATCTTCAAGCCAAACTACTGAAGATGGAGACCAAGAGCAATGAGAGCCTGACTGCCTCGGTGCTTGGGCTTTTCTGACACGCGCGCAGTGAGGACACAGGCTGAGGACAGGCTGGCAGCTCCCCCGTCCCCGGTGGACAGTCTCTGCAAGTCGAGGAATTTGCCCAGAGACAGTGCAAGGATAACTGAAGGGCATTCTGAGGACTGACCCGCCGAGGGACAGTTAAGCCCAGACGGCTACAAACAGGAGGTCCCAGGGAAAGCCTGCTTACCCGGCACGTAAGCCAAGGAGCTGCAGCTGTCTGGCAGAGGGAACGTCAGCTCGGCCAGCTGGGAGCCCTCGTTGCCGATGGCCAGCTGAACCAGGAGGACAGCCATGGACACCTGCAGGTTCAGGCAGTTCTGGAGCATCTGGGGCTCAGTCATGGCAGTCTTGGTGGAAAGATAGATGGTCATGAGTCGTTCGAACTGCTCACGCAGGTTGTCAGCAGCAGGGCTGGAGCTCTGCTGAGCATCCCGCCAGGCGACCTGCAGCCGGTGCAGATTCTGGTTGATTTTTACCATCTGATCATGCAACCTGCCCCCAAGAAAGCAGGAGAGACTGGGTCAGGGGGCTCATACAGGCACAGTCACATACAGACCACTCCAGAAATGAAAATCCTCATCTACTTATTCCGGTATCTCTTTGAGGGTGCAGGGAGCTGCTGCTGTGATGACACAGAAGGCACCCACGACCTTGCTGACAGGCAGGGGCAGAGCACTGGGGAAATGTCACTGAGCATTCAGCAGGACTGACGCAATTACAGTCCTTAGCAGCTTCCGAAGAACAGCAGCTGGTTCAGCAGGGCGTGGACTGGGCTGTTGTTTGTTTATTTACTTATTTTTAATCCTCACCCAAGGATAGTTTTCTATTTATCTTTAGATAGAGTGGGAGAGAGAAACATCGAGACGAGAGGGACACATGGACTGGTTGCCCCCCGCATGACCCGGACCAGGGCTGGGGCCGAACCACAACAGAGGTACGTGCCCTTGACCGGAATCCAACCCGCGACCCTTTGATGCATGGGCCAACACTGCCACTGAGTCACACTGGCCAGGGTGACGGGCTGTTATCTCAAATAGAAGCCCAGCAGGAGAGTGACCGCACGGGAGCAAGGACTGTACTTAGGCGTGGCTGGGAGACGCGGAGCTGGGGAGGAGGCATCCGCCGCCGCCGGCCACGCGCAGGTGAGTGGCGTGACAGCAGCGCCCAGCCTCCGCTGCTCAGCAGCAGGTTCTCACGAGGGGTCAGCCAAACGCTCTCGAAGGAAAGGAGGCCCTAATGCAACGTGACGAAGTTTTCTCCATGCGCACAGTCTGAAGTCATCCTCTTCGGCCCGCAGATAACGCGTGGGGCAGGGGGCCTGTCTTGGGAAACTAGACGCCACGCATTTGTGTGTGTGAATCTAGGTGGCTGAACAGGTCGAACACATGCTGAATTGTTCCCTATTATCTCATTTAAGACGTCAATGACAGGGATAGGAAAACTCTCTAATAAAGATATACTTTCATTTAATTTTTTGAGAATTTTTTTTTAGTAGGTGTTAGCTCTTTGTTTAGTTGTTTTGTTTTGTTATGTGCACCTAGCAGGAACCGAACCCGGGACTCTCTGGTCCGCAGGCTGATGCTCCAACTGCTGAGCCAAACCGGCCAGGGCGAAATTTGCTGTTGTGAACAGTGCTCTGTCACTTTAAGTATCCGGAGAAGGCAGTGAACACCGCTGTCCTCGGTCCTCCTTTCCAGACTACACCTGTGAGCGAGTCACCAGCTGCTCTCCTTATTGATATGCGCAGTCACAGCAGCCGGACCAGAGGGGACACATCTCAGAGTGATTCCAGCCAGCAGAACCAGAACCACATCTCAGAGTGATTCCAGCCAGAACCAGAACCACATCTCAGAGTGATTCCGGCCAGAACCAGAACCACTGTGGAAAGTGACACGCTCCCGTCGAGTTTCCACCTTCTGGACCCCGTCTCTGAGACACGGCTCCTGTGCCCTGCTGCCCTTACTGGAACCTTACGGACACTCCTGCTTCTGCCTCTGCTCGGCGCAGCGGTGCTGCCCTGACCCTCCAGAGCAGTGAGGAATGGAAACTCAGGAGCAGAGAGTGAAGCATTAAACGACAATTCCAGGTCTACAGGTGATAAGAGGAAGATGGCGATTTTAACATGTGCACGTTTAGAGAGAATGCTAGTGTATCTTCAATTTTAAAAGTTTAATAGGTCAATAATTAAAAATCAATTCAAGCCCTGGCCAGCGTGGCTCAGTGGGTAGAGTGTCAGCTTGAGCACTAGAGGGCTATGGGTTCAGTCCCCGGCCCTGGCTGGGGTCTATGCGGGAAGCAACCAATTGCCGTGTTTCTCACATCAGTGTTTCTCTCTCCCTCCCTCACTCCCTTCTACTCTCTCTAAAAATCAATGGAAAAATATCCTTGGCTGAGGATTATAAATAAATAAATAAATGGAAGTTACTTGGACAAAGCCAATTCATGTAAACACAAATAAATGCATATAACGTCCCTTTCCTACTAGAACCAATGTGAGACTTCAGGAGAAAGTGAGGTTGTTAAGACTAACTTTGAACTTTCTGGTTCAAACACACTGAATGGTTCTTTCCCGATGACGTCGGGAGTTACCTGTGAAATCCCAAGTACAAGGCGTAGGCTGTCAGGACGAGGTTCTCGGTTACAAGGTTGTAGCTCTGGGGAAACTTGGGCTCCCGCACAGCTGGGATCAGACAGGTTTCTTTGTCCAAACCTCGAAGAAGTTAGAAGGAAGAGTGAACGGCCTCGGGGCCCCTAACTCCACTTCCACTTCGACACTGCTACCAGTGATTTCTCCTTTCGTTGTTTCTTAGTGGTATCTTCTTAAAAACAAATCTTTTCACATTACTACTCCTCTGTCTAAAAACATCTTGGTTTCTCAGTCTACAGAAATGCAGTCAAATTTTTTTAGCTCAATTATGAAATCACCAAATATTAAACGGAATGACCAATCACTAGATTTTTCAGGTGCCAGACAATGGATCATTGTATTTATTTTGTTCTGTATTTAAAGTTATTTGCTTTTGGACATGTACTACTTCTATAACTAGAAAAGTTATAAAACTCGGAAGAAATACGTACACCGAAATTAAGCTGATTCACTCTGAGTGGTAGAATTATGAATGACTTACTTTCTTTTCGCTTCTCTGTAATGTTCCAGTTTTCTCTAATCTGGCCCCAGTCTTCCGCCCCACAAACTCATTTCCTGCCATCCCCCACCCCCCCCCCCCGCCTTGCGCAGCCAGGGCCCTTCTCCCCACCCCTCAGTCAAGCCCTGCACACTCTGCACCTGTGTCTGCTGTTCCCTCTGCACAAAGGGCCTCTTTTGGCCTCTGCCTGCTGGGCCCACCTCGGCTCTCAGCTCAGCTGTGAAGACCTCCCGCTCTGTAGGGTGTCTCGCTCCTTCCTGTGCCCCACAGCTCGGCCCTACGCCTATTAGGATGACCCACCCGTTCACTTATCTGCCTCCTTCTGCATTTCTGAATTCATGAGGGACAGGGACTAGGCTTTATTCATTTTTAAAAGAAGTGATGAATGAATACCCAAGGCTGCCAAATTCAGAGGGAAGGTCTCACTGAAGTTCAACATCTAAAATCTACCCGTTATATATCTGAGAGTCTGTCCTTGGAACATCTGTACAGCTCTCTGCTGCCTCTTCTTTAAGAGGCACCTTTGTGAGAAAGGATAAGGATGTGAGGGCTTCCCTGTCATTCACACTAACACACACATGTGCACGCACACACTCATATGCGGACACACTCAAGCACACACACGTGTGCACATTCACACTCATGCAGACACACATGCAGACACTTGCGCGCTCACACTCACATGCACTTGCGCGCTCACACTCATGCACGCACGCACACTCACTTGCACACACACTTGCGCGCGCACACACACACAGAGTTTTGGGAAGCCCAGCACTCCCCTACCTCTCATGTGCACATTTTTAATTTTCCGTTCTTCATCATCCAGCTCCTTCAGAGCACAGTAGGTGGGATTGAAGGTGAGGAGCCGAGAGGATCTGGGTTTGCAAAAGGGCTGGCACAGCTTCAGGAGAGCAGCACCCAGGTTCAGAAAGAAGGCATCCGAGGCATACATTTGGAAGAAGATTTCTGGCATCTGATTGGCCCAGATCTTGGTGCGGCCTGCATTCGCATGCAAACAGTTTCCAAGCCAGGACAAGATACAGTGTTTGGTTTCTGGAGAGAGCTGGAGTAAGTTCTTCAGCATCTGGTAGATCTTTTCATGGAACTGAGCCATGAACTGTTTAACCAGAAAACATAACCACAGAACATTCCAGTTTCACAATCCTAATATTTGCTATTCCCAAAACTCAGCCATTGCAATTTCTAGAATATGCCAATCCTGATCGCCTTCCTAACTCTCCCTGGGCCTTATTCCCCAGTTCTAATTTAAAACATTGTCTGGGCCCTTAAGAGAGATTCCCTGATGAGCCGCCAAATTGCCCAGAGCATTTTCATAGCTTGAGAGAAGGGTGGGTGCCCTCTTTCTGCAAGGGGTCAAATGACAAATATTTCTGGCTCTGCATGCCACACGGTCTCTGTGCAGCTCCCCGCCGCTGCCGCTGTGGCAGGGAAGCAGGCACGAGCACACCTACACGAACGGGCGTGGCTGCGCTCCAGCGAGCTGTACAGAACAGGTGGCAGGCTTGAGAGAGCTGTGATCATGGGAGAGAGACACTGCCCCCAATTCAACCACTTACTGTTTCATGTTGGCCAGACTTCTATAATTTATGCTAAGAAGCCCAAACAGAGAGGACATAGGAAGGAAGGACAGGAAAAAAATTAGTTTACAGGCTGGAATTCAGGCAGATTTAGGAGCTTAAGGTGTAAGAGAGAGGGGTGGTGAGGAAAACAAGGGCTGAGAGGAAGCGGCTGTGCACAGGACAAATGGCAGCAGCTTATTCCCTGAAGCACACTAGGCTTCTCCCCGACTCGCAGCACACGCTCCCCAGAGGCGGCTGCTTCACGGCTGCAGCAGAAAGCCAGCCAGGTCGCCCTGCTTCCCCAGGAGGCTCCAGCAGCCTCATCCGCATCTGCTCCCCGAGGAAACCACTTGGTCTAGGATCAGAGGGCTGGGGTACACCGTAAACAGGTCCACCTGATGGATGTTGGCCTCTTGTACTTTGATCTCCTGGGGACTGGAACGGGATGGATTCAAGAAATAGCCATGATTCTCGACTACACCCGGAGTCTTTAACAAGCAGGAGATATTCAGGATCACCCCCAGCAAGGTCTTCTGGTACATCTGCCCGTCGCTGAGGTCCTTGGGCTGAATGTGTTCTACAAACACCTGGAAGAGAAGGTACATCTTACTTGTTTGTTTGTATGATGAGATGGATGTGATGGGATGAGCTGGCCTCAAAAAGTTAGGTCTACACAACAACATATCTTTTCTTTTACTCAACAGGTAATATTACTGTACCCTCAGGATAGGGAAGCACAAGTTATTAGATCTCCAGCTTATCAAAAACATTTTTTTTTTCTTTATTGATTTTTAAAGAGAGAGGAAGGGAGAGGGAGAGAGAAATAGAAACATCAATGAGAGAGAACACTGATTGGCGCTTCCGGCATGCCCCTCACTGGGGATCGGGCCCACAACCTGGGCATGTGCCCTGACCAGGAACCGAACCGGCGACCTTGGTGCAGGGTCGACACTCAGCCCCTGAGCCACCCCGGCCGGCCCAGCTCAACCCTCCCTCTGCCACCTGCAGGCTCACCGCTGCCATGTCCTTCTGTCGCGTGAAGTAGAGCAGGATGTCCAGATATGCGTACAGCAGCATCTGGCAGAGTTCTAGGTCCTTTATCCGGCCCAGTAAAACATCAAACACCGGGATCATGACTTCTGGAAATGTCCGAACTTCCTCGTCCAATACCAAGGCTTTAATGACCTCTTCCAGAAACTCAGTTACATCTTCAAAATCTGACAGAAGGCAAATGAGAGAAAAGAGGCCAAAGGGATTTTTATAGCCTTCATACCTGGCTCTTTACTTCCTGATACTTTTGATAATTACACTGACATTCAACCTCAAAGGTCAACGTGTGAACTCTGCCTTCATTTGCGCTGGAACCGCAGTGGTTCTGAGGCGTCCAGTGCCTTAGAGGAAGTTTATATTTGGAAATCAGAATGTAGGTGCTCCCAGCTGTAGCTTCTGTACTCACGGGCTCCTTGGATGGCTTCCAACATCAAATCTACCAGTTGCTCGTGGATGTTCTGGTCAACGTATATCTCTGGGGTGAGGAGCACGGTCCGCGTGTTGGACACGGTGAGGTCCCTGCACTGCACCGCGAAAGGCAGCAGGTTCTCCGGGACCTTGGTGATCTGCAGCCGCAGGAAGGAGACACGGAAGAGTCTAGTTCTATGACCTGGACTAAGGGTGTCCACAGCAGACAGGATGGAAAGGACACCATGTTCCAAAACAGTTTCACTCTCGCGTGGCTGCTCGCACATTCACAAGAGCCCATTCTTTGGTTTAAGGAATCACCCACTTGTTGGAAGTCCAATCCCGGAAGTGACCAAGCTTGGACTACTCTATTATTTGCACCTAGTGGAAATGAATTTATCAGACCTTTACTAAGGGTGTGATTTTTAAGAGGTGTGTAGAGAGTATAAGAGGGACTGGTTCACTGGGGAAAGGAGTGGATCCCAAGCCACAGAAAGATGGAAACTTTAGAAGATACACTAACAGAGCCTAATATCAGTACTGTATCTAGTTACAGATATACTATAAACGTTTGTCAGTAATATAAGCTGATAAAGACATGGATCCAACTCTTTGGCCTACATGTTAAAGTCATTCCCAAGAGGACAACACGGTACTCCGTGGGAATTATTATTATTATTATTTTTAAAATCCTCACCAGAGGATATTTTTTCATCCATCATCAGGTAGAGTGGGAGGGAGGGAGGGAGAAAGAGGGAGAGAGAAAGAAGGAGAGAAACATTGATGGGAGAGAGACACATCGACTGGTTGGCCTCCTGCATGACCCGACCAAGGCTAGGGGTGAACCACAACCGAGGTCCATGCCCTTGACCAGAACTGAACGTGAGACTCATTGGTCCAGGGGCCAACGCTCTAACTGCTGAGCCAAACCAGCCAGGGCAGAATTATTATTATTATTATTTTTAATTTTCACCAGAGGATATTTTCTCATTGATTTTTTTTAGATAGAGAGGGAGGGAGGGAGGGAGGGAGGGAGGGAGGGAGGGAGGGAGGGTGAAACATCAATATGACAGAGACACATCAATTGGTTGCCTCCCGCTCGACCTTGACGGGGCCCGGGGATCAAACCCACAGCTGAGGCACATATCCTTGACTGGGAATCGAATCTGCGAATCTTTGGTCAATGCTCTAACCGCTGAGCCAAACTGACCAGGGCGGGAGTTGTTATCATTACCTCTTCCTTGGCTCTTTGGAAGCAGGAATAAAGGTAACAAAAAATGTGCCTCTCCCCGGCATCTCGATCAGCAGAGAGGTTTAACGTTGTAGAAGAAGTCATGTTAATCAAGTGGTTGCCTGGATCTTGAAGTAAT
Source organism: Molossus molossus (assembly GCF_014108415.1). NCBI lineage: Eukaryota > Metazoa > Chordata > Mammalia > Chiroptera > Molossidae > Molossus > Molossus molossus. The sequence continues at coordinate 11,650,022 of NW_023425348.1, read as the reverse complement.
AAGCGAGCAAAGACAGCCTATCAAGAAAAAAAAATAAACAGAAATGCTCAGCCATCGCAAAGTTAACTGTGGTAGCTAAGGAATTCTGACACAGGTTATTGCGAGAATCACAGGCTGCAAAGGGAAAGTAGAACCCAGAGTCTTACTATCTTAGAAAGCATTGTGTGCACGACATAGTGTGCAGACGTAAACACATCCTACATCAAGCTCAGGAGTGCAGGATAGCCCTAGCACAGAGTAAGCATTGTGTACATGACATAGTGTGCAGCTGTAAACGCATCCTACATCAAGCTCAGGAGTGCAGTATAGCCCCTAGCACAGAGTAAGCACTGTGTGCAAGACATAGTGTGCAGATGTAAACGCATCCTACATCAAGCTCAGGAGTGCAGTGTAGCCCTAGCACACAGTAAGCATTGTGTGCACGACATAGTGTGCAGACATAAACGTATCCTACATCAAGCTCAGGAGTGCAGTGTAGCCCTAGCACACAGTAAGCACTGTGTACACGACATATGTGCTCAGGAGTGCAGTATAGCCCTAGCGCAGAGTAAGCATTGAAAGGTATTTGCTGAACGCAGAATCAGCGATTAAACTTTAATGTTAATGAGGCACCGATAAGGTGAAATGCTTGTTTTGATTTTGGAAAAGATATAAAGAAGAAAGAGATAAGATGACATTTCAATTGCTCTTTCTTTTTTTAACTTTTAAAAAATTAATTTTTAGAGAGAGAGGAAGAGAGGGGGAGAGAGAGATAGAAACATCAATGAAAGAGACCATCAACTGGCTACCTCCTCCCTGCCACCCTCCTGCATGCCCCCCACTGGGGATTTGGCTCACAACTGGGCATGTGCCCTGACCGGGAATTGAACCAGCGACCTCTTGGTGCATGGTTGACGCTCAAACACTGAGCCACACCGGCTGGGCCATTTTAACTGGCCTTAAAGAGTGGGTAGATTTGGACATCTGGCCCTGGTTGATAACATTCACAAGAGGAAGCCCACACACAGCGGGAGAGATGGAGGTAAGCAAAGCCACGCTGGAGGGAGGTGAGCAGAGCCCAGCGGCCTGGCTGATTGTGCTGAGGGCACACGAGGACCACGTGACTTACCTGCTCAATGTTGTTCATATCCAGCCAGTCCTGATCATCGAGGTCTACTGCCATTTCTTCCAAATACACACAGCGGCTGGGGATACCATTCCCACTTTTTAAGTTTGGGTCACCTGGGAAATGGTTTTAATCTGGTAGGTTAAGGATGACGCTTCTGCTTTGTACAGATAACCAATCTAGACAGAAGTTCGACTCAGGTAATATTAGAATGATCTTATAAAGCAGTACTGAAAGATTTAAACCCCCCCCCCCCCCAGTTAAAGAGCATGCATGTGCTTGTTAAAACCCAACACCATGACAGTTAAAGAGTAAGTTCCAGACATTCACACTAACTTGGGTTTAACTACAGGTAAGGCACGGAGGGAAAACACTGTCTCATATCTCCTGGGGCTTCCGTCTAAATGCTGAGGTCACCTCTGAGAAGAAAATGGATTCATTCCCATGTCCTCTTAAGTAAAGGCAAGTAGCTATACAGCCCAGTCAATATCAAACGGGAATGAAAGTTCCATCTGTGTCTAAACACTGATTTTAGGTTACATCAGAGCTCCATGAAATCTAAGCTGTGTTCTAGAGAGGACAGCAGGTTGTTTAAGCATCAGCTACGACAGATGTCTCAGAGCAGGTCCCCAGCCCGAGCGGGAAGGGCAGAGCAAGGCACACACTGGCTGCAAGGGTGCAACTCACTGTTGTCCAGAGTGATGAGGAAGACCCTCTGGATCATGTGATTGATGTTGAGCTGCTCACATATCTCCTGCTGTGACCGGAACGAGCGGCTGATCTCAGCCGCAGAGCGATCGAGCTCGTCCAGGCTCTCCGACACACTGTTGTCCGAGTCGTCTGGGCTGGCCTGGGGCTCATCTGCCGAGAACGCAAGCCACTCAGTTACACTCCTCTCGAGAGAACAGAGCGCAGTGCCAACAGTGACAAATGTAACCAAGAGAGAGACAATTCTGCATGTGAAACAAGTTAGTCAGCTAATTAGTAAATATCTCAAGTCAGGCATCATTTAAAATAAATTGAGATATAACATTTAGTTTTAGGTGTATAAGATTTGATATTTGTATATATTGCGAAATGATCACCAAAACAAGTCTAGTTAACATATTTCACCATACGTAGTTAGAATTTTTTTTCTTGTGATGAGAACTTTTAAGATCTACTCTATTAGCAACTTTCAGATATGGCATATAATATTAACTACAGCCACCATGCTATATAATTACCTCTCAAGGACTTATTTATAACGGAAAGGTCATATCTTTTGATCCCTTTACCCGTTTCACTCACCCCCCCAACCCCCACCTGTTCCCTGTATTTATGAGCTTTTAAAAACATTTCACACATAGGTGAGATCACACAGTATTTGTCTTTCTGAGTCTGACTTATTTCACTTAACATAATACCCTCAAGGTCCATCCATGTTGCCATAAATGGCAAGATCTTCTTTTTTCTGACTACTATTCCATTGAATGCATATATCGAATTTTCTTTATTTGCATTTTGTTGATTCATATTTGTTTCCAATATTTTGGCATTTAAAAATAATATTGCAATAAACATGGGGGTGCATGTACATTTCTGAGTTAGTGTTCTTGTTTTCTTTGGATAAATATCCAGAAGAGGAACTGCTAGGTCGTATGGTAGTTCTGTTTTTTATTTTTTGAGGAAACTCCATACTGTTTTCCACAGTGGCTGTACCAATTTTCATTCCCACCAACAGTGCGTGAGGGTTCCCTTTTCTCCACATCTTCACCAACACTTGTTATTTCTTGTCTTTTGATAAAACCCATTCTAGCAGATGTGAGGTGATTTCTCATTGTGGTTTTAATTTTCAGTTTCCTGATGATTAGTGGTATTGACTGCTTTTTCATGTACCTGTTGGCCATCTGTATATCTTCTTTGGAAGAACATCTATTCAGATCCTCTGCCTATTTTATTCAAAACTTTTTTTCCTGCCCTGGTCGGTTTGGCTCAGCGGTTAGAGTGTCAGCCTGCGGTCCGGAGAGACCTGGGTTCGGTTCCCGCTAAGGGCATGTACCTTGGTTGCAGTTTGTCACCCGGCCCTGGTTGGGTCATGCGGGTGGCGGCCACTCGATGTGTCCCTTTTGCGTCGATGTTTTTCTCTCTCTCTCTCTCTCTCCCCCTCCCTCCCTTCTACTCTATCTGAACAAAACATGGAAAAATGTCCTCAGGTGAGGATTAAAAAAATATATATGTATTTTTCCCTTTATTAATTTCTAGAGAGAGAGTAAGGGAGAGGGAGAGAGAAAAACATCGATGAGAGAGAACACTGATTGGCTGCCTCCTACCTGCCCCTCACTGGGGATCAGGCCCACAACCTGGGCATGTGTCCTGACTGGGAATTGAACCAGAGACCTCTTGGTGCATGGGTCAACGCTCAACCACTGAGCCACACTGGCCAGGCCTTTCTGCCAATTTTAATTGGATTATTTGTTTTTTGGTTTTGTTTTGCTGTTGAGTTGTATTAGGCAATATCTTAAGTCAGAACTCTGAAATGCTTGGCTAAATATCCTACCACATTTTACAAATCAAAAATTTTATTCTTCCTGCTCATAATTAATTGTACAACACATTGCCAAAATTAGCAACATGATTTTCCCTATAGAATCCTAGTGAACAAAGAATTCCTTCATAGATCAATATGACTTTAATTACTTAAAATATATGGCCTTTTCCTGATTTTAAGAGAACACATTTGTTTCATTTTTTTTTTTATCCTCACCCGAGGACATTTTTGCATTTATCTTGAGACAGAGTGGGAAGGAGAGAGGGAGGAAGAGAGAGAGAGAGAGAGAGAGAGAGAGAGAGAGAGAGAAACATCAATGTGGGAGAGACATATCAAGTGGTTGCCACCCACACGACCCCAACTGGAGCCGGGGACAAACTGCAATGGAGGTACATGCCCTTAGCGGGAACCAAACCCAGGCCTCTCTGGTCTGTGGGCCAACGCTCTAACCACTGAAGCAAACTGGCCAGAGCTGTTTCATTATTTTTTAATTTTAATTTTATTTTTTAGTATTACATTAAACATCTACATGCCACAAAATTATTTCACTGCAAATTATCCAAGAAATGTAAAGTCACTTAACAAGTGGTTTTGTCCACCTTAGTTTGGTTGAGAAACTCTTATAGTGGAACGGAAGGAATATAGTAAGTACTTACTGCAGTACTCACTATACTGAACAGTCTTGAGAACAAGAAGAAAATCTCTAACTCTGAAGACTGTTTTATACCTTGTTCAAAGATTTCTTCAAAATGAATACTTTGAAAGTAAGTCATATAGCCCTGGCCAGTGTTGTCCAGTGGTTAGAGCGTTGGCTCATGCACCGAAGGGTGGCAGGTTCGATTCCTGGTCAAGGGCACATACCTGGGTTACATGCAGGTTTGATCCCTGGCCCCCGTTGGGGCGCATGCGGGAGTCAACCAATTGATGTGTCTCTCTCTCATCCACTCTCTCTAAAAAGAAAAATTAATGAAAAAAATATCCCTGAGTGAGGATGAAAAATAAATAAATAAAAAAAAATAAATCATGTAATTATTCTGACTTGTTTGATGATACCTAAGCTTCAGAAGGTTTGTGAAGAAATCACAAAGAAAAACAATCACTTTGATGCAATGAAATGCTCTTCCTAAAGCCTTTCACACAGCGGCTCGGCAGCTTCAGCACACATCAGAATTCCGGGGCAACGCTTCCTTGGCTACAGCCTGCTGGCCACTCGCAGCCTCCGACAAGCGTCTAGGCGACGCTGACGGTGTGGGTCTGGGCACAGCTCTGTAAGAGCCACTCCTACGATCCATTCTCCAGGGCTCAGACGAGTCAACACGCCCATAACCTTTGCTTTTTCTAATGGTAAATAAATAACAGAACACTTATATTGGGCTCCATCAAACTTAAATTTTCAGACTTTTGAAATGTTCTCTACTTAAACAGAATAGAATATATAATTGTTCATCTTGGTTCATAATAATTCCCATGAGTTCAAAAGCCAGAACCACAGGATAGTCCAGGACTAGATAATCTGTGACCACCTGGAAACATTTACTTACACAGTGCACAGTGACTTTAGGGTACAAGGATCTCGCTCCTGTCTCCTCCAAGCCTTTAGAAAATCCAATATGGAGTCGTGAGCATGAGAACGTGACCTTCCGTGAATGGGGACAGACGTCACAGTGCACTGTCATACTGCAGAGTCACAGTCAGGAACGTCTTTATCAGGGCAGCAGTAATATTCCACAAAACACACTGTTCATCTTCATTTCTAATCATACACTGTAATGAGAGGAATCCTTGGTTATCTGTCCAAATAATACCTTTCAAGCCAGGACTAACGCCTTTGCAGGTTTCAGTGAAGACATCTTGTCTGTTGACCTGGGAGAGTCAGGTGGGACTTCCTGCATTCCCCACAGTAGATAGCCTGAAACAAGGCTTCTCAGGACACAGGTGATCTGCAGGGCCTCACTTGCCACATCCAATTCAGACATGCTTCACGGAGCCCCTGTGACTGCCGAAGTTTCATTGCTGACACTGGTGCTGCAGAAAGAAGGTCCAGCGTTCCCACAGGCCCCGAGCACTGGCTCACAGACTGTCACCACTCCTTCCAGAAATAGCATCAAAGGCTGACCAGACCTTGGTAACACATTGGAAGAGCAGTTAAATTCCCTGGCATAGGACTTGATCCAAAAATAGATCAGCAGCCTAAAAGAATAATTACATTAATTTGAGCAGTAATAGGCTCTTCCTGAACTTTAAACTCTTGAACGATCCAGCCTGAATAGAAGCATCTGCTTGCACACATTTGCGTTTCCCACTGTAACCTTGATTCCATTTTTAGTAGCAAGACAGGTGGCATGTTCTTGGAAATGAATGGCCTTCAGGACCACGGAGGTTCCTCACACTGAGGCTGGCCACCAAGCTATGGTCACTCTCCTCTGGGATCCGCTGATTTGTGAGGGGCATCGTCCACGTGACCCGACTAGAGGAATGTTCCTGGTGCCAACACCTCTCCCACGGACCATTTCGGTGGGGACCCGCCTAAGGGTCTTTCCCAGGCGGGTCACTGGGGAAGCAAGTCGCAGCTCCCCGAGAAATGGGGAGGAAGTGGATTGGCCAGAACACATTTGTTTTAATATTTCCAAAGTGTATAGGACAATACAATGTAATTACAGTCAAACCTCGGTTCTCGAACGTCTCCCATATTGAACAATTCAGTTCTCGATCAAATTTTCACCAAAAAAAATGTCTCAGTTGTCGAACAAAATTTCAGTTTTCCCTTTCACGCTGATACCTCAGCATAACAAAACACATCACTCAAGCAACAAAGGAGAGTGTGGTCAGCTCCTGTTAACATCGCAGGAAATTGTGCTGTGAATATTTTTGTGTGTGTTTTTTTCTTTTTATGCTTTGGTTCCTGGCAAAGTGGATAATTAGCACAATTATGAAACATAAAGAGGCCATCAAGAGTGCTAATGTTGCTAAGGGTGTGAAAAAAACAATGATCACAGGCAATTGACGAGGTAGAAACCTGCTGTTCATCTGGATAAATGCAGAGCGGTTAGCAGGTGACAGCATCTCCGAAGCAGCGACATGTGAAGAAGTGAGATGCGAGCCGACTCCCTGCAAGACCCCTGAACGGTGCTGGGAGCGATCTGCTCGAGGGGCTGGCTCCATACATTTAAGAAAAGTGTTTGTTTATAGAGCAGACAGTACACTAGACATGTACTGTATGCAAGAAAGGTTAAAACAGGGACTCATTTAGGGGTCTGGAATGAATTAATTCAATTTATGTTATTTATAATGGGGAAAAATGATTCAGTTTTTGAGCAAATTGCTTTTTAAAAGGCATTTCGGGCCCTGGCCAGTTTGCTCAGTGGTTAGAGCGTCGGCCTGCAGTCCAGGGAGAACCGGGTTTGTTCCCGCTAAGGGTACGTACCTCGGTTGCAGTTTGACCCCGGCCCTGGATGGGTCGTGCGGGTGTCAGCCACTCAATGTGTCCCTTTCACGTCGATGTTTCTCTCTCTCTCCCTTCCTCTCTCCCTCCCAATCTATCTGAACAAAAACTGGAAAAATGTCCTCGGGTGAGGATTAAAAAACAAAGGGCATTCCGGAATAAACTGAGTCTGAGAACCATGGTCCCACTGCAGTTCCCTCTGAACCAGCTCCCCATGGACAACCCTTTCACTTAGCAAGGTTTTACATATTTTTTCCTATTCTGGTGCTAATGTTTATTACTATGATTTTTAGTATTTTTGTTGTTGTTAATTCTCACCCAAGGATATTTTTCCATTGATTTTTAGATAGAATGAAAGGGGGGGAGGGAGGGAGAGAGACAGAGAGAGAGAAACTTCAATGTGAGAAAGACACATCAACTGGCCGCCTCCTGCACGACCCTGATAGGGGCCGGGGATCGAACCTGCAACCCAGGTATGTGCCTTTTATCAGGAATTGAACCTGTGACCCTTCTTCAGTCCATGGGCCAACGCTCTGATAGATGAGCCAAACCAGCCAGGGCTATGATTTTTAGTTTTTATAAAAATAAGATCATAGGGTAAACTGCTTTTCAGCTTGCTTTTAAAACTTAATCAGCACAACATCTTTCTTGGTTCAATTATTTTTAGGCCTACCTTGTTCTTTTCAACAGCTGCGTTATATTGCATTGTATATATACACTGTGATTTATGTAGCTGCTTCTCAACTGACAAACATTTGGTTTGTTACCGATATGTCATGATTTAAAACAATACTGGACAGAATATAACCTACTCTTTTTTGTGCACTTGTATTTGTAGTTCTGTGGGCTCAATTTGTAGAAGCAAAATTGCTGGGTTAAAAACTCGAACATTTAAAAGTTAACACGTACTACCAAATTACCTCAGATAGACTGCTCTAATTTACATGCTCACCAACAATATATGAGAAAATACCATTACAATCTTCACAAATGTCATCGGTGAAAAAACTGTAACTAATTCTTTTTACTTTATTATTTATTTATGTTTTCTTTATTGATTTTAGAAGGGAGAGGGAGAGAGAGCTAGAAACATCGACGAGAAAGAACATCGACTGGCTGCCTCCTGCACGCCCCCCACTGGGGATCGGGCCCACAACCTGGGCCTGTGCCCTGACCGGGAATCAAACTGGTGACTTCTTGGTGATGGGTCCACACTCATCCACTGAGCCACATCAGGTGGGCCCATGTAATTGTTTTCAATGGGCATTTCTCTAAATATTATTGAGACCAATTAAAAGAAAATTTTTTTTTCCTTTTTGGTTATTCCTCACCCAAGGCTATTTTTTCCATTGCTTTTTAGAGAGAGTGGAGGGAGGGAGGGTGGAGGAGAGTAGAGAGGCAGAGAGGGGGAGTGAGAGAAACATCGATTGGTTGCCTCCCACTCATGCCCTGACCAGGGCCAGGGATCGAACCTGCAACCCAGGTACATGCCCTTGACCGAGACTCGAATCACTGAGCCACACCAGCCAGGGCAGCGAGACCAATTTTTAAAATAATTTGATTCCTGTGTATAAATTGCTTGCTCATATCTTTTGTTCTTTTTCTTTCTAATTTGTACTTTTTCTTACTGGTGAACCCCTATACTTTTCATAGCAACCGAGGAGACCGCCTCTCAGAACGGCCTCGCGGTGACTGAGTGTGAAGGCAGCATTGTCACCAGAGCCACGCCGGAGCCTGCGCCGACAGGACGGCCAGGTCGGAGCGGCCTCGGGTGGCGAGCTCAGCAGAGCGGAGCTCACAGAGGCCTGGCGTGAAGGTGCTGGTGGAGAAGCCAGACGTGGTGCGGCTCACGGTGCCGCAGACGAGGAGCCAGAACGGGCACAGAGGGTGTGCAGCTGATCTGCCCGCCTGCTCGGTCAGCGCTGAGCTCCAGCCAGGGGACAGCGTCTGTCACTACTCACATACTGTCAAGTTCTCTCAGCTCCAGCAATGGCAGCAGCTGAGACCTATTTAGCAGAATTTCCCTTACTCACATCCTCATACGTGTTCTTTTCTCATTCCCTTATTTCCCTGTCCCTCACTCTCCTTTCTCACCAAGTCTCCCAGTGTGATGCCTCTCCTTCCAAGCCCATATCCTAGGGACCTGGGTGGGACTTCAGAGCCTGAGACCAGATCTGCCTCTTTCTGTCACACTAACATGTCACCATTTAAGATGCTGCCTGCCGTTTCTCTTCTGGTCTCTCTGGAAGCAAGTGGTTACAAATACAAAGAGAAAAAGAAAAGCCAGCATTCCCTTTGCTTCTCCCTCCTTCAACCGTCACACTGTCTGCCACTCATCTGTCCTTCCCGTCCCTCCTTTTTGTTCAGTCCTAATCGGAGCAAGGCCATAACTCAGTGCACCTCTGAACACTCTTGAAACAAAATAAAGGGAAAATATAAACATTTCTCCTTTCCTAAAAAGAAAAACACTTTTATTCATTCTTTTTTTTGTGGGTAATAGAAGGGGAGCAATTTCTGGCTTGAAAGACTGTGAATACCCTCTGAAGACTAATAAGTCTGGAAATATGAACTGATCCATCTAGTCTGCACGTCTCCTTATGGGCAGAGCTGGGCTTCACTCTAATTTGGACACTGCGCTAGCGCCGAGATTTCTCACGTGCAGGCTGGGGGTCGCACTCCTCGCAGCCGGGTCTACGGCAGTGGGCTGCGGGGGTGGCCACGCCTCGGGGTGGAAGAAGCACTTCATCTGAGCGGAGACTCGGAAGTACCGGTCTTGAGAACAAATCTCATGTATTTGTCTACAGGCCAAACAAATGTGTACAATTCTTCCTTTCACACATCTGCTTTCTGAGGTTGCGTATGACTTGTTTCCATACCTCTGCCTACAACTTCAGTTTCCTATACTAAACAAGTGATTTAAATATCTTTCACTAGGTGATTTAAAGAATAAAACAGCTTGACAGTCTGCACTCATGACTGGTACCTGCTACCACAGAACCACCTGTTATCTGGTCTCTTGCTGGAGGACAGGGAAGAAAGGACCCCGGAACGAAATAAACAACAAAAGTGAACAATTCCACTGCCCCCCTTCTGCCCTAAACAAACAAAAACAACTTCTGCCCCAAACTGAAATCCCAGTGGCAATTAGGTTCCCCAAGAACACTGAGTTTGGGGAGCCCATCCCAGGTCATCATCTGCTGCTCCCCCACTCACCAGACTGCTGCTTGAGCTGCTCCTTTTGGATTGCTGCGAACCGCCTGGCATCAGCCAGAGAGCCAAAGAGAGCAGCAAAGGGGTTGCTTGAGATGCTGTTGTTATTCTCCTGGTCTGTCATTTCACTTTAAAGCGTCCTCCATCCAGACCTGGGGGAAGGGCTATAGGAGGGACAGGTGTTAGGCGCAGAAGGTCGGATAACACAGCAGTTGTCATATACCCACAGTTGTTTCTTTTCTCACCTCTCAAATGCAACACATTTTAAAAGGCTTTGGGTAAGACTTTAAATTCCTGTTTCAAGATTCAAGACATTTTGGCAAAAAGGTTATAAATCTACCAACTGGACAAGTTGGCCTGCTTTGAGGGGGGCAGAACAAACAAACAAAAACCCTACAGAATGTTCTGCTGGAATGCATGTATCTGATGACCCGTTTCTATTGGTTATACCTTTAAAAACAGGTTAAGTAGAAAGAAAAAGAGGAAACTCACCTACTAATTGTAACAACACGAGACTTGAAAGTAACACCACAAAGACTACGTGTTAGCCACGGATCTCTCGGCGGGCCAACCGGTTCTCACTTTCCACAGGCACCAGGTGGCGCTTGCTCTGGCTTCCGTGACTGCTCATGGGCGCTGAGAATTCCTCAGCTCATATAAACTAAATGCAGGCCTGCATCTCGGCCATGCAATGACGACTCAGGCCAGAAACCTGAGCATGTTGTGATCGATATACATGTGTGTAAATATATGTGTCTATATCTATAGATACATGTATATATATGTATGTGTGTATGTATATGGTAAGCAGTCTACCTCTACCCCTAGGCTTACAACGGCTATCCCCTCCACTAAGAACACAATAATCTTTGATTAGTTCTATATTTGGCTTTCCTGCTGATCGGATGTCCCACGGTCCTGGAGAAACGCCCAGCCCTGAGGTGTGGCGCGGAGCAGGTGTGTGTGTGCTGGCGCTGAGCCCGCACTGCCCTCTTCTGACCGCGTCCTCACCCAAGCACCAGGGGGCTCAGAGGCACAGCAGACGAGCGAGCTCCCCGGAAGGCTGCCTCCCGTTTCTGAACGTAGGGCCACAGCACAGAAATGCAACCTGAAGATGCGTGTGACGAGACCAAGGGAACGAAGACTCTGCGCCACGAGGATGCTGAACTGCTGAAGGAACAGAGCCCTTGGAAGAAGTGAGGGAGGGTATAAGGAAAGGAGAAAGAGAACACTGGGCCTCCCTGTAATTTATTGAGGTCAGGCTCCTTATTTAGTCATATGAACAAAAGCTAATGCAAATCGGAAAAATTACCCTCATTTTTTGGAGGAAGAGAGACCATACCACTCCTTGACAACTCTGAGCCATCTCTACCGGTTGCTTCATGTTCCTGTGGCGTTTCTGCATGGGAGCTCGTGGCTCATGAGCTGTAATGAGTTAGGCAGACAGTCCAGTCTCCCTCTGCGTGGGGCTGCACTTGACTGCTTAAGGCACTGAGCCGTTAGGTGTTGCTGTTTTATTTTTGCTGTGTATGGTTAGTTGAGCTTAATAATGCAAAGAAATGAGCATACTGAGTGTTGAAACCAACAACAATCCTGGGGAGGACTCCCCGCTTTAGCCACCGCATACACTTTATCGTCACCCCTAATTCACGTAGAGGCCAAGTACTGTCTCATGTCACCTGACCGCCACCCTCCTTCTAGCCTACAGTACTCTGAAGTCCAAGGAATGCAAAAAGGGTAGAGAGCTCTGGTTATTTTCTGTCTCCTCCCTTTCAACACGACATCCACATTATTCCCTTGGGGCTCCAACCCATTCCCAGCCCCCACATTTGAAAGGGGATGACCTTACCGCTCCCTTCAGGAACGGGCATATGGCCCGGCCTGGCCAGAAGAATACAGCATTCTCTGGGCCAGTGACCGATTCGGAAGTGGCACAAGACCTTAGCAAGGCCTATCAGACCCAATAACATCAGCCTCGGGCCTGGGCTGAATCTACGGAAAAGGGAACTCTTCCTCCGCTTCAGTGGCTGGGCTGGTTAAGATATAAACACGGAGCTGCACCTTTCCACCGTCTAGAAATGGCCCAGACCAAACCTAAGCCAACACATCGGAACACAGAGTGAGAGGCGGAAAGAGTTTTTTTCAGCTGTGAAAGCCAACAGATTTCCGTATATTGGGTCAGCACATCAGAATGGGTTTTTGAACAGAGTTCAGTTAGTACAAAGGAGGTGCATCACCTGTACCATCTGTGGAGAAAGAAGTACAGCTGACCTTTGAAGAACATGGGGTTGGGGCACCAACCCTTATGCAGTGGAAAATCCACGTATAACTTAAAAAAAAAAAAATGCAATTTTATTGATTTCAGAGAGAGGAAAGGAGAGGAACAGAGAGATAGAAACAATGATTGCTGCCTCCTGCACACCCCCTACTGGGGATTGAGTCCACAGCCGGGGCATGTGCCCTGACCCAGGAATTGAATCAGAGACCTCCTGGTGCATGGGATGATGCTCAACCACTGAGCCACACCACTTATACCTTTCGACTCCCCCAAAACCTAATAGCCTACTGCTGACCAGAAGCCATACAAATAATATAAACAGTCAGCACATATTTATATATATATATATATTTAATATTCACTAAGGACATTTTTCTGTTTCTCTTCAGATAGGGTGGGAGGGAGAGAGAAGAAGAGAGGAGAGAGAGAGAGAATCATCAACATGGGAGAGACACATCGACTGGCTGCCTCCTGCATGACCCAACCAGGGCCAGGGACGAACCACAACCAAGGTACATGCCCGAAATCGAACCTGCGACTCTTTGTTCCGTGGGCCAACGCTCTAACCTCTGAGCCAAATCGGCCAGGGCAACATATATTTTGTATGTGATATGTATTACACACTGTATTCCTACAATAAAGTTAAAGAAAATAACATGTTATTAAGGAATCCTAAGAGAAAATACATTTCTAGTACTGTACTTATTTATTGGAAAAATCCTCATGTAAGTGGACCAGCACATTTTAAAGCCATGTTGGTCAAGAGTCAACTATAAGTTGAACCGAATATAGACCATATGACAGACAGGCTCTTAAGACCATCAAGAGAGATAAAGAGAATAAATGGAATTATCTCCTCCTTTTTCAATATCATACTTCACATTATATAAAGAAGCTACCTTCCTCTTTCTTTTCTTTGCTTTTCTTTTCTCTCTCTCTCTTTCTATTTTAAAGAATAGTTTATTGACTTTTAGATAGATCTATCTATCTATCTATCTATCTATCTATATTTTAAAGAATAGTTTGTTGACTTTTAGGGAGAGGGAGAAAGAGAAACATCAATGTGAGAGAGAAATATCAATTGGCTGCTTCCTGCACACCCCCTAATGGGGATTAAGCCCGTGACCCAGGCATGTGCCCTTGACCAGGAATTGAACCAGCCACCTCCTGGTGCACTGGATGATGCCCAACCAACTAAGCCACACCGGCCAGGGCACATTTTATCTATATTTTTAATACAATTTATAACTTGCTACATTGTATTCCTAATGCAGATCTTCTTCTGTGCTGAACTGTAAGCAACTGGAGTACAGGTTTCTATGTGATTTTTTTCTTCTTCTGGCATTTCATATCACAATAAAAAAAATCCCAAATAAATACTCATTGAATCACTTATTCACACTACCTGACTTCAAATTATACTACAGAGTTATGATAATCAAAACAGCATGGTATTGGTAGAAAAACAGACACACAGATCAGTGGAACATAACTGAGAGCCCAGATATAAAGCCTTATATATATGGGCATATAATTTTCTTTTCTTTTTTTTTTTTTAATCCTCACCCGAGGACATTTTTCGATATTTTGTTCAGATAGAGTGAGAGAGAGAGAGAGAAACATCGACGTGAAAGCGACACATCGAGTGGTTGCCACCCACACGACCCAACCAGGGCTGGGGACAAACTGCAACCAAGGTACGTGCCCTTAGCGGGAACCAAACCCGGGTCTCTCCGGACCACAGGTCGACGCTCTAACCACTGAGCCAAACCGGCCAGGGCTGGGCATATAATTTTCAACAAAGGAGCCAGGAACACACAATGGAGTAAAGAAAGCCTCTCCAATAAATGGTGCTGGGAAAATTAGAAAGTCACATGCAAAAGAATTAAACTGGATTACAGTTTGTCTCCAGCACAAAAATTAATTCAAAATGGATCAAAGACCTAAATATAAGATCTGAAACAGTAAGTTACATAGAACAAAGCATAGGTACTAAGCTTATGGACCTTGGTCATAGAGAACATTTTATGAACTTGACTCCAAAGGCAATGGAAGTAAAGGCAAAAATAAATGAATGGGACTACATTAAACCAAAAAGTTTCTCCACAGCAAAAGAAACCAAAGAGGCAGAAGACGGAATGGGAGATGATATTTGCAAACAATAGCTCCTACAAAGGTTTAACATCTAAAATATATAAAGAACTCATAAAACTCAACATCAAACAAACAACCCAATTAAAAAATGGGAAGAGGACCTGAACAGACACCTCTCCCAAGAGGACATACAAACAGCCAACAGATATATGAAAAGACGTTCAACCTCACTAGCATTTAGTGAAATGCAAATGAAAACTATGAGATACCACCTCACACCTGTTAGAATGGCTTTATCAACAAGACAAGTAATAATAAGTGTTGGAAAGGTCATGGAGAAAAGGGAACCCTCATTCACTGCTGGTGGGAATGTGGACTGGTACAGCCACTATGGAAAACAGTCTGGTGATTCCTCAAAAAAACTAAGAACAGAGGTACTATATGACCCAGCAATCTCTCTCCTGGGTATACCTAAAAAACTTGAAAACATGTCCCCAAGATATATGCACCCCTATGTTCATTGCAGCATTATTCACAGTGACCAAGACATGGAAACAACCAAAGTGTCTGGTGATAGAGGATCGGATGAAGAAGATGTGGTACATATACACAATGGAATACTACTCAGTCATAACAAAGGATGAAATACTTCCATTTTCTACAACATGGATGGACCTTGAGAACATTATATTAAGTGAAATAAGTCAGGCAGGAAAAGCTAAGAACCATATGATGTCACTCATGTGGGATATAAAACTGAAACTTGTGGACTAAGACAGCAGTGTGGTGCTGGGGGGGGGGGGCTAGGTAGGGGCTGGGGGGTGAAGGGAGCCTAATATATGGTGACAGAAGATGATCTGACTTTGGGTGGTGGGCACACAGTGCGATATAAAGATCTTGTAACATAGAAACCCACACCCGAAACATATATGATCCTATTAAACAATGTCACCCCCCTAAAAAACAAAAAAAAAAAGAGAAAAAAAACAACAGTACTGCTAATTTCTTAAGGGACCTTATCAGCTTTTATTTATTTAAAAAATTTTTTTTCCCTTTATTGATTTAGAGAGAGGAAGGGAGAGATGGAAACGTCAATGAGAGAGAACACGGATTGGCTGCCTCCTGCATGCCCTCACTGGGGATCAGGACCGCAACCTGGGCACGTGCCCTGACCGGGAATCCAACCAGTGACCTCCTGGTGCGTGTGCTGACGCTCAGCCACTGAGCCACACCTGCCGCGCGACCTTATCAGCTTTTAAAGAGAGCACAGAAATGTTTTAACATCAGACTTGATATTGCTTTTAAACATATTTGGAGTACTTTGTTGTCAAAATCAAGCTCTATTAAATCATAATCCTTAGCGTCTCTTTCCTGACGAGTGATACATTCATCAAACAAACAATAAAAAGGAATTAAAAAATGTTTTCATTGTTGCCCCCTGGTGTTGCTCAGTGGTTGGGCATGACCCCTGCACCAAGAGGTCGCAGCTGCGTTTCGGGTCAGGGCACCTGCCCAGGTTGTGGGCCTGATCCCCAGTGGGGGGCAGGCAGGAGGCGGCCAGTTGACGTTCTCTCGCATGGATGTTTCCATCTCTCTCTCCCTCTCCCTTCCTCTGTCTCTAAAATCAATAAGGAAAAAAGAAAAAGTTTTCATTGTTGCATGTTCCACCCAACAATCCTTTCAGGCCCCTCTCATATGGCAATAGGTCCTTCCAACACGCCAGCAAGCTGGGGTGTCGTCAAGGCGAACAGCTGACGGCATTCCTGCCCGGGTCCCCCGAGACCCCACGGTCCACGGCAGCGCGCCTGCACCTCCCCGCTCCGGGACTGAAACCCGACCCCAGGCGCTCCTGCGTGGAGGCTGCTCCGTTTCAGAGGTGCCAGCGGGCCGGAGCTGCCGCTGGCGAACCGATCGCTGTGCTCAGGGAACGTCGGCACCTCGCCCTACGCCTGGAACCGGTCTGGGCAGCGCGACTCCCGCGAACTGTCATGGGTCTGGCACCTGCCCGTCTGCCGTCGCTCGCGGCGTTTTACGCCGCCAGGTTCCACAGGGCTGGGCGGCAGGAGGCAGACCCCGCTCGGTGCAGGCTCCGGCGAGGAGGGCAGCACGTCCAGGGTGACGCCGGCCGGCATCCCGGCCTGTCCCGGGACAGGATGGCAGCGGGTGGCGGCCGTGCCAGACGCGGGAGCACGCGCGGGGCTCCCACAGCGGCCAGGGTCGAAGTTCACGAAGGAGAGGGTAGTGGTCGGGGAAGACAGGGCAGGGAGCGGGGAGGAGGAAGGGGCAGAGGCCCGAACCTGCGGTCGGCCAGGAGAAGACACCCCATTGCAGACTCGGGGCCCTCCCCTCCAGCTACGCCCTCTCTTACCAGAGCCTGAAGGGCCGGCGGCGACGACACACGACAGAGTCCCACTGGCCGGAGGGCTCCCACTTCCGATTCAGCGGGCGACCGGAGCTTACATCATGACTAGGCGCCAGGCCCGGTGGAATCCCGGCCGACGCCGGAAACAGGGCGTGTCACCAACGCGGGGACCTGGCGCGCAAACACGCCCACGGCGCAGGCGCTCCCTGGGGGCGGGGCGCGGCGGCTGGACGTGAGCCCGGGGGCGGGCGACCGGAAGTGTGCCCGGGAGGGGCGGGCCGGGGACCGGAAGTTATCCTGGGAGAGGCGGGACGGGGACCAGAAGTGAGCCTGGGAGAGGCGGGACGGAGACCGGAAGTGAGCCCAGGAGGGGCGGGGCGGGAGGCCGGAAGTGTGCCCGTGACGGGCATTTGTGGCGAAGCGAGACTGGGTGGAGCCCGCAGGTGTGGCTGTGCGCTCCCGGCCCTGCCGCCCTTCCTTTGGGCTTCTGCCTTCAGCTTTTCCCGCGGTCTCGTGCCTTGTTGAAGCTTCAGTTACTCTTCGCGAATGATTGTGAGCGGAGAAGCAACCGCAGTAGCAATAACAGTGCCCTGTGAGCTGCCGGGCGGTGTGCTCAAATATGCCATGTTAACTTAAAACAATGTTTTTTTCCGTTATTGGTTTTAGAGAGAGAGGAAGGTGGAGAGAGAAACATCGATGAGCGAGAACATGGACTGGCCGCCTCCTGCGTGCCCCCCACTGGGGATCGGCCCCCAACCTGGGCACGTGCCCTGCCCGGTGACCTCTGGGTGCAGGGTGGACGCTCAACCACTGAGCCGCACTGTCTGGACTATTTAAACATTTTTAAAAAATTATTTTTTAATCCCAGCCTTGCCCAGTGGAGCTTAGTTGGAGGGTCACATGCACCGAAGGTTCTGGGGTTCGAGTCCCCTGAGGGCACAGACCCAAGTTGTGGTTCCATCCCGGGGAAGGGAGGCAACCCATTGACGTTTCTCTCTGTTTCCCTGTCTCCCCCGCCCTTCCTCTCTCTCTAAAACGAAAGATAAACAAAACAAAGTTCCTGAGCGAGGATTTAAAAAAAAATTATTTTTCAATTTCAGTTGACCTACAATATTTTATTAATTTGAGATGTACAGCACAGTGATTAGACATTCATGTACCTTATGAAGTGATCACCCTGATAAGTCTATTACCCCTGTGACACCACACATGGTTATTACAATATTATTGACTATATTCCTTATGCTGTACTTTATATCCCTGTGACTTTTTTTTTTTTTTTTTGGTACATGCCCTTAGCCGCTAGGGCTTAGCAGGAACTGAACCCGGGACTCTGGTGCGCAGGCCGACGCTCCAACCACTGAGCCAAATAGGCCAGGGCTCCCTGTGACTTTTTATAAGTTCAAATTTGTACTTCTTAATTTCTTCATCTTTTTCACTCACCCCCCAACCTCCTCCCATTTGGTAACTATCAGTTTGTTCTCTGTATCTATGAGTTTGTTTTGTTCATTTATAAAATATGCCATGTTTGATTTGGTTTGTTTTCTTGTCCGTAAAGTGGAGATAATACACATCCTACAAGGTTACTTTGAGGATCATAGATGGAATGGAAGCTGGATATTTTGAAAGAGTTAAAAGCACTGTGCAGATGAAAAGAATTAATTGTACGAATGAGAGGAAATCTTTTGTAAATCATATACAGTAGCCCCCTTATCAATGGGAGAATTCGTTCCAAGACCCCCAGTGGATAGTTCCAAACCCTATACATACTATGTTTCTTTGTATACATACATGATAGTGTTTAATGTATAAATTAGGCACAGTAAGAGATTAACAACAGCAATAATAAAATAGGACAATTATAACAATAGACTATAACTAAAGTTATGTGACGGGGTATCTCTCAAAATACCTTTCACTTAAAGGAAGCACTATAGGGCTTCTCTTTGGCATATCTGAATTGCTAGCATCATTCATTTTGTGTTTTGGGACATTATTAAATAAAATAAGGATTATCTGGACACAGCCCAGCAGTCTATCTGATAACTGGGTTGGCTACTAAATGACTAATGGGTGGGGAGCTTCTACAGAATGGGTACATGGATTCCCTGGACGAGGGATGATTCTCATCTGGGAGGGATGGAGCAAGAGGGAGCTGGCTGGATGCTGCTTATAACAATGTACAGTTTAAAACTTAGGAATTGCTTATATTTGGAAGTTGCCATTTAATATGTTTCTACCACAGTTGACCACAGGTAACTGAAGCTGCAGAAAGCAAAACTGTGGATGAGAGAGACTATCGTATCTGATAGAGGATTAATATCCAGAATATATAAAGAACTATAAGTCAACAAGAAGCCAAACATAAGAAAAAAAAGGGACCATAAGTGTTTGCAAGGATGTGGAAAAATAGAAACCCTTGCCCTGGCTGGTTTGGCTTAGCGGTTAGAGCCTCGGCCTGCGGTCCAGAGAGACCCGGGTTCGGTTCCCGCTAAGGGCACGTACCTCGGTTGCGGTTTGTCCCCGGCCCTGGTTGGGTCATGTGGGTGGCAGACACTCGATGTGTCCCTTTCACGTTGATGTTTCTCTCTCTCTCTCTCTTCCTCTCTCTCCCTCCCACTCTGTCTGAACAGAAAATGGAAAAATGTCCTCAGGTGAGGATAAAAAAAAAGAAACCCTTGTGTTTTGATGATGGATATGTAAAATAGTGTAGCACTTTGGGAAAACTTTGGTGATTCCTTAAAAAGTCAAACATAGAATTACCATGTGATGAAGTAATGCCACTTCTAATTATATACCCAAAAGAATTGAAAGCAGGGACTCAAACAGATACTTGTACAACAATGTTTTTTTTTGTTTGTTTGTTTTTGTTTTATCCTCACTGGAGGACATTTTTCCATTCTTTGTTCAGATAGAGTGGGAGGGAGAGAGAGGAAGAGAGAGAGAGAAACATTGATGTGAAAGAGACACATCGAGTGGTCGCCACCCGTAAGACCCAACCAGGGCTGGGGACAAACTGCAACCGAGGTACGTGCCCTTAGCGGGAACCGAACCGGGTCTCTCTGGACCGCAGGCCGACGCTCCAACCGCTGAGCCAAACCGGCCAGGGCACAACAATGTTCATGGTAACATTATTCATAATAGCAAAAGGTGGAAACGAGCCAAAATGTCCATTGGCAGATGAGCGAATAAACAGAATGTGGTTTATACATACAACTGACTATAATTCAGCCTTCAAAAGCCTGAAATTCTGGTACATACTCCAACATAGAAATGTTATGTTAAGTGAAAGATACCAGACAAAAAAATCAAATATTGTACAATTCCACTTAACACGTGGTACCTAGAAAAGACAAATCATAGAGACAGAAAGGTAGAACAGAGGTTAGCGGGGGCTAGGGGGAGGGGGAAATGGGAATTATTGTTTAATGGGTATGGAGTTAGGAAAATGAAAATGTTCTGGAAATGAATAGTGGTAATGGTTGCACAATATTGTGAATGTACTTAATGCCACTGAATAGTATACTTAAAAAATGATTTAAATGGTAAATTATGTTATATATATGTATATATATATGTATATATATTCTTTGTTTGTTTTTGTTAATTTTCACCTGAGTATATTTTCCCATTGATTTTTAGAGTGGAAGGGAGGGAGGGTTGGAGAGAAAGAGAGGAGAGAGACATCGATGTGAGAGAGACACATCGATTGGTTGCCTCCAGCACGACCCTGGGAAGGGATCAAACCTGCAACCCATGTACGTGCCCTTGAACAAGAATAACCTGAGACCCAAACCAGCCAGGGCTATGTTATGTATATTTTAACACACACACAGTGCTGTGCAGTGTTGGAGTGTCCATCTTGTTCCACCAGTATTTTAGTGCCTAACCATACAGTAGTGAAAAAACTATTCAAAAAATAGTTCTGAAATAACTGGGAAGTGATGTGGTTTAAAAGTTAGCTATTATGTTAGGCAAGTCTTTTTCTTCATGGAGTTTACGATCTGGAAGGAGTGGAGCGGTAACACAGCATTTAAAATAGTCACAGGGAATGCCCGGCCGGTGTGGCTCAGTGGTGGAGTGTGGACCCTGCACCAAGAGGTCGCTGGTTCGATTCCCAGTCAGGGCACATGCCCAGGTTGTGGGCCTGATCCCCAGTGGGAGGCATGCAGGAGGCGGCCAGTTGATGTTCTCTCTAATCGATGCTTCTCTCTTTCTCTCGCGCTCCCTTCCTCTCTCTCTAAAACCAATAAAGAAAAAATAAAATAAAATAGTCACAGGGAAATAAAGTATGGCATAGGGAATATAGTCGATAACATTGTAATAACTATGTAGGGTGCCAGGTGGATACTAGAATTACTGGGGAGATCATTTTGTAAATTATGCATTTATTTAACTAGTATGCTGTACACTTGAAAATACTATAAAATGATATTGACTGTCAATAGTAATTGGAAAATAAAATAAAACCAATGAGGACAAGATGGATCATTCAAAAAATAGTTCTGGAATAACTGGGAAGTGATGTGGTTTAAAAGTTAGCTATTGTGTACGGCTTTTACACGAAAATTAATTAAAGATGGATCAAAGATTTACATGCATAACACAAAACCATGAAAATGCTAGAGGAATTCATGGGAGAATTGCTTTTTGCCTTTTAAAATAGTAGGTCTCTCATATTCCGTTCTCATCTCTCAGTATTGGTCTTTTGAAGTGTTCTACTTTAATAAAAAAATTATTTTTTATTTATAGGTGATGTACAATATTATATTATTTTCAGGTGTACAACGGTATGATTAGACATTTATATAACGTACATAGTGATCACCCTGATAAATCTAGTACCCATCTGGCACCATACAGCGTTATGACAATATTACTGACTGTGTTCCCTGTGCTGTACTTTACCTCCCTGTGACTGCTCTGTAACTACCGATTTGTACCTCTGAATCCCTTCACTTTTTTCACACATCCCCCCAAACCCCCTCCCATCTGGCAACCATCAATGTTCTCCGTATCTATGAGTCTGTTTCTGTTCTGCTCCTTCATTTCTTTTGCTTTTTAGATTTCAAATATAAGTGAAATCATCTGGTATTAGTCTTTCTCTCTCTGACTTACCTCACTCAGTGTAATACCCTCTAGATCCATGCCTGTAGTTGTAGATGGCAAGGTTTTATTCTTTTTGATGGCTGGATCATATTCTTGTGTATGTATGCACCACGTTTTTTTATCCATTTATCTGTTGATGGACACTTAGGTTGCTTTCATATCTTGGCTACTGTAAATGATGCTGCAGTGAACATATGGATGTATATATCTTTCAATTTAGTGGTTTGAGTCTCTTTGAATAAATACTCAGAAGTGGAATTACTGGTCCTTCATTGTCTCTTGTTATAGTCTTTGTTGGAAAGTTTACTTTGTCTGGTATAAGTATTGCTACCCAGCTTTTGTTTGTTTCCATTTTCATGAAATATCTTTTTTTTTTTTTTTTATCCTCACCTGAGGACATTTTTCCATTTTTTGTTCAGGTAGAGTGGCAGGGAGAGAGAGGAACAGAGAGAGAGAGAGAGAAACATCGATGTGAAAGGAACACATCGAGTGGCTGCCACCCGCACAACCGACCAGGGCCGGGGACAAACTGCAGCCGAGGTACGCGCCCTTAGCGGGAACTGAACCTGGGTCTCTCAGGACCGCAGGCCGACGCTCTAACCGCTGAGCCAAACCAGCCAGGGCTGAAATATCTTTTTCCATACTTTTACTTCCAGTCTGTTTGTGTCTTAATCTGAAGTGAGCTTCTTGTAGGCAGCATATGCAAAGGTCTTGTTATCCATTCAGCCACCATGTGTCTTTTGATTGGAGCATTTAATCCATTTGCATTTAAAGTAATTAATTATAGCCCAGCTGGTGTGGCTCAGTAGTTGAGCACTGACCCATGCACCAAGAGGTCGCTGGTTCGATTCCTGGTTCAGGGCACATGCCCAGGTTGTGGGCCAAATCCCCAGTGGGGGGCGTGCAGGAGGCAACCAATCGATGTTCTCTCTCATCGATGTTTCTATCTCTCTCTCCCTCTCCCTTTTCCTCTCTTTAAAATCAATAAAGAAAAATTATAAAAAAATAAAGTATTTAATTATATAGTTATTGCCACTTTATTATTCATATTTTGATTCTTCTCCTCCCCCCCTCTTCTTTTCCCCCTCCTCCCCCTCCTCCTTTCTTTACATTTCTTGTAATACTTGTTTGATGGTATGAACTCCTTGAACTTTTTCCTGTCTGGGAAGCTCTTTATGTGTCATTTAATTCTAAATGATAGCTTTGGGGTAGAGTAATCTTGGTTGTAGGTCCTTGCTCTTCATCACTTTGAATATTTTTTGCCAATCACTTCTGACCTGCAAAGTTTCGGTTGAGAAATCAGCTGACAGTTTTGTGGGAATTCCCTAGTACTGTATGTAACTAACTGCTTTTCTCTTACTGCTTTTAAGATTCTCTCTTTGTTTTTAATCTTTGGCATTGTTTTTAATATTCACCTTAAGATATTTTTCCATTTATCTTCAGATAGAGTGGGAGGGAGGGGGGAGAGAGAGAGAGAGAGAGAGAGAGAGAGAGAGAGAGAGAGAGAGAAACACTGATGTGAGAGAGACACATCGATTGCTTGCCTTCCACATGACCCCGACCAGGGCTGGGGACCAAAATGCAACCAAGGTATGTGCTCTTGGCCGAAATTGAACCTGCAACTCTTTGGTCCGAGGGCTAACACTCCAACCGCTGAGCCAAACTGGCCAGGGCTTTTGCATTTTCATTATGATGTGTCTTGGTGTGGGTCTCTTTGGGTTCATCTTGTTTGGGACTCTCTGTGCTTCCTGGACTTGTACATTTCCTTCACCAGGTTAGGGAGGTTTATTATTATTATTTTTTCAAGTAGGTTTTCAATTTCTTGCTCTCTCTCTTCCTTTTTCTCCATTCCCATGATGTGAATGCTGGTACTCTAGAAGTTATCCTAGAGGCTCCTTACATTATCCTATTTTTTGGATTTTCTTTTTCTTTTTGCTGTTCTGATTGGTTGTTTCCTGCTACCTTATCTTCCAAATCGATGATTTGCTCCTCTGCTCCATCTACTCCACTGTTGATTCCTGTAATGTAGTCTTCATTTCAGTTAGTGTATTTTAAATTTCTGACTGGTTCTTTTTTATGTTTCCTAGTTCTGTTATAACCCAGTAATTCTCCATCTCCTAGAAGAAGGAACCTCTCCTGGGTTCCTTGAACCCGAGTTGTTTTTGCAAAAATTCTTGAAGAGGAAAGTATACATCAGCCATGACCACGAGGGTATTGACCATGAGCTTAACTAATCAGGAGATACCAGATGGGGCAATGAGACATTCAAGGCTGGGGTCTAGTAAATGTTAAGAAATATAAAATAAACAACTTGTGCAGTTACTAACTGCTGATATCTGCTTCTGTACACGTAGCTTGCTTGCCCTGCTAAACTCTTGAGTAACCCCTGTCCTATATAAGCAACCCTCCCCCTGAGCTCGGGGCTGCAGTTCTCCTCTGTGTAGGTTGGCTGCAGTCCCTGCACAGGTAATAAAGCTCCTAATATTCAAAATTACTTGATAGTGAGGATGACTCTCCTAGGTTACAACAGTTCCATTTTTATGTTTCCTGTCTCTTTGTTGAAGCTCTAAATTCTTCTACTCCTCCCCTATGTTTATTGAGCATCCTTATCACCAGTGTTTTGAACTCTGCATCTGGTAGTTTTGTTTTGTCCTTTCATTTGGGACATGCTTTTTTGTCTCCTCATTTTAGCTGCCTCCCTGTATTTGTTTCTATGTATTAGGTAGAGCTGTTATGTCTCCTAGTTTTGGTAGAGTGGCCTAACATGGTAGGTGTCCTTTGGGACCTGGTGGTGCAGCCTCCCTGTTCACCTGAGCTGGGCATTCCAAGTGTGCCCCCACCACTGCGTGGGCTGCATGCACCCTCCTATTGTAGTTGAGCCTTAATTGTTGTTGGGATGTCAATCAGGGGGATTTACACCCAGGTCGATCATCTGTGAGGACTGACCGGCTGTGTGGATTGGTTACTGCCAGGACTGGCCACACCCACCATGGAGGATCTGCGGTGTAGGGGCTGACCCCATGGTGCAGAACTCACTGCAGCAGGGCGCAGGTGCCCACCAAGTCCACACCTTGAGCGTGTCGCTTGTGCAGGTGTCTGACTAGTGCTTCAGCATCGTCTGAAGCTGTGCACTAGGTGCGCTGCCCCAAGGTCAGCAGCTGCCGTGAGCTTCCAGGGGCGCCTGGCATGAGTTTCGAAGCCATCTGCAGATGGCTGCTACTTGTGCTGGGCTTGGAGGTGCCCGGGAGAGGCCACGCTCTGAACCAGGCTGACTGCTGCTAGTACCAGGCCTGGGGCTGCTTAGCTGCGGTGCGGGGTACACTGAGGCCAGATGCCGTTTGAGACACGCCATTTGTATGGAAAAGCCACTGGGAAGGGACTGGGCGAGTCTGATAGCTGGGTGGGGTGGGCTCAGAATCACCAGGGCAGGTTATAGCAAGTTATACCTCCATATCATTATTAAAAACATTTTTTTCTTTATTAATTTTTTTTAGATAGAGGAAGGGAGAGGGAGAGAGATAGAAACATCGATGAGAGAGAACATCAACTGGCAGCCTCCTGCACGCCCCCCACTGGGGATCGGGCCACAACCTGGGCACGTGCCCTGACCGGGAATGGAACCGGTGACTTCTGGGTGCAGGGTGGACGCTCAACCACTGAGCCACACCGGCCGGGCAATACAATTATTTTTTAAAATGACGTGTATACAATGTTAGTGATCGCAGCATTCATTGTAAGAGCAACGGATTGGAGCCAACTTAAATGTCCATCAGTAGAGGGCTGGTTAAGCAGGTTATAATGCATCTGTGCAACGTGGCTGCATCGAAAAGAGGCTTGTTTATACGCTGGTATAAAACATTCTCAGGTGTTCTTAGGAAAAAAGGGCAAGATGTATAGTGCGGTACTATGTGTGAAGAAAGGAGAACGGAGAAAATGTGTACTTAAGAATTTGCTTACGTGTGCTTAGAATACCTCTGATATAGAATACATTATAGATCTTATAGAGATATATTAAAAACTTGTATATTGTTTGCCTATGAAGAGGGCAACTGGGAGGCTGCAGATGGACGCAGAGGGAGACATTTAACTGCATGTTTGACTCACGGGAATTATGATTGATACAAAAAGTAAATTAAAGATGAAAACTTAAAAATTTGTGTTCAAATAGAGGAGGCTATTGACCTTTTCATTTTTCTTTTACAGCAAAATCGCTTCCTAGTAGGTGGTACTCCTGAAACACCGTACATAGTTTCACTTTACTTTTATTTTAACCTGAAAAAAACCCCAGATTCGCTCGGATGGGTTTTCTTCTCCATTTGTCACCCGTCGGAGCTCCGGGGCCAGTTTTCGAGCTGAACGTCTGTGCGGGGAGCGCTCCAAGTGTATCGCTTTGTTTCTGAGAAGTGATAGGAGGGAGAATACCTGGATTAAACACAAAGTTACAACTGGTTCAGAAAACCAGATAATGCTTGTGCCCTGTTTTCCTGATGGAAACTTCTGATGGACTGATTGACTGAAAAGTTAACATAGATCAATGGTTCTCAACGAAGGGACATTTGCTGTATGTGGAGATATTTTTGGTTGTCCAAATGGGGGTACTGCGGACATCTGGTGAATAGAGGCCAGAGAGGCTGCTAAAAACCCTACAGTGCACCGGACAGTACCCCCACCACAAAGAATTCTCTAGAGCAAATGTTAATAGTGTGGATGTTGAGAAACCTTCATATAGAAATAAGATTACTATTCAGCTTTCTTGTTCTGAGAGGATTTAAAGGTACATACAGCTTTCATATTTTCTTAGGCCAAGAAAATTAGCACTGGCCCCCGTTTTTCAAAATGGGCCCCCACAACCACCCCCACCGCACCTGATCTTTATAGCCGTTTGGGAAAAGGAGATCGACGTGGCAGCACTCAGGAGAGCAGGTGACGGCAAAGGCACTGTCTCAGAATCAGTGTTGAAGGACATACCTGCTGAGTCCTGAGCTCAATTTTTCTTCAGTTGGTTTCCTTGGAGGTGGCTGTATTGGTCATCTTCTCGATCCTTGAGGGGCTAAAAAGGACAGCAGAATCATAAGAGTTTCCTCTTATCCTTCATGAATTAATTGAATGCATATTTATTGAGTGCTTTTTATGTGCAAGGCTTTGAAGTGGGTGATTTGTGGTCCTGGGGGCAAAAAGATGGAAGTTCTGTGTATACTTTCCCCCTCAGATGTTCTTTGATTTTTTTTTCACCAGATCCTGACTTCAGTCTCTCTCAACCCTTCTTATTTCATCCGTTCTACCCAAAGAGATAACTATGCCCTCATCCGGTATGTCCTACGCAGTTTCTTACCTATAGAGTATCTTCCAAAAAACTCTCCCCCGCCCCCATTCCAAAATTCTAAACCACCACTAATTGTAGCAATGTCCGCCGTTCCTCATCCCCTTACCTGGTAGAGCTGGTCATTGGACAACAGGTTCTGCTTGTCTGAAGCTGGACAAAAGATAAACAACACACACACACAAAGTAGAATGGATAATACATTGGGTTATATTCACACGATGGAATACTAAATAACAATAGGAATTAGTGAAATGCACCTATGTACAAGAATATGAATGGATATCACAAGCATATTGTTGGGTAAAAGAAGTCACTCACAAGAGTACTTACTGAGTCCATTTACGTAAGGCACAAAAACAGGCAACTTCAATCAATGTAAGTGCTCACTTTTAGGGACAGGGAGAGTCTCGAAGTGACCACTAGGGGGACTTCTGAGGTGTTGGTGATATTCTTGCTTCAACTGGGTGCTGGATTAATGGGTATGCTTGCTTTATTAAAAATTTTTTTGAGCTGTATGCTTGTGATTCATGCACCTTTCTGGATGTAGGTTTTACTTCAATAAAGAGTTTTATAAGCCCTGGCCGGTTTGGCTCAGCGGTCGAAGCGTCGGCCCGCGGACCAGAGAGTCCCGGGTTTGGTTCCCGCTAGGAGCACGTACCAAAAAAAAAAAATAAAATAAAAAGAGTTGTATAAAAACACAGAGGGAGTTGGATCTTGAGACAGAGAAGTACTCCGTGAAAACGCCCTGCCTGTCCCTTCTGACCACAGAGAGGGCCTTACCAGCCACGCTCACTAGCAGCTTGTACCAGCGCAGTCGCTTGGGACTATTTCGGTTGGAAGAGAGCTGAGGGTCCCAGCTGGCTTCACATCTCATCTAAGAACATCCTTTTACCTCTCGACTGGCGAACTGCATCCTGTCCAGCAATGACGTACACCCCAACGGCCAGGAAGAAAATGCTGATGATTTCGGCGAAGACAAAGCCAGACACGGTGGGAGCGTTCAGCTCAATGCAGTTCTGACACACTGTCGGGAAAAGGGGGTGGGGCGGGGGGGCAAGTCTACTTCAGGGTGTGAAAGTTGTTTTTCTGGGTCCTTTTCTCCTGCCTACCAGCAATGACACCTTCGTCTAGCTAGGGCAACAGCCTGCTCCCTCTGAGTTGTAGGGCGAGGGAATTGCCTGGGGAGATCCTTGGCCTAAGAACACGACGCTTCTTGATGTTCCTCTCTCCCCCAGGAACCCTGGGGAACCCCAAGAAGCCTTATTCCTGGACCTATGCGACACAAGAAAGACCAGGCCGCTTCTCCGTGCTCAGTTGCTTTTCTGCATCTCACCTTGAGCCCTCCCATCTCCCCTACCCACCCGAAGTCAGTTTATAGAAACTGCTGACTGGGCCAATCCAGGGGCCCACACAAAGGTAAACCAGGCTTTTGGGACGGCTCTGCTTTACCAAGAAGCTGGAAGAGCTGTCTTGTGAGAGGAAAGGAAAGACACGCTGAGATGAAGGGAACTGGCTGCCTGGCACCCCTTTGATCACTGTCTAGCATCGATTTTCACACTCATTCTGGACAGCACATCGCCGACAGCAAGCCCCGCTCACTTTCACAGCAAGCAAACCCAAAGCGATCACATACGTCTGTAATACACTTGGAGCGGCTTTGAAGTTCTGTTGAGATAGCGGCACCAATACGTCCCTCGAGGGTCCTTCAAGCTACTTCCCAGGTTCCATGTACCTTCATTTGCAGTTACTTCCTTCCCATCTTTAAACCATGTCAGACCGTCACCTTTCAAGTTACAAGTCAGGAGTACTGACCCATCTTCTTGATTATCATCCAGTGTTACCGACTGTTGTTCTGAAAAGGGAAAAGCCAGGGTCTAGTCAGGATCTAACCTCTGAAATTCTTTCTACCCCAGGGTATCGGAAGACCTTTACGGCAGTGCTTCTCAAACCTTAATGTTTGAACGTAAATGTTAATTAATGCTTTAAAAATAAATTACATGGGAATCTAATTAGTACTTCTGGGGAAGGGCTGAGATTCTACATTTCTGTTTTCTTTTTCTAAAATATGTTTTATTGATTTTTTATGGAGAGAGGAAAGGAGAGAGAGACACACAGCAGCGTGAGAGAGAAACATCAATCAGCTGCCCCCTGCACGCCCCCTACTGGGGATCAAGCCTGCAACCTGGGCATGTGCCCTGACCAGGAATCAAACCTCTCGGTCCATGGGATGACACTCAATTCACTGAGCCACACTGGCTGGGCAGAATCTACGTTTCCAACATGCTCCCAGCTAATGGCAATGCTGTTGGTTCATGAGTAACATTTTTTTTTTAAAGTTTTTTTCTTTATTGCTTTTTTAGAGAGAGAGGAAGGGAGAGGGAGAGAGAGAGAGAAACATGGATGAGAGAGAACATTGATTGGCTGCCTCCTGCACGCCCCCTACTGTGGATCAGACCCACAACCTGGGCATGTGCCCTGACTGGGAATTGAACCGGTGACCTCTGGGTGCATGGGTCAGTGCTCAACCACTGAGCCACACCGGCCGGGCTCATGGGTAACATTTTGAGTAGTGCCTAGCTACTAAGGTCCTGTTTCTCCTTCAAGAATCAGACAATTAACTGCTGGTCATGACTGGCCACTGAGTTGGCTGACAATGGAGAGGTTTGATATTTATCTTGCATCATCTTATCCAGAACTACTGTTGTAGGAAGCCATCTTTCTATGAATTTCCCCAGAGTTTGAGCAGAGAAAGAAGCCATTTCCCTACCTTGTTCCACCTGGGCAGTGGTACCTGTAGGGACAGAAGAGAGACAGAGGATCAGCCGGGCGTGGAGTTAGGCAGATGCCCCGGGGCATCATTTACGTGGGCATCGGAGGCCAAGACGAGGAGAGATGCTCATCCACAGGAGCAGCAGCATCTATACCTACATCTCTGGATTGTTAACCTAAGTCACCAGATTGAATTCAGGGTGTCGTGTGACGATGAGTTTGTCTGCTCTCTGTCATGAGCTCCCGGGAGGGAGTTTCTCAACCCTCGGAATTTCAAGAGTGCCTTTGCTCTTCTTGGTGGGCCGTTGGAGCCTAGGTGAGTTTATACTAACGAGATGATTCAGGATGGGGCTGGTGAAGACCAACCACGTGACTAAGAATTGGGACTTCGAGCTCTGGGGGGAGGAGCACTGGAGATTGAGTTTAGTCACATGGCCAATGATTCAGTTAATCATGCCTGTGTAATGAAGCTCCAATAAAAACTCAGTAGAGTGCCCAGCTGCTGTGGCTCAGTGGCTGAGCATCGACCCCTGCACCAAAAGGTCGCCAGTTTGATTCCCGGTCAGGGCACATGCCCAGGTTGTGGGCCCGATCCCCAGTGGGGGGCATGTAGGAGGCGGCCAATCAATGTCCTCTCTTATTGATGTTTCTATCTCTCTCTCCCTCTCCCTTCCTCTCTCTCTAAATCAATAAGGAAAAAAAAAGTTGAAAAGCAAACTTGGGCCCTGGCCAGTTTGGCTCAGCGGTTAGAGCGTCGGCCTGTGGTCCAGAGAGACCCGGGTTCGGTTCCCGCTAAGGGCATGTACCTCGGTTGCAGTTTGTCCCCGGCCCTGGTTGGTCGTGTGGGTGGCAGCCACTCAATGTGTCCCTTTCACGTCGATGTTTCTCTCTCTTTCACTCTCTTCCTCTCTCTCCCTCCCATTCCGTCTGAACAAAAAATGGAGGAATGTCCTCGGGTGAGGATAAAAAAAAAAAAGCAAACTCAGTGGAGCTTCCTGGCTGTGACCACACCAGTGTCCAGGAAGGTGATGCGTCCTGGTTCCATGGGGACAGGCACAGAACTGTGTTCAGGGGCCTCCCACACCCCATGCGGTGTGTCTCTTCATTTGGCTAGTCCTGATTTTACTCTTTATAACAAAACTGCAGTAGTAAGTCTAGTGCTTTTCTGAGTTCTGTGAGTTGTTCTAGCAAATCAGCAGACCCCGAGGGGGTCGTGGGAACCCTCCAGATCTGTATCCTGTTCATTAGAAGTGGGTGTTCTGGAGACCCCTGAACTCATGCCTGGCATTTAAAGTGAAGGCAGTCTTACTGGCGACCGTGCCCTTAACCTCTGGGGTCTGCTGCTAACTCTCAGCGTTAGAATTGCGCTGCAGTATAAGTAAGGGCATGACCTTCGCAGTCTGGAACATGCTGCCTCTTTATTTTATTTATTTATTTCCTTTATTGATTTTTAGAGAGAGAGGAAGGGAGAAGGAGAGAGAGAGGAACATTGATGATAGAACATCAATTGGCCTCCTGCATGCCCTCCACTGGGGATCTGGCCCACAACCTGGGCATGTACCTTGACTGGGAATCGAACTGGCGACCCCTTGGAGCAGGGTCAATGCTCAACCACTGAGCCACACCAGCCGGGCCACCTGCCACTTTAGCAGCTGAAGCCCCGGCAAGGAGTGAGGAGTGTGCACCGGTTCAAACCTTTTCGAGCTGAGTTACTTTGGAGATTTTCAGGTCCAACGATTCATGTCTTGTAGAAACCCAGACTGTCCCACGGGAATTAGCGATTCAACAGATCTCAAACCTGTCTCCAAACCCAGAGCAGCAGGGCTGTGTGGTAGGACTCCCACGAGAACGAGCCCTGGACTCCAGCCCCGTTGGGTTTGATTCGAACGTCTCCTGGGCACTGGTGTGTTCCCGACGCGACTACGCAGTGGGAAAGGAGGGGCTGGTGACAGGAGGAACCGCTTGCTGCTTCCAAAGAGCTCACAGTGAGGTGGACAAAACAAGCAGGCGTGTCGTGAATGGAGTAGAACGTAAATGATCATTTGGTACTTCTACGAATACCTGTGAAAGAGGGTACACGCGATTGCTTTTGCCCCAAGGTGAGTGACAGGGAAAGTTAACAGAGAGGAACTCACCAGGCAGAGAAAGTTATTCTGGGTAAAAAAAAAAAAATAGGTAAGCAAAGACACAGACTTTGAAAAGACAAGAGAGATAGTCGTATGCCTAGAGGGAGACATAGGACATGAGTCAAGTATGACGAAAACAGTTGGAAGGTGTCAACTGTCTTAGAACGTCACTCAAGGCTGAACTCTTTTTTTTTTTTTTTTAATCATCACCCAAGGACATTTTTCCATTTTTGTTCAGATAGAGTGGGAGGGAGAGAGAGAGAGAGAAACATCGACGTGAAAGGGACACATCGAGTGGCTGCCACCCGCACGACCAACCAGGGCCGGGGACAAACTGCAACCGAGGTACGTGCCCTTAGCGGGAACCGAACCCGGGTCTCTCTGGACCGCAGGCCGACGCTCTAACCGCTGAGCCAAACTAGCCAGGGCTCAAGGCTGAACTCTTTATGAACAGTCCCCAGCACAGTGCTTGGAACACAACAGGAGCTTGATATTTGTCGAAGAGATGCATAGATAAACAAGTGAGAAAAAAAAATTTAAAAAGCAAGACAAACACTTAAGCAGATTTCTCACTTGCTCTTCTCCACAACCACCTACTCACTAGAGGAGGGACAAACAGGTCCCTCGTTTTAATTCAGGCTCCATAGGAAAGAGGGTCCAACTGATTGCTGACACCTTTTTATTTTGCTTCTCTGAATCCTGCTTCCTTTTGGGACTTGCGAACTCATGTAGCCAAATGACCTAGGTGGGCTGCCCGGAGGGAGCAGGCATCGGCCAGGTTCACGCAGCTCATTGGTGGCTGAGCTCAGGTTTCTATCTGCATTGCCTGGGCTGTCTTCCTGCACTCCCCTCGGAAGCAGTGCTAAGCTCTCTCTGTCCCCTCAGCCCTCCCCTCAGCCACCACCCAGCTCCGCTTCAGCAGGTGGCGTAGCCTCCCTTAGTTTGTTGAGAACACAGATGCTGTAAGCGCCCTTCCTCCTGCAGCTTTTTCATGCACAAGCCTATGTTCTAGCCTCCGAGAGGGCGAGGTTGCCTTCCCCTCGACCCGCTCTCGACTCTATCCTTTTAACATCGACTCCAGAACCCCACTCCATTCACTGCCTTCTCCTTTGTAGCCTAGAAATGGGCTCAAATTTATTTCACAGGCAAAACTTTCTTCTTAGACACTGCTCCCCCCCCCCCCCCAGTCACCACGCAAACTCTTCTTCCTTCTCGTCCAAACTTCTTTAAAAAATAGTCCTCAGTGGCCCAGGCCAGTTTGGCTCAGCAGTTAGAGCGTTGGCCTGCGGTCCGGAGAGACCCGGGTTCGGTTCCCGCTAAGGGCACGTACTTCGGTTGCAGTTTGTCCCCGGCCCTGGTTGGTTGTGCGGGTGGCAGCCACTCGATGTGTCTCTTTCGCATCGATGTTTCTCTCTCTCTCTCTCTTTCTCTCTCTCCCTCCCACTCTTTCTGAATATAAATGCAAATATATCCTCAGGTGAGGATAAAAAAAAAAAAGTCCCCAGTGGCTTCTCTTTATCATCTGCCCCTCCCCCTTTCACTCATGTCCATTTGGCTTCGATTCACTCCAAGGAAACTGCTCTAAACCACCCGTGACTTTAATTTGCCAAATCCCACGAACTTCAACTGATACCTATATTCGTACATGAGTGGGTGGCTCTTGAACATTTCACGCTCTCAGCGGATTTCTCCGTTTGGAAGCTCTCCACGTCGTTGGTTTCCATCGAATTGGAATCATTTATTATTCCAGCTCTTTGATCCTCCCCTTAGCTCCTTCCAGAGATTTCCCCTCCAACTATCCCTTCAAGGTTGGTGACCTCGCAGTTCCATCCTCAGCCCCTCTTCCTCATCTCTGACATAGTGCTGGTGTGATTTCAGCCCCTCTCATGGAGTTAGCTCCCTCCCCTGTGTGAAGAGCCATCGAGCCCAGACTCTAAGCACTGGCCCAGTTCACCCACTTGCTGTTGGACATTTACAACTGAGTATTCCCGCAGGCGTCTTTTTTTTTTTTTTATCGTATCTTACACTCAATCTGACAACACTGAAAATCATTTCTCTAATTTGTTTATGAGTTCTTTAGGGCAGCAAGTTTTTTCTAAAGCTCTTTTAATTGATTTTTTTTTTTTTTTTGAGAGAGAGACAGAGAGAGAGAGAATCATCAATCAATTGCCTCTGGCATGCACCCTGACCAGGGATCGAATCCCCCAACCTGGGTATGTGCCCTGACTGGGAATCTAACCCACCACCTTTTGGTGTACAGGACGGTTTTCTTTCTTTCTTTTTTTTTTTTTAATCCTCACCCGAGGGCATTTTTCCATTTTTTGTCCAGATAGAGTGGGAGGGAGAGAGAGGAAGAGAGAGAGAGAGAAACATCGATGTGAAAGGGACACATCGAGTGGCTGCCACCCACACGACCAACCAGGACCGGGGACACACTGCAACCGAGGTACGTGCCCTTAGCGGGAACCGAACCCGGGTCTCTCCGGACCTCAGGCCGACGCTCCAACCGCTGAGCCAAACCGGCCAGGGCTACAGGACAGTTTTCCAACCAACTGAGTCACACCGGCCAGGGCAGTGCAGGTGTTAATTTATCTTTACATCTTCCTAGCCTGTTACATAACAGGAGCTCACCCGTAGTTGCTGACCAGTTGATGGACGGACCAACTGGGTGAATGCTTCAGGGTCTACTCCTAACCACAGCTCGGAGTTAAAAGCACATGTCTTTTCTTTCAGGTTCCTGGCCTGTGCCCTTTTGGGCTACATTCAAACCTAAGATGGTGGCGTCCTGGTTCTCTCTGGAGCCAGCTAAGTTCTCTGATTTGACTTCTCAGGAGACGGAGGGCCCCATCTCTCTCCTGGGACACCGTTTCCCTCTAACAGGGAGTAGCAAGAAGCTTCGTTTCTGCTCCGCTGTCTCTGAGCTCTCAGGTGACAGCCGAGGCAGACGCAAGGTCAGGGGTCCCAATATTCTTTTTTTTTTTTTTATCCTCACCCGAGGATATTTTTCCATTTTTTGTACAGATAGAGCAGAGGGAGAGAGAGGAAGGGAGAGAGAGAGAGAAACATCGATGTGAAAGGGACACATCGAGTGGCTGCCACCCGCACGACCAACCAGGGCCGGGGACAAACTGCAACCGAGGTACGTGCCCTTAGCGGGAACCGAACCCGGGTCTCTCTGGACCGCAGGCCGACGCTCTAACCGCTGAGCCAAACTGGCCAGGGCGAGGGGTCCCAATATTCTTGACCCCTGGTGGTGTCTTCCCTCGAGTCTTTCTTCAGGCGGCCAGACCCCCTCGTGGGCCCTTACCTTGGAGAAGAGAGAGAGCCAGGATGAGGCCAGCCAGATGCTTCCCCTGCTCCATGTCAGCTTCTGTCCTTCTCTTGCCGAAGCGACGAGCGGCCTCGATCAGCCAGGCGCCTGCGCAGTAGCTAGCTTGGCTCCACCCAGCATCCTTCGGGTTGGGGCCCCTGCTAGAGGCAAGAACCCAGAGCCTCCACCCTCGGCTTCCCGTGTGGGCAGCTGGAGCCTCAGCAGGGCTGCAGGTGCAAAAGTCTTTGGCTTTTCCGTTGAGGAGGGAAGGGTGGGAGGAGGTGAGGAGAGAGAGAGAACTGGATTCCCATCTCCGAGACTCTGGCTCACATGCAGAATAGCCTTGGGTGCGGGGAGTCAACGGCCTGGGTTAACCCCTTTTCTCACGAGAGAGGTAAAGGTCTCTGACACCATCCATCGCCGGCATCTCAGCCAGTTATGGCTTGTTCCTGGGTGTTGCTAGAACTGATGATTTAGGTGGGCTGGGGCTCTGACAAGAAAGCCACCTCAGTCCAGGTCCTCACTCCGGAAGTTTTTTTGTTTTTTAAAGTGATGCTCTGGACGTGTTTTTTTTTTTTTCTCCTTTATTGACTTTAGAGAGAGAGGAAGGAAGAAGAAGGAGAGAGAGAAACATCCATGTGAGAGAACGTCGATTGGCCGCCTCCTGCACGTCCCCACTGGGGACTGGGCCCACAACCTGGGCATGTGCCCTGACCAAGAATCGAAATGGCAACCTCTTGGTGCAGGGTCGACGCTCAGCCACGGACCACACTGGCCGGGCTCAGGAAGTTTTTAGTATCTTTTTGAGATGATATGATCAAAGGAGTGCGTGCCTGGAAGGAGACAGGGAGGACAATTCTGACAAGCAGGCCATGCACTGCCAAGAACCAGGACCTGAGTTGAGTTTCCAAGATCTCAGGGCCTTATCTCCTCCTGCCGGTCAGTCAGCGAGTCAATAAAAATGGACGGAACTCTTGTCATGTGCCAGGCACAAGCCAGGTGCCGGAAACACAGAATCAAGTGAGACATACCTGATCTCTGCCCTCAGATAAATTACAGTCCAACAATGTCAGTGTAGAGAGTTTCTGGTCCCCATAGGCCACAGGGAGAAAAAGTGCATTGTCTCCTGGGAAGGCTCAACTTTGCCTGCGAGTCAATCATATTGTCATTAATAACGATTTCTATTGAGCACATACGATGTGTCAAGCATCATGCACACATTTTGTTCAAATTTTTATTAAGAATGAAGAATACATCAGAGCACAACAACAGCAGATTAAAGGAAACAGAAAACTGAATCAATGATTTAGCAGGTAAATCCAGCCGGTGTGGCTCAGTGGATTGAGTGTTGTTGTTCTATGCACCAAGAGGTCATTGGTTTGATTCCCAGACAGGGCACATGCCTGGGTTGCGGGCTAGATTCCCAGTAGGGGGTATCCAAGAGGCAGCCTATCAATATTTCTTATGGATGTTTCTCTCGCTTAAAAAAACAATAGAAACATATTTAAAACAATTTTTTTAAATCCTCACTGGAGGACATTTTTGCATTCATCTTCAGATAGAGTGGGAGGGAGAGAGGGAGCGAGAGAGGGAGAGAAACATTGATGTGAGAGAGACACATTGAGTGGTTGCCATCCACATGACTTCCATCAGTGCCGGGGACAAACTGCAACCAAGGTACGTGCCCTTAGTGGGAACTGAACCCGGGACTCTCTGGTCTGTGGGCCAACACTCTAACTGCTGAGCCATACCGGTCAGGGCTAAAATTTTTTTTTAAAGATAGCAGAAAACACCAGATCAGAACAGCAAAAAGAAAAAAGTAATTTAAAAAATGAAGATAGCCCAGATGGTGTGGCTCAGTGGATTGAGCATTGCCCCATGGACTGAGAGGTCACGGTTTGATTCCCGGTCAGGGCACATGCCTGGGGTTTCAGGCTCGATCCCCAGTGAGGGGCATGCAGGAGGCAACCGATTAATGTTTTTCTCTCACATAGCTGTTTCTCTCTCTCTCTCCCTTCCTCTCTCTCTAGAAAATCAATAAAAACATATTTAAAAAAATCAAGATAGTTTAAGGGACCTCTGGGACAACATAAAGAGTAACAACATTCACATCGTGGGGGTCCAGAAGGAAAAGAGAAAGAGCAAGGGATTGAAAATCTATTTAGAGAAATAATGATGAAAAACTTCCCGAACCTGGTGAAGGAAACAGACACACAAGTCCAGGAAGCACAGAGTCCCAAACAAGATGAACCCCAAGAGGCCCACGCCAAGACACATCATCATCAAAATGCCAAAGGTTAAAGACAAAGAGAGAATCTTAAAAGCAGCAAGAGAAAAGCAGCTAGTTACCTACAAGGGAGCTCCCATAGGACTGTCAGCTGATTTGTCAGCAGAAACTACCCCGCAGGGCTATTACTTAGAATCAAAGGCCAGATAAAGAACTTCCTCACGCTATGCAGACTCCACTGACCCTGGAGCCACCGGTGCCCAGCCATGGTGAACCCCACGGTGTTCTTCAACTTTGCTGTCAACGGCGAGCCCTTGGGCTGTGTCTCCTTTGAGCAGTTTGCAGATGAAGTTCCAAAGACGGCAGAAAACTTTTGTGCTCTGAGTACTGGGAAGAAAGGATTTGGTTACAAAGACTCCTGCTTTCACAAAAGTATTCTGGGAATTATGTGGCCTGGAGGTGACATCACACGCCATCATGGCACAGGCAGCAAGTCCGTCTGCGGGGAGAAATTTGATGATGAGAATTGCATCCTGAAGCAAGCACACGGGTCCTGGCCTCTCGTCCAT
The DNA here is from genome assembly GCF_014108415.1 of Molossus molossus. Taxonomy (NCBI): domain Eukaryota; kingdom Metazoa; phylum Chordata; class Mammalia; order Chiroptera; family Molossidae; genus Molossus; species Molossus molossus. Next base: position 11,611,568 of record NW_023425348.1, on the reverse strand, counting down.
GGCAAATACTGGACCCAACACAGACGGCTCCCAGTTTTTCGCCTGCACTGCCAAGCCTGAGTGGTTGGGTGGCAAGCAGGTGGTCTTTGGACGGGTGAAAGATGCCATGGATATGGTGACAGCTATGGGCACTTTGGGTCCAGGAATGGCAAGACCAGCAAGAAGATCACCGTTGCTGACTGTGGACAACTCTAATGACTCGGAATTGTGTTTTATCTTAACTCCCAGACCATTCCTTCTGTGGCTCAGGAGAGCACCCCTTCACCCAATCTGCTTGGAATATTCTAAAATCTTTGTGTTCTTGCCGCAGTTCATTGGGTTCTATATTTTCCTTACCTCTTCCAAATCTAGCTGGATTGCAGAGTTAAGTTTATGATGATGAAATAAAAACTAAACAGCAGCAGCAACAACAACAATAAGAAAAGAACTTCCCAGACAAGAAAAAGCTGAAGGTCTTGACCACCACCAAACCAATATTACAAGAAATGTTAAAGGATTTTCTATAAAAAGAAGAAAAAAATGAATAAGGGAATATTGCAAAGAAAAAAAATATCTCACTAACAGAGGCAAACACATAATAAAATCAATGAATCAACCAACACTAGAGCAGTACAAAGATTAAAAGGCAAAAGAAGGAAGCCCATGTGTAATCACAACAGTACATTGAGGGATACACACAAACATGCAGAAGAAAAAATAATGATAGAAACATAGAAGTGGATGGGGCGAGTAAATACAGTGATTTTAGAACGTGTTTGAAGTTAAGTGCCCATCAACTTAAAATAGACTTTGCTATAAACATTGTGTATGAAGCACATGGGAACCACACACCAAAAATCTACAAGAGATATGCAAGACATAACGAGAAAGGGATCCAAACACAACACTCCAGGAAGTCGTCAACATACAAGAGATGAAAGCAAGAGAATAAGAAAGAAATAGAGAAGAATGGCAAAAACGATCAGAAAGCAATAAAATGGCAATAACTACATACCATAAAAAAGAATAAAATCTTACTAGTTACAGCAACATGGATGGATCTAGAGGGTACTGTGCTGGTGAAATGAGTCAGACAGAGAAGGACAAGTGCCATATGATTTCGCTGATATGTAGAATCTAAAAAGCAGATTGAACAGCCCTGGCCAGTGTAGCTCAGGTGGTTGGAGCATTGTCCCTGGCACTGGAAGGCTGCAGGTTCAATTCCTGGTCAGGGCACATACCTAGGTTGCCGGTCCGATCCCTGGTTGGAGTGCGTACGGGAGACAACCGATCAATATATTTCTCTGATGTTGATATTTCTCTCTCTCTTTCTCCCTTCTCCCCCCTCTAAAATCAATAAAAAATAAAAATAAAAAAATAGTCCTGACCATTTTGGCTTAGCATCTTGAGCTTAGCCCTTGGACTGAAGGGTTGCAGGTTCAATCCTTGGCCCCAATGTGTCTCTCACATCAATGTTTCTCTCTCTCTCTCTCTCTTTCCCCACCTCTCTCCCTTCTATCTGAAAAAAAATATCCTCGAGTGAGGACTAACAAAAAATAAAAGTAAACAAAACAATGAAAAGCAGAATAAACAAACAAAACAGAAACAAACTCATAGACACAGAGCAAACTAATGATTGCCAGATGGGAGGGGGGTTGGGAGCTGGACAAAAGAGGTACAGGCATGAAGAAGTACAAATTGGCTGCCCAGCCAGTGTGGCTCAGTGGTTGAGCGTCAACCCAAGAGGTCACCGGTTCGATTCCTGGTCAGGGCATATGCCCAGGTTGTGGGCCCGATCCCCAGTGGGGGGCATACAGGAGGCAGCCAATCGATGTTCTCTCTCATCGATGTTTCTAACTCTCCCTCTCCCTCTAAAGAAAATCAATAAAGAAAAAAAAAAGTACAAATTGGCAGTTACAAAATAGTCATGGATGTAAAGTCCCGCATAGGGAATAGTCAATAATATTGTAATTACTATATATGGTGTCAGGTGGGTGTAAGACTTAGGTATAGGGTATAGGGATCACTTTGTAAATTATATAAACGTCTAGCTACTATTCTGCATACCTGAAGCTAATATCAAAGGTCAATTATAATTTAAAAATTAAATAAAAGTAGGGAAAACCCCCCGAGTCTTATCACGATACTGAAGGAATTAGACTCTGAAATCCCAGGACTGGGCGGGCCCAGTGGCTAGACAGTATTGGAGCTAGAATTCAGATCGCTGGTGGGGCCCGGGGGGCCTCCAAGCCCAACCCCCCAGTGGTAAGAACTACTTAGTTTGTGGTTCCAAACAGCTCAAAGAAGACTGTGGCCAGGGTCCCAGGAAAAACCAGGCGTGGGAGGAACTTCGCTGGTAGGGGACGGGGCTCCCAGCTTTTCTCGTGTTGAGAGGTGGCAGTTTTCAGGAGGTGAATAAATGTAGTTTCCTTGTGCACTGGAACTTGTTTCTCATCAGTGACTCAGGAAAGGACCGTCCTAAATCTCCTTGTACTTCACCGAAGTCCCGGTACCTTTCCCTTGGTCTCTGCTCTCTCTTCCACTCCACCTACATTTCACTTTGTACTTTGCACCTGCTGCTTCTTCCGGCACCAGAAGCCTCCCTAACTTGCCATCTTCGGTGGCAGAGAGGCAGGAGTCTTCGAGGGCCTCCCCCGCCCTTGACTTTTTCTGGTGTTTGCGTCGGTGGGGGGAGGGTGGCTCTCACCCTGCCTGATCGCTCTGAGACCCGGTCTATCGGCTTCGTGGGTTCTGGTGGAGGATGGAGCGCGGCAGGTTTCTGGCTGGCCTGATGCTGGCTGCCCTTCTCGCCCACGGTAAGGCTTCTCCGCTGGGTGGGAGCGTCTTGGAGGAGAGGCTTGAGAGGGACAGTACCACCTGCAGCACGGTCCGCTTGAAAGTGCTCCTCAGTGCTGGCTTTAACGCAGCAGCAGGGTTACTAAGGAGGGCGGGGTTGGGATGCAGTGCCGGGTCTGGGAAACAGGCCCTTGGCTTTGACCTACTTCAGTTGAGGGTTCACTTTGGCCTTGAGTGTCTCTCTGAAGGCCCCAGACCAGAGATCTGTAGGAAATGTTGGTGTGTGTGTGTGCCTGAGACTCAGGCTGATAATGGGGACTCTGTTCCTCTAGGGTAGATAGGCTCCGGGATCCAGGACTCTTGGTCATTAGGCCATCACTGTGTCACCTGGAGCCGTGCCCCAACACTCGGGGAGAAAAGCTAACTTTAGATTGAGCAGGAGGGAGGACAGATTTGGGGTAGGAGAATGACCAACTCACCTCTGTTTGCCTGGTTTAAAAACGGATAGGCTTGTGTCCCAGGACCCCCCCTCCCCTTCCCCGGTCCCAGGCAAACTGGGATGAATGGTTCCACAAGGAGTCAGCTGCTTTGGGACATGCAGCGTTGTCATTGGAAACAGATCCCCAAGGAGGACACGAGTGTGGGACATGAAGCCCCTGGTGCCTTGTCTCCCTGAGTATACACGTGTGTGCTCCTGCCCTGCTTTTACACCCAAATTTGTAACTGAGTATATAGCTCAGGGAGAACGTGGATTCCACTTCTCCCTGGGGTTGGAGATGCAGACCCCAGGGCCTCTGTGGACTGTGGAGATGCTCTCGGTCACAGCAACTCACTGGTCTAGAACGGTGCTGTGCATGCCTCCAGCCCGTAACCTCCCCACGAGACTTGTGTGGAGTCCCCAAGATAGGTTTGATAAAATGTCCTATCTGTCCTCCTCCCCTGTAAGCAAGGGTAGAACAACAAAAAATCTTTCTGTGGATTTGCCCTGGGTTCCCTTCTGGCCCACTGGGCTGAAGATGCGTACCAACTTCTCATATCTGTAACCGTCATTGGCCCCAGGAGTTCATTTCCTTGGTAGTTGTTGGGGTGAGGCAAAGGGGGAAGAAGTGGGGGGAGTTGAATGGGACTGTTGTAGGTGGCTGGGAAGTAGAATCAGTTTTCCTAGAGGAAACATGTGGACGTCTGCAAGCCAGGAGCAGGTGCCTTTCCATACCTCTTGGGTGCTCTACCTCTGATCAGTGGTCTGGACTCGTCCCCGGGGAGGATCAACCCCTTTCTATGCTTCCGCTTTTACTCCTTGCTCATGAGGGCCTCTGCTTGGACTGCATCCTTGTGTCTTTCCTGACCCCTGAAGTTCATGGGCAGCCTCCTTTCTCTGGTGACGTCTCTCTCGCTAGAAGCCACAAACTGTCCTGGACTTGGAAGTGGCCCTTCTTCAGTGTGAGCATCAGCAGAGCAAGGGGTCTGGGGCAGACCAAAGAGGTGGCTGCCACTGTGGGGTCGTTTTCCCCGTAGGGAGCCCCGTACAGATCCTTGTAGAAGAACCTGAGGACAAGGTGATTTTGAGTTGCAACGTCAGCGTCACACGGCTGTGGGGAACGGAGGGGGAACCTCTCCTGAACAACAAAAATCTGGACTTGGGCAAACGCGTCCTGGACCCTCGGGGACAGTACACGTGTGGGTTCTTTAACGAGAGCATCACAAACAGCATGCAAATATATTACCGAAGTAGGTGCCTCCCGAGCCTTTGGGTTGGGGTGCATGGGGCCTCTGGGTGTGAGAACTTTCCCCCTGTGGGTGCTGTGGTGGACCCGTCTGTTCTCTCAACAAACCAGGCTCAGTCTTACAGGGGCCTGAGCCAGGTTTCGGGCCTCAGGACTGGAGAGAGCTTAGCTGATGGAGAAGAAGCGGGAGGGGCCTTGCGAGCCAAGCAGCTCGGGCTTTGCTGGGAGAATGGTTTGGCCTTTGCCCTGTCTGACTTCCTGCAAAGCTGAGGCTACTTCTTGGCTCTCCTCGGGGTGTGTTGGATGAAGAATAGAGGTGGACAGAGCGAGGCCACCGGCAGGCCTTCCTCCAAGGACCGGAAGTTCAGGTCTTGACCTGAGAGATCCTGGGGCTGGTCTCGGAGGCAGGGGCGCCTTCCTGGCCTGGAGGTGCTGCCCGCTCCCCTTGTCCCCTCCCCGCAGTGTGCCAGAACTGTGTGCAGCTGGACCCGGCCGCCCTGGCCGGCATCGTCATCATCGACGTCTTCGCCACTCTGCTCCTGGCTTTGGGAGTCTACTGCTTCGCTGGACACGAGACGGGAAGGCCCCCTAGGGGTACGTGGAGGGGACAGAGCACGCGTGTGTGCTGAGCGTGGGTGTGAGTGTGTACGTGGTCAGGAATGGGGCTGGAGTGGTTGGGACTCATCTGGGGATCACTCTTGCAATCCCATGAGGATTTTCACAGCTGGTTATCGAAAGGACTTGGGTGCCCATATTGCGCATGCAGACTTCCGAGGGCGCGGCCAGCTTCGGCCCCCCGCGGTGTGCACGGGGTCTCCTGTCTCGTCCTTCTGTGCCCTTCATGACTCTCTTCCCTGGTTCTTCTAGCTTCTGACACTCAAGCCCTGCTGAAGAATGAGCAGCTGTATCAGGTGAGCCCCGAGGAGAAGGAGATGAGGGTAGGGAGTGAGCGAGGGTGGAAAAGCGGACACTGGGTGCTCCGTGCGTGTATGAAGGGTTCTGGCGGGGAATCCACGGGGTGGGGTCGGAAAGGTCAGGCATAAGCCCTCAGGGGCCTACGGGGTCCTCCTCAGGACAGTCCTGACCCTGCCGCTTCTCTCCCAGCCCCTTAGAGACCGGAATGACGCCCAGTACAGTCATCTTGGTGCGAACTGGGCTCGGAACAAGTGACCTGGGACAGAGCTGGTAGGAGCACCGGCCACCGCCTCCACCTCCTCCCCTGGCTCGGTGGTGGGACGTCTTCCTCCCCTCTGCAGGCCTCCGGGCTTCCCGAGGCTCCTGGGCAGGCAGAGGGCTGCCGCGGTGTTCTTCCTTTCTGGCTCCCTTCCTCTGCCCAGCGGCCAGGGTGACGGGCAGCTTCTCAGCACCCCCGCCCGCTGGTGCTTCTGGCCTGGGGGCTCCCAGGTGCAGGTCTGCCCTCCCCCCGCTTGTCGCCTCCAGTCAGCCCCCGCACAGCACTTCCTGAGCTCGGGCCCCTCACCGCCCTGAGGGCGAGTTCAGACCCCAGCCACACAGAGGTTTCCGGGACATCACGGGCGCAGGTGGCACAGACGTCGGGTTCCGCGGGCCTTCCTTCCCCTCGAGAGCTATGTGTGTGAGAAGGTTTGCCCTCTGCTCAGGGCCGGCCTCGGCGCTGTGACCCCTGTGAAGCCAGGATCCTGAGAGGTGGCAGCCCAGGCCCCTTCCGCACCATGTCTTCCTCCCTCACACCCGCCCCACCCCGACCGCCTGCCTGTGTGCCCCGGAACCCCTCTCCAGGAAAACCCGTCTTTCCTCTCCGCTCGCCTCAACCCTGGAGCTCGAGACCGGGCGGGGCTTGAGGATGCTGTCCGCAGACGCCCTCTGGGTTCGGGAACCCAAGGGGCTTATTCACAACATGGACACCTGGGCCCTCTCCAGGCGTGTAGTGCCCGGGTCATTCTGAAACAGCCCCACTTCAAAGAGTCTCTGGTTTGGGGGGCAACGGAGGTCACTTAGTCTCTTGTAGCCTTTAGGCCCTTTCCTGTCTCCCGGAGGTGGGAACTCCCTCCCGTCTCAGTCATTTCATGAACGCTAGGACAGTCTAATGAGAGTGGGCACCTTCTAGACCAGGGTTCCCCAAAAAGAAAATTAACAATCACATAGCCAGAGATCTGAATGATATGTCTACTATCTTTTTTTTCTTTTTTTATCCTCACCTGAGGACATTTTTGCATATATTTTCAGATAGAGCAGGAGGGAGAGAGAGGAAAGACGGAGACATTGGATGTGAGAGAGACACATCAAGTAGTTGCCACCCACATGACCCCAACCGGGGTCGGAGACACACTGCAACCGAGGTGCGTGCCCTTAGCGGGAACCCAACCCAGGACTCTCTGGTCCACGGGCCGATGCTCTAACCGCTGAGCCAAACCGGCCAGGGCTGTGTCTACTCTCTTTTCAAGATGTGCACAGACCCACATGCTGGTGGAAGGAACGAACTTCCAGTTTACAGCACATGCTACATTCATGGTTAGGATGGACTCGCTGTAGGTTTCTGCCGGTGTGGCCCTGACCCTGATCCCGTGCCACCTCGGCCGCCCTTCCACGGCTGACCTCACACCGATGCCTGTGCCTTGGCTCCTCGTATGCTGTGACCCCCGACATCCCTCTCCAGTTCTCAACACTGGCTGCACGCTGCGATTTCCTGCGGAGCTCTACAAGTACCGGCGTCTGGGCCATTCCACCCCCGAGGTTCTATCGCCGTTGGTCACAGGCATTAGGACCAAAGGGGATTTTCACGGGAAGCCCAGGCTGAGACACACTGCCCTCCACCTGAGCACTTCCAGAACCTCGCGTCCCTTTGGCTCGTTGTGTGTGTACCCCTGGAAAAAGCAGGCGACCGGAGTTAAACTGACCCAAATAAACCGCTCCTACTTAAAGTTTGAAGTGTGGTGAGTTCTGGCATATACACACTTGGGGACCGTCGCCACCCTGGGGATAATGTCACCAGCCTGAGCAGTCTCCTGGGATCCTCTGCAGGGAGCCCCGCCCCCTCCTCTCCTTACCCCGCCCTCCAGGTGGCTGTTGGTCTGCTTCCTGTTATTACAGACTTGTTTTCAGTTTTCTGCAGTTTACTTAAGTGAAATAATGTAGCACGCACTCTTTTTCAGTTGGACTTTTCACCCTGGGAATGATGATTTGAGATTCGCCCAGCTTGCGGTGTCGGTTGCTGGTTCAGTTCTTTCTTTCTTTTTAACATTTTTTTCTTTATTGATTTTAGACAGAGAGGAAGGGAGAGGGAGAGAGATCTAGAAACATCCATGAGAGAAAACACTGACCGGCCCCCCTCCTGCACGCCCCCCACTGGGGATCGGGCCCACAACCTGGGCATGTGCCCTGACTGGGAATTGAACCAGCGACCTCTTGGTGCAGGGTCAACGCTCAACCACTGAGCCACACCGGCCAGGCTGCTGGTTCATTTCTTGTCCAATTGTTCAGTACGTTCCCTTGTGCGGATACACCCGAGGGTTTGTCTGTTCACCTGGTGTTAGGCTTTTGGGTAGTTTCCTGGTCTGAGCCATTACAAATAAAGCTGAGAACACTTATGCACATGTCATTGTGTGGACACAGGGTTATTTCTACCAGATAAATACTCAGAGGGGAATGACTGGGATACAACCTTTAAAGAAAGTGGTTCAGCTGTTCTAGTGTCTTTGTGCTCCCATGTGAATTGGCTTCTCAAATTCTTACCACAAAATGCCTGCTGAGATTTTGATGAGGGTTACATCAAATTTATAGGCCAATTTGGGGAGAATTGACATGTGATGTTGAGTCTTCCGATCCATGAACATGTCTTTCATCAGATTAATCCTTACAGTATTTTATATATTTTTGATGTTATTGTATATGGTATTTTTAAAATGTCAATTTCCAATTTCCAATTGTTTATTGGTATATATGGAAATACCGTTGCTTTCTGTATATTGATCTTATACCCTGAATACTTCTTAAACTCAATTACTAATTCTAGTAGCTTCTTGTTCTTGAAGATCCCACTAGATATTCTATATAGATGATTATGTTGTTTGTGAATAAAGACAGTTCAATTTTTCCATTTCCAATGTGTATGTGCTTTATTTCAGTTTCTTGGCTTATTGCCCTGGCTACAACGTTGAATAAAAGTGGGGAGAAGACCTTCTTGCCCTGTTAGTGATCTTAGAGGGAAAAACACTGTCTTCATCATTAAGTATGATGTTGGCTGTAGGTTTTTCTTAGATGCTCTTTAACAAGGTGAGGACATGCCCTTCGTTTTCTTGTTCGTTGAGCATTTTTAGCAAAAATAGTTGTAGAGTATTGTCAAGTGCTTCTTTTGCATCCATTGAGATGTTTATGTGTTTGCACTCTTCTTTAAGTAAAATCATATGCTTACGTCGTCATTTATTATTACATGGTAAATTACATCAGTGGTGTGGTCTATTAAACCAACCCTGCATTCCTGAAAGAAACTGTACTTGGTCATTGTAATAGTTCTTTTCATGCATTATCAGATTAAATTGGCTAACATGTGAAAAAAGTTTGCATTTATTCATAAGGAATTGGTTTTCAGTTTTCTTTTCTTGTAATGTTTTTGTCTGGTTTTGTATCAGGGTATATTAGTCAGCTTTATCCATAGAAACAGAACTAATAGAGTATCTATCTATCTATCTATCTATCTATCATCTATCTATCTATCTCTCTCTCTCTCTCTCTATCTATCTATCTCTCTATTTCTCTATCTCTCTATCATCTATCTATATTTATTTATTTTAAGGAGTTGGCTCATGCAGTTGTGAAGGCTGGCAAGTCCAAACTCTGTAGGTGGACCAGTAGGCTGGAGACCTAGGGAAGAGCTGATGTAGCAGTTTGAGTCCAAAGGTAGTCCAGAGACAGTTCCTTTGTCCTCGAGGACCTCAGTCTGATTTTTCTTAAGGCCTTCAACTGTTCAGATGAAGCTCACCCACATTTTGGAGAGTCATTCAATTAAAAAAATTTTTTTTCTTTTTTTAAACAAGAATAAAACTTTATTTTATTTTTTTATTAATTAATTAATTAATTTTTGTTATAGATATTTCTCCTTTTCCCCCCACTGATTCCCCCTTCCACTCCCTCCCCACCCTGTCCCCAGCTTTGTTGTCCAAGTCCATTGTTCATGCATACATGCATATAAGTTCTGTGGTTTATCTCTCCCCCATTACCCCCTCTCCTGGGGATTGTCAGCCTGTACCCCACTTCCACATCTCTGGGACTACCCCATTCCTCAAACTGTTATGTTCATTATATTCCACAAATAAGTGAGATCATATGCTACTTGTCTTTCTCTGCTTGGCTTGTTTCGCTTAGGATAATACGTTCCAGGTCCCGCCATGTCTTCTCAAAGGATAAGAGATCTTTCTTTCTTACAGCTGCATAGTGCTCCATTAGTATATGTACCACAGCTTTTTTATCCATTTGTCTACTGATGGACATTTGGGCTGTTTCCAGATCTTAGCTATTGTAAATAGTGCTGCTATGAACATGGGGGTACATATATTCTTTCTGATTGGTGTTTCAGGCTTCTTAGAGTATATTCCTAGAAGTGGGATCACTGGGTCAAATGGCAGTCCAATTTTTAATTTTTTGAGGTAACACCATATTGTTTTCCATAGTGGCTGCACCAGTCTGCATTCCCACCAGCAGTGTACTAGAGTCCCCTTTTCTCCACACCCTCGCCAGCACTTGTTGTTTGATGATTTGTTGATGGTGGCCATTCTGACAGATGTGAGGTGATACCTCATTGTTGTTCTAATTTGCCTTTCTCTGATGATTAGTGATGTTGAGCATTTCTTCATGTCTCTTAGCCATTTGTATGTTCTGTTTGGAGAGGTGTCTATTTAGTTCCTCTGCCGATTTTTTAATTGGATTCTTTGTCTTCCTTTTGTTGAGTTGTATGAGCGCTCTCTGTATATTGGAAATTAACCCCTTATCTGATGTATCATTGGCAATGATGCTCTCCCATACAGTGGGTAGCCTTTCCGTTTTGATGATTGTATCTTTCGCTGTGCAGAAGCTTTTGAGTTTGATGTAGTCCCATGTGTTCATTTTCTCCTTCGTTTCTGTTGCCTTAGGTGATGTATCAGTGAAAATTCTGCTGCGTATGATGTCTGAATTTTGATGCCTATAGTTTCTTCTAGGATTTTTATAGATTCATGAGCCACATTTAAGCCTTTTATCCTTTTTGAGTTTATTCTTGTGTATGGTGTACGTTGATGGTCTAGTTTAACATTTTTGCATGGAGCTGTCCAATTTTTCCCAACACCATTTATTAAAGAGGCTGTCCTTATTTCACTGTATGCTCTTGCCACCTTTGTCAAATATTAATTGAGCATATTGCCTTGGGTCCATTTCTGGGTTCTCTGTTCTGTTCCACTGATCTTTATGCCTGTTCTTATGCCAGTACCAGGCTGTTTTGATTACAATGGCTTTGTAGTATAACCTGAAATCTGGTAATGTGATCCCTCTGGCTTTGTTCTTCTTTTTCAAGATGGCTGTGGCTATTTGAGGCCCTTTTTTGGTTCCATATGAACTTGTGAAGTATTTGTTCTAGTTCTGTGAAGTATGTCATTGATATTTTCATGGGGATTGCATTGAATCTATAGATTGCTTTGGGTAGTATGGACATTTTAATGATGTTAATTCTCCCAATCCATGAACAGGGTATGTGCTTCCACTTTTTTATATCTTCCTTTATTTCTTTTTTCAACGACCTGTAGTTTTCTGTGAATAGGTCCTTTATTTCATTGGTTAAGTTTATTCCTAGGTATCTTTTTTTTTTTTTTTTTTTTTTTTTTGCCACGATGGTAGATGGGATTGTTTTCTTAGTATCTCTTTCTGGGAGTTCATCATTGGTGTATAAGAATACCATTGATTTCTTGAGATTGATTTTGTATCCTGCTACTTTGCCAAATTCATTTATTAAGTCTAGTAGATTTTTGATGGAGTCTTTGGGGTTTTCTACATATAGTATCATGTCATCTGTGAAAAATGACAGTTTCACTTCCTCCTTTCCCATTTGGATCCCTTTTATTTTTTCTTCCTGTCTGATTGCTGTGGCTAAGACTTCCAGTACTATGTTAAATAAGAATGGTGAAAGTGGGCATCCCTGTCTTGTTCCTGTTCTTAAGGGAAATGCTTTTAGTTTTTGCCCATTGAGTATGATGTTGGCTGTAGGTCTTTCATATATGGCCTTTATTATGTTGAGATATGATCCCTCTATTCCCAGATTGCTGAGCGTTTTATCAGAAATGGGTACTGGATTTTGTTGAATGCTTTTTCAGCGTCTATTGATATAATCATATGATTTTTATATTTTATTTTGTTTATGTGGTGTATCACATTTATTAATTTGTGAATATTGTACCAGCCTTGCCCCACTGGGATGAATCTGACTTGGTCATGGTGAATACTTTTTTTGATGTATTGCTCGATTCGATTTGCTAGTATTTTGTTCAGGATTTTGGCATCTATGTTTATCAGGGACATTAGCCTGTATTTTTCTTTCTTTGTAGTGTCTTTTTCTGGTTTTGGAATTAGAATTATGCTGGTCTCATAAAACAAATTTGGAAGTCTTTCTTCTTGAATTTTTTGAAATAGTTTGAGGAGAATGGGTATTAGTTCTTCTTTGAATGTTCGGTAAAATTCCCCCATGAAGCAGTCCGGGCCTGGGCTTTTGTTTGCTGGGAGAGTCTTGATTACATCTTTAATTTCTTCTGTTTTTATTGGTCTGTTCAAGGTTTCTATCTCTTCCTGGTTCAGTTTTGGGACACTATGTGTTTCTAGAAATTTGTCCATTTCACTTGGATTATCGAATTTGTTGCTGTATAATTGTTCACAATATTTGTTAACAATCCTTTGTATTTCTGTGGGGTCATGTGTTACTTCTCTTTCACTTGATTTTGTGTATTTGGGTTCTCTTTTTGTTTCTTGGTGAGTCTAGCTAATGGTCCATCAATCTTGTTTATCTTTTCAAGGAACCAGCTCTTTGTGTTTGTTTCATTGATCCTTTGAATTGTTTTTTGGACTCCATGTCATTTATTTCTGCTCTGATCTTTACTATTTCCTTCCTTTTACTTGCTCTGGGGCTTTCTTTTTGTTTGCTTTCTAGTTCTTTAAGTTGTGAGGTTAGATAGTCTTTTAGGTATTTTTCTTGTTTCATGAGGGAGGGCTGTAGTGCTATGAACTTCCCTCTCAGAACTGCTTTTGCTGCATCCCATAGATTTTGTGTTGTTGTATGTTCATTTTCATTGGTTTCCAGGAAGTTTTTAATTTCTTTCTTGATCTCCATGGTAACCCATTCATTGTTCAATAACATGCTATTTAACCTCCATGTTTTCAAATGTCTTTGCATGTTCTTGTTGCAATTGATTTCTAGTTTCATGCCATTGTGATCTGAGAAGATGCTTGATATGATTTCAGTCTTCTTGAACTTGTAGAGACTTAGTTTGTGCCCTAACATGTGGTCTGTCTTTGAGAATGTCCCATGTGCACTTGAGAAGAATGTGAATTCTGTAGTTTTGGGGTGTAATTCTCTGTAGATATCTATTAAATCCATTTGATCTAGCGCTTTATTTAGAGTCTGTGTTTCCTTGTTAATTTTTTGTCTAGAAGATCTATCCAGTGATGTCAGCAGGGTATTGAAGTCCCCTGCTATGATTGTATTGCTGTTGATTTCTCCTTTGAGGTCCTCCAAAAGATTTTAAATATATGTTGGTGCTCCTATATTGGGTGCATATATGTTTACCAAGGTTATATCTTCCTGTTGGATAGATCCTTTCAATATTATGTAGTGGCCTTCTTTGTCTCTAGTTATGGCCTTCATTTTGAAATCTACTTCATCAGATATGAGTATTGCTACCCCAGCTTTTTTTTTTCCTTTCCATTTGCTTGAAAGATTTTTTTCCATCCCTTCACTTTCAACCTATGTGTCTTTTGTTGTGAGATGGGTCTCTTGTAAACAACATATATGTGAGTCATGTTTTCTTATCCAGTCAGCTACTCTGTGTCTTCTTATCGGAGCATTCAAACCATTCACATTTAAGGTGATAATTGATATGTACTTATTTATTGCCATTTTTTTAGTGTGGTTCTATTTTTTGTCCTATTTCTTCTACTAATTATAGCAGTCCTTTTAGCATATCTTGCAGTGCTGGTTTGGTGTTAATATATCCCCTTAGCCCTTTTTTTTTGTCTGAAAAGCTCTTTATTTGACTTTCTATTTTGAATGATAGCCTTGCTGGGTAGAGTAGTCTTGGATTCAGATCCTTGTTTTTCATGACCTTGATTACTTTATGCTATTCCCTTCTGGTCTGTAGTGTTTCTGTTGAGAAGTCAGCTGAGAGCCTTATGGGGTTTCCTTTGTAGGTAACTTGTAGCTTATCCCTTGCTGCCTTTAGGATTCTCTCTTTGTGTTTAATCTTTGGCATTTCAATTACTATATGTCTTGGTGTGGGCCTGTTTGGGTTCTTTTTACTTGGGGCTCTCTGTGCTTCTTGAACTTGAATGCCTTCTTCCTTCACCAAGTTAGGAAAGTTTTCTGTCACTATTTCTTCAAATATATTTTCTAATCTTTGCCCATTTTCTTCCTCTTCGGGGACTCCTATGATGCAAATATTATTACGTTTCCAGTTGTTCCACAGTTCTCTTAAGCTCTCTTCCTGTTTTTTAATTGTTTTTTCCTTTTGTTTTTCTGATTGGTTGATTTTTTCTACCCTGTCTTCTAATTCACTGATCCGGTCCTCAGCTTCCTCTAATCTGCTGGTTAGTCCTTCCAATGTATTCTTAATTTCTGCTATGTCATTCTTCATTTCCAGTTGGTTGGCTTTCAATGTTTCTATATCTTTACTCATGGTGCTGATGTCTTTACTCATGCTGTTGAGCTTCCTCAAGATCATGGCTCTGAACTCTACCTCTTATAATTTGCTTAGCTGCATTTCATTTATCTCATCTTCAATAGAGTTCTCTTATTCTTTCATTTGGGATTTGTTTCTTTGGTTCACCATTTTGGCTATCTCCGGGGGTTTGGGAGCCTGCCAAATTTTCCCTGTGGGTGTTGGTGTTCTGCTGTTTGTGGCTCCCTCTACTGGGTTTGGATGAGCCTGGGTGGGCCCACGTTAAACACCACTGTCAAGTCTTACTTTCCTGGGTAGATTTGCAAGCCCAGGAAAGGTTCAGTTATCCTCTAGCTTTTTCCTGGTGGCTAGTAGTCTCAGTTACTCAGTGCCTTGGAATGTAGTCCTGGTGTTCTGCATAAGAGGATTTCCAGAGGGTGGAATAGATGCTGGTTATTAATGAGTCTTAATTTGCATTTCTTTGCCTCACCTGGGAAAGGCTGAATCTCCGAGGTGGGGGGTGGGGGCTGCTGCTTTCCCCCACAACTCTGGGAAGGAGCACACTGGCCACTGTCCTTTGTGGCCGCAACTCAGCAAAAACTGAGTGCCCTCCAAATCCCGGGTGTCCCCACAGAGTTCCAGCCTAGTCTGCCCTCCCTCTGCTGTAGCCCCCAGGTGAGTGGCTGTGGCTACTTTAGCGCTCTCTCCTGGCTCTCAGTGCTGTGGAGCGGGCTTGGTCTTTATTCCCACGAGGGCGCTGCTCACAGTTAAGACTGCTGCTGTCTGTGGGCTCCCAACCCGCCACCCTCTCGCACCTCCACAGATCCTACCAGTGTCCCTGGTTATATGGTCCTGTTCTGCTGCTTTTCTGTTGCTTTTTTCCAAGGATTTGTCTTTATTTTAGTTGTAATTCTCAATTGGTCCTGGGAGATCGTCTATGGGGCTTGTACTCACTCTGCCTCCATTTTCACATCCTCTGTGCCTATCTTGTGTGCAGCTGGGTAGCACAGGCTTTCCTGGTGCCCCTGCACCCTGCAGGTCCTGCGAGTAACTGGATGGCACAGTCCCTGCTGCGTCA
The DNA here is from genome assembly GCF_014108415.1 of Molossus molossus. Taxonomy (NCBI): domain Eukaryota; kingdom Metazoa; phylum Chordata; class Mammalia; order Chiroptera; family Molossidae; genus Molossus; species Molossus molossus. The sequence goes on along the minus strand of NW_023425348.1, from coordinate 11,596,128 downwards.
TGCAGACCTCTCTGGTGCTTCAGCACCCCATAGGCCCTGTGGGTAACTAGATCACACAGTCCCTTCTGGGTCACACAGGCCTCTCTGGTGCCCTGCACACTGCAGTTCCCGGGGGCTGGCAGCTGGATCACACCAGTCTCTCTCGGGCTCCGGCTTCACACTGCTCTTGTGAGCTACTGGACTGCATAGGCCTCTGTGGAGCCCCAGGTCCTGCTGCTGGGCGCTGGGGAGTGTTGCTGCCCCGTGGGGCTCAGCTTTTGCTGTAGTTTTTGGGGATGGGTCTCAGCTGCTGGTCTGTTGCCTGGGGATGGATGTCTGCTCCCTATCCTCTGTTGCTGGGGGTATATCTCAACTCTGATCAGGCTGCCATTATGGGGAATGGTGCTGGGCTCTGGAATGTCTGCAGCTTCAGTGACTGGCACCTTGGCAGCTCCACTACTGTGCACTGGTCTGTGTTTACACAGAGTGTCCACTGGTCCGATGGTGCCAGGTGCACTGGTGGGCTCAGGTTGCTGGGCCCTGGCCGCTCCCACTGCCTTCTCCCAGGGAAGACCCGGGATCTCCCCAAATGGTGGGACCTCCCCGCGGAGCAGGGAAAAGCGCCCTGAAGGGCTGCTCACCGCGGTAGCCGGCTGCTCCGTCCACAGCACAGGGACCTTCTGCTCCACGTCTCTGCACTGCTCGGGTTTGTTGTCCACTTTGCGTCCACTCACACTCTCTCCCACACTCACCTTCCCTCCGGTCCGTCCCCATCTTCAGGCTGTCAATTTTTTTTCTTCATTGATTTTAGAGAGAGAGGCAGGGAGAGGGAGCGAGAGATAGAAACATCGATGAGAAAGAACACTGATTGGCTGCCTCCTGCATGCCCCCCACTGGGGATCGGGCCCACAACCTGGGCATGTGCCCTGACCGGGAGTCGAACCCACAACCTCTTTGTGCAGTGTCGATGCTCAACCACTGAGCCATGCCGGCTGGGTGAATTTGCTTTAATTAAAGTCTACCAATTTACATGTTACGCTCAACTAAAAAGTGCTTTCACGATAATATCTAGATGTGTTTGACTAAATGTCTGGCCACCATGGCTCAGCTTGATACTTAAAATTAACCATTACACGAGGTAAGTTTGGTCTTCATAGAACGAGTTGGGAGTATCCCCTCTTCAATTTTCTGGACGAGTACGTGTCAGATTGTCTTGATTTCTTTCTTAAATTCTTGGTAGATTTCACCAGTGAAGCCATTTGGGCGTGGGTTTTTTTTTTTTTTTTTTTTTTTTTGTGGAACGGTCTTTCACTCTACATTAAATTTATTTAATAGCTAAAGGGCTATTTGGGTTATCTATTTCATCTTTAGTGAGCAGAGTGCCTTCTCCTTTGTCTTCAAATCGATCCAGCCTTCCTTGTAAGGCCCAGATCAAGTTGCCCCTTACCCATGTTGCTTTCCTGACCACCTCGGCCCTCTCTGTCCCTCCTCGACACCGTCCCAGTCTGTGGCGCTCGTGGTGCTCAATCACAGTTGCCCTTCTGTCGTTTAGCTTCCTGCATGTGTGGGTACCCTTGTGGGACTGCAGGTTCCTTGGAGGCTGGGACTGTTCGCTTGTCTCCCCTGAGCACAGTGCTGGTCTGCTGATTAGAGCACTCTTTGAAGGAAACCCGGGCAATTACACACGGAGCTCCTGAGTCAGGACGCTTAGGACCCCGGCGGGCCCTGGGTCAGCGCTCGGAGCGCTGGCGTCAGACAGCCCGGCTTCTGCCTCCACCTCTGCTCTGCACTAACTGTGCAACCCTCGAGAGTCCCTCTCTGAGCCCCCGAATCTTCTCCTGTAAACAAGGACAGCACACGTACCCTGTCCGGCCAGTGCGGCTCAGTGGCTGAGCGTCCACCCTGCATCGAGAGATCACTGGTTCGATTCCCGGGCTGTGCACATGCCCAGGTTGTGGGCCTATCACGGGGGGGGGGGGGCGTGCAGGAGGTGGCCAGGGGGGGGGGCGTGCAGGAGGTGGCCAGTCGATGTTTTCTCTCATCGATGCTTCTCTCTCTCTCTCCCTCTCACTTCCTCTCTCTCTAAAATCAATGAAGGAGGAAAAAATGTAAAAACAAAACAAAAACCAAAACCAGAAAAACCACCCACCCTGTCGAGTTGTCATAGGATTAAGTGAGATAAAAGTGCTAACCCAGTTGCTAGAGCAGAGCAAATGCTCACTAAATGTTCACTGTTCTTGCTTTTCTCGTGCTGGTGGACTGGGCACCATCAAATGTACCTGGGACCAAACCGCCACCCCTGGGCCAGCCTGCGGATCACCAGCTGGTGAAGGTCAACGTCACGGACACTCCCTGTGAGCATGTGTTGAGACTTTAGGGAAGAAGCAGCGTTTCAGCGGGGACCCTCAAACAGAAACTGTCGTCACAAGCCCCAGGCCGAGTGGGGAGGGCTGCCCGCCACAAATGGCTTCTCAGTGCTGGTCACATACATAAATAGCCCTGTGGTCAGCAGGGAGGCTTCTGAGAGCAGAGAGAGAGGGAAGAGGGCCCACGGGCTTGAGCTGGACGGAGATGAACCCTCAGGCTTGGGCCTCCCGTCTGTGCACCTGCGCATGTGCCCTGGGAGGCAGGAAAAAGCCTCCCACGCCGGCCTCTGGCTGCGGTGGCACCCCACCCCCCACTGGCTGCCACAGCCCACATCCTGCCCCCCCCCCCCCCCCCCCCCCCCCCCCCCCCCCCCCGGGCAGCAGGTTCGGGCTGCAGCCTCTCACGGTGCAGGGCACTTCCTACCCCACCTCCGGGGCCTGCTCTACTTTTTCTTGTCTTTCATGAGACAGGGAGTGTTCGTTTATGAAAACGTTAACCAAAACTCTGATAGAAACGTATCTGCTCACTCACAGGAGAGTTAATCTCGCAGAAGCCACCTTTCAGAAGCGTTTCCTCCTCGCCCGCGGTGAGCCCAGGACCCGGCCGTCCCCGTGGCCCTGTCACTGAAGTCCTGTCACTGGAGGCCGCGGCCGGTGCGCGGCGGCCAGACCCCTGACTGTGGCCCTGGGGTGGTCTGCCGCTTCCTTCACATGAATTCCCCACCGAGCCCCGCGGTGCCAGGCTCTGTTCTGGGCACCGGGAAGGCAGCCATGGTGAAGACAGACCCAATCTCTCACTGCACAGGGTGTCACAGATCATACCTGGCCCCGGGCCCTTGACACGTCACCCGGGCTGCCTGCGTCGACTTGTTAGCATATCTGACTTTCAGGGGAGGGCAGAGAAGCAGGGAGAGGCTCAGGGATGTGCCCACGGCCACCTAGCCAGTAAGTGGTGGAGCCACTTGTGCAAATCTGTGTCCTGTCTCCTAGCCCCCTTGCACCTCCTCTCTTCCGTCTGCCACCTTCGGATGCCTTTTTTTTTTTTAAATCCTTACCTGAGGACATGTTTTTTTGCATTTATCTTGAGATTGAGCGGGAGGGGGAGAGAGAGAGAAATATCGATGTGAGAGAGACACATCGAGTGGTTGTCATCCACGTGACCCCAACTGGGGCCGGGAACAAACTGCAACCGACGTACGTGCCCCTAGCGGGATCCGAACCCAGGACTCTGGTCCGCCGGCCGATGCTCCAACCACTGAGCCAAACCGGCCAGGGCTTCATCTGCCTTTTAAGGCCCGTGTTTCTGTCCCACCCATTTTGTGAACGGACCACTCTGTAGGGACCCATCAGTCTCTCTCTGCCACCCTTGATGTTTTTCTCCAAGAGAAGTTAGTCAAACGACTCATTGTTTCTCTCTCTCTTTCTCAAGTATTCCCTATGCCCTCTCCAAAGAGAGCTTCTGATGATGTCCCAGCCACTGTGAACACAGGGACCGCAGCTGGGAGTGTTGTTAACGATGGGAAGGATCCGAGTTGTTTTGGGCCGCAGGGCAACCTCAGTCTGAGGCTCCCAGAAGAGGGACAGCAATTCTTTTAGCCAAGTACACTTAAAGTTTTTTTAAAATACGTTTTTATTGATTTATTTTAGAGAGAGAGGAAGGGAAAGAAAGAGACAGATAGAAACATCGATTGGCTGCCTCCTGCACGCATGTGCCCTGACCAGGATTCAAACCAGCGACCTCTTGGTGCACAGACAACGCTCAACCGCCAAGCCACACCGGCAGGCGGTACAGTTAGTTCTTGCCATGGAGATGGAAATGACCATGCAGGGGCCACAGTGGGGACAGGGCGAGAGGACACAGGGCTGGTTCTGGGCCAAGGCCTCTGCTAACATTTACCCTGTGCGTTCCCGCAGAGGGTCGCCAAAGACAGAGCTGGGAGCGCAGAAAGGCAGATGGAACAGTTAGGGGTGCGGGTGCCGTATATGCAGGGAAAGGAGGGAACCACAGGGAGCAGTAACGTCCAACAGAGAAGAAAGGAGTTGCGAGTGGTGGCGAATACAGAAGGAACACATCCGGACAAGGGCGCGGGCCAGGCTGGGCGTGAGTAGCAATGATGGTCGAAGGACCACGAGGCAGCAGTGTCCGAGGACTGGGCTCCCGCAGAAGAGGCAGGAAGGAGGAGGGGCAAGGCTGCAGGCGCGGGGCGGAGGAGTAGTCCTGTGGGGTCCAGGGAGTAGCAGGTGCCTGGAGAGGAGGAGCCAGGCCTGGCCAGTGGGAGGCAGTGTCCTGAGCGCTGTCAGATGCCTCTCTGATTCAGTCCGGAATACAGGTCCCGCTGGCCTTTTCTGATGGGCTGGAGGTGGACAGAGGGACGTCAGCGGGAGGGGAGACGTGGGTCTCTGAACATCTAGCTTTAGTGCAATGGAAGGAACCTTGGACTGGGTCAGGAGGCAGGCTGGTCCTCCGGCTTGGCACTGGCTGGTAATAGCCTAGATCTGGTCCCCTCCTGTGAGTCTCAGCTTTCCCAGCTCAAAAATGGGGCTCTAAAGACACACTTCTCAGTCACTCCCGGGCCAGCGACTACCCTGGGCTGATATCACTACCGCGTGATATTGGAAACATCTAACAGTGGGCTGTGCACACCGCCAGCGCTCAGGGGAGTCCCAGTGAGTTCTCCTGTGCCCAGCAGGGCGTCTTCCGCTGTCCGGTCAAGAGACAGCGCAGTGGGGGCGAGCCTGTGATCTGGCGGTAGGCGCTGGGGCGAGGGGGAGCTTGGGGCAATATATTGATCAGTGAAGTATTGTAATAATTCAGCAGCTGGCATGACGGTCCTGGTGTGCACTGGAGGGACATCAACCCTGAGTTCATCACGTTAGAATTTACATGTGGCCCTGGCCCGTTTGGCTCAGCGGTTAGAGCGTCGGCCTGCGGTCCAGAGACACCTGGGTTCGGTTCCCGCTAAGGGCACGTGCCTCAGTTGCAGTTTGTCCCCGGCCCTGGTTGGGTCGTGTGGGTGGCAGCCACTCAGTCTCTCTCTCTCTCTCTCTTCTTCCCTCTCTCCCTCCTGCTCTAACTGAAGATAAAGGCAAAGTGTCCTCGGGTGAGGATAAAAACTCCCCTCTGTGCTATCCCCACAGCTGTGTCCCAGCTGATGAACACATACGCCAGCCGCTCCGGGTGTGGCAGCCGCGCAGCCGCCCGCTGGCCCCGCTTACGGCGAAGGAGGCAGAGGCGGGCAGGGGGCATCGCTCTGCAGCCCAGTGAGGGCTCTCAGGTGTCTGGCCCGGTGAGCACACCCGCCTGCGCTCCTCCCACAGACAGACCCCGTCTCCCCGCCATCCCTTGTCTGTCCTCCTTCCCTTGTCTCCCCTCCATCCCTGGTTACCTCATAGTCCGGATTGGGGACAGGCGGTGGCCTCTCCTTGCTTTGTCCTGTGGGGGGTGGGTGAGGGAGAAAGATTTATTTTTGCGTGGGAACACCAACCTGATGGAATGAGGCCCAGACCCAGGATGGCAAACCTGCTTGGTCTCCACCCCTCCCTTTGCCTGCCAGCCACCTTTTCTGTTCTTCCTTCGATCCGCACCCCCCCCCACCGTGAGTGCCCCCCACCGTGAGTGCCCCCCCTGTTCTTTTCCTGTTGGGATTGTCCTCAGCCCGGGGTGCCACTGTTTCCTTCTCAGAGGAAAAGGCGGAAACTAGTGTCCCAAGGCCTCCCCCGCGGGCTGGGCAGGGTCTGACCGTCCGAGCAGGGACAGGCCCTGGAGGAAGGCCGTCCAGTCAGGAGCGTCCACACTTTTCTAAGGCGGGAAGGAGAGTGTGACCGGAGATGAGAAACCCTCTGTCAAGATCTTGACAACCTAGCGGACGCCCCATAGAGCTGCCTGGAACCGTGTGTACCCGCCCCCGCCCCGAAGCTGGACACCCCCCTGGTGGGACTCTCCTCCCGCCCGCTCCACGCCCGTACCGCCAGGCCTGCCGCCAGCTCCGACCCCTCTGGTCACAGGCTTGGCCTTGGCCTTCCTGTTCTTGCTCCAGTAGTACACCAGCAGCAGCAAGCCGAGCGTGATGCAGACGTCCACCACGATGACCCCGGCCACGGCCACCAGATCCACCTCCACGCAGTTCTCGCACACTGCGGGGGGCGGGGGAGAACAGGCGGAGTCACGGGGGGGAAGGCACAGCGCACGGGGGACGCCCGAGGGACGCGTGAAGGCGATTCTCCCTCCCCCCTCACATGGGAGCCAGAGCAGGGCCGGGCCCTCCCTTCAGTATGTCACGGCCACAGACACAGTGTGGCTGTTACGCGGGGCAGCTCTGGCCCAGACAGTCGGGGTTCGAGTCCCAGCTCCGTGGCTCACTAGCTGTGAGGACTGTAAAGTATGTTTTCAACTCCCCAAGACTCTGTTCCCTCATCTATAAAATGGGAATAAATGAACTCATATGGTTGTTGCGAGGATTACGTTAAAAAAAAATCCCCCAAGCAAGTCTGTTGCTGTAGTGCTTGAAACAATAAGCACTCCATAATGTAGCTATCATCGGGATGTATCGTTATGCCTTAGCTTCTGACATTTTGTGACCGTCTCTTCTGCAAGTCCTTTTGGAGATTGCATCTCTGGACAAAAGCATCAGCTGAATTCACATCGCTGCGCCATAACTCTGGTGCGCGGGAACGCAAAGGGGTTAGCGGCCTCGCGTCTTGAGAAGGTGTTGTTTTCGATCGGGTGCAGACTGAACTTACCTAGACTGTCCCATCGTGTAATCTGTGTGTCAGAAAACACTGATGTGTGTGGCCCCAGACAGGCCCAGTACTGAGTGTGGGAGAGGCATACAGAGGCGAGGGACTGTGAGCTGGTTAGGGGGGTGACTGAGGGGCCCCTTTGAGATGGTCCTTCCTACAGAGTCTTGTAGCGCTTAGGATGCGGGCCATGTTACCTCGTGCTTTCAAGTAGAGATAATTGGTACGCTTCTCCTTCGAGTCCCTTTTGTAGCAGGTATAGTAGCCATTGTGTTTCGTTTCTGAAAACTTCTCTAGTAATAGGTGGTCCTCCTGTTCATCGGGTACTTTTACACCATTTAGTTCCCACTCTATTGGATCAGTACTAGGAGCCACAGGGCACGTCAGCTCCACCCTGGTTCCGGAGATGGAGACTGCAAATGCTGGGGGATGGAGAGAACAGAAGGGGAATTGGAAGAAGAAACCAGGAAGATGTCAGGAAATGCAAATTAGTAACAAAGGAGCCAACCAGATGCAGAAAGTCATCGGTCCTTCAGGCCTTAGACTTTCTCGTCCGAAGGGAGCTCTGCTGGCTGGAGGGTGTGGGGGGGGGGATGCAAAAGGGGGGCTAGATGACCCTTTGAAAGTGACTTTAGAGTCTGGGCGTGGACTTGGGTAGGGGAGAACGGAAGTAAAGAAAGACTCGTAAAAGTCGCAGTTTGCTATGCTTCTAGAACGGGAGTTGGAACCACAACGTTGGGAGGACCCCAGTCCTTGGGATCCTCTCTCTCAATCAATTCCTGTCCTCTGTCCACACTGACCTGCAGGCCTCAAAGAACGGGCTACTTACGTTTTGGGATCGGTGGCTGTTCGTCTGAAAATGAAAAGAGGAAAGAACGGTAAGAAAATCGTTGGTGTAAGTTTAAATCGTAGGTGAGCAGTTTCAAATGAGACTGGACACTGCCCCAGGGACTCTCAGAGAGGGTCCATCCTGTAAGGACTCCCAGGCCTTAAAGGTGAGATATGCAGTCAGCCCATGAGTAAGCTTTACGGATACAACCGGGTTACATCAAATTGAGAATATACCAGCATGTGCTGTTTTAAGAAAAAATCGATTGATTGATTTGAGAGAGAGAGAGAGAAATGTCAACGTGCTGTTCCCCTCACCGATGCACCCATTGGTTGATTCTTGTATGCGCCCTGACTGGGATTGAACCTGCAACCTTGGTGTATTGGGACGACACTCTAACCGTCTGAGCCACCCCGCCGGGGCCCAGTGTGTGCTCCCTGGTCTGGACCCACCGAAGCTTAGAAACTCTTCAAATCCTACAGCTGAAAAGTTTCAGATGTCTTCCAGCTCACCCTCTTGCGTTAGTGAGAACCACGTGCCACGCAGACACGCAGCGGGCTTCTGAGCGATCAAGACCTCCACGTTTCTGAACTGCGGATGCCTGGGCTGGCCCTTGTTTCATGATTCAGTTCTTTCTTATAGCTGACAGAACCCCTCATCACAGAGATCGACATCTTTCTCACGCCACACACCTTCTCTGTCACTGCCCTCAAGGGTGGGGAGCCCTAGACACATGGTAAGGGAACGGTTCTTCCCCATAAAAAGTGGATTTCCTTCAAATATACCTGAGTATGATCAACTCTCAGCTCTTTTTGTCAGAGACTGGACCTCTTGGTGTGGGTGGCTGAAGTCCATTAGGGAGTTGGGGATCCAGCCACATTCCCCATGGCCGGCAGTTTTGCCCCAGAGATGGGGGGCCGGGAGGTACCCTCATTTCTGGAAGACTCGTGAATGGGACACTGGGCAGCACCAGGGCATGTTTGAGCCTGGATATGACAACTGGAAGAGAGAGGACATGGTGGTGCAAGGAGACAGCCCTCTGTCTGCTGGGGGTGTTTCACTACCCTGTGCTATTGGGGACAGACTGCTGGGCGGAGCCAGAGGCCTGTGTTTGAATCCAGATGCTTGGGCTGTGACCGAGGGCAAGCCATTTAAACTTCTCTAAGCCTCAGTTTCTTATCTGGAAAATGGAGATATAAAACATCTACCACGCCCAGGTGGTGTGGCTCAGTGGATTGAGCATCGTCCCATAGACTGAGAGGTCCCGGTTCGATTCCCGGTCAGAGCACATGCCTGGGTTGTGGCTGGATCCCTAGTGGGGGGCGTGCAGGAGGCAGCTGAGCAACGTTTCTCTCTCACATGGATGTTTCTGTCTCTCTCTCTCTTCCTCTCTCTCTAAAAAACCAATAAAAACATATTTTAAAAAGAAATCTACCTCCCAAGGTATTTGTGAGAATTAAATGGATTATGAAGGTAAAAATGGATGAAGTATGCAGATGCTTAAGAAAAATGTCAGTTAGTTTCTCCCTTTCCTTCTTAAGATTCTTCTGCCCTGGAGAACAGACCTAACTACTGACCCGCTCGCTCAGGTAGCTCTGGCCGAGATCACATGGATGCAAACAAGTCATTCTCTAGGTTCGCCATCTGCTAACACTTGGGAGTTGAGTATAATGACGATAGATAGTCGATATTATTTTGATTTAAAAATAATTTTTCAGCAGTGACATTTTTCAAAAACATTAACTAAATTAAAAATCATAAATAAAGTAATTTAAAAGTAAACAGACATTTAACCCTGCTTGGTGTGTTTGATGGAAAAGGAGATGTAAAGCAAACTGCTCTCGACTTTTATTGGCACAAACTTAGTAGCAGAGCTTAGACTGACACAGGCTCACACAAAGGCCTAGATGTTTATGCTTAGAAGTAGGATGTGTGGTCACAAAGATTTTACGTACGTGATAGCGTGGGAAAGAGATGAGCTACCCTGAAACATACCAGTGCTTTTGACATGTCCCATTCATCAATAATGTGACTTTAGAGCATGCTGCAAGGCCAAATAATAGGGTCCCGAGGTCACGTACAAATTAGGCAGTGCAAGGGAAGGTAGATTGGCACCGTGACTGCCTTTAAACACAGATTGGAGGAGCTGATGAAATAGAAAGGCTTCCAATATTGGGACACTCTTTTGACTCTACTGCTATGATTGAGAAAATAAGTCCAGGCCAGGCACACTCGTAAGCAAGTGCACACATACACACACACATGCACACACGTTCAGCGTATTTGCTCATGAGGTTCTGATGTGCCTCCAATGCTGCTCCAGAGGCTTATTCACTGCACGCATTCCTTCCAGCCACATACCCTCTGCAGAATCTCACACCGGACATGGAATGCAAGCAAACGAAAACAGTCAGCACATTCAACTTAATTTAATAGTCTCCATTTCTTTCCTTTTGAATGTTCAAGACTCACTATCTCCTATGGTCTCTGTCGTTTCCCTCTTCTTGGCCAGAACTATCTCCAGACTTACAAAGAAAGGCAAAGGCCAAGATGGCAGACTCCCCTTTTATTGGTCCCCATGGCAGCTCCGTGGGAGGTCCAGAGGAAGCTGCCTTCATCGATACAAAGCATGCGGGCTGATTTCATAACAAAGAAAGAGTATCTCACCTTCATCCCCCAAAGCACCAACTAGAAAACAAACAGTGAGAGAAAAAGAGTTAGTAAATGTTAAGTGCTTGAAATTCCAGGCAGAGGAAGTGCTGTGGTCTTGTCTGACCTTGTCTGAACATCTGAAAGTCCTGCCCAAACACTGTGGAATCAATCATCTCTGTATCCCCAATTCCCAGTCCACCAGGGATGAACTGAGCAAGAAAACACCTAGCATTGAACATAAAAACACAATATTTGGCAAATAGAAGTCAGAAAAAGCTGGGGGGTGGGGGAGATTTTTGGGTGACTGGAGGAGAAATAGCAATAGCATTTTGCAGCCAATTTGCATTTTGAAAATTGAAGGGCTCCGTCTCCGACGAGGAAGAAAAACAACTCTTGGTCAGGTACAAGCATTCTTGTTCCGTCTCTGGCTCCCGCGTGTCTGATGTTTCAGTCTTTCCATTTGTTTTGTGCTTGAGACACAGATGAAAATATCTGAAACTCTGATTACTCATCAGCTACAGTCTGTCCACAGAAAGGCCTGATCACATTTCCACTGGGCCCTTCTGATCCCCTCACTCAGCGATAAACGCATTCAGCACAGTGACCAGTGTTCTTGGATTTGCCCGAAAGCTGAAAGCTGTCTGTATACTTGGACTTTTCTTTTACCAATAGCCTCTACATCAGGGGGACACTGTACCCCTCTGCCCCTCTCCTATACCCAGAGCAGACTGGGCACACTCTCATTCTCCTGGTGCAACCTTTTTAGGAGAGCTTGGGTCTTTGATACTCAATCTCTCTCTCTCTCCCCCTCCCTCCCTGACTCTCTCCCCCCTCCTCCCTCTGTCTCTCTGCAAAGCATACTTCATACGATAGGCCTCTAAGAAAAATGCCTGATTACTTCCTGCAGGAGTCACGCCCTGCCCCTTGACACTCAAAATGTGTTCCCTGGACCAGCAGCAGACGAATAAGCCCAGAGCTTGTTAGAAAGGCAGGAGGGCAGTCCCTAATCCAGACCCCTGTAGCTGAAGCGGCAGCTGAACGAGACCCTGGGTGACTCGTGTGTTCCTTCAGCTTGAGAAACTCCGGACGAGGCAGGAAGTGGAGACATGAAGGCTGTGGCTCTGGCTTAGGAGCCCGTGTGAGAGCATTTTCTAGGTCTCTGACACACCCGGGCCAGCGGGTTTGCCCCTGTCCTGCAGTCATTAAGAGCACAGGCCTCGTGGACAGACAGCTCAGTTTTAGGGCTCGCGGTGTGGCTTTAAGCAAGTTATTTAACTTCTTTGAGTGTTAGTTTCTTCATCTATAAAACAGAGGAGGTCATGCTCCCCTTCCGAGATGGAGGTAGGAGTTAACTTTGTTAGCACGTACAAAGAATTTCTTTTTACGCAGTATCTAGGACTCAATAAATGGCAACCTTAAACTTTAAAAAAATTTATCTTATGCGAGATATCGGAAAGACTCTTGGTTATTTGTTATTCTACCTTGCTTCAAAAAGGACTAAACTAGCTCTGGCCGGTTTTGCTCAGTGGTTAGAGCATCAGCCCGTGGACCAAAGAGTCGCAGGTTCGATTCCAGCCAAGGGCATGTACCTCGGCTGTGGTTTGTCCCTGGCCCTGGTTGGGGTCGTGCAGGAGGCAGCCAGTCGATGTGTCCCTCTCACGTCAATGTTTCTCTCTTTTTCCCTCCCTAACACTCTGTCTGAAGATAAATGGAAACATGTCCTTGGGTGAGGATTTAAACAGCGGTTCTCAACCTTCCTGATGCCGCGACCCTTTAACACAGTTCCTCCTGTTGTGGTGGCTCCCAACCATAAAATTATTTTCGTTGCTACTTCATAACTGTAATTTTGCTGCTGTTATGTCTCAGGTTATCCGTGAAAAGGTCTTTCGACCCCAAGGGGGTCGCGACCCACAGGTTGAGAACCGCCGATTTAAAACACAACAACAACAAAAAGGACTAAACGATCGAAAGCTCTCGAACCACTGAGAAGGACTGAAAAGTGTGCAGTGTTTTCTTGTCTCGCTCACTGAGCTGGCGGCGCCTACAGCTGTCCCGTCTCCCCACGCAGGGCGCAGTGGTGGCTCTTCCCATGTCGCTGGAACCGGGCCTCAAGGGCGGGCGGTTCGTGAAGGCACAGAGACCACCGGGCTTTCGCAGATCGATCAGCCACTGCTTTTGTTCGGCTGCTGCCTGAAAGGTCCCCGTAGCCCCCAGGGCCCTGTTCCCCCGGCCTCCAGCCCCGGTCCCTGAGCAGACACCGCGCGATCACCCCTGCTGCCCGCAGCTGCGGCGGGGCTGTGGGCCCGGCCACCTCCAGCCCGGCCTGCTCACCTGACAGGAGGCAGAGCCCCAGGACTCCCCAGAGGCGGCCCGACGGCATGGTCCCCACTGCACACGGACTCGATCTCAGATGGAGGCCGCTTGGCCTAGCGCTTCTGGAAAGGAAACCAAAAGCCTTTTCCAACCCCTGCTGCAGAAGGCGACCCTGGGCCGTGGCCCGGGGCGGGATGAGGGGCTTTGGGAGGGAGACTCACCATCACCCGCAGCAGGCGCCCAGGGCGAGGGGCGGCAGGTGTCTGAGCCCCACACAGGAAGTGCGGCGGGGCCTCGCCTGCGGGCCCACGTCACCCGGAGACGTTGGAGGCACAGCCACCTGTGTCCGCTGGGGAGGGCGGCCCATCCCTTCTCCCAGGACAAGCCAGAGCACTGGCAGGAGCCGGGGAACCATGCACGCAGCCGAGCTGGGCCTGGCGTGTGCCCCTCCACCAAACCAGCTGTGACAGGAGGGACAGGAGCACCGTGTGTGGGCACAGAGCAGCAGGGTCAGGCATCTCATCACCCAAAGCTGCTGGCTTACAGATACATGTTGGCTTAAAACCACGAGGTGCCATTGTTTTGGCCTATAATATTTACAAAACTATTTTATTTATTAAAAAATTTGTTTCCTTTTTTTTATTAATTTATTTTTGTTACAGATGTTTCTCCTTTTTTTCCCCATTGACACCCTCCTCCCCATCCCCACACCCTGTACCCGGCTCTGTTGTCCGTGTCCATCGGTTATGCGTACATGCATATAAGTTCTGTGGTTTATCTCTCCCCTCCCACCCCGCCACCTCTTCTGAGAGTTGTCAGTCTGTACCCTACTTCCACATCTCTGGGTCTACCCTGTTCCTCAGACTGTTATGTTCATTATATTCCACAAATAAGTGAGATCATGTGAAACTTGTCTTTCTCTGCTTGGCTTGTTTCCCTTAGGATAATACTCTCCAGGTCCCTCCATGTTGTCTCAAAGGATAAGAGATCTTTTTTCTTACAGCTGCATAGTACTCCATTGTGTAAATGTACCACTGCTTTTTTATCCATTTATCTACTGATGGACCCTTGGGCTATTTCCAGATCTTAGCTATTGCAAATAGTGCTGCTATGAATATGGGGGTACATATATTCTTTCTGATTGGTGTCTCAGGCTTCTTAGGTATATTCCTAGAAGTAGGATCACTGGGTCAAATGGCAGTTCAGTTTTTAATTTTTTGAGGTAACACCATAGTGTTTTCCACGGTGGCTGCACCAGTCTGCATTCCCACCAGCAGTGTACTAGAGTCCCCCTTTCTCCACACCCTCACCAGCACTTGTTGTGTGATGATTTGTTGATGGTGGCCATTCTGACAGGTGTGAGGTGATACCTCATTGTTGTTCTAATTTGCCTTTCTCTGATGATTAGTGATGTTGAGCATTTCTTCATATGTCTCTTGGCCATTTGTATGTCCTGTTTGGAGAGGTGTCTATTTAGTTTTTCTGCCCATTTTTAAATTGGGTTCTTTGTCTTCCTTTTGTTGAGCTGTATGAGTACTCTACATATTTTGGAAATTAACCCACTGTATGCTCTTGCTTCCTTTGTCAAATATTAATTGAGCATATTGCCTTGGGTTGATTTCTGGGTTCTCTGCTCTGTTCCATTGATCTATATGCTTGTTGTTGTGCCAGTTTTGATTACAGTGGTTTTGTAGTATAACCTGATATATGGTTTTGTGATCTCTCCAACTTTGTTCTTCTTTTTCAAGATTACTGTGACTATTCAGGGTCTCTTGGTTCCATATACACTTTTGGAGTATTTGTTCTAGATGTGTGAAAGATGTCATTGGTATTTTTTTTCTTTTATTCCTTACCCAAGGACATTTTTCTACTTATTATCAGATAGAGTGGGAGTGAGGGGGAGAGAGAGACAGAGAAACACTGATGTGATAGAGCCACATCGACTGGTTGCCTCCCGCACGACCCCAACCAAGGCCAGGGACTAACCACAATTGAAGTATTTGCCCTTGACCAGAATCAAACCCTAGACTCATTGGTCTGCCAGCTGACGCTCTAACTGCTAAGCCAAATCAGCCAGGGCTATCATTGGTATTTTACTAGGGATTGCATTGAATCTACAGATTGTTTTGGGTAGTTTGGACATTTTAACGGTGTTGATTCTTCCAATCCATGAATGTAGTATATGCTTCCATTTCTTTATATCTTCCTCTATTTATTTTTTCAATGTTCTTTAATTTTCTGAGAACAGGTCTTTGACCTTCTTGGTTAAGTTTATTCCAAGATAGCTTAATTTTTTTGCTGCAATGGTAAATGGGAGTTTTTTGGTTTTGTTTTGTTTTGTTTTTAGTTTCTCTTTCTGAGTGTTCTTATTGGTTTATAAGAGTGGCATTGATTTCTGGATGTTATTTTGTATCCTATTACTCTGCTGAATCTGTTCATTAAATCTAGGAGCTTTCTGGTGGAGTCTTCAGGGTTTTCTATGTACAATATCATGTCATCTGTGAATAATGACAGTTTCACTTCCTCCTTTCCAATTTGGATGTCTTTTATTGTTCCTTCTTGTCTGATCATTGTGGCTAAGACTTCCAGTACTATGTTGAAAGTGGACATCTCTCTCTTGTTCTTGCTCTGAAAGGAAATGCTTTCAATTGAGTATCATGCTGGCTATAGGTTTTTCATATATGACCTTTATTATGTTGAGATATTATCCCTCTATTCCCACTTTGCTGACCTTTTTTTTTTTTTTTAATCAGAAATGTGTGCTGAATTTTGTCAAATGTTTTTTCAGCATTCAACTTTTGTTGAGGATCTTGGCATCTATGTTCATCAGGGATATGGCCTGTAATTTTCTTTCTTTGTAGTGTTTTTATCTGGTCTTGGAATTAAGATTATTCTGGCCTCATATAAAAAGCTTGAAAGACTTCCTTCCTCTTGAATTTTTTGGAATAGTTTGAGGAGAATAGGTGTTAGTTCTTCTCTGAGTGTTCAGTAAAACTCCCCTGTGAAGCTGTTCAGACAAGGGCTTTTGTTTGGTGGGATTTTATTGATTACGGCTTCAATTTCCTTGGTTGTTATTGGTCTGTTCAGGTTTTTGGACTCTTTCCAGTTGAGTTTTGGAAGACCAAATGATTCTAGAAATTTTGCCTCAGTTGTCGAATTTGTAGGCATATACTTGTTCACATCAGTTGTTACTTCACCTCTTTCATTTCTGATTTTATTTATTTAGGTCCTCTCTCTTTGTTTCTTGGTGAGTCTGGCTAGAGGTTAATCAGTCTTGTTAACCTTTTCAAAGAACCAGCTCTTAGTTTCATTGATCTTTTGTGTTGTTGTTTTTTCAGTCACAAGGTCATATTTTTCCACTCTGACCTTTATTATTTCTTTCCTTCTACTTACTCTGGGTTTTTATTTTGTTCCTTTTCCAATTCTTTAAGTTGTAAGGTTAGATAGTCTATTAGAAATTGTTCTTGTTTCTTGAGGTAGGCCTGCAATGCTATGAACTTCCTTCTCAGGACTGCTTTTGCTGCGTCCCATAGATTTTGTGTTGTTGTGTGTTCATTTTCATTGATTTCCAGGAAGTTTCTATTTTTTCCTTGATCATCTTGGTAATCCATTTATTGTTTAACAACATATTATTTGTCTTCCATGTGTTTGAATGTTTATGAGTGTTTTTATTATAATTAATTTCTAGTTTCATGCCATTGTGACCTGAGAAGATGCTTGATATGATTTCAATCTTCTTGAACTTGTAGAGACTTAATTTGTGTCCTAACATGTGGTCTGTCTTTGAGAATGTCCCATGTACACTTGAGAAGAATGTATATTCTGAAGTTTTGGGTATAATTCTTTGTAAATATCGATTAAATCCACCTAATGTAGTGTGTCATTTAAGGTCTCTGTTTCCTTGTTAATTTTTTGTCTAGAGAATGTATACAGTTCTGTTAGTGGGTGATGAAGTCCCCTACTATGATTGTATTGCTGTTGATCTCTTCCTTGAAGTCCTCCAGAAGTTTTTAAATATATTTTGGTGCTCCTATATTGGGTGCATATATGTTTACCGAGGTTATATCTTCTTATTGGATCAATCCCTTTAATATTATGTAGTGGCCTTTTTTGTCTCTTGTTATGGCCTGCATTTTGAAGTCTATTTTATCAGATATGAGTGTTGTAGTATTGCTACCCCAGCTTTTTTCATTTCCATTTGCCTGGAAATATTTTCCCCATCCCTTCACTTTTATCCTGTGTGAGTCTTTTGGTCTGAGGTGGGTCTCTTGTAGACAGCGTATATATGGGTCATACTTTCTTATCCATTCAGCTACTCTGTGTCTTTTGATTGGGGTGTTTAATTCATTTATGTTTAAGGTTATTATTGATATGTACTTATTTATTGCCATTTTATTTATTATGCCTATATATTTTTTTCTCTCTCTTTCTTCTGCTTTTTACAGCAGTCCCTTTAACATTTCTTGCAATGCTGGTTTGGTAGTGATATATTCCTTTAACTTTTTTTTTTTTTTTTTTGAGGGGGGGATCTGGAAAGCTATTTCACTTTCTATTTTGAATGATAGCTTTGCTCAATAGAGTAGTTGTGGTTTCAGATCCTTGTTTTTCATTACCTTGAGCACTTGGTGCCATTCCCTTCTGGCCCATAGTGTTTCTGTTGAGAAATCAGCTGACAGCCTTATAGGAGCTTCTTTGTAGGTAACTTGTTGCTTTTCTCTTCTGCTTTTAAGATTCTCTCTTTGTCTTTAATTTTTGACATTTTAATTATGACATGTCTTGGTGTGGGCCTCTTTGGGTTCTTGTTGCTTGAGACTTTCCATACTACCTGAACTTTAATGCCTTTGTTTCTTCACCAGGTTAGGGAAGTTTTCTGCCACTATTTCTTCAAACAGGTTCTCTAACCCTTGCTCACTTTCTTCTTTGGTACTCCTAGTACTCCTATGATATGGGTGTTGTTACATTTCATATGTCCCACAGCTCTCTTAAACTTGCCCTCTTGGTTTTAATTGTTTTATATTTTTGGTTCTCTGAGTGATTTTTTTCTACTCTGTCTTCTCATTTGCTGATCTGATCCACAGCTTCCTCTAACCTGCTGGTTATTCCTTCCAATGTGTTCTTTATTTCTGCTATTTCATTCTTGATTTCTGATCGGTTGTTTTTCATTGTTTTTATATCTTTCCTTATGCTATTGAGCATGTCTATAATCATCACTCTGAACTCTGTATCTGATAGCTTGCTTATCTCCATTTCATTTAGCTCTTCTTCTGGAGAATTCTCTTGTTCTTTCATTTGGGGTTTGTTTCTTTTTTCCCACCATTTTGACTGTCTCAGCAGGTTTTAGAGCCTGCCAAAATCTTCCTGTGGATATCAATATTCCACAGGTTGTGGCTCCCTCTGCTGTATTTAGATGTGTATGGAAGGGACCAAGCTGAACACCAATGTCTGGTCTTACTTTCTTGGGTGGAGTCACAGACTAGGGAAAGATTCAAATATCCCGGAGATTCGTCTCTGCCAGCAGGCTGTTAGTTTCAGTCACTTAATGAGCCTCAAATTGTAGTCTTCAGTGGGACATAAGCTCCCCCCAGTGGGCAGGATAAGAGGATTTCCAGCAGGTGAGGAAATTGCTCCCCCCACCTCCTCTGGGGTTACACTGCTTTGAGAGGAAAACTCTGCCTGAAGAAAATGTTTTCTGCATCATAGGTTAATGGCTCAGCACAGGGACCCAGGCCACAGCCTTCACAGCTTGGTCCCCAGAGCCATGAAGCCCAATGACTGTGAACCAGGCCCAAAGCTCAAAGCACCCAGAGACTCATCTCTGCTTGCAGGCTGGTTGTTAGTCTCTGAGAGTTAATGAGCCTCAGGTTGCAGTTCTGTGCTAGGCACTAACTCCTTCCGGTGGGTGGGGCAAAATTCCAACAGGTGGGGCAGTTGCTTCCCAGCCCAGGCTAAAGCTGTTTTGATGGGAAAAATCTGTCCAAGAAAAATGGGTTCTCTGGTGTGGGGGAACAACCTGATGGCCTCTTTTTCAGCTCTCTCCCTAGTGCCATGAAGCCCCGACTGTCCTCATGCAGCTCCCATCCACTCATCCCTCCCTCTCCAAGGTGAGTGGTTGTAGCTGAAATTTAGTGTACTGGCCCTTCAGGCAGGTGCCTGTGTTCCCAGCGCCTCTCCCTGCCGGACAGGACCTCTGCTCTGGTGCTTTTCACAGCCAGGTGTTATGTGGGTGCCTTTCCCTGTTCTGCCCCACTGTGCTAGGGAGCCAGCTTGGGGTTTAAACCTCAGACTTCTCAGGCAGAACTTCGCAGAGCTAAGATAGACCCTCAGCTGCTTCCCATGGGAACCACATCTCCTACTGAACTCTATTTGGGCTCCTCTTCAGTCCCTGATGATAAGGGTTCTCTCCAGCTGGTCTTCAGTTGGTTATTCCAGATGACTTTTCTTTATTTTAGTTGTAATTCCACTTTGGTCCTGGGAGATGGTCAGTGTAGCTTCCATTCACTCTGCCACCATTCTCTCTCTCTCTCTCTCTCTCTCTCTCTCTCTCTCTCTCTCTCTCCCTCCCTCCCTCACTTTTTCAAAATATAGGACTCTTGCCCAGCCGGTGTGGCTGAGCAGTTGAGTGTCAACCCATGCACCAAGAGGTTGCTAGTTCAATTCCCGGTCAGGGCACATGCCCAGGTTGTGGGCCAAATCCCCAGTAGGAGGCAGTCAATCCATGCTCTCTCTCATTGAGGTTTGCATCTTTCTCTCTCCCTCTCCCTTCCTCTCTGTTTAAAATCAATAATAAAAAAAAACTTACAAAAAATAGTACTCTCGCTGTGTACCATGGTGGAAGCATTCTATCTCTGGAAACCATGGCCTCTAGAAACTCAAGAGTCTAGAGTTAATGGGACAGGAAATACAAATTTCCTAAATGTTTCCCTGGGAATAATGGTAAGCATGGATTCTTTTATTTCCAACCCTTCGTTCCTGGATGCATGTATTCTGCCTCTTGGGGACACAGTGTCATATGATAGTCATTGATTTAAGATGCCAGTAAGGTATCATCTCTAAGTTGATACCTTAGTGCTTCTTCAAAAGGCTGGCCCTTTCATTGCTTGATCAGTGGGCAGCTGCAGGATGGCGTAGTGTATGACAGGACCAGTAGATCCCATGGTTATACGTCTATATATTTTTGTTATAAAGTGGGCCCCATGGTCTGTTGTGATGCTATTCAAGAACCAATGCTGTTGGATCAGACAATATGTGAACTCTTGTATAGTAGGGCTAGCTGAAGCATTGCAGGCAAGGAAATCAAACCCATACCCACAATACGTACCAATTTCTAGCAAATGAATGGAGCCTTTTTTGGAAGGGGTCCAATTTAATCAAGTTGGGTAAGAAGTGACTAGTTGGTGTCCTCCAGGGATGGTCCCAAATCGATGCTTAGCAACGGACTGTTTTGGCAGCAGCAGTAGCTAGGCCAGCCTTGATGAGTGGGAGCCCATACTATTGAACCTGCTAACGTCACCATAGCTACTGCATTCATAACCCACTGTCCTTGTATTGGGTTGACTGAGGACAGAGGCTAATTGACATTCGTGGGCCAAGCCATTTTCTTCTACTTGGTGTGGTAGTGCCTCTTTCATGATGGGTGTTCTCCGGTGGGTGTTAACATGTGACACAAAGATCTTCACACTTTTTTAATGACGCCCACAGATCCATACACATGTCTCTTCTCCATATTTCCTTGCCCCCAACCTTCTAAGCTCACTCATTCTAGGCCCCTGACCAGTAAATTCAACCACTCACCACTGCCCATGAATCTCTCCACACACCTCTTTCCACATGAAGTGGGCTACCAGGTACAATGCCATAAGCTCAGCCCCTCGGAAGAATTCCCCCTCGCTACTGTCTTTTAAGGCCACTTCTGCATGAGCCTGTAGGGCCGCAGGAACCCAGTTTGGCCAGCATCCACACACTGAGCTGACATCTGTCAACCAAACTCAGGCTTTATTCCCTGCTGGGAGCTGGTCCTGGGGACGGCCCCGGGGATGGCCCACCTGCCGCTGCAGGTTGAGCTGAGGGTGGACGGTGGTACAGCTGTGGTGGATGACCGAGGAAGGTGGCCAGGTATTCCTGCAGCTTGTTCCCTTGGGTACTGCTCATTCCCTCTTGGGGCGGGTCACTGCTGCACCCTCCAACTCTCTGACTCGGATCTGACAGCGCCTCCCTCACAGCAGGCAGCTCTGGCTCAACGGTCAATGGAGGCTTCGTAGCCAGCTCAGCTCTGTCAGAATATCTACCATAGTAACACGCAGGAGCTGCTTCCCAAATGGTACGTAGTTCTCTGCTGCGGACGGAGCGTACGAGCCCTGGGTGTCACGTCATGATTCCTCTACCAGAACTTGCCATAAACGGCAAAAGACATCTTTTCCCACCACAGACACTTCCTGTTACCCTCAGGTGTGCCAACACATGACCCGAGTGGAGAGCTCCGTGCAGGGCAACCCCAACTTTCTGCGGAGCTGCTCGGGGCTCACTCAGAGCTAGAGGCGTCCCGTGTCACACGGGAAACGGACCAAGTGTGCACTATGCTTCTTCAAAACATAGGAGGCATAGGAGGTATTTTGTTTCTTTCTTAACGGTGGGGGCAGGGCAAGGTCCGGGAACACGTCCTCTACTTCGGAAGAGAGAGCCTGGCTGGTCTGTGACCCTGGACTCCTGAAGAGGTCACTCATGTGGCAGGCCCCTGAGTCTTCACAGCGTTTCTCGCCCACTCCCCAAGGTCTCCAAGTACTCACCATTTCTGGCTTATTTGATTTGATTCACACGATGTTGCTGATACGGGGAAACAGTGTAATGTTCTGGAGAACGGCCAGGGCATTCAGGGCCCTTCAGACTGTGTTATTACAGAGAGAGGACATATCCCAGACAAGATCAAGACGTGTAGAGTTGCGTGCGTGTGGATGCTTTAGGAAAAATACTACATTTCGCTTAGCCACTGCGGGCTACTTGGTTACGCTTGCAGTAATCCACTCACGCACAATATTCTTCCTTTTTTTGCAAAGGTTAAATTAGTGAATTAAATGGCGATATGTTAGGACTACCATGCTTGCCTCCTTTAAACCTTTCAAAGTGACACAATTCTCTGCCATCCCCTGTAGGATGCACTATTGTTTTTTATTTACATTCTTAGCTGGGAGTCATAGAAAGTTGCAGAGACTTCCACTGGCTTTCGCTAGACAACAGCTCTTACTAACAGGTCAAGAAACTGCCCTGGTTGTTTTGGCTCAGCGGTTAGAGTGTCGGCCCGCGGACCAGAGAGTCCCGGGTTCGGTTCCTGCTAAGGGCACGTACCTTGGTAGCAGTTTGTCCCCGGCCCCGATTGGGGTTGTGCGGGTGGCAGCCACTCAATGTGTCTCGATGTTTCTCTCTCTCTCTCTTCCTCTCTCCCTCCTGCTCTATCTGAAGATAAATGCAAAATAAATAAATAAATAAAAATGTCCTTGGGTGAGGATAAAAAAAAGAGGTGAAGGTGAGGGTTCTGCCAATTGCTATGTCCATGAAGGTCCCTCGGGCCATTTGAAAGTCATGTGAGGTGTAGGACAATATTTTGTTTTGTTGACCTGTCCGGTGCATTGCACGATGCCGGTGTTTGGTTGACTGTGTGCTTCTAGCATCCCGCACAAGTGACCCACACATTCCTAACACACCCTCGAGGGAACAGTGCCATCTCAGGGGAGAACCATTATTCTAGAGCTTTCCTCCATCCGGGGCTCAGAGAACCTAATCTCGACTTTCTTCCTAAAATGAACAGAAGGAGGCAGCAGTTGACTAAGAAATCAGCATTATGGGCATAAAAGTTCTGCTGGGACATGAGCACGCCTCTGGACTTTGCTTTCGATCTGTACCAGTCCGGGAACACCCCATCTACTGGGGTCTCCACTCGGGAACACCCCATCTACTGGGGTCTCCACTCGGAAACACCCCATCTATTGGGGTCTCCGCTCAGATTTCCAGATGGGTCTCAGCTGCTCTAAGCTTCTAGCAGACTTGCAGCCCCTGAGCAATGGCTCTTTTTTTTTTTTTTTTTTTTTTTTAGGATTGTTATTATTTTTAAATTTTGGTAAAATACACATAACATGAAACGTACTCCCTTAACCATTTTGAAGTGTGCACTTCAGTAGTGCTGAGTACATTCTTATTTCTGTGCAGCCGGTTTCAGAACTCTTCTCCTCCTGGGAAACTAGGACTCCCCGCCTTCAACACCAGCGTCCATTCTCCCCTCCTCCCAGCCCCGGCAACTGCCACGCTACTTTGTCTGTCTGAATCTGACTGTTCAAGGGACCTCATATAAATGGAGTAATACAGTATTTGTCTTTTGGTAACTGGCTTATCTCACTGAGTATGATGTGTTCAGGATGAGGCCGAATGAGAGTTTACTGTAGGTGAACCCTGTGTTGTTACCTCTCCATCTGTCGATAGACGGCCGGGTTGCTCCTGCTTTGGGGCTATGAACACGGATGAGTGAGTACCTCTTCAAGTCCCTGCGGCCCGTTCTTTTGGGTGAATACCCAGAAGTGGGATTCCCGGACCACGTGAATTCTATGTTTAAGTTTCGAGGAACTGCCATCTTGTTTTTCAACATTTTACATTCCCACCAACAGGGCATAAGGGTTCCGAATTCTCCGCATCCTTGCTAACACTTGTTATTTTCTGTCTTTTAAAAAAAAAAATCCTCACTCGAGGATATGTTTATGGACTCTTTGGAGAACGAGGAAGAGAGAGAAGGAGAGAGAGAGAGAGAGAGAGAGAGAGAGAGAGAAACACTGATTGGTTTTCTTTTGCAGGCGCCCTGACTGGGGATAGAAACTTTTGGTGTATGGGATGATGTTGCAGCCAAATGAGCCACCCAACTAGGGCTGTCTTTTAGTTTTAATTTTTAATAGTAGCTGTCCCAGCGGATGTGTGGTGGCATTTCATTGTGGTTTTGATTTGAATTTCCACGATGATTAGTGATGTTGAGCATTCTTTGCTGTGCTTGTTGGTCATTTTATATCTTCTTGGGAGAAACATCTATTTCAGTCTTTTGTTCATTTTTAAATTGGGTTTCTTTTTCTTTTTTTTTTTTTTTTTGTTGTTGAATTGTAGGAGTTCTTTTTTTTTTTTAATCCTCGCCTGAGGATATTTTCCATTTATCTTCAGATAGTGTGTGTGTGTGTGTGTGTGTGTGTGTGTGTGTGTGGATATCAATGTGAGTGAGACACATAGATTGGTTGCCTCCCACAGGACCCCGAGCCAGAGCCAGGGACCAAACTGTAACAGAGGTACGTGCCCTTGACCGGAATTGAACCCGCGACTTTTTGGTCTATGGGCTGATGCTCTAACTGCTGAGCCAAATCAGCCAGGGCAAATTGTAGGAGTTCTTTATGTAGTCTAGTTATAGGCCCTTATCAGATACATGATTTCCAAATATTTTCTTCCACTCTGTTTGTTTTTTTATCCTCACCCGAGGACATTTTTCCATTTTTTTTTTTCAGATAGAGTGGGAGGGAGAAAGAGAGAGAGAGAGAAATGTCATCATGAAAGGGACACATCGAGTGGCTGCCACCCGTATGACCCAACCAGGGCCGGGGACAAACTACAACTGAGGTACATGCCCTTAGCGGGAACTGAACCCGGGTCTCTCTGGACCACAGGCCGACGCTCTAACCGCTGAGCCAAACCGGCCAGGGCTTTTCTCCCACTGTAGGTTGTCTTTTCACTCTGTTGATTGTGTCCTTTGATGTACAGTTTTACATTTAAATCGATGTAGTCCAGTTTATCAGTTTATTTTTTTACTTCTGGTGCCCATGCTTTTGGTGTTATGAAGTGACCCCACTCTGTTTCCAGCGTAGAGAGCCCCTGAGTCTGACGTGGGTGTTTAGTGGTCTCCCTGTGGCTCCAGGCTGGGCCCCAGCAATCTATTCTCCGTAAGACAGTAAGTGTGAACTGAAAATACACCAAAAACTGATTTTTTTTTCAATTATTATTTTTTTATCCTCACCCGAGGACATTTTTTGATATTTTGTTCAGATAGAGTGGGAGGGGGAGAGAGAGAGAGAAACATCGATGTGAAAGGGACCCATCGAGTGGCTGCCACCCGTACGACCCAACCAGGGCCGGGGACAAACTGCAACTGAGGTATGTGCCCTTAGAGGGAACTGAACCCCGGTCTCTCGGGACCGCAGGCCGACGCTCTCACCGCTGAGCCACACCGGCCAGGGCCCAAAAACTGATTTTGTCACACTGCCGCTTGATGCTCCAAACACTCCCCCATCGTTCTCAGGTAATGACAAAGCCGGGGTTGGTGGTGAAGGGGGGCGTGGAACCCTGTCCCCGATGGACGTTATGTCGCCTTCCGTTTCTCCCTCCGCCTCTCTGTGCTTCAGTTATACGGAATTATTAGTAGATGCCTAATCACTCCGTGCTTTTTCTTTTTAAAAAATTTTCAAGCCTCAGGATACACTTGGTTTTTCTGCCTAGAAAATTCACCCTCATCTTGGGCAGCTCACAACCCTGCTTCAGTTTCCGCTTAGACAGGTCCTCTTCCAGGAACAATTATAAAAATGACTTATTATAATCGTCACTCACTGTGTCTTCCCCCTTCTAGACCATGGGTCCCGCCGAATACTGTTCCCCAATCCAGCCCTTTGCCGAAGGGGTAGGTCGGCGGCTGTGTGGGACCAAGATCTCGGTCTAGCTGGAGGCCAAGGCTGCTTTCTTCTCCGAACTCCACACACCCCGAGGCAGAGATTTTATTTTATTTTATATCCTCACCCGAGGACATTTTTGCATTTATCTTCAGATAGAGCTGGAGGGAGAGGGAGGAAGAGAGAGACACATCGACTGGTTGCCACCCACACAACACCAACGGGGGCCGGGGACAAACTGCAGCCGAGTTCCGTGCCCTTAGCGGGAACCGAACCCAGGTCTCTCCCGTCAGCGGGCTGATGCTCTAAAGGCTGAGCCAAACTGGCCAGGGCTGGTGGAGATTTTATTCTGCTCATGACAAAGTAACACTTGTGGGCGACCGGGCTTGTCATCTGGTTCTGGCACCAGAGTACGTTTGTGTCTGAGCTGGTAACCTTGGGCCCTGCCACGCTGTCTGAGACGCTCAGCTCTGTGGTCTTCCTGTGGCCACACGGCCGGCCTCCTGCCCCTCCCCCGTCACTGCTGTCCACTGTGCCCCGCCCCCACTGCTGCTCTCGCCCTGGGCCAGCTGGAATCCACAGCGGGCAGGCGGCTCAAACCCTCAGCATCTCGCACGTGCTGTTCCCCGCAGCTCCTGCCTTGCCAGCGACTCGGCTCCTTTCCTCCCTGTCTCCTCAAATCGCTGCTTTCCTTGCTGTTCCCCAGATGCACCCACCCCACAGGGCAAGACTCCAGGGAGAGGTCTGCATGGTGTCTGGCTCCTCACCGTCTCTTCCAGCCCGCGAGCCCCCTCCAGCACGAACCCGGCAGAGCTGAGCCGGGCCCGTCCGCCTGCCCAAGTCCTGTCCGCCTGCCCAGGTCCTGCACAAACCCCGCGGAGCTGAGCCGGGCCCGTCCGCCTGCCCAGGTCCTGCACGAACCCGGCAGAGCTGAGCCGGGCCCGTCCGCCTGCGCAGGTCCTGCACGAACCTGGCGGAGCTGAGCCAGGGCCCGTCTGCCTGCCCAGGTCCTGCACGAACCCAGCGGAGCTGTGCCGGGCTCGTCCTCCTGCCCAGGTCCTGCCAGGGCCCGTCCACCTGTCCAGGTCCTGCACGGAACCCGGTGGAGCTGAGCCAGGGCCCATCTGCCTGCCCAGGTCCTGCACGAACCCGGCGGAGCTGTGCCGGGCTCGTCCTCCTGCCCAGGTCCTGCCAGGGCCCGTCCGCCTGTCCAGGTCCTGCACGGAACCCGGTGGAGCTGAGCCAGGGCCGGTCCGCCTGCCCAGGACGGCAGCTGCCCGGACCCACACTGACGTCCCGCAGGGAGGCTGCGGAGGCCCAGGCAGCCCGTCTGGGCGGGTGGAGCGGAGGGGGGCAATGAGCGCCCTCAGAGGCAGCCCTCAGCGAGCCGGAGCGGACTAGTGAACCCAGCCCTGCCTTCCTTCCATGGAAGGAACATTCGTTTCTGAAATCCGTTCACGTGGTCCTCGGAGGATCGCCAGAGAGAAGCCCCAGGTGCCCGGAGCAACCACCAGCTTCACGCTGCCTCTCAGGGGGCTCCTTGCCCTCTGTCCTCCAGTTCCCTCGTTTTCCCTCGACAGCACCCACTCCCCAATAAACTGCCAGCTCACAGTCCTTGCCTCTGGCCATCCCCCCCTTGAGGCTTTGCCACCCCCTCTGCAGCATCCCCCCACATTGGCTAGTGACGTGGGCACCTGGTTGGTACTTTTTCTCTCTGCCCTCACCCCTGAGTAATTCCGGATGGCAGTGCTCCCCACTCCCTGGCTTCTAAGTTCTCACCTCCGCAACCCCAGTGGCCTTGGCGTCCGGTCCACTCCCAGACGTCCCGAGCCACATTTTCACTTTGTCATCACCTGGGATTGATTTCTCTACACCCGAAAGGTCACACTTTCTAGCCTCTTATGTTTTCCTTTGTGTGCAAAGAAGAGAGGTACCATCATTTACCTGACCGGTCCTCTACAGGTGGTCATTTCCGCTGTGTGTAGTTGTTACTTTAAACAGTGCTGCCACATGGACCGACCTCTTTCAACCAGTATGTCTGCAAGATGGACTCCAGCAAGACAGGGCTGGACCAGTGCATATGTGCGCTTACACTTTGACAGAGATTTTCAAACCGTGTTCCCAAAACAGGGTACCAATACTCAATTAGCATATGAATGTTATTGTTTCATCATAACTTTGTTAACAATGGGAATTTTTCTCCCTTGAAACGTTTATTTAAGCCCTGGCCAGGTAGCTCAGTTGGTTAGATTGTCATCTCAATAGTCCAAGGTTGTGGGTTTGATCTCCAGTCAGGGACATACAGGAATCAACCAATGAATGTATGCAAGGTGGGACAACAAATCACTGTTTCTCTCTCTCTCAAAATCAATAAAAACGTTTATTTGTATGTTTAGAATTAATGTATCAAAAGAACACAACAATCAAATAGTACTGCAGGCTTATAGTAAAACCAATAACCTCTTCCCGATCCTCCATTCCTCTTTTAAAAAAAAAATTTTTTTTTTTATTCTCCGCTGAGGATATTTTTCCATTTTTTGTTCAGATAGAGTAGGAGGGAGAGCGAGGAAGAGAGAGAGAGCGAGAGAGAGAGAGAGAAACATCGATGTGAAGGGGACACATCGAGTGGCTGCCACCCGCATGACCCAACCAGGGCCGGGGACAAACTGCAACCGAGGTACATGCCCTTAGCAGGAACCGACCCCGGGTCTCTCTGGACCGCAGGCCGATGCTCCAACTGCTGAGCCAAACCAGCCAGGGCTGTTCCTCCATTCCTTAAGGCCATTCATCTGTAGTTAATTTCTGTGTCTGATGTAAATTACTTTTTTTCCCCATACAACGTTTTTCTAAGCACCATAATTTTAAGGTCTTTTCTTTCCCCACTGATCTGACATGACATCTGTCTTGTACACCAAAGTTTTATGTATTAAAGGTCTTGCTAATGGGCTATGCATTGTCTCATCAGTTAATTTTTTCATCCCCACATCAATACCACTGCATCTTAATTATTGAAGCTTTATAACAAATATGCCGGCTCATAGAACAAGTTCTCTGCTCTTTCTTTCCCGAGGCGTCCTTGCTATTCTTGGCTTTTTACTTCCCCATATACATTTCAAAATCATTTTTTTTTTTTATCCTCACTCG
Source organism: Molossus molossus (assembly GCF_014108415.1). Classification (NCBI taxonomy): domain Eukaryota; kingdom Metazoa; phylum Chordata; class Mammalia; order Chiroptera; family Molossidae; genus Molossus; species Molossus molossus. Next base: position 11,567,434 of record NW_023425348.1, on the reverse strand, counting down.
AGGATATTTTTCCATTTTTTGTACAGATAGAGTGGGAGGGAGAGAGAGGAAGGGAGAGAGAGAGAGAAACATCGACGTGAAAGGGACACATCGAGTGGCTGCCACCCGCACGATCAACCAGGGCCGGGGACAAACTGCAACCGAAGTACATGCCCTTAGCGGAAACCGAACCCGGGTCTCTCCGGACCGCAGGCCGACGCTCTAACCGCTGAGCCAAACTGGCCAGGGCTCAAAATCATTTTTATAGTTTCATAAAAAACCCTGCTGTGATTTTAAGAGAAAAGTGGAATGAATGTTTAGATCAATTTGGGTAGAATTAATATGTTTATGATGTTAAGTCTTTGAATATGTAAACATGGTATAGTTTTCCATTTTTTAAAGTATTTTAAAATATCTCTTAAAAATGGTTTATAATTTTCTTTACATAGGTCATATATATTTTTTGTTAGATTTTTGTTGGATATACTCTGGTACTATAGTAGGTGGTATCTTTCTTTTTTAAACTATGTTTTTAAAAAGTTTTTATTTTTAATTTTTTTATTAATTTATTTTTGTTACAGATATTTCTCCTCCCCGCAGCACCCTCCTCTCTCCCCCCAACCCTGTCCCCAGCATTATTGTCTATGTCCATGGCAACGCATACATGCATGTAAGTTCTGTGGTTTATCTCTCCCCCCTGGACCCTCTCTTCTGAGGTTTGTCAGTCTGCACCCTACTTCTATGTCTCCGGGTTTATTTTCTTCATCAGTTTGTTTTGTTCATTATATTCCACAAATAATTGAGATCATTGATATTTGTCTTTCTCTGATTGGCTTGTTGTGCTTAGGATAATACTCTCCAGGTCCCTCCATGTCATCTCAAAAGATAAGAGATCTTTCTTTCTTATAGCTGCATAGTATTCCACTGTGTATATGTACCACTGCTTTTTTATCCATTTGTCTACTGATGGACACTTGGGCTGTTTCCAGATCTTAGCTATTGTAAATAGTGCTGCTATGAACATGGGGGTGCGTATATTCTTTCTGATTGGTGTTTCAGGCTTCTTAGGATATATTCCTAGAAGTAGGATCACTGGGTCAAATGGCAGTTCAATTTTTAACTTTTTGAGGAAACTCCATACTGTTTTCCAGTACTGCATACATGTTTCTCCATACTGCACCAGCCTGCATTCCCACCAGCAGTGTACTAGAGTCCCCTTTTCTCCACACTCTCGTCAGCATTTGTTATTTGATGATTTGTTGAGGGCGGCCATTCTGACAGGTGTGAGGTGATACCTCATAGTCGTTTTAATTTGCATCTCTCTGATGATTAGTGACACTGAGCATTTTTTCATATGTCTCCTGGCCATTTGTATGTCCTGTTTGGAGAGGTGTCTCCTTAGGTCCTCTGCCCATTTTTAAATTGGGTTCTTTGTTTTCCTTTTGTTGAGTTGTATGAGTACTCTATGTATTTTGGAAATTAACCCCTTATCTGATGCATTATTGGCAATTATGCTCTCCCATATTGTGGGTTCCCTTTCCATTTTGATGGTTGTTTCTTTTGCTGTGCAGAAGCTTTTTAGTTTGATGTAGTCCCATGAGTTCATTTTTTCTTTGTTTCTCTTGCGTTGATAGGCGTTGTATCAAAGAAAATTCTGCCACGTGTGATTATCTGAAATTTTGTTGCATACATTTTCTTCTAGGATTTTTATGGATTCACGAGTCACATTTAAGTCTTTTATCCATTTTGAGTTTATTCTGGTGTATGGTATAAGTTGGTGGTCTAACTTCATTGATTTGCATGTAGCTGTCCAATTTTCCCAGCACCATTTATTGAAGAGACTCTCTTGACTCCACTGTATGCTCTTGCCACCTTTGTCAAATATTAATTGAGCATAATGTTTTGGGTGATTTCAGGGTTCTCTGCTCTGTTCCATTTCTCTATATGCCTGTTCTTATGCCAGTATCAGGCTGTTTAGGTTACAGTAGCCTTTTAGTATAATATGATATCCAGTATTGTGATCCCTCCAACTTTGTTCTTCTTTTTCAAGATTGTTGTGGCTATTTGGGGTCTTTTTTGGTTCCATATAAACTTTTGGATTATTTGTTCTAGTTCTGTGCACTATGCCATTGGTATTTTGATGGGGATTGTATTGAATCTATAGATTGCTTTGGGTAGTATGGAAAATTTAATGATGTTAATTCTTCAAATCCATGAACAAGGTATATGCTCCCACTTTTTTTTATCTTCCTCTATTTCTTTTTTCAATGACCTGTAGTTTTCTGTGAAGAGGTCCTTGACTTTTTTGATAAAGCTTATTCCTAGGTATCTCTTTTTTTTTTTTCCCTGCAATGGTAAATGAGATTGTGGTTTTAGTTTCTCTTTCTGTGAGTTCATAGTCGGTGTATAAGAATGTTGTCAATTTCTTGACATTAATTTTGTATCCTGCTGCTTTGCCAAATTCATTTATTAAATCTAGTAGATTTTTTTATTTTTTTTTTTAATTTTTTTTTTTTTATCCTCACCCGAGGACATTTTTCCATTTTTTGTACAGACAGAGTGGGAGGGAGAGAGAGGAAGAGAGAGAGAGGGAAACATCGATGTGAAAGGGACACATCGAGTGGCTGCCACCCGCACGACCAACCAGGGCCGGGGACAAACTGCAACCAAGGTACGCGCCCTTAGCGGGAACCGAACCCGGGTCTCTCCAGACCGCAGGCCGACGCTCTAACCGCTGAGCCAAACTGGCCAGGGCAAATCTAGTAGATTTTTGATGGAGTCTTTAGGGTTTTCTATGGACAATATCGTATCTGCAAATAATGACAGTTTTACCTCCTCCTTTCCAGTTTGGATCTCTTTTAGTCTTTCTTCCTGTCTGACTGCTGTGGACTTCCAGTACTCTGTTAAATAAGAGTGGTGAAAGTGGGCATCCCTGTCTTACCCCTGTTCTTAAGGGAAATGTTTGTAGTTTTTGCCCATTGAGTATGATGTTGGCTGTAGGTCTTTCATATATGGCCTTTATTATGTCTAGATATGATCCCTCTATTCCCACATTGCTGAGCATTTTTATAAGAAATGGGTGCTGGATTTTGTCAAATGCTTTTTCAGCATTTACTGATAAGATTATATGTGTTTGTTTTTGTTTTTTTAATCCTCAACTGAGGACATTTTTCCATTTTTTATTCAGATAGAGTGGGAGGGAGAGAGAGGAAAAGAGAGAGAGAGAGAGAGAGAGAGAGAGAGAAACATCAATGTGAAAGGGACATATTGACGGGTTGCCACCCACATGACCCCAACCAGGGCCGGGGACAAACTGCGACTGAGGTACGTGCCCTTAGTGGGAACCGAACCCAGGTCTCTCTGTACTGCAGGTCGTTGCTCTAACCACTGAGAAAACTGGCCAGGGCAAGATCATATGGTTTTTATCTTTCATTTTCTTAATGTGGTGTATTAGATTTATTGATTTGTGAATATTGTACCATCTTTGCATCCTTGGGATGAATCCCACTTGGTCATGATGAATAATTTTTTGATGTATTGCTGGATCCGATTCGCTAATATTTTGTTAAGAATTTTGGCATCTGTATTCATCTATGGAAAGGAGGAGGTACAACTGTCATTATTTGCAGATCATATGATATTGTAAATAGAAAACTCTAAAGACTCCATAAAAAATCTCCTAGATTTAATAAATCAATTTGGCAAAGTAGCAGTGATATTGGCCTGTAATTTTCTTTCTTTGTAGTATCTTTATCTGGTTTTGGAATTAGGATTATGCTGGCCTCGTAAAATGAGTTCGGAAGTCTTCCATCTTCTTGGATTTTTTTGAATAGTTTGAAGAGAATGGGTGTTAGATCTTCTCTGAATGCTCAGTAAAACTCCCCCGTGAAGCCGTCCGGGCCTGGGCTTTTGTTTGCAGTGAGATTCTTGATTATATCTTCAATTTCCTTAGTTGTTATTGGTCTGTTCAAGTTTCCTGTCTCTTCCCAGTTCAGTTTTGGGAGACTATGTTTTTCTAGAAATTTGTCCATTTCACCTAGATTGTCCAATTTTTTGGTGTATAATTGCTCATAGTATGGTTTAATGATCCTCTGTATTTCTGTGATGTCAGTTATAACTTCTTCTCTTTAGTTTCTGATTTTGTTTATTTGGGTCCTTTCTCTTTTTCTTTTGGTGAGTGTAGCTAAGGGTCCATCAATCTTGTTTATCTTTTCAAAGAACCATTTCTTTGTTTCATTCATCCTTTGAATTGTTTTTTTGGTCTCTATGTCATTTATTTCTGCTCTGACCTTTACTATTTCCTTCCTCCTACTAGCTCTGGGTTTTTCTTTTTGTTTACTTTCTAGTTCTTTAAGTTGTAGGGTTAGAAAATCAATTAGGATTTTTTCTTGTTTCTTGAGGTAGGCCTGTAGTGCTACGAACTTCCCTTTCAGACCTGCTTTTGCTGCGTCCCATAGATTTTGTGTTGTTGTGTGTTGTTTTCATTAGTTTCCAGGAAGTTTTTAATTTCTTCCTTAATCTCCTTGGTAATTCCATTCATTGTTTAATAACATGCTATTTAGCCTTCATGTGTTTGAATGATTTTGTGTGTTTTTCTTGTAATTGATTTCTAGTTTTATGCCATTGGGATCTGAGAATATGCTTGATATAATTTCAATATTCTTGAATTTGTAGAGACTTAGTTTGTGTCCTAACATGTGGTCTATCTTTGAGAATGTCCTGTGTGCACTTGAGAAGAATGTATATTCTGCAGCTTTGGGGTAAAATGTTCTGTAAATATCAATTAAGTCCCAACTGATCTAGTTTGTCATTTAAGGACTCTGTGTCCTTTTTAATTTTTTGTTTAGAAGATCTATCCAGTGGTGTCAGTGGGGTGTTAAAGTCACCCACTATGATTGTATTGCTATTGATCTCTCCCTTGAAGTTCTCCAGAAGTTTTAAAATATATTTTGGTGCTCTAATATTGGGTACATGCAGGTTTATAGGGTTATATTCTCTTGTTGGATCAATCCCCTTAATATTATGTAGTAAGCTTCTTTGTCTCTTATTATGGCCCTCATTTTGAAGTCCATCTTATCAGATATGAGTATTGCTACACCAGCTTCTTTTTTTATTTCCATTTGCTTGGAAATTTTTTTCCATCCCTTCACTTTCATTCTTTGTGATCTTTTGTTGTGAGGTGGTTCTCTTGTAGACAGCATATATCTGGGTTGTGTTATCTTATCCAATCAGCTACCCTGTTTCTTTTGATTAGAGCATTTAAGCCATTTACATTTAAGGTTATTATTGATAGATACTTATTAGTTGCCATTTTTATTTTATGCCTGTGTTCCTCTTTCTCTCTCTGTTTCTTCTCCTTCTTAAAACAGTCCCTTTAGCATTTCTTGTTTTTTCTTTTTCTATTTTATCTTCACCCGAGGACATTTTTCCATTTTTTGTTCAGATAGAGTGGGAGGGAGGGAGGGAGGGAGAGAGAGAGAGAGAGAGAGAGAGACAGAGAGAAACGTTGATGTGAAAGGGACACATCAAGTGGCTGCCACCTGCACAATGCAACCAGGGCTGGAGACAAACTGCAACCAAGGTACATGCCCTTAGTGGAAACTGAACCTGGGTCTCTCTGGAATGCAGGCTGACGCTCTAACCGCTGAGCCAAACGGCCAGGCTCTTTAGCATTTCTTGCAGTGCTGGTTTGGTGGTGGTAAATTCATTTAGCTTTTTTTTTTTTTTTTTCTTTCTTATCTGTGAACCTGTTTATTTCCTCTTCAATTTTGAATGACAGCCTTTCTGGATAGAGTAGTGTTGGATTCATACCATTGTCTTTTATTACTTTGTACATTTCCTGCCACTCCCTTCTGGTCTGCAGAGTTCCTATTGAGAAATCAGCTGACAGTCTAATGGGAACTCCCTTGTAGGTAACTTTCTGTCTCTCTCTTGCTTCCTTTAAGATTATTTCTTTGTTATTAATGTTTGCCATTTTAATTGTGATGTGTCTAGCTGTGGGTCTTTTTGGGTCAATCTTGCTTGGGACTCTCTGTTTAACTATGTTTTTAGTTGATTGTTGTTGGGGTATAGGAAGATTTATCAATATGTATATTAATATGATATCTTCATTACTCAATTGTCCTATTATTTCTAATCATTTGTTTATATTCTTCTGTTTTGGTAATATGAAAAATCATGTCGTCTGCAAAGAATCACAGAGTTATTTCCTTTTTTGTTCTCTACGCCTTTAATTTTTTCTTCTTCATGTGCTGCGCTAGACAGGCACTCTGATGCAGCACTGGTCTTTTTATTATCCTCACCAGAGGACATTTTTCCATTTTTTGTTCAGATAGAGCGGGAGGGAGAATGAGGGGGGGGGGGGAGAGAGAGAGAGAGAGAGAGAAACATTGACGTGAAAGGGACATATAGAGTGGCTGCCACCTGCATGACCAACCAGGGCCGGGGACAAACTGCAACCGAGGTACATGCCCTTAACCGGAACCAAACCCCGGGTCTCTCTGGACCGCAGGCCGATGCTCTAACCGCTGAGCCAAACCGGCCAGGGCGCAGCACTGTTCTTAACAGAAGTGAGAACACTGGGCATTTTCAGTTCCTAGTTTGAGAATGAATCTGCTATTTTCCCATTTAGGATAATATGTGCTGTAGGATTTTAATAGTCACTCTTCATCAGGCTAAGAAATTCCCTCTCATTCCAATTTACGAAGAGTTCTTCTCCTGAACAGGCATGGGCTTTTTAGTCAACGCTTTTCTGCCACTATTAGGATAGGCATGGTTTTTCCCTTTATCTGTTTTCTGAAGTGGATTGCATTTGTAGATTTTTCTGATATTAGACAACTTTTGTATAATTGGATAAATCCTGTTTCGTAGTGGTGATTCTTTCTTTCTTTGTCTGTTTGGATTCAGTTTGCTAATATTTTGTTTAGGATTTTTGCCTCTATTTTTATTAGTGAAATAGGCTTAAACTTTCCTTATTTTAGTGCCTTTTAAAAATTTTTAAATGTTTTCTTTATTGATTTTTTTTTTTAGAGAGAAAGGGAGAGGGAGATAGAAACATTGATGTGAGAGAGAAACATTGATCGGCGGCCTCCTGCACGCCCCCTACTAAAGATCCAGCCGGCAACCTGGGCCTGTGCCCTGACCAGGAACCGAACGGGACCTCTCAGTCCACGGGAGGATGCTCCATCCACTGAGCCACACTGGCCAAGCTTGTTACAGTGTCTTTACCCAATTTTTGTATCCTGGTTATTATGCTGTCCCAATGAATGAATTGAATAGTATTTTATTTCTTTAATATTCTGGAAGAATTTAGCTTTTTCTGGCATGTTAATTAATTTACTACCTACTCATTTGTTTTGCAGCATCTAAACTTTTTTCCTAATTTTTTCTGCTGTTATCTTTCTATTTTCCTTCTCTTTTATAGGTATATACCATTTTCATAGGGTTTCAATAGATAAAGGAGACAAATATGTATATATGTTCAGTTTCCTATGTTTAACCCCGAATCTGGTATCTCTATTTCCCTTTCTGCTTATGCATTTATTTATTGACTACTGGAGAGTGGACTGTATAAAGAGTAGATTCATGTCTGAGCCTGAATATTTAACCTCAAATTATTTGTTTTATTTTTCTCCAGTTTTTATTAATTAATTAATTAATTAATTAATTAATTTTTTTATCCTCACCCCAGGACATTTTTCCATTTTTTGTACAGATAGAGTGGGAGGGAGAGAGAGGAAGAGAGAGAGAGGGAAACATCGACGTGAAAGGGACACATCGAGTGGCTGCCACCCGCACGACCAACCAGGGCCGGGGACAAACCGCAACCGAGGTACATGCCCTTAGCGGGAACCGAACCCGGGTCTCTCCAGACCGCAGGCGGACGCTCCAACCGCTGAGCCAAACCGGCCAGGACTATTAATTTATTTTTTTACAGATGTTTCTCCCCCCCCAACCCCCTCCTCCCCATCCTGCCCCCCATCCCCCCACCATTGTTGTCTATGTCCATTGGTTATGCATACATACATATAAGTTCTTTGGTTCATCTCATCCATCCCCCCTACCCTCCTACTTTGAGGTTTGTCAGTCTGAACCATACTTCTCTATAAGTCTCTGGGTCTATTTCATTCATCAGCCTACCTTGTTCATTATATTTCACAAATAAGTGCGATCATGTGGTATTTGTCTTTCTCTGACTGGCTTATTTCGCTTAGCATAATACTCTCGAGGTCCCTCCATGTTGTCTCAAAAGATAAGAGATCTTTCTTTCTTACAGCTGCATAGTACTCCATTGTGTATATGTACCACAGCTTTTTTATCCACTCATCTATTGATGGACACTTGGGCTGTCTCCAGATCTTAGTGATTGTAAAAAGTGCTGCTATGAACATGGGAGTGCATATATTCTTTCTGATGGGTGTTTCAGGCTTCTGAGGGTATATCCCTAGAAGTGCGATCACTGGGTCAAATGGCAGTTTAATTTTTTAACTTTTTGAGGTAACACCATACTGTTTTCCATAGTGGCTGCACCAGTCTGCATTCCCACCAGCAGTGTACTAGAGTCCCCTTTCCTCCACACCCTCGCCAACACTTGTTGTTTGATGATTTGTTGATGGTGGCCATCCTGACAGGTGTGAGGTGATACCTCATTGTTTTAATTTGCATCTCTCTGATGATTAGTGATGTTGAGCATATCTTCATATGTCTCTTGACCATTTGTATGTCCTATTGTAGAGGTGTCTATTTAGCTCCTCTGCCCAATTTTTAATTGGGTTCTTTTCTTCCTTTTGTTGAGTTATATGAACACTCTATATGTATTGGAAATTAACCCCTTATTTGATGTATCATTGGCAATGATGTTCTCCCATACAATGGGTTCCCTTTCCATTTTGATGGTTGTTTCTTTTGCTGTGCAGAAGCTTTTTGGTTTGATGTAGTCCCATGTGTTCATTTTTTCTTTTGTTTCTGTTGCCTTAGGTGATGTATCAGTGAAAATTCTGCTGCGCATGATGTCTGAAATTTTGTTGCCTACATTTTCTTCTAGGATTTTTATGGATTCATGAGTCACATTTAAGTCTTTTATTCATTTTGAGTTTCTTCTTGTATATGGTGTAAGTTGATGGTCTAGTTTCATTTTTTAAATTTAGTTGTCCAATTTTCCCAACACCATTTATTAAAGAGGCTGTCTTTACTCCATTGTATGTTCTTGCCACTTTTGTCAAATATTAATTGAGCATAATGTTTTGGGTCAGTTTCTGTGTTCTCTGTTTAAATTATTTGTTTTAAGAGAAGAACTAAGAAGGCTACATAACAAAACAGTACATAATTAAAAAAATAATGTACCAACCCAGTAATACTCAGTATCAGTGAGCACTCCCAATGCTCAGGTTATAGCCTGAAATATAGCACTATTTCCCGCTAAAAGTAATCAGGGATCTGTGAAGAATTGTGGATGATCTCAGTTCTAGAACAAGAAGTGTACAAGATAAGCCTGGAGCATCTTGTATATGTCAAAAAGACTGTCACGTGTGATACTTGTCTTTCTCTGATTGGCTTATTCCCCTCAGCATAATACTCTCCAGGTCCCTCCATGTTGTCTCAAAGGGTATATGCATGACCAATGTATGCAGACAACAGTGTGGTGAAGGTGGGACGTGGGGTTGGGGGATTGGAGTCGGGGGAGGGTGTCAATGGGAGAAAAAGGAGGGACATGTGCAATAAAAAATCAATCAATTAATTAAGAAAAAGAAGTGTCAAGTGAGAAATTACCTTGGTGCTATGATAACTTCCTAATATACTATGTAACAAGAAATCCCAGACATCACAGAACAGAATGGCTCACAGACGAAATTAAGATCATTGTAACATTTGGTTTCCATTCAATCAACTGAAAACATGTAGTGGGGGGCAATGGAAAAGAGACGGAGAGGGTCACCTGTTAGGATAGGGTGCAACCTGCTGGAAGACCTACTTAATGTGAATCCTGTGATGTAATGTTTTCTCATTTTATTTATATTTTTAATTTTTAAAAATTTATTGATTTGAGAGAGATTTGTTGTTCCACTTATTTATGCATTTATTGGTTGATTCTTTTATGTGCCCGGACCAGATACAACCTTGGAGTATCAGGACAACACTCTGACCAACTGAGCTACCTGGCCAGGACTGAATATTCTTCTTTTTTTTAATCCTTACCCGAGGATAGTTTTTCCATTGATTTTCAGATAGAGGGGGAGGGAGGAAGGGAGAGACAGGGAGAGAAACATCTATGCGAGAGAGACACATTGATTGTCTGCCTCCTGCAGAATCCCGACCAGGGCTGGGGATCAAACCACAACCAAGGTACGCCCCCTTCAGTGAAACTGACCCTGAGCCAAACGGCCAGGGCTGGGCTGAATACTCTGAAACACATCAGCAAACACACCTTACAAGGATTCAGGAGCCAGTCTAAGGAGGTTCCCACTGGCCAAAGACGGTGTAATGTTTGAAATGTATCAAATATATTTAATGCCACGGCTTTATAATGAACTACAAACACAAACCAAAATATTCCTAGTTGGTAACCACTGGACAACGCCAGTGAAACAACTCATTGTGCTGAAAACTGATCTTCCCTACATCAGCGATTCCAGTGGGTAACCATTTGGTAGATGAAGGTGTTCCTCTTCCTAGAAATAGTCAATCTAGCTAGTAAATGAATCAGGTGTGAAAGAACAAAAGTCAACCAAGTAAATCCAAGATCGAATTGGCTTTATTAAGCAATTCATGAATTGGGCAGCATCTCATCTAGCAACCGGCAGGACACTCAGAATGGAATGTTCTTATAGGCAGAAGGGCGGGACTAAGAAGTTAAAAGTGGATTATTTCAGACAAACAATAATAAGACCCCCTAAGGGGAAGGCGGGGTCTTATGGGGGCAGATTACCTCACTAATGTTGATTGGGACATTTCAGAAGGATTGGTTTGAAATTCGACCTCTGAGAGAGGCTAACACTGCGATTCGATTTGTTATTAAGTTTTGAGTTGGTGAGGTGCTTTGCAAAAGTGACTCCATTCTGGTCTGTGCTTTCTTTTCTTTTGAAACACAGGCATGACAGAATTAGAACATCACCATTTTGCACCACCTAATGAGCGAAAGGCCAGGCACTGGGCATCAGAGACGGCTGACATCACACACACACACACACACACACACACACACACACACACACACACATAGAGCCACACGCGAGGCACCTCCTGCAAGAAGAACACAACGCCCCCAGCAGGCAGTCTTGCTTACAAAAATTCAGCTCTGAATCTGATGGAGCCTCAGTCTAGACTACCCTGGTGATGGCTTTGTGTTCTCAGCATCACCTGACCACTTGGGAGAAATTCAAATTTTCAGAACTCACGTCAGACCAGAATCAGAAATTCTGAAGGGTGGGCCCCGCCATCTGTCTTAAGAAGCCATTCAGAGGATGCTGATGCTGACTGAAGGCTGGACACCACTGCCCTAAATCCAATACCAATTTATAAGAGGAACATACTCCACAACATCATGTGATGTAGGTAGAAAATCCAGACTGTGGAAAACTCGCTCAGACAAATGACCCAGTTTTTAAAATGTAAATTGCAGGGAAGTAAAAAAGATAAAAGGGAACCTACAAATTAAAAAATAATTAGGAAACTTATATACCAATTGCAAATTTTGGACCTTATTTGGACCCTAATTCAAATAAATAAACTATAGCCCTGGCCAGGTAGCTCAGCTGGTTGGAGAGTTGTCCCAATGTGCCAAGGTTGTGGGTTTGATCCCTGGTCAAGGCACATACAAGAATCAACCAGTGTCTTGGCCAGTGTGGCCCAGTGGATTGAGTATCGTCTCATGGACTGAGAGGTCCCAGTTCAATTCCTGGTCAGGGCACATGCCTGGGTTGTGGGCTCTATTTCCAGCAGGGGGTGTGCAGGAAGCAGCCACTGGATGTTTCTCTCACATCGATGTTTCTCTCTCTCGAAAATCAATGAAAAAAACATATGTAAAAAAAGAATCAAGCCCTGGCCGGTTTGGCTCAGCGGTTAGAGCATCGGCCTGCGGTCCAGAGAGGCCCGGGTTCGGTTCCCGCTAAGGGCATGTACCTCGGTTGCAGTTTGTCCCCGGCCCTAGTTGGTCGTGCGGGTGGCAGCCACTCGATGTGTCCCTTTCATATTGATGTTTCCCTCTCTCTCTCTTCCTCTCTCTCCCTCCCACTCTGTCTGTACAAAAAATGGAAAAATGTCCTCGGATGAGGATTAAAAAAAAAAAAAAAAAAGAATCAACCTATGAATGCATAAACAAATAGAATAACAAATCTGAGTTTCTCTCCCTTCCTCTCTAAAAAGCAATCAATCAATAAAAAATAAACTGTGAAAGCATTTAATAATATTTATGAAGTCACTGAACAGTTTAACACTTGATATTTGACATTTAGGAAATGTTAATTCTTATTAGGTGTGATGATGGCACTGAAGTTATAGCTATGGGTGAAAGGATATGGTGTCTTTAAGTTGTTCAAAATGATATTGGATGGGTAGCCGAAGGTAAAAACGGAAAAATCTTGACCGTGGGGGATGATAACTGTGCTGGGTGGCAAGTACTTAGGGTTCATTATACTATTTTGTCTCCTTTTGTATATGTTTGAAATTTTCCATAATAAAAAGCTTTAAAAAATACCTTTGACTAGTGGGGCTTTTGTTTGTTTGTTTGTTTTAAATATTTTATTCTTTATTGATTTTAGAGAGAGAGAGAGAAAGGGGGAAGGAGAGAGAGAGAGAAACATTGATGAGAGAGAACATTGATGGACATGCCCCCACTGGGGATCGGCCCATAACCTGGGCATGTGTCCTGACCGGGAATCGAACTGGTGACCTCTTGGTGCAGGGTCAATGCTCAAGCACTGAGCCACACCGGCCGGGCTGGGCTTTCGGGGAACCCACGAGAAGAGCTTTAGGTTAGATACAGAAACCCCAGAATGAGCCGTATGCTCCATTCACTTTGCAGTGGGAGTGAGCTGCGAAGCTGGGTAAAGGGCGTCGTATCTGTCACTCTCGTTTTCTTCATCTGTAAACGGAGTGATGAGAGTCAGATGCTACAATGTATTCAAATGCGTTGCAAAGAGCCTGGCAGGTGGAAGTTTCTAGTATCCACTGTGTGCTCCTCCAGTCTGAACATTTAATTTTTCAGCACAGTGTTGGGCCTATAACTGGTGCTCTATTCGTGTTTAGCCTCTGTTTTTTTTTTTTTTTTTTTTAATTCAAGTAAATCATTATTTATTAAATGAATGAATGAGTACATTCAAAATTCTAGCCCTGGCTGGTTTGGCTCAGTGGTTGGAGCATCGGCCTGGGAACCAGAGAGTCCTGGGTTTGGTTCCCACTAGAGGCACGTACCAAAAATAAATAAATAAAATTCTAGGTTGCAGCCCTAGCCAGGTAGCTCAGTTGGCTAGAGTCTTGTCCTGATACAACAAGGTTGTGGTTAGCTCTCCGTCAGGGCACATCCAGGAATGAGCCAATGAATGCATAAATGAGTGGAACAGTAACTCTCAAATCAATCAATATAAGCTTGTGCTTAAATTCTAGGCTTCAGGGGTTTTGATCATTCATGCAATAATTAAGAGTCATAGCCCTGGCTGGGCAGCTCAACTGGTTAGAGCATCATCCCACTATGCCAAGGTTGTGCGTTCAATCCCAGGTCAGGGCACATATAAGAATCAACCAAAGGATGAAAAATAAGTGGAACAACAAGTCGATGTCTCTCTCTCTCTCCCTCTTTCTCCGAAATCAATCTTAAAAACTTGAAACAGACATAATGAATGAAGCAGGAGATACACTCTGACAATTACTCTCCGATGTGTTACACGAGACACATTCAAGGAGAATCTTTCACACACAGTGGACTCTCTTTGCTTTGCTCCTTTCACAGTGGCTCCCAGGCTGAACACAGAGGAAGTGGGAAGCTCCTGCTCAGTTTTTAATTTTTTTTTTCTTTATTGATTTTTTTTAGAGAGCGGAAGGGAGAGGGAGAGAGAGATGGAAACATCCATGAGAGGGAACATGGACTGGCTGCCTCCTGCAGGCCCCCCACTGGTGATCGGGCCCACAACCTGGGCCTGTGCCCTGACCGGGAATCGAACCGGTGACCTCTGGGTGCAGGGTCGACGCTCAGCCACTGAGCCACACCGGCCGGGCCAGTGTAGATGTTTCAGTCATGGAGATGATCTTTATTTACATGCACAAGCAAAGCAAAGTGAAAGCTGGGACTCAGGTTGAAGTCTTTACCCCTGGCGCTCGTTTGGGGTCCTGAAGAGGGCGGCCCCTACTGCGCAGCCTCACCGGAGGCTCTTCGGTCAGTGTGCGTTCATGAGGCCAGTGTGTACTGAGCCACCGCGATGTGCCGTGCAGGGTCGGTGCTGGGCATTCAGAGATGAGTGAGGAGTGGGCCTGCCTTCCAGGGCCCCAGTCCGGCGTGGAGAGACATGTAGAGACATAATGGTGGCAGAGCGCAGGAAGGACCGGAGCAAAGGTGTCACAGCTGTGAGGGAACCATGAACTCTTGCTCCAGGGTCGGGGGCCTTCACAGGGCACGAGTTTACTCGTGATGGCAAATACGAATGCGTCAGGCGGACAAAGCCAACAGGAGAGCGTGCACAGGTACGTACCTGGAGGTGAGAGCAGACTTGTAATTAGTTTTGCACGGCTAAGAATACGGTTCGAGGAGCCTGGGAAATGGGGGAGAGGGCTGGATGGTTGGCACGGGCCAGATCACGAAAGGCCTTAGCCATGAGTAGAAGAGCTGTTTAACATGCATATCCAGCTCAATAACGGCATGAGCGTTCTTAAAGTTAATTCTGTAAGGAACTATACCCTGATCAAAATTACGCAACAGTTTTTCATTTAAAAAAATTATTATTATTTTTTATCCTCACCTGAGGACATTTTCCCATTGTTATTCAGATAGAGTGGGAGGGAGAGAGAGAGCGAGAAACATCCACGTGAAAGGGACACATTGAGTGGTTGCCACCCACACGACCCGAACAAGGGCTGGGGACCAATCGCAGCCGGGAATTGAACCTGAGACTCATTGGTCCATGGGCTGATGCTCTAACCGCTGAGCCTAACCGGCCAGGGCACAGAACAGTTTTTTAGTTTTTTAAAATCTTTTAAAGGATCCTCAGGGACCATTTACATACTCACAGGATCTTCATTCTCTCGGGTTTATAATCAGTCCCCAGTTTGGCCACTTAACTTTCTCGCTTTCTTGCGATTTGAGCTACATGACTTTTAACTACGTGTCAAAAAATCAAACTCATTCTCAAAAGCATGGAGATTTGTCACCAAGAATCTCAAGGAAGCCTCGGCTGGTTTGGTTCAATGGTTAGAGAGTTGGCCCACGGACTGAAAGGTCTCAGGGTTGATCCCCGGTCAAGGGCAGGCACCTGGGTTGCGGGTTTGATCCTTGACCCTGAGTTGTGCGGGAGACAACCAGTCAATGTGTGTCTCTCACACGGATGTCTCTCTCTCTCCCCCCCTTCCCTTCTACTCTGTCTAAGAATTAATGGAAAAATATCCTGGGTTGAGGATTAACAAAGCAAACAAACAAACAAACAAACAAACCACACACCCCCACACACACCCCCACAAGAATCTCAAGAAAAATTGTGGTTCAAGCTTCGAAGGCAATTTCAGAAGAATCGTTCCAGCAATGCTCGGGAAATTGTCAGCTTATCAGCAGAAAAGCTTGCGCTCTGGTCACAGCTTTAAATGATGACTTCTGCTCTGTCTTTAAAGAAGACAAGTCCCCTGTTCCTGCCGGAGGGGCTCAGCGGGCGCCATGGTCAGGCCGTGTAGCCCTGGAACCGACCAGGCGGGAACCGTGCCTGGGACACGGCCCTGTCTCCCCTTCGCAGCTGGAAGACTCGTCCTGTTTGCCCCGACGGGCGCTGGCTGTCCTTTCCCCACAGACAGGCTGCTGAGCCTACAGGTTCAACCTGCTCGTCCCTTGGAGGCGCGGGCCTCCGTGGGGCCTGGAGGAGGGGCAGAGGCCGCAATGCCTCGCTCGCTCCGCACCGTTGCTTCTCGTCACTGTTCGACAGACCGACCAGGAGAGGAGCGGTCCCGAGCCCTGCGCGGGCTCCTTGGTGGAAGAACAAGCCGCCTTTGGTGTTGTCTCGGAGGAAGACTGAGTTTTAAGAAGGAAGCTCAGAACAGCAGGCCCTTGGAATGCAAAGGGCTAGAAGTGTCCTTGGGAGTCACCTGGTCCAATCCCCTCGCTTCATAAACGTGGAGACCGAGGACCAGAGAGTTTAAACGAGGGAGCAGTAAGAATGTCAAAACAACAACAACAACAACAACTGAACTGGTGAGCCTGCCCCTGGTGTCCCTGGCGCAGTCCTGGTCTCTGCCTGTTTCTCCAGTGTAAATATCAATAACGCCACGCTCAGAAGGGTCCCGTTTGGACAATCAGTGGTACGCTCACCCATACCTCACCGTAAGCGGGAAGAGAGGCTGTGATGAGGTGGGAACGGTGAGTAGAAATGTTAGAGGGAAAACAGTACAGAAAAGTTCCAGAGATAAGAATAACAATGGAGCCCTGGCCGGTTTGGCTCAGCGGTTACAGCGTCAGTCTGTGGTCCAGAGAGACCCGGGTTCGGTTCCCGCTAAGGGCACGTACCTCGGTTGCGGTTTGTCCCCAGCCCTGGTCGGTCGTGCGGGTGGCAGCCACTCAATGTGTCCCTTTCACGTCGATGTTTCTCTCTCTCTCTCCCCCTCCCACTTTATCTGAACAAAAAATGAAAAAATGTCCTGGGTGAGGATTAAAAAAAAGAAAAAGAGAAAGAAAAAAAAAAGAAGAATAACAATGCATTTAGCCGGTCAGATCTCTCTGTCAGTGACTCTGCTAAACTATATTTTCTTTTTCTTTTTTTAATCCTCACTCGAGGACATTTTTCCATTTTTTGTTCAGGTAGAGTGGGAGGGAGAGAGAGGAACAGAGAGAGAGAGAGAGAGAGAAACATCGACATGAAAGGGACACATCGAGTGGCTGCGACCCGCACAACCAACCAGGGCCGGGGACAAACTGCAACCGAGGTACATGCCCTTAGCGGGAACCGAACCTGGGTCTCTCTGGACCGCAGGCCGACGCTTTAAACTCTGAGCCAAACCGGCCAGGGCTAAACTATATTTTCTTTCATGAGTTTTTGCATCTCAAGATACAGAGAGAACAATCGAACTAAATTTTAAAATCTTAGTTAATTTGGAGTTTCTTATTACGAGTGCTATGGTGAAATTCTGTTTGGCTATGACAAACAAATGACTGCAAACCATTCGTGTAAACATACGAAAGAAACAAACTAGATCAAGGGAAACACTCAAAATGGTCGTGGTTTTTCTAGTGAAAACCAACAACCTGATTTTGGTTTTGTTAAGAAGAAAGAATGTTTAGTCAAAATGTGGCTTCCACCATTATCCTAAACATACTCATTTCTGCCAACTCCAGTTTACTTACTCACCAATGTTTCCTGAACACCTACTGTTTTAAGTCGGATGTTTGATCAATGAGACAGGACATTCTTTTCAAGAAGCTGATAAACATGTAACGACCATATCTCCATCAATCAACTTTTACAAATATTTCATAAGAATGTCGCATCTGCCTTGCGGTTTGGAATTTTTTGTTCTAGTGTACCTTTGTTAAAATGTAAGGTCAGCCTTGGCTGGTTGCTAAGTGGTTAGAGCATCAGTCCACAGACCAAAGAGTCATGGTTTGATTCCAGTCAAGAGAACATACCTAGGTTGCAGTCTGACCCTGGTCCTGGTCAGGGTCATGCAGGAGGCAACCAGTTGATGAGTCTCTCTCACATTGATGATTCTCTCTCTCTCTTCCTCCCTCTCTCCCTCCCGCTCTATCTGAAGATGAATGGAAAAATATTCTCAGGTGAAGATTAAAAAAAAAAGTAAGGCTATTGGTACAGAGATGCCACCCTTTTATTAAACTCAAGTCTTTATTTACATACCTACAGAAACATGTACAAATCAGAAGTGTGCTGCTTGGTGAATTTTCATGAAATGAACATGCCCATGTAACAAGTACCCAGATCGAGAAACAGCAGTTCAAGAACTCCAGAAATCAACCTCATGCCACCTTCTGTCACTGTCCTCACCCCAAAGATAACAACTATCCAACCTTCTACCACTATAGATTAGTTTTGCCATTTGTTGACTTCCATACAAATGAAATCATATCATGAATATTCATAGGGTTTTAAAAGCACGTAATTCATTGACAACATTAACAGAATGGGTTATTTCACCAAAAGTCCAGACTTTCTGTTTCTTTTAAAACACATGTGCCCTGATCAGGTAGCTCAGGTGGTTGGAGCATTGCCTCAATATGCCAAGGTTGCGGGTTTGATCCCTAGTCAGGGCACATACAAGAATCAATGAATGAAAACAGGAGTTAAGTGAAGAAAGTGGCCGGAAAGTATGACCAAAGAAAGAAGGACCACTGGGTCACATGCTGATGAGAGATAAGTAATATGCAGAGTGAGGTTGGACCTTTCCATTGGGAAATGTGAAGGTCAGCTGTAACCTTGTCAAGAAGTTTCAGTGGAAAGGGGTTGTGAAAGTCTGATTAGAATGAGCTCAAGAGACTAGAAGAGTACAGAGTAATTGGATGAGGCACATCCAGGTAAAACAATCTTCCAGATTAAGTGATTGAGATTAACAGACAGACTGCCGGCAGAGATGGATCTCTGGGTGCTTTGAATCGTTGCCTGACTGGCGACTCTGTCCCAGGAGAGTAAAACCAGACCTTGGTGTTCAGCTTGGTCCAGTCCATACACATTCAGCCTCAGCAGAGGAAGCCACAAAGTGCAGAACATTGATATTCATGGAGAGTTTTAGCATGCTTCAAACCCTGATGAGGTGAATTGTACTTCACATGATAAGCAACTGTACAGCAGCCTGCTCACAGTGTTGGAGGTTGAGCATCACTGTCAGCCAGCCAGATGGTTGAGCCCATGTGCGAATGGGCCAATTGCAATCAAGACTCCATCACAACAGGAGGGCCCACACAAAGCACACAAGGGACATTATTAGAGCATCTAGGTCTGGTGATCAGGGAGACTGCACCACTAGGTCCTACAAGTCACCTACAGCATAGGATTACCTTACCCAGACTGAGAGTCATAGCCAATCTACCTAAAATATAGAAACAAACCAAATAGGCAGCCAAAATGGTGAAACAAAGAAACAAGCCCTAAATGAAAGAAAAAGAGAATTCTCCAGAAGAAGGGCTAAATGAAATGGAGATAAACAAGCTATCAGATATAGAGTTCAGTGTAATGATTATAAGGATGCTCAAAAGCATAAGGAAAGATATAGAAACAATGAAAAACAACAAATCAGAGATCAAGAATGATGTAGCAGAAATAAAGAACACATTGGAAAGAAAACAAACAGAAAAAAAACAAAAACACCACCAGCAGATTAGAGGATCAGATCAGTGAATTAGAAGACAGGTTAGGAAAAAAAACTACTCAATCAGATAACCAAAAAAGATAAAACAATTAAAACAGAAGAGGGCAGTTTAAGAGAGCCATGGAGCAACATGACATGTAACACCATCTGCATCATAGAAGTAGCAGAAGAAGAAAAAGCGAGCAAGGGTTAGAGGATCTGTTTGAAGAAATAATGCAGAAAACTTCCCTAACTTGGTGAAAGAAAAAAAGCCATACAAATTCAGGAAGCACAGACTCCCAAGCAAGAAGAACCCAAAGAGGCCCATGCCAAGACACATCATAATTAAAATGGCAAAAATTAAAGAAAAGGGAATCTTAAAGGCAGCAAGAGAAAAGCAACAGGTTACCTACACAGGTGCTCCCCTAAGGTTGTCAACTGATTTCTTAACAGAAATGCTACAGGCTGGAAGGGAATGACATGAAGTATTCAAGGTAATAAAAAGCAAGGATCTGAAACCAAGACTACTCTATCCAGCAGCAATAACAAGAGACAAAGAAAGCCACTAAATAATATTAAAGGTATTGATCCAACAAGAGGATATAACCCTAGTAAACCTGCATGTACCCAATATATGAGCACCAAAATATATTTAAGAACTTCTGGAGGACTTTAAGGGAGAGATTGACAGCAATGCAATCATAGTAGGAGACCTTAATACCCCACTGACATCACTAGATAGCTCTTCTGGACAAAAATTAATGAGGAAACAGAGACCCTAAAGAACACACTAGATCCAATGGATTTAATTGATATTTACAGAGAATTTCAACCCATAATTGCAGAATATACAGTCTCTCAAGTGCACATGGGACATTCTTAATGATAGACCACATGTTAGGACACAAACTAAGTCTCTACAAGTTCAAGAAGATTGAAATCATATTAAGCACCTTCTCAGATCACAATGGCATGAAACTAGAAATTAATGACAATAAAGACGCAAAAATATTCAAACACATGGCGACTAAATAGCGTGTTATTAAACAATGAATGAGTTACCAAGGTGATCAAGGAAGAAATTAAAAAAAAAAACTTCTTGGAAACTAGTGAAAATGAACATAGAACAATACAAAATCTATGGGAAACAGTGAAAGCAGTCCTGAGAGGGAAGGTGATAGCCTTACAAGCCTACCTCAAGAAACAAGAAAACTCTAGCAATCTAACAAACAATCTAACTCTAATAAACAATCTAACTCTACAACTTAAAGAACTGGAGAGAGAGAGAGAGAGAGAGAGAAAGAGAGAGAGAGAGAGAGAGAGAGAGAGAGAGAGAGAGAATGAGAAACCCAGTGAAAGAAATAATGAAGATCAGAGTGGAAATAAATGACATAGAGACCAAAAAACACAATACAAGAGATCGATGAAACCAAGAGCTGGTTCTTTGAAAAGATAAACAAGATTGATGAGACTTTAGCCAGACTCACCAAGAAACATAGAGAGAAGACCCACATAAATAAAATCAGAAATGAGAGAGGTGAGGTAACAGCTGACAAGCAGAAATACAAAGGATTGTAAGAGAATACTATGAAAAATTATATGCCAACAAACTGGACAACATAGGTGAAATGAACAAATTCCTAGAATCATACTATCTTTCAAATCACAACCAGGAAGAGTCAGAAAACCTGAACACCAATAACAACTAAGGAAATTGAAGCAGTAATCAATAAACTCCCAGCAAACAAAAGCCCTTGTCCAGACAGCTTCACAGGGGAGTGTTACCAAACATTCAAAGAAGAATTACCACTTATTCTCCTCAAACTATTCCTAAAAATTCAAGATGAAGGAAATCTTCCAAGCTCTTTTTATGAGGCCAGCATAATCATAATTCCAAAACCAAATAAAGAAAGAAAATTACAGGCCAATATCCCTGATGAATATAGATGCCAGAATCCTCAACAAAATATTAACAAAGAGGATCCAGCAATATATCAAAACAATTATTCATCATGACCAAGTTGGACTTATCCCAGGGATGGAAGGCTGGTACAATATTTGCACCAGCCTGTGAAGCTGTCTGGACAACGGCTTTTGTTTGCTGGGAGTTTATTGATACACCACACACACAAAATGAAAGATAAAAATCATATGATCATTTCAATATATGCTGAGAAAACATTTGACAAAATCCAGTACCCATTTATGATAAAAATGGTCAGCAAAATGGGAATAGAGGGATCATACCTCAACATAATAAAGACCATATATGACAAACCTATAGCCAGCATCATACTCAATGGGCAACAACTGAAAGCATTTTCTTTTAGAACAAGACAGGGATGTCCACTTTCATCACTCTTATTCAATGTGGTACTAGAAGTCTTTGCCACAGTGATCAGACAAAAAGAAACAATAAAAGGCATCCAAATTAGAAAGGAGGAAGTGAAATTGTCATTATTTGCAGATGACATGGTATTACACATAGAGAACCCTAAAGACTCCACCAGAAAACTACTAGATTTAATAAATGAATTCAGCAATGTATCAGGATACAAAATTAACATCCAGAAATCAGTGGCATTTTTATACACCAATAATCAACGCTCAGAAAATGAAACAAAATTACAACCCTTTTAACCATTGCAACAACAAAATTAACATACCTAGGAATAAGCTTAATCAAGGAGGTAAAAGACCTGTTCTTGGAAAACTACAAGACATTGATAAAAGAAATAGAGGGAGATATAAAGAAGTGAGAGCATATACCATGTTCATGGATTGGAAGACTCAACATCATTAAAATGTCCATACTACCCAAAGCAATCTACAGATTCAATGTAATCCCTATTAAAATACCTATGACATATTTCACCGATCTAGAACAAATACTCCAACAGTTTATATGGAACCAAAAAAGACCTTGAATAGCTACAGCAATCTTGAAAAAGAAGAAAAAAGTTGGAGGGATCACAAAACCATATATCAAGTTATACTACAAAGCCACTATAATCAAAACAGCCCAGTACTGGCACAAGAACAAGCATATAGATAAATGGAACAGAGCAGAGAACACAGAAATTGACCCAAAACATTATGCTTAATTAATATCTGACAATGGAGGTAAAATCATACAATGAAGTAAAGATAGTCTCTTCAATAAATGGTATTGGGAAAATTGGACAGGTTCATGTGAAAAATTATACTAGACCACCAACTTCCACCATACACAAAAATAAACTCAAAATGGTTAAAAGAATTAAATGTAAGTCATGAAACCATAAAAATCCCAGAAGAAAATGTAAGTGGCAAAATCTCAGACATCACAAGTAACAGAATTTTCACCAATACATTGCCTAGGGCAAGAGAAACAAAGGAAATAATTAATGAATGGGACTACATCAAAGTAAAAAGCTTCTGCCCAGCAAAACAAAAACAAAAACACAGCATCAAAATGAATGGAGAACCCACTTTTTGGGAGAACATATTTGCCAATGATACAAAGGATAAGGGGTTAATATCCAAAATACATAAAGTACTCACACAAGTCAACACATGGAAGACAAACTATCCAATTAAAAAATGGGCAGCATTGACCCATGCACTAAGAGGTCACCGGTTCGATTCCCGGCCAGGACACATGCCCGGGTTGTGGGCCCAATCCCCAGTGGGGGGCATGCAGGAGGTGGCCAATCAATGTTCTCTCTTATCGATGTTTCTACCTCTCTTCTCCTCCCTTCCCTTCTCTAAAATCAATAAAGAAAAAAAAAATTAAAAAAGAAAATGGGAAAAGAACCTGAATAGACACTTCTCCAAAGAGGACATAGAAATGACCAAAAGACATACCAAAAAATGCTCAATGTCTCTAACTATCAGAGAGATGCAAATTACAGCAAGTATGAGGTATCACCTCACACCTGCCAGAATGGCTACCGTCAACAAATCATCAAACAAGTGCTGGTGAGAGTGTGGAGAAAAGGGGACTCTGGTACACTGCTGGTGGGAATGCAGACTGGTGCAGCCACTATGGAAAACAATATGGAGTTTCCTCAAAAAATTAAAGATGGAACTGCCATTTGACCCAGTGATCCTATTTCTAGGAATATATCCTAAGAAGCCTGAAACACCAATCAGAGAGAATACATGTACCCCCATGTTCATAGCAGCACTATTTACAATTGGTAAGATCTAGAAACAGCCCAAGTGTCTGTCAATAGATGAGTGGATAAAAAAGCTGTGGTACATGTACACAATGAAATACTATGCAGCTGTAAGAGAGAAAGAAGATGTCTTACCTCTTGAGATGACGTGGAGGAACCTGGAGAGTCTTATGCTTAGGGGAATAAGCCAGTCAGAGAAAGACAAATATCACATGATCTCACTTATTTATGGACTATAATGAACAAAATAAGCTGATGAACAAAATAGATCCAGAGGCCTGGAAGTAGGGAACAGACTGACAAACCTCTGAGGAAAAGGGGATGGGGGGTGGAAGATTAAACCAAAGAACTTATGTGCATATATGCACAACCAGTGGACACAGACAACAGTGTGGGGAAGGCAAGGTGGGTGGGGGAGGGGAGGAGGGGTCAATGGGGAAAAAAAGGAGGGTCATCTGTAATACCTTCAACATAAATTAAAAAAAATAAAATAAAAAATAAATAAAGTATAAAGAAATAAAAACAATCTTCCACAATGCTAGGTAGATTACTCCAAGTCAATTTATTAAGATGTATTTTAGGCTAAAAAATATGACTATATTACAACACAGTTAATCATAAAAACATTTTTGTAATAGTTCTAAGCAAGAGCTAATCCATGTTCCATCAACAGTGGAGTTGATGAATAAAGTATGGTATATTTATATAATAAAAAAAAATCAACAAATGAATGTATAAATAAGTGGAACAACTAATCAATGTCTCTTTCTCTTAAAAAAGCATGACAGGCTTCCTTGTGGTAATGAAAGTGTTCTGTATTTTGACTGAGTCAATGACAACATCCTGGTTGTGACGCTACATTCACGTTTTGCAAGATGTTACCATTGGGAGAAGCTGACTGAATACTACAAGGGATCTCTCTGTATTATTTCTTTAGCTACATGTAAATCAACAAGCATTTCAAAATAAAATATTTAATTAAAGGTAAAAGATATAAAGATTTTTTAAAAAAGAGGTGACAATACTAGGCTTGTCTTTCACATTTTAAAAAGATTTTTAAAAATTGAGTTTTAGGCCCTGGCCAGTTTGGCTTAGCGGTTAGAGCGTTGGCCTGCGGTCTGGAGAGACCCGGGTTCGGTTCCCGCTAAGGGCACGTACCTCGGTTGCAGTTTGTCCCTGGCCCTGGTTGGGTCGTGTGGGTGGCAGCCACTCGATGTGTCCCTTTCACATCGATGTTTCTCTCTCTCTCTCTGTTCCTCTCTCTCCCTCCCACTCCATCTGAACAAAATGTCAAAAAATGTCCTTGGGTGAGGACCAAAAAAAAAAAAAAAAATTGAGTTTTAGGGAGAGAGGAAGGCAGAGAGACAGAGAGAAACATTGACGTGAGAGGGAAAGAAACATTGATCAGCTGCTTCCTCCACTCCCCCTGCCGGGGACCAGCCTGCATGTGCCCTGACCAGGAATCAAACCAACAACCTTTCAGTGCACGGCATGAGGTGCAACCCACTGAGCCACACTGCCCAGGGCTAGACCTGCCTTTCGTGTGTCAACAGCTGGCTGGAGCTGGGGAGCAGATGCACCTGTTCTGTCTTTTTTGCCCTGGTCCCCAGTCACTTCTTACTGCTTCACAGTTGACCAGCTTTACAATCTGTTACCTGTCTACTTCCGAGTCTGGGTCCATGAAGACGGAGGGTAGAGCTGCAAACTCTTCTCCCACATCGTTCAGGCATGTACTGTTTCAAGACTGTTTCCTCAGTCTCGTTGATGGAGCTTCTTCCCATAGTCTGCGCTGGCTGTGTTCTATCGGACTCAGTTTTCCTTTCGCATCTTTGTGGTGATCCTGGGAGGAGCTGCAGGGAGCTCTGCTAGCTGGAAGCTGTTTACAATCGGAACTACTGCCCGGCCGGTGTGGCTCAGCGGTTAGAGCGTCGGCCTGCGGTCCGGAGAGACCCGGGTTCGGTTCCCGCTAAGGGCACGTACTTCGGTTGCAGTTTGTCCCCGGCCCTGGTTGGTCGTGCGGGTGGCAGCCACTCGATGTGTCCCTTCACGTCGATGTTTCTCTCTCTGTCTCGTCCTCTCTCTCCCTCCCACTCTATCTGTACAAAAAATGGAAAAATATCCTCGGGTGAGGATTAAACAAACAAACAAACAAAAATACAATCAGAACTACTGCCCGGCCGGTGTGGCTCAGCAGTTGAGCATCGACCCCGCACCACGAGGTCTCCGGTTCGATTCCCGGTCAGGGCACAAGCCCAGGTAGTGGGCCCGATCCCCAGTGGGGGGCGTGCAGGAGGTGGCCAGTTAATGTTTCTCTCTCGCCCCCTATTGATTTCTCTAAAAATCAATAAAGAAAATAAATAAAATCAGAATTACCATTATGTAATTATTTTCAGTAACACTCTTCTCCTATGTTCCTAGTTTTTTAACCGGCTCTTCCTCCATCTGCCCCCACCCCCTCAACGGGCAACCCTGGGGGTGAGCCCTTTGCTACTGACCTTCATGCCCTTGAGCAAGTTGCTCTGTCTCTCTCGGATTCAGCGTGCCCGCGTACAGCACAGATGGGGCCCGCCAGCGTTTTCTGCACCAGGTCTCGGCGAAGTGTCGTGTATGGACAGTAAGTGCTTCACAGAGCCTGTGACTAGCACAGGCTCACACCACATGCTTCCGGCCATGCAACTCGCAACACCATAGCGTTCCCTACCCTGGACAATGAGTCAGGTGATCATGGCCTTGGATACTGTGGCAATGTCAAACTACTTAAAAAAGTTTTTTTTCCTTTATTGATTTTACAGAGAGAGGAAGGGAGAGGGAGAGAGAGAGAGACATTGATGAGAGAGAACATCGACTGACCGCCTCCTGCATGCCCCTCACTGGGGATCGGGCCCACAACCTGGGCATGTGCCCTGACCGGGAATCAAACTAGTGACCTCTTGGTGCAGGGTCAACGCTCAACCACTGAACCACATGGGCAGGGCTCTAATTACTTATAATAGCTTTAAGTGGTCTTAGGTTTTGTATTTATCTCCTAGAGGGCCAGTGACAGTGTCCAGGTAATTTGCAGTCCACATTTTGAGAAGCACTGTCCCCAATTTTTTTAGTGAACAGAAAGGTCTAGAAAGATTAATAGGTGATATGTAAACAACAACAACCCCAAACGGGTTCCATGTTAACATACTGTAGCTAAAAACAAAACAAAACAAAAAGATCTGTTTAATTTTATTTAACCTAGCATTTCCCCTTGAATATAGACTCTTCTTTTCATTCAACACCTACTCATACCTTGAGGAGTAGTGTTTGTCTGAGTGCCCTTTAGAGCTTGTTAGGGTAACGGGTCTTCAAGATTTCTTGCAGTTCTGAGAGTTTGACCCCGACCCTATGTTCTCCTCCTGTCTCCCTTTGTCCTGTGGAACAGACTCCTCCTTAGTGGGTTGCAGATTCCATGTTTCTTCCACGTGTGATATCACCTCAAACCTGATGCGTCTGCAACCCCCTTCTCTCCCTGAGACAATTGTTGCAAAACAAGCAAAGAATAACAGGTGGAGTTACAATGTATCACGGACCTCGGACAGAAAGTTGCTGAGGCTGAGGCCCGGGAAGAACAGAATTGCTGACTCGGATTTCGAGTCGGGTCTTGTTGCAAGCTGCTCCAGTTAGCTCCTCCTGCGGTCGCTCTGCACGCAGGCTAATCGCTAGTCTAGTTTCCCCCAAGAAGCTCAGGTCTATTTTCAAACATAAGTGCACTGTCTCAGGGAGGTTTATGGAGCAAGATATATGAAGGTGTTGAAAAAAGTGAAGCTTTTTCCCACCTACCTAGCACGCTAGCTCTTGTGGAGACTCCATCCTTTTTTAAAAAATATTTTTGTATTTTATTGATTTTTTAGAGAGAGAGAGAAACATCGATGTGAGAGAGAACCATCAATCAGCTGCCTCCTGCACGCCTCCTGCTGGGGATGGAGCCTGCAACCCGGGCATGTGCCCTGACCAGGAGTCAAACTGGGACCTCTCAGCACACGGGACGACGCTCAATCCACTGAGCTGCACCAGCTGGGCTTTCTTTTACTTTTTTTAAAAAAAATAATTTTTTTATCCTCACCCGAGGACATTTTTCCATTTTTTTGTTCAGATAGAGTGGGAGGGAGGGAGAGGAAGAGAGAGAGAGAGAGAGAGAGAGAGAGAGAGAGAGAGAGAAACATCGCCGTGAAAGGGACACATCGAGTGGTTGCCACCCGCACAACCCAACCAGGGCCGGGGACAAACTGCAACCGAGGTACGTGCCCTTAGCGGGAACCGAACCCGGGTCTCTCTGGACCACAGGCTGACGCTCTAACCGCTGAGCCAAACTGGCCAGGGCTCATTTTTTATTTTTTAATTACAGTTAACATCCAACATTCTATTAGTTTTAGGTGTACATCCCAGTGATTAGACATTATAAAACTTATGAACGGATCATCCCGAAAAACCTCATACCCATCTGACACCACACATAGTTTTTAGAATATGATTGACTATATTCCCTCTGCTGTACTTTACATCCCCATGATTACACGTTAACTACTAAATTGTACTTCAAATCCCTTCAGCTTTTCACCCATCCCCCCCCCTCCCGCCTGGCTACCATCAAACTGTTCTCTGTATCTATGTCTGTTTCTCTTCTGCTTGCTTATTTTAATTTTTAGATTCAATTATTGATAGATATGTATTTGCTGCCATTTTATTGTTCATATTTCTTCTTCTTCTTCTTCTTCTTCTTCTTCTTCTTCTTCTTCTTCTTCAGGAGGACTCTTTAACATTTTATGTAATACTGGTTTGGTGGTGATGAGCCCCTTTAGCTTTTTCTTGTCTGGGAAACTCTTTATCTGTCCTTTGATGCTAAATGACAGCTCTGCTGGGTAGAGTAATCTTGGTTGTAGGTCCTTGCTTTTCATCACTTTAAATATTTCTTGCCAATCCCTTTGGCCTGAAAACTTTCTTTTGAGAAATCAGCTGACAGTCTTATGGGAGCTCTCTTGTAGGTAACTAACTGCTTTTCTTTAATCTTTTTATTTATTTATTTATTTATTTATTTTTATCCTCACCCAAGGACATTTTTTGTTCAGATAGAGAGGGAGGGAGAGAGAGGAAGAGAGAGAGAGAGAAACATCGACGTGAAAGGGACACATCGAGTGGCTGCCACCCGCACGACCAACCAGGGCCGGGGACAAACTGCAACCGAAGTACATGCCCTTAGCGGGAACCGAACCCGGGTCTCTCGGGACCGCAGGCCGACGCTCTAACCGCTGAGCCAAACCGGCCAGGTCCTAACTGCTTTTCTCTTGCTGCTTTTAAGATTATCTCTTTGTCTTTAACCTTTGGCATTTTAATTATGATGAGTCTTAGTGTGGATCTTTTTGGATTCATCTTGTTTGGAACTCTGTGTGCTTCCTGGGCTTGTATGTTTGTTTCCTTCACCAAGTTAGGAAAGTTTCCTGTCATTATGTTTTCAAATAGATTTTCAATTTCTTGCTCTCTCTCTTCTGGCACCCCCATGATGCAAATGTTGGTACACTTGAAGTTGTCCCAGAGTCTCTTTACCCATCTTCATATTTTGGATTATTTTTTCTTTTTGCTGTTCTGATTGGGTGTTATGTGTTTCCTCATATTCTAAATCTTTGATTTAGTTCTTGGTGTCTTCTACTCTATTGTCGATTCTCTGTGAATTGTTCTTCATTTCAGTTAGTCTATCCTTTATTTCTGACTGGTCCTTTTTTTTTAAATCCTCATCTGAGGATATTTTTTCATTTATTTTCAGAGTGGGAAGGGGAGAGAGAGAGAGACATCATTGTGAGAGAGACACATCAATTGGTTGCCTCCTGCACGACCCCAAGCAGGGCTAGGGACTGAACCACAACCGAGGTACGTGCCCTTGACTGGAATTGAACCTGTGACTCTTTGGTCCATGGGCCATTGCTCCAACCACCGAGCCAAACCAGCCAGGGCTGACTGGTCCTTTTTTTATGTTGTTGATGTTCTCACTAAGGTCCTTGAAGTTCTCTCTGAGTTCCTTGCGCATCTCTATAACCATTGTTTTGAACTCTGTGTCTGATAGTTTTCTTGCTCCCATTTCACTTAGTTCTCTTCTGGAGATTTCTCCTGTTATTTCATGTGCGATATGTTTCTTTGTGTCCGCATTTTGCCTGCTTCCCTGTGTTTGTGTCTATGTACTAGGTAGAGCTGCTGTGTCTCCCGGACTTGGTAGAGTGGCCTGTGCAGTAGGTTTCCTGTAGGGCCCAGTGGCTCAGCCTCCACAGTCCCCTGAGCTGGGCCCTCCAGGTGCACCCCTGGGTGGGCTGTGTGCACTGTCCTGTAGTTGAGCCTTGATTGGCATCACTGGGAGGGACTGACCTCCAGGCCAATAGGCTGTGAGGACCAGCTCTGACTACAGCCAAAGGGCTGCTGTGTAGGAGCAGACCCTGTGGAGCAGGACTTGCTTCTGTGGGGCTTTGGTGCTCACTGAGTCCGCCCCTTGAGTGTGTCACTAGTGGAGGTGGTAGGGTTGTCATCCAGTGTGGTCTCAGGCTGACCACTGGGTGCACTGGGTCTGGTGCCTCCTGGGAGGTGCAAAGTCAGCCACTGCCTGTGCCCTGCCCAGGGCCACCTGGCACGAGCTACAGAGTGATCTGCAGATGCTGCTACTCATGCTGGGCTTGGAGGTGCCCAGGAGGGGCCCAGCTGTGAACCAAGGTGGGCAGCTGTTAGTGCAGGGCCTTGGGCCCATTAGTGAGAAGTATGGGGCACATTGAGGCCAGCTGCTGCTTGTTTGAGAGATTTTAGGAAAGTTTGAAGCTTGAGCCAAGACAGGCCATTCAATTGGAATTCACTGGAAGCAGCTTGGATGAGCCTGCGAGTTGGGTGGGGCGGGGCCTCGGGGCATCACCAGGGCGGGGCAAAGAGTGTGAGCAGGGTTGACAGAGACTCAGACAGGGTGCCTGCCTGTGGGCTCTGTGGGGGGAGGGCTCAGCAAAGGAACAGTGGCCTTTGCCAGCACGATTTTCTGGGAGAAATCTCCACCCCACCCCCAGCCCTGGCCCTGATGGCAGAGAAGTTAGTTCCTCCCCGTGTGTCCTGGCTCCTTTCAAGCTGCTGCCCAGTGCTGGGGCTCAGAGGGAGCGAGTCCAAGCAAGTCCGTGTGCGCGGACCCTTTAAGAGGAGCTGCCTGGGACTCCAGCAGCCTTGGGTCACTCACCACAGCCCCAGATACGGGGACTTCTCTTCCCTGCACTGGGACGGGGGCTGAAGGGTCTGGTGTAGGGCTGGGATCCCTGGGTATCCCAAGATACCCTTCCCGACGTGGGTGTGGGGCCAGCCTGTTCCTCGTCTCCACCCCCTGCCCTTTAATTCCGATGTGGCTGCTGCTTTAATTCCCCAGTTGTGGGGCTTCCATTCAGCCAGATGTCAGGCAGTTCTGAATGATGGTTGTTACGTAGTTTAGCTGTAATTCTTTTTTTTTTTTTTTTTTCCATTTTTTTGTTCAGGTAGAGTGGGAGGGAGAGAGAGGAACAGAGAGAGAGAAACATCGATGTGAAGGGACACATCGAGTGGCTGCCACCTGCACAACCGACCAGGGCCGGGGACAAACTGCAACCAAGGTACGCGCCCTTAGCGGGAATTGAACCTGGGTCTCTCAGGACCGCAGGCCGACGCTCCAACCGCTGAGCCAAACTGGCCAGGGCAGCTGTAATTCTTTATATATTATTTTTTATAGAGAGAGGAAGGGAGAGAGACAGAAACATCAATGAGAGAGAACATGGATCGGCCGCCTCCTGCACGCCCCCTACTGGGGATCCAGCCTGCAACCTGGGCCTGTGCCCTGACTGGGAGTCGAACCAGGACCTCTCAGTCCACGGGACGGCGCTCCGTCCACTGAGCCACACCGGCTGGTTGTGGGAGGAGGCGAGTACCGCTTTAACCCACGCCAGCTTCTTGACCCCCGTCGAGTTGAGAGTCCATCTCGTCCATCCCAACAGGCTCTCGTCCATCCCTCTTGCTGCTGTGATTCAGCGAGTGCAGCCACTTCAGTGTCTCAGCCCCTCAGTGTCTCAAACTCCTCAGCGACGCCTCCTGCTCTCCGAAGCACGCGAGCCTCCTCAGCATCGCTGGCCAGTGCTCGCTGCCTCTCTCTTCTCCTCTCATTGAAAATGTCCAGTACTGTGTGTCACAACACTTCCCTTCTGGTACTGCAGTGTCGCCGAAACCCTTGCCATGCAATGCAGGCGCAAGAGACCCCCCTGGCGGCCCCGTTCCTGCCGTCCTGCCCCTTACGGCCGCGCTGGCTTCCTGGAGGGAGGCCCCAGGTGTGAGAATTAAAGCCCGGCTCTGCCATGTCCTAGCCACGCGACCTCAGGCAACTTATCAATCTCCCAGCCTCGTTTTCCTCATCTGTAAAACGGGAGTATCAATAACGTACTTTGGAAGGTGGTTGTGAGAGGAAAGATATTAAAGGTAGGATATTAAATGGTAGTTATTCCTCTTACCAGTTTCTAGCAGCCGACCCGGAGTTCCTTCTCGGACCGTGTGCTTCACCCGTGACTCCAGGCCGTGGCCCGTCGTGCCCTGCTCTTCTGCCCACTGGTTTCCACGGTTCAGGAGCCACGTACGTGCAGCCTTTGCAGAGAAGCCCTCCCTCGTGCTCCCGGGCGGGCTCGTCAGTCCTTCGCTGCCCCCTGCACCCAGCAGGTGCTTCAGCGTGTCCACCGGGACTGGGCGACTGGCTTTTCCAGCCTGATCCTTCCATAAGGGCTAAGATAGTGTCTCTTTTTAACCCTTGAATTTCTGAGGACAGTGCCTGACACTTGGTAGTTGCTCAAAACTGTTTTTTGAAAAACAAATGTATAGCCCTGGCTGGTTTGGCTCAGCGGTTGGAGCGTTAGCCTGCGGACCAGAGAGTCCCAGGTTCAGTTCCCACTAGGCCCTGGCGGCTAAGGGCACGTACACAAAAACAAAAACAAAAACAAAACCAAACCAAACCAAATGTGTAGCCTGGTTGGTGCGGCTCACTGGTTGAGCATGACTCATACACCAAGAGGTCGCCGGTTTGATTCCTGGTCAGGGCACATGCCCAGGTTGTGGGCCAAATCCCCATTGGGAGGCATGCCTCTCCCTTCCTCTCTCTCTGTAATATCAATGAAGAAAAAAACAAACAAAACAAAACAAAAACCACTGTGTAATAAGACACAGAAGGAACACGATGATGAGATTTTGGCACAATCCAAACCTTACTTTAGACAAAGTCTCCAAGTATTTTCTCATCAAATCTTTGATTTCAGGAGAGATGCTGAAAAGAAGACGTCTAATATTTATTTCATTTACTTCTGCTTTTAAGATCTTCTAGACTGTGGAGGTGGTACTGGTCAGGAGAGACAGAAGGTACTACTGGTCAAAAGTATAGTTGAGGGTTGACTACAGACATGTCCGATAACATTCTCATGAGGAAGGAAGACTGTTGCTGAAGTTAACCTGGGGGTAGGCTGGCCTGGTTTTGAATTCTGACCAGGTCAGGAGGCAGGTAACCTTGGCATGCTGCTGGATCTCCGAGTCTCAGACTGGCTAATGGTCTTTCTCATTCCTATTACCTCCTCTTTTTTTCGGACTTCTGCTCCTTCATCCCCTTTCCTCACTGTAGGACAGTGACCTTTCTTCCCTACTGTAAAATTACAGTAGTAACCATTGTATGAGAACTCACTGTAAACACACACACACACACACACACACACACACAGTGATAACAACTCCATGGATTTTTGGTCCCTTTTACCTTCAGAGATGGCCATAGCTGTACCTGTCCTGGGCTAACCCAGAGTATGAAATGGGTACTATTAATCATTATTGCAGGACCACAGGTATAAACAAGTACTGTTGTGAGTAACCAGAACATTCTTAACCTCTTGTCAACAGAGAAAGAGGTATATTCCTCCTGTTTACTGGCTTGTTTCTTTCTTTCTTTTTGGTAGTGCCCCCAGCAGGAACCAAACCCGGGACTCTCTGGTCCGCAGGCCGACGACCAACCGCTGAGCCAAACTGGCCAGGGCTGCCGGCTCATTTCTTAAGTATAGCTACGCACAGCTAGAGTTACTGAGCAGTTCCTATGAGCACTGAGCATAGAGCTTTATTTAAATACAGTATTTCACCTGATTCTTAAATGGCACCTATGAGGCAGATATTATTATTCTCATTTTACGTATGAGATAATTAAGGTACAGAGAATTAAATAACTACCCACAGTCACACAACTAGTAAGTGGCCAAGCTTGAATTTGGATCCAACCAGGTCAGACTCCAGCTTCTGTGCCTCATGCCTCTTAGTACATAGTAGCAAAAAAAAAAGAAGTGGTTATTTCTTTTATATTTTTATTTATTTTTTGTTAATCCTTACATGAGAACATTTTTTCCATTGATTTTTAGAGACAGTGGAAGGGAGGGAGGAGGCGGGAGAGAGAGATACATGCACACAGAGAGAAACACTGATGAGAGACACATTGATTGGCCACCCTACCGGGGCCAGGGATTGAACCCGAAAACCAGGTAGGTGTCTTTGACTGGGCATTGAACCCGAGATCCTTGGGGGCACAGGGTGATGCTCTAACCACTGAGAAACACCAGCCAGGGCCTGGATATTTCTTTTCTTTCTTTTTTTTTATCCTCACCCAAGGACACTTCTGCATTTATCTTCAGATAGAGCAGCAAGGAGAGAGGGAGGAAGAGAGAGAGAGAAACATCGATGTGACAAAGACACACGGACTGGTTGCCACCCACACGACTCCAACTTGGGCCGGGGGACAAACTGCAACTGAGGTACGTGCCCTTAGCGGGAAGGAACCCGGGACTCTCTGGTCCCCAGGCCAACGCTCTAACCGCTGAGCAAACCAGCCAGGGCTGGATATTTCTCATCAAATCTTTGATTTCAGGAGAGATGCTGAAAAGAAGACGTCTACTATTTATTTCATTTACTTCTGCTTTGGGTTACCCCAGGACAGGTACAGATATGGCCATCTCCGAAGGTAAAAGGGACCAAAAATCCATGGAGTTGTTGTCGGTGTGTGTGTGTGTGTGTGTGTGTGTATTTACAGTTTTCCCCCCTCCTCAAAAAAAATTTTTTTTTTTTAGTTTGACAGGGGTGATTATATTGTGATAAAGTTGAACTGCTGAAACGTGTTCCCTGGACCATTTTGACTGGCATGAATGCCTTCTGTCCCCGCACTTTTATTTTAAAAATCCACACACAAATGAAAGTGGAAAAACTGCCAACGCCTGACTTCTGCCCCGTTTCCCACCCGCAAGCATACGCTTAGGTACCTTTGGGCCCCGTGGGAAAAAAGCCACCTAACGTTCAGAACAACCAGTAACAGGAAGACGAGAACTTCATTTCTAAAGAAGGAAATGTTTCTCATCCTAGTGGATTCTTAGGAGCTGGCTGGCTGGCTTTTGGCATGACCGTCACGTTGGGCACGGACAGCACGCAGGTTGGCGTCTTCCGAAAGCCAGCCGGGTGGGCCTCAGGGCCTCCTGCAAACACCAGGACCCGCACCCTGGAAGGCAGGCCTGTGTGGAAGCCCCGAGCGACTTCTCGCACCAGACGCTGGAAGGGAAGGTCGCCAACCGAAGTTCCCTAGGC
The DNA here is from genome assembly GCF_014108415.1 of Molossus molossus. Classification (NCBI taxonomy): domain Eukaryota; kingdom Metazoa; phylum Chordata; class Mammalia; order Chiroptera; family Molossidae; genus Molossus; species Molossus molossus. The sequence goes on along the minus strand of NW_023425348.1, from coordinate 11,532,173 downwards.
TTCTGCACCGGCTCCTCGCACCCAGGGCGGTGGCACAGGCCTGTAACCATGCGGGATCTTCACCCGTCCAGTAGAGGGCGCGCTCCGCACCGCTTTGGTAGCCAGTGGTTTCCTCGGGCTCTGCCACCGGTGGGTTTGCGGGACTTGCGGGCAGCCTGCTTTGCAGGAGCCCTGGTATGGAGACCCCTGCACTTAGCCTCCTCCTCCTGGCTGGAGCTCGGAGCTGGAGGCAGAGCAGGCCTTGGAGAGCCACGGCCAACACCCTGGCTCCTTCTTTTCTCAGGAAGTGAGTGGCTTTCCTAAGAGTGAAAGGCGGCCGTGGTAACAATAAAAGCAATCTAAATGCAAACTCGTGCCCATCATTTAGTTACGGAAAGTGTAACAGAAAGGTGGGCAGATGCCTCCATCAGGGCCCCGTGTTCTCCTGGGACTTTCAAGGTGTCTTCAAGGGCGCTCCACCAGCCAGCCCCGCGCGAACCCAGCTAGCGTCCCTGGTCACTAAGAGGAGCTGGTCAACAGGAGCGCCCCTCCTCTACAGTTAAGACGGGAGCCCGAGGCTTTACTGGACAGGCGGACGCGCTGCGCGAGCCGGAGATGGAGGCAGGCCTGCCCGCGGTTATGCTAAGCCCTTGGGGCTCAGTCTCAGACCCAGACCCACTTTGGAGCACCCGAGGAAACCTGAGGCAGGGCGGAGGGCCAAAGGGAACACACCCCTCTTTGGGGCCAACAGCCACCTCTCATCTAGGGCTCTTACAGCCTCACCTCCCTCTCTCATCTTTAAAAAACCCTCTCAGCCAAAGGAGGTTTTTCTTTTAAAGGGAGGTATAAATAGCAATTGTTGGTAAGGGAAGACTGGGAGCCTCCCAGTCTTCTGAAAACTCGTGTTAAGTTTCTACCTTCGTTCTGGCTCCTCGGCCAGGGGCTTTACGAGAAAGCTGCTCCAGGGTGTGGTGGTTGGGGGCTCAAGGCTTTCTCTCCCTGTATTCCCGCATTACCTCCATCATGGGTAATGAGGACCCTCAACATCCGAGCCCCGACCCCCTGCAGCCTCCGGGCCCTCCTCCGGTGTTGAGGGGCTGCGCAGAGCTCACCATGCACACACGTTCTCACCGTTAGTCCCAAAGGGAATGCCTTTGTTTCTCCCCTCTTTCCAGAATTCCTGTTCCTCCTTCCAGGGTTCAGGGCAAGTCAGAAATACGCTCATTCTTTATTTACGTATACACTTCACCTCTTCCTTAGATTCTGACAGCCCGCCCCACGCAGAAATGTCTCATTCTACTTTATATATCTAGCCCAGCATATAACAAAAATGTAAAAACATATTTACCAGTAAGAAAGACACCGTCAGAAGCCTTTAAGTGAACACGTACTTTATGGGAACCACCTAAAGAGCTAAAATTTTACCTTGCTTCACAGAAGGCTAATTTCGTCTTGTGGTGAGAAAATCATTCTTGCCTAGATGTTAAGACAACAATTTTCACAAATATTGATCTCGACCCCTTGTGCTTTATGCCTTCTGAGCCCTGCCATGAACTTCCTATTGGCCAAGGCTGAGGTAGCCATTAGAAATATGTTTGGGATACGTGTAGGGTGTCGGGACAGATCGGGTGCTTTCACAACTATTGGTATGCCACAATTCCTTTTTAACAAAACTTGTCTTTATAGTTGAGAGCATTACAGATGTTCCCCCTTTTTCCCCCCCTCTCATCCCCCTCCTTCCCCCTCCTACCCCCTCCTTGCTGCTCCCGCCCCCGTCCTGCCTTCCCCACACTACTGTCTGTGTCCATTGGTTATGCATTTATGCATCGAAGTTCTTTGGTTTATCTCTTCCTGCCCCTCAACCTTCTCTCTGAGGTTCTTCAGTCTAACAACCAATCTGTACTTCTTAATCCCTTCACCTTTTTTGTCCACCCTCCCCAACTCTCCATCTGGTAACCAACAAAAAGTTCTCTGTATCTATGAGAATGTTTCTGTTCTGCTTGTTCATTTTGTTTGTAGATTCAATTGTCGATAGATATGTATTTATTGCCATTTTTTTTTAATCCTCACCCGAGGCCATTTTTGCATATATCTTCAGATAGAGTGGGAGGCAGAGAAGGAGGAGGAGAGAGAGAAACATCAGTGTGAGAGAGACACATCGACTGGTTGCCACCCACACGACCCAACCAGGGCTGGGGACAAACTGCAACCAAGGTACGTACCCTTAGCGGGAACCGAACCCGGACTTTCTGGTCTGCGGGCTGATGCTCTAACTGATGAGCCAAACCGGCCAGGGCATTTATTGCCATTTTATTGTTCATATTTTTTATCTTCTTCTTCAAGAAGACCTTTCAACATTTCATATAATACTGGTTTGGTGGTGATGAACTTTAGCTTTTTCTTGTCTGGGAAACTCTTTACATGCCCATTGATTCTAAATGATAGTTTTGCAGGATAGAGTAGTCTTGGTTGTAGGTCCTTGCTTTTCATCACTGTAAATTCTTGCCTCTCACTTATGGCCTGGAAAGTTTCTTGTGAGAAATCAGCTGACAGTCTTATGGGAGCTCACTCGAAGGGAACTAAGTCCTTTTCTCTTGCTGCTTTTAAGATTCTCTCTTTGTCTGTTACCTTTGGCATTTTAATTATGGTGTGTCTTAGTGTGGGCCTCTTTGGATTCATCTTGTTTGGGACTCTCTGTGCTTCCTGGACTTGTATGTCTGCTTCCTTCACCCAGTTAGAGAAGTTTTCTGTCATTATTTTTTAAAATAGGTTTTCAATTTCTTGCTTTCTCTCTTCTCCTTCTGGCACCCCCATGATGTGAATGTTGGTATGCTTAAAGTTGTCCCAGAGGCTCCTTAAACTATCCTCAGTTTTTTAAAATTCTTTTTTCTTTTTGTTGCTCTGACTGGGTGTTTTTTACTTCCTTATATTCCAAATTGATGGTTTGCTTCTTGGCTTCACCTGCTCTACTATTGATTCTCTGTAAATTATTCTTTATTTCAGTTAGTGCCTCCTTCATTTCTGACTGATCCTTTTTTATGTTCTTGAGGTCCTCACTAAGTTCCTTGAACATCCTTATAACCAGTATTTTGAACTCTGCATCTTTTAGATTGTTTAACTCCATTTCATTTAGTTCTTTTCCTGGAGTTTTGTTCTGTTCTTTCATTTGGGACATGTTTCTTTGTCTCCTCATTTTGGCTGCCTCCCTGTGTTTGTTTCTATGTATTAAGTAGAGTTGCTATGTCTCCTAGGCTTGTGTAGTAGGTGTCCTGTAGAATCCAGTGGCACAGCCTCCCTGATCACCCCAACTGAGCACTTGAGGTGTATCCCTCATGTGGACTGTATACCCTTCTATTGTAATTGAGTCTTAATTGCTGTCGGCACATTAATAGGAGAGATTTACTCAGGCTGATCAGCTGCAAGGACTGATCGTGCCCACCACACAGAGCAAGACTTACTGCAGCAGGGCTCTGGGACCCACTGAGTCCACTCCTTGAGTGTGTCACTTGTGGAGGTGGTTGGGTGGTGGTGTTTTGATGTGGTCTGAAGCTGTCCACTGGGTGTTCTGGCTCTGGGACAAGGTCAGCCTGTGACTATGTTCTATCTGGGACCACCAGGTATGAGCTACAAAGTGATCTGCAGATGGCTGCTTCTTGTGCTGGGCTTGGAGGTGCCCAGGTAAAGCCAAGCTGTGAACCAAGGCTGGCTGCTCCTAGTGCCCGACCCGGGGCCACTTAGCGAGAGGTATGGGGCTCGCTGAGGCCAGATGCTGCTTGTTTGAGAGAATTTAGAAAAATATGAAGCAGGACCCAAGACAGGCCAATCCTATGGTAAAGCCATGGAAACAGCTTGGGTGAGCCCGAAAGTTGGGTGGGGCGGGGCTTCAGGGAATCACCAGGGCGGGGCTACCAGTGTGAGCCAGGTTGCTGGAGGCCCAGATATGGAACCGGGCTGGCTGCCCTGTGGGGGAAGGGCTCACCAAAGGAACAAAGGCCTCTGACAGCCCGTCTGTCCAGGAGGAAGCTGCCTCTCCAGCTCTCGCCCCGATGGCAAACGACTCAGTTCTTCCCCGTGTGTCTCTGGCGCCTTTCAACCAGCCTCCCCCAAGCCGGAGCCAGTCTCCACGTGGCTCTTCTTTAATTCCCTGGTCGTAGGACTCCATCCAGCTCGATGTCAGGCGGTTCTGGGGGACGGCTGTTCTGTAGCTCAGTCGTCACTGTGATGTGGTTGTGGGAGCAGGTGATACCCCGGTTACCTACCCTGCCATCTTGACCGGAAGTCAGTGACAATCAGGACTTTTCCCTAGAAAACTTTAGAAACTTTTTTTCCTGTTAGTCTCTAGAATTCCTCCTCTTTTTCGGCCATGTACCTAGACACTAACTAACTATAACTTAGGCCTCACAGAGATGCCTCCAGTTTTGTTCTTTTACGATTTTTACAGACATGTTGTTTGTTTTGATGAAGCTGGTACAGACAATGTCCGTTCAGAACCTCCCAGACCAAACAGAACAAATAAAATTAAGAAGAGCAGTGTCCCATTGTAGTCACTCCTGCACGAATAACTACTAACCGTCAAGGAAAATTACAACTTTTCTGGGATCTTCTGACAAGAGTCTAAAAAATTTATTTTATTTTTAAAAAATCCTCACCCAAGGATATTTTTCCATTCGTCTTAAGCTGTAGTGTGAGGGGCAGAAAGAGAGAGACATCGATGCAGGAGAAACGCATCGATCGATTGGCTGCCTCCTGCACGACCCCGACCAGGGCCGGGGACTGAACCGCAGCCAAGGTATGTGCCCTTGACTGGAATCGAACCTGCGACTCTTTGGACTGCAGCAACCGCACGGTGAAACTTCAGGGCCAATGAGAAGTCATGATGAATGCGTCCATTGGCCGACCTTATTTATCACCAGCCTGAAAACACACAGTCCTGGACATGGGGGCCTCCCTGGGCACACGTGTAACGTTGCAAAAGGAGAGGGCGATACGAGGGCCTGAGGTTTATCACCAAAAATCCGCACAACGAAAACACACAATGTGAATGACGGGCACTAAAATTCAAAAGACCAGATTTTTTAAAGAGATGAGGCGGGTGGGGGGTTGCCAGTTTTCACGTCCCTTTTGAACACCACGTTACAAAAGAACTATTTTTAAAAATAAAAAAAAACGCTTGCGGGAAAACAAAATAAAATAAAAAGAATATTAAAACTGTTGAATGACCCCCTGTTTGTTCCAGGTAAATTTCAGTCACCTCTTCCTCCATTCCCAGTTCTTTTTTTAAAAAAAATTTGTTTTCTTTATTGATTTTAGACAGAGAGGAAGGGAGAGGGAGAGAGAGAGAGAAACATCGATGAGAGAGAACATCGATGGGCCGCCTCCTGCGTGCTCCCCACTGGGGATCAGGCCCACAACCTGGGCATGTGCCCTGACCAGGAATCGAACCAGCGACCTCAGGGAGCACAGGTCGACACTAACCACTGAGCCACACCAGCCAGGCATCCCAGTTCTTTTGGAGTGTGGTTATCAGCAACTCTCTGACCTCCAAAGAGAAATAGGAGCGAAGTCACTGGAACTCCCTGTCTTGGACACTATGGTTCTTTGAGATTCCGAAGACGTGTTGTCCTGTTCACTTTGAAGTGAACTCACTGCTCTCCTGTCCAGTGACTCTGAGTTTAATGTATTCTCCTTCCTTCTTCCCCACCCAAGCCCTCCGTTGAAGGTTTTGCCTCGTGGTCAGACATGGTGCTGGTGGCTTCACCGGGGCCCCCCGCACAGCAGCGGCCTCCGGTAGGGAGAACCTCTCTGTGCCTCCAGCTTCGACCGCAGTCTGGCTGACTGGCATCCTGGGGACTCTTAGGAGAAAGCGTCCTTTTCACGGAGCGTTGTCTCTACTCAGTCCAGCCCTTGGCCCCCTCCCTCCCCACCCAGGGAGGGAAACCGGTGACTAAGGCCACTCTGGCTAACTGGAAGGAATTGGGCGTTGCTGGGCACAAAGCCAGGAGCTCGAACTCTCTGAAGCTTGGGCCAGGGCAGCTGCTGAACCTCCCAGCAGGGCTGGACCGGCGGCTGGCTACCTGGGGAGAGCCTTCTGCTCCTGACAACGGGCAGTGTTCAGCCCTGCTTGCCCTGGGCCCTCCCCCGCTGCTTTGCCTGGATCTCTGAGCCTCTTGGTAACTCGACCTGGCAGCACACCGCTCTGTGCGGCGGACTTCCAAGCAGGCTCTGCCCCTCTCCTTCAGAGCTGTGTGTCCCCAGCCTTGGAAGCCAACAAGAGGATCACGTTTCCTTAGCTCCTTCCTTCCAGGCTCCCGGAACTGAACTTTTCAGACCTATATCCAGTCGCTATTTTAAACGTTCCCCACGCATTCCACTTTTAGGCTGATCTCAGACCTGAAGCCGCCAAAGGAGCCAGGCACTGTTTTCGGAAACACACGCAACATACCTTCGCGCCGGGACACTGCGGAGCCTTCGTCCGGGGCAGCCCTGGCTTCGTCCTGACAACCGATTTTTGTTCTACTTTACCCCCCCCCCCCCCCGTGACCGTGCTCTCTTTCTCCCACTGTGATTTCTTTTGCTCGTCTTTGTCTTCACTTCTGTTATCTTCCTATCTCGGAAGATTTTCTCTTTTCTTCCCGATGTTTGAGTTTTTCCGGTCAGGCTGCCTCTTCCTCCCTCTCCTGGCAAGCTCTCTGTTTCAGGATTTCACTTGCAGAATTTTAGGAATCACTAAAGAACTTCTAGATTGTGGATGGGGATAAAGGGCAGTTCGTTTCTGCTCAGGGTTAGGCTCCTGGGCAAGCCCAGGACTTGACTGCAGGTGTAACCTTTATCCCCCTTGCTCCTGACTCCGGGGCCTGCATTAACCATTTGCCCACAGCCCTTCTGAAGAGGGAGGCAGCTTTTCTCTTCAAAATGCCTCCGCCCTGGACTTCTCAGGCACACTGCCGCCTAAACATGGCTGGAGAACTTGGAGGCGCAGGACAGTTACGACTCAGGAAACCTTTTCCTTGAGAGTCCTCGGCATTGATGGTTCACATGAGCTTTTTTGTTTTGTTCTATTTTTTTTTTTTTTTGGTAAAAAGAACACTACAGCCCTGACCGGTTTGGCTCAGCAGTTAGAGTGTCCGCCCTCGAACCAAAGGGTCACAGATTTGAATCCCAGCCAAGGGCACATACCTGGGTTGCAGGTTTGATTTCCAGCCCTGGTCAGGGTTGTGCGGGAGGCAACTAATCAATGTGTCTCTTTCACATCGATATGCCTCTCTCTCTCTTTCTCCCCCTCCTCCTTCCACTCTCTCTAACAACAACAACAACAACAACAAAAATTAATGGAAAAAGCACTGCGTTTAAGAGACAGAACAGTTCCAGATTTGCTACCTATGGGCTGTGCATCCTTTGGCAAAACACTTCCTCTGTTCTTGGAGTCCTGGCTGGTACACGGGAGAGCAGCTGCCTGGGGCATGGTGGAGAGGACAGTCCAAGCAGGAAAGCAGAGTGTATCGAGGTGTTAGGGCGAATGAGCCGGGTGACATCCCGTTTTCCCTTAAATCATTCCGAGTTGGAGGTCCTTAAACAGTAAGACCTGTGTTCCTCAGCTTATTGTAGGTGGGTCTCAGGGAAAGCTACAGGCTGGGAAGGGTTCAGAAACCCTCGTGGTAATATGTGGCTGAAACTGAGGGTGCAGACTGTCGGACGGTTGGTCCGCAGGGGTGCCGAGGAGTTCTGAGGAATTCGGGCGTGGGAATCTACCTGAAAGCTCCCGCAGCCCGGGGAGGTGCTGGGGAAGTTGAATCACGGCAAGTCAGTTTCAACCTTCGCGGACAAGCCTAGAGCCTGTTTTCAAAAAGCGTGTGCAGGGGCCAACCCCAGAGCAGCCTGGGACGGTTCAGACGGGCACTGAGGCCAGCCAGAGGTCAGAGCCAGATGAACTGCAAAGCTGAGGGAGGGCTGTGGAGTTTGGGACTTTGTGCGGGCATGCTCACAGTGCAGAGGGCGGGAGGGAGGGAGGAAGGGAAGGAGGGAAGGAGGGAAGGAGGGCGTTGGGAGCAGAGGCCCCACCTTTATTCCGCGGTGTGCACCGCCGAGCAGGGATGAGTCACAGGCACAGGCGCTAGCCGCCCACAGGTGAGGGACTGCCTCCTCTCTGGGAACACGCAGGTGCTGAGCCCCGGCAGTGGCCTGGCAGGGTGCTGGAGGTCTCCGTCTGCCCGGTCTGGTCTCTGGGGCAGGGCTGGGTCTCCCTCATGTATGGCAAGAGCCTTCCGCGTGCGGTGCTGCTCATCCTCGGGGTACAGCTCACAGGTAAGCGCCGGTGGGCTTCCCTGGGCTCCCCCCTCCCCCCCCCAGGAGGCAGCAAGAATTCCTTCTCTGAGCTCGGCCAGGCGGCGGTCCGCGTTAGCTTTGACTTGACTGAAACCAAAGCCGGCGGGTCATTTTGGAGGAACTGCTTTTGGTCAGACAGGTTTGGTTGTGTTTCGGCCGCCAGTTTCTCCGGCACAGAGAGGGCTTTCAGATCTCAGGTTACGGTCCCCTTTCTCTGGCCACTGCCGCTGTGCCTCTGCAGGCGGGGCTTGCTGCCCGGTTCTCGCGTGGGTCCAGCTCTGTGTGTGCTCCGGTCCCGACCCTCCCGCGCTGGGAAAGCCAAGCTGTTCCGGACAGCCACCCACTGGCTTAGGCACTGCCCCAACGCGGCCGTTCTCATCGTGAATATGGTAAAAAAAAAAAAAAAAATATGCCACGTGGGGTGAGCTGCAGGGGCGCAGGCAAACAAACATTGTCGTGTTGATGAATTTACTTTCTGCGGAAGACCAAGAACAGTGCAAAACCACCCAAGGAGGACCATTCAGGAAAACGCACCTGCTGAAGGACCATTATACACACAACACAGAATGCTTAACTGGAACACTTCTCATTCGTGTTCTCCTTCGTTTAGCTGCTTTTGTTTCTGTTTTCATTCTTATTTGCCCATGTTCATAGTTTCTTGTAACAGTTAAAAAAAATATCTTTTCTCCTTTATTGATGTTAGAGAGGAAGGGAGAGGCAGAGAGAGATAGAAACATCCATGAGAGAGAACTTCGACTGGCCGCCTCCTGCACGCCCCCCACTGGGATCGGGCCCACAACCTGGGCATGTGCCCTGACCGGGAATCGAACCTGCGACCTCTTGGTGCAGGGCCGATGCTCAAACACTGAGCCGCACCGGCCGGGCTCTTACACGGTTTTGAAGTGGGTACCGTGAGGCTAGGGTATCCGCTGCGGGGAAAGTGAAAGCGGTAACAAGGCTCCCCGTGGGCTGTTTTCCATTGTTCCATAGACTGGGAGGCGCAAGGGTGCGGATGGGTAGGCGGATGCGGATCTGGGGGAGCAGGTTTGGGAGCTGGGTCTTTTCGGTCCTGCAGTGCGCCCTGCTCGGACCCTCACTCTCCCCCTTCCTCCGCTCCTTTCCGCAGCTCTCTGGCCCGCAGCAGCTGTGGAAATCTACACCTCCCGCGTGCTGGAGGCCGTGAACGGGACAGACGTTCGCTTAAAATGCACTTTTTCCAGCTTCGCCCCTGTGGGTGATGCTCTGACCGTGACCTGGAATTTCCGTCCCCAAGATGGGGGGTCTGAGCAGTTTGTAAGTAGATTATTGTCCTTTTCTAGGGGATCCTTGGTTGGGAAAAGAAGCCAGTCTGTTTCTCTTTGCCCTTCCTGTGTTGTTGTTTTTTTTAAATTTTTTTTTTAGCAGCGGGCACAGGGTCAAGCTGGGAGGCAGTTCCTGGGACAGCAGCGGACAGCACAGAGAGGCGGCCGAGGGAGGGCGGGGGGCTCCCGCAGGAGAGCTGCGGACGGGGCTGGGCGCGCCGGTGTCTGCCTCTGCGGCCACCCTCTCGGCCTCCGTGCCCAGGCGCCGGACACCGTTTCTCCTTTCCAGGTGTTCTACTACCACATGGACCCTTTCAAACCCTTGACTGGACGGTTCAAGGACCGGGTGGTCTGGGACGGGAACCCGGAGCGGTACGACGCCTCCATCATCCTCTGGAAGCTGCAGTTCGACGACAATGGCACGTACACCTGCCAGGTGAAGAACCCGCCTGACGTGGACGGGCTGATCGGCGAGATCCGGCTCAGCGTGGTGCAGACCGGTAGGTTCCGGGAGGTTCGGGAGGCCAGACCGCCGTGGAGGAGGGCCGGGCAGTCCCTGGTGCCGCCGAGCGCAGAGAGGGCTCGCCCCTCACATCTGGAGACTGCGGAGGGAGAGGGAAGGCTCCGGGGTGAAGGGCGAGGCTCTGCTTGGCCTTGGAAAGAAAGAGAAAGAAGCCAAGGCGCCCGGGGACTCTGTTCCGAAAAGGGCACTGAGGTTGTGAGAGGGAGAGGGACCGAGTCCCTGACAGGAGGGCAGAGGTCTGCTCACTCAGTCCCGTCCTTCCAAGACTTCACTGAGCCCCTGCTCTGTCAGCGACCTGAAGGCTGGACATTCCTGTCTCCCTTGCTCCTAAAACCACGCACGGGCAGGTGCCACTCACGGTGGTTCTGTTGGTTGAGTTGTGCAAGGGGCTTTGCCTACCTTATGCACCCTTTGCAGACCGCACCCGTGTATCGCGCCGTCAGCCCCCCTCCCGTTTTACTGACGAGGAAACTGAGGCTCACAGGGGTCACGTCGCTTGCCCAGAGCCATGTAGCCGATGCGTGGAGCACCCTGGGCTCCAGAGGAATAACCGTCTTCTGTGAGGGGACAGCCTGCAGAGCTGCCAGGTGACACAGAGCAAAAGCCACGGCGCTTCCGAGCTGTACGTTTGGGTCCGTAAATGCTGCCGTTTACCAGCTGTGAATACACCCCCCACCCCCACCCCTCGGGCAGACTGCCAATAACCTAGCAAGGATTAGGGCGAGGATACAATGAGATCGTCAGAGTAAGAATTCCCCAAGCTCGGAATTGTACGGCAAGTTGTCACAGTGACCACGTAGGGAGTCTATAATAGGGGGCGGCACAGCATGGGACAATTTAAATGAATAATTTGTTTATAAGAACTCAAGAAATGGATCTTGTTATCTCTGTTTTATACACGGAGAGAACCGATGCTCAAAGAAGTCAGTTACCCCAAATCACGCAGCGAGTAAAGGGTGGAGCAGGTATCTTAACCTAGCTTTCTCTGGCGTATGCCCTCAGTCCACACGCAGTATTATCGCCCGTAAAGTGGTGTGATCTCTTCCATCCGTTCCTGGTACCGTCCTTCAAGGCCCTGTCAGGAGAGCTGTGTGACCTTGGTGCAGTCGTCCGAGTGCTGAGGGAGGAATATCCTATCTTTGGACCCCAGCTTCTTCACCTGCAAAATGAACAGATTAGACAAGACGCATGTTCTCAAGACACACCGGGGTGGCTGCTCTTTGCGATCTGAGGAAAGCCACGCCCTGCTTCCCGCAGCCAATCGACGCGCGCACACACAGACGTGGATTTCGTGGGCTGAGGGCTCCTCTCGCTCCTTTGTGGACTCCTGGCTGGGAACCCCTGAGCTGGACATTTCTCACGTCTTCTCTGGTTCTGAGGGTTTACATCAGAAATCAAGCTAAAAGACAGGAGGCCCAGGCTTCACAGACCCCAGCCTGGTTTGGGGACCCTTGCCCTCCGGGTTCCTTTGTGCATCCTTTACCCACTAGACTACACGGCCCTGCCACATCCTGGCGTTTGGTCAGCGAGGGACCACCTGTGCAGTGGCGGACTTGTAAAGTTACACCGGGGCTGAAAAGTCCTGGCACCCGGTGAGGACGCAGCCAGCATCACCCGTGGCACGGAGGCTGCAGGGTGCGTTCCAGCGGGCGGGCGGCGCTCACGGTGGGGGGCGCCCTGCGGAGCTCCTGGGCGTGGCCGCTGAGGACCGGACTGAGGGTTATTGGGCCTGGACAGCAACGCCTGGCAACCACAGGATGAGAACAAGAACCCTCCCGGGAATTCACAGTGAAGGTTTAGCAGAAGCTTTTGCAGACCTCAATAAGCTCCTTAAAAAGTGGTGTTTCCGCCCTGGCCGGTTTGGCTCAGTGGTTGCAGCGTTGGCCTGTGTTCCAGAGAGACCTGGGTTCAGTTCCTGCTAAGGACACGTACCTCGGTTGCAGTTTGTTCCCGGCCCTGGTTGGGTCGTGCGGGTGGCAGCCACTTGATGTGTCCCTCTCATGTCGATGTTTCTCTCTCTCTCTCTTCCTCTCGCTCCCTCCCACTCTACCTGAACAAAAAATGGAAAAATGTCCTCGGGTGAGGATAAAAAAAAAAAAAAAAGTGGTGTTTTCTCAAAAAATTAAAAATGGAACTGCCATTTGACCCAGTGATCCCACTTCTAGGAATATATCCTAAGAAGCCTGAAACACCAATGAGAAAGAATATATGCCCCCCTGAATATATTCCCCCCTGTGTTCATAGCAGCACTGTTTACAATAGCTAAGATGTGGAAACAGCCCAAGTGTCCATCAGTAGACAAATGGATAAAAAAGCTGTGGCACATCTACACAATGGAGTACTACGCAGCTGTAAGAAAGAAAGATCTCTTATCCTTTGAGACGACATGGAGGGACCTGGAGAGTATTGTGCTAAGTGAAATAAGCCAAGCAGAGAAAGACAAATACCACATGATCTCGCTTATTTGTGGAATATAACAAACAAAACAAGCTGATGAACAAAACAAACCCAGAGACATAGAAAGGAGTATGGTTCAGACTGACAAACCTCAGAGGAGAGGGGCGGAGTTGGGGGGATGAGATAAACCAAAGAACTTACATGCATGTATGCTTAACCAATGGGCATAGACAACAATGCTTGGCGGGGGGTGGGGGGGGATAGGGAGGAGAGTATCTGTGGGGGGGAACATCTGTAACAAGAATAAATTCATAATAATTTTTTAAAAGAAGAAGCAGAAAAACAACGACGATAATAAAAAAGAAAAGAAAAACGTGGCCCTGCTGGTGTGGCTCAGTTGCTTGGGCATCGTTCTGAGCATCAAAGGGTTGCTGGTGTGATTCCCGGTCAGGGCAGGTGCCCAGGTTCAGGCTCGATCCTGGCCCTGGTGCAGGGCATACAGGGGGGATAATTCTCCCCCTTCCCCGTCTCTAAAAATCAGTAAACTGTTCTTTGAAAACAAAATTGGAAAACATGGACCCAACACGGAAAGGCTTTCATTAACAGAGAGGACTGTTCATGGTTACAAGCAAATCTGGATGAGAAAAAATGAACCCACCCACCCACCCAGCAAACCGCATGGACGTGCGTCTGGAGAGTGGCCCCTGCGCAGGAAGAGCCTCAGGGGGTCCTCCAGGAGGTGCTGCCGAGGGGTTGTCATAGGAGCAGCCTCCACGGGGTTATTGCCCGAAGACCGTCCGTGGGACAGGGGTGGAGGTGGGAGACGGTGACATTGATGATTCTGACCCTGTGAGGGCCTAGGCTAATGTGTGTGTCTCAGTTGTTAACAAAAATGTTTAAATAGTAGGAAAATAAAAAATGAAAAATAAATCAAAATAGTAAAAGCCTGATAGAAGAAGGATATAAAGAAAATATTTTTGTACAGCTGCGCAGTGTGTTGTTGTTTTAAGCTAAGTGTTATTAAACAAGTTGAAAGTTAACACGTTTTAGTGTATAAAGTAGAAAAGTTAGAGCGAGCTCAGGTTAACGTATGACTGCAGAAAAAGATTAAAGATACACTGAGTGTCGCCTGTGTGCAGTGTCCACCCAGTCCGGCCGTGCTCGGGGCCTGGGGCCTCCACTCACCGCTCATTCACTGACTCACCAGAGCGGCTCCCCGCGCTGGGGGCTCCATCCGGGTAAGCGCCCGTCCAGGTGTGGCATTGCTCACCTTTTACGCCATTAAAAAAATTATTTTTTCTTTATTGATTTTGGAGAGAGAGGAAGGGAGAGGAAGAGAGAGAGAGAAACATTGATAAGAGAGAACATTAATTGGCCACCTCCTGCAACCCCTCCACCCCGGGGATCAGGCCCACAACCTGGGCATGTGCTTTGACCAGGAATCGAACTGGCGACCTCTTGGTGCAGGGGGTTGACCCTCAACCACTGAGCCACACCGGCCGGGCTTGTATCATATTTTTATTGTACCTTTTCTATGTTTAGATATGTTTAGACACGCAAATACTTGCCACTGTGTTACAACTGCCTACAGGATTCAGTCGTACTGAAGCAGTAGGCTAGACCATTCAGCTCGGGTATACAGTAGGCGCGACGATCCAGGCTTGTGTAAGTGCACTCTGTGATGTTTGCACAATGGCAAATTTGCCTAACGGTGCATTTCTAAGAAGGTGTCCCTATTGTGAAGGACGCATACCTGTGCTTACTGATGTACTCGTGTGTCTTCCCAGTGGGCATGGGTTCCCGGAAGTGCCCGCCCCCTGGTAGGCCCTTCTTGCATTTGAATAAATGACTGACTGAATGACAGAGGGAAACGAGTCTGGGCCCGGGATGTGATTAGGTCGTCAGTAAACTGACTCAACCGGCCCGTGGCTCTCACAATTTCAGATTGCGTCAGACCCACCCAGAGGACCTGTTAAAACACATCGCCGGGCCCCACCTGTAATTCAGCAGGTCTGGGTGGGGCCTGAGCACTTGTGATCCAAAGTGCTGTTGCTGCTACTCCTAGGACGCAGTCTGGAGGGCTTCCCTACTGCTCCTGGAGTTTACAAGGTGACATGGTAGGAGAAAGTATATCCCTAGCGTATGTCTAGACTTCATCAGAACCCCCCTCCTTTATGGAATCCTAACCTGACCTTTTTTTCTCCTTACAGTGCGCTTCTCTGAGATCTACTTCCTGGCTCTGATCATTGGCTCGGCCTGTGCGCTGATGGTCATAGTGGTCATTGTGGTGGTCCTCTTCCAGCATCTCCGGAAGAGGCGATGGGCTGAAAGGGCTCACAAAGTGGTGGAGATCCAATCGTAAGGCGGGGCGGTTCCGGGCACTCTCCTAATGCTCTTCTGTGGGGACACTGGTACTTTACAGTGAGGCTAGGTAACTGCCGGACAGTATTCTTCCCTCTGAGTACATCTTACCGAAGAGCATTCAGATTCACCGTATGAACAGATCAGGCTGTGACTTGGTAACTTGACAAAAGGATTCTTAATTTTACAGATTTCATTCTACGTTTCCTTTATTACGGAGGAGTTGATAGTATTAAAATCTGTTACGTCAGGTCGGGATGAGGTTTATTGGATGATCACTCAGTGTGTTATATAATGTCTAATCACTGTGGTGTACACCTGAAACTAACAGAATATTATATAAAAAATTGAAGTCTGTTATATAAAGCCTTTTTAGAATACTCCTAACTTTTTTTTTTTTTTTTTAATCCTAAACCAGGGACATTTTTGCATGTATCTTCAGATAAACCGGAAGGGAGAGAGGGAGGAAGAGAGAGAGAGAAACATTGATGTGAGAGAGACACATCAACTGGTTGCCACCCACATGACCCCAACCAGGGGAGGGGACAAACTGCAACCGAGGTATGTGCCCTTAGCGGGAATCGAACCTGGGTCTCTCTGGACAGCAAGCCAATGCTCTAACCACTGAGCAATGCTCTAACTACTGAGCAAAACCGGCCAGGGCTTTTTAAATATGTTTTTTGTTGATTTTTTTTAGAGAGAGAGAGGAAAGGAGAGAGAGAGAGAAACATTGATGTGAGGGAGAAACATCAACTGGCTGCCTCCTGAACGCCCCTACTGGGGATCAAGCCTGCAACCCAGGCATGTGCCCTGACCGGGAATAGACCTAGGACCTGTCAGTCCGTGGGACAATGGTCAATCCACGGAGCCACACTGGCTGGGTGGGACTACTCCTTACTTTTAATGTAAAGCATGCGTTTCTAAGAACCACTGGGCAGTCAGCGAGGATACTATGAATCAGTACCTAGGAAAGTCAGCCATGCTGATAAGGTGCTCAATAAATATTATTTTAGTGAGATAAAATTTACATACTATAAAATTTGCCCTTTTAATATTTCACAATCACCACTAATTACAAAATATATTCATCACCCCCAAAAGAAACTCCCTATTTTCCCCTCCCCCCTACCCCTGACAACTACTAATCTGCTTTCTGTCTCATATATGAACTGTTCTGGGCAGTCTGTATAAATAGAATCACACAATATGTGGCCTTTTTGTCTGGCTTCTCTGACTTAGTATAATGTTTTCAAAGTTCATTCATGTTATAGCCTGTAGTAGTAATTCATTCCTTTTTTACGGCTGCATAATATTCCACTGCACTGTTGTTTATCTATTTAACTGATGGACATTTAGGTTTTCCCCACTTTTTGGCCATGATGACTAATGCTGTTATGAATACTTAAGTTTTTTTTGTGTGTGTAGACATGTTTTCAATTCTCCTAGGAGTGAAATTGCTGAAACATGGTAAACCCGTGTTTACCTTTTTCAGATATTGCCAGACTGTTTTCCAAAACAGCTGCACCATGTCCCATCCCCATCAGCAATGTATGAGGGTTCCAATTTGTCCACATCACTGACAACACTTATTACTGTCTGTCCTTTTGATTATAGCCATAGTGGATATGAAGTGACTTCTCACTCACTGAGGTGTAATTTAAAATTTTTATTTATTGATTTGAGAAAGAGAGAGAGGAAAGGAGAGAGAGATAGAGAGGGAGAGATCAACTTGTTTTTCCACTTATTTATGAACTCATTGGTTGCTCCTTGTATGTGCCCTGACTGGGGATGGAACCTGTAACCTTGGGGTGTCGGGAAGACACTTTAACCAACTGAGCTACCTGGCCAGGGCTCACTGAAGTTTTGATTTGTATTTTCCTAATGAACAATGATGTGGAGCATCTTTCCATGTGTTTATTGGCCATTTGCATATCTTTTTGGAGATATATCTATTCAAATGTTTCACCTATTTAAAAATTGGGTTGTCGCCTAGCCAGTGTGGCTCAGTGGATTGAGCATTGTCCCATGGACTGAGATGTCCGGGTTTGATTCCCGGTTGGGGCATGTGCCCAGGTTGCAGACTTGATCCCCAGTGGGGGGGTGTATGGATTGATGTTTCTCTCTCTCTCTCAAAAATAAATTTTAAAAGCAAATTATTATTATTTTTAATCCTCACCCAAGGATATTTTTCCATTTATCTTCAGACAGAGTGGGAGGGAGGGAGGGAGGAAGAGAGAGGGAGAGAGAGAGAGAGAGAGAGAGAGAGAGAGAGAGACACACATCAGTGTGAGACACATCAACTAGTTGCCTCCTGCACAACCCCAACCAGGGCCTCCGACCAAACCCCAACCGCGGTACGTGCCCTTGACCGGAATCAAACTTGTGACTCTTTGGTTGGTAGTCTGACACTCTAACCCCTGAGCCAAACTGGCCAGAGCTAAAAAAAACATATTTAAAACAAATAGAATATAATCAATAAAGATGACTTCTAGGTCAACACAAAAGTTTTTTCTGTCGTTTTTAAATTTATTTTTCAATTACAATTTACTTTCAATATTATTTTGTATTGGTTTCAGGTATGCAACATATTGATTAGACAATCATTTACTTTGCACAATGTTCCCCTCGATATCTGCAGGACCCACCTGGCACCGTACATAGTTATCACAATATTATTTACCTATTCTCAGTGGTTTACTTCCCACCCCCTCGATTACTTTGGAACTACCAATTTGAACTTAATCCCTTCACCTCTTCTCAGAGTCCCCTAACCGCCCTCCCCTCAAAACTTTTCTTTTGTGAATAAGTAGAATTAGAGGTAAGATACTGATGGTAAACTAAGGCGTCTGCTTTAACTCCCCGGAGTTCCCAAATTATACTGTCTCCTTCTGAAAATATTCTGCCAAGTGTCTGGGTTCAGACACCCAGGGTCATGGGGAGACATGCGTGTTAGGAGTTAGATGGCACCAGTGACATGTGGCCCTGTGCGCTGGGATCTGTCGCCAGGAGCGTGTGACTCTTCCTGACACGTGGGAAAGAACATCTCGCCTGACGCTGTGTAAGGTTTGCTTCCTCGCTTCTGGTCTTGCGCCCTTGACATTGATTTCCGCTTCTTTGTTACAGAAATGAAGAAGAAAAACTCAACCAAGAAAAAAAGGTTGCTGTTTATTTAGAAGACACAGACTAACATTCTTAGATGGTGAGGTTCACAATTGGGTTACTGTTTTGCCTTCGCTTGCCTGTCTGGCTCCTCTCTCACGCGGGTCTCTCAGACTGCATGATGGATCGGTGTTTCCTCTGTGCTAGGGGAGGAGCTGGGTCTGTTCATGTTACGGATGGCTTCCCCCTTGCGTGCGAAATGCGCAAAGTACTCGGCAGCTAGACCGTTAAAGCTGAGAGAATCCTAGGGTTGTTTGAGGCTTTGCAGCTATATATTTCACCTAGAATAAGAAATTAAGTTTCGACATGCAAATAATGTATTATTTATTGATTGATTTTAGGGAGGGGGGGAGAGAGAGAGAGAGACATCAATTTGTTGTTCCACTTATTTATGCATTCATTGGTTGATTCATTTTTGTTTTTTTCTTTAATTCTCACCCAAAGACATTTTTGCATTTATCTTCAGATAGAGCGGGAGGGAGAGAGGGAGGAAGAGAAAGAGAGAAACATCAATGTGAGAGAGACACATCAACTGGTTGTCACCCACATGGGCCGGGGATAAACTGCAACCGTGGTACATGCCCTTAGTGGGACCCGAACGTGGGTTTCTCTGGTCCGCGGGCTGACGCTCTAACTGCTGAGCCAAACCGGCCAGGGCCATTGGTTGATTCTCGTATGTGTTCTGACCAGGGATGGAGCCTTGGCGTATCGGGATGATGCTCTAACCAACTGAGCTACCTGACCAGGGCCTACTAAATATTAAAAAAAAAAAAAAAGAATTAATATCTGCTTGTTTTGTTTTATTATAAATCAATTATGGCATTAAGAGAGTGACAACAGATATGCCTGACATTTTGACAGAACTACTGAACTATTTAAAATGAATTTCAGCCTGGCCGGTGTGGCTCAGTGGTTGAGTGTTGACCCATGCACCAAGAGGTCGCTGGTTCGATTCCTGGTTAGGACACACGCCCAGGTTGTGGGCCCGATCCCCAGTGGGAGGCATGCAGGAGGCGGCCAGTTGATGTTCTCTCTCACCGATGTTTCTATCTCTCCCTCTCTCTCTAAAGTCAATAAAGAACAAAATAAAATGAGTTTCGATTCTTCTCATTTAGTTGTTGAGACCATGCATTAATTTTAGTAGCGTACGATTTCGTTTTTCCAGTTTTCAGGTTTACCAGGCTCAGAATTTCTTCTATTCTCTGAACTAGGTCCACTATTATTATTTGCAGAGTCACATTCTTATAGCCTAAAACTCCAGTGAAAGACCTTAAGGGTTTATGAAATAGACTATGGAGAGAAACGATTCTATTGTAAACCCAGAGAGATAAATTTGGTAGCAGAGAGATTTTACAAAGGGCTATTTCTTTTTGAAATCTAGTGGATTCTCCAACATGTAGGTCATGGAAAAAAAGATGGGGGGGGGGGGCTCCTTTCCATTCACAGAAATTCAATGAACTCACACAATTGAGTGCAATGTGTGATCCTTGACTGGACGGATACTAGTTTGAACTAACTAGTTGTAAAAAGATTTGGGGGGGGCGGGGATTGGGAAAGTCTTGGATATGAAAAGTTTAAACATGAATACTATTAGGAAATTATTATTTATTTTTATTGGGTATAATAAAGGTACAGTGATACCTCGGTTCTCGAACATAATTCGTTCCAGGAGGACGGTCGAGAACCAAATTGTTCGAGAACCGAAGCAATGAAACCCAATAGGAAATAATGGAAACTGGATTAATTCGTTCCAAGCCCCAGAAAATGCCTATTTACTGGCCTAATTTGTATATAATATGTAGAAAAACATAAGTCTCAACAAGAAATAAAAGTGTACAGTATGTCTAAGGGTTAAATTCAGTGTAAAGCGTGACTCTCTCCACAAAGCGTGACTCTCTCTCTGCACTCACACTGATGACGCGAGCAAGGCGCGCTGGGCCGAATGAACGCCATTCGGCTCAACTCGGCTCATCTCGGAAGTTCGAGTTCCAAATATTTGTTCGGATTCCGAGACAAAAGTTTCTCTAATCTCCTGGTCGAATACCGATTTGGTCGAAATCCGAGGCGTTCGAGAACCGAGGTATCACTGTATTGTGGTTATATAGGAAGATGTTCCTATTTTTAAAATGCATATTGGAGTATTTAGGAATAAAATGTCAGTAATTTGTCAGCCAAAAAAAAAAAAAAAAAAAAAAAGAAGGCAGAATGCTTTAAAATGAGGTGATGGGTGAAGTCCTTTCTGTATGTTTGATTTTGCTTAAAATACAAGGAAGGCGGAGAAAGGGAAGAAATGTCCGTGTGAGCGAGCCATGGACCATCCACGTGTTCACAGGAGGCAGAGGCTATGAGTTAAAGACACTGACTCTGAGAATACGGATCAGGAAACTCTTTTAAAACTTAAGATAGGGGGAGAATAAATACATTTAAGAGTATTTCCATTCATAACGGAGAACAGATCTAAACAATATGTATGTACAGGAAACCTCGATGGAACAGACAAATTCGGGCAAAGGGGTATCTGTTAAAGCCGAAAGTCCATTATATAATAAAGTAGGTTTTCCGAATGCATATGTTAAAAAATTGGCAAATTAGTTAGTTTACCCGTTTTTACTTATGTAGACATGTTTGTGTGATTAAAATTACGTATGTATGAAAAATTTAATTTCACAGAAAAATGTTCTATATGTATTACTGTAATTTTAAATTTATACTGTCTGGCTGGTGTGGCTCAGTGGTTGAGCGTCGACCCCTGTACCAAAAGGTTGCCGGTTCGATTCTTGGTCGGGGCACATGCCCAGGTTGTGGGCCTAATCCCCTGTAGGGGGCATGCAGGAGGCGGCCAGTCGATGTTCTCTCTCATCGATGTTTCTGTCTCTCGCTCCTTCTCACTTCTTCTCTCTCCAAACTCAATAAAGGAAAAGAATTTACACTGAATAGGTCTAGTAAATGCACTCACCCATCGCCATAAGCAAACAGGTGCACGCGGCTGGGGCGTGGCTTAGCGGGCGTGGGAACATGGGCCAGCACACGTTAACACCGCTGCAGAAAGTCACACAGAACCAATTACATCTCGCCAGGCAGTGTGATCGCGTGCTAATCATTCCTCGAACACTGTTTACGAGCAGTGACTCTTGGATTCAAATGTATAGACTACAGCTGTAGATACTTAATATTTATTTACCATCAATTCTCACCTGAGGATATTTTTTCCCAATTTTTAGGAAGAGTAGAAGGGAGGGAGGAGGGGACAGAGAGAGAGAGAAACACTGATGTGACCAGAGACACATTGATTGGTTGCTTCCTGCATGCACCGGGCCAGGCTGAGGATGAACCTGCAACCCAGGTACCTGCCCTTGACCAGAAATCGAACCTGTGACCATTTGGTGTACAGGCTGACACTCTAACCACTTGGCAACACTGGCCAGGGCTGTATATTTATTTATGTTGGTGAAACTACTACAGTGTCTTTTCTAACATATGGCCTATTGGCTAAATTTGTTAAAAATAACAGTACATTAATAGCAACAAACAAAAAAAATAACCTGTTAATTTCATCATAAGCCAATCTCAGTTAAACACATTTTAAAATGTACAGGGTGGCCCTGGCCGGTTTGGCTCAGCGGTTAGAGCGTCGGCCTGCGGTCCAGAGTGACTCGGGTTCGGTTCCCGCTAAGGGCATGTACCTCGGTTGCAGTTTGTCCCCGACGCTGGTTGGTCATGCGGGTGGCAGCCACTCGATGTGTTCCTTTCACGTCGATGTTTCTCTCTCTGTCTCTGTCTCTCTCTCCCTCTCACTCTATCTGAACAAAAAATGGAAAAATGTCCTTGGGTGAGGATAAAAAAAAATAATAATAAAAAATAAAATGTACAGGGTGTTAATTTTCACGTATGGCAGAAGGGCCAGAAATTTCGTGTTCGATAGAGGGCCGCAAACCAAGGGTCTACTGTAATCCCTAAGGCCAGGGACGCCTATCGCACACTTCCCAAGCGCGTTATCCATTTAAACTTTTGTATTTCAGGAAGCGGGAGAGTTCTAAGAACAAGAACCCTAGGATAAGTTGGAGTTAACGGAAGCATTTCTTTGGCTCTTTTCGGCTGTGACCTGTCTTCCAACCAGCTCTGCGCTACATAACCACCTAGACGAGCAACGTTCTCCGGGGGCCAGCGTAGCGCCCTGAGAGACTGGCAGCCTCCCTCCCACAGCCCCTGGCGAGGATCTGCTTAATGTTAGAGTGCAAGCAATCTCATATTCGCTTTTGTATACTATGAAGCAACGTTCTGCCCTCAAATACTCCTTTGTGAATTATGATTTGTACACACATTATTGGCAGCAAATGGAATAAAAGCCAACATGTCTTTCATGACATCTCCTTGAACATATTAGTTTCTTGAGAGCAGTACTCTTGCTACTAAAGTTAACATGTGAAAAGGTGAGCTAATTCTCCCACCTGTTTTTGATGAACGGAAAACCCTGTATTGAAACTGTTAAAGAGCAGTCTGATTTTCATGGCTCTCCTTAAATCTGGGACATATTTTATTATATGTCTTTCAGTATCGAAGATGATAGTTTTTTGTTTTTTTTTGGTCAGTCGCTCTAAGGTTTACCATAGAGCAGTCTAAAATCACAGAGTAACTAAGAGAAGTTTACCTTAATGGTAATAGATTGACACATGCCACCCTAAGAATAAACTGCTTGTCACCTTTTTCCTGTATTGTGAAAAGTCAACAGTGCAGGCCTTTTATGAGCAGTGAATGACCGCTAAGCTTACGGGGCCCCCCGCCCCCATTTCAATTATTGTAACAACACAGCAAAGTCTATGCTCATTCATTTGTAGACTGGAATAATCAGCAGTTAGAAGAATTCTGAAACAGTATTTTATGACTGTAAAAATTTAGGACTGGTGAAAAAAAATCAACCCTAAATGGTGGTAACTTTGTACAGTGTTGTATGAAGCTGTGAGAAGTGGGAGGGATTATTTAATTGGTTTTCTTTCTTTTTTAAAAATGCTCTTGTTTTGGGGGAGAATTTGGTATGGGGCAAAGAAACACCAAAACTAACAAAATGAAACCGACTTTATTGAAAAGAAGAAAGCTTTTTAAAAAGTGGCTAGTTTCCTGATTTCTTTCCAGACTTAAGCTATAACAGCATTTTTTTCAAAAGACAGAAAACATCTAAAAGTTTAGGCCTCCCCCAAATCTTTACAACATGTTATTTTCGGTTTTCACTGATTGGTCTAAAGATGTTATTTCTTTTAACAAACTGAAATTTTCAAATAGGTTACCTATATTTAAAGATGTTGAACTTTGATATTTTTTTTACAATAGTTTTTAAAAAATTGGTATAATTTACACACAAACCTTGATTCTTAAATACATTCCATACCTCTCATTTTACCTATGACACTGTCTAAAAAAGTAAAGTTTCAATACCCAGTTTTGAAACTAAAAATCAGATGTAAAGTCTATTACTTTTAATTCATATTTTCTATTTGTCTCCATAATTCACCCTTTTAACGTATAACAACTGGATGTCTCTTCACACAGATGGCTTGGATGATGTTCCACAAGTGTAACGAAAAAGGAGTTAAAAACTTATGAAATGTCTTTCCAGAAAAACCTGTAGTGGTGTCCTGACTAAATACCCGAGGGGTAATATGGCCCTGTTGTTCAGTGTCTTCCTAAACAGAACTTCTGTACTGTAATTTATAATTTTATTGTGCCTTAAACATTTATGTAAATAAACTTTAGCAATAAAGATGTATCGGTGATGTGATTTGCTTTATATACAAATCTAAAGGTTAAAGAGCAGGGAAGAGAAAACAGACGAGTATGTATTTTATCTTCACTGAAAATTGTTCTTACCGGCAGCCTGGAAGTTAACAATGGGCAGAGAATTCATTTCTACTGGATAAATAAACGTCTATGGCGTTTCACAGCCTTTTCCCATTGCTCTGGGTAATTCAGAATCCAGCACAACTACCTCGTTTGGGGATTCTTTCAAGGGAACAGTATCATTCCATTCAGTGCTCGTGTGTTACCTTCACGGTGAAAACGACCAGCTCTCAAGTCTAGTAAAGAAACGAGAGCGGAAAACGTAGTTGCTGAACTGTCCCAGAAGCTGAAACAGCGCTGTTTCCCTCTTGCTTTTTGAACTATTCTGATTCCAGGTTTACCAGGGACGCGGGCAGGGTACCCCGCCACTTCCTTTTCAGAGAAGAACAGGACACCATCTGCTCGTTTAATTTCACGCACTGTGAAAACATTACCTTCTCGCTTTCCCAAGAAAGGGGTACACAAGAGAGCCACCCCCTTGGACCCGTAGGACACGCTGGGACGATGTCATCATCGCCGCTGTCAACAGCAATGGAATGAACCCCCAATTCTGGGGTGCCCCCGGGACAAAGGGCACGAGGCACACATTCACCACGAAGCACGACCCACATGTATTTATCCACGGATTGACCCTGTATGATCGCCCAGGGGCCTCTGAGCTCTACATGGATGGGAACTATTCCGGGGGAAATTCAAATGGACAAATCTGCAGGGAGCAAACGAGCCTTGGGAAGAGCCAGAGGCGGCAGGGCTATTTGGGCAGCAGGGTTCCCGAAAACGAGACGGTCAAGGTCCCGGAGGCCGCAGCCCAGCTCACTTCCAAGCCGAGGGGCGGACACCTGCTCCGGGGCAGACGCGCGGGCCGGGCAGCCCAGGTGCGCTTCTGGGAGAGACGCGTTCCCATGGCGACCCCCGGGCCGCGCTTCCGCCGCTCCCGCCGCTCCCGCGTTGCGCCACTTCCGGCGTCGCCGCGCCGCGCCCGGGGCCGCGCACAGGTGCAGACACCTGCGGGCCGGGATGCGGCCGGGCGGAGCGGCGCGCGGCGGCGGCGGCGGCGCTCGGCTTCCACTGCTGGGCGTCCTGCTCGTCCAGGGTGAGCGCGCGGGCTCGGCCCCACTTCCGGCCGGTGGGCCGCGTCGTGGTTCCGGTTCCGGGGGTCTCGGGAAAGCCCCGCGCTTCGGGGCCGGCGGGAAGGAGGGAGGGAGGGGAGCGCGGGTGCGCGTGCGCGTCCGCCCTTCGCCACCGCGCGGGCTCGGCGGGCTGTCCCGGGCCGTCCAGGGCCGCGGCCACCGGGGTCCGTGCGCCCCCTGCTCGCCACCCCCCGGGTTGTCCCGGGCCGTGGCCACCGGGGTCCGTGCGCCCCCTGCTCGCCACCCCCCGGGTTGTCCCGGGCCGCGGCCACCGGGGTCCGTGCGCCCCTGCTCGCCACCCCGCGGGCTGTCCGGGCCGTCCCGGGCCGTGGCCACCGGGGTCCGTGCGCCCCTGCTCGCCACCCCGCGGGCTGTCCGGGCCGTGGCCACCGGGGGGCCGTGCGCCCCTGCTCGTCACCCCGCGGGCTGTCCCGGGCCGTCCAAGGCCGCGGCCACCGGGGGGCCGTGCGCCCCTGCTCGTCACCCCGCGGGCTGTCCCGGGCCGTCCAGGGCCGCGGCCACCGGGGGGCCGTGCGCCCCTGCTCGTCACCCCGCGGGCTGTCCCGGGCCGTCCAGGGCCGCGGCCACCGGGGGGCCGTGCGCCCCTGCTCGCCACCCCGCGGGCTGTCCCTGGCCGTGGCCACCGGGGGCCCGTGCGCCCCCTGCTCGTCACCCCGCGGGCTGTCCCGGGCCGTCCAGGGCCGCGGCCACGGGGGGGGGGGGGGGGGAGGTGCGCTCCGGCGGAGGCGGGGACCTGGTTTCATTGTTGGTGGGCGATCGCCAGAGCCCGAGAGGGTACGTTTGTCGCTGCGGGAGAGACGCGCTGTGATTGGCGTTGACGACAGACACGCGCTTTTGTTGAGAAAAAGCAGCGGCCGAGCGTTGGGAGCCTGTGGGTGGGGGACACGGGGTGGGGGACCCGGGGGCGCGCTCGTGTGAGGGCCTGATGCGGGCGGCGCAGTGTTCACGCCGGGACCGGGGCTCCGGCCCTGCTGCCCTGCAGTCTCCAGACCGAAGTGTGGGTCCAGCCCCCGGACCTGGTCTTAGGGGCAGTGATGGTTGCCTTGTCCAGCTCCGCAGGTGTGTGTTCCCGGGAAGCCACACGAGAGCGGGGTTAGCACTGTGACCACCGTCAGCTCCCCCTGGGGAGTGGGGTTTCCAACAGAAAGAGGGGGGCGGCCTAAACCTCAGCAGCGGAGGTGGAGACGCTTGGATTTGTTGGATGAGTAATCCCTGCTGCCAGCGTAATCCCTGCCCCTCCCGGCTGCCTGGGCCATGACCATGTCCAGTCCTTCAGCTACTTACTTTGCAACAGAAGACTTAGGTTGACCGGTCACTCCAGGTGATCCCAGCCCACCACCCCGACTCCGCAGCCAGGTTCAGATAGTGTCCCCCTGGGAACAAAATGTGGAAATGCGGGTGGTTTCTTACACTCGAGGGCCTGCCGCATCTCGTGTGCAGACCAAACCATTCGAAGGCGGAGGGCTGACTTTATGGTCTGTGTACCTGTTGAACTGATTTGTCTTTTGCCTTTTAAAAAAAATAAATATTTTTGAGATGTAATTCACATGTCATACAATTTATTCATTTAAAGTGTACAGTTTGGCCTGGCTGGTGTGGCTCAATGATTAGGTGTGGACCCATAAACTAAGAGGTCGCTGGTTCGAGTCTCGGTCAGGGCACATGCCCAGGTTGTGGGTCCGATCTCTTGTGGGGGGGCATGCAGGAGGTGGCCAATCCATGTTTCTATCTCCCTCTTCATTTAAGATCAATAAAGAAAAAATTATTCTAGAAAAGTGTACAATTTGGTGGTTTTAGTATACTAACAGAGTTATGCAATCATTACCACAATCGATTTGGGATCATTTTCATCACCCCAAAGAGGAGCTCTATACCCATTAACAGTTACCCCCCATTCCTCTCTTCCCCTAGCTGCTGGCATATACCAGTCTACTTTCTATTGCTATGGATTTGCCTATTCTTGGACACTTCATATAAATGAAGTCTTAAAATATGTGGGTTTCGTTTTGTGGATATGATAGCTTCTTTCAATTAGCATGTTTTCAAGGTTCAGCCTCCTTTTTAAAAAATCTTTTAAATCTGTTAGGCAGTACCTTTGTTTCATACCAGTGTTTATTTGTCTTGACTCTTCACCGATAGGACCCATTAAATTATTAGCTTGTTTGAATTCTCCCTAAGTTCTAAACGTCCTGCTACGTCAGTTTAAGTACTAGAAACAGCAGATTAGGCTCCCAAGGTTCTTACACTTTCCTCTTTTTCATTTAAGTGGGCACTTTTATGAATCAAAGGCTGACAGATTTATATTTTGGAAACTGGGTGTACAAAATTGAGGGTTTTGTAATTAAAACAAAATTCTTCCATGTCTAAAATTAGTTATGTTTAAATGTGATTTTCCTCCCAGATTAAAAATTAAACATTTTAAAACAATTTGTTGATTTTAGAAAGAGAGGAAGGGTGTGAGAGAGAGAGAAACATTGATTTATGCATTTATTGGTTGATTTTTGTATGTTCCCTGACCAGGGATCAAACCTGCAACTTTGGTGTATCGGGATAATGCTCTAACCAACTGAGCTACCTGGCTAGGGCTAAAAATTTTGTTAATCATCATGAGTATTTCTATATTAGCTGGTTTTACTTGGCATGACTAATTAAAAGAATTTTTTTTTTCTTTATTGATTTTTAGAGAGAGAGGGAGAGAGAGATAGAAACATCAGTGAGAGAGAACATCGGTTGGCAGCCTCCTGCATGTCCCCCACTGGGGATTTGTCCCACAACCTGGGCATGTACCCTGACCAGGAGTGAACCAGCGACCTCTTGGTGCATGGGTGGGCACTCCACCATTGAGCCACACCAGCAGGGTGGCAAGACTGATTATTTTACTCAGGTGAAAAGATAATTATTCATAAGCACATTAGGCCTAGGATAGAAATTTCTGAATGACTGTAACATGGATTAATATTTTTTTCTAAATTTTTGAGTGAAGGAGACAAATTATTTTATATCCATTGATTTTAAAACTTTCAATTTTAGTATAATACATATAGAGAAATGTGCACATATTCATAAGGCTATACGTATAGCTCAGGGAATTACCAGGAACTGAACACACCTCGGTAACCGTCAGAACTAGGGTATAGAACATTACTCCAGAAACTTTCCCTGTGCTCCCAGTCCCGACCTCTTCACCCCAAAGGAGAACCAGTACCCTGATGTATAGATAGTAATGTAGACGAGTCCGTTCATTCATGGATCTTACTTGTCTGTAACTATACAGTTATGACCCAAACTAGTGTTTAGATTTCAGTGACTTTACGTACTGATAATTTTATGGCAAATCATGTTCATGAACATGGAGTTCAAACACATCAACAAGGAAGATCTTGATAGGTAGGTAGGTAGCTCTATTGATGGTGTACTTACTATAGTTGCGTAACCAAGTTTGCTCAGAATATGTAATTTTTATGTTTGTTTTGTAATCATTTATGTTTTATAAAAGGGAACTGTGTCGGTTTGGTTCATTTGAATAAATATTACTGAGCACGCACAATGTGCTGGGTTCTGTTTTGATGAGCTCAGGGTCTACTTTGAAAGACGAGACAACAGATTTGAGAATTTGGTACTAAGAGAAATATACAGAAGAGGTGCCCTTAATCTATCACGAGGATACAAGGAAGACTTTCTGGAGGTGTCATCAAAATTAAATCTGGCCCTGGGCGGTTTGGCTCAGCAGTTAGAGCGTTGGCCTGTGGTCCCGAGAGACCTGGGTTCGGTTCCCGCTAAGGGCACGTACCTCGGTTGCAGTTTGTCCCCGGCCCTGGTTGGGTTGTGCGGGCGGCAGCCACTCGATGTGTCTCTTTCACGTTGATGTTTCTCTCTTTTTCTCTCTTCCTCTCTCCCTCCCACTCTATCTGAACAACAACAACAACAACAACAACAAAAGGAAAAATGTCCCCGATTGAGGATGAAAAAAAAAAAAGAAATCTGGCCTGGTCAGTGTGGCTCAGCTGTCCCATGGAGGTCGCCAGTTCTGTTTCAGGGCAGGGCTCCATCTTTAGTAAGAGGCATGCGGGAGGCAGCCAATCCGTGTTTTTCTCATCATGGATGTTTCTCTCTCTCTCAAATCAATTTTAAAAAATTACATGTATTTAAAAAAAAATTTTTTTTTGACAGAGAGAGAGGGAAACATCGATTTGCTGTTCCACTTATTTATGAACTCATTGGTTGCTTCTTGTATGTGCCCTGACTGGGGATTGAACCCACAATCCTGGCACATCAGGACCACGCTCTAACCAACTGAGCTACCTGGCCCGAGCAAAATCAAATCTTAAAAGAATGAAAGTTACTTAGAGATAGGAACTGAGGAAACTTCCAGACATACAGAGGAACATGACAAGACATGGAGGCATTCACTAACCCTCCAAGCAGATTTTCTGGAACTTACTTTGATTGGCTTAGCTGAAAGCAGATACGGTGACCTTTAAACACGTCTCTGGTCGGGAGGATGGTGTGCAGGAGGCGGCTCGGGTTGGCCCTCAAGAGCCCATTCTGCACAGCTCTTCCTCACTCAGCCTTTGGAGACTTTGCCTTCGATTCTTGCACTTAGCTGTCTGCCAGCACGTCCCTGGGTGTGATGAGTGGTGTGGTCCCATCCGGTCCCTCCCCACCTCTAGTTTGTTCCCTCCCCAGACCCATCCCCTTCCCTTCTCTGTTCCTGTCTGCTCCCTGCAAAGCCGGCCCTTGGACTCTATCACCAGGCCCTTGTCCGTTAGGTTTGGTCAGTCGGAGGCACTGGCAGGAAATGCGAGGGCAAGAGGTGAAAGACATCGGGGTGTTTCTCCCCTGCTCCCTCCTTGTCTTAGTGCCATGGTCTCCGTGTCCCTCAGTGACTGTCCGGTGGCCATAGCTCCATCTCTTACCAGACTCTGGTGACACCATTTTCTCCCTTTGCTTTTGTAGGCTTGGGGTGGCAAAGGCCTTGTGCCTTCGTTGGCTTCCTCGACCCCGAGAAAAGTCCCTGTGAAAAGTGGCCCATACTCTTTCAGAATCTCAGCTGACTGTGCCTTCTGCGTCCTGCGTGGGCCCCGCCGGACAGAGGCGGTTCCCCAGGCTCTTGGACTACACTGGAAAGGGTGCGCATCCCCAGGAAACCTGTGTCTTGTTAGCACAGGAGATGAGGGGAATGGACAGAGCCAGTAACACACCAAGTTCCCCGCATTCCACTTGAGATCCTGTGGTGCTGCCCTTCAAGGGTATATCCAGTAATACTTGGGCATTCAGAGGCAAGTCATGGCTCGCAGTGTCGACCGGGCATCATCAGCCCATTGGCAGTTGTTAAATCTAAAAGTGGATAGGATCGTCCAACGAGAATGTGTTAAATGAAGGACCGTGTGCTCAGGGTGGACCTCCAAGGCACCCCAGTGTTTAAGGGATGGGTAGCATCTCCTTTAGAAAGAGATTTGATAAAAACTGTCAGAGATGTGGAATTTGTGTGTGTGTGGGGGTGTGTGTGTGTGTAACAACCAGTCTGGAGAGTTAAGATTGGAGGGAGACTAATGAGATTCTGATTTGTAACTATCCATTATCTTTGCTCTAAACCAAGGTTGGCAAACTTTTGCAAAGAGCCTGAGAGTAAATATTTTAGGCTTTGTGGTCTCTTGCAGCGACTCAGCTCTCTGGAGTAGCACACAAGCATCCCCAGACAATACGGCAATGAGTCAGCGCGTCTGTGTTCCAGTAACACTTTTTGTAGACGTTGTGGGCTAGACTTGGCCTATGAGCCGCAGTTTGCTGACTCTGCCCTAAACTAACTATCCCCTTGGCACCATCCCTTGTGCGTCTCAAAGGCACCTTAAACTTATCCTAAATAAAACTCTCGTTCTTTCCTTCCAAGCTGGTGCTGTCCGAGTCTTCCCTGTGCGTGTCCGTGATCAGTAACACTAAGTCGGTAACCCGGGCGTTGTCCTCGACCCCTCTCTCTAGCATTGCACACCTGCTCTGTCACCAGTTCTTGCTGATTTTGCCTCGTAAGTGTTATCTTTCCAGTTCTCTCCATGTCCACTGCCACCAGCGTCGTTCACGCTTCCCTTATTTCCCACCTGAGCGTGGTGGAGGCCTCCTGAGTAATCTTACATTTACTCCGTCTAACTGTCTTCCCTAGAGTAATCTTTTGAAAATGCAAACTTTGTCCTGTCTCTTGTCACGCAGTCCCACATGTAAGTATGTTCCATGGCTTCCCAGGATTAATAAGCACCCAAATTTCTAAAGTCCTACATGATCTGGTTCCTGCTAACCTCCTAGCCACATCTCATTTCTATCTCTGCCTCTCTGTCTCCATCACCCTAGCCCGCTCTCTCTCTCTCTCTCGTGCTCTTTGTGCTGCAGCCATTCCTGTTCCCTGACTGACTATGCTCCTTGGCCCAGGACCTGGCCGTGTCTCCTGCCTGGAGTCCCCTCCCTCTCCTCACGTCATCACCCTGCGGAACTCACCCCAAAGGAGCTTCAGGGATGCTCGAGGCAGCACTCCCCGCTCCTCCGCCGCAGCAGGTGCAGTTTTCACGGCCTTTCTTGTCGGTCCTTCACAGGACTTACCAGGCTCTGTCTTTATGATTCGGTTAATGCATCAGACTCCGCTACTTTAAGGTCCACAGTGGCATGTATTTATGTTGCTCACAGTTCATTCCATGCCAAGAGGGCAGCACAGAACACAGGCTCGGCACCCGTATGTTAGCAGCCCGAATGCAGGGATGAAGGAGAGGCTCTGCCGTGGCAGCCTTGGGACAGAGCAGGCCAGGTCGTCACTGCTGTGGAGAGAGCCAGGAGAGTCGGGAGAAAAGGGCCTGCTGCGGCTTTTCACTCCTTGTGTTCGGTAGTTTTAAGACACAACACCCTTTGCCAGAAGCGTCTGTGGAGTCCAGCTTGTGCTGTAGGGTCCGGAAGGGAGGGGGATGGGAGGACATAGAGGGCTCAGGGGTCGACTTGGCTTCGCAAGGAAAGAGAGAGCAGTCCTTGACAACGCATAGTATTGCAGGGTTAAGGGAATGCTGTTATTGTTTTGTGTGTTGGGATGTATTGGTTCGCTTGTGTTTTTTTTTTTATCCTCACCCGAGGATATTTTTCCATTTTTTGTACAGATAGAGTGGGAGGGAGAGAGAGGAAGGGAGAGAGAGAGAGAGAAACATCGACGTGAAGGGACACATCGAGTGGCTGCCACCCGCACGACCAACCAGGGCCAGGGACAAACTGCAACCGAGGTACATGCCCTCAGCGGGAACCGAACCCGGGTCTCTCTGGACCACAGGCCGATGCTCTAACCGCTGAGCCAAACCGGCCAGGGCGGTTCGCTTGTTTTTATTATGAAAAAGACCTCTGTGTGTAGAGGCTGAGAGTAGAGGGCCTCTCGTGAAAGGGAGAGGTGGGAGACAAGGAGGGCTTCCTGCAGAGCGGGGCTTGCAGGGCCGATGCAGGCATGAGCAGGGGCCGACCTGGCGCAGGGAGAGGGTCACCACCCCCTTTGAGACGGGAGTGAGGACCAGCGCCGATGCAGGAGCTTTGTGTGGCCTTACGCTTCTTGAAGAGGTAAGAGGAGACATTCTCTTCTGAGAATGAGGGATTTGTAGGTACACGGAGGGTGAAAGAGACTGGCAGAGTTGGAGCAGTCAGAGGAGCTGACCGAGGCCGACCAGAGGGCCACCCCTCTTCATTACGGGCTCAGCCGGGTGGATTCATGGATTTCGTGGTAACTGTGCAGCTGTGTGATATCCTACTTTAGGGTGTAGCAGCCACAGTCTAGGAGTGGTCACCCGGGAGTGCAGGGGCCTCAGGATGTTGAGAATGCTGTAAAACAGGGGTGGGAAGAGAGCGGGTGACTGCTGAGCACACTTGATTCCTGTATTAGAATTCCCGGTGACCTGTCCCCTCTGTCTTCCAGTCTCTCTGCCTGCTCCCCAGGGGAAAGCGGTTTTGAAACGGAGTGTAATCAGTGGTATATGTACTCGAGTAGCATTATGTACTAGATATAATGAGAACGTCGAAGAAAGAACAGTGAGCTGCATCAGGGCATTGGGGAGGCGTCACATGGGGGCTGGTATTGGCACTGGGTTTTGGAGGGATGTGAACTGGGGGCTGTGGTGGGGAAGCCACCCGGACAAGGTTGGTAGGGATGGGAAGAGCCTCCCAGACAGACACGGTCACAGGAGGGCACAGAAGTGGGAAGGACACTGTCAGTTCAGCACGTGGCGGGACGTTCGGGCTGGGTGAAGGGGCAGGGAGGGGTAGGTGGGTGAAGGGGCAGGGAGGGTTAGGTGGGTGAAGGGGCAGGGAGGGGTAGGTGGGTGAAGGGGCGGGGAGGGGTAGGTGGGTGAAGGGGCGGGGAGGGGTAGGTGGGTGAAGGGGCAGGGAGCCGGAGGTGGGTGGAGAAGCAAAAGTTCGGGCCAGATGCTCACTATTTGGACTTTACTCTCTAGCCCCATAGAGGATTAGTGAAGGGTTTTCAGTATCTGTGGCGTTTATTTTGATGATGATAACTGACATTTATCGAGAGTTTGTATTTCAGGCGCTATGCTAAGCACTTTGTGGTTACCTTCGTTGATCTCATGAGGCGCCCACAGCGATCCAGTGAAGTAGGTCTCCTTTTTATTCCCATTTGCCAGGTAGAGAGGTTGAAGGTTGAACAGAGGAGGTAACAGTTATTAAGGGCTGATAGCTAGAAAGTACCTGGGCTAAATATCGAAGTCCAGGTCTGTCTAATTCTAAATCTATGCTTTAACTCTCGCCACTATATTTTTGTTTTAGAATGAAGGAACATGGGGTGTGGGGAGAGTGGGTCATGTGTTCACTTACACCGACCATGTTTTAGAACGGCAGCTCGAGTGACGAGTGAGGTTCAGGAGTGAGGGCTCAGGTGAGAGTGGGGACGGAGGGTGTGGCCTTTCCAGGCGGAACAGCATGGCTAAGGCACATGAGGCGGACCAGACAGCCTGGAAGAGTCAGAGAAGATGCTGTGGATGAAACAGAAGGAGTGTCATCTTTGGGGTGGGTCAGATTCCTAGAGCTGTGAGCTCAGTCTTGGTCTCCTCCTTTGAGAGGAATGTGAATGGACTAGATTCTCCAGAGAGGCGCAAGAAGATGGCCCAGAGCAGCAGAAGGGATGGACCAGGTGATCTGAGAGGAGCGAGAAGATGGCTCAGAGCAGCAGAAGGGATGGACCAGGTGACCTGAGAGGAGCAAGAAGATGGCCCAGAGCAGCAGAAGGGATGGACCAGATGATCTGAGAGGAGCAAGAAGATGGCCCAGAGCAGCAGAAGGGATGGACCAGGTGACCTGAGAGGAGCAAGAAGATGGCCCAGAGCAGCAGAAGGGATGGACCAGATGATCTGAGAGGAGCAAGAAGATGGCCCAGAGCAGCAGAAGGGATGGACCAGGTGATCTGAGAGGAGGGAGAAGATGGCCTAGAGCAGCAGAAGGGGTGGACCAGGTGATCTGAGAGGAGGGAGAAGATGGGTCAGAGCAGCAGAAGGGATGGACCAGGTGACCTGAGAGGAGCGAGAAGATGGTCAGAGCAGCAGAAGGGATGGACCAGGTGATCTGAGAGGAGCGAGAAGATGGCCCAGAGCAGCAGAAGGGATGGACCAGGTGATCTGAGAGGAGCAAGAAGATGGCCCAGAGCAGCAGAAGGGATGGACCAGGTGATCTGAGAGGAGCAAGAAGATGGCCCAGAGCAGCAGAAGGGATGGACCAGGTGATCTGAGAGGAGCAAGAAGATGGCCCAGAGCAGCAGAAGGGATGGACCAGATGATCTGAGAGGAGCAAGAAGATGGCTCAGAGCAGCAGAAGGGGTGGACCAGGTGATCTGAGAGGAGCAAGAAGATGGCCCAGAGCAGCAGAAGGGATGGACCAGGTGATCTGAGAGGAGCGAGAAGATGGCCCAGAGCAGCAGAAGGGATGGACCAGATGATCTGAGAGGAGCAAGAAGATGGCCCAGAGCAGCAGAAGGGATGGACCAGGTGATCTGAGAGGAGCAAGAAGATGGCCCAGAGCAGCAGAAGGGATGGACCAGGTGATCTGGGAGGAGCGAGAAGATGGCCCAGAGCAGCAGAAGGGATGGACCAGATGATCTGAGAGGAGCAAGAAGATGGCCCAGAGCAGCAGAAGGGATGGACCAGGTGATCTGAGAGGAGCAAGAAGATGGCCCAGAGCAGCAGAAGGGATGGACCAGGTGATCTGAGAGGAGCAAGAAGATGGCCCAGAGCAGCAGAAGGGATGGACCAGGTGATCTGGGAGGAGCGAGAAGATGGCCCAGAGCAGCAGAAGGGATGGACCAGATGATCTGAGAGGAGCAAGAAGATGGCCCAGAGCAGCAGAAGGGACGGACCAGGTGATCTGGGAGGAGCGAGAAGATGGCCCAGAGCAGCAGAAGGGATGGACCAGGTGATCTGAGAGGAGGGAGAAGATGGCCTAGAGCAGCAGAAGGGGTGGACCAGGTGATCTGAGAGGAGCAAGAAGATGGCCCAGAGCAGCAGAAGGGATGGACCAGGTGATCTGAGAGGAGCAAGAAGATGGCCCAGAGCAGCAGAAGGGATGGACCAGGTGATCTGGGAGGAGCGAGAAGATGGCCCAGAGCAGCAGAAGGGATGGACCAGATGATCTGAGAGGAGCAAGAAGATGGCCCAGAGCAGCAGAAGGGACGGACCAGGTGATCTGGGAGGAGCGAGAAGATGGCCCAGAGCAGCAGAAGGGATGGACCAGGTGACCTGAGAGGAGCGAGAAGATGGCCCAGAGCAGCAGAAGGGATGGACCAGGTGATCTGAGAGGAGGGAGAAGATGGGTCAGAGCAGCAGAAGGGATGGACCAGGTGATCTGAGAGGAGCAAGAAGATGGGTCAGAGCAGCAGAAGGGACGGACCAGGTGATCTGGGAGGAGGGAGAAGATGGCCCAGAGCAGCAGAAGAGATGGACCAGGTGATCTGAGAGGAGGGAGAAGATGGGTCAGAGCAGCAGAAGGGATGGACCAGGTGACCTGAGAGGAGCGAGAAGATGGCCCAGAGCAGCAGAAGGGATGGACCAGGTGATCTGAGAGGAGGGAGAAGATGGGTCAGAGCAGCAGAAGGGATGGACCAGGTGATCTGAGAGGAGGGAGAAGATGGCCCAGAGCAGCAGAAGGGGTGGACCAGGTGATCTGAGAGGAGGGAGAAGATGGCCCAGAGCAGCAGAAGGCATGGACCAGGTGATCTGAGAGGAGGGAGAAGATGGGTCAGAGCAGCAGAAGGGATGGACCAGGTGACCTGAGAGGAGCGAGAAGATGGCCCAGAGCAGCAGAAGGGATGGACCAGGTGACCTGAGATGGACAGAAGATGGCCCAGAGCAGCAGAAGGGATGGACCAGGTGACCTGAGAGGAGGGAGAAGATGGCCCAGAGCAGCAGAAGGGAAGGACCAGGTGACCTGAGAGGAGGGAGAAGATGGCCTAGAGCAGCAGAAGGGATGGACCAGGTGACCTGAGAGGAGGGAGAAGATGGCCTAGAGCAGCAGAAGGGAAGGCGGTGTGGTGGATGACCCGTGAGGGATTGGAAAGACTGGGTGGAGGGTGGGATGAGGTGGCGATGGTGAAGCCACCTAGCCCGCATGCGGCAGGTGCTCAGTGTCGTGTGGGTCATGACCCCTCGTCCTCACAGGAGCGCCCTGAGAGAGATGGAAGCAGTGAGGTGGCTGTGAAGACGGGGGGGCTGCCAGTGACACTCGGGGCGCGCACCCCTCTGCTGGAGGGTCCGCCGGTTGGGGGCAGCTGGGGCTGCTGCGTCCGGGCTGCGCTGCGGTGGAGGAGTCAGGGCAGCGATGTGCCGGTGCTCACTGTGCGGGGGAACGGTGCTCGCTGTCCGGGGGAGCGGTGCTCGCTGTCCGGGGGAGCGGTGCTCGCTGTCCGGGGGAGCGGTGCTCGCTGTCCGGGGGAGCGGTGCTCGCTGTCCGGGGAGCGGTGCTCGCTGTCCGGGGGAGCGGTGCTCGCTGTCCGGGGGAGCGGTGCTCGCTGTCCGGGGGAGCGGTGCTCTCTGTCCGGGGGAGC
This sequence comes from Molossus molossus, assembly GCF_014108415.1. NCBI lineage: Eukaryota > Metazoa > Chordata > Mammalia > Chiroptera > Molossidae > Molossus > Molossus molossus. Next base: position 11,495,096 of record NW_023425348.1, on the reverse strand, counting down.
GGTGCTCGCTGTCCGGGGGAGCGGTGCTCGCTGTCCGGGGGAGCGGTGCTCGCTGTCCGGGGGAACGGTGCTCTCTGTGCGGGGGAGCGGTGCTCTCTGTCCGGGGGAACGGTGCTCGCTGTCCGGGGGAGCGGTGCTCTCTGTGCGGGGGAGCGGTGCTCGCTGTCCGGGGGAGCGGTGCTCTCTGTCCGGGGGAGCGGTGCTCGCTGTCCGGGGGAGCGGTGCTCTCTGTCGGGGGAACGGTGCTCGCTGTCCGGGGGAGCGGTGCTCTCTGTCCGGGGGAGCGGTGCTCGCTGTCCGGGGGAGCGGTGCTCTCTGTCCGGGGGAGCGGTGCTCGCTGTCCGGGGGAGCGGTGCTCTCTGTCCGGGGGAGCGGTGCTCTCTGTCCGGGGGAGCGGTGCTCGCTGTCCGGGGGAGCGGTGCTCTCTGTCCGGGGGAGCGGTGCTCGCTGTCCGGGGGAGCGGTGCTCGCTGTCCGGGGAGCGGTGCTCAGTGTCTGGGGGAACAGCTCCCTGAGAGGGGGTGGTCAGAAGATGTGTCGGCTCCTGAGGGTAATGGAACATCGACGTTGGCTATTATGAGCTGCTGTTGGAAAGAGTGAGAGAATTTAGAAATGATACCTTATTTTTCTTGTTGTTGTTGTTGATCCTCACCCTAGGATATTTTTCCATTGTTTTTTTTTAGAGAGAGTGGCAGGGAGGTTGGGAGGAAGGGATAGGGAGGGAGAGAGAGAAACATCGGTGTGAGGGAGACACATTGATTGGTTGCCTCCTGCACAACCCTGATCAGGGCCGGAAATCGAACCTGCAACCCAGGTACGTGCCCTTCACTGGGAATCAGACGTGAGCCCCGTGGGTCCTTGGGCCGGCCCTCTAACCGCGGAGCCCCCGGCTGTGGCAGCACCTGATCCTGACATTTAGGCTGCGTGAGTTGCTCTGCTCCCTCCCCTGATGTCCTCTGAGTGCATATGTGATTCACTGACCAGCTTCAAGAGGGAGAAAACGAAGCAAAACAAAACCAAGTAGAACCTTAGGCCCGTTTCATAAAATTCTTTGGAAAAAAAAAAAAAGTCCTGTTCTTGTTTTCTTTTCTCCTTTTGCTGGTGGTCGAGGCAGTGGTAGCCCGTGCTGCATGGTAAGTCCCCTAGACCGCAGCCGCTGACGTGTTCCTGGAGAGAGCGCGCTCTCGAGCGGAGTGTGCGGCGTGGGAGGTATTGTCTTTCAGCCCGCTGTGGGCTGACCCACTTGTTTGTACCTACTTTTTTTTTGGTACGTGCCCCTAGCGGGAACTGAACCCCAGACTCTGGTCCGCAGGCGAATGCTCCAACCACTGAGCCAAACCGGCCAGGGCTGTTTGTGCCTAATATAACCACAAGTCTGTATTCGGAAAAATGCTGGTGCACCCAGCTTTTTAATGTCTACCCAAGCATTCTTCCTGTGGTGTAATATGGTAAAACGACAGGAACACTGTCCTGGAGTAGTGCAGACAGCACTCCTTGTCTCTCTTGGGCTTGCGTGAGAAGACAGAGCTGTGGTTTTGAGGAGAGCCCTCAAAATGATGAACAGCATCTTTACTTTGTTCAGTCGTCCATGTATTCCGCCCAGATGAAAATGTTTCGAATGTCCCGGCTTGTCATGATCAGGTGTTCACATCGTCCTTTCCTTGGAGATTAAAGCGGACGCCCATGTCCGGGGTTACGTCGGAGAGAAGGTCAAGCTGAAATGCACTTTCAAGTCCACTTCGTCTGTCACCGACAAGCTCACCATAGACTGGACGTACCGACCCCCCAGCAGCAGCCGCACAGAGTCCGTAAGTGTGTGCACAGAAAGCCAGCCCCGGGGCCCTTCTAGTCCCAGCCCAGCACTCTCATCTCAGAACGGAAGATGAGTGTCTCCCCACCTGATGTCCACTTGGCCACGCAAGGCCATCACTCTTCTCTGTAAGAGTTTTGCAAGTAGGCTAGAGGACAAACGGGGTCAGTAATCGAGAGGAAATGGGTTTACTTCTGTTTCCCCTTTGCTGTTTCTCTTTGCGTGGCTTTGTAGCTTCACTTCCAGGTCCGTGTGCGAGGCAGTGGCGCCCCAGGACCGCTGGACGGCAGAGCTCGTAGGTCCTAGGCGTAGACAGCCTTTGCCTCGGAGCTGCTCGCTTCCTGTCGTGCGAAGGCGTCGCGGTGGGTGTGCCTGCTTCTCCCTCTGCACCCTGGATTTACCTTGGCACCTCCCCTTGTGTAAACGTCTGCACTGATTTCTAGTTCCCTTTGCAGGAAGTGGGGGCCCCTTGTGTTGGCGACAGATGGCCTTGCAGTGTTGGAGACAGTATGCTTTGGCCACACATATAAAACACACTTATGGTTCAGATCCCATGGTGGCTGTCTGACTGAAGACGGCAGTGCTGTAGGAACCCTTTCCCTTGAGGCTGGGTAGGGGTGTCCTTGGCTCAGGAGAGATGCTGTCAAGAACGTGAACGTTGCTCAGTGGTTGAGCGCGACCCAGGCACCAAGAGGTTGCCGGTTCGATTCCTGGTCAGGGCCCAGGCTCAGGTTGTGGGCCTGATCCCCAGTGCGGGGCATGCAGGAGGCGGACCATCGATGTTCTCTCTCATCGATGCTTCTCTCTCTCTCTCCCTCTCCCTATAAAAATCAATAAAGAAAAAAAAAGTGTGAATGTCATAGCTGAATATAAGGGTGTATTTTGAAAGTATCTTTCATTTGTTTCTCCTCTTCCCTTCATTGGGAAAACGTTTGGCTGGATTTTAGTGTACAGCTTTGAGTTCTGTCTTGGGAGCCATGATTGAATGCCGTGTGGCGTGGGGCTGGGTAGGGGGCTGTAGGGAAGGATGCTAGGCTGTATTCATGGTTCTCTTTTTCTTTAGACTTAAAATAGTTCACTGGTTGGAAACTAGGGTTGGAAACTATGACTGGCCTTATTTAACTCTGCCTCCTTGGCCAAAAGTAGGTCGGAGGCAGCCATGGGGAATTTCTCAGGTCAGAAACCTTGGATGCAGACAGTAAGCTGGTGCTTTCTCCGTGAGGCTGGGCTGCGAGGCAGTCACCTAGCTTGGGATCAGTGGGCCTTTCAAGTCTCATAGTCTGCCCTGGCCAGTCTCGCTCAGTGGTTAGAGCATCAGCCCACGGACCAAAGAGTCACGAGTTCTGTTCCGGCCAAGGGCACGTACCTCGGCTGCAGTTCAGTCCCCAGCCCTGGTTGGGTTGTGCAGGAGGCAACCAGTTGATGGGTCCCTCTCACCTCGATGTTTCTCTCTCTCCCTCCCTCCCATTCAATCGGAAGAGAAATGGAAGAATATCCTCGGGGGAGGATTTTGTAAAAATTAGAGAAATAAAGGCACATAGAATGCTGTTGCCGTTATGCAGTCAGCCAGGGTTCTGGCAGACCAATCAGTTAGCAGGGTCTGAGTCTCACTGACTTCACTTGGACTAGAGGTTAGGTGCGTGGAGGGGACCCAGCTGACCTAGTTTCGTCAGTGAGGGATTCCACACCCTTTCTGCTGACGCCGATCATCCTTGCCTCCCTCTGTGGAACACACGACACACATCGTTATTATCGACATCTGTAGTTCCCGCCCGCTGTCCGGTCCGTGAGCGCAGGGTCTGTGCTGTGTGGCTCCGCTGTCCCCTCTGGCCCAGCACAGTGCCCAGCACGCGGTAGGTGTGCGGGGCGTGTTTGCTGAGTGAATGAGTGAACAAACGAACCCGTAGGGATCCAGCATCTTCTTCGGAAGGTCGCCCTTTACTCTGGGCGGTTCTCTTGAGTAGGGAGGTACCAGGTACACAAAGAAGGAGGAAGCCTTGCCTCGTGGAGGAGAGCGATCGGGCTCTGCCTGCTGGGCCTACCAGCGGGGACACTTCGGTGCTCCTGGCGACGGAGGGCCCGGTCGCCGTCTGGAGCAGCTTCGGTCATCAGTACGCGTTCTCTGAGTGCCGGTCGTGCGTTTGACTTGGGACTTTTGTTTTCCTCACCCGAGGACATTTTTCCATTTTTTGTTCAGATAGAGTGGGAGGGAGAGAGAGGAAGAGAGAGAGAGAAACATCGACGTGAAAGGGACACATCGAGTGGCTGCCACCCGCACAACCAACCAGGGCCGGGGACAAACTGCAACTGAGGTACGTGCCCTTAGTGGGAACCGAACCCAGGTCTCTAGACTGCAGACCGACGCTCTAACCCCAGAGCAAAACGGCCAGGGCTGACTTGGGATTTTTGTTCATTGCCAAGAGAGATAACTTGAGAGAGGCTTGATTATATTATACCCTCCTGGTGATTTTGAGAATATATAAAAATCTTCCCTTTCCCTCTCACTAGCCATGTGCCTTTGAATAACTCACTTAGTTTTTTTGTTGTTGGTCTTGTTTCCGTTCCTGTACATCTGGAAGGATTATACTTGCCCATCTACAGGTGTTGTGAGGCTCAAATGAGTGCGTGCGCAGTTGTTAGCACACCGTACAGTACTGGGTGGATGTTAGGTGCTGCTCTGGAGTGGGGTTCTCGGCTTTGGCACTGTTGACATTTGGAGTTGGATGCTTTTTGGTTGTGGGATGTCCTAGTTTGTCGGGTTTCTAGTAATATCCCTGGCCTCTCCCCCCAGATGCCACTAGCCCCCCCCCCCCCCCCCCCCCCCGCCGTGACAGCCAAAGATCTCCAGATATGCCAGACGTGCCCTGGAGGGCAAAGGTGCCCTCGGCGGAGAACTGCTGCTTTGGGGCTTGAGGGAGGATTTAGAGGGGGTCCCAGAGTTAGGGTACCATTATTCTTCCATCAGGCCCTTTCCTGATGTTTCCTAACCTGTCTTCTAACCCAAAGGATGGCGTGCTCAGCCGAGAAACCCGTTACACGTCTGTGTTCTGTTTCAGACCTGCTGTTACATCGTCCAAGTTAACTTTCCCGTGTGTTGCTTCCTCAGATTTTTCACTACCAGTCCTTCCAGTACCCAAGCACCGCGGGCACGTTCCGGGACCGGGTTTCCTGGGTCGGGGACGTGTACAAAGGGGACGCGTCCATCAGCATAAGCAACCCCACCCTGAGGGACAACGGGACGTTCAGCTGCGCCGTGAAGAACCCCCCGGACGTGCACCACAACATCCCCATGACCGAGCTGACAGTCACAGAGCGGGGTGAGCCGCCCGCTGCCACCCCCTTGCCCTGCTGGGGAGGGCTTCTGGAGGGGCCGGCTGTGAGCGGAGCTACCGGCTTCGTGAGCCAGCTGGTCTCCAGGGCACTCTGCCGTCCTGAGCTGTCCAGTGGGATGCATTGTTAACTCTTTACCTTGAAACTAAAGTCTTCCTTCAAGTACTGTCATAGTCTCTCCAATTTCCTCTTTTAATGAGATTTCAGGTGACCAGAGCTCTTGTGGACAGCGTGTGACAAGTCCTTGAATAAAGGGAGGGTCGTTGTCTCGGTGAAGTAGAAGCCATCCTGGCTTCCCTAATATGTTCACGCCCTCGGTTACGAGACGGCGCCCTTGCCGGTATCTTGAGAGGGTCCCTCCGACCCCAGTGGCGGAGGCGGCACATCTTCCACGTTGCAAAGACCAGCCGTTTCCTTCAGGGCAACAGAAGGAGTAGGCTGAGGACTAACCTGTTCATCTGCATTGTTCCCTGGTGACTAGAGTGGGCGTTCTAGTCCTCGGCTGGATTTGAACCAAAGACTTAGGGACACAGACTGCATTATACGTACACAGATATATGTTTAAAACAATAACCCATAAGTTTCAAAGACATGAGCACATTCATACTGGTGGTGGGAGTAGAACCTGATACGTTTTTCTGGATGACAGTTGGTAGTATGATCCAGATGCCTTAAAAGTATACACCCCTTAATGTAGAATCCCATTTTAAAACTATCTTGAAGAAATAGAGCTAAACATGAAACTTTATGTACAAGGATGATCATCATAATATAATTCATAAATCCAGAGAACTGGAAGTGACTTGGATGCCCCCATTAGAGGACTGATCCATTAAACTACTCAACACGATGGAGTACTATGCAGCCATGAAAAAGGTCACAGCTGGAAGGAACTTTCAATGACATAGAAAGTACTTACCATATAGTAGGGAAAATAGGAGGTTAGGAATAGTATGTAAACTATGATTTATCCTTTTATTTTATTTTATTTATTTTTTTATCCTCACCCGAGGATATTTTTCCATTTTTTGTACAGATAGAGTGGGAGGGAGAGAGAGGAAGAGAGAGAGAGAAACATCGATGTGAAGGGACACATCGAGTGGCTGCCACCCGCACGACCGACCAGGGCCGGGGACAAACTGCAACCGAAGTACGTGCCCTTAGCGGGAACCGAACCTGGGTCTCTCCGGACCGCAGGCTAACGCTCTAACCGCTGAGCCAAACCGGCCAGGGCTATGATTTATCCTTTTAAAAGTAGACACGGTCCTCCCTGCATGCAGACCTGTATTCACATATGCTCAGCAAGAATACCGAATGAGTAGATAGTAATGTGTTAATCCTAGGTAGTAGGGTTATGGGTCAATTTTTATTCTTTTTGTATGTGCACTTTTTACATCGAATTTGTTCCTTTTGTAATGAAGAAATGCAGAAGTCAAACCTGTCTCGTTCGGAGGAGACTTCCCTGCATGTCCTCTCTCTAACTTCTCTTCTCCTCTAGGCTTTGGCACCATGCTGTCCTCTGTGGCCCTTCTTTCCATTCTCGTCTTCATCCCCTCGGCCGTGGTGGCCGTCCTGCTGCTGGTGCGCATGGGCAGGAAGTCCGCGGGGCTGAAGAAGAGGAGCAAGTCCGGCTATAAGAAGTCGTCCATCGAGGTGTCGGATGAGTACGTGCAGCTGCAGCCTGGCAGGGAGCCGTTCCCTCCTCAGACCCTGCTCTGTAGCGGGCACCAGGCCCGGCCCCCGCGCCTTTCTCGCTGCTGGGCCGCGTTCTGTCCTGCTGGTGAAACCTCCTGACCAGCGAGGTTCTGCTGAGCAGCACTGGACGGGCTGAAAGCGAGCCTGCAGTTTGGAGGAAGGTGGAGGAGTGGACAGTGTGGTTCTGGTGTCCTGCTTTGGAAACCAGATTGTACGACTCTTTGGTTCCGAACAGGATTAGCAGGAACTCCAGGTCCATGGTTTCCCACTGTTCCCGCTTGGTCCCAGCTGCACCGAGCTTCCCCTCCACTCAGCATGCCTGGCTCACGCAGGCCGCGCCCACCTGCCCTCCCACCGGGCCCCTCCTCGCCCTGTTTCCCCTGGAATTCTCTTCCGGTGCCCCAAGACCCAGCGGAAAGGTCTCCTTCTCTTAAGTTTTCCTGAGTTCTGCAGGGAGAACTGGTCCCTCCCCCTCTTCACTGCCACAGCAGTTTGACCTGAATTGCCCTGAAACATGTGTCACGTTGTGTTTCAACACACTTGCGAAGTGTCGGCAGGTCTTTCACCCCATGAGGCGGTGACCTCTTCAAGGGACTGTGCTCTGTCTATGCTGTCCCAGCCCAGCCCAGCGCCTCGGACTTGCCTGGTGCTCAGGACATTTCTAGCTCCTGTTTACTGAGCACTTACTATGTACCAGGCAGTGTGGGGTGTGTTTTACACGTGTCTCTTTTTTATTCACTCCCAACCCTGTCCTTTAAGCAGAGCGAGTAATATCTGCACTTTATAAACGAGGACACAGGCTCCTGGAGCTTAAGTAATTCGCCTCGTCACCCCGCTGATATGTGGCAGAACTGGAATTCAGCGCCACACCTGTCTGACCTCAGTGCCTGTGTTTTAACTGCTCTGCTGTATTGCGCTGGTGGTGTTTTAACTGCTCTGCTGTATTGCGCGGGTGAGGTCTCAGTGTGCTTTGTCCTTCTTTATAGCACTGACCAAGAGGAGGGGGCCGACTGCATGGCGAGGCTGTGTGTCCGTTGCGCCGAGTGCGTGGTAAGCTCACGACGTCTCCTCTGTCCCCTGCTCACGGTTCCCGTCCTTGCTGACTGCGGGGGGGGGGGGGGGGCCCTTTGCCCTCAGAGGGAGCAGGGTGAGGCCAGTAGGTCCAAAGCATGGCATCGACCCAGGTCTTTTTGGTGTCAGCCCCCCATTGTTATTTTTGGTCTCTGTCTCATGGGCACAGCGTGGTGTCTTTAGGTTAGGGCAGGGGACTGTGCAGCACGGTCCTGCTGGCTGACAACACGCTGAAAGAGGAGCGTCCTCTGCCCGAGGCCACACTGGGGGGCTGCGACGGGCGGGATCCGGGCCCGGAGCTGAACTTTTCTGCGACCCTCAGTGTTTTCTTCTTCAATCCATGGCCTTCAGTGCATTTTTAGAATATTGCAGATAAGGGAGGATCCGTCTGGCATGTGCTGTTTCTATAGTTGGACAACTTAGATCTTATTCGTCAGCCTGCTGAACTGTTCCCTTTTCAGAAACGTAGATACCGTCCACATTTTTTCTGATACCCTTGTTCCTAACGGCCGTGGCTGGCTGAATCAGAGCAGCTGCATTTGATACAAGTTCAGTGTCATTTCCTTCGAGAATCAGCTCATCTTTCTGGGCTTGAGATACTGAACAAGCAGCACCTGACCTCCTCCGAACCCTATGGATGTATTTTTGGCCCAAGAAATTTCTGATTTCAACAAGAGAATCGTTCTCCGAAAGGAAGACGGTGGTGGGGAAGCGCACAGACGTGACTGCCGGCGGTCAGCTCCTTTCTAGTCCCCCAGCTGTCCATCCAGAGTCGCCTCTTTCCTTTCCGAGGACACTGAGTGCTACGTGGATGTGGTTGGAGTCCCTCCCCAGGGGGCTCTGGGGCTTCACAGTGACCGTGGGCCTTCAGGGTGACGTCGACAGTCTGATTGCTGAGTGGTCTCCATCCGCACAGTGGATGAGGCTCCGTTTTGTTTCTCCCCCCAGGATAGTAGAGTGGTGTAGCCTTTGGTTGACCTGATGGATCTGTCCATAAGAAATACTCAGGTTGGAAGTCCTGAATTTTTATTTAAATTTCAGCAGGCCGCCCCTCCCCTTGAGCACCCGCGGGGACTGGGAGGCTTCTGTGGCCGTCCCAGGACGCTGGGGGAATGACGATTCTGATACGGTCTGTTTGGAAACAGGTCAGAAGCAGCTTATGACCTAGTAGGAAGCATACCTGCCATTTCAGGGCTAGAGCTGAGCCCTCTCTGTGCAAGCTGAGCACTGAGCCGGACGACACAGCCTGCTTCCTGCAGTGTCTCTTCTTTCTCGCATGGACGTGGTATAGTAGGTGCGGTGAGGGGAAGGCTGGTAGAGCCAGTGGAGAGGGTCTAATACCAGCCCTTCGGGGGTAGGATATTTTGATAACACAAAATAAGTTAACATGTATAATATTATTACCTACATTTCAGATGTTAATTCATGCAACAGTTATTCACGGAGGATCTGACATACGCCAGATACGTTCTGGGTACTTAGGAAATAGTTACTAGGACATTATTGGTATCACTTACGCTGTGCTTTACATCCTCAGGACTGCTCTCTAACAATCAATTTGTACTTCTTAGTCCCTTCGCCTTTCTCACCCGTCCCCAAACGCCCTCCCATCTGGCAACTGTCAAAACGTCCTCTGTATTTTTGTCTGTTTCTGTTCTGCTTGTTTGTTTGCTGTGTTTTTTAAAGTCGGTTATTGATAGATAATGTATTCATTGCAATTTTATCCATATTTTTTATCTTTTTTTTTCCCCCCACTCTTTCTTAAAGAAGACCCCTTAACATTTCATGTCATTCTGGTTTGGTGGTGGTGAACTCTGTTAGCTTTCTCTTGTGTGGGAAGCTCTTTATCTGTCCTTCAGTTCTAACTGATAGTTTTGCTGGGTATGGTAATCCTGATTGTAGGTCCTTGCTTTTCATCACATTGAGTATTTCTCGCCACTCCCTTCTGGCTGCAAAGTTTCTGTTGAGAAATCAGCTGACAATCTTATGGGAGCTCCCTTGTAGGTAACTAACTGCTTTTTTCTTGCTGCTTCTAAGATTTTCTCTTTGTCTTTAACTTTTGGCATTTTATTTATGATGTATCTTGGTGTGGGCCTCTTTGGGTTCTTCTTATTTGGGACTCTCTGCATTTCCTGGACTTGTATGTCTGTTTCCTTCACCAGGTTAGGAAAGTTTTCTGTCATTTTTTTTTCCAAATAGGTTTTCAATTTCTTGCTCTCTTCTTCCAGCGCCCCCATGATGTGAATGTTGGTGCGCTTGAAGTTGTCCCAGAGGCTCCTTATACTGTCCTATTCTCTTTTTGGATTCTTTTTTCTTTTTGCCATTCTGATTGGGTGTTTTCTGCCCCCTTATCTTCCAGACCTCTGGTTTAATCCTCTGCTTTGTCCACTACACTGTTGATTCCCTGTAATGTACTCTTCATTTCTGACTGGTTCGTTTCTGTTCCCTGTCTCTTTGTTGAAGTTCTCGCTAAGTTCGTCTGCTCTTCCCAGAGTTCACTGAGCATCCTTATAACCATTGTTTTGAACTCTGCATCCAGTAGATTGCTTGTCTCTCTTTTGTTTAGTTTGTTTTCTGAGTTTTGTTCTGTTCTTTCATTTGGGACATGTCTCTTTGTCTCCTCATTTTGGCTGCCTCTCTGTGTTTGTTCCTATGTATTAGGAAGAACTGCTATGTCTCCTAGGCTTGGGAGAGTGGCCTAATGTAGCAGGTGTCCTGTAGGTTCTAGTGACACAGTCTCTGAGCTGGGTTCTCCAGGTGTGCCCCACCTTTGTGGGCTGTGTAGATGCGACTGTCCCTCCTGCTGTAGTTGAGCCTTGATTGCTGTGGGCACACTCATGTGGGCGGGAGAGATCTACTGCCAGGTCAGTTGGCTGCCACCACTAGGAGGGTCAGCTGTGCGGGGGGCCCCCCTGGAGCGGGACTCACTTCAGTGGGGCTCTGGTGCCTGCTGAGTCTGCCCCTTGAGCGGTGTCTTTTGTGGAGGTGGTTGGGTGGTGCTTCAACTTGGTCAGAGGCTGTCCACCTGGTACACTGGCTCTGGAGCCTCCCAGAAGGTGCAGGCAAGGTCAGCTGCCACCTGTTGTCTGCCCAGGTCCATTTGGGAGCTATAAAGGGATCTGCAGGTGGTTGCTCCTTGTGCTGGGCTTGGCGGTGCCCAAGCAAGGCCAAGCTGTGAACCAAGGCTGGCTGCTGCTAGCGCCGGGCCTGGGGCCACTTAGCGAGAGGTGTGGGGCTCGCTGAGGTCAGCTGCTGCTTGTTTGAGAAATTTTAGGCACGTCTGAAGCTTGAGCCAAGACAGGCTGTTAGTATGGAAAAGGCTTGGGTGGGCCTCAGGGCGGGGCAGATGAAGAGCCAGGTTGATGGAGACTCAGACATGGTGCCCGCTGCCAGCTCTGTGGGTCCGGGCTCAGAACAGGAACGATGGCCTCTGCCTGCTGTCCCTGTGGGGGAAGCTGCCCCTCCAGCTCTCACCCCGACGCCGGACAATTCAGCTCCTCCCCGCAGGTCCCTGGTGCCTTTCGAGCTGCTGTCCCCATGCTGGGGCTCAGAGGGAGCGAGTCTGTGAGTCCGTGCGTGGGCCCTTTAAGAGGAGCAGCCTGGGGCTCCAGCTGCCCTTGGTCTCACTCAGCCACAGTCCCTGCTGGTTTTACAGCCAGAAGTTGTGGGAACGTCTCTTCCCAGTATTGGAACCCAGCTGGGGTGTGGGGCTGGGACTTCCTGCTCTTCAGGGGGGACCTCAGCAGCTGAGATGTCCCTCCCAGTTTTTATCTGCCACATGTGGGTGTGGGACCAGCCCGTCTCGATGTGGCTGCTTCTGTAGATTCTTAGCTGTAGGACTTCTGCTCAGCCGGGTGTCGGCGGCTCTGAGTGAGGGTTGTGTAGTTTAGTTGTAGTTTTGATGTGGTTGTGGGAGGAGGCGATGCCGTGTTTCCCTGCCTGACATCTGGACCGCAGAACCTACGTTCTCTGCACGCCCGGAAAACCCACCTCCAAGACCCCACCGAAATGTCACCTACTCTTGATTTGGGTCCAAAAAATAACTAAGATGTAAAAATAGGTGAAATGTGTAGCATATCACACGGTTCTTAGTGCTGTAGAGAAACGTGAAGTAGGCAAGGGAGATGAGACAGTAAGGAGATGTCGGGGATACCCTGTTGGAATGGTGTTGGGCAGACACCCCGAGAAGTACAGAGCCTGCTGGCTGAGTGGAGCAGCAGTGCCGGCCAGCGAAGGGCGCGCAGGCTCTGGACGGGCCGGCGTGGCGTGTCCTTGGCCGCGTGGGGCAGTGTGGGGGGAATGGAGAGGCCCGGGAAGAGCAGTCCAGGGGGGGCAGCGTAGGTGTCAGCACCCCTTTTGTTGGTTGTGTTTAAATGACTGCCCCTCAATACCTAACATAAGTCATGAGTAAGAATACAAAACAAGCCCTGGCCGGTTTGGCTCAGCGGTTAGAGCGTCGGCCTGCGGTCCAGAGAGACCCGGGTTCGGTTCCCGCTAAGAGCACGTACTTCGGTTGCAGTTTGTCCCCGGCCCTGGTTGGTCGTGCGGGTGGCAGCCACTCAATGTGTCCCTTCACGTCGATGTTTCTCTCTCTCTCTCCCTTTCTCTCTCTCCCTCCCACTCTACCTGAACAAAAAATGGAAAAATATCCTCGGGTGAGGATTAAAAAAAAGAAAAAAAAAAAGAATACAAAACAACAACAATAATAATACAAGAATAAACTCTGCCCACCCCTGTACTTCCTCAGAGACATGTGTCCTGTCGTAGTGTTGTAGTGATTGTGGTGACCTGGACCTTCATTTCGATGCAGCAGAATCCACTGGTGGTTTCTGACAAGAGAACTATGAACGAGTGTATGTGTTTGTTTTTCTTTAATCCTCACCCAAGGATATGTTTTCATTTATCTTCAGATAGAGCGGGAGGGAGAGAGTGAAACATCGATGTGAGAGAGACACATCGATAGGTTGCCTCCCGCGTGACCCCGACCAGGGCCGGGGACTGAACTGCAACCGAGTTGCATGCCCTTGACTGGAATCGAACCCGCGACTCTGGTCTGTGGGCTGACGCTCTAACCCTGAGCCAGACCGGCCTGGGTGACCTGATGTACGTTTTAAAAGGGTCGTTCCGGTTTCTGCGTTGAGAATGTGTTACGGGACCGTGAGGGTCGGAGAGCCCAGTCGGGAGACGTGAGCAGCGAGGCAGGTGCAGGAGCGGCTGCCGGTCTGGCAGGCGCCGGGGGAGGGGGCGCATGGGCCGCACTTTGGGGGCGGGCCAGCAGGAGCTGCTCCGGGGCTGCATGTGCAGGAGCAGGAGTGAGGGGCGTCACGGGTTGTTCCGAGGTTCTGGGCTGGAGCAACTAGTAGAATAGAGTTGCTTTTCTCTAATATGTGCAAGTCTGTGGGTGCAACAGGTTTAGGAGGCCTTTCAGGAGCAGACTTTGGATATATATTTAAAATTTTTTTTTCTTCATTGATTTTAGAGGGAGAAGAAGGGAGAGGGAGAGAGAGAGAGAGAAACATCGATGAGAGAGAACATTGATTGTGGGGATCGGGCCCACAACCTGGGCATGTGCCCTGACCGGCAATCGAACTGGTGACCTCTTGGTGCAGGGTCAATGCTCAACCACGGAGCCAGACCAGCCAGGCAGAGCTTGGATGTATTAAGTTTGAAATACTTGTTAAACATCCAGGTGGAGGTGTGGAGCAGGCATTGGCTTCATAGGTGTGGAGTTCAGAAGGTCTAGACTGGCGATGTAAGTCTAGGAATCATTAGGTAGAGCTGTTTCCACCAGGGAGCTGAGCATAGAGAGAGGAGGCCCAAGGACTGAGCCCTGGAGTTCTCCAAGGCTGATAGACCGGGAGATGAGGCGGGATTAGCAAAGGAGGCAGGAAGGCCTGTCCGGGGAGGCAGGAGGCAGACCAGGAGTTGGCATCCTGGGGGCCAAGAAGGGAAAACGGAACGGTGGTGCCGATGGCTGCTGAGGCAGGCCAGGCAGAGTGAGCGCTGCGTTTCGGGGACCTGGTACTGCGGAGCTATCGGTGACTTTGGCAGCAGCCCCTTCAGTGGAGCAGTGGCTGGAAGCCGGACCAGGGTAAGGTGGGGAAAGAAGACGGACACGTTTCCTGGTGATACTGGGTGTGAACACCTCTTTCAGGGAGCGTTTCTGTGGAGGGGTGCATTGAAACAGGGCCGTAGGGAGAGGAGATGTGTGTTAGGAGGTGCTTTTCTTTTTGAGATGGGAAAACTTATGGCCCATTTGTAAATGGTGAGCCAGCAGAGAAGGCAGACCAGACACTGCAGGAAGAGAGGCGAGGGTTGCCGGGGTGGCTCCCGGGTCAGCACAGGGAAGATGCTGTCCTTAGACAAGGGCGGGGCGAGTGCATCCTAAGAAGAGGGGAGGCCGAGTAGGTGGGGCCAGACCTGGCAGGTGGGCGGGTAACCATGGTGATGGGAGGCTGTGGAGGTTCCGTGCGGCCTGCGTATGTTCCCGTGACAGGAGCAAGCAGGCTCATCAGCTGAGGATGAAGTGAGGAGGAGATTCTGGGGACGTGAGGAGGAGGGAAAGGTGTGAAAAGTCGTGTAGGAGAACAGAAGGCATGGGCAAGAGGGGTGTGGTCAGCGGCCGCTCGAGGTTTGAAGCGACAGGGTGAGTTCGAGTATGGGCACTTACACAGAGCCAGGCACAGCCTCGGGTTTGCATACGCTGTCTCATTCAGTTCTCAGAGCTGGTCTCTGCGGGGTCAGTGTTTTATCATCCCCATTTCACAGATGCGGAAACTGAGGCTTAGGGGTTAAATCATTTTCCTCAAGCCTGTACGGGATTAAAACCCAGAGGCAGCCGACTCCGAGCCTAACTCCAGGCTACGGTCCCGGTAGCACACGGGCACCTGTTCACTGTGTTGAGGATTCAGAAAGTATCCGCCAAGGGAAAGGGAGCGCGTTGGGTTTCAAAGTAGAGATTCGCCCGATGGACTCCAGAGCTGTCGAGGCCCGGGGCTGCTCGTGGGAACTCAGGTGTGAGCCTGGGCCGCCTCGCTGCTGATGTGGCCCAAACCGGCTTCCACGGGGGACCCTCACGCGCGGCCTTCAGCCAAATTCTGGGTGTCGTCATAGTCCACATGCACACACAGCTGTGTCCTTTCCTCCCTAGGACTCAGACTACGACGAGGCGTACTGATGGAGGGTCGTGTCCTGAGGAGTCGCCGGAGCAGAAGCGCCGCCATCTGCCGGCAGGAAGGCCTGGGGCGCGGAGCCCGCCGGACGGCAGGGAGGGCGCCCGGCCCTCGGGACCCCTTGGGGAGCGCTTATTTATTGACGAAACGTTCCCTTCGTATTTATACACCGCGGGAACTTTCAGAAGAGACTCGCGACTACCCCTTTTTATACCTTATCTCTACTGAATGAAGCAATTCTTTTCCTGGGTAGAAAGATACTCTTTATTTCACCTTTGATCTTGAATGTATTACATGTTTTCTTCCAATTACTTGAGGGAGAATCCTAGACACTGGCCAAACTTCTGACGCCAAGATACTGTATTTTTAATGAAACGAAGCTTGTAGCTTCCTGAGGTACTAGCAGACGGAATGGTTGGGGGGCAGGTATTCTGTGTTCTGCTCTGTGAACATGCGCAGCTGCGAGCTCACGCTCGGCTTGTACAGTGTGGGTGCCGCGGACTGTGCGGCACGAATCTCCCTCACGCTGGGGCAGGCGTCTGCCCTGCCCGGGCCTTCAGGGCGCCGGCGTCTCCAGTGAAGCGAAGGCCTGGGGAGACCCAGGGGCTGCTCTTTTGTCCTGCCAGGTGCAGCGCGCCTTGTACTTCCCTTTTCCGCCTCACCCGGGGGCATTTTTGCACTTATCGTCAGATAGAGCGGGAGGGAGAGAGGGAGGAGAGAGAGAGAGAGCGAGAAACATCGATGTGAGAGAGACACATCGAGTGGCTGCCACCCACACGACCCCAACTGGGGCCGGGGACGAACTGCAACCGAGGTCCGTGCCCTGAGCGGGAACCGAACCCGGGTCTCTGCGGTCCGCGGGCCGACTGCTGAGCCAAACCGGCCAGGGCACCATTTTACTTTCTTACAGCTGCTTCCCTTCTTGACTTTCAAGGTCAGAGGCAGGAAAAAGTCTTCAACAGGTGTATGGAACTGTCTAGAATAGTTCTACCAGCTATTTACAGTGGACGGTTCTTTTCACCTGCGTTGTTCTGCAGGGCACTCGAGTTCTAAACTGCACCAAATATGAGTGAACCGAGGTCTTTACAAACTGTTGTTACATAATATTTGAGAGAAGAAAGTGAGACTGTGCTTAACCTATGCTTCTGATCTCTCGAAACCTTGTATCAACTCCTCTATTTTCCTATGAAACCTCCTGGGATTTCCACAAGCCACTAAGACTGTGCGCTGTGGCAGGGGCGACAGCTCGCTTCTCAGCCAGGACACACACACTGATCCCTCCTCCCGTCCCTGCTGTTTCCGCAGGCCAGCCCCTCCGTGCTTCTCCGCAGGTGGCTCGGGAGGTCTCCATGGTGCAGCATTCTACACCACGTATGTTATTAAAAACCACTTACAAATGTTTTTCCACGATCTGTGTTTAACAGTGTGGGTGGTTAGCTCTGTCTCATCGATTTGCCCTGCCCTCATTTGTTAACCTAGTCCACAGATTAGAGTCTGGTTAGTTAATAGACTTTATGATTTCCCCCTGGTCACGAAAGGAAGCAGACGTGGCAAGGCAGGATTGGCAGATAAATTTCCAGTGGTTAAAAACCTCACAGTCTTGGGCTACCTGTCGAGTCTGTGGTTGTTTGGGGCCAACCTGCTGCACCAGCCTGGGACCTCAGCAGCGAGAGGAAAACAGCCTGGGCGATAAGGAGACACCATTTGGGCGCAAGGAGATTTGAAGATAGAGAGCGACCGTGAGGCAGCCCGATAAAGAGACGATGTTACAAGAACCCGGTCAAAGCCACATCCCTTTCAATGAGGAACATGTTCTAGCTAGGTTTGCACGTTACTTCCTTCCAGGCATGTTGTGGGGATTCGGCCCGGGTGATGTGTTTGTCTTTGGGTGCCCGGAGCTATGCGAACCCTCTGAAGTCGTGTTACTTTGTAGCCTTGCTCGGGATTTGCGCCAGTCCCTCCCTTCACAAATGAACGGACAATGGGGCCCTTCACGGGAAGAGAGTGAGTTGGTAATTCAGTCCCTCCCCCAGTCAAGGCTGTGATCAGTTTCCTCCTCCATCCGGGTTTCGAGGTCTGGGTTACAGCGCTGCTGCTTCAGAGCAGCACGGAGCCGTGCTCGGGCACCTGCTTTCCTTGAGGATGGAAGGAGGATAAAGTATGTTAACCCACTGTTTTAATATGTTCCAGGTGCTAGTCTTTATCTTTTTTTCTTTATTGATTTTAGAGAGAGAGGAAGGGAGAGAGAGAGAGAGACACCGATGAGAGAGAACATGGACTGGCCGCCTCCTGCACGCCCCCACTGGGGACTTGGCCCACAACCTGGGCACGTGCTCTGACCAGGAATCGAACCAGTGGCCTCTTGGTGCCTAGATGGATGCTCAACCACTGAGCCACACTGGCGGGCATCTTTTTTCTTTTTGATGCTCCACGCGTTTTTATCACACTGTGTAGAGACCAGCCTTGTCTGGCAACGGGAGTTAATTCTGAAGGCTTCGAAGGGTTAAAAGCCTTGCAGCATTTTCCTTCAGCTGCCGCAGTCTCACTGGTGGTCCCTTACTCCCTGCGTTTTGGGCATCAAGCTCTTAATTCTGTTACCAGATGTGAGCTCACAACATGCCCCGTTTCCCATGCGTTACCCTCGCCTTGCTGGTGGTTCCGCAGCTCCCACTAGGCGCCCAGGCTCCGGGGGAGCGCACCGGCCTGCCCTCACAGCTGGAGGCCACATCCTGCAGTGGGGTGCTCCGGCTGCACGGCTCGGAGGGGGGGGGACGGGACCCAGGGTTGCCAAGGCTGCCCTGTGATTGCAGAACTCAGAACTTCGTGCCAGGAGAGGCAGCCCCGCCCCCGGGCCCCCGTGCTGTGCCCTTGGACGGTTAGTTGCTGTATTTCACCGTGTTTTCCGTTTTTCTTGGGCCATATGCACCGACATTGTAACACTTGCTCTCTTTGCCACATCACAGTCAATAAACTCGTGCGCTTTCTGGTGTGTATCACATCCGAGGTGGGAGCTGTCATGTGAAAGGGGCCGTTTGTGGTTTTCAGCACCGAGCAGCCCTGCGTCTCTGGGCTGCATCCCGGCAGGACCTGCATCCATTCCGTGGCGTGCTGGATCGGCTCCCTTGGCAAGAGCCGGTTGCCCAATGTTCAGGAATTTTCCAGATCCTCCTTGTTCTGTTGGTAGCTCGCAGAAGGCCACGGGGGCCTCTGGTTCCAGGGCGGGCTCACCAGCCCACCACTTCCCAAGAGTCATGGAGCAGAGTCCTTGAGAAGAGCCGGCACTCGACAGCTTTGAAATGAGACAGGACGAACTGCACAGAACAAGCGTGCCCACGTGTAGGCCAAGGCGGAGGGGTGTACCCTGAGAACGCTTAGTTCGAGGTGGTGACTTAAAAGCAGAGACACCTGGAAATGAAGCAGCCTTGAGCTCGGGTCGAGTGTCCAAGCCCGCAGGGCTTCCCGGGGCAGGGCAAGGCCAGCGTTTGGGGAAGTGCAGCCGCCGGCAGAGGAAGCCGGCCGAGGGGGTGAGTGGCGGGACTGGGCAGGCTCAGCTGAGACAGCAGGGATGGGGATTACCCGCCCTGCTGCACCTCTGTGTGCAGAGGGAAACCAGAGGTGGCTGCATTGAAGCACACGCCCGGTGTTCTGCATTCATCTTGAACCGTTGTGTTGTGTGCACCGGGCTGGCTTCTTTCTCAGCAGATGTCTGCCTGATGCCATTCAAGACCCCACTGCCGACGAGCTGGTGACCTGGCCAGGAGGGGGCTCTGCAGAGGTCCGGAGTGGGAGCGACTCCTCGGTAAGTTGAATGTATTACCTGTTATTACCTGAAAGTATTGATGGAAACCGGGTGCTGGGTCAGACAACTCAGACACTGACGTGAGGACCTGCCTTGAGAGGTTCCTGTAGGTGCCTGTGTCACCGCCTCAAACTCACGCGTGGGGTTTGCTCTGAGCCTGACCTGGGCTGGCGACACTCAGACTCGAGAACCACGGCGGTGGAGAGCTCAGTCCTCGTTCTCCTGGGCGCCCCTCACCTCGGCTGCCCCTCGTCTTGGGTAAGCAGCCGATTTGGGTTTCCTAAGCGGTGATACGGCTCCTCGGTTCAGAAGACCGGTGGTCAAGGTGTCAGTTCAAGGGCAGCCCTCGGGACGGGAGGCCCGGGTCTCAGAACTCGAGCTCCGCGCGAGGACTCTCGGAGGGCAGCCTGCTGGGTGGGTGCTGGGTCCCTCGGCAGTGCAGAGCAGCCGACCCTCGGACCCCCGAGAACAGAGGAGTAAGGTTTGCTCTTGATACAAGTCAGTGATGGTGATCAACCTTCACGTTCAGCTTGATGCTGGAAACCACAAACTAGAGCTGTGACAGGTTGTCTCTGGACTCAGGGCAAGACTGTGCCTTCACTGCTTCTCTCTCAATACCAGACAGACTAATTCTTAACCTTGAGAAGCCAGGGACTCGAACCTCTGAAGAGAGCGAGGCTACAGCCCTTGCTTGTCACGCCCTGTGCAGCCCTGGTCCCGGAGGGACTGCTGTAGCTTAGGTAACTTGGGCAGAAGGTGAGCAGGGTTCATGACGGCCAGGGTCCCTTCTGCTCCCAGAGCTTGAGTTCTGTGACGGGGCCTCACAGTCCCATGGTTGCCATCGCGTTGAAACCTCCACGGCTGGCCCCTGAGGCAGAAAAGGGACCGGCCTGGAACAGGTATGCCTGAGGCCAGCCTGCAGTGTGTGGGTTCCGGTCTGCCTGAGGCCAGCCTGCAGTGTGTGGGTTCGGGTCTGCCTGAGGCCAGCCTGCAGTGTGTGGGTGCTTCACTTCATGCAGGAAAGATTCCCCAGTGAGACCAGGTGATTGTGAGAGAAAGTCTGTTAAGCTGGGGCAGGGAAACAGGAAGGGCTCAGGGTAGAAGAAGCAACAGGGGAGTCCGGGTGGGGCTCCGCTTTGGCTCTTGAGAAACATCACAGGACAGAAGGGGCCAGAGGGGCTGCTGCCTGCTCCTGGGAGTCAGAGGGAAGGGGCCTGGAGACACAATCGGGGTGAGCTGTCACAAGTCTGTGGGGACCCTTCACGCTTGGGAGAAAGTTAATGCATGATGGAGGAGAGGCTTGGGTGCGCTCCAGAGAGTCCGCGTGGGGTCTTGTTTTGAGGGTTCTTATCTTTTGGGAGCAGGAATTCAGGGGGAGCTCTCAGGGAGGGGTCTTACAGAATATCCGTTAGTTTTCCAGGTGTGCCCGTGGATATGTGGATCCATCAAAGTGAGGGTAGAGGGGAGCTGGCGGTTTCTCTGGTCAGTTTTACCTCGGGTCTGTCTGGCTCTCGCTGCTGCTGTTATTCGTGCCCCTGACCTCGGCGGCCCTTGGGTCTGGCTGGCGCACAGGGCACTAACGGGTCCTCGTTACCTGCCTGTCTGATTCTCCAGCGAGGGAGGAGAGGCAGAAACCATTGGCTTTCAAGCTCCTTGGTTACGGAAGGTCGAGGCTGCGAGTCACTAGCTGGCTGCACGTTTGGCCTTGATTAACGGGCTCTCTCAGTTTCCCCACTGTGCTTGCCCAGGAGCTGCCCTGCTGCCCTGCGTGGGGGGTGGGCGGACGTGGCCTGGCTGTTACGGACCCGCAGCCTGTGGTCTGCGTGACATCGTCCCGGCAGGACACGCGTGGGATCTTGTGAGAGGTGTGTGCCCAGAACTGTCATGTGGACTCGCGTACTCGAGCACATCGGAGACCAAGGTGCACAGCCCTGTGCGAATGAGGGCACGGACCCCTCAGGCTGTGAGGAAGGGCAGGGGTGCAGCTGTGCTCGCTGCGTGGCTGGCTGTCCTCCGAGGTCAGGCGCCTCGGGACCGCACCGCTCCGCTCGCCGGTGACGCTGCAGCGCGTGAGGGTCCTCTGCGCGCCCTGCGCGGTAGCCTCGTTGCTGTGACTTCTCCGAAGATTTGTTTCCGTCGTGACTGTGTCAAGGATGCTCATCCCCTGCACGGTTAGTAACAGGGAAGTGGGTGCTGAGGGTACGACTCCCCAGGAGTGACAGAAGCTATTTCCTGGGCCGTGAGCTCAGAGTGTTTAGCCAAGACAGGAGGTGACTGACTATGTAGGATTCTCTCAAGAACATCTGCTGAGCCCTGGCCGGTTTGGCTCAGTGGTTGGAGCGTTGGCCTGCAGACCAGAGAGTCCTGGGTTCGGTTCCCGCTAGGGGCACGTACCAAAAAAAAAAAAAAAAAGAATATCTGTTGAGGAGACAAACTAGGGTCCGGAGAAGGAAGCAGGTTAGTAGTTGAGAATTCAAATGGAGTCTGTTATTCAGGTGCATCTGGAAGCTTTGGTGAATTTTTAAAGACAGATTTATTTTATAAACCATATGTCCTTAATGTCATCAGTAAGTCCTGGGAAACAGACTTTAAAGGAAAAGACATGTACAGAAACTGATTTTCCCATAGACCGATACAGGCAAGAGTTAACTTTTTACAGCATTTCTACTCACAGAAGCATCACCAAACTGCTAAAGCAAGACCCAAACGTGTCTAATGATAAACATTGAAATAAAAGTGAGCTGTACATACCTTTAGGAGAGATTAAGAAAAATGAGTAAGGTAATTATTTTCCAGCCCACTTTTTCTAGTTCAGGGGCACAGGCGGCTGCAGCCCAGCTCTGCAGCTCACGGGGCAAGGAAGGAACTCACCCTGGACAGGGAGCCGGCCCGTCAGGGACTGTCCACTACACCCACCCAGCCACCCAGCCTGGGGCCACTGAGTCGTGCCCGTGGACCTAACACACACACCTCTGGGATGTGGGAGGAGCCGAGGTCCCTGGAGAAGATCCCCAGACCTGGGGAGAACGTGTAACCTTCACACAGACACTGGCTGGGAATCACTCTTTTTAAATCAACATTGTCATGGAATGATGTTTAAAAAAGTGAGGTTTTTTGAGGGCCTAATGTATAGAAATACAGTTAACCCTTGAACGGCATGGGTTTGGACTGTGTGGGTACACTTATAGGCAGACTTTTTTTTTTTTTTGCACAGATAGAGAGGGAGAGAGAAACATCGATGTGAAAGAGACACACCGAGTGGCTGCCACCCGCACGACCAACCAGGGCCGGGGACAAACTGCAACCGAGGTACATGCCCTTAGCGGGAACCAAACCCGGGTCTCTCCGGACCGCAGGCCAACGCTCTAACCGCTGAGCCAAACCGGCCAGGGCTAGGCAGACTTTTTCAATAAATATGTATAGAGCGGTAAATGTGTTTTCCTTACGATTTTTAGTAGCAAATTTTTCTTTTCCTTACTGTATTGTAAGAACACGGTATATAATACAGATAACATGCAAACTGTGTGTTGATAGACTGTTTATGCTATAGGGGAGGGTTGGTCAGCAGCAGGCTATGAGTGGTTTTGGGGGAGTCAGAAGTTAGACTTGGATTTTTTACTGTGTGAGGGTCACCGCCCTTAACCTGCACATTAAGGGTCAGCTGTATTATATATAAAGTTCAGAGTTCGATTGTTCAAATATATCATTCAGAATTTGCACACACACGTATATTCAGAACCCCGAGGCAGACTAAGGTGATGGCAGGTGAGGGAAGCCACGCTCCTTGCAGACCGAACTGGGTCACAGCCACGTCACAGAACCGTGGTCCCGAGGAAGCAGCTGAAGACTGGCCGGAGGGACCTCGTGACCAAGGGTTACAGAAGAGGCCACATTGAGATGGGTAGGCAGTGAGGGAAGCCACGCTCCTTGCAGACCGAACTGGGTCACAGCCACGTCACAGAACCGTGGTCCTGAGGAAGCAGCTGAAGACTGGCCGGAGGGACCTTGTGACCAAGGGTTACAGAAGAGGCCACACTGAGATGGGGGGGCAGTGTGGAGCGCGAGTGGGCTGCGGCCCGTGGTGGCTGGGACGTGCCGGAGGGGTAGCTCAACTGCAGGGGTGCCTCCTAAACCCCAAGCGGGCTCCTGGCCTGGAGCACCGGGAAAGGTGCCCCCCTAGCACCCAGCCGTGGAGAGCGGTGGGGTTTCCGTGGCCAGGGAGGGGCGCAGGCACCTCCGAAAGGGCCAGCACACGTTTGATTCTTGCCCTGGGCTCCGCTGGAGGGAGGGCAGAGCAGACCAGGCTGCAGGAGGGTAGTCAGGGTGGTGGCCTGGGAGAGGCTGAAGGGTCGGCTGCCGGGACCCCGGGCGGAATGAGTCTTCGCCCCACGCGCAGAAGCGTCTTCTCAGGCCGAGCCCGCTGCTTCTGCAGCATGGCCGGGGAGCAATAGCCCCACTTCGTTGTTTTTTAAAATATGTTTTCATTGATTTTTTAAGAGAGAGAGCGATAGAAATATCAATTAGAGAGATACATGAATCGGCCGCCTCCCGCACACCCCCTACTGGGGATCGAGTCTGCAACCTGGGCGTGTGCCCTGCCCGGAATCGAACCGGGACCTCTCGGTCTGTGGGACTGCGCTCCATGCCCTGAGCTGCACCCTGTGGGGCTCAGCCCTGCTAGGAGTGTAGCTGGAGGCTGCAGGCAGAGGCGGATCTCTGGGCGCCCCGAGACTTGGCTCCCCTGGTACTGCTAACTACCTAGGACCGTGAAATGTGCTGTTGGACGTGCGGTCTCTGGGCTCCGCCCTGGGCCTTCTCCGTGTGGCACAACCCCTGGCCTCATGGAGCTTATAGTCGTGGAGGGGTGAGGGTAGAGAGCAAGACTTGAATCAAATAAGCACACCAAGAATAGATAATTAGAAATTGTGACAGATGCCCCAATGGAATGACCAGTAGTACTATTAAAATATGTGCCTAGGGCCCTGGCCAGTTTGGCTCAGTGGTTAGAGCGTCGGCCCACGGACCAGAGAGACCCGGGTTCGGTTCCCGCTAAGGGCACGTACTTGGTTGCAGTTTGTCCCAGGCCCCAATTGGGGTTGTGCGGGTGGCAACCAGTCAATGTGTCTCTCTCACATCCATGTTTTTCTCTCTCTTCCTCCCTCTCTCCCTCCTGCAAAATAAATAAATAAATAAATAAATAAATAAATAAATAAAAAGAAAATAAAATAAAAACGTGTGCCTAGGCATCTGACCTAGGAAGGGTGGTTCAGGAAGGAATGACATTTAACTTGAGATCTGACTGAGTTAACTAGGGGAAGCGGGAGGGGACAGCATTTACTCAGGGGAAACAGATACTCTTGTTTTGACAAAAAACAGAGAAGCTTTGCCCTGAAGCATTGGCTACTTTCAGAGGCCTGGAGGGACCGGGAGCTGAGAGGTTTGAATCCTGGCTGTCATTGGAATATGTCATTGGGCTGTCACTGTCTGTGCCTTAGCTTCCTCGTCTGTAAAACCTCCTGGGGTTGTTGTGAGAATTACATGCCTGGTGTGTACCCCTCACTGGTTCACTGCATGTCAACCACTGATCTCCAGTGCGGTGCTGTAAGAGGTCCGGTCCCTCGGCGTTCAGGAGGGGACCTGGGTAGACGGAGTGATTTTCCAAAGATCAGGGAACGAATTAATGGAAATTGACTTGGGCAGAGGATGTTTAAAAAATTCAGTTCTTTTTTTTTGTTTTTGTTACGTCATTGCTTCTCTGTTGATTCACACGGTTCTCCGTTGATTTACACCGGTGCATTTGAGTACTTAGAACTAAAAATGGGTATTTTTTAAATTCATCATCTTGTTTTCCCATTCCTTAGAGCTTGTTTGGTGTGGGTGTGGCTCTGAGTGACCTGAGTGTGGTGAGGAGATTCAGGGTCTCTGGGGGTTGCTGGTTCCCACTCAGAAGATGGTGCAGTGCAGGGTACCGAGTCAATTTCGATTCGATGGGCATACTGGCAGCTCTCTGCACTGGCCCAGTATGTGCCCGGCACTTCCTGGTACTGCGGCCTCCAGCTCGGGACACTCATAAGTAAGGCCCGTATGGTTCTGACCTCGAGGTTGTAAACTCGAGGTGGTTTGGTGTTAGACGTGTAAAGCAGGTGTTCTCCGTGAGGAAGGAGCGGAACCACTCCCTGGAGAGGGGTTCATCCAGAACTCGGCAGGGATCCTAGAGGTCCCAGGGAGGGGGTACTAAAGGTATGACATGCTATAATGGGACCTTATCATGTTCACCCATGTATGTGTGGGGTGAGGCAGTGTCATGGAGCAGGAACAGGGCTGTGTTTTTTCCCCCCTCCTTTATTTTTAGAGAGAGGGGGAGGGAGAGGGAGAGAGAAACATTGATGAGAGAGAACATTGACTTGCCGCCTCCTGCATGCCCCGCACTGGGGGTCCGGCCCACAACCTGGGCGTGTGTCCTGACCGGGAATCAAACCAGCGACCTGTTGGTGCAGGGATCGATGCTCAGCCACTGAGCCGCACCGCCTGGGCTGGCTGTGGCTGTCTTGAGAGAGCTCTGTGCTTTCATTAGATACACTTACCTTCCTGGAAACTTAGTTACTTTTGGTATATCTGAGTCAGTGTAGTAACTATCTACATTGTTGTGACGGGATTCAAGAATGGAAACTTAAAAGTTTCCAGTTCACTCTGATGAATTATTTGTCATTCTTAGAAAGGTAGGTGCTCTGAACCCCCGACTCGCCCCTGAAAGCTACAAACTCTTATTTCCTGTCAGACTTTTAGGTGATAAAAAAACAGGATTGTATGTGGTAAGGCTTCGTAGTTTTCAGAGCACTATTATCTGCATGACCATAGTCGATCCTTGCGTCATTATCCCCATGTTGTAGGTGAGAGACTGAGGTTCAGCAAGGTCAGCTGGCTTTTCCGCATAGTGGGGACCGAGGTAGGACCTTCTTGAACTCTTTGACCCTGCTTTTTCGGAGGAAGGATTTTGCTGATTAGAATACAGGTACGGAAGCTTTTAGGAAACAATTTTTTATAAGTTAAAATGGCCACCATAAGTGCTGGGTGGGTGAGGACTGTGATGTTAATGCAAGGAAAGACCTTTGCCCTGGCAGGTTCTCAGGTTCTTCCAGCGACGGGAAGTTTGGGTGCAGGGACCACGGCTGAGATCGGCCGCGGGAGCAGGTAGGAATGCCAGGTGTTTGGATGGTAACTCTGGGCAGTTGGCCCTTCTGTTTTGTTGAGAATGTTCTGGGGCACTGTGAGTTCCTCTCCCAGGGGCTGGTGAAGGCAGTGAAATTCATACCACAGAGATCATGTAGACATTTAAACACTCTGGCCAAGTCTTTTTCTCTTTTTCTTTTTATATGTTTATTGATTTTAGAGAGAAAGGAAAGGAGAGAGAGAGGGAACAGCGATGTGAGAGAGAAACATCACCCGGTTGCCTTCCGCCAGCGCCCCAAGTGGAGATCGAACCTGTAACCTGGATCCGTGCCCTGACCCGGAATCCAACCCATGACCTTTCGGTCTCCGGACGACGCCCCGACCAACTGAGCGTGGGCCAGGGCTGCCCAATTCTTATTCCACGCCTGCTGCCCTGCCTAAAAAAGTTTAAAGAAAATAAAAAAGCTTCATGTGGCGAATGCTTTAACTGAGCTCAGATATTTCCCCTAATTTGTATTTCTCCTTTCCCACATGTCCTGAATATTCTTTGTATGTTTATAAAGGGTCGTTTTAATTTTAGGTTGAGTATCCTAGAATCATTTGTTCCCGGGAAACTCTCAGGCTGTAGAATGTCTAGGGCTGTCTTCTCAAGGGTATTCTGAAGTTACTTGCTTTTATCCCCCCTCGTCTCTTGAAGACCAACTTTCACGGAATGTCTCCTTACGGCTAACCTCAAGCAGCCCCAAGTGACTCTCAGCATCACTGTCACCAGCGTCTGCTGTTTTAGTCCTCATTCGTTCGTTGTTTCTTCCTCGCTCTCCCGCGCACGCCAACTGGTGCTGCGGCCCAGGGCCTCAGGTTGGCCCACAGGGGGCCTCACTGCTGGTTTGTTAAGTTAAAAAACTTCTCTTGAAACTCTTTCTGATTTTTTCCCCTTATCCTAAGGTTGCACATCGAGAGCAGCATGTTTCGCCCCCTGAAACTCATTCTGATGCCGGTGCTCCTGGGTGAGTAGAAGCCAAGGGACCACGTGGCAGTGGGGAGCGGCGGGATGTGATTTCCCATAAGCCGCGTGTGTTTTCAAAAGCCAGTGTTGGTTACTTTCATTTCCCCTTGGTTTGCTGGGTGTGGAAACGCCAGCCTGGAATGTCACAGGCCTGTGGAGACAGCTGCTGGACAAGGCTCTGTTTTGACGGGTCTCTTCCTCTGTTTCTGGAGCAACAGGATGCCTTCGGGTCCGTCCTGGGTGCTCCCGGAACCCCCTCTGTGATGCGGAGGAGACCGCCCTCTCGTCCCTGCACCTCAGATTGTCATCTTCAAATTCACTGCTAGTGTCAGATCGGGAAATGAAATGAGCAAAGAAAGTCCCCGAATCCCTGTCACTGTTCTGACGCCTTGGCCGGGCCGGCCTCGCGGTCCCTCTGAGGCACTGAGCTCTTCCCCACTCGGGGGTTCCTGCTCCCCAGATGCTCCCCGCCTTCCCTGGTAGCGTGACTGCAGCTTCCCCTTAAGCTCTGCTTTCGTCCCGCAAGCCTGTGCCGGCGGCCTCCTCGCCGGGCTGGTCTGTTCTCCGGGAGCCCGCGTGTCCAGGGCTGCTGCTTGCTGGCCGTTGCCGCTTCACTGTCACCTTTGCATCGGTCCCACCCTGGCTTTTCTGATTAGAGAGAGAGAGGAAGGGAGAGGGAGAATGAGAGAAACATCGATGAGAGAGAACATGGACTGGCCGCCTCCTGCACGCCCCCCACTGGGGATCGGGCTCACAACCTGGGCATGTGCCCTGACCGGAATCGAACCAGCGACCTCTTGGTGCAGGGTTGACGCTCAGCCACTGAGCCACACCGGCCGGGCTGCCCTGGCCTTTCTCATTATCCCGCGGGTACACCTGTGTGGGGAGAACCAAGGAATCAGGTGCTTTGCGCTCAGAGCCTTGTGTTGTCCTCTCTGCTCCTGTAACTGTGGGTGGTGACCTAACCCTGACTCAGCGAAGTGCACAAGAACAGCCTTTGCTCTAGTTCCAGGCAACATAGAGCACGTGCACCTGTGCACACACAGACCCTACACACCCACCTACACACACTTACATGCACACACCCACCCTACACACATTCACATGCACACACACACCTTAAACATCCACCCTACACACACTCACATGCGCACACACACCCTACACACTCACCCTACACACTCACATGCACACACACACCCTACACACACTCACATGCACACACACACCCTACACACCCTACACACTCACATGCACACACATACCCTACACACAGCCACCCTACACACACATGCACACACCCACTTTACACACACACACATGCACACACACCCTACACACTCACATGCAAACACCCACCCTACACACATGCACACACATACCCTACACACAGCCACCCTATACCCCCATTCTACACACCCACCCTATACACACCCACTCTACACACACACACCCCCACATGCACACACACCCTACACACACTCACATGCACACACACACCTTAAACATCCACCCTACACACACTCACATGCACACACACACCCTACACACATTCACATGCACACACACACCCTAAACACCCACACTACACACACTCACATGCAGACACCCACCCTACACACACACTCACATGCACACACCCACCCTACACACACACTCACATGCACACACCCACCCTACACACTCACCCTATACACACACTCTACACACTCACATGTACACACATACCCTACACACAGCCACCCTACACACACCCTACACACACATGCGCACACCCACCTTACACACCCACCCTACACACATGCACACACATCCTACACACCCACTCACATGAACACACACACCCTACACACACTCACATGCACACACCCACCCTACACACACACCCTACACACACCTACCCTACACACCCACCCTACACACACTCACATGCACACACCCACCCTACATACACTCACATGCACACACATACCCTACACACACCCTACACACACATGCACACACCCACTCTACATACACACCCTACGCACACATGCACACACCCACCCTACACACTCACACTACACACACTCACATGCACACACACCCTACACACCCTACACACATTCACATGCACACACATACCCTACACACACAGCCACCTTACACACACCCTACACACTCACATGCACACACCCTACACACTCACCCTACACACACTCACATGCACACACCCACCCTACACACTCACCCTATACACATACACCCTACACTCACCCTACACACACTCACATGCACACACACCCTACACACACACCCTACACACACACCCTACACACACTCACATGCACACACACACCCTACACACATTCACATGCACACACATACCCTACACATACAGCAACCCTACACATACCCTACACACATGCACACACCCACCCTACACACTCACCCTATACACACACCCTACACACTCACCCTACACACACTCACATGCACACACACACCCTACACACTCACCCTACACACACTCACATGCACACACACCCTACACACTCACCCTACACACACATGCACACACATACCCTACACACAGCCACCCTACACACACATGCACACACCCACTTTACACACACACACATGCACACACACACCCTACACACCCACATGCACACACATACCCTACACACAGCCACCCTATACCCCCATTCTACACACCCACCCTATACACACCCACTCTACACACACACCCACATCCACCCACATGCATACCCACTCCCACCCACCCCCACACACCCGCACATAGACCCACACCCCCTCGCACCCCCACACCCACACATATACCCCTCCGCACCCCTACACATCCCCCCATTCACACCCACCCACCCACACAGAAATGGCGTATATTAGGGAACTCCTCTCGTGGGCTCTTAGATTTCAGGGTCCCTCAGCCATCTCCCAGAGGCCTGTGCAGTGGGCCACAGAGGTGACGGTCCAGCCTGTGGGGGGCTCGGCATCGGGCTGCTGCCTGCTGAGGAGCGGGCTCCTCCTTCAGAAAGTCTCCTTTCCCTCAGCATGACCCCAGAAGGTCCCTTTAGGGCCCGGCTTCTCCTCGCCTTGGGGGCTGCCCTTGCCGTCCGACCACCTCTGCCTGATTCTCCACCTGGCGTGCATCTGTGCCATCCCGTTTGCTCCTGACACCTTCCCCACCGCACCCGAGCTCAGTTCTTCCCACGTTAGCATTCCAGGCTGTTCCTGCAGCTCATTTTGATTTCTTTCAAAGCAGTTCCCTGTGGCGGGTCCAGAGCCGGGGTGTCCTGCCCGGTCCTCGTGCGTCCTGCCCGCCCTCGTGCGCCCTGCCGGTCCTCGTGCGTCCTGGCCGGTCCTCGTGCGTCCGGCCGGTCCTCGTGCGTCCTGCCCGGTCCTCGTGCGTCCTACCCGGTCCTCGTGCGTCCTGCCATCCTCGTGCGTCCTGCCCGGTCCTCGTGCGTCCTGCCGTCCTCGTGCGTCCTGCCGGTCCTCGCTGCTGGCCAGGGTGCTGGGCCTCTGCTCTCAGGGCGGCGGGGCGGAGAGGGGGCGTTTGGTTCGCTTTCCCATGTGTGCCTGCGGGGTTCCTCTTTCATAGAAATGGCCAGTATCTGCACGTTTCTTCCTCTTTTACATTTAAATTCTATTTCTCCATCACAGTTTAAAGCACAGTGGTTAGACCATCAGATATTCTAGAAAGTGCTCCCCCCAATATTTGCAGCACCCACCTGGCACCAGACAGGGTCATTCCGATAGGATGGACGGAATTCCCCGCGCTGGACTTGACATCCCGGGACTGTCCTGCCACTGCCCATCTACTTCCGAGTCCTTTCCCCTTTCCACCCAGTCCCCAACCCCTTCCCACCTGGCAGCCGCTGGTTTCCAAATGTGTCTTTCTCGACGTGGCTGTCTCTTTCTTGTGAAAACCGAGCATATTTTCTGAAAACAGAAATGTCCATGCAGCGGTTTTCTCGTTCAGTGAGAAGGGAAATTACTTGGGCGGGTGCAGAGCACGGAGCGGCACCGCGTGTGCCCACCTGCGGGCTGAAGAGCCAGGCTGCTGGCACAGCTGGAGGGTGTGGGGAGAGGCAGACCCAGGACGTGGGGGCAGCTGTGCTCCGGGCTGGTCCAGTTTCAAGGCCTGCACCGCGGCCAGAACCCGCCAGCAGATGCAGAGATGAGCTTTTGTGAAGGAACGAAAGACAGAAAAGAGGAAGGGAGCACAAGTACCCGTGAATTGTTTTCAGACAGGGAGCTAGCTGGTGGTACGCTGAGAAGGGACCCCTCGTTCCTGTCCGCGGGCGGGCGTTTAGAGACAGGGCCTGGAACGAGGGCTTCAGGGCGGCTCTTAGAGAGGAGGGTGGCGGAGGAATTCGGGGAGAGGGGGAGGGCTGGGTGGGAGAAGATCGCAGACCCCCTGCCTTGAGCCATGTGGGTACCTGGAGGATATTTTTCTTACATTCAGGAAGACCCTTCTGGGTTGAGTGAGGGGCCTTTGAGTAACTGTCCACGTTGGGTTTTCTGGGGACGGCAGGTGTATGCTACTTGGTGATTGATACTGACTCTTGTGGTTAAGGGTGTTTTTCTAAATGATGCCTCCTCTCGCCTTTTGCTTCTGCAGGGTCTTTCTTGGACCTGGACAGCTGGATGGTTTCCTGCCTGGAGCTAACCGTCCACGCGGGGGACCCAGCCTTGCTGGGGTGTGTTTTCCAGGGCATAGGAGAGAAGCCTGTGGCCAAGGTCGACTGGATATTCTCCGCAGGGGGGCAGAGTGAGGTAAGGAAGGAGCAAAGCTCAGTGTCGCCGCAGCCCCTGGCTGATGTGTTAGCACCGTGGGGCGAGGGAAACCAGGTCTCCGGGTGCCACGCCGTGAGGGTGACCGCAGCTTGGCTCTGAGCTCGTCCGAGCTCTTCTCAGCCTGGACTCCTGGCCGTGGACTCGGCTGGGCAAGGAACTCATCCTGGCTGAGCTTCTGCCTCTCGGAGGTCTGTGAAGGGGAAGGTCGTTGTGATCACGGCGATGCTTGTCCGGCCGGTGTGGCTCGGTGGACTGAGCGTCGTCCCGTGTGGACGAGGTCCTGGCTCGGTTCCGGTCAGGGCACATGCCCAGGTTGTGGGCTCCATCCCCAGTAGGCGGCGTGCGGGAGGCGGCCGATGGATGCTTCTCTCTCGCACCGCTGTTTCTATCTCTCCCTAAAAAAAAATCAATAAAACCATGTTTTAAAAAAAGAATGGTAATGCTTAACTTCCCAGGTCTAGAAGCTCACGGGAGACACGCACATACATTCTTTCCGGTTCTCTGCTCGGCGCCTGCCCCTTGCAGGGCAGCGCAGGTGCGGGGAGTGAGAGGAGAGCGGGCGGCAGGGGTCTGGCCCGAGCTGAGAAGGGCTCCCCGCTGGAGCTGTGCTCAGCGGCCCCGCTGAGCTGGAGGCTCCCCCCTGCTCCCTGCCTGCCGTGGGGGCGGCCCAGCTGGGCCAGGGGGCTCTGGGAGCGCGTCACATCAGGAGCCGGGGTACTTAGACGGCAGGGTCCCTCGTGAGACACGTCCCGAGCAGTATGTTGTTAACGACAAGCTCCCCAGGTTTGCAAACGAAGCATTTTTGCAGCCAGAACATGTTTTTCCTGGAATGCCACGCTCAGATTTTTATTACTGTGTCTATTATAAGAGGGATATTTCCGTGGTGGAGGGAGAGATAAGGACTCCCCAGGGCGCCTCCTCCCACCTGCACCCCTCCTGTTGATGCCCCCCCCATGCCTCCATGCGTGTGAGCCTCCCAGCGTGGGCTGCGTCCTGCCCCCGAATGCCATCCAGTGCTGGGGCCGTGGAAGGCGACGGGGAAGAGGGCGGGCGGTTTCACAAGCTGGGTGGGCGCCCCCAGAGTGATCTTCAGAGCAGGCGTCGCTTTCTCCGTGCGCTGTTGGACACCTGGACACGGGGACCCATCTCCCCGGTCCGGATCAGGGAGCCACAGACCTTGTGTGAGCGACACTGCTGCCTGGTCCGTTGTCCTTCCCGGGCAGTAGGTGCTTTCAGACCGGATCGAGGTGGCTGTGCCGCCCGCACGGGGCAGGGGCTCCTGCGTCCAGACTCGGGCCTGGTGCGCTGACCGACCCCTGTCGTGTGCCTGCAGGAGTACGTGCTGTACTACTACGCCAACCTCAGCGTGCCCGTGGGGCGCTTCCAGAGCCGCGTGCGCCTGGCGGGGGACCTCTCGCGCAGTGACGGTTCTCTCCTGCTCCAAAACGTGCAAGAGGACGACCAGGGAACCTACACCTGCGAGATCCGCCTTGAAATGGAGAGTCAGGTGTTCAAAAAAACGGTGGTGCTGCAGGTTCTGCCAGAGGAGCCCAAAGGTACAGGACGGCTTGCCTAGGGGAGGGGAAGGGAGGGGCGGATGTGCAGGGAGGGGGGATTCTGCGAGCGAACCCCCTTTGGGCTGGCGCTCACCACCTGTGCGCGCGCGCGGTCACCCGCTCTCCAAATCAGAGGCTGACAGCCATGGCTTTATCCTGACTTTAAACGTAGGTCACGCTCTGGAAAATGCTGCGAAGAGCCCCGGCTGGTTTGTCTCGGCGCTTACAGCGTCCAAAGAGATGCGGGTTCGATTCCGGTCAAGGGCAGGTACCTCGGTTGCAGTTCGATCCAGGGCCCTGGTTGGGATCGTGTGGGAGACAACCCGTTGATGTGTCTCTCTCATATGGATGTCTCTCTGCAAATCAATGGAAAAATATCCTCGGGCGAAAATGAGAAAAAATGGGGAGGAAGTTCTGTTCTTTTCATTTTACAGATGAAGCTACGGAGGCTTAGGGAGGTCAAGTGACTGCTTAAGGACCCGTATTTGTTACATGGTATATCCAGTCCTGGAGCCTTGTCACCAAGGACAACAAAGGCCATGTGTTTTATTTTTTTATTTTTTATTTATTTTTTTTATCCTCACCCGAGGATATTTTTCCATTTTTTGTACAGATAGTGTGGGGGGAGAGAGAGGAAGGGAGAGAGAGAGAGAAACATCGATGTGAAAGGGACACATCGAGTGGCTGCCACCCGCATGACCAACCAGGGCCGGGGACAAACTGCAACCGAGGTACGTGCCCTTAGCGGGAACCGAACCCGGGTCTCACCGGACCGCAGGCCGACGCTCTAACCACTGAGCCAAACTGGCCAGGGCAAGGCCATGTGTTTTAGACTGTACGATCCTTCCCATCAGTTGTCCACAGGGATGCCACACCCATTCCTGTAGGCACCTACCTCAGTGCTCTGGGGGACAGAAAAGACCTGAGCCGACCTCCAACTTCTGTGGTTCTCATTTTCCCACTTGTAAATAGAGGGAGTGATGTCTGGAGATTGGTGGTTTAAAAACCACTCTGTTGAGTTTGGTCGGTGTGGCTCTGTGGTTGAGCGTCGACTCTGCACCAAGAGGTCGCCAGCTCAATTCCTGGTCAAGGCACATGCCCAGGTTGTGGGCTCATCCCCAGTGGGGGGCGTGCAGGAGGCGGCCCATCGACGTTCCCTCTCATTGATGCTTCTCTCTCACCCTCTCCCTTCCTCTCTCTAAAATCAATAAAGAAAAAAAAAATTAAAACAACAACAACAACAAAACTGCTCTGTTGAATGTTCCAGGTGCAAGGAACCGGGTAGGCTGCCCGAGGGGGAGGACAGGGAGGGGAGGACCTCGTCAGGGAGGGCCTCGGGCTTCCCCGCCACTGCGTCACCGGCCTTATCTTTTTCCTGACTTATTTCCGGGCTGCCAGGCAAGATTGTGTTTGAAGGAAGAATTCCGCTGCTTTAAAGAAAGTTTGAAAACCACAGAATTCAACACCCTCTTTGAAAGTGGGAAACAGAAGGCGTGGTCTGTGGCCTCAGGGACGCTTACAGCCTAATTAGGGAACTGGAACCCGGACCCTCCCTTCCTCCGGCTACTTTCGGTCCACTCCTAATGAGCCCCTGTGGAGCACCCTGTCCTCTCTTTGGTGACCCTCATCACACCTGTTCCGTTGTGTGTTGCCCGTTCGCCTGGGTCTGATCTTGGTCCCCTGACTAGCCCTGGGCACCGTGCCTAGCAGAGGAAATGACCAATAAATGTGGCTCGGATGAATGGAATTCCTGAATCAGGGTCCCTCACTTGAATTTGACTTCTAATAAATGGGGTTGTAGAAGGTAATTCTGGCCTGTCTGCTTACTTTCTTAACTTTTTTCCAGCTGTCGTTTTTCTTTTGATCCCCTTTCCACTAGGCAGGGGGGTGAATCAGCCGCCATCGGCTTTAGGGCTGCCTTTGGGCTCCGTCTCTCTGCTTTGTCTTCTCATGCTGTGCCCAACGCTTGTCCTTTTCCTGCTTAAAAGAAACCCAGAAAGCGAACTGAAAGGAGCTGATTTCATGAGTTAAATCTGTGGGAACAGGCCAGGACAGTTTTAGGGCTGGTTAGACATCTCTCCAGGGCTCAGCTGGGCAACTTGTGTATACTTTCCCCTCTAGCCCGAGTGGGAAGCGATCCAGCTCCTACCGATGCGCTGATGGCCAGTACCCAGCGGTTCATCTTGCTTGGTAGGGGTTGTCCCCCCCCATAAGAAAACTCTGTGCAGTGACCTAGAATTTTCTCCCCCAAGTTTACCCTTCAGCTTATAATTTCTCTGATTCTGTTCCTTTAATTTTTTTTTCATAGTTCTTATTGAAATACTGTAGGCAACATTCTTACAAATAAAATTAATACTAACTTCCTGTGCTTTTGCTCTGGACTCGGCCGTCCTCCCCTCCTGGGGGTGGGGGTGTGGTTAGTGAGAACGCTGAGCCTTGTTTCCACTGGGCTGGTCGGGCGCTGCCCAGTGTTGTACTGGCCATGCCCTTTGGTCTCTTTCGTCCTCTGTAAAATGGGAGGGTACTGGTGAGTATCTCCAAATACTCTAATGACCAGCTGATACACGACGTCCAGGGTGTCCAGCACTTGCCTGGTACATTGAAAGAATGCAGAGCTTTAGTTATTATTATCACACTTACAAAACAGAGTTTAAGTCCAGCTGGTGTGGCTCAGTGGCTTGAGCATTGTCCCGAGGACTGAGAGGTCCCGATCTGCTCCCGGTCAGGGCACATGCCCGGATTGCAGGCTTGGTCCCCGGCAGGGGGCGTGCAGGACGCAGCCAGTCGATGTTTCTCTCTCACGATGTTTGCATCGCTCTCTCCCTTCCTCTCTATCTAAAAAATCAATAGAAGCATAGCTTTTTAAAAAAAAAGAGAGTTTAGTTTTTAATGTGTTACTGGAATTAGAGGGGGTTAGTTCCCTTCTCTACTGGTATTCTTTGGACTGAATTTTTATTACTTTCAAAATAATTCCCTCTACAGGGCTTCGAGTTCAAAGTATTTTCTTTTGCTTTCCTCCCATTAGGCATCTTTCCTGCTGGGCGGGAAGTTGACGTTCTCCCAGGGAAACGGTTTGGGTGGAGAGGTCGGCTTACGCACTGTGTTTGTTCCTTCATGAACTTCGCTTAATGCTCTTGGAAGGAACTCGGTCCCGTGAAGACCTGGGCTTGTGTCCCCTAAATGCCCTTGTGGCTGATCGGTGTGGAACATCACTGAGAAAATCAGAAACGTCTTTCTACTTGTTCTCTTTTTCAAGGACCTCTTGAAATGGCCTACGTAGTGGACAGATGATGGGGCAGCTGCTTCTAAAGTGAGCAGCTGGGGAGCCCAGGACTTGGAGAGCCAGAAGCAGGGGAAGGGGGTCACGTCGGGGAGTGGGGACAGGCATCGAAAGAGAAACAGTGTTCAGAAGAGAATGGTCTGTTGTCTTGGCTTAATTAGCAAGGAGTCCTGTGACCTGTCTGTAGCCAGAACTGCCCTGCACAAGTCCCAGACAACTTGTAAAAAGAACGGAAGAAGTTGAGGGAAATCACCCTCGACTCAGTTTTCCAGCTAGGAGGTCCAGTGGTCATACGCATGTATAGGAAAAGAAGAGTTATATAACTTCCCGCTTCCTGTGTAGGTGAGGCCGATGTGGTAGCTCAGGACGTGGACAGAAAGTGACAGGCCTCAGGAGTTTCCCTACTTTCTTTAGTGTAAACTTGAAGTGGAATCAGCGCTCACGGGGACAATTCTGCCACAGGGAGGGAGAACGGAATTGAAGAAGACCGGAAAGTGCTTATTGTGGTGTGAAGACCACAGGCCCCTTGCACTCGATGTGTGTGGATGGCTGGAGGGATTCTCTTACCCAGGGAGCATCGTGTGGTCTGAGTGAGAGGCTTCTGGATATTTTGACCAAACGGGGTCACTGGGGTCACCGGTGGAGAGAATGTGTTTAGTGTTTGCTGGTAATGTTGATTGTACTGTTGAGGGTCTTTGGCTAAACTTGATCTCTTCCAGAAGTTCTTTGGCTTCTACAGATTAAATCTGGGGTTTGACCTGATGTGTCTTTTATCCCCAGAGCTCGTGGTCCGTGTGGGCGATGCAGCTCGGATGGGGTGTGTTCTCCAGAGCACAGAAGGGAGGCTCATGACCAAGGTCCACTGGGTGTTCTCATCGGAGAAGCACACACAGGTAACCCTGAGGGACCGTCACCGTGCGGTCGGAGCCCCTGGCTCATGGTGTCAGGACGGGAGAATCTAGGCATCGGGGCCATGTGCTGGGCCGCTTCAGCCTTCTGGTGGGGAAAATAACTAACGAACAGGACGGAGATAATGGAGGAGGAGAAGAAAACGCGTCACCTTTAAGGTAGTGGAGACGCACACACGAGCTAGTCCATGAGAGGCATTTGCACAGGACGTAGACCCCGCGTTTTAGTTCCCTCCCTTCTCTCCGCAGGGAACATGGGAGAGCGAGGGGGATGATTTCTGAGGCCTGGCCGGGACATACGAACAATGACATCTTTGTTCTTATTTAGGTTATCTTTGGGTTTTCTTCTGTGCTCCCTTGTCCCACTTATGGGACGGAGGGGACGTCCTCTGTCTTTGTGGATCCGGGGGGCCAGGGTGAGGGGGCTCCCCGAGAACTCTGAAGCAGCCAACAGCAGTTTGTTCACTAGACCAGGGGTGTCCGCTAGGGCCATGTGCTTCTGGGTCAGACTCTGCCGTTGGGGGTATTCCAAACGACATACTATCACACAGTTAAGGTGGAACATTTATAGAAGTTTTAGCTTTTAGAAGTTAAGACCTACTCCTGGTCATCCCTATACAAAAGTCACTTAAATTCACTGGATCCGGGCACGCTGCCGGACTGGGTCAGAAAGGGTGGCTCGTGGTGGGTTTCGGGGGTTTTGTGTGGCCTCGGGTTCCCCTCTGGGAGCCTGTCGAGCGTGTCCGTGTCCCACACCAGGTGCGTCACAACGGAAAACGGGGTGCGAATGGACACTCTGAGCTGTGAGTTTGGATCACTGGGTCTTTTCGTTCACCTTTGTGTCCGAATACCCATCCCCATTCCTGTTCCTACACGCTCTAGAAAACAGGAACGTTTGCACACCCTGATTGAAAACCCCAACCCTTACTCGTCTAACACGTGTTCCTGAAGCATCTGCCCCGCAGTGAAAGCCCTGATGGGGGCTCTCCGGCGGGGTGGGGGAGACACTCGGGAAGTAAGGAAGAGAGAGACACAGGACCCGTCAGGGAGCAGTAAGGGCCCCGGAGACCACGGAAGCAGAGTCTCGTTGCTGGTTCATGGAGGGGGTCAGGGAGGCTCCCCGAGAAGCTGGCATTTGAGCAGAGGCCTGGAGGGAGTGAGAGAATGAACCAGGTCTGGGAGAAGCGTGTTCAGGTATAAAGAGGAGCAAATGCTAAGGCCCTGAGGCCAGTACTCAGAGCAGCAAGGAGGCCAGTGTGCCTGGAGGGAACTGACCGAAATAGGTGAGAGAAGAGCAAGTAGATGCAACCAGACAGGAAAAGGGCCTGTATTTTAGGAGAAAGGGAGGTGCGAGCGAGGCCCGAGCAGAGGAGCAGCTGGTTTAACTTCTAAGGACTCATCTCCAGGCTGACTTGGGGGGAAGTAGGAGAGACGTAGGGAGGCTCCTTGCAGGATC
This sequence comes from Molossus molossus, assembly GCF_014108415.1. Lineage (NCBI taxonomy): Eukaryota > Metazoa > Chordata > Mammalia > Chiroptera > Molossidae > Molossus > Molossus molossus. The sequence goes on along the minus strand of NW_023425348.1, from coordinate 11,456,041 downwards.
CAGGGGGCAGATGGCGCTCGGACCCGGCGGCCACCATGGAGGAGGTGAGGAGCGCTAGACTGAGACAGTTTGAGGGCCGAGGATCGGCTTTGCTGAGGGTCTTTAGATGCGAGTTCCAGAGAGAGAGGAAGGAAGGGCGACCCCAGGGCATTTAGCCCGAGCCTCTGGAAGAAGGAGCCGCCGCTCACTAAACGGGCGGACCCACAAGACAGGCCTGGGGAAGCGGGAGCTCGGCCACACGGCCACGGCTGCAGGAAAGCTAGCTGGGCTGTCGCCGAGGAGAGTGGGCTTCCCCGTCTTTTCCGGGACGGGTGAGGAGTGAGAGGCCCTCATGCCCACTTGCTCAGGCCGCTCTCCGGTGGGGCAGTTGTGCCGTGGCCTGGTGGCCCCCACAGCCGCACACGGCGCGCTCACACCCGGGTTGTCCGGTGCCTCCCGCGGCCCACGCAGCCGGTCTCCCCACAGTCTCAGACTCTGCCTTTCCCTCTAGGAGGAGCTGCTGCTGTCCTGTCACCCCCAACTCGGGGCACCCAAGGGGTGCTCCCCGACCTGGGGCCGCTTCCAGAACCGCGTGACCCTGGTGGGGGACCCCGCCCGCAACGACGGCTCCATCACGCTCCAGGGGGCGCAGGAGTCGGATGGAGGGAGCTACAGCTGCAGTGTCCACCTGGGGAACCTGACAGTCCAGAAGACCGTCGTGCTGCACGTGGTTCAGAAAGAGCCCCGAAGTACGTCACGGGGGGCTGGGGAGGGAAGGGGGACCTCGTCACTGGTAGGTTGGCCAGGACGGGGTGAGGCCCAGAGGCTGCTGGGGAGCAGAATAGGGGGCGGCGTCACTCGGAGGTGCAGACTGCCTGCCCGGCCCTGAGGCACCTCGGTTGCCTCACCCTAGTCTGGCCTTGCTGGCAGGTCAGTGACAAAGGCGCTGAGGGTCAGTGGACACCAGCCCCTGCCAGACCTCGCTGGTGGCCAGTGCCGTCTACCCAGGGACTCGGGGACTAGTTGGAGTTGAAGTTCAGAGTCACCTTCGCTCAGCTTCAAGAAGGCGGCCGGGTGCCCTGCGGCGCAGGGTGACGGGATCCGGAGCTGGCGAGAGGCGCAGGGCCAAGAACACAGGAAGGGGCCAGCGCGGAAAACGGGGGGCTTTCTGCTCGGAGGCTGTGTGTTCGGGGAAACGCTGCGCTGAGGCCAGCGTGCAGAGGAGACCGCTGTGTTGACTGGTGGAAGTTGCTAGGTGAGGGTGGAAGGTAAACCATAGCCCCGTGAGCAGCCAGGATGTGGCCGTCTTTCACGAGGGCCTCGGGGCCTCGCTCGGCTGTGGTTGTCGGGGCGGGTGGGGGTGGGTGGGGAGGACGGAACTCACCTCCATGCCTCTGGCCAGACACTGAAGTGTGCAGGCGCCTGCTTGTCCATAGCAAAGGGTCCCAGCCGGACAGGGAAGCAGGGCGGACAGATTTCTTCACCCTCCGGAAGCTTACGTTCACTTCGTAGACGAAATACAGGCCCTTCGTGGGCGTTCATCCCCCTTCCCAGCCCCCGCCACCCGCAGAGAGGACTGTATCTGCCCGGCCCGGGTCTCCGCCTTGAGTCCGGCCCTTCCTTCCCCCGGCTCATCCGAAAACCTGCGCTCAGGTCCCTCTCTGCTTCTCGGTCCCCTCCAGTGACCGGCTGCTACCGGCAGTGCGGAAACCTGCTCAGCTCCTCCCCTTGTGTCCTTGTCGGCTCTGTCTTTCTTTTTCTCAAAACAGCCTCAGTGAGGTGCAGTCACGTACCGTACGCCCCCCTCTCAGTGTGCACCCAGTGCTGCCTGGAGCATTCAGAGTTGTGCTGCCTTCGCCACACCCGGTTACAGATTTCTTTCTTGGCTCGGCCAGATGGCTGGCGTATGGGCTGTCTTGTGTCCTGTCTCCTGTCCCATCCACCCCTCAGGGCACCGCCGTCGGGCTCCTGCTGCTGCCCCTGCTCGGGCGTCGGGCGCGTCGGCACGCTGACCGCACGTCCTCGGCTTCTGTGCCTCAGTAGACTCGGACACTGCACCCTACGGGCATTCAGTACGTTCTGTGCTGGGCTCGGCTCATCTACCTGCACATCTGTGTGAGCCCCACCTAAGCCCGCGAGGACTTTGGGTCCGAGGTGTCCAAACCTCCCCGCACCCTCCTCCCGGCCCCCCGCTGCCGCCGCTGTCTGCACTTACCTGCCTGGGCGCGGGGAGTTGCACGGGGTTCCCCTTTCCCGGGACCCCAGTCTGACGGCGCACAGCCCTGCCGCTGCCGCTCCGGCCAGACTGCTCCTTCTCTCCGGGCCGTCAGCTCCACCTCGGGTCTGACGCCTCTCACTGGGCTCTGCCTTCATTCTCAGCTCATGTCCACGCATGATCCGCCCCCGCTTTCGGAACCGCAGGTCTGAGCGTTGAGCTGCACGGCGTAGAATCTTTCAGCTCCTCCGGTGCCTACAGGGGAAAAAAAGCCAAATTCCTGGTTAAGCTCATCACGGTCCTTCACGACTTGGGCCAGTTTTCTTTTCTTTTCCTTTATTGATGTTAGAGAGAGAAACATGGATGAGAGAGAACAGCGACTGGCCGCCTCCTGCACGCCCCCCACTGGGGATCGGGCCCACACCCTGGGCCTGTGCCCTGACCGCGAATCAAACCGGTGACCTCTTGGTGCAGGGTCGATGCTCAGCCACTGAGCCACACTGGCCGGGCTGGGTTCCCTTTTCTCTGTGCCGCTCTGCACCCCGTGCAGACGTCTGCACCTCGCGGCCTGTGGGTCTCTGTTTGCAGGGTTGTCCCTCTCCTTAGGGGCAGAGACAGACTTGATCCATGTTGGTGTCTTCCGTGTGTGGTGCAGCAGTCCCCTGGAGGTCTGGGATGTCTTCGGTGTGAACTGAGGAGGTGGGGGGACACAGTACGGCCGGGAGAGCTTCGAAGGCCTTGCTCGGCCCCTGACGGCGGCCTGAGTCTGTCGTCTAGATCCTAGGGAGCCCAGTGGCCTCCAAGACGCCTGTTGTCTCCGTGTCGTTCGATGAACCACATTTCAAGACAGCGATGTCAGTGCAGAAGGAACTGCTGTAGGGAGGTGCTGTCCCCTCTCCACCCCGCTTCCTCCATGTCTGAGGAGAAAGACTGGTCCTCAGTCTAACAGGGTGGCAGAGTCCTCGTGTTTCTATGTGCAGTGAGCCCGGCCTCTGCGCTTCCTGACCTGGCCGTTGCTGCTTCGTGGATGACTGGGCGTTCCCAGCCCTCGCATGGAATACTGAGGCCCTCTCGTGGCTTCTGTCTCTCTCAGCGTCGGTGACCTCGGTGGCCCACAGAGCTGAGCCTCTGGGTGGTAATCAGCTGGTGATCATTGTGGGAATTGTGTGTGCCACTGTCCTGATGCTTCCGGTCCTGATCCTGCTGGTGATGAGGACCCACAGGAATAAGAGGTACAGGGCTGCCCTCACCCCCGGGGAGGGGGCTGCAGGGTCAGGACTGCCTCCAGCCTGGGCTGGGCGCGTGACAGGGCCCTCGCTGCCCTGTTCGCAGAAGGGCTGTTTCAAGCAGAGGCCGTCCCGTGGGGGATGTTACATTCGAGGTCATGTGTCTAGTGAGCCGCCCTTTGGCTCCTGGGAAGCCTCGCACCTCCCACACCGCCCTCCTCGCGCTGGTGTCTCACGGAGCTCCCAACGCCTTCACAAAAGGCATACAGAGCGCAGTGGAGACTCTGCATCTTAAGTATGACCTGTAGTGGTGCCATTCAGCGCCTGGGAGAAGTATAAAAACATGCCTATTTTTACTGATTTTTGGAAAGAGAGGGAGAGACCGAGAAACACTGATATGGAAGCATAGCATCGATCGGCCAGCTCCCACCCCCACCGGGGATCGGCCGCAGCCAGGGCGCCTGTCCTGACAAGGAATCAAACCGGCACCTCTGGGTCACACCAGCCAGCGCCGAGGACCGATCTTTATTTTTTTATTTTTATTTTTTATCCTCACCCGAGGATATTTTTCCATTTTTTGTACAGATAGAGTGGGAGGGAGAGAGAGGAAGGGAGAGAGAGAGAAACATTGATGTGAAAGGGACACATCGAGTGGCTGCCACCCGCACGACCAACCAGGGCCGGGGACAAACTGCAACCGAAGTACGTGCCCTTAGCGGGAACCGAACCCTGGTCTCTCCGGACCTCAGGCCGACGCTCTAACTGCTGAGCCAAACTGGCCAGGGCGAGGACCGATCTTTAGATGATCCACAGTCCGTGCTCCCTGCAGAAGCTCAGATCTCGAGGGCAGCAGAGGCTCTATTTCAAGGACCACATTTCTAATCACGACAGGCTATTTTTCAATGGATGCCCTCGAGGCCTAAATTGTTTATTGTGGAAATTTATTTTTTAAGGCTTGAATTTCGTCAGTAGCTCTCCAAGTCCTTCAAACATGCCCAGATGCTCTGACATGGGCACTCGTGGTCCAAGGGTTGTCGGCAGGGACACCCCTGTTTACCCAGCTGTTGATGCAGTGCGTTGCTGGGGCAAGTTCACTCTCTTGCTGCAACAGTGTCGATGGGAAAGGCTCTCATTAAGACGGAGTAAGGAGCCCACCCGGTGTGGCTCAATGGCTGCGCGCCCATGCGGCGGGGTAGCCTCGCTCCAAGCGAAGGTGGACGTCGCGCCCAGGGTCCGTGAGGAAGGCGGCTGCTCGGAGCACTAGCATTGCTGCCGGCTGGTGCCACGCGGCCCGACCGCGGGGGCAGGGAGGGTGTCCAGTTCTGCGTTACAGGACGCACAGGGTGACCTCGTGTGTATGAGAAAGGACCTTATCTGCCCTGGCCAGTCGGGTTCAGCAGTTAGAGCATCGGCCTGCGGACCACAGGAACACGGGTTTGATTCCCGGTCAAGGGCACGCACCTGGGTTGCAGGTTCGATCCCGGTCAGGGAGTGTAAACGAGGCAGCTGATGGATGCTTCTCCCATGGACATGTTCTCTCTCTCTCTAAAAATCAATAAACATGCCCTCGGATGAGGAAAAAAAAATATATGTATATATTTCTACTTGAGACAAAAAATATATATATGGTTTCACTTTTAGCTTGACCTCGAATTTTTTTTTTTTTAATATATTTTTTTCTTTATTGATTTCAGAGAGAGAGGAGAGAGGGAAAGAGAGAGAGAAACATCGATTAGCCGCCTCCTGCATGCTGCCCACTGGGGATTTGGCCCACAACCTGGCCATGTGTCCTGACCAGGAATTGAACTAGTGACCTCTTGGTACATGGGTCAACACTCAACCACTGAGCCACTCCGGCTGGGTCGAATTGTTTTTTAAGTCCTACCTTAGGCCAAAATAGAAAAAAAAGGAAGTATATTCGGTTGTAAATGCGGAAGGCAAATACAGTGGTCAAGATATCAGAGGCCAAGGACCAGGAAGGGCCGGTGCTCTCTGGCTGGGGTGTTTGTGGGGACCATTCAGCTTGGCCCTTTGACCTGTTGTCTCAACTGAGTGAGACGGAGAAGCTTCTGCTTCTCCTGCCTGCCCAGCCACACCTCCGGGCTGGGCAGGAGTCCAGGGGCGATGCTGTCGGGGCCCGTGCGTACACAGTGCTGGCGGCTAACCTGCTGCGTTCTGTGCCTTGCAGGTCCGTGTCTCCCACGGCCCTGGTGAAAGGCCTGGAGAACATACAGAAGGCTCCGGAGGAGGTAAGAGGACCCTGCCGTCCCGCCGCGGTGCCCAGGAGGGCGCGGGGACCCGCTCCGGCACTGGGCGTCCTTCCCAGTCCTCTGCGCCCGTGTCTTCCGTCGTTACGGCTCAGCACGTGGGCCCGAGGCTGGCACGGAGCAGGGGCCCGGGAGTTCATCGCCCGGAAGGAACATGCAGGGGGGGAGCGTGGTGAGGCGGCTGGGCCGGCCCAGCGTGGTCAGGACGAACTGGTGGGGCCTGGAAGGAACACTGGACTGAGAGCCCGAAAGTCCCGGGGAGTCAGCTCTGCTCCCTCCCCGAGCCTCGGTTTTCCCCTCAGTAAAACCTGGATGAGGGCAGCCTGTTCGCCCTGCTGTCTGTTCAGATATCGTGACGGCGCACGCGCTCCAGCACTGGCGAGGCCCGTGTGCACGAGGGAGCGCTAGGGCCCCTGTGGGAGCCGAGGGTTCAGATGAAGCCCTCGGGGCCTTTGGAAACATTGCAAAGTGCTTTCCTCCCGTGCTGGTTTGTAACAGCAAATCATTGCCGATCGGGAGTACGAAATGGATCCATTTCCTTGACCCCCTTCTTCTTCTAACTTTAAACCCCCCCCTTGGAATGTGCTCCTTTCCATCTTCTGTCTGTCTGTCTGTCTGTGCCGCCCCAGGAGTCGGGTTTTCTCGTGGTGCGGGGGCTTCCGGAGCCCTGGAAGTCCCCACGGGTGACACGGTTTCCCCAAACAGGGACAGAAGTGGGACTCACCCTGTGCCTCACAGGTTGAGGATCAGAGAGGGCTGTCCCCACCCCGAACCCTCGAAAGAGCTGACACGTTAGCTGCCGGCTGAGGTCACCATCCTGGCTCCACGGGGAGGAAGTACCCACGGGGTAGCTAGACTTGCTGCTACCCGAACAGAGACTAGTTGGCTTGTGACGCAAAGAAGTTGGTTAAGATGGTGCTCTTTGCTGACGAGTTAATTTTCGGGAGCACTGAGGACAGAATTACCATTGTCAGTGACCGTTCTCTAGCGCTCAGTGACCCTCTGGACCTGCCAGGTTTGGTGGCCGATGCCGCGGGCAGAGCAGCGGGCTTCGTGTGCAGAGTAGCAGGTGCCATGTGCAGAGCAGCAGGTGCCATGTGCAGAGCAGCAGGTGCCGCGTGCAGAGCAGCAGGTGCCGCGTGCAGAGTAGCGGGTGCCACGTGCAGAGTAGCGGGCGCCGTGTGCAGAGCAGCGGGCGCCGTGTGCAGAGCAGCGGGCGCCACGTGCAGAGTAGCGGGTGCCACGTGCAGAGCAGCGGGTGCCACGTGCAGAGCAGCGGGTGCCACGTGCAGAGCAGCGGGTGCCGCGTGCAGAGCAGCGGGTGCCGCGTGCAGAGCAGCGGGTGCCGCGTGCAGAGCAGCGGGTGCCGCGTGCAGAGCAGCGGGTGCCGCGTGCAGAGCAGCGGGCGCCGTGTGCAGAGTAGTGGGTGCAGAGTAGCAGGTGCCGTGTGCAGAGCAGCGGGCGCCGTGTGCAGAGCAGCGGGCGCCGTGTGCAGAGTACCTGGCGCCTTCTCTCTGCCATCTAAGAGCTGCTGGCTTGAGGGTCCTCACACCGTCTTCCCTCCTAGAAGCATGTCTATTCCTCGCTGATTACCCGGGATGTGACCGAGGAAGAAGATCCCAGTGACAGATCAGAGGCCACCTACATGACCATGGTGAGCTCGGGTCCAGGCCCAGCGGAGCCAGGTGTCGGGGGCGGGGCTGGGGGGTCGGCAAGTTCGGGAGTGGATGTGGCAGGTCACCTGGGGGGTAACTGCTGGAGGCAGAGGTTTGTCTGAGTCGTAGGAAAGTCAGAGGCGGAAACTGCTGGATGGAAGAAGGACAGCAAACTCGTCTGTCTTCACACATCTCAGGTGCTGGGGGCGTGAAGGCCACAGGTGGTCGGTTTTCCTGGCGAGGGGACCTCCCCTGGGGGGTGGGTGGTGCCTCTGCGTCATCAGAATAAGGAGGACACTCAGCTGGCAGGCAGCCCCGGGTGGGTGCTGGGGGAGTGGGGGGATCGAGCAAGAAGGAAACGAGAACTCGTGGGCATGGAAATCGGGGTGTTGATTGCAGGAGTGGGGGCGTGGGAGAGGGCATCGAGGGGGTACATGGTGATGAGAAGAAAAAGATCCTCTCCTTTCTATCAAAAGGCCCCTCCCAACTCATAGATTTTTTTTTTTAAATCCTCACCTGAGGACATTTTTGCATTTATCCTCAGATAGAGCAGGAAGGAGAGAGGGGGAAGAGAGAGGGAGAAACATTGATGTGAGAGAGACCCATTGACTGGCTGCCACCCACATGACCCCAACCGGGGCCAGGGACGAACTGCAACCGAGGCACGTGCCCTTGGCAGGAACCGAACCTGGGCCTCTCTGGTCCGTGGGCCGATGCTCCAACCACTGAGCCAAATGGGCCAGGGCTCACAGATTGTTTTTATTCTGTGACTTCCTTGCTTTGACTTAATCAGATGCCGGGAAGGCTGCATGCCGGCCTATGATAACATGGGTCCGAGTCCCTCTCTGCTCAGTCCCCCGGGGAGGGCAGCACCCAGAAAGGCACCCACAGTGCGGGGGGGCAGGGCGGCAGGAGGACTGGCAAGGGACAGGGCGCTGTGTGCAGACTCACCGTAGGCACCGGGCCAGGAAGGGCGCAGTTTTGTTGGCTCCGGCAGGCTGGCCTGTCTGCGGGGTGGTGACGGCTCCCCTCGTTCCTGCGGACCAGCCCTGGGGACCCATGACTCCCTGCGGAGTGCCCCCAGGAGGGTTCTGCCAGGGAAGTGAGGTCAGAGCTGGCCTGGTTCCAGCCAGGGAAACAGGAGCTCGCTCTGAGGTTGTATTGAATGTAGTCACCCTCCCACCCATCTCCCATTCTTGCCATGTGATGTGTCCCCGACTTCCCGCCGCACCCCGCCGCTGGGAGGCCTGCTGAGTGGGCGCCCACCTGGGTTCGAGTCGGTGAGGCAACCCGATGCAGGTGTGAGCTGTCCTCAGAGCTCCCCCATGTTGCTGTAGGTGCTGGGGATTTCAGCGGCAGAAAACAGCGCCTCTGTCCTCTGAACCGGATGCAGTGAATTTAGCCAGTGTGACGAGAGGCCTCAGGGCTGGTCACGTGGCTGGAATCACTGAGCACCAGTTAAGCGGGCCACTCGCAGGGGACACAGGGGGACAGAACCTCCGATTTGTTGTTGTGGGATTGGCTACATGTTCTTAGATGAGGGGCCGTGCTGTGGCCCCTTCTGAGCACAGTGGCTCAGATCACACTCTTTGGGCTTGGGCAGAACCCGGTCCGGATCCTGACTCGGACTTAGAAGCTCGGTGATCCGGGGCAGGCAGCTGAGGGTCTCTGAGCCTCACTTTTCTGACCCTTAAAACGGGAATGATCACACCTACCCCCAGGGGGTGAGGATCAGCTCCCGGAACTGGGCCAGACAGGAAGCTCGATGCGCGGTAACTGGTAACCGTGAGGATCTAAGTGCTTTTCTTACGCCTGCTCTGTGTTCCTTCCCCTCCCCCGCAGCAGCCCGTGTGGCCTTCTCTGAGACCTGCACCCAGTAACCCGCCTGAAAAAAAGCCCGCTGGGGGACTGCCCGGAACACAGCCCGCCTTTTGAGAAGGAAGGGGACCCCCTTCATCTAGAGGAGGCGGCGCCCTCCAGCTCCCCCCGGCCTTACCGCGCTGCCGCCCCCCTCCCCCCGCACCGCCCCCCCCCCACCCTCCTGCCTCCTCGTGGTTGGCGAAAGGACTGAGCCGAATGAAGGGTTCGGACCCTGCAGAAATGTGGGGCGGCTCTGGAGGAAAGGCCCCAAGGGGCATGGGCGTGGCCCCTCTGGAGAGGACACTGGCCTTGAGCACCCCCTCCGGTCAGACCCTCAGCCTGGATGGCATTCGGTGTGGACGAGTCACTAGGAAGAATCGAGACGAAAACCAACCCGGGGGTTCATCTGGCACATTACCCCGAAATAAATGTGGTCTATGGAGATCATCCTGCTTCTGTCCTCTGGCCGAGGGGCAGTGGGGTGCTGCTGAGGACACGGGCAGGCGCCCAAACTCCCGGTGGACGCGGGAGGCCACCTGGGACGGAGCACATGGGGCTGGTTTCATCCTGGGGAGTTTTAGGGGTTGGAGGTGGGGTATGAATACCCTCTAGGATCCAGCCCGCTGCTGCTGAATTCTGGCTGGGGTCAGCGTGGCGGGGGGCTGGGGTCAGCGTGGCGGGGGGCTGGGGTCAGCGTGGCGGGGGGCTGGGGGTCAGAGTGGCCGGTGGCTGGGGTCAGCGTGGCGGGGGGCTAGGGTCAGCGTGGCGGGGGGCTGGGGGTCAGAGTGGCCGGCGGCTGGGGTCAGCGTGGCGGGGGGCTGGGGTCAGCGTGGCGGGGGGCTGGGGTCAGCGTGGCGGGGGGCTGGGGGTCAGAGTGGCCGGTGGCTGGGGTCAGCGTGGCGGGGGGCTAGGGTCAGCGTGGCGGGGGGCTGGGGGTCAGAGTGGCTGGCGGCTGGGGTCAGCGTGGCGGGGGGCTGGGGTCAGCGTGGCGCGTGGCGGGTGGTGGGGGGCTGGGGTCAGCGTGGCGGGGGGCTCTTCGCTGAGCCTCCAGAGGTGTCCTGAAGTTCCCAGCAGGACTGGCACGCTCCCCTGTTTCGGAAGTGATGCCCACGGATGGCCAAAGTGCATGGCCGTCCACTGACCTCTCGGCCTGGAGTGCCAAGCTCCTGCACAGTCTGGTCACCACGATAAGATTCAATAGAGTTAGTTTTATTTTTTTAATGTTTTTTCCTTATTGAATTTAGAGAGAGAAGAAGGGAGAGAGAGAAAGACAGACACATCGATGAGAGAGAACATGGATGGGCCGCCTCCTGCACGCCCCCCACTGGGAATCGGGCCCACAACCTGGGCATGTGCCCTGACCTGGAATTGAACTGGTGACCGCTTGGTGCAGGGTCGACGCTCAGCCGCTGAGCCACACCGGCCGGACAATAGGGTTAGTTTATTAAATCCTTTGGTTCTCAGCTCCTGTTTCTAGCCTGGGCTCAGCTCACGTCTCCCCTCGATTACTGTCCCCTTCCCACTGAGCTCTTCAGGGCATGATAAAGAGGTTCCGGTTCTCGGGCTGCTGCTACAATTTCAAGTGGAGTCACGTTTTTTAAAATTCCTCTAACTCGAAACATCAGGACCCTCTCATAACACAGCCATTATTAAGTCTTTTTAAAACGTATCTTTATTGTTGAGTGCATTACAGATGTCCCCCCCTTTTCTCCCTATTGAACCCCTCTTCCCCAGCCCCACCCCCTCCTGCCTTCCCCACACTATTGTCTGTGTCCATTGGTTGTGCAGATGTGCAGAGACTTTCTTTGGTTTATCTCCCCCCCCTTCCCTTTGAGGCCATTATTAACTCTTTACCGGCTATTCTGGGGTCTCCGCTTGGAGGCCTGTAGCCTCTTTTATTTGTCCAGCTGTGGCTCAGGGTCATTAAATATTTTCTTCTTACCTTTGAGCTCTCAATAAGGACGATGTCCATCATTTTCTTTTTTTTTATCCTCACCCGAGGACATTTTTCCATTTTTGGTTCAGATACAGTGGGAGGGAGAGAGAGGAAGAGAGAGAGAGAAACATCGACGTGAAAGGGACACATCGAGTGGTCGCCACCTGCACGACCCAACCAGGGCTGGGGACAAACTGCAACCGAGGTATACGTGCCCTTAGTGGGAACTGAACCCGGGTGTCTCTGGACCGCAGGCCGACGCTCTAACCGCTGAGCCACACTGGCCAGGGCGATGTCCATCATTTTCAGTGTGCGTACTGAAGGCAGTGTCCTGAGACGCGCCGAGAGGGGGCACGCGATGACATGCGAGGGAGCTTTTATTTCTGGGCTGTTTAGTAACGTGCTATCCTGGGCGAAGTGGCCAGTTTCCACTTCCTCAAATATCGTCTGCATCGGGTGGATGAGGTTTCACATGTGTTGTGCCGAGGGCGTTCAGATCACAGAAGTGTGGGCACACCCCTCCAGGGTTGGACGTGCCCAAATTGGAATTTGATTCATTCAAAGGTTGGCTTCCATTCTGGGTTCAGCCATTGTAACTGAGGAGGAGGGAGAGGAAGCCCACCTCTCTGCCCCAATCCCACCTCCCCTCAAACCTCCCCCTCGTGTAGCAGGACAGAGTCAAGGTAGAGGGTGGAGCCTCCTAAATACTAATTTTGCCTAAAGCCAAAACAGCCCTGCAGGGGGCCATGGAAAGACCTGCGTACTCTCTCCTGCCCTTCTCCTCCGGGTCAGTGCTGCATTCAGGGACAGGGACGCCTATGGGGCAGGGAGGAGGGTCACCGTCAGATAGGCCCGGTTCAGATCCTGCTGTGCTGTCTTCAACGTTGCAAAGAACTTCAGTTCTTTGAGGCTGTTTCCCCTACATAGGGAATGGGAGACTCCTAGGAATTTGGGGGAGGACTAAATGAGGTCATTTAGGGGCTAGTGCCTGGTCCAAGCCTTTCGTCCCCTTCCAGGGTGTTGTCCCCTAGTTGGATATTTCTTCTGGTGACTCAGTCCCCATCTCTCATTAACTTTTTTTTTTATCCTCACCCGAGGACATTTTTTGTTCAGATAGAGTGGGAGGGAGAGAGAGGAAGAGAGAGAAACCTCGACTTGAAAGGGACACATCAAGTGGCTGCTACCTGTACGACCAACCAGGGCTGGGGACAAACTGCAACCGAGGTATGTGCCCTTAGCAGGAACTGAACCTGGGTCTCTCTGGACCGCAGGCCGACGCTCTAACCGCTGAGCCAAACCCAGGGCTCTTTAACTTTTTTATTTGTGCAGGAAGCCTTTGAACCCAAATACCAAGTGCCTCTCTCCATCCAAAGAGCATTAGGAAGCTGAGCTCAGGGAGGGGCTTTGCATCACTCTGAGGGATGACAGTCTGAGCGGGTGACCGCTGGAGGGGGAGCAAGCTAAGACCTTGCAGGGGACCCCTTCACAAGTGGTTTGCACACGAGTTTGCTGTAATTTAACCATTGTTGACCAGCAATCTTACACAGAAATGATCTCATGTCACCAGCTATTTTTCCGTAATTGCACGAATGAAAGTGAAACAATGTAAATAAACTTCAGTAGACTATTTATACATAATGAATTTAAATGAAATGTTGTATATATCTGCTACATGTATCTTATACATATTGTATATTTTAGTAATTTTTTGGGGTGTAGTATACTATATAGCAATCATCTTTTGAAACACATGTTCTAGTTGGATTTTTTTTTATACCAGTGACTATTTTTCCTAAAACGTGGTCTTTTGGTTGCCCCGAAGCCTAAAAGGTGAATCAGTGTAAGGAGCGCTTTTAGAAGGACCAGAAGGAGTGTCAGGTTCTGAGCTGCACCCATGTGAACCAGCAGACATCCCTTCCCTAGCGACTGGGAGAATACAGAACTCCTATATTCTGCTTTTCGGACTCCGGCCCTCAGGGGAGGGTCACAGACACAATAACCCTGTAGCACCCTGCGCTTCAACACCTGACATGGCTGACGCCAGCCCAAGCCCGCTAACTCGCGCGCTCAACGTGTGTTAAGTGCCTGGGACACCAGGGGCGCCCACACCTGGCGGCTGTCGCAGCAGCAGAGTTTGGCTGCTGGGACTGAAACCAGTTGGGCGGCCACTAGGGACCTGCAGAAGATGTGTCCTCTTCAAAGGCTGAGCCCTCCGCCCGCGTGACAGCCTTTCGTTCCTTGTTGCCACCCCACTCCTGCCTGGTCAGTGCGCTTACATGTCTACATTAGCCTTGCAAACAACAACACTGCGTGTGTGCACGTGCGTGCGTGCATGTGTGCATGTGTACATGTGTGTGTGCGCACGTGCGTGCATGTGTGCGTGCATGTGTGCATGTGCATGCGTGCGCGTGCTTGGCAGGGAGCCCTTGTCCTCCAAGGAGACACCAGTTTCCCGGGACTGCTGACCTGGCCGTTGGTTTGCCAGTGCGGTCTGGTCTTTCACAAGGGAGATCCGGCCACCCGCGACCACTTCTGTAAAACCCAGCTCAAAACATCTCTTCTCCGTTAAACAACAAGGGAACTCGCAGTTTTCCCAGAAAGCAAAGACCTCTGCGGCGGGGACGGTCACGATGTGCTGGTCCAGGAACTTCCGAAGCACCGGCCTGGATCCCACGGGGGGAGGGGGGTGCCGTGGCCTCCTGAGGACAGTGTCGCTTTGTCCACCCAGCCACGCTGTCCGCTTTTCTCATGACAGGAATCTTCGGATACACCGTTGTCTTCCCTGCCCCTGGGCCTTGCTCTCCGCGTCCCGTCTGGACTTCCCTTGTCCTTGCCCGGATCAATATTCCTGCAGGCAGCTGCTCGAGCCCCGCCTCCGCTTCCAGAAGCTTCTACCCTTAGCGTCTCCTCTCCGATGTCCTCTCGTTACTGTGATGGGTGCGGGGCTTCAGTCTCTCCGAGCTCCTAAACTCTTCCCCATCCTGCTTTCTGTCTTTTCCGTGGGCTGTGCAGCCTCTGTCCCCATGTGGGGCAACCCACTGTGGACAGGGTCCCGAGGGACGGAGTGGGCCGGGGGCATAGGCTTCGGCTGGACCTGGGGTCCAGGCCCAGTTCCACCGCCGTGTCAGGCTGCGTAAGGTCGGCTGATGGAGGTCCTTTCTCTGCATGTAAAACAGACATTCATTGATGCTCGTCTGCTCAGGCACCAGGAGAGGCCCAGCATAAACTCCAAAGAATAAGACACATCCCTGCCCTTAGAGCTAGTCTGGTTGGGGAGGTGGGACTGCGAACTGTCAGTGCCCTGGACTCCTGTCCACGTGGAGACCGAGCCCTGCCCCGGGCACCTTTGATCCCGCCTGGGCTGCTCCTCACGCTGCCCTGAGGGTGGTACCTTTGTCTCCCGTCTAGCCGGTGAGCTCGAAGGGTGGCCGTGTCACTTCTGGGTCTGCAGTTTCCAGCTCGGTGTCTGGCACACGTGGGGCATTAACTAGATCTTTGAGTCTGTTGAAGGGGGGATTGATACACAAATACATGAGTGAAGGTGCCCAGTGTCCCAGGAGCAGAGAGAAGAGGGGGCAGAAGACAAGAAGTTGGGGACTTTGTAGCAGATTTTTGAAGAAAGACTAGGAGCTTGCTGAGCAGGCCAGAGAGGAAGGGGGTTCCTGAAAGGGGGAGCTGCAAAGGCAGACACCCGAGGTGAAGCCATGTGGGCAGGAGAGACCGCAGCGTGAGCCGGGCACAGGGCACAGAAGAGGAGGCTGAACCGGCCCTGCCTGCTGTCTCCTGAGCAGGTGTCCCAACCTTGCTCCTGCTTCCTGGTCCCTGTCCTCCACCCCCCGAACCTGGCCCCTTGCTCATGGGAGGCAAACCCTTTCTATCAGTTAAAGGCAACACTTGATTGGGCTCAAGAACCACCTGGAGACCTCGGAGAAAACGAAGGTTCTGATTTCTGGGTCTGAGGCAGGGCCTGTGCCCGTGTTTCCGGGGAGCGTTCATGATGCTGGTGGGGCTGGTCTGGGGGGCTGGTCTGGGGGGCACACTTCCTGAAGGAGGCTCTGAGGCAAGTGCACCCAGGGGGTCCCCGCGGCCTCAGGAGGCAAGTCCAAGGACCAGGCAACAGCCTTCCTTTGGACTGTCTGTAATCTGCTGCTCCCAGCAGGCGGGAAACTGGGTGTTACAGTAACAGCTGCAAGAATGAATGGTACTGGGTAGAAATGCCGAAAACAGGGCCTCGCTCCCCCCATAGCCTGTCTTCGATAGTGGTGTCCAGTCTGCGAAAGAGCTCTGAGTTCTGCTTCCCTGGCTTTAGCCGCTCTGCTGGGTCAGATGGGCATCCGCAGACCCAAGGGAGCCGTGGGGGGCACACTGGAGGGCACCCCACCCCTGATCAGGCACCTCTGACCCTTCTGTTGTCTTCGCCAACACTGAACAGAAGCAGAGGGACTTCTGGACCCATTACTTTTTATTAAGTTTTTTTTTTTTTAAATATGTTTTTATTGTTATTTAGAGAGGAAGGAAGAGGGAGAGAGAGAAACATTGGTGGAGCCTCCTGCACGCTCCCTTCTGGGGATGGAGCCCACAGCCCAGGCAGGTGCCCTGGCGGGAGTGAAGGGTGACCTCCGGGTGACCTCCGGGTGCGACACGGAAGACGCCCAGCCCACTGAGCCACATCCACCAGGGTTGGATCCGCTCCTTATCGCGATGTTCCCAGATGGAAGCTTCTGGACCCAGCTGGAGACGGAGTGAGCTGGGTGAGCCGCTCTCCTGGGCCTGCAGGCACCCCGGCTGCAGTTGGAAAAAGGAGGAGGCCGGCTACGGCAACCAAACGTCTGGCCGGGTGCCTGCGGCAGCCTGGTTGGCTGCTGAGCCTGCCAGGAGGGTCTGGAGGGGCCGAGCGCCTGGCCGGCCACAGAGCACACTCTCCCTGGCTGCCCCCTTTCTCCTTCCCCGATTTCCACGTTCATGCACGGGCGGGGGTCAGCCGGCCACAGCGGGCTCCAGCACACGACAGAGGGACTTTGGGGAGAGTCTGCAAAGTCCAGCACGGCACCGCCTCTGGTGGGGAGGAGAACCACCGCGGTTTCCTCGCTCACTCTGCCCACAGCAACTGCCCGGAGCTGGCGGGCCCCTGCTCCCCTCCCAGCCCTGGAGGGTTCCAAAGCCTCGGGAGACCTCAGTACTCGGCGTGATGTCTGCTTCCCCCCCCTCCAAGTCCATCCGTCCGTTCGTGGGGGGGTGCCCCATGCAGCTCCTCTGTCCATCCGTCTGTTCGTGGTGGGGGGGTGCCCCATGCAGCTCGTCTGCTCCGAGCCGTCGGGCTCCCATTTCCGTTACCGTGTCACCTTGGCACCTGCTCTGTGTTGCAGGCAGAGCCCTTGCCTGTCTGCCCCAGTCTCCTCCGGACGCCCTGGGCAAGGTGTCCAGAGAGCGGGCGGGCGCATCCCCAGCTTCAACCATCAACACCAGCCCCCCCCCCCCAACGCTGTAAAACAAATCCCAGTCGTCATTTACCTGTAAACCTCTGGTGTGTGGAACAGGTCAAGGTTTTAAAGGACACACCACAGTAGTTCTATCACACCCAGCAAAATGAAGAAACTTTCAGGAATACAACCTCAGGCCCATTTCATATTTATTTTTTTCCTACTGTCTCAAAAATGTCCTTTTACTGTCAATGTAAGAAATAGTCAAACCCGTGAAGAATTTTTCCAGGAAGCAAAATCTCAATGGACTGAGACAACGCTCCAGAGAAGGGCAGTGCTGCTCCTTATTTTATACGTGACTTCATGAAGTCCGTCGGTGATGGATTGGGGAGGGGGGAGAAAGCACATTTTGGGGAACCTCTGGGATTGGATGAAAAGTGAAATGATAGACACACATGCCTCTTCTACACCGGTGGGTACAGGACAGCTAACAGTCAACAATGAACTCAGTAAAAATCAGAGTGAGGGGTGTGGGCTCTGCCCTGGGGCATCGGCCTTGCCCTCGGGGGTCTGGAAAAAGGGAAGTGACCCGGACATCCCAAAGGTGCAAAAGACAATAGACAGGCCCAGTCAAGGAAAAGATCGACTTTTCCTTTTTGCGAATGGAAGCCGTTGGAGAGTTGTACTGTTTTTAACCCTACAGTTCTGTAGGTTAGGGTCTAACACTGGTCTCACTTGACTGAAATCCAGGCGTGTGCAGAGTTGCTTTCTTTTTGGGAGGTTGTGCGGTGGAGGGTTTGAGGGGGGATCCTGTCTTTGCCTTTTCCATTCCAAACACTGCCACCTTCCTGGGCTCACTATCCCTTTCCTCTGTCTTCTTAAAAATGTTCACCGATACGTTTCCTAGGGCAAGAGAAACAAAGGAAAATATAAACAAATGAGACTACATCAAACTGAAGAGTTTCTGCACCGCGAAAGAAACCATCCTCAAAATGAAAAGGGGTTGATTTCCAAAATACATAAAGAACTCATACAACTCAAAAGGAAGACAAACAATGCAATTAAAAAATGGGCAAAAGACCTGAATAGACACTTCTCCAAAGAGGACATACAGATGGCCAACAGACATGAAAACATGCTCAGTGTCACTCATCATCAGAGAGATACAAATTAAAATCACATTGAGGTGTCTCCTCACCCCTGTCAGAATGGCCGCCATCAACAAATCATCAAACAACAAGTGTTGGCGAGGGTGTGGAGAACAGGGGACTCTAGCACACTGCTGGTGGGAAGGCAGACGGGTGCAGCCACTATGGAAAAATATGGTGTTTCCTTAAAAAATTAAATATTGAACTGGCATCTGACCCAGTGATCCCACTTCTGGGAATATATCCGAAGCGTCCTGAAACACTGAGAGGGGAGAGAGAATAACCGAATAATAGAGAACAATCATAGTGGGTGCCAGCCATAGTTGTAGGAGAAGTTGGACATCCTTACTCTGTTAATCATGATTGCGTTGTGCTGATCAAAGAAAGCCCATTCGACCTGGCTGGGAGCTGCCTCCCCCACTCCCCACCCCTGTCATGGGCAGGCTAACAACCTTGACATAGGGGCACTGGAGACAGTCCACATCCCCAGCTCCCATGACCTCCCCACGCCTGTGATCTGTGGCCATGTTGCCCATCGGTATTCCCTTTGCCTACTCCCCCACGTAATACCGGATATAAGCTACCGGCTATCGGCTATCGAGGGAGGGGAGAGCAGGTTTTTGCAGGATGACCTGGCTGCTCTCCCTACTGCCGGCAATATTGGAGTAAATGCTCATCTACGATTCAAACTCGTCTCTGTTTAGCTGGGTGACAGGCAGCCCAGACTCGTTTGTTGTCCGGTTTCAACACCAATCAGAAAGAATATCTGTACTCCTATGTTCGTAGCAGCACTATTTACAATAACTAAGATCTGAAAACAGCCCAAGTGCCCATCAGAAGACGAGTGGATAAAAAGCTGTGGTACATGTACACAATGGAATACTATGCAGCTGTAAAAAAGCAAAAAGGGAAGGATCTCTTATCCTTTGCAACAACATGGATGGACCTGGACAGTATTATGCTAAGCAAAATGAGCCACTCAGAGAAGGACAAATATCACTCAATCTTACTCATAATGAAAAAAAAAACAAAAACTGATGAACAAATAGGTCCAGGGACAGGGAAGCTTGGAACAGACGGACGAACCTCAGAGGGAGAGGGGGTGGGAGGGCGGGAAGAGATAAACCAAAGAACTTACATGACATGTGCACAAGCCATGGACTCAGTGCAGGGGAGGCGAGGGTGGGGCCGGAGCTGGCTGAGGGGCAGGGGTAGGAAATGCGGACATCAGTAATACTCTCGACAGCCAAAAGATTGACGCTGGTCAGGGGAGAGTCCAGCCCAGGACAGGACTACCAGCCATAAGCTGCGTTTGGTTGGAAAGTTTTAAGTTCAGACCGTCCCGTGTGGTCCTTAGGCCTCTGAGTTTGCGAGGCTGCCACAGAGGCCTGGCCTGAGCTGGTCAGGTGAGCACGTGGCCCCTTTTTGGTCCGCGTTGCTGTTGATTTGATGCGCATTCGATTCGATGGTACGATCTCGGGTGTTTGCTTTGACACAGTCTCTTCTCAGTGGACACGCTAGAAAAACGAGGAAGTCCTTACTTCCTGAAAGTCTCCTGACCACTTCCCTGAGCTCAAATTTCCCAGTAACGAAGAAAAACAAGCATCTCCTTTTTGGGGTGTTTTTAACCGGCCGAAGGAGTCCCTTCAGCTGCCTTGGGATGAGAGGATGCCTCGCAGCGCTCAAAGCCAGCGCGTCCGAGTGCTCAGGCCTGGCTTTAGAGGGTGCGCCTCCAAGCGCCTCTCCCTTCCAGGAAGAGATTTTATGCCCTCCCACCTGCTTCTCGAAATCCAACAACCACAAAATTGACTCCATCCCCCTTTTCTCTCTCTCCCTTTCCCACTCCCCCTTTCTTTTCAGCAGCAACCTACAGGCCGGCCATATTAGAGAGATGGAAATAAAGCTTCCTTCATGTTGTCTGTGTCTTTGAAGTACACTTGTGCATTTTTCTTAGCACCTGACAAGCCCTCCCCCGTGGCCCTCAAACCACCCTGTCCCACCTCCCGACTGACATCAGTCTCTGAAAATGCACAGAGATGCCTGGCTCCCTCGCCCTGCCTTCGGCCTCACGGGGCTCAGTCTCTTTTTCTCTTTGGGTAAGTTAGATGCCCATCTGCATGCTTCCGGGGTCCAGAGGTGCGGCCACAGCTGGAGGGGGGCCGGGGCAGGGAGGAAGATGCTGCTTCTCCCCGGTGTCCTTGGGAAGGGAGGTGCGGGGACCAGGAGAGATTGCTGGGGACTGGGCGAGCCTGGGTCACAGAAATGCTGAGTGTTGCTGAGGATGAGGAGTCGTGATTTTGCCGGGATGGTGGACCTGTGTGTGTGTGGGGGTCCGTGTGCAGAGTGTCTCCGTGGATTATTTCTAAAGCGGCTGCAGTGGGGGTCCTGAGACTGAGGGCCCCCGTCAGGGGCTTCTGTGAACCGCGGCCCCTGGAATGTGGTGGACGGAGGGTATTAGGAGAGGCTGTGCAGGGCAGTTGTGGGCAGAGAGTTGAATCTGGGTCTGGCTGCTGGAAGCCCGGACACTGATTTTGACAGGCGCTGGGAGTGGGCGGGAATCTGGCTTGAGCCGGCTGTTCCGACTGCCAGACCTGCGGCGGCGGGCACGGGGCCGAACACGGCCGGACAGAGCGGAGGAGGCAGCTGAGGGCCTCAGGAGACGATGAAAAGGAAGCAGCCCGGGGGCCAGTCCCAGAACTGCCCAGCCCAGCCTCATACCGCCCTGCCCCGTGATCCCGTGTTCATTCCGCATCTGGCCATTCATGGACTTTCTGGGGCGTGGGTGGGCGAGAGCTATTGGCAAGATGGCTTTGTAGGTAGCTTCATGCTTGCTCCTAAATGCGTTGAAGGCTGGTGGGCCAGTCCAAGGACTGTCAGGAGGAACAGTCCCTGTCCCGGGGTCTCTCTCGAGTGTGCTGTGCTGGGCTGTTGGGGAGCAGCCCTCCACGGAGGCAGCGCTGAGCCCCCGGAAGCCGGCCTGATAGAACCTATCGGCTTGGCTGACTTACTGGACACACAACACAGCAGGAATGTGTGGGTCAGACAAAGAGCGTGAACCTTGGACTCCGGTCCGGGTTTAAGGCCAGACCTTTGTCATTCACTTCAGACCCATAGGCCAGTTACTCGACCCTCTGAGCTCCAGCTCTCCCGTGGGTCACCTGGAGAGAGCCTCCTGCTGGGTGTTCTGTGAGTCTGCATGGCGATCAACCAGGTGCCCAGTCCTAGGTGAGCTTTCTGAAAGCATTTCGTGTGCCCAGGCGCCGTGCGCCTTGGTTTGTCCTCAGGGTTGATCACATGACGTAGGGACTGTTATTATAGTCAGTAATCATGCGAGGTAGATACCGTGGTTATGCTCATGTCACAAGCGAGGAACAAGTACAGGGAAGTGGAGGAACTTGCCCAGTAAGGTCACATGACGCCTTGAAGGTGAGCTGAGATAGGAACACGCCTGTCTGACTTCAGCCCGTTCTTAACTGCGGAACGTTACCGCCCCCAGTGTTCCAGAAACGCCACTGCTGTGTCGACGGATCCAAGAATCTCAGTGGCTGGCAGAGCTGGGTGTCAGGGCCTGAGGATGGAGTCAGGGGAGCTTCCTGGGATGGGGCAGCCTCGGGAGCCTCGTCTAAGTGAAGAGAGGAAGGGGGCTCAGGGACCAGGATGAGGGTGTGGCTTAGGGGAAGATGGGCTCTGGGGTGAAGAGGTTAGGGCTCTGGCTGTGACATGGTGATTGGAGGAGCCAGAGCCCCCGAACCTGGGTGGGAGGATGATAAAGGGAGGCACTGGGTGGGCGCTGTGGCGAGGCCCCCCGGCGCTCCAAAGCTGCGGCTGAGGGCGGCCCCCGAGCATCGGGGTTGCAGTAGCAGCGTCAGGTTGGAGAGACACACATGCTGGGAGGACACTGCCAGGGACGGGGTTTGTGAGTGTGACGGCAGAGCTGGCCAAGGGGACAAGCCGGGCCAGCGGCAGGCACCGTGAGAGCCCATGAGACCAGTTTTTATCTCGAACAATCCACATGGTGGGGCTTCCCTGGGGTTTTCCCGGACCGTCGGCTCTGCGGTCACCGGCCGGGTCACCCAAGTCTGCGTATGTTAGTGAGGCCTAGAGGTGGAGTCCGGTCCTCACCCAACCCCGCTGGCCATGTCTGCTGTGGGCAGGGACCCAGACTTGGTGGGTGGGGGACCATGCCTCCTCCTTCTGCAGACTTCTACTGAGGGCCCACTGTGTCCCTACTGCTGTTCCGGGCCCAGGGAGGGCATGAGGAAGGCCCCTGGAGGGACTCGGGCACGTAGACAGATACTGGCCACCCAGCACTGCAATGCTGTGACAGAGCCGTAACAATGGTGAGGACAATGTTTTGCGGACCGACCGTGCCAGGCACTGCTGTGAGCTTCACACACTAGTGAGTCATTTAACCCTCACAGCAGCGGAGAGCGGAGGTCCGATTATTGTCCCCATTTCACAGGTTAGGAAACCGAGGTGCCTACGATCAGATCAGGGCCCGAGAGCCCCGGCGTCGGCCGTGACGCCCTCTGACTCCCGGGCGCGCGGGGGCAGCGGGATGATGGGCCGGGGAGGGCGCGGGCAGCTCGCTGCCAGGCTGTCTCCCCGGTGACATCCTATCAGCATCCGCAGCCTGAGTGGGAGGACTCGGGTGCAGAAGGTGAAGCTGCTCCCCCACCTGAAGCGAAAACGAGTGTGAAGATGTGGAAGGAGGGGTGAAAAGTGGTGTTTTCAGGGAGAGTCAGAACTCGGGGTCCCTGAGTGGAGGAGGCCCGGGGGGCTGGAGGCTGGCAGGACAGATCGCAAGGGCGCCGGTGGAGGTCCCGGTGAATTGCTCCCTTGGCTGCAGGGTGGACTGAGCCGGGAGGGACAGCCTGGGGGGCAGGGCCGCCTGGTCAGGCAGACAGGAGCCTGGGCCTGCCCGGGAGGCGGTGGTCCCCAAGCTGAGGAGACAGTTTCTCTGCTCAGACTCTCTCTTTTTTAACCAAGAAGAAAACAAACCTACTTCATCCTTTGCTGCGGGGCTGGAAAGAGGGTGAAGAGAAGTAACCCCTCGTCTCTGCGGGAGATGGTGTTGGGCAGGAGATGAGCATGTCCGTGATCCCTGCGGGGGGCCGGAGAGAACAGAGGATGACGTGGGGCTGAGGGCCAGATGCACCTTGCAGAAGGCGGGGGGCCTGGCACTGGTCCTGTTTTGGAACTAAGATCAGAAGCTGTTGACCATCATTTCCTTCCTGTGAGCTGGAAATGGGGAGACCTGGTCCCAAACAGACAACCAGGAAGACTGTGGGCTCCCCTTGTATGGAGGTCCCTTTAAGTAGAGTCCTTCCCCTCTGGCAAGCCTGCCCGAGATGGGGGCCGGACATGCTGTGTAGACAGAAGGAGGTTCAGTCCCCGGGATACCTTGAAAACCAATCACACCCCCACCAGCCTCCACCCCTCAACCCTCTGTCTGGAGCCTGGCAGTGTGGGCTCAGATCTAACTTTACCACTCACTAACTTGGGCTAGTCATTTAACTGCTGAATGTCCTCATCTGGACGGTGGGGGTGCTGTGAGTACTGACAGGTGAACCCCCAGAGGGCTCACGCGGCCTGCAGCACAGCCACCTCTGCTGTTACTGTCACTGTCCTTACTGCAGCACCAGCTGCGCCCCGGCTGTGGCCTCTGTGCTTCCCCGAGGCAGCAGAGTTTGTTCGTCAAGAGACCAGGACTTTGCTCCGACCTTGCCAGATGGTTTCCATGTTTTTCACGAGGGTCTGGGTTGGTGGAAGGCCCTGAGCCTGACGAGGGGACTCACGGGCCCTGGACGAGGGTCAGGAACCACGGTTCTGGTCCCAGCTCGCCCATCCTCTGCCATCTCTCTCAAGGCCTCACCCCCCGCCCCCCGTGAGACAATGGGGCTAGACCCCCAATCCTGAGGGTCCCTCTGGCTTCTTTGGGTTTGGTGAGTCCCCATTCCTTGGTGCGGCCGCTGGGACTCGGCGGTTGACCTCTCTGACCAGCAGGGGGCATGATCTGCCCAGTGCTTCCTGCGGGGCCCTGCAGTGGGGATGAGGGCAGGGACCCGCCTGGCACGGGTCTGTCCGAGCCCCTCCTGGCAGCCACAAGGGGCGCCTGGCTCCCGGGGCTCTGCCCTCCTCCACCGCAAGGTCCTGGCTTCTCGGCATGAAGGGTGCTGCTGGTGGGGTTCTACCTGGACGGATGTCGTGGGCTGCGGCGGGACAGAGGCAGGGGTGGGTCAGCCAGGTGTACAGCACCTGCCCCCTGGTGTCGCCCGGAGGCTCCTCTCGAGGGACGTGCTGGTGCTGGAGAAGCGGGGCGTTGGGGGGTGCGGGGTGAGCTCAGGACGAGGCCCTGCCAGGCTCCTTCTCCGCAGCCTCCGCCTCCGTGGGCGGGGGTGGCATTTCCCACACCCCTCTCCCTGCCTGAGCTGTGCTGGCTGCTTCACAGCGGCCATGACAGAGCAGAGGGGCGCTGGGGCGTCCCCGGTCATAGTCTCCTAAGGAGCAGTTCAGGGCGCCCCGGGAAGCCGTGGCCCGCGGGTGGGCCTGCATGCCCGTCCCTCCAGCAGGCCCATCCCGCCCCCGGGGCTTCCTCATGACCGCCAGGGCCAGTGCAGAGCATCCCCATCCCTCAGCCCTGCCCACCGCCGCTCGTCCTAAGGGCTGAGCTGAGAAGGGCCTGGCGTCCGCCGTCCAGGCTGCAGTGCGGCTCCCTCTGGGGTGGGGCCTGCAGCTGTGCGGGGCAGAACAGTGGAGATGCGTCCTGCAGGGGTCAGGCGCCCCTGCCAGGGACTGTCCCCGAGCCCCTCCGTCTCCGAGAGCAGGCTGGTGGAGAATTCAGGGGTGCCCCTGCCAGAGACTGTCCCTGAGCCCCTCCGTCTCCGAGAGCAGGCTGGTGGAGAATTCAGGGGTGCCCCTGCCAGGGACTGTCCCCGAGCCCCTCCATCTCCGAGAGCAGGCTGGTGGAGAATTCAGGGGTGCCCCTGCCAGGGACTGTCCCCGAGCCCCTCCGTCTCCGAGAGCAGGCTGGTGGAGAATTCAGGGGTGCCCCTGCCAGGGACTGTCCCCGAGCCCCTCCGTCTCCGAGAACAGGCTGGTGGAGAATTCAGGGGTGCCCCTGCCAGGGACTGTCCCCGAGCCCCTCCGTCTCCGAGAGCAGGCTGGTGGAGAATTCAGGGCGAGAGCTCACCGGGGCTGCTAGGCAGACTGCACGGCGCCCACGTACTGCCTCTTGTTTGATGATCTAACAACTCGGAGGTGGGCGCCTCCAGCTGCGTCCTTCGTCCTTCGGAGGGGGAGCGAGGCAAGGGGGTGAAGGGCCTTGCCCACGGTCGCACCCCTGATTGGAGGCGGAGCTGGGAATGAACCCACACCGAGTCAGATCTCCAGGTCTGAGCCAGCCCTGCAGAGACAGCGCAGCTTTGCCTGGACAGCCTCCAAGCGGCTCCTGCTCCCGTCCCCAGGGCACCCAGCCTCATCCCAAGAACTCGGCTCCTCAGTCCATGTTCTGGCCCACAGGCCCTGTGCCTCGGTCCCTGCCAGACTCGGACCTCAGGTCTCACCATGTGCCCCCTTGATCACGTGGCTCCTTGTGCCTCGGACACACGCAGGTCATTTCAGCCACTGGGACTTTTCTCCTGACACTCAGCAGCCCTGGAACTTGATTCCTCAAGATTTCAAAGGAGCCCTGGCCTGTTTGGCTCAGCGGTGAGAGCGTCGGCCTGCGGACCAGAGAGACCCGGGTTCGGTTCCTGCTAAGGGCACGTACCTCGGTTGCAGTTTGTCCCCAGCCCTGGTTGGGTCGTGTGGGTGGCAGCCAGTTGATGTGTCTCTCTCACATCAATGTTTCTCTCTCTCTCTCTCCCTCCCGCTCTATCTGAAGATAAATGCAAAAATGTCCTCGAGTGAGGATAAAAAAAAACCCAAATAAATAAGAATTAAAAAAACCCACAACACCCCCTACCTTGCTTTAGTCCTTATGACCCTTGCCCTGTCTCACTCCTAATGTCACGGTATTATCCCCTTTCCTCCTTGGTGCCTGTCCCCTCCCCAGAACACTGGCTCCACACGCGCGACCCGCCTGTCTTGTCCACAACCGTCACCCGGGGCCCGGACTCATTTGGTAAACGGGCAGATGAATGATTGACGCTGAACATTACAGTTTGTCCTCGATAAATAAATCCATCTTTGGGGATGAGGTTTGGATGCTATTGGCAGCGAATCTTAGAACGAAGGCCAGGAGCAGGGTGAGGCAAGCGAGGTGCCCCGGGGGGCACACGGTAAGGAGGAATTGCATGACCTGAGAGCAGGTGCCCCCTTCATGGGTGCCCCGCTTTGTGTCCCACGGGGGGCACTGCAGCCTGAGCTGGAAGCGCGTGGACGGGCTCTGCCCTGCTAGGAATGTCTGCGCCATACCCAGGTCCCCCGGACCGAGCCTGGTGCCCCCCACAGATGCTGCAGGATCGCTGCTTTGCCGCGGTGTGTCCAGGCCTGTCTGCGGAGGGCCCTTGTCCTGCACACTCGTCAGCTGGTCCCTGGGAACCGTGTCTCCTCTCCTGGGCACCCCTCCCTCCCACGGCTGGTTTGCCCTCTTTCCTGCCAGAGACGGGGGCTGAGCAGGGAGCTGGGGTGCCCCGTGTGAGGCCTTCTGAGCTCCGTCTGTTGTCGGTGCTGCCGGCCCATCAGGGACACTGAGCCTCAGCTGGAGGGCTTGGGCTCAGCGGACGTGGCCGGACGTCGTGGAGGAGACGGGGAAACTGAGGCCAGCACAGTGGCATTTTCTCCAAGGTCTTCAGCTAGCAGGCAGATTGGGGCAGGACAGATTGGGGACGGGCTGCCCTACCAGGTCCCGGAAAAGGCTTGGGGCCATCTGTCTGTCCCTGGCTTGACAGATGATTTGGTCTCTCTCTACCCCAGCCTTGTTCTGCCCCCATTTCACCCCCAGGACCACAGCAGTTACCCCTTATGGGCTTGCCTACCCCACCACACCCCTGACTAGTTTCAGCCACGAGGGACTTCCTCTGCCATAGCCGGTCCGCTTCGCAGCAGACACAGCAGGCTGGTGCCCCCCCCACCGGCCCCGCCAGCCGGAGGCTCACCCCCTTGTGGCTCTGTCGGCAGTGCCATCAGGGCGGGGCATGGAGGTCACAGTGCCCACCATCCTCCACGTGCTCAACGGCTCGGACGCCCGCCTGCCCTGCACCTTCAACTCCTGCTACACCGTGAACCACAAGCAGTTCTCGCTGAACTGGACCTACCAGGGGTGCAGCAACTGCTCTGAGGAGATGGTGAGCCTGGGGCGGGCCCGGGCCAGGACCCTCAGCACCGGCCACCTGCCCCCCTCCCCGGGCCAGGACCCTCAGCACCGGCCTGCGTTCCCGCCACCTGCCCCCCCACCCCGGCCAGGACCCTCAGCACCGGCCTGCGTTCCCGCCACCTGCCCCCCCACCCCGGGCCAGGACCCTTAGCATCGGCCACCTGCCCCCCCACCCCGGGCCAGGACCCTTAGCATCGGCCACCTGCCCCCCCACCCCCGGGCCAGGACCCTTAGCACCGGCCACCTGCCCCCCCACCCCCGGGCCAGGACCCTTAGCACCGGCCACCTGCCCCCCCACCCCGGGCCAGGACCCTCAGCACCGGCCTGCGTTCCGCCACCTGCCCCCCCACCCCGGGCCAGGACCCTTAGCACCGGCCACCTGCCCCCCCTCCCCGGGCCAGGACCCTTAGCACCGGCCTGCGTTCCCGCCACCTGCCCCCCCACCCCGGGCCAGGACCCTCAGCACCGGCCTGCGTTCCCGCCACCTGCCCCCCCCCCCGGCCAGGACCCTTAGCACCGGCCACCTGCCCCCCCCACCCCGGGCCAGGACCCTTAGCACCGGCCACCTGCCCCCCCACCCCCGGGCCAGGACCCTTAGCACCGGCCACCTGCCCCCCCACCCCCGGGCCAGGACCCTTAGCACCGGCCACCTGCCCCCCCCCCCCCGGGCCAGGCACCCTTAGCACCGGCCACCTGCCCCCCACCCCCGGGCCAGGACCCTTAGCACCGGCCACCTGCCCCCCCACCCCCGGCCAGGACCCTTAGCACCGGCCCGAGTTCCTGCACCTGCCCCCCGACCCCTGGGGCCAGGACCCCTTGCTCTGCACCGGCGGGCTGCCCACTGCGGAGGTCATGGGCGGGGTGTGCTGTGTGTCTGGGTGGCCCTGGGGAGGGGGCAGGAATTGGAGGTAAAAGGAGGGTGGGAGGAGGGGCCTCCCACTCACTCAGCTCACCCAGCCCCACCTTGCCCCACCCCAGTTCCTCCAGTTCCGCATGAAGATCATCAACCTGAAGCTGGAGCGGTTCGGAGACCGCGTGGAGTTCTCGGGGAACCCCAGCAAATACGACGTGTCCGTGACGCTGAGAAACGTGGAGCCCGAGGACCAGGGCTACTACAACTGCTACGTCACCAACCCCCCCGACCGCCACCGCGGCCACGGCACAATCCACCTGAGGGTCCTCATGGAAGGTGAGGGCCGCGCGGACGCGGGACCCACTCTTCCCGGCCAGCCCTCTCCACCACGGCCCAGCAGGGTGCAGGCACCCCGAGTCTCCCCCCAGTCCTTAAGGTGCCAGTCATGACCCTGACCTGAAGAAGCTCTAGCAGCGGTCATTTATGGGCACTGTCTCTGCCCGGGCCCCAGCCCCACTACCGTCTCTCGCTTCGTCCTCGTGAAACCCTCTGGGGGCACCAGGCTGGGAGAGGGGAGCAGCTCAGCTCACGGGGCGAATAAACGATACCATCGGGGACCGGGTTCGGTCCGTTTGGTCTCAAAGTCCGTGCTCCTAAAACTGCAGGACGCTGCCCCTGCCCGGGGCTTGGAGGGGCTCTGGGATTTGGGGGTGCAGGACTCAGAAGTAAATGGCCTGGGCTGGTTTCTGGCTTGGAGGAAGGTAAAGCTAGCCCCCCACCCACACACACCGTGGGAGCAGGGACAGTGGGCGGCCCCCTTCCCACCTGCTGCTCAGCGGCCGGCGGTTCTGCTTTCTCCCCAGAGCCCCCCGAGCGGGACTCCACGGTGGCAGTGATCGTCGGCGCCTCCGTGGGGGGCTTTCTGGCCGTGGTCATCTTGGTGCTGGTGATCGTGAAGTGCGTGAGGAGGAAGAAGGAGCAGAAACTGAGCACGGACGACCTGAAGACGGAGGAGGAGGGCAAGACCGATGGTGAGGGCAACGTGGACGAGGGCGCCAAGTAGCTGCAGCCGGCGGCCCCTCCCTCGCGTCCGTCCTTCCCGTCTCTGCCTTGTACAGTGTGCCCTGCCTGCCCTCTCTTGGTGTGCTTCTCCCAAACCAGGGTCCCAGGGCCAGCCTGGCGCCTCCTGAACCCCTCACCTTGCATCCCCACACCGCACCGAGAGGAACCCACCTGTTCCATTTGAGAAACCGCCACGCGTACGGGATGTGGGCCCCGGGGGAGGAGAAGTAGGTTCCAGCTGCCAGTCCCTGCGAGGCAGGAGGCTGCGAGGGTCCCGGGGAGAGGGGCAGGGGTAGGGGCTCAGCTGTCCAGCCTGGGGGTGCCTGGACTCAGTGGTGGCGGCTTCAGAGAGCACCTGTGGGTGGGGCCTTCCTGTGCTGCCCAGTGCGGCCTGGGCTGGGGCACCCCCGCCCCCCAGCCCGGGGCAGCCCAGGCGGGCTGGGGTGCTGTGGGCTCCTTTACCTGGGGGCATGTTAGGGACCCTGCCTCTCTGGGCACTGAAGGAAAGCGAGACTAGAGGCAAATGGGGGCCCAGCTTCCGCCGGCTCCTCATGGACGGGGAGGCCTGCTGGCTGGGGACCCCTGGGGTGTGTGGCGACAGACCGAAGGGCTCTGAGTTCCAGGCCGGGGCCATTTCCACCGCAGCTGCCCACCCTCGGAGCCACGCTTCGGCCACGGAGGGGCCGGCTCCACGCACGGGCTGTGCAGAGGCCTCCCCGAGGCCCGGGCCCCGCAGGCAGGACACACAGGGGTGCCAGCAGCAGGGGCTGGTTCCGGACCAGCTGCCCCCAGCACAGGGCAGGGCGTGCCAGGGAGAGGGACGGCGGCCGTCACTTTAGAACCACGCTACCCCCGAGCCCCTGCGGAGGGGATCGCGAGAGAAACTGCTGACACGGAGAACGCCACCTGGCAGACCCTCAGCGACCCACTAGCCAAGCCACTCGCACGACAGATGGGGACTGAGGTGGGAGCCGACAGAAACGAGGGTCGGTCACCTTCCCCTCCAGCCCTGGACTGGCAGGCGGGAGGGGCGTGGAGGGCACGGCCCTGGCCCAGCCCTGCTCCCCTCCGGGGGTGGCGACAGGGGCAGGGTCAGCCATGATGAGGACAGAGCTGCGGGTAGTGCCCACGCCCTGCCCAGGGGTCCGAGCCTCCTCCTGGTTTCCAGGAGCTCAGGGCAGGGATGTGTCCGGGGCAGGGGGTGGGCACAGGACAGGGACCGTCTCAGGGGCCACTCTCTGCCTCTGCCCTTTAGACGGTCAGTTTGGGGAGTGAGCCGTAGCATACGGGGCTCCATTTACTTCACTTCAACGAAACATCCATTTCTCGAGCATCTGCTATGGGCCAGGCCCTGTGCTGGGCGCTGGGGACACGCAAACCACGGTCAGGAGCTGGCAGCTCCGCACGGTGGGGCCAGACCCCTTCCCCTGGGTGGGTCTAATCCCACCTGCGCAGCCCTGCTGCAGGGCCAGAGTTACGGCAGCAGGAAGTTTCCAGAGTCAGCCTGGGAGGGAGGAAGGAGGGAAAGAAGGGCAGAGGGTGAGCGATCAGCACAGGGGGTGGGCGACCAGCCAGAGACCTCCTGGATGGGTGGGTCCGCCCGCCCGGAAGTCGCAGCTCTTCTGCGCAGTACCCAACTGCCAATCAACACACTGCCAACGGGGAGGCTCAGCATCCATGGACGGGGTGGGGCTGCCAGGGAGGCCTGCTGGCTGGTGACCCCTGGGGTGCGTGGGAACAGAATGCCCAGGGACATTGCCCGTCTCCCACGCCAGGCAGCCGAGAGGAGAGAGGGGGTGGTGGGTCCCTCAGACCCGCCGGAACCAGGGAAGGTTCTGCCACACGTGGGCAGTTTGCAGGTGTCACTGGTTGGCAGCCGTTCAAATGCCCTCCTCTCCCGGGGTGAGTGAGGGTCTGTGCTGATGCCGGGCACCTTTGTTTTTCCAGGACTCGTAACATTAGGAGGGTTATTTATAAGATTCCCTTGATTCTAAGAAATCCAAACTCTCCATAAAGTAGCCCAAGAATTCTGGCTTCCTTCCTTCCTCTGCCCGACCCAGCGGGGCCTCGGGCCTGAGCAGGTGGGGACGGCGGGGCCCTCCTCTGCCCCGGGCGCCCACCATCCAGGGCAGGTTTTTCTCGGGCCCCTAGAATCGCCTCTGGAAGCCGCAGAGCTGCCCCCCAGGGCCGTGAGGTGGGGAGCAGAGCAGGGCTCCCGCGAACAGAGGCGGGAAAGCCTAGACGTTCCCACAGCCGCCAGCTCTCGGCCTCGCTTTCCAGTTCAGACCAGCAAGCTGTTTCTTTCTCTGCTCCGTGGGTTCAAGCCCCGCCCTGGCTGCATGTCCCGTCACTGTGCTCTGGGGGTTCAGGCTGCTGACTCTCAACCGCCCTCCCTCCCCTGCTCTCTCCAAACCCCCTCTCCGCCTCTCTTGTCTCATGAAGGGCCGTCGTACAGAGAGACGGGCTGGCCAACCCATGGAATTTAGCGTATAGGAGCAAAGCACAATCATTCAGGACTGAAATGCCTTGAGGTACCTCGGAACTGGCTTTGGAGACACTGGTTCCTTAGGTGCGGACTGATCACATTTATTCCCAATTAATAAAACGGAAGAGGTGATTGGATCCAGACTGCTCCCCGGAGCCTCCGTGGGGAGGAGGGGCTGGGGAGTATGTGCAAGGCCAGGTTAAGCAGTTGGACCACTGAAAATACTGGCCAGGTCCGGAGCAGAGCCCCAGGCCCGAGGAGTGGCCCGGCGCAGCCGCAACGGGTCATGCCGAGAAATTCTCCTTCCTGCTCCTGTCTGAAGGACAGACAGCCTGCGTCTCCTGCTGTGCCTCTTGCTGATGTCTTCCTTCGCTGAAGCTTGCCGGTGCCTTTGTGCACAGTCTATGTAGGTATCGAGATATTATATACACAAACGTAAAACATCTCACCGCATCCGCCCCCACAGACACACCGGGGAGGGAGACGGTCGTTTCTGTGTTTTGAGTTGATGCGTGAGAGTCGCCTTCGGGAATGTTCTTAGTGCTTTGGGCACTGGGAGGGGAGCAGCCTACTGCCTGTGTGCTCAAGGCCTTACTGCTGCATGGTGGTTGGCGAGGTGGTGGGAGAGGCTCCGGGGTCCCCTGCGGCCCGAGGGCGTGCTGCGCCCCCCTTTCGGAGCGGACGGAGTTTCTGCAGCTTGTCTCTCGATTGGATCTATTGCTGTAATAAACAGATTGTCTTCCCTGAACTTCCCTGGAGTGTGGCTTTTTTCAGGAGTGCAGAGGGGGTAAGTTGAGGCTTTGCCAGCATCCCGACCGGGACCCTTTCCTGGTAACATCATTGATATTGTCTGAACGCCACCACAGGTGAGGTTCCAGTCCACTCTTGTTGACAGATGCCCTGTCTATTCCTTTGCCTTCCCGGAACCCTAGGCGACCCAGAGCACGCTGGGGACAGGGTGGCTGAAAAGCCACTTCTTGGGGGGCTCTATTTCTGGGGTGACGACAACCTTTTAGCCCCCCAAGGCTAACTGTTGCACTGATGTCTGTTCTGTCTGCGAACACATGGGCTGTCCTGCCTCCCCTTCCTAAGCTGTGTCTACTAGGCAGACTCTCTCTTGCCTGCTCTGGACTTGGGAAAAGTGGCCGACAGCTGGCCAGTCTGCCCTTGTGCAAATTCACCAACAAGGGTGGCCGGAGGGGGGGGGGGTGTCGGGTTGTCACATCTCATCTGCATATGGCTGTATCCCGTGTAGTTTTTACCAAATCAGCCCCAAGTTCAGGGTGGAGGCAGCCCCGGCCTAGGGGCCCCACCATCACAGACACCTGGTCTCTTTGTCTCGGGATCCCTGTTCTTATATGTCTTCGCGTGTTCTCTCTTTCACAGACGCTCACACACGCTCACTCGCACACACACTCTTGCCAAGTAAGAAAAGTCTCAACTTTCCGAACGGCCAGGAAATGCGGCAGTTACTGCCTGTCTCCTGGTTCAGCTACGGTTTCTATCGGCTCGCTGCTGACCTCGAGACCTTGGCCAGTGGTTAGTGCCCAGAAGCATTTCAGGGTGTCCCAGGACGCCCCGACGCAGGCAGTCCTGGTCCCTGCAGGACGCTGCTGCTCCCAGGAGAGACGCCAGAGAGGACGAGGCAGCACTGGACAGTGGCGGCCGGTCCTGTCTGCCCTCCGGAGCCTGCCCCAAACAGGATGTCAGAGAGGGTGCTTTTCGGACGAACAGATAAGGAAACTGAGGCAGGGGACGCGGACTGGGCAGCGGGAGGCACCGGCGATTCTTGTTGGGTCCTTGTGGGTGAAGACAACATCTTTTTCATTCTAGGCTTTCCCCCCAGAACACTTGGGGGGACACTTTGGAGCTGAGCCTGGCTTCTGGGAGGCTTGCGTTTGGCTCAGGCGTCTCCCCTAAATGAATGTTCTTCGGTCCAGGCCGCTTGGGGCCTGGAGGGGCAGTTCTGGCTGCACAATGAGCCGCCTTGTGGGGGAAGGGCTGGCTCCCACGCTGGGGCTCGGCGTTGGTCACCGGCGTTCTGTGTCCCCCAGCTGAGGTGGGGATCCATACAAGCGCCTCCCGCTTCCCACCGGAGCCCACTTCCCATCCACCGCTCACTGCCTGCTGCCCCGGGACAGGAGTCTGCCCTCCGCGCCCCCCACACAGGTCCTGAGGCCCACACGCGGGGCGGGGGAGGGCATGTAGAGCTTTGTAACGTCAGAGCTAAGGGGAGTCCCAGGAACCACCTGGCCCAGCCTCCTGATTTCCCTGCAGGGGAAACTGAGGACTAGAATGGGAAGTGACCTCTTAAGGCCACATGATAAGTCAAGGACGATCTTCCACCAGGTTCCAGATCAGCCGATCCTCCCGGCGCCCACCGCCTGGGCCAGCACAGAGCTCAGCACCGCCCGCCAGCCGCCTGCCTGCCCCTCCCCAGCGGGGCCTCAGCGCACCAGTCGGGCCTCCACCTTCGCAAGGGCTCCGTTTCTAAAGCTGAGCTTCAGAGAGAGACAGTGATTTTCCCAAAGCCACACAGTTGGCTACTGACAGAGCCTGGGTTGGCACCCAAGTCAGGCCGTCCCTGGCCTGACCCGATGCCCACAGCAAGAAGACCCACCTGCCAGCTCCGGTTCCCAGAGTCCCATTCCCGCCCCCAACAGGGGGACTGCTTTGTCCTGGGCCCCTCTTCGGGCATTTTTCTCCCACTTGTGGGAGTGGGGTTGTGTCTGAAAAGCTCCAGGGGACAGGAGGCTGGGGCAGGGCCTGGTGGGATGTGAGCCGGGCAGGTGCAGAAGCAGGAGTCCCCCTAGGTCTCCTGCGCTCTGTTGGCATTTCGGGGACACAGAGGGTCCATGCTGGCAGGACTCTGCAGGAATCTTCTCAGAGGGTCCTCTGGCACCGCCCCACAGACCTCTCACCCTGAAGCCCACCGGGTTCTGGTCAGGCCCGGTCGCCTGCTACCAGGCTGGTGACAGGGCACTGACCACCTTTTGGGACAGGCTCGGCTCCCCAGTGGATGAACGCTGCAGGGGCCCTTGGGAAGGACGCCCATCTGAGAACTGCCTCCTGGCATCTTGACAGGGCGTGTGGATTTGGTCCTTAAATAGACCCGCCTGGCCTAGCCTGGCCCTGCTCCCCTGCAGAGCTGTGGAGGGCGTGGCTGGCCAGAGAGTGAGGCTGCGTGGGTGGGAGGGTGTGGGGGGTAGTTTGGGGAGTGGGTCACTGGGAGAGGCCGCTTTCCCTTCTCTGTGGCCCTAAGGACACCATTCCGGGAGGTGCTGGGCGAGGGGCGCGTGGACACTGGCCGCTCCGCTTGGCCGCTTGGGATTCCATGGGGCAGGACTTCCCCGGTAACAATGGCAAAGTCACCTTGAACCCAACCACAGCTGCTTCTGCTTCTCCACTGCGACACATTCCCAATGAGCAGGTGGCCCAGGGACCAGGCCCCTCATTGGACCGCGAGTCGCTCCTGGGGGTGAGCGGGCAAACCAGGAGGTGCGTTCGGCCAGGAGGGGCACAGGCACCGTAGCTGCTGGCCCGGGCTGGGGCCGTAGCCCAAGGGGGTGGGGTGAAACTTGCCCCTTTCCGCCCCGAGGCGGAACACGGGCAGCAGGCAGAGACATATTGATCGGATGTAAAGCAGCAGTAATGAGATCCCCGTTCCGGAAGGCTGCCAAGCATCGCTGGGGTGTTGACGAGAAGAGCCCTATGTCAGGGCTCACTGTCAGGTGCCTTCTCAGCGCAGGACCGCGGGCCTCCGCAGCTCTCCTCTTGGGATTCATGCGGTAGACGTGGGGTCAACTCTTGTCTAAAGATAAATTCCCCGGGACGGCCGCTCCTGTCCCTTTCAGGCTCTTCCCCAGGGCCGAGCTCTCCTGCCCTTTCGCCGGGCCCTGTCCCCAACTTACCGAAGGTGGGCGAGCCCTTCGCAGTGAGAATCAGGCCGGGAGAGGGCGGGCACGGGGGCCAGTCCCTCAGGAATTTCTTTCTGAAGATGAGCCAGTGGAACTTCGGCCCCGGCAAAGCTTCCTGACTTCCCGTCAAGACTCAGGGAGGGTGACAGGCGCCGCCTTCTCCTCCTTGGCCTTCCCAGCTTTCCAGGGAGTGCCCCCCCCCCCCGCCTGAGCTCGCGACCCAGCCCCGTGGGCTGATGCTGCCGGAGGGCCTTGGGCAGGGGTTTGCGTGGGCCTGCAGGGGTGGGGGGTGGAGGCCGTGGGGGGACAGGGGGTCAGCTATCACCAGTGCCCGGCACTGAGCCAAGTGTTCCGTGTCTATGAGCTGACAGTGCTCAGGACAACTTCTTGTCTTTTGCATTCTTTTTAAAAAAGTGTTTTAAAATTGATTTTTAGAGAGAGAAAAAGGGAGAGGAAGAGAGAGAAACCTCGATGAGAGAGAACTTTGGCCGCCTCCTGCACGCCCCCCACTGGGGATCGGGCCCACAGCCTGGGCATGTGCCCTGACCGGGAATTGAACCGGCGACCTCTTGGTGCAGGGTCGACGCTCCACCACTGAGCCACACCGGCCGGGTGTCTTTTGCATTCTTTTCTCACACACAGATGAGGACACCAGGCTCGGCTACACTGAGTATGGGTATGATGGAACATGGCCAGAAAACCACGGAGAACTCACACTCAGGTGGGTGGGGGAGGGTGACTCAGCGCCAACCTCAAGTGACCGTGGGCAGCATGGGAAGGTGACCGTGTTGGAAGCAGAGGCACGGCCGCCTCAGCGGGCCCCTCGTCGGCCACCTGGCGCTTGACCCCAGCAGCCTGCGCAAACAGCTCCGACCTCTGCTGACCACCCCTCCCCTCCACGGCCTCCCTCGCCCCGCACTTTGTGACCCCGGCTCCTTCACTAACATGCTCGCGGGGGATGGGGCCAGGGTCCCCGAGGAGTCTGCCTGGCACCGTGAGCTATCTTAAACTTCTGGTGTGGACACCGTCTCGGTGCCCGGGCAGGACTAGGTCTGGGCTGCAGGAGGACACCTGGCGATTCGGCTAAAGGGCAGTGCCCTGGCCAGCCAGGCTGACGACAGATCTTCCCAACACCTCGGCCCTCAGCCCTGCTGAGCCCGCTCCGCTCTCGAGGGAGGGCAGGACGGGCATGGTGATGTCTGAAGCAGAGGTGAACACAGCTCTGGGGTGCCGGTAGGATGCCTAAGACCCCGCCCGGGGACTTCAGAACAAGGAGATGCCTGACTCACCCATCTCTGCGGTGAGGGGAGCAGGCGCCGGCTCCTGGCCCTGGCACACGCCCCTCTCCACTCGGGACCGTCCAGTGAGCATCTCCCTGCTCAGGCCGTTTCCGCTCCTTCCTCCCTCTGTCCTCCTCCTCCCATGAGCTCATCTGTCCGGGGCTCTCCACCCCCGCCTCCCTCGCCTGAAAGGGTATTTGGACAGAAAAAGAGGAAGAGATGGTGGAGGAGGCAACTGCCTACCTGCTTGTGCCCAGAGCCCCTAGGAGGTGGACATGCGCGAGGAGGTTCAGGGAAAGAGCTTGTCTGGACCCTTAACTTGCTGATTTGAGGTGGGCTGGGAGCGGTGGGCAGGTGGCAGCCCCTTGCTGGACTGCTAAGCCGTGCCTGCTGGCTGGTTTCGGGCAGGCTGTCCTGTTAACTCCCTCAGCACCTGCCAGACCTCAGGAGATGCAGAGACGCAGTGGGGGGTGGGCAGGCACTCTGAGCTGAAGGGGAATGGGGTGAGTAGCTGGGGTGAGTAGGGCGGGCAGGGACTAGACCCAGGAGCATGAGGAGGAGGCTCCCAAAAGTTAGTCCGGGTAGCACGCACCAGCCCCAACCGGAACAGCAGAAAGATTGGAGACACCGAAGTGGATGCGTGCAGAGGAGCTCAGTTCCTGCAGTCCCGCCCTGCTGAGCTTGGGGCCCTGCTTATAACCGGAGGGCAGCACAGGGTGCAGAGGGCACGCAGCCAGGTGTTCACCTGAGGCTGGCTGCGTGGGCGCAGGGGACTCTGCAGAGCCTGTGTTCTCTGCCTGAAGGGCCGAGTCAGCACGGTTACCTGCAGTGCCCCGCGGAGCCGGTGGGGAGGGCTTATGGGGAAGAGGCGGGCAGCGGGCAAGGGCAATCGGGCAGCCGGAGGGAGGAGGCTCCTTGCCAGGTTCTCGTTACTTAGGAGGAACGCCTCTCAAAATAGCTCCGGAAACCTCGTCAGACTCACCCTTTCCCTTCCTCCCGGCTGGGGGCTTGGCTGGCCTTCTGGGAACTGCCAGCTTCCATCCCCACCGAGGCAGAAGGGGGGCTGTCCCCATGGGTGAGTGCCTTCCCGGTTAAGCATCTCCCAGAGGCCCGGAGGAGCTGGAGCACAGAACCTACATGACCCTCTTCTCTCAAGAAAACAACTTCCTTCCCCTTAAATCCGGGACCTGTCTCCTCCAGCCTGGCTCCCTGACAGCTCCCTGGCAGGGATGGATCCTCCCTGCGTTCTTGAAAACACGCTTTTCAGGCTGTTTCTGAGCCGGTTGCCCTAGGACCTGGGCACATGATCCTCTCACCGAGGATCAAGCTTGTCGGGGTGGGCTGGGGGCTGTGTCCAAGTCACTGTCCCCAACCACAAGGGACCTCCAGTGGGAGGGAAAGGGGTCATGGTGCCCAAGCCTTCTCATCGCACCGAGACGGGGGGCGCTTGAGGAGGGTCAATGGGGGGGGGCTCCTCAAAGAGACAGTTTGCAAGGTGGCGGCGAAGGAACTCTGACCTTTGGTTGCCCTCTCCTGTGGCGCCCTCTCCCCTGGCACCCTCGGGAGGGTCCTCCCAGCTCGATCCATGGACTGGTGATCTGAGAGTCTTGTGGACAGAGCGCTACACCTGTAAAGCCCCCTGGCTGCTATTGCTTTCCTCCAGCGCCCCCCACGGTGCCCCCTGATGTTCTTAGAGGAGAGCGGGTTCGGTAACCCAGCTTTGTCCCTGAGCCACACGTGCAACCGGGCCTGTTTCTTCATCTGTGGGTGTGGTCCCCAAGGGTCCTTCTGGCTCTAAGAATCGGTGAACAGTGAGGCAGCAGAGAAGGTGGGGGGCACGGAGGAGACTGGCACCGTCCCGGCCCCCAGGGTCTCAGGATACAGGCGCTGCCTCCTCCCCTCCTCCCCTCAGGCAGGGGCCACTTCCCTCCCTTCGGGCTCTCCTGTCTCACCTCAGCCTCCTGCTCGGAGAAATATGACCCCTGCTGTAAAAATAAAGTGGCAACGTGGATGGATCCAGTGTCCCGGACGCCCAGGGAAGCCAAGGGTGAGTGTGCAGACCAGATAGAGGCTTCGCCTTTTTCGGACACAGACCTCTTTCGGAACAAGAGCGAAATGTACTGCGGACGCACCCTAGGCCCCGCTGTCTGCTAGGCACGTTTAATGTAATAATGTCTCAGTCATTCTTCACAGCCGGGTCCATTTCTGATGTTTGCATGACCTGAGCCAGTGGAAATGTCATACATGCCTGAAGATACCTTATAAATGAAGGGATCGAAGTGTTTAAGTTGACCTATTATCGCCCCCCACCCCCTTAATGAATTTTAAGACCTGGTCCAAAAACCATGACTTGGTCCACTCTTCTCTGGTCTTGAGGGACAGGGACTCTTATACATGCCTGGGAAAGCTGCACCCACATGTCAGGTTCCATCCGCTCCCCAACCCTGCCAACAGCTGCCTCTGCCTATGGGTGCACATCTGCACCTGCCCCCACGCCCTGCTAACAGCTGCCTCTGCCTATGGGCGCACATCTGCACCTGCCTCCACGCCCTGCCAACAGCTGCCTCTACCTATGGGCGCACATCTGCACCTGCCTCCACGCCCTGCCAACAGCTGCCTCTGCCTATGGGTGCACATCTGCACCTCCCCCCACGCCCTGCCAACAGCTGCCTCTGCCTATGGGTGCACATCTGCACCTGCCCCCACGCCCTGCCAACAGCTGCCTCTACCTATGGGCGCACATCTGCACCTGCCCCCACGCCGTGCCAACAGCTGCCTCTGCCTATGGGTGCACATCTGCACCTGCCTCCACGCCCTGCCAACAGCTGCCTCTACCTATGGGCGCACATCTGCACCTGCCCCCACGCCCTATGAACAGCTGCCTCTGCCTATGGGTGCACATCTGCACCTGCCCCCACGCCCTGCCAACAGCTGCCTCTGCCTATGGGTGCACATCTGCACCTGCCTCCCCGCCCTGCCAACAGCTGCCTCTACCTATGGGCGCACATCGCACCTGCCCCCACGCCCTGCCAACAGCTGCCTCTGCCTATGGGTGCACATCTGCACCTGCCCCCACGCCCCTGCCAACAGCTGCCTCTGCCTATGGGCCATCTGCACCTGCCTCCACGCCCTGCCAACAGCTGCCTCTGCCTATGGGTGCACATCTGCACCTGCCCCCACGCCCTGCCAACAGCTGCCTCTGCCTATGGGTGCACATCTGCACCTGCCTCCACGCCCTGCCAACAGCTGCCTCTGCCTATGGGTGCACATCTGCACCTGCCCCCACGCCCTGCCAACAGCTGCCTCTGCCTATGGGTGCACATCTGCACCTGCCTCCACGCCCTGCCAACAGCTGCCTCTGCCTATGGGTGCACATCTGCACCTGCCCCCACGCCCTGCCAACAGCTGCCTCTGCCTATGGGTGCACATCTGCACCTGCCCCCACGCCCTATGAACAGCTGCCTCTGCCCATGGGCGCACATCTGCACCTGCCCCCACGCCCTGCCAACAGCTGCCTCTGCCTATGGGTGCACATCTGCACCTGCCTCCACGCCCTGCCAACAGCTGCCTCTGCCTATGGGTGCACATCTGCACCTGCCTCCACGCCCTGCCAACAGCTGCCTCTGCCCATGGGTGCACATCTGCACCTGCCTCCACGCCCTGCCAACAGCTGCCTCTGCCCATGGGCGCACATCTGCACCTGCCCCCACGCCCTGCCAACAGCTGCCTCTGCCTATGGGTGCACATCTGCACCTGCCTCCACGCCCTGCCAACAGCTGCCTCTGCCTATGGGTGCACATCTGCACCTGCCCCCACGCCCTATGAACAGCTGCCTCTGCCCATGGGTGCACATCTGCACCTGCCTCCACGCCCTGCCAACAGCCGCCTCTGCCTATGGGTGCACATCTGCACCTCCCCCACGCCCTATGAACAGCTGCCTCTGCCTATGGGTGCACATCTGCACCTGCCTCCACGCCCTGCCAACAGCTGCCTCTGCCCATGGGTGCACATCTGCACCTGCCTCCACGCCCTATGAACAGCTGCCTCTGCCTATGGGTGCACATCTGCACCTGCCTCCACGCCCTGCCAACAGCTGCCTCTGCCCATGGGTGCACATCTGCACCTGCCTCCACGCCCTGCCAACAGCTGCCTCTGCCCATGGGTGCACATCTGCACCTGCCTCCACGCCCTGCCAACAGCTGCCTCTGCCCATGGGTGCACATCTGCACCTGCCTCCACGCCCTGCCAACAGCTGCCTCTGCCTATGGGTCC
Source organism: Molossus molossus (assembly GCF_014108415.1). Classification (NCBI taxonomy): domain Eukaryota; kingdom Metazoa; phylum Chordata; class Mammalia; order Chiroptera; family Molossidae; genus Molossus; species Molossus molossus. The sequence goes on along the minus strand of NW_023425348.1, from coordinate 11,415,147 downwards.
ACATCTGCACCTGCCTCCACGCCTGCCAACAGCTGCCTCTGCCTAGGGTGCACATCTCACTTCCCCACGCCCGCCAACAGCCGCCTCTGCCTATGGGCGCACATCTGCACCTGCCTCCACGCCCTGCCAACAGCCGCCTCTGCCTATGGGTGCACATCTGCACCTGCCTCCACGCCCTGCCAACAGCCGCCTCTGCCTATGGGCGCACATCTGCACCTGCCTCCACGCCCTGCCAACAGCTGCCTCTGCCTATGGGTGCACATCTGCACCTGCCCCCACGCCTGCCAACAGCTGCCTCTGCCTATGGGTGCACATCTGCACCTGCCCCACGCCTGCAACAGCTCTGCTCCTGCCTATGGTGCACATCTGCACCTGCCTCCACGCCCTGCCAACAGCTGCCTCTGCGTATGGGTGCACATCTGCACCTTCCCCCACGCCCTGCCAACAGCTGCCTCTGCCTATGGGTGCACATCTGCACCTTCCCCCACGCCCTGCCAACAGCTGCCTCTGCCTATGGGTGCACATCTGCACCTGCCCCCACGCCCTGCCAACAGCTGCCTCTGCCTATGGGTGCACATCTGCACCTGCCCCCACGCCCTGCCAACAGCTGCCTCTGCCTATGGGTGCACATCTGCACCTTCCCCCACGCCCGCCAACAGCTGCCTCTGCCTATGGGGAAAATCTGGCACCTTCCTCCACCGGCCCTGCCAACAGCTGCCTCTGCGTAAAATCGGGTGCACATCTGCACCTTCCCCACGCCCTGCCAACAGCTCTGCCATCTCGCCTATGGGTGCACATCTGCACCTTCCCCCACCCCTGCAACAGCTGCCTCTGCGTATGGTGCACATCTGCACCTTCCCCCCCGCCCTGCCAACAGCTGCCTCTGCCTATGGGTGCACATCTGCACCTGCCCCCACGCCCTGCCAACAGCTGCCTCTGCGTATGGGTGCACATCTGCACCTTCCCCACGCCCTGCCAACAGCTGCCTCTGCCTATGGGTCCACATCTGCACCTTCCCCCACACCCTGCCAACAGCTGCCTCTGCCTATGGGTGCACATCTGCACCTGCCCCCCACGCCCTGCCAACACTGCCTCTGCCTAGGGTGCACATCTGCACCTGTCCCCCACGCCCTGCCAACAGCTGCCTCTGCCTATGGGTGCACATCTGCACCTTCCTCCACGCCCTGCCAACAGCTGCCTCTGCCTATGGGTGCACATCTGCACCTGCCCCCACGCCCTGCCAACAGCTGCCTCTGCCTATGGGTGCACATCTGCACCTCCCCCCACTCCCTGCCAACAGCTGCCTCTGCCTATGGGTGCACATCTGCACCTCCCCCCACGCCCTGCCAACAGCTGCCTCTGCCTATGGGTGCACATCTGCACCTCCCCCCACGCCCTGCCAACAGCTGCCTCTGCCTATGGGTGCACATCTGCACCTCCCCCCACGCCCTGTCAACAGCTGCCTCTGCTTATGGGTGCACATCTGCACGGTCAGCTCCTGAGAGGACCCTGGAGCGCAGTGTAGAAAGGAGGTGCATAGGCCACCTTCCTCGTGTTTCCTGAACCCCTTTTTCCAGTGGGGAGGAGTCTGGCCAGAGGAGGGCCAGAATGGGGCCCTCTAAACTCAGGAGACCTGGGTGGAGGCCTCTGCTGCCCAGATCTAAGGTGCCATTGCTCTTGTCAGTGCCAGAAGGTAAATATTCTTTTCCCATGTGCACACGAGACTTGTGCCAAAGTTGCTCAAGGTCATAACACACTAAGTGTGGAGCTGGGCTCTGACCCCCACCCCCGTGAGCCCCGTACTGTCAAGCCACCAGGAAAGGCAGAGTCTCCCCGACAAACACACAGTCCGCATTTCCCACAGCCTCGAGGGGTCCCTCGGAAGCCCTGCAGGGACCCCAGGTTAAGAAGGTAGGTAGGTGGTGGGGAGCCATTGGGGGTGGGGGGCTGTAGCAGGGGTCAGGCCATGAGGAGGGAACAGGTTTCCAAGTTTGAACCAGTTCTCGGACCTGAAAAGAAGGGGCGTCGGGAAAGCAGACGGATTTGCTGTGGAGGGAGGAAGTTAGATGGAGATCAGACGGTAGTGACCAGACGACCCGGAGCGCTCCTCCCTCTTAACTCGAGACAGTGTGGGGAAAAGGCTGGCAGCCCCGGGACCCGGCCGACCCCCAGACCCGGCGCCCAAAAGAGGGGCCGAGGGAGAATCCCGGGTTCTGAAGGAGGGCACAGCCTGAGGGGGGCCTCCCAGGTGGGAGAACCAGACGTGGGGCGCTGGGAAGGTGGGGCAGGGCTCGGGTCCCCGTCTGGCCCGGATCCCTAACCAGGAGCACCCCGATTTCTGCGGGCTGTAGGAAGAAACGGGAGCGGTTAGGCGGTGGGCCACGCAGTGTGCAAGCAGAAGCTGGGCTCCTGGAGCGGGCACGCGTGGTTCCTCCCGGGCGCACAGGGCAAGAGCGCACACGCCCCCCGGCTGCGGCAGTGCCAGCCGCGGACACCCGAGCGGTCCCTTCGGCGCCCCGAGGGGGGAGCCGCTATCCCACCCGTGTTCCCCAAAGTACCACCACGCAGCCGTCCACACCGCGGAAGCTCCATCTCTCCGCCCCCCAAACTAGCCTCCTGACCGGCGGCCGGCGACCCCGCAGTGCCCGCCGCAGTGCCCAGCCCGGGCCGGAGCGGAGCGGCGGCTCCCAGCTCCCGGAGCGCCAGCGGGCGCGCGGGCAAGTTCGCAGCGGGCGGGGCCGGGCTCCGCGGCGGCCGCCTCCCCTCCTGCGGCTGGAGCGCCTCCAGGCTCCGCGCAGCGACGCCGGCCTCGCGCTCCGGCCCTGCTCCTCCCCGGCTCCTCCCCCGCCCCCGCCCCGCGCTCGCCCCGCGAACTTTCCCGAGCCCCTGCGGGCGGCACGGAGCTCCCGGCAGCGTGGGGCCCACTGCGGACCGCGGGCTGCCCGCTCGGCCGTGCCCCGTGTGCCATCCCCGCCCCCCTGGCGCGCTCCGCAGAGAACAGAACGATGCCCGGGGCTGGGGGCCGAGGCGCAGCCTGGGCGAGATGGCTGGGCACTGGGATTTGGGGTAAGGCAGCCCCGGCGCCCCCCCCCCCCCCGGGAGGAAGGGACACTTGGAAAAGCGGTGCCTGGAAGGGGGTGGGCTTTGGAGTGCGGCGCGGAGCGGGCGCCGCTGCGCTGGCTTCCTGCCCGAGCCCGGCTGGCTCGGCGGTGCCCCGGGGACCTGCGCGTCCCCCGCCCCACCGCTGCCCCCTCGCGAGGAGTTCTTGGCTCTTTGGCGCCTTCGGCTGCGGACGTCTGGAGCCGGATCTCGGGGCTGCAGTGCGGTCTCCCAAGTTCAGAGGTTGGGGTGTGCTGGGGAGGGTGCCTGTACCTCGGGCGTAGGGAACGCGGGCGCTTTGCACGTGGGGTGGTGGTTCGTACCCCTGCCGGGAGCTGCGTGCCGCTTGGATACTCGGGACCCAGGCATCGGACATACAAGGGGGGCTCCCCCTCCTCCTGACCCTTTTCCTATTTGGCTCCTCTGCCCTCCACCCCCTTCAATGCCCATCCTTCTGCACTTAGCTCCACACTAAGACCTGCAGGGGGTTGGAGGGACTTGGAAGATGGACCAAGCCCCCTTTTAGGAAGGGTGGTGTCTCTCCTCTTATACAGAGTCCTAGGGAGGGCTTGTCTACTTGCTCCTGGCTCTTTTGTCGGTTTTGTTCGTTCTCACCCGAGGATATTTTTCCATTGTTTATTTTTTTAGATAGAGTGGAAGGGAGGGAGGGAGGGAGGGAGGGAGGGCAGGGGAGAGGAGGGAGAGAGAGAGAGAGAGAGAGAGAGAGACATCAATTGGTTGCCTCCCACAGGACCTCTGACTAGGGTGAAGATTGAACCAGCAACCCAGGTGCGTGCCCTTGACTGTAATTGAACCCGAGACCCTTCAGTCTGCAGGCCGACGCTCTAACTGCCGGCCAGGGCTGGCTCTTCATTTCTGGGGTGAATATGAAGATTGAGGAGACATGCAGAGGTCCCAGGAGCAGAGTGCACATGAGTTTGGAGTGTCAAACAAGGAGGGATTAGGGAATGGGGCTCATGAGGCCAGAAGATAATTTCGTAAGTCCTAGGTGGATTTCAGTGTAAGCCGACTCCGTCCCTGGCACCTGCACCGCTTCCTGTTTATACTGCTCAGCTTTGGCTTGTAGCAGCTGCCCCCCTGGGTTAGGCAGTGATGGAGGCAGTGGTGCCGAAGGCAGGAGACAAACCTGTAAGGGCAGCCGCGCTGTTTCTGCAGACGGGAAGCGTGCCGAGCCCGTGTGCCGAGCCCGTGTGCCGAGCCCGTGTGCCGAGCCGGCCCGTCGGCTCCTGGTAGTGGAGGGGGTCCAGTGTTTCTTTACTGGGGAGCCACTGATTTAGCTGCACCCCTCACGCTAGCTAGGTTCACCCCGCACAGCTGTGTGCTGGTTTCCCAGTGACCCCAGAGAAAGGGACCTCTGTGAGGCCTGAGGCCCCTCGCGGGCTGGGCAGAGCCACCTCACTAGCTCCCCTCACCTCATCTCTGATGGGTCAGGTTCCCGCTGCGACTCTGGGGGGGTCAGGGGTTACCGGGGAACTCAAAGCCACGGTCATTAAACCAGCCCCTGTCAGCATGTCCTGCTGCTTGGTCAGTGGTCGATGCCAGTGCCCGGACTCGTGGAATATTCCAGGACCAGCCTTCGGGGGGAACCCGCGTGTGCACCAGGTGTGTGTAGGGCGAGAGCCCGGTACTTGCTCCAGGTGAAGCCCCAGCTCCTCCAAGGACTGTGCCGCGGGTAGATCAGGTTGGGAGGCCCCCGGCACAGGCTGGGGTGAAGACCTGAGCTACCTCTGGGAGTCCAGGAGAAAGCAGAGTGGTCTGCAGGTGGGTGACCACCGGGCTCCAGGACTGGCTCCGCCTGCTCTGCCCCTGCCCGCTGGTCCGTCCTTGGACCTCGCCAGGCAGCCGTGCTGAGCCCTCGCAGCGACAGTGCCCTGAGCTTGGGACACAGATGCCATCCTTGCTCTCAGTCCAGTGGGGAGATGTGGGGACAACTGGACAGTCAGCTGGAGATGCTCCCCCGCAGCACCGGAGCCGGCAGGAGCCTGGAAACCATAGCTCAGTGCCCCCAGGAGGGAGCCAGGCTCCGGGGAGGGAATGTGACCTCCCGAGCATGGCCAGGAGATGGTCCAGAGGGCCAGGACCCGGGCCTCCGGGTGCGGGCAGGTCAGCAGGGTTGTGCTGATGGCTGAACAGTGTGAGAAGCTCTGGGGCCTGGGTGTGGGGGCACAGAGGGGAGTGGGGGTGCAGAGCTGTTCTCACTGTGGGGACTAGAACCGAGCAGGCAGCTCCGAGGAGCTTCTCCCCCCAGCTCCTCCCCCACACCCAGCTCAGTCTCACACGCAGGCTCAAGCGATCATGACAACCTGGCAGGACACCCTTTCCTGGACTGAGAAGTGGTCTCCAAGGCTGTCGTGTTGCCGGGGAGGTGTATGCGGGTGACCGGGAACGTGTCTGCCCTGCACACCCCTCCTTGCTTCCTGATGGGCTCAGCTGCTGTGACCTGTGTTTCATGATCGCTCGTGAGGTGCTGCACTGCACAGCCCCTTCCCTTGCGATGTGCTATCAGGGCTTGTTCAACGAGAGAGCGAGCAACGAGAGGGAGGTGCCCAGTGCCACTCGGAGCAAGGAAACAGAAAGGGTAAGGGGTTCAAGTCAGGAGAGGAAGGGGGAGACGTGGAGGGAGACCCCAGGTTTGAGTCTGGAACCAGGCTGGTTCTTCTTCTGGAGATGCAGGCCCGTGGGGCATCCCCGACCCTTGTGACTGGCCACCTCCTGGTGGGCTCGGAATGCCAGGCACAGCCTGGGCACCATCCTCCCCTTTGGCCTTGGCTGAGGTCTGGGGATCTCTGTAAGCCTTGAGCTGGCCCTGCCGACACACCTGTTCTGTGGCCTGCAAGGGGAGGCACCTGCTGGGACTTGTTTGCAAAGCCGGCTTCGTGGAGCAGCGGGGATGTCTCAGGGGTTTGCTTCTGTCTCGGCGAAGCTCTTGGGACTGGGCAGGAAGCACGCAGGTTGCCTGGAGGGAGGGAGCTGAACTCTTTCCTTGCTGTGGGCCCAGGGGCCTTGCCTGGCCCAGCCCTGCCTCCCACAGACCCCGGGGCCTGTGCCTCAGGAGGGGTCTTGCCCTGCTGCCTCAGTCCCTCCTGCCTCCCAGCTCTAACTTCCAGCCTGTTGGCCCCCGGGCCAGCGTCTCAGCTTCCCCGTTCCCGCCAGTCATCTGCCGCCATGCCAGGCGAGCCCTTGGAGCTGAGCGGAGTGGGCATCACCCACCCCTTTCCTCTGCCCACACGCTGGCTGTGGCATTTGCCCGGGTATCTGGCGGTGGCCGTTAGGTTCCCCCTGGCATGAATATCTGACACGAGCATTTGCGTGCGCTGAAGATGCTTTTCTTGACGAAAACGCGGGAGCCCCGAGTCCATCCTTACTCAGACCGCAGCACCCGCCAAGGCTGGTCTGGGCCGCGGGCGGCTGCTTGGCCAGCGGCGGTGTGGAGAGGGCCTTTGCGTGAGCACGCAGAGCTGTGGGGCTCAGGATCGCCCCACAGGCCGAGAGGAGAACGTGTCCACCGGTCCCCTGGGGCCAGAAACGGGCCCCCAGTTCAAGGGGCACACACACCCACTCCTTGAAATTCTAGAGTCAGGTTTTGGACGAGCAAAGAAAGTCCTTTACTGAGGGAAACAGCCGGCCACGTGGGAATAATTCCCACCAGGAGCGGTCAGGGCGGAAAACCACGTGTGCACCAGACATCTAGGCTCACACTGGTCACTCTGCCAGGGGTGCCCTGGTGGCACCAGACCTGGGCGGAGGCCTGCCCGGTCCCCTCCCTCCTCCGTGGCTCCTCTTCCACCGGCAGCAGGCGGAGGTCAGAGCGGTGGGCTCACCGAAGCCCTCCCTGTGCTGTGTAGTCTCACGGGTTGGCTTGGTCCCAAGGCCAGGGGAAGGACAGACAGCCGCGCTGGTCTGGAGAGGTGCACACCAGATGCGGCATCTCTGACTGCCTCAAGGTCAGCGGGCAGAGTGGCCCTGCCTTGTGCCTTCCCAGCCCTCGCCAGGCTCCGCCATCCCCCTGAAGCACTGCTTGGGGCCTCGGGTGGACCCACACCGGCCATGCCCGCCCCCCAGCACGGCCCCACGGGGGGACACAGGACACGGCTCTGGGCTTCCGTGCGCACAGCGCCGGGTGTAGCCGGACGGACTTCCCACAGGCTGGGCGCCTTCACGCGGGCGGGCCCTGGACTTCATGGGACAGGCCTGCCTGTCCTTGTGCCCGCAGGTTCCGGCGGGAGTGGTCGTGTGCCCTCTGGGAGCCCGGGCGTTGTCATCCACGCGGTGCACTGCAGTCCGGAGAAAGTCACCGTCCTCAGCCAGACCTCACGGAAGTCGTTTTCTCCTGGGCTCTGGACTCCTGTTTCTGCTTCTGTCTGTTTACAGCACTCAGACACTTTCACGTCTGATGTGCTCTCGCTATAACACTGGGGGGACAGGGAGGGCAGCTGGCCCTGGCGGGAGTTCCCCCATTTTCCTCAGGACCCCAGATCCGAGGCAGGACTGCCAGTGAACACTTGGAGCCTGGGCTTGGGCCCCGCGGGAGGCCTGCAGCTGTTGGGACGCTGCCTCCTCCTGACAGTGTCCCCTCGCGCTCCGCACTCTGTCCCTTGGTGTGTGGGGCACGGGGTGGGGCAGAGCGGGGTCTCCGCCCGGAAGGCCATCTTCTAGGCTGAGGGTGGGATGTTGTTTCTGGCTCCTGCTCTGAGATCTTGGGGGAGGGGGGGCAGTGGGTGTGTGGGGCGTGGGGTGCGGGGGTAGGGGCAGAGGTTAAAAGACAGCCGTGTGCAGGCCCCCACGCAGTGTCGAGAAGCCGAGGGGTGTCTGTGCAGGGCTCGTCCACTCGCCGGGGGGCAGCCTCGCACTGGATCTGGGAGCCTGCCCTAGTTTCGGGTATTGTGGGTTAAAACAGTAACTACCTCATGGGCTCCCCCTGAGAGTTAGATGAGACATTGTATCTAAATGCCTGTCCTGTTCTATAGTAAACCCTCAGACTCACCAGTAATTATGTTGCCCCAGGCGACTTACTTAACCTCCCTGAGCCTCGAGGTCATCCCCTGTGAACTGAGAACCGTTAGCCGCACCTTCGAGGTTGATGAGTGTGGGCCCTCGTGCACAGTGGTCTCCGTGCCCTGCTGAGCCCTGCTTTCCCGGGACCGGCTGAGAAACCCGCTTCCCGAGCTGGCCCACAGCTCGGGAACGAGAGCCACCGGCGCCGGGCCCAGCTCTGTCCCTGTCCTCCCGGCGACCCTGAGGCTCCCTGGGACAATTCCGCCACGCGGGGGCCACCCGAAGAGGGAGGCATCATTGAAATAACCTCTTAGCACTACTGGGGACCCTGGAGGCCAAACCCTGCTATTTTAAAATCTAAGGAAGGATGTTCTTGCTTTGGGGTGATAGAAATGTTTCTTGTTGACATTAGGCAAGTCACCTAACTCTCTATGGAGCTGTTGTAGTGCATCCCTCATAATAAGGGTGTAAGGGTTAGCCATGCCTGGCACATAGTAAGTGCTCAGGAAGTACATATAGCCTGTCCTTGAATGATGGGATTTCACTCAGCGTTGTTTTGAGACAATGTTAAAAAGACAGGAGCCCTGGCCGGTTTGGCTCAGCGATGAGAGCATGGGCCCCGGGGACCAGAGAGTCCCGGGTTCGGTTCCTGCTAAGGGCACGTATCTCGGTTGCAGTTTGTCCCCGGCCCCAGTTGGGGTCGTGTGGGGGCGACCACTCGATGTGTCTCTCTCACGTCGATGTTCCTCTCTCTCTCTCCCTCCCACTCTGTCAGAAGATGAATGCAACAATGTCCTTGGGTGAGGATAAAAAAAAAGATGCCATGGGAACTTAACTCCTGTTACATCAGTCACTCTGTGGTAAATTGGTTTTGTTCTACGTCATGTCACTTAGAGTCACAGAGCCGCTTGCTGATGGGAAGTGGAGTTACCGTCTCAGTGTTAGCAACAGTGAGGGCTCATGACTGGGGGCCCGGACCACAGGGGTTGGTTGTGAGCTTCCAGGTCAGAGCACCCCACTTTGCCTTCAGAAGCCAGGGTGACATGGAGAAGCGGAGGGGAGCCCTGACCGCAGGAGCCAGCTGTCCTTGGGGCGACGCCCCTGTCACTTCAGAAGCAGGTGCACCAGGCATCGTTCTGCCATGTGGGCACACAGGCGAAGTGATGGGAGGCAGTTAGACGACAGAGGCCCGGGAGGGAGCCAGGTCGGCCACCTCTAAGACGCAGGCTGCCACTGGCCACCTGGAGAGCAAGACCGGTTCCGCAATGTGCCTGCCGGGCCGGGAGCTGACCTGGGCCCAGAGGGTCTCAGTCGGCCCGGCCCCTAAACCCGGTCAGCTCAGCCGAGTCTTGGTCGCTCTGTGTCTAAAATACAGCAGCGGGATTCGTGGATCGATCTGGGTGCTTCGGCCCTGGCGTCGTGGGAGGGCGAGGCCGGAGGTCTGAGTAGCTGAGGGAAACAGCAGTCTGGACGTGCCAGGGAGGTCGGGGGCAGGAGGCAGTACGGCCAGGGTCTGCGCTCAGCTGCCCACGAGACCGTGAGTCAGACCCCAGTTCAGATGTCAGCCGCTCCCAGGAGCCGTGAGGCTTCTCCCACGGTACACGTGACCAGCCACGCACACCTCACGGTGGGCAAGGATCTGGGTCCCGGAGAGAGGCGTATTCTTGGGGGTCCCTGGGAACCTGAATAGGGTCCCCTCTGCGTTCTCAGCGGGTGACTCCAAGAACCATTTTATCGAGGAGCAGGGAGAGGTGGCCCCCAATTCCTCCTCCCACAGCCGTGATGTACAGTGGGGTTTTCTCAAGGACTTTGTAGGCTCGGAGCGGGGCCAGGTCCCCTTATAGGGACTCACGAGGTGGGCCCCAGAGGCCACGGGTGGAAACTCATGGTCTCCACTTGCTCACACACGCGGACGGTATTGATACGCTGGTGAGTGGGAGCTCTGGGGACTGTCCCAGGACGAGGGGACAGGTGGGGGTGTGGGGCAGGTCGGGCTCCTCTGGATCAGGAGAGGGCAGAGGGTGCAGTGCCCTTGGCACCCTCCCGCTCGCAAGCCTCCCGGTGTCGGGAACCCCCTGCCCAGTGTCCCCAGCCCTCCCCTCTCCGAGGCTCAGTCTGCCCGCTGCTGCCCATGCCCGCGCCTCCGCCGCACATCCCGCCCTGGCCCGCGGGTCCCGGGCCAAGCAAGGTCCACTGGAGGGTCCCCCTGACTCTCGGGGCTGCTGGGGGCTGGGGGGGGGGCTCCAGGGCTCCATGGAGCTGTGTCCTGGGACCTCAGCCGCAGTTTTCCCTTCGCCCATGGGACCCGCTCCTGCCCACCCTACAGGGCTGCTCCAGGGGACAGTCCTGGGCCAAACCAAAGGAGCCCGTCCAGCTGGGGTGGGGCGGGGAGGTCATTTTCGGGGACTGTGCCCTCCTCCAGGTACAGGTAAGGGCTCACAGCCCGGCAAGGACCTCATTTTCCTGGGTTGGGGTGACCCCTAGTGGTCACTCAGAATGCCACAAGGGCTGCTCTGTGGCCCAGAATTCAGTCTCACCGGGCCATGGGGAGAAGTGGAGAATTAAGGCGGGTGGCCCAGGTGGTGTGGATGGAAGCCAAGAGAACCATCTTCTTGAACTTGAACTGAGGGTAACTGGAACCTTCTGCCTGGCCGAGCCTCCCTGCCCGTCCCGAGACTCCCCTTCCCCGGCTCCAGCCTGGGGGTTCCAGAGGGGTTTTATTAAGGGAGGTGGTGCCCCTCACACAGGTCTCTTCCTGCTCCCCGTGTCCCTGTCGCTGGAGGTGTCTGTGGGGAAGGCCACCACCATCTACGCTGTCAACGGCACGGAGATCCTGCTGCCCTGCACTTTCTCCAGCTGCTTCGGCTTCTACGACCTGGCCTTCTGGTGGTCTTACAACAGCAGTGACACATACAGGATCGTGAGTCATGGGGGACAGGGGAGGACAGGACACAGCAGACCCCCGTTGCTTAGCGCCTGCCTCCGTCCAGACCCCGGTCCCTGGGGAGCGGCCCCCGCGACGGTCCCCAGGACTCAGCGTTGCCACCCTTCTCGCCGCGCTCTGCAGAGCCAGCCTGGGAAGACCCCGGCGGGAGGGGCTCAGAGCGCGTGGCCGGGATTTGGGTCTGTTGGGGAGAGTTCTGGGCCAGGGCCCTGCTTAGTCTGGGGAAATACCCGAAGCTCGAGTTGCGTGTGTAAAATCAGTCATTTAATGTATAAAACAGGAGAGAGCAGGGCCCTGGGAAGGCTGGGAGAGGGGTGGGAAGAGGCCAAGCAGAAGGGCGGGGACCGGGCTTGGAAAGAAGGGAGAGGACGAGGAGAGGGCACCTGTAGGGGCGCCCCCAGGGCTGCGGGGGAGGGGTCAGGTGACAGGTGTTTACTGAGCACGGACATGGGGAAGCCACAGCGACCAGCTCCACACAGCTCGGTGCTGACCTCGGGGTGCTGACCGCGGGGTGCTGACCTCGGGGTGCTGACCGCAGGGTGCTGGCGGACAGTGCTGTGGGCTCGCTCCAGGGCGTGGGGCGGCCCGTTAGGGTGCGCAGGTGCCTGCGAGCGGACCTGGGGGCCTGGCAGGACGTCGCGTGGATCCGTGGTAGGTGTGGCACAGCCCAGGGAGACCTCCGGGAAGGAGCGTGGCTTTAGCCTGAGACAAGCCCAGCTCAGGTCAGACCGGCAGAGCCGCTGATACGGGAAGGGAAGCAAGAGGGAGGGAGCACCCCGACCACAGCTCCTCCTGCACAAGACAGGGCAGGGCCAGGGAGTGGGCTGCAGGGATGTCGTGACCCTGGAGGACCCCGCTTCTTTTTTTAAAATTTTGTTTATCCTCACCCAAGGACATTTTTGCATTTATCTTCAGATAGAGCGGGAGGGATAGAGGGGGGAAGAGAGAGAGAGAAACATTGATGTGAGAGAGACACATCGACTGGTCGCCACCTGCATGACCCAAGGGGGCCGGGGACAAACTGCAACCGAGGCATGTGCCCTTAGCGGGAACCGAACCTGGGTCTCTCTGGTCCGCGGGCCGACGCTCTAACCGCTGAGCCAAACCGGCCAGGGCGGACGCTGATTCTTTCGTGTCCACCCTCTGTTCCCCATCTGTCTCCCAGCTCATCAGAGGGACCGTGAAGAATGAGAAGTCAGACCCCAGGGTGCATGTGAAAAATGACGACCGCATCACTCTGGTGGGCTCCACCAAGGAGAAGATGAACAATGTCTCCATCACGCTGAAGGATGTGGACTTCGACGACACGGGCAAATACACCTGTCACGTGAAGAATCCCAAGGAGAAGGACCTCCAGCACCACGCCACCATCTTCCTCCAAGTGGTCGATAAACGTAGGCAGCGGGGCAGAGAGGAGGGCAGAGGAGGGGGAAGGACGGGGCACCCCGCTCAGGGTGCCGGGGGCACGGCACAGCGGACCGCACAGGAGCATTCTTTCACTTGGGTTCGATGCTGGCTGTGCCATGGACAGGGCTAGAGGCCACCGGGCAGCTTGTCCTGAGCCTGGCGTCAGTCACCTGAGTCGGGTCTGTGGAGGGTGTCGCCTCTTCCTCTCTGGGCGCCCCCACTTTGGGCTTCACCTGGCGGGAGGGAAGAGGAGGCGTCGGGGACTAAGGTGTGGGCACTTCTGCGTGTGAAGCCCTGAGTTAGATGCTCCTCACATATTTCAAGCTCATCTGCTCTTTGCTTCTGCGAATCCATTCATCCACTTCCCGGCACATCCTGACAGCGCCTCGCACGTGGCAGGCGCTGCTCTGCGTGCGGAGGTACAGCGCGCACAAGCCAGGCGGGCGCCGGCCCTCGGGAGACTGCTTCTGGCTGGGGAGGTGTGTGGGAAGCAGAGCAAAGAGGGAGATTTGAGTGTCTAGCAAACAGTGTAATTGAGCGTTAGAGAAAAACGAAGCGGGGAGGGAAATGTGGGGTGCTAGCAGGGTCACCAGGGAAGGTGACAGAGTGAGGACCTTGGAGGCGGCGAGAGAGGAAGCTGAGAGGGGCCGTTGGGAAGACGGCCCAGGCCCAGGGCACTGCACACGCACAAGCCCAGAGCCCTGTGCTTGACGGGCAAGGTGGCCGGTGTGCCGACCAGGGCGAGCAGGAAGAGACGCATCAGGTCGGGGCAGGCTGGGGCCTGCGGGTGGGGAGCCACGCAGGGCTCCGAGCAGAGGACCCCAGCTGCGGTGGCCCAGTCTGGTGGCCGTGCCAAGGACAGGTGGCCGAGTGAGGAAGCCAGTTAGGAGGAACGGCAGACGTCCAGGTAAGGGATGTGTTCGGCCGGAGTGGTGGTTAGAGGTCAGATTTTGGAAGTTAGGGCCATCAGGATTCTGAGGTGGACTAGGTACAGGGTTTGAGGAAAAGAGGAATCAGCCCTGCTGGTGTGGCTCAGTGGTTGAGCATCGACCCATGCACGGTCGCTGGTCCGATTCCTGGTCAGGGCACACGCCCAGGCTGTGGCCCGACCCCAGTGTGGGGCGTGCAGGAGGCAGCCCATTGATGTTCTCGCTCACCCATGTTTCTGTCTCTCTCTCCCTTCCTCTCTCTAAAATAAATAAAGAAAGAAAATTAAAGAAAAAAGGACCCAAGGGTGACTCTAAGCCTTGGAGTGTAAGGGTTTTGGGCAGAGCAACTAAAAAGCTGGAGGTTTTGTGAAGGGAGAGGGGAGAGGCTGTGGGTGGGGCAGGGTTATAGGGAGGCCAGGAGTCCACTTTCCAGATGAGAAAACAGAGGTGAGAAGGGCTCGGTGACCTGCTGGAGGTCACCCGCTCGTGGGTGGTGGCTGAGACCTGCAGCTCCGTGCAGACGGCCTCCAGCCTTCCCCGTCTGCGGACACAGGGAGTCCCCACGGCTTCTGCACAGGCAGGAGACACAGGGGATTTTGGGGGCCTCGTGGGGATTTTGGGGGCCCCGCGTCCGAATTGTTTTAGACCCTGCATGGTGCCTGTGGGGGGCGAGGGGAGGTCCCTCTGTGTGGCCCGGTGGGCCACCGTCCAGCTCCGCCGCCAGCCGTCAGGCCTGGGGGAGCCAGGCGCCTGGGCGGCCGTATCCCAGGTGCAGGGCTGCAGGCCGTGGTGCTCGGCGGTGACCCTGCTCCCTTGTCCCCCTCCGGCGCGCAGTGGAAGAGGTGGACAACACGGTGACGCTCATCATCCTGGCCGTCGTGGGCGGGGTCGTGGGGCTCCTCATCCTCATCCTGCTGGTCAAGAAGCTCGTCACCTTCATCCTCAAGAAGACGCAGGAGAAGAAGTAAGTGCCCTCGTCCTGCCGGCCCACCCCTGAGTCCGGCACGTCCTCGTCCTGCCATCCGCCCCAGCCTTCCTCCTGCCATCGTCCCCTCCCCCCCGCCTCCCTCTCCCGCCTCAGCCCCCCCCCCCCCCCGTGAGTCAGCCCGTTAGCTCTTCCTGCCCATCCCATGAGCCTCCCGCTTCCTACCGTGCCACCCCTGACCTACGTCCCACTACAGGATTTAGGAAGCTCTCCCTTTATTTATTTAAAAAAATATTTTTCTTTATTGATTTTAGAGAGAGAGGAAGGGAGAGGTAGAGAGAGAAACATTGATGAGCAAGAACATCGATGAACCGCCTCCTGCACGCCCTCCACTGGGGTTCGGGCCCACAACCTGGGCCTGTGCCCTGACCGGGAATCAAACCGGTGACCTCTGGGTGCAGGGTCCACACTCAACCACGGAGCCACACCGGCCACACCACACCCCCACCCTCACCCTCTTTAAATCAGAGAACATGAGATTCCATGTGCAGAAACCCTGAAATGGGAACGTCCTTCTGGGAGAGGGGTCTTTTATTGCAAAATTCTGAGACTTGAAATCGGGCAGAGGGAGAAGTCGGGGGAGGCAGGTCTGCCTCCACATCTCCAGGAGGGGGGGTGCAGAGGGTGGAAGCCCCCAGCCCAGAACTGGCAGGACAGGCTCCAAAGAGCAGGTGGGGTGGTGAGAAGCTGACGGGGAAGAGACTCCCAAGGACGTGAGCGGAGGCAGCCTGGACGGGAGCAGAGGTGACCGGGGGAGGCCTCTGTTTGCTGCGGTCATTCCCGGAGGAGGGGAGGGGCGGGCTGGGCGGGAGGAGGGTGCTCAGGATGCTGAGGCGCGGAGCCTCTGGCCTCTCGCCAGGCCCTGGCTGGGATGCGCGCTCTCGCGTGGTCTCTGCCTCACCGCACGGCTACCAAGGGTTCGGGGACACTCAGAGGGGCCGGAGCGTGGAGCAGGACCAGGTTCTGTTTTGTTTTGTTTTTTAATAGTTTTATTTTATTAAAAAAATTTTTTTCTTTTATTGATATTATAGAGAGTGGAAAGGAGAGGGAGAGAGAGCTAGAAACATCAATGAGAGAGAACATCCTTTGGCACCTCCTGCATGCCCCCCACTGGGGACGGGCCCACAACCTGGGCATGTGCCCTGACCGGGAGTCGAACCAGCGACCTCTTGGTGCAGGGTCGACGCTCAACCACTGAGCCCCACCGGCCAGGCTCACATTCTGTTCTTAACAACCAATATTGCTGTGGGGAGCAAAACTGGGGTGCAAAGCATTCAACACACAGTTTAAGAGCACTCAGAGAAGAAACTGATCCGTGGGCGCTAGGCAGGCTACGCGTCTTCTCACGGGGTCGGTGGGTCAGGAGACCCCCGCAGATGCAAACACGTCCTGGCATTCGTCACGTGACTCCGGTGGGTCTCCAGGCGTGTTTATATGCTATCCACAACTTTTACTTTACGGTTGAGCAAGGTGAAGGTCAGAGGGGTTACGGGTGACACAGCTACTAAGTGATAGAGCTGGGATTCGAACCCTGGACTGCCTGTCTTCAAAGCGTGAACCCTTGCCACCACACCTGCCGGTGCACGGGGAATCTGGAGCTCATGCGTTCATCCTCCCCCCCCCCCGCGGCTGTTTCCGAGCGCTGGACAGATGCTCAGGAGACACCCCGCCCTTAAGTGCGGGGTGGGAGCACCGATCGGGGTGATACAAGGTCGAGGGGATCCCTGGTGGCAAAGAGGTGATGGAATGCCGCAGGGGTTCAGGATTTCTGGCCAAAGGGATGTTTGTGGTCGGCCTTGCAAGATGGATAGAATTCGACCCTGGGGGTGAGGGGAAGGATGCTCTAGATGGGGGAACCGGAGAGAGAGGAGGTGGGAAGTCTGGGAAGGGGGTATGTGTCTGGAGAACAAGGCATTTGGTCTGTTGGGAGGTGTGGGAGGGAGGAAGGGGATAAGGACCCTGCACATGGGGTTGGGGCGGCACTTGGGGACCTGGGCGTCCAGGCTGAGATTGGCTTCTGGACTCAGGGGAGCTGGCACGACCAGAGGTCTTTGGAGGAAAGGTCAGAGTGGGCAGGGGATGTGCAGGCAGAGGCTGGGGGCGGGGCCAGGCCCTGGGCAGCGGAGGAGGCCCGAGAGGCAGGAGAGCCTGCGGCAGCGCAGAAGAGGGAGGGGCTGGACGGCTTCTTGGCATCGGACCTGCGGTTCCCGCTGCCTGGCAGGTCCGCGGCCCTGCTCGTCCGTCTTGGCCTCCGCTTACATGACACCCAAAGAGCCTTCCCCGACCCCGAGAAGGACTGTTTCCCACACTGTACCCCAGCGGCTTTAGAGTCAGCCCCGGAGAGTGTCCTGAGACCAGGCGGCAGTGGACCTGGGCGTCGTGTAGCCCGACGGCGCGAGGGGCCCGTGGGTTCTCAGCGCGGAAGCTGGATGGCAAAAGGGTGTCAGCTGACTCCACCCTACTCGGGCTCGGAGATGGACAGAGACACGGGCAGGCCCTCTCAGGGGCCCTCAGTGGCAGGCCCCGGGGCTCGGCTTGTCGCTGTTAACGTTCAGATTTGGACGACACCAGGAACAAGATACTTATCAGATTTCCAGGAACCTAGTCACCGAGAAGGGGAACAAAATTGGGATCGAGAAGGCTCTTCAGTGCCCTGGCCGTTTGGCCCAGCGGTTAGAGCATCGGCCCACAGACTAGAGAGACCTGGGTTTGGGCCTGCTAAGGGCATGCACCTTGGCTGCAGTTTGTCCCCGGCCCAGTTCGTGTTGTGTGGGTGGCAGCCAGTTGATGTGTCTCTCGCACATCGATGTTTCTCTCTCTCTTCCTCCCTCTCCCACTCTATCTGAAGATAAATGCAAAAAATGCCCTCAGGTGAGGATTAAAAAAAACAAAATAGGCTCCTCACAGGCTGCTGCAGGACGAATCGACGAGGACGGTGTTCAGTCCCTCCTGCAGGCCCCTGGCTGACCCAGGGTCAGGCTACAATGTGGCTTAGCAACAGCAGCTGTGAACAGCCTTGGAGACTGTCGGGAGCAGAAAGCGGGGTGATCTGGGCGCTGCCCAGGTGGGACACGCTGGACTTGGAGCTGCTCGGCACAGGGCAGCAGGTGGCAATGGGGGCCGTCTGCCCATGTAGCCATTTCTCCTGCTGCGTCCGGCCCTGACGCACCCCCTGCCCACACCTGAGTCCTCCAGCCAGGACCTCGGTTCTGCCCCCCACCCCCTCCCAGGGTCACAGCAGTTCAGGGAGGAAGGGCCTGGAGCCCTGGGGAAGGAGCTCTTGCCCCTGGCACACTGCCCGCCGGCTGGGACCCTTTCCCGGGGTTGACACAGCCTGGGAATGACCGTGGTGTGGCTGCCCCTCAGCACCGACACCTGGGAACAGTGCCCGGTACGCTCGCCTCCTGCCAGCCTTGCCGGGGCCCGTGGGTGCCAGGCTGTGAGGGCTCACCAGCCCTTCCTGCAGCCCAGGGGGGCGTCACTGGTCTGTGAGGTGGAGACACAGGCGCAGCGGTGAGGTGTCTTGGCCACTGGCCACCTTAGCTCTGAGGAAGGCCAGGCAGAGGGCCAGGCACGGGCCGCGGCTCCCTCTCCGCGGCTCGGTCCCCGACGGTCCCTGACGTCCCTGTGTCCCTCGCCCTCCCCAGGAAGGAGTGCCTGGTGAGCTCCTCGGGGAACGACAACACGGAGAACGGCCTGCCGGCCTCCAAGGCAGAAGAGAAGCCGCCCACCAAGGTGTGAGCCTGCGGTGGCCGCGCAGCGCTGGGCGCCCGTGACGAGGAGCCGCCGCGCCCAGCCCGGGACACCTGCTCCTGGCTCAGCGGGGCCCCGGGCCTGCCCACCCCTCCCCAGCTGGGGCTCCCCTGATCCGGGCTGGCTGGGGGGCGGTGGACGGTCCGGGCAAGAACGGCAGGGCTCAGGTGGTGCAGGGCAGATGGTGTTTAGGTCTCCCCACCCTGTACGGGCAGGGCCTTGGTTCCCCCCCACCTCTCTCTTCAGCAGAGACTTGGGGGGTCAGCGGGGGCTGCCGTGATGGCTGGGCCCTGTGTGTGGAGAGCCAACCCTCTGACGGTGGCCATGGCCTAAGGGACTCTGTGCAGGGTCTGGGGTGGGCGGTGCTGGCGGGAACTACCGTGACAGCTGTGATGGGTCCTGACCCCATGTCCCTCTAGCGGGTACTTCTCCTTACCCCCCAGCCCAGGGTGGCCGCCTGCCTGGGCCCGCGACCCTACTCCTCACCCCTGCTGCCCCGACTCTGAAGCCTCCCAGCTGGGGCTGCTGTCTGGGACTTTGGGGGTCCTGGCCCCCCTAGCCTGCTACTCCCATCTCTAGGCTGCGGAGGGGCTCAGGAGGGGGTGCCTCAGGCCTTCCCGAGACACGGGGGCCCAGCCTGCCCCTCCCCTAGCATTTCAGGCTGCAGAGGTGGGAGAGCCAGTGGCCCGGGCCTTTTGGCCACTGGAATGCCCACCCAGCCCTGCCGTGCTGGCCACCCCTCCTCCTTGGCATGGCAGGACCATCGCCACCCCCGGGACTCCTGAGCCTGGCTCTGCCCTGCTCTTTCCCTGCAGCAGCAGGTGGCATCGTCTGGCCCAGGTGTTCCGCGCCCCGCCCGGTGGGCTCGCCCCTCCCGTGACCTCCCCACAGCTTGTCCTTGACCAAGGTTGTCGATCAGCAGCCCTGGGTCAAGGGCTCGCCTTCAGCTCAGGGATCCTCTGCATCGGATGACAGTGCCCTTGTGTTGGCTGGCTGCTTCCCGCTCAGCTGCGCCCTCTCCCATGCCCGGGTCGGGGAGGAGCCGGGAGAGTGTGCCCGCGGTTCCTTTGCTTTCCCGAGAACTGGCTTGCACCCTGTGTGGGGCTAGACTGTGCCTTAGCTCCCGGTCCTCGCTCATACCCTCCTCCCTTCCGCCCGTACAGAGCAGCCCGCTCTGCTGTGGCGCCCCACCCGGGTCACGCCGGGGGCCAGGGAGCTGGCGTGCACCACCCGCAGCCCTCTGGCGGGTGACTGAGTCCTGGAGACGTCTGCCAGGTGCCCCACGGGCCTCAGCTTACCTGTTGGGGCGCCGGGCGTCTGAGAGAGAAGCAGCAGAGCAGGACCGAGCTCCTGACTCCACGCTCCACCTTGAGGCGGGGGGCGCTTCTCGGAAAGTTCGGTGGCTTGCTTCACTTGACTCTGTCCCAGGTCGGGGCCCCTACTCTCACCCCACTCCTGACATGTAGTGCTTTTGCCTATCGTATGCATGGTTGATTCCCTGGCTTGGATGACAACACTACCTGCAGTCAGTTTCCTAGAAACCACAGATCAGAACGACACAGTGGGGCCAGAGCCTCCGTGCCCCGTGCCCGTCGTGGGCACGGCTGAGCACACTCGGCACTGGCTGGTTCAAGCACAGGACGGGGGTGGGCGCATCAGCTCACCTTCGCACCGTCTGCATTTCAGGGTTTTCCTTGGCGTTGCCTTGGATGGAATAAACGTCGTGTTGAATAGACGTGGTCTGTGGCCTTTGCTTTCGGCTCACCGGGGGTGGGACTGGGTTCCAGTGGTGGTGTCTGCCAGCTGTCCCTGAGATGAGTTCTGTTTTTTTAAATTTTAATTTAATTTTTTAGAGAGAGAAGAAGGGCGAGGGAGAGAGAGAGAAACATCAATGAGAGAGAACAGTGATTGGCCGCCTCCTGCACGCCCCCCCGGGAATCAGGCCCACAACCTGGGCATGTGCCCTGACTGGGAGTCGAACCAGCGACCTCTTGGTGCAGGGTGGACGCTCAGCCCCTGAGCCACACCGGCCGGGCGGGATGAGTTTTTACTTCCGTGAGCCTCACCTCAGTCTCGGGGGCTCCGTGTTACCTGCCCAGGTGCGCTGTCACACGCAGGGGCCGGAGGATGAGGCCTTACTCACTGGCATCTCAACCATATTAGTCCGATCCTGCGGGGAGCTTGGCAAGGTGGTTACTTACCGAAATCATTGCCACGGCCCTCCCTGGACCCACGACCTGGGTAGTAATTCTGTCCCCACTAAATGCCACCCCGTCCCCTTCAGTCCCCGCCCCAGGAGAAATCTGCTTCAAGGGAACACCGCACCCTCAGAGAGGGACGGGGCGAGACAGCTCCCCGGCTGGCTGGCTGTCCCAGGGACGGGCTATGTGGGGGTGGGGGAGGAAGCTTGGGCTGATACCCCCGGAATGACTCTGCCATTCCCGGTTCATGTCCATCTTAAATGATTTTAGCCTGGACGACCCACGTCCCCCGCGTTCAGAGGCGTTTCCTGCTGCTGGATGTCGGCCAGGCCGAGGAGGAATCCAGGTCGCACGTGTGTGTCTGTGTATCTGCTTATGTTCTTGGGCTGGATCACACCCCGACTCTTCGTACCACAACCTCTCTTCAGCAGACTCACCTTCGACGGCATTTCAGGGACGCAGCCGGTGGGTGGGAAGGAGCGGAGAAAGACGAGGTGTTGTCAGGGCGACGGGCCAGGCCTGAGGAGGGTCACAGAGACGGGACAGGTGACAGGAGGCAGCTGTGGCTGAAGCACGGACGTGGGGGCCGGAGACGAGGAGGCAGGGAAGGCGGGACCCAGGTCTCGCGGGGCTTGGAGGTGGTTCACGTTTTATTCTGTAGGCGACGGGGAGCCATTGGAGAGACAGCAGGGGAGAGACAGGACGAAGCTGGAGAGGGCGGCCAGGCCACAGGGAGCATTGGGGGCCACGGTGGTGGCACAGCCGAGACAAGGCAGGAAGGGGAGAAGAGAAGCACCGAGCTGGGGTATTGTGGAAAGAAGAATACCCAGAGCTCAATTTTGGGGGGCCGAGAGAAGGGATGGGGAGGACTTCTGAGATACCCCTGTGCAGGACTGTGCCCTTGGTGCACGTGTGCCCTGCAGGGAGACAGAGCAGCGTGCCCGCAGGAGGGGCCAGTGCCCGTGTGCGTGCCAAGATCCCCCGCGGGAGGGCCCGGTGCCCGTGTGCGTGCCGAGTGCGCCCGCAGGAGGGGCCAGTGCCCGTGTGCGTGCCGAGTTCCCCTGCAGGAGGGGCTAGTGCCCGTGTGCGTGCCGAGTGCGCCCGCAGGAGGGGCCGGTGCCCGTGTGCGTGCCGAGTGCGCCCGCGGGAGGGGCCGGTGCCCGTGTGCGTGCCGAGTGCGCCCGCAGGAGGGGCCGGTGCCCGTGTGCGTGCCGAGTTCCCCTGCAGGAGGGGCTAGTGCCCGTGTGCGTGCCGAGTGCGCCCGCAGGAGGGGCCGGTGCCCGTGTGCGTGCCGAGTGCGCCCGCGGGAGGGGCCGGTGCCCTGTGCGTGCCGAGTGCGCCCGCGGGAGGGGCCGGTGCTCCCGTGTGCGGTGCGAGTTCCCCTGCAGGAGGGGCTAGTGCCCGTGTCGTCCGTTTCTCCTGCAGGAGGGCTAGTGCCCGTGGCGGCCGAGTCGGCCCCGCGGGAGGGCCAGTGCCCTGTGCGTGCCGAGTGCGCCCCCGCGGAGGGGCCAGTGCCCTTTTGCGTGCCAAGAGGTTCCCCTGCAGGAGGGCTAGTGCCCGGTGTGCGTGCCGAGTGCGCCCGGCGGGGAGGGGCCATTTGCCCTGTGCGTGCCGAGTGCGCCGCGGAGGGGGCCGGTGCCCGTGTGCGTGCCGAGTTCCCCGGCAGGAGCGGGGCCATGCCCTGTGCGTGAGAGATGCGCCCGCGGGAGGGCCGGTGCCCGTGTGCGTGCCGAGTGCGCCCGGGGAGGGGCCGGTGCCCGTGTGCGTGCCGAGTGCCCCTCCGGAGGGGCCCGGTGCCCGTGTGCGTGCCGAGGCGCCCGGCGGGAGGGGCCCGGGCCCTGTGCGTGCCGAGTGCGCCCGCGGGAGGGGCCAGTGCCCGTGTGCGTGCCGAGTGCGCCCGCGGGAGGGGCCGGTGCCCGTGTGCGTGCCGAGTGCGCCCGCGGGAGGGGCCAGTGCCCGTGTGCGTGCCGAGTGCGCCCGCGGGAGGGGCCAGTGCCCGTGTGCGTGCCGAGTGCGCCCGCGGGAGGGGCCAGTGCCCTGTGCGTGCCGAGTGCGCCCGCGGGAGGGGCCAGTGCCCGTGTGCGTGCCGAGTGCGCCCACAGGAGGGGCCGGTGCCCGTGTGCGTGCCGAGTTCCCCTGCAGGAGGGGCTAGTGCCCGTGTGCGTGCCGAGTGCGCCCGCGGGAGGGGCCGGTGCCCGTGTGCGTGCCGAGTGCGCCCGCGGGAGGGGCCAGTGCCCGTGTGCGTGCCGAGTGCGCCCGCGGGAGGGGCCAGTGCCCGTGTGCGTGCCGAGTGCGCCCGCGGGAGGGGCCAGTGCCCGTGTGCGTGCCGAGTGCGCCCGGGGAAGGGGCCAGTGCCCGTGTGCGTGCCGAGTGCGCCTGGGGGAGGGGCCAGTGCCCGTGTGCGTGCCGAGTGCGCCCGCAGGACACCAGAACAGGAGACAGTTGTAAAGAAGAGCTTAGGGCTTAGGCCTCAGTGGTCTGCTCAGACCCTGGGGAACCTTGGATTCTGACATGCAGGGGTGTTGGAGGAGGGGAGGTCATAAGGAGGCTGAGGGCCCACGGGAAAGGCAGAGTGACGTCTCTGAGGTCAAGGGAGCAAGAAGTGTTAAGAACAGAATGGCCATCACTGAGGCAAGGATCAGTCCTTACGCAGGTCACCGGCCACTTCAGGGGGCTCAGCACAGTGGAATGGGGTGGGTGGCAGGGGGGCTGACATTTGATTCCGTGGGGGAGGGCATCATCATGTGAGGTTACCAGTTCAAGTAAGGGGGCTGTGCAGGTAGAGAGGGCATGGCCCAAGTGGGAAGGAGGGGGATGGTTTCTTCTTCAGGTGGAAGACATCGAAGCAGGGTTCAAAGAGTGGGAAAGGCTGTGGTAGCTGAGACAGACTAAAGAACCGTTTGGGAGGACCGAGAGGATGGGACCCAGAGACCAGGTGGACTGACTGGCTCTAGACAGGTGGGGTCACACCTCTGCCATGACAACAGGGAAAAGGGGTCCGGGAGAAATGGATGTGGGTCAGTCTGTAGGGGGTGGGGCGGGCAGGGCAAGAGACGGAGAGATGTTGCCTCACGGTCCGGTGCCTATTCTGTTATCAGACTATTTGCAGAGCAGACTTAAGACTGAAGCCAGAGACAGCTCAAGATCCTCCCAATTTGGGGACCCCAATACCCCATGTGCTCAAGTGGATGGCTATTCCCTTTCCGGCGTTCTAACCATGCCCGCACGCCCTGTGACAGAAGCAGCACCCACGGCGAGATCACGGGTCTCGTTCTGATCAGTTGACGTAACCATGTCTGCAAGGAAGTCATTTCAACACACACACACGGCGGGAGGAAGGCGTGTGTCACAGCTCATCATGCACACAAAACCATCTACCTGTGCTGGCAGCCAAGGTGTAAGATCCCCTTCCCTCACCTGAGGGTAGGTGTGGAAAAGAGCCATCCTGGACCGCCGTCTCTCTAGGTCTTCCTGGGGTCGGTGCAACACAATGAACTACAAGCACACACTGGTCGGCTTGAGGGGGAGCATCGCAAGAGAGCAAATGCTCCAGATCTCTGGATGCAGCCCAATTTATTTGCAAAGTGGTTCCCCAGGTTACATGTTGATTTAGGTAATTATTTCCTTGAGATGGTGCCTCTGCTGACCATACAGCCAAGGCCCGTCTCTTTCGCTTTTTACAGCAAAGAAACATCAAAGGAGATAAACAAACAAACAAACAAACAAACTCATTCATTCCTGGGCTTCCTCACCCATCATCCTCTGGGGTAGTCTTCCAACCCTTTGTCATGCTAACCCTATCTATTTTCACGCAAAGAAAACATTCAGTTTCAAACAGGGCGGTCTTCCTGCCATCCAGGTAAACCTGTCTGTCCACACACACTTTGATCCTAGGCTGGCCAGGTCATGAGGACGCACGTCACAAGGTTACATTTTATTCATCCACCAAACCCCCAACCCTACACTGGACTTTGAATCCAGGGGTCTGGTTTAAGTTCCCACTCTACCACTTACCAGTGAAATGACCTTGGGCATGCCACCCCCCGTTCTGGGCCTCAGTTCCCTAAGCGGAAGATTGTTGCACCAACTCCTGGTGCTCTCACGAGGATTACATGAACAGTAGGAGTAAGTACTTCAGAGATTCCAAAGTGCTGGCCATAAATGTCAGTGACTTCCAAGCCAGGTGACAGCTTCCATGAGTGTTTCGGTGCCCAGGGCAAGGCCCCACTGGGCATCTCCAGGGTGGGGCGGATGCAGCCAGCCCAGCTGTGGTCTCCACGGAGCACACTCCCACCTGCTCTTGCTCAGGAGGGCTTAGGAGCTGGGTAGGCCTGGGAAGGCAGTGGTGTGTGTGTCGAAATGACTTCCTTGCAGGCATGGCTAAGTCAACTAATCCCAAGGAGATTCGTGATCTCGCCTCGTTCCAGACCCAAACCTGCTCCTCCCCAGTCTTCCCAGTCCACCCAGTCGTCCAGGCCAAAGACAGTAGAGTCTACCATGACTCCTTGTTTCCTCTCACACACGAGTCCTTCTTATCAGCAAATGTCGTCAGCTGTGTGTTCAAAATCCTGAAGTCAACAACCTCTCCCACCAGCATCCCTGGGATCCTGGACCCTCACTGGCCTTCCCCTGGGTCGCTGCAGTGGCTTCTTTACCGGCCTTCCTCCTCTTGCCCACGCTTCGTCTAGTCCCCCGTGGGCATTGTTGACTCTCATACCGCAAACAACTAACCCGTGGGGAAAAGTCTGCTATGGTGACTTTTCAGACGTAGAACGAGAGGGGTGGAGGAGGGTGATCCGGAGTGGGAGAAACCCGGGAGGTGAGCCCTGCTGTGGCCCAGCCTATGGCCTGGGAAGAATTTCCAGGCTGCAGTGCGGGGAAGGAGCCAGGCTGGGCCCGGAGCTCTCTCTGAGTCCATGGGAGGTGCTGGGAATCTGGAAAGGCTGAGGCAGGTAGATTCAGGGGCAGAGACCTGCAGAGGGTTCGGAGTCTTCAGTGCTGATAGCTGGTGTGTGAGGCAGTGCCCGAGGCCAGGGAAAACCAGCAGGAAGGGTTAGGGGACCACATCGGGACTGGCACAGGGCAGCCTCTCATCCAGGGCCGACCTCTCCCTGCTCCCGAGGAGATTTTCCATTCTGGCTGGTGGCCACGCTCCCACTCCTGGCCCCGCGAGAGCTGTGACTGTTCTGGCCGATCCTTCCTGGTTGCTGTTCCTCCGCCCTGCTGGTTTGGGCACATGTCGACGCGGATCAGAAGCCAAAGATCTGAGCG
Organism: Molossus molossus; assembly: GCF_014108415.1. Lineage (NCBI taxonomy): Eukaryota > Metazoa > Chordata > Mammalia > Chiroptera > Molossidae > Molossus > Molossus molossus. The sequence goes on along the minus strand of NW_023425348.1, from coordinate 11,389,542 downwards.
CCCTCTCCGTGAAGCTCTCTTCTCCGGGACTCCGAGCCCTGCCCGCTCCGGCCACCCGGCTTCCTCCCTCTGCCTCCTTGATTCCGGGAGGTCGCCGGGCTCTGCCTGAGCCCCCTTCCTGGACTCGCAGGTCACTGTCCTGCCTGGACTCGCAGGTCACTGTCCTGCCTGGACTCGCAGGTCACTGTCCTGCCTGGATTCGCAGGTCACTGTCCTTCCTGGACTCACAGGTCACTGTCCTGCCTGGACTCGCAGGTCACTGTCTGTGCTGCCTGGGCTCCTATGTCTGAAACCATTTAGAATATTCCCCACCCCCAGCTTTTCAGTTGTTTCGTGTGGGGGAGTAAATTCATTTCCTGTTGGAAATAATTCACAGAGGCTTATGTTCACGTGAAAACCTGCAGATGTTCAGAGGCTTTATTGCATCACAACAAAACCAAGAAACTGCCCCAAAGCACCTCCAGTGGGGAGGGGGTGAGCACTGCTGTACACCCGCACCGAGGTATACGACTCCGTGACGGCGTTCCGTGTGCCCACGTGGACGAGGCCCAAGGGCACGGTCGGAAGTGAGAGAATTCAGACTGGAAAGACGATTTCCCGGCCATCCTGTCTATAATAACACCTGCCACAAGCTCAGACACTTTCTCCTCATTCTGCTTGTTGTCTCCTCGTTATCTCTAGTAGACGTATATTTATTGTTTATTGTACAGCTTTCTCTAACTGGAAGGTAAACTTCAAGGTGTCAACCAATGGTAGATGGTATTGGCCCCAATTCAACACCAATGGTGATACAGTAGGGAAACCAGCCCGGCTGTGACAACTCTGGGGCCAGGAATCCTGGGGCCCCGCCCCTCTCCAGCTGGACAGCTCTCCCCTGCTCCCCAGTGGTCTGCTTCGCTCTGCCAGACATTTTCAGTGTCTCCGCCCAGCCAAGGACACCCAGCCCCAAGTCTTCCATGAAAAGCGAGAGTTCCTCTGAGAGCCAGAGGGGAGCTGGCTTATATAGACAGAAGTCCCCGCCCCTGGTCTTTGATTGGTCCATCCTCATGCAAATGAGGACTCCAAATCCTCACAGTTTGATTGGTCCAAAAGGCACTGTCCTGATTGGTCAGAATAAACTGCTCTGACTGGCCACAGCAGTGATTGGATGGAGGAAGCCTCAATCCTATTGGTTGAAATAGGATTCCAGGAACTCCCTTATAAAGCTGGTAGAAACACAGGCCAGGCAGGCAATTTAGTGCAGAGTCAGGCAGTTTGGTGCCAGCCTGCCAGCTTCCGATTGCGAGAGCGGCCCCGTGCAGAAAAGGCTGCTGGGCTGTTTTCTGTTTGTATTTCTTATTTTTGTGTGTTTATTTGTTTTGAAGGAGGAAGGGAGAGAGAAAGAGAGAAACATCGACGTGAGAGACACAAATTGGTTGGTTGCCTCCCTCACAACCCTGACGGGCTGGGGATTGAACCTTCAACCAAGGTATGTGCCCTTGACCGGGAATCGAACCCATGACTCTTTGGTCCGCAGGCTGACGCTCTAACCGCTAGACAAAGTGGTCAGGGCTGGGCTCTGTTTTTTAAAATTTGAGCTCAGTTAGCCACCAGGAGCCCTTCTTAGTAGGTATCATTTTTTCTCAGGGTTCACAAAGGGGACAGGGACACTACCTTCTTTTCTTGAAGGGGTGGGATCCTCTGAGGCCTGGGTCCCTAAGGATGATGTGCCTTCCTAGAGGGAGGGCGGCCCCTGGGGGCCAGAATGAACCGTGAGGTCAGTTGTCTGGGCCCTTGACTTTACAAGGCAGAAAACACCTTCAGGTGGCTTTCGGTGGGCTGTGCAAGGGACATGAATCTCGGGCCCTGGCTTCTTCAAGGGTGGTCAGCAGGGAGCTTTATAGAGATGCGGAATTTCAGGCTCCACCCCACTGGGCTGAATCAGGATTTGCAGTGTGTCAAGATCTCCAGGTGATTTTGGGCAAGTTCAATAACTACTCGGCTAAAACTGCAGGTGTGGCTCCTGGCCCGCACCTGGTTCTCCCCTGCTGGGCGCCGTCTGCAGGAGGCTTAGAGAAGCAGGGGCTTGTCCCTCCCTGGCTGTCTCCTCTCCCGGCTGCCACGGAACCACGGCAGAGCGTGGAGCCTCTGGGGGGAAGCAGGGGAGACCCCCAACTCTGTCTGGTAACGACGAAGGCAAATATCAACCAAATTCCCAGAGCTGCCGGTCACCCTCCTACACCACTCCTGTGTCTCATGACTCCTCGGACGCAGGAATACGATGCCAGTTTTGCCCGCGATAAAACCATCACCGAGAAGCTGAGAGAACTTAACAAAGCCGTGTACCTATTAGTAGCTGAGCGAGGATTTAAACCCGGTGCAGTTTGTAAAACAAACAAGCAGACATCGTTAATGGCTATTTGTCAATAGTGATAATGATGATAATCAATAATATATGCTGAGTGCTTCCAGGCCTCGGCCCTTCTCTGAGCACGTGTCTGTGCGGGCACTGAACCCTCACAGCAGCCCTGGGGGGGCGGGAAGGACCATTGCCATGGGTCCCATTTTATAGACGAAGGAAGGGAGGCAGGGAGACGTTCAGGGTGTGTAGAAAGGAGTCTGAGAGATACTCAGTATCGCACTGAGATCACTGGCGGCCTCTGCGGAGGGGGATGGAGATGGGTTAGCATTGTTTGAACTTTGTGACTATGTAACATGTTTGTAACACACACAGGCACACGGTGTCATCCCACGTGTCTCCTTCGGGTCCCCTCTGTCCCTCTTTCACACTGCTCTCTGAACACGGGCTCTTCCCTCCCGCTCCTCGGCACTGCCACCCCCTCTGGCTGCACCGCCCCCTGACGCAGGGGCATGCTCACTCGGTTCCAGTGTCCCCTTCCAGTGGCCTCTGCGAACACCTGTGCTACAGGGCTCCCCACTTCGTACCGAAGTCCTGCCCTCGCTCTCCCAACACACGGAGGGGCTGGGCTGCGTCCCCTTCACCGCGTCCCTCCTGCCTCTCCCGGGACCCGGCCCAGGTTGGCCCCCGGAGCTCTACCGGTGTGAGGGCTGGCATTTAGGTGGTGGCCTTCTGGAGACAGCTCGGGACGCGGCGCTGCGAGGGCCAGACCCGAGCCTGGGCTTTAGGCTCAGCTCGCGGGACTCGGCTCCGTCTTCCCTGTGGAGAGCGGAGGGGTCACCCACCAACCGTCTCTCGGCACCCGCCCTTCCAGGGATGGCGGGGGCTGCTGGGAGAGGCGTGTCAGTCAGAGTGTCACTCCTCAGTCCCTCTGGCCACCTTGGCAGAATCCCTGGTGTCCTGAGTGCAGGAAGCAAGGGCAGGCACGTCTTGGCATAAGGTCGGACCCAGAAGGAGCACAGACACCTAGAGTTTAGCTGCTGAATGTCACCCCAAAACATTCCATGGGATGTTTCAAGGTGTCTGTCTGTCCACCCACCTGCCTGCCTACCTGTCATCTTCCATATGGCTACTGCCTGTCTGTATAGGTATGTAATATGCATCATGTATTTTTCATTGTCATCCAATTCTAAGTACTTTTTTCTTCATAATTTCTTTTTCTGACCTATACATTATTTAGAAGTGTTTTTAAAATTGATTCTAGAGAGAGAAGAAAGGAGAGGGAGAGAGAGAGAGACATAGATGTCGGAGAGAAACATTGATTGGTTGCCTCCCGTATGAACCTCGACTGGGGACTGAACCAGCAACCCAGGCATGTGCCCTGACCGGGAATTGAACCCACAGCCTTTAGGTGCCTGGGATGACGCCCAACCCACTGAGCCACGCTGGCCATGGCCAGAAGTGTTTTTAGCAACACATATGTATTTATATTTTTAAAAGTATTGTTTGTGATTGCCTTATAACTTAGGAATAGTAGAATAGAGGAGCTTAATCTGTTTGAGTCCTAGCCCAGGTTTCTTAGAAAACTTGGACTATTCTAAGTTAAATTTACATTAAAAAAAAAAAACAAAAAACTTTTTTTCATCATTGATTTTAGAGAGAGAGAAGGAGAGGGAGAGAGAGAGACAGAAACATCGATGAGAGAGAACACTGACTGGCCGCCTCCTGCACGCCCCCCTCTGGGGATCGGGCCCCCAACCTGGGCATGTGCCCTGACCAGGAATCAAACCTTCGACCTTCTGGTACACGGGTCTATGCTCAACCCCTGAGACACACCAGCCGGGCTAAAATTACATTTTTTAAAGAATGTTTTGTTTTCATTTCAGTGCCTGGAGAAGAATTCAGGTTCATTAAGGGTGGTTGGTCCAACCATTGGACACTGGTTTATTAAGGACACACCCAACCTGACAAGAGAGGAGGGAGACAGAGGACACGCTGCACACGAAGGGACGAAGGTGCAGGGGATCCACGCTGACGTCGCCCTCCTCGGCAGCGGGCTCAGCGAAGGGGAGTGAGAAGTCGGGGACACTGCCCTCCCTCGGTGCCCCACACAAGCCCAGGGCAGGCCCGGGAGCCCTGCGGCCCCCTCGTCGGTGATGCATCTGCACCGTCACACTAGCACGAAGCTCTTCCCGCGAAGCAGGAGATGCAGGAGCGGGAAGAGCTGGGCGGGAAGGCGGATGCACCTGGGGTCATGGACCTGCCTGAGCACGCAGCCGCTGGTCGCTGAGTCACCAGGACGGTCTCCAGGGACGAAGCTGCTCTGAATAGCTCGTCCTGGGGAAGAAGGATGAGTCATTCGTCTGCTGGCTTCTTCCTGCCTCCTCTTCAAGTTTGTCCGGTGGACAGGAATGTCCACGTCGTATTACTTGGTCTTTCCAGGCGACTGGGAGACGAGATCTGGGCACCGGCTGGGCTCTGGCCACGGGCGCGATGAAGACCCCAAGCGAGAGCCCAGCCCTGTTTTTAGGAAGGCGGAGACCAGGGTGGTGTTAGGAGAAGGGACGGCAGCTGGCAGAGCACGAGAACCAGGGAAATAAAGGGGCAGAGCTGGGAGAGTAGGGGATGCAGGTGAGGCAGTGGGGATGCGGGTGAGGCAGTGGGGATGCGGGTAAGACAGTGGGGATGCGGGTAAGACAGTGGGGATGCGGGTGAGGCAGTGGGGATGCGGGTAGGACAGTGGGGATGCGGGTGAGACAGTGGGGATGCGGGTGAGACAGTGGGGATGCGGGTGAGACAGTGGGGATGCGGGTAAGACAGTGGGGATGCGGGTGAGGCAGTGGGGATGCGGGTAGGACAGTGGGGATGCGGGTGAGACAGTGGGGATGCGGGTGAGACAGTGGGGATGCGGGTGAGGCAGTGGGGATGCGGGTAGGACAGTGGGGATGCGGGTGAGACAGTGGGGATGGGGTGAGACAGTGGGGAATGCGGTTAAGACATGGGGGATGCGGGTAAGACAGTGAGGATGCGGGTGAGACAGTGGGGATGCGGGTGAGACAGTGGGGATGCGGGTGAGGCAGTGGGGATGCGGGTAGGACAGTGAGGATGCGGGTAAGACAGTGAGGATGCGGGTGAGACAGTGGGGATGCGGGTAAGACAGTGAGGATGCGGGTGAGACAGTGGGGATGCGGGTGAGGCAGTGGGGATGCGGGTGAGGCAATGGGGGATGCGGGTGAGACAGTGGGGATCGGGTGAGACAGTGGGATGCGGGTGAGGCAGTGGGGATGCGGGTGAGGCAGTGGGGATGCGGGTAGGACAGTGGGGATGCGGGTGAGACAGTGGGGATGCGGGTGAGACAGTGGGGATGCGGGTGAGGCAGTGGGGATGCGGGTAGGACAGTGGGGATGCGGGTGAGACAGTGGGGATGCGGGTGAGACAGTGGGGATGCGGGTGAGGCAGTGGGGATGCGGGTGAGACAGTGGGGATGCGGGTGAGACAGTGGGGATGCGGGTGAGACAGTGGGGATGCGGGTGAGACAGTGGGGATGCGGGTAAGACAGTGGGGATGCGGGTAAGACAGTGAGGATGCGGGTGAGACAGTGGGGATGCGGGTAGGACAGTGGGGATGCGGGTGAGACAGTGGGGATGCGGGTGAGACAGTGGGGATGCGGGTGAGGCAGTGGGGATGCGGGTGAGACAGTGGGGATGCGGGTAGGACAGTGGGGATGCGGGTGAGGCAGTGGGGATGCGGGTGAGGCAGTGGGGATGCGGGTGAGACAGTGGGGATGCGGGGGAGACAGTGGGGATGCGGGTGAGACAGTGGGGATGCGGGTGAGACAGTGGGGATGCGGGTGAGACAGTGGGGATGCGGGTGAGACAGTGGGGATGCGGGTGAGACAGTGGGGATGCGGGTGAGGCAGTGGGGATTCGGGTGAGGCAGTGGGGATGCGGGTGAGGCAGTGGGGATGGGGGTGAGGCAGTGGGGATGGGGGTGAGGCAGTGGGGATGCGGGTGAGGCAGTGGGGATGCGGGTAGGACAGTGGGGATGCGGGTGAGACAGTGGGGATGCGGGTGAGACAGTGGGGATGCGGGTGAGACAGTGGGGATGCGGGTGAGACAGTGGGGATGCGGGTGAGACAGTGGGGATGCGGGTGAGACAGTGGGGATGCGGGTGAGACAGTGGGGATGCGGGTGAGACAGTGGGGATGCGGGTGAGACAGTGGAGATGCGGGTGAGACAGTGGAGATGCGGGTGAGACAGTGGGGATGCGGGTGAGGCAGTGGGGATGCGGGTGAGCCCGGGGGGATGCGGGTGAGGCAGTGGGGATGCGGGTGAGGCAGTGGGGATGCGGGTGAGGCAGTGGGGATGCGGGTGAGGCAGTGGGGATGCGGGTAGGACAGGGGGATGCGGGTGAGACAGTGGGAGCGGGTGAGGCAGTGGGGATGCGGGGAGGCAGTGGGGATGCGGGTGAGGCAGTGGGGATGCGGGTGAGGCAGTGGGGATGCGGGTGAGACAGTGGGATGCGGGTGAGGCAGTGGGGATGCGGGTGAGGCAGTGGGGATGCGGGTGAGACAGTGGGGATGCTGGTGAGGCAGTGGGGATGCGGGTGAGGACAGTGGGGATGCGGGTCCGACAGTGGGGATGCGGGTGAGACAGTGGGGATGCGGGTGAGGCAGTGGGGGATGCGGGTGAGCAGTGGGGATGCGGGTGAGGCAGTGGGGATGCGGGTGAGGCAGTGGGGATGCGGGGTGAGGCAGTGGGGATGCGGGTAGGCAGTGGGGATGCGGGTGAGGCAGTGGGGATGCGGGTGAGACAGTGGGGATGCGGGTGAGACAGTGGGGATGCGGGTGAGACAGTGGGGATGCGGGTGAGACAGTGGGGATGCGGGTGAGACAGTGGGGATGCGGGTGAGGCAGTGGGGATGCGGGTGAGGCAGTGGGGATGCGGGTGAGGCAGTGGGGATGCGGGTGAGGCAGTGGGGATGCGGGTGAGGCAGTGGGGATGCGGGTGAGGCAGTGGGGATGCGGGTGAGGCAGTGGGGATGCGGGTGAGACAGGGGGATGCGGGTGAGACAGTGGGGATGCGGGTGAGGCAGTGGGGATGCGGGTGAGACAGTGGGGATGCGGGTAGGACAGTGGGGATGCGGGTGAGACAGTGGGGATGCGGGTAGGACAGTGGGGATGCGGGTGAGACAGTGGGGATGCGGGTGAGACAGTGGGGATGCGGGTGAGACAGTGGGGATGCGGGTGAGACAGTGGGGATGCGGGTGAGGCAGTGGGGATGCGGGTGAGGCAGTGGGGATGCGGGTGAGACAGTGGGGATGCGGGTGAGGCAGTGGGGATGCGGGTGAGACAGTGGGGATGCGGGTAGGACAGTGGGGATGCGGGTGAGACAGTGGGGATGCGGGTGAGGCAGTGGGGAAGCGGGTGAGGCAGTGGGGATGCGGGTAGGACAGTGGGGATGCGGGTGAGACAGTGGGGATGCGGGTGAGACAGTGGGGATGCGGGTAGGACAGTGGGGATGCGGGTGAGACAGTGGGGATGCGGGTGAGGCAGTGGGATGCGGGTGAGGCAGTTGGGATGCGGGTGAGGCAGTGGGGATGCGGGTGAGACAGTGGGGATGCGGGTGAGACAGTGGGGATGCGGGTGAGGCATTGGGATGCGGGTGAGGCAGTGGGGATGCGGGTGAGACAGTGGGGATGCGGGTGAGGCAGTGAGGATGCGGGTGAGACAGTGGGGATGCGGGTGAGACAGTGGGGATGCGGGTGAGACAGTGGGGATGCGGGTGAGACAGTGGGGATGCGGGTGAGGCAGTGGGGATGCGGGTGAGACAGTGAGGATGCGGGTGAGACAGGGGGATGCGGGTGAGACAGTGGGGATGCGGGTGAGACAGTGGGGATGCGGGTGAGGCAGTGGGGATGCGGGTGAGACAGTGGGGATGCGGGTGAGACATGGGGATGCGGGTAGGACAGTGGGGATGCGGGTGAGACAGTGGGATGCGGGTGAGGCAGTGGGGATGCGGGTGAGACAGTGGGGATGCGGGTGAGACAGTGGGTATGCGGGTGAGGCAGTGGGGATGCGGGTGAGACAGTGGGGATGCGGGTGAGACAGTGGGGATGCGGGTGAGACAGTGGGGATGCGGGTGAGACAGTGGGATGCGGGTGAGGCAGTGGGGATGCGGGTGAGACATGGGGATGCGGGTGAGACAGTGGGGATGCGGGTGAGACAGTGGGGATGCGGGTGAGACATGGGGATGCGGGTGAGACATGGGGATGCGGGTGAGGCAGTGGGGATGCGGGTAGGACAGTGGGGATGCGGGTGAGGCAGTGGGGATGCGGGTGAGACAGTGGGGATGCGGGTGAGACAGTGGGGATGCGGGTGAGGCAGTGGGGGATGCGGGTGAGACAGTGGGGATGCGGGTGAGGCAGTGGGGATGCGGGTGAGGCAGTGGGGATGCGGGTGAGGCAGTGGGATGCGGGTGAGGCAGTGGGGATGCGGGTGAGACAGTGGGGATGCGGGTGAGGCAGTGGGGATGCGGGTGAGACAGTGGGGATGCGGGTGAGGCAGTGGGGATGCGGGTAGGACAGTGGGGATGCGGGTGAGACAGTGGGGATGCGGGTGAGGCAGTGGGGATGCGGGTGAGACAGTGGGTATGCGGGTGAGGCAGTGGGGATGCGGGTGAGGCAGTGGGGATGCGGGTGAGACAGTGGGGATGCGGGTAGGACAGTGGGGATGCGGGTGAGGCAGTGGGGATGCGGGTGAGGCAGTGGGGATGCGGGTGAGACAGTGGAGATGCGGGTAGGACAGTGGGGATGCGGGTGAGACAGTGGGGATGCGGGTAGGACAGTGGGGATGCGGGTGAGACAGTGGGGATGCGGGTGAGGCAGTGGGGATGCGGGTGAGGCAGTGGGGATGCGGGTGAGGCAGTGGGGATGCGGGTGAGGCAGTGGGATGCGGGTGAGGCAGTGGGGATGCGGGTGAGGCAGTGGGGATGCGGGTGAGACAGTGGGGATGCGGGTGAGACAGTGGGGATGCGGGTGAGGCAGTGGGGATGCGGGTGAGGCAGTGGGGATGCGGGTGAGGCAGTGGGGATGCGGGTGAGGCAGTGGGGATGCGGGTGAGGCAGTGGGGATGCGGGTGAGGCAGTGGGGATGCGGGTGAGGCAGTGGGGATGCGGGTGAGGCAGTGGGGATGCGGGTGAGACAGTGGGGATGCGGGTGAGGCAGTGGGGATGCGGGTGAGACAGTGGGGATGCGGGTGAGACAGTGGGGATGCGGGTGAGGCAGTGGGGATGCGGGTGAGGCAGTGGGGATGCGGGTGAGACAGTGGGGATGCGGGTGAGGCAGTGGGGATGCGGGTGAGGCAGTGGGGATGCGGGTGAGGCAGTGGGATGCGGGTGAGACAGTGGGGATGCGGGTGAGGCAGTGGGGATGCGGGTGAGGCAGTGGGGATGCGGGTGAGACAGTGGGGATGCGGGTGAGGCAGTGGGGATGCGGGTGAGGCAGTGGGGATGCGGGTGAGACAGTGGGGATGCGGGTAGGACAGTGGGGATGCGGGTGAGACAGTGGGGATGCGGGTAGGACAGTGGGGATGCGGGTAAGACAGTGGGGATGCGGGTGAGGCAGTGGGGATGCGGGTGAGACATTGGGGATGCGGGTGAGGCAGTGGGGATGCGGGTAGGACAGTGGGGATGCGGGTGAGGCAGTGGGGATGCGGGTGAGACAGTGGAGATGCGGGTGAGGCAGTGGGGATGCGGGTAGGACAGTGGGGATGCGGGTAGGACAGTGGGGATGCGGGTGAGACAGTGGGCATGCAGGTGAGGCAGTGGGGATGCAGGTAGGACAGTGGGGATGCAGGTGAGACAGAGGAGATGCGGGTGAGACAGGGGGATGCGGGTGAGACAGTGGTGATGCGGGTGACACTGCCTGGACATTGATTGGGCACCACACTGGGTTGTTGATCCTCTGCTGAAACGGGCTGGGAAGGACTCTATGAACTAGCACATAGTCACGTGGATGAGCTACATTTTTCTGCAAAGAGGAGCTTTCTCCCTCGCTGCCTTGAGCCTTCTCGCCCCCTGGGATTAGATTTCGGTGGCAAAGCAGACTTTCCTCCTAAAACACCATTTCTGAGTAAGAACTTGGTATGATAGCCAACTCCAGTGGTGACAAAGGAATTGTGTGCTTTTTACTTTTTTATTTTGTTCCTTTTCTTTGTTTCCAAGTTTTAACTCTATCTTCCTGGTGAACTGAATTTTCATGATCATGTCTTCCCGTCCTAAAGCTCTACTTTTCAAAAAATGTTACGAACATTTGGTGGGGTGGCTGTTTTCTACATCTTTTTCCATCTCTTTAGTTTTAATGGTTCTGTACCCTAATGTTTTGGCACATCTCTTATAAACAGCAGGCAACTGAATTTTACATGTGTATCTACTTTGACTATATATTAGTTAGTGAGTTTAACTTTTATTGTGATTACTGATTTGCTGATTATTGATACTTTTGTTTTTACTATCCTCGTTTTTAAAAAATGTACTATCCTAGTACATTTTATTTTTTCCATTTTTCTTTATTTATCCTCAGCTGAGGATATCTTTGCATTTATCTTCAGATAGAGGGGGAAGGAGAGAAGGGGAAGAGAGAGAGAGAAACATTGATGTGAGAGAGACACATCGAGTGGTCACCACCCACACGACCCCAACTGGGGCTGGGGACAAACTGCAACCGAGATACGTGCCCTTAGCGGGAACCAAACCCGGGCCTCTCTGGTCCGTGGGCCGATGCTCTAACCACTGAGCAAAACCGGCCAGGGCCTTAATGTATTTCTTGTTTTTATTGTTTTGGAAGCTGAACACGATGTCCATTCTTCCGACTACTTAGAATACCATACATACTCTTTATATATTGTAACTGTAACCAATATATTTACACTTTCTTACTGGGAACTTAAGAACTTTAGAATATTTTAACTCCGACTACCCCTCCCTGCAACCCGACTTATATGCTATTGTTACCCTGTATTTTAGCTAGACTTTCAAAAGTTAACCTGCAAAATAGATGTTGTTATTATTTTATGTAGATGAGGCTTGTTTAGATTTACCTGCATTTCTATCAGTTGCTTCACTATTCCTTCTTGCATCCCTGTTCTTCCTTTTAGGATAATTTTCCTTTTTGCTAAAGTATATATTTTATATGCTCCTTTAGAGAAGATCTGTTGATATTAAACTTTCAGTTCTTTCTTTCCTGAAAATGCCTTTATTCTCGAAAGATTGTTTTGTAGGGCTCACTAGTCCTGATTGACATTATCATCTCTAGGCTGATACAATGTTACCGTCTTCTGGTTCCTTTGTTGCTGTGGGGAAGTTTCTTGCTCCTCTGGTGGTGGTGCCTTTAAGGTGTTGTGGGTGAGCTGGGTTTCTCTTCAGCTGTTTAAAAGAGATTTCTTTTCTTTTTTTTTCCATTTGTGGTGTTTTGAAGTTTTACTATCATGTGCCTGGGTGAAGACTTGTTTTAATGTTTCCACCTTGTTTTAATGTTTGTATGGGCATACACTGGGGTGGCATTGTGGTATCCATACATTCTTGCCTTTAGTTCGTGCTGAAATTCTCAGCTGTTAATCTCCTTGGATATTGTCTCTCATTCTTTCAATTCTCATCCTCTGGGGCTCTAACTGGGTATGACAGACCTTATCACTTTGGCTCCCATTGTTCCTAGCCTTGTTTTCACATTTTAAAACATCTCCTCATCTCTTTCTGCGTAAACGGGGTCACTTCTTCAATCTATCTTCAGTTCATTACTTCTAGCTTAATACATACCTTCAATGCTGTTTAGCCCAAGCATTCAGTTTTTCATTTTAAAAATTACAGTTTTTATTTCTAAGACCTCTATTTGGGTCTTCCAATCTGCCTGTCATTTTTGCTTATTAAAATGTCCATTTTTTTAAAAACAGAAATGACGTGTTGATGAGGATGTGGAGAAAGTGGAACCCTTGGGCGCTGTTGTTTACAATGCAAAATGGCGCAACCACTGGAGGAAGCAACAAAAAATAAAAAATAGAATTACCTGCCCAGCCGGTGTGGCTCAGTGGATTGAGTGTCGCCCATGGACTGAGAGGTCCCAGTTTGATTCCCACTTATGGCACGTGTCCGGGTTTCAGGCTCAATCCCCAGTGGGCGGAGGGTGTGCAGGAGGCAGCTGATGGATGTTTCTCACTCATATTGATGTTTCTATCTCTCTCTCTCTCCCTTTGTTTCTCCCTAAAACATCAATAAAAGCATATTTAAAAAAATAGAATTACCACATGATACAGCAATTTCACTTATGGATATATATAATCAAAAGTAAGTCTTGGAGAGATATCTGCACGCCCATGTTCATAGCAGCATTATGTATAATAGCCAAAGGGTGGAAGCAACCCAAGCGTCCATCGATGGAGGAATGGATACACAGAATGTGGTATCAATAATGGCATATTATTCAGCCTTGAAAAGAGAGTTCTGACCCATGCTACAAAACGAATGAACCTTGAAGACACTATGCTCAGCAAAACAAGCCAGGAACAAAGAGGAAACTTCTGTTTACTTCCGGTTCTGAGGTGCCTAGGGTAGCCGAGTTCATGGAGACAGAGGGAAACGGTGTGGAGGGAGGGAGGGAGGGAGCATCGGAGCCCTGTTGGACAGCGATGGTCAGTCTGCAAGGTGGAGACAGTTGGGGAGGTCAATGGCTGGGACTGTCGCACCACAGTGAGAATGTGCTTCATGCCTTTAAGTCCCCGCTGACAAAGGGCTACGATGGTTTGTGTTATGTGTGTTTTACCCCAATTAAAAATAAATGGGAAATGTGGGAAAATGTCCATTTTTAATTTATTTAAAGATTTTGCAGGTTATTATATTGAGGTCCTGTAGTGGGTAGTTGATGGCATGAACCCTGGCGTCCAGATGCTCCTGTTCGGTGTACCAGCAGGTAACTTCAGGAAGGCATTTAACCTCACCGTGTCTTCGTTTTCTTATGCATAAAATGGGGATAGGAACAGTACTTACCTAGTAGGTTTGTGTGGGCCTTAAATTAAGCAGTGCACAATGAAACACTTGAAATAGTGTCCGGTACAGAGACACACCTGATAGCGTCAGTCATTATGAGAATTACTTCACGATTCTAACATCTGAAGTCCTCGAGATTCTGAATTTGCTGTTTCCGGTGATTCATAGTCATGGTGTTCTTTTCCTTTTTAAAAAATGTGTCTGACATTTTGGAAGATCTCAGGTCTTCCCTGGGAGGAGGCAGTGGGAGTGGCCAGGGCCCAGCAACCTGAGCCCACCAGTGCACCTGGCACCATCGGACCAGTGGACACTGTGTCAACACAGACCAGTGCACAGTAGTGGAGCTGCCAAGGTGCCAGTGGCGGAAGCCGTGGACAGCCGGGAGCCCAGCACCATCCCCAATAGTAGCAGCCCTATTGGAGTTGAGATATACTCCCAGCAACAGAGGCTGGGGAGCAGACATCCATCCCCAGGCAACAGAAGTACAGACCAGCAACTGAGACCCATCACCAAAAACTACAGCAAAATCTGAGCAGGAGTTGACCCCATGGGGCAGCAGCACTCCCCAGGCACCAGCGGCGGGACCTGGGGCTCCACAGAGGCCTGTGCAGTCTAGTAGCCCACAAGAGCAGTGGGAAGCCGGAGCCCGAGAGAGACTGGTGCTATCCAGCTGCCCGCCCGTGGGAACCGCAGGGTGCGGGGGCACCAGAGAGGCCTGTGTGACCAGCAGGGACTGTGCGATCCAGCTGCACACAAGATAGTTGTAGAGGATGTGAAAATGGAGGCAGAGTGAATAGAAGCTACGCAGACGATCCCCTAGGACCAAACAGGAATTACGACTAAAATAAAGACAAATCTTCAGAAAAAAGCAACAGAAAGCAGCAGGACAGGACCATATAACCAGGGACACTGGTAGGATCTGTGGAGGCACGAGGGGGTGGTGGGCTGGGAGCTCACAGACAGCAGCAGTCTTAGCTGTGAGCAGTGCCCTTGGGGAATAAAGACCAAGCCTGCTCCACAGCACAGAGAGGAGGGACAGAGCACTAAAATAGCCACCGACACTCACCTGGGGGTTACAGCAGAGGGAGGGCAGACTGGGCTGGAACTCTGTGGGGACACCCGAGATTTGGAGGGCACTCAGAATTTCTGCTGAGTTGCGGCCACAAAGGACAGTGGCCAGGATGCTCCTTCCCAGAGCTGTGGGGAAAAGCAGCAGCTCCCCACCTTGGAGATTCAGCCTTTCCCAGGTGAGGCAAAGGAATGCAAGTTGAGGTTCATTAACAACCAGCATCTATCCCACCCTCTGGAAATCCTCTTATGCAGAACACTAGGGCTACATTCCAAGGCACTGAGTAACTGAGACTATTAAGCACCAAGAAAAAGCTAGAGGATAACTTAACCTTTCCTGGGCTTGCAAATCTACCCAGGAAAGTAAGACTTGACAGTGATGTTTAATGTCGGCCCACCCAGGCTCATCCAAACACAGTAGAGGGAGCCACAAACAGCAGAACACCAACACCCACAGGGAAAATTTGGCAGGCTCCTAAACCCACTGAGATAGCCAAAATGGTGAAACAAAGAAACAAATCCCAAATGAAAGAACAAGAGAACTCCATCAAAAATGAGATAAATAAAATGCAGCTAAGCAAATTATAAGAGGTAGAGTTCAGAGTCATGATCTTGAGGAAGCTTAACAGCATGAGTAAGGACATCAGCACCATGAGTAAAGATATAGAAACATTGAAAACCAACCAAGCGGAAATGAAGAATGACATAGCAGAAATAAAGAACACATTGGAAGGACTAACCAGCAGAGTAGAGGAAGCTGAGGACCGGACCAGTGAATTAGAAGACAGGGTAGAAAAATATCAACCAATCAGAAAACCAAAGGAAAAAACAGTTAAAAAACAGGAAGACAGCATAAGAGAATTGTGGGACAACTGGAAATGTAATAACATTTGCATCATAGGAGTCCCCGAAGAGGAAGAAAATGGGCAAGGGTTAGAAAATATATTTGAAGAAATAGTGACAGAAAACTTTCCTAACTTGGTGAAGGAAGAAGGCATTCAAGTTCAAGAAGCACAGAGAGCCCCAAGTAAAAAGAACCCAAACAGGCCCACACCAAGACATATAGTAATTGAAATGCCAAAAATTAAATACAAAGAGAGAATCCTAAAGGCAGCAAGAGATAAGCTACAGATTACCTACAAAGTAAACCCCATAAGGCTCTCAGCTGACTTCTCAACAGAAACACTACAGGCCAGAAGGGAGTGGCATGAAGTAATCAAGGTCACAAAAAACAAGAATCTGAATCCAAGACTACTCTATACAGCAAGGCTATCATTCAAAATAGAAGGTCAAATAAAGAGCTTCCCAGACAAAAAAAAGACCAAAAAAAAAAAAAAAAAAAAAAAGGCTAAGGGAATACATTAGCACCAAACCACCACTACAAGATATGCTAAAAGGTCTGCTGTAATTAGTAGAAGAAATAGGAAGAAAAATAGAACCGCACAAACAAAAATGGCAATAAATAAGTACATATCAATTATCACCTTAAATGTAAATGGTTTGAATGCTCCGATAAAAAGACATAGAGTAGCTGACTGGATAAGAAAGCGTGACTCACATATATGTTGTTTAGAAGAAACCCACCTCACAACAAAAGACTCACATAGGTTGAAAGTGAAGGGATGGAAAAAAAATCTTTCAAGCAAACGGAAAGGAAAAAAAAGCTGGGGTAGCAATACTCATATCTGATAAAGTAGATTTCAAAATGAAGACCATAACTAGAGACAAAGAAGGCCACTACATAATATTGAAAGGATCTATCCAACAGGAAGATCTAACCTTGGTAAACATATGCACTCAATATAGGAGCACCAACATATATTAAAAATCTTTTGGAGGACTTCAAAGGAGAAATCAACAGCAATACAATCATAGCAGGGGACTTCAATACCCCACTGACATCACTGGATAGATCATCCAGACAGAAAATTAACAAGGAAACACAGACTCTAAATGAAGCGCTAGTTCAAATGGATTTAATAGATATCTACAGAGAATTACACCCCAAAACTGCAGAATTCACATTCTTCTCAAGTGCACATGGGACATTCTCAAAGATAGACCACATGTTGGGCACAAACTAAGTCTCTACAAGTTTAAGAAGATTGAAATCCTATCAAGCATCTTCTCAGATCACAATGGCATGAAACTAGAAATCAATTGCAACAAGAACATGCAGAGACATTTGAAAACATGGAGGCTAAATAGCATGTTATTGATCAATGAATGGGTTACCATGGAGATCAAGGAAGAAATTAAAAACTTCCTGGAAACCAATGAAAATGAACACACAACAACACAAAATTTATGGGATGCAACAAAAGCAGTTCTGAGAGGGAAGTTCATAGCACTACAGGCCTACCTCAAGAAACAAGAAAAATTTCTAGTAGACTATCTAACCTCACAACTTAAAGAACTAGAAAGCAAACAAAAAGAAAACCCCAGAGCAAGTAGAAGGAAGGAAATAGTAAAGATCAGAGCAGAAATAAATGACATGGAGACCAATAAAACAAGTCAAAGGATCAATGAAACAAAAAGCTGGTTCTTTGAAAAGATAAACAAGATTGATGGACCCTTAGCTAGACTCACCAAGAAGACTCAAAGAGAGAGAACCAAAATATACAAAATCAGGAATGAAAGAGGAGAAATAATAACTGACATCACAGAAATACAAAGGATCGTGAACAAATATTATGAACAATTATACGGCAACAAATTTGACAATCTAAGCTAAATGGACAAATGTCTAGAAACACAGTCTCCCAAAACTGAACTAGGAAAAGATAGAAAACTTGAACAAACCAATAACTACAGAAGAAATTGAAGATGTAATCAAGACTCTCCCAGCAAACAAAAGCCCAGGCCCAGACAGCTTCATAGGGGAATTTTGCCAAACATTCAAAGAAGAACTAATACCCATTCTCCTCAAACTCTTCAAAAAATTCAAGAAGAAGGAAGACTTCCAAACTCGTTTTATGAGGCCAGCATAATTCTAATTCCAAAACCAGAAAAAGACACTACAAAGAAAGAAAACTACAGGCCAATATCCCTGATGAACACAGATGCCAAAATCCTGAACAAAATACTAGCAAATCACATATAGCAATACATCAAAAAAATTATTCACCGTGACCAAGTGGGGTTCTGCCCAAGGATGCAAGGCTGGTACAATATTTACAAATCAATAAATGTGATATACCACATAAACAAAGTTGAAAGATAAAAATTATATGATCATATCAATAGACACTGAAAAAGCATTCGACAAAATCCAGCATCCATTTCTGATAAAAATGCTCAGCAATCTGGGAATAGAGGGATCACATCTCGACATAAAAAAAGGCCATATATGAAAGACCTACAGCCAACATCATACTCAATTGGCAGAAAGTAAAATCATTTCCCTTAAGAAGAGGAACAAGACAGGGATGTCCACTTTCGACACTCTTATTTAACATAGTACTGGAAGTCTGAGCCACAGCAATCAGACAGGAAGAAAAAAATAAAAGGGATCCAAATTGGAAAGGAGGAAGTAAAACTTTCATTATTCACAGATGACATAATACTATATGTAGAAAACCCCAAAAGACTCCATCAAAAATTTACTAGACTTAATAAATGAATTTGGCAAAGTAGCAGGATACAAAATTAACATCAAGAAATCGATGGGCCCTGGCCGGTTTGGCTCAGCGGTTAGAGTGTCGACCTGCGGTCCGGAGAGACCCGGGTTCGGTTCCCGCTAAGGGCACGTACCTCGGTTGCAGTTTGTCCCCGGCCCTGGTTGGTCGTGCGGGTGGCAGCCAGTCGATGTGTCCCTTCACGTCGATGTTTCTCTCTCTCTCTCCCTCCCACTCTATAAAAAAAAAAAAAAAAAAAGAAATCGATGGCATTCTTATACACCAATGATGAAGTCACAGAAAAAGAAACAAAACAGAACAAAGAATCCCATTTACCACTGCAGCAAAAAAATTAAGATACCTAGGAATAAACTTAACCAAAGAAATAAAGGACTTATTCGCCGAAAACTACAGGTCATTGAAAAAAGAAATAGAGAAAGATATAAAAAGTGGAAGCACATACCTTGTTCATGGATTGGAATAATTAACATCATTAAAATGTCCATACTACCCAAAGCAATCTATAGATTCAATGCAATCCCCATCAAAATACCAACGACATACTTCACAGAACTAGAACAAATACTTCAAAAGTTCATATGGCACCAAAAAAGACCTCGAATAGCCACAGCAATCTTGAAAAAGAAGAACAAAGTAGGAGGGATGACAGCACCAGATATCAGGTTAAACTACAAAGCCACTGTAATCAAAACAGTGTGGTACTGGCACAAGAACAGGCATGTAGATCAATGGAACAGAATAGAGAACCCAGAAATGGACCCAAGACAATATACTCAATTAATATTTGACAAAGAGGGCAAGAGCATACAGTGGAGTAAAGACAGCCTCTTTAATAAATGGTGTTGGGAAAATTGGACAGCTACACGCAAAAAAATGAAACTAGACCATCAACTTACACCCCACACAAGAATAAACTCAAAATGGATAAAAGACTTAAATGTGACTCATGAATTGATAAAAATCCTAGAAGAAACTGTAGGCAACAAAATTTCAGACATCATACGCAGCAGAATTTTCAGTGATACATCACCTAAGGCAACAGAAACAGAAGAAAAAATGAACACATGGGACTACATCAAACTCAAAAGCTTCTGCACAGCAAAAGAAACAACCACCAAAATGGAAAGGCAACCCACTGTATGGGAGAGCATCATTGCCAATGATACATCAGATAAGGGATTAATTTCCATTATATATAGAGTGCTCATACAGCTTAACAAGAGGAAGACAAAGAATCCAATTAAAAAATGGGAGACACCTCTCCAAACAGGACATACAAATGGCCAAGAGACTTATAAAGAAATGCTCAACATCACTAATCATCAGAGAGATGCAAATTCAAACAACAATGAGGTATCACCTCACACCTGTCAGTATGGCCACCATCAACAAATCATCAGACAAGTGCTGGCGAGGGTGTGGAGAAAGGGGGACTCTAGTGCACTGCTGGTGGGAATGCAGACTGGTGCAGCCACTGTGGAAGACAATATGGTGTTATCTCAAAACATTAAAAATTGAACTTCCATTTGACCCAGTGATGCCACTTCTAGGAATATACCCTAAGAAGCCCGAAACACCAATCAGAAAGAATATATGTACCCCCATGATCATAGCAGCATTATTTACAATAACTAAGATCTGGAAACAGCCCAAGTGTCCATCAGTAAACAAATGGATAAAAAAGCTGTGGTACATGTACACAATGGAGTACTATGCAGCTGTAAGAAAGAAAGTTCTCTTATCCTTTGAGACGACATGGAGGGACCTGGAGAGTATTATCCTAAGGGAAACAAGCCAAGCAGAGAAAGACAAATATCACATGATCTCACTTATTTGTGGAATATAATGAACATAATAGTCTGAAGAATGGGGTAGTCCCAGAGACGTGGAAGTGGGGTACAGACTGACAATTCCCAGAAGGAGGGGTGGTGGGGGAGAGATAAACCACAGAACTTATATGCATGTGTGCATGAACAGTGGACATGGACAGCAAAGCTGGGGACGGGGCGGGGAGGGTGGGGGAGGAGGGTATCAGTGGGGAAGAAAGAAAACATCTGTAACAAATCTAAATTAATTAAGTAAAAAAAATGTGTCTGATCGCTGACTGTGAACTCATATTTGGAGGATCTTTGGCAACCCTAAGGCTCTAAATTGGGGATGTTTTCTTCTGTTAGATTCGCCACCTGGGACCACATTCGCCCCCCCTCGGGTGTCTCTGCTTCATGGGGGAGTCCCAGGTTCAGCTCCCCTCCCTGCAGTGGGTCTGGGTTCATGGTTTCCCAGCCTTCACACAGGTCTTCGTGCCAAGACTTTAATTATTAGCTGCAGCTCCCAGGTCCCCACCTCAGTCTCAGCTCGGGGTTCTCCTGGGCAGGTGTATCACTTAGTTATTGTTTATCTTTGAGGATTCCATTATTTCCTGAGAACCTAGTAAGGCACTCACAGGGTCCTCGTCAGGCATCACGTGGGATCTGAGCACCGACAGCAGGAGGGTCCTCCGAACACGGAGGCTTCCTACAGCGTCCAGAGACGTCGCTGCCGCTTAGGGGCCTGAGTGCGGAGCCAATCTTCCCGGAACCCCGCTTGGGGACCACCTCACCCTCGGCAGGTGATCAATAACATTAGCACAAGAGAAGAAGGAGGATGCAAACCACACCAGGGCTCTAGGTTGAAGTTAGGACTCAGAGATGCAGTGTCTCTTTTCAACTGCTCAGGAAGCCATGACCGGATGCCACCCTTGAATGCTGAAGCCACCTCCCTCCCGAGCCACAGGCTGCCTCTGGCCCGCAGCTGACATCACAGGCGGGGGGCGGGGAGGCAGCAGTGGGAAGGAGGCCCCCTGGCCCTGGCGTCCCGGGTCTGCAGCTCCCTACTGCTCCCCCAGCAGCTCTGGTCCGTGTCTCCTCTTCCCCAACCCCCTACGCTGAGAACTAATCGTCTCCCCAGACCTGTGCGCACCCAGAGAACAGGAGTGTGGCTCAGCAGCCCTGGCTCAGTTCTTGGGGAGTAGCCAGGCAGACCACGGCAAAGGCTTCCCGCACCTGTTCGAAAGCCGCCAGACAGGGAGGAATAACAACACTAAGTGAAGTAGCCGCACCACCAGCAGGACCGCATGCTTTATATCACACTGGTTCCCTGGGGCTGGGTGCAGAGCAGGGGCTGGCCCAGACCCTTTCCTCCCTCCAGTCCAGCTCCTGGTGACCTGGGCTCTCACGGGAGAGTAGATTGGAAAGAGTCCTCCGGGCTTGGCCCAAGGCGGGGCCATCCAGTGGGCTGCGTGGCTCCCCTGGGATGCTGGAGCCCCAGGGAGGCAGGGCTGCTGCTGTTGCCTTCTCTGCGGGAGCCCGTAGGCTACGGGTTCTTACAGGGATGGAGGCCCTTTGCTGCACCAAGATATGCTGAGGCTCTGGGCACAGAGGGGTGCCCTGTGCCCACAGCCTTGCTCTGTGTCTGGCTCCGGGGGGATCCCCAGGTGGGCCGGACGGGGGGAGCAGATCCCAGGACTGCAGACGGGCAGCGGCATCATGACTCAGACTAGAAGAAGAGACCGGAAGGAGATGATGTCAAAGTGGGCGAAGCTGTGATGGTCTGAGCTCTTTGCTCTCACCCTGCAGGGGCGTCTCCTGGCCTCCCACCCTCCCTCTCATAGAATCTGTTCTCTGGGAAGTACGGGCCCCACTGGGCCAGGACACAGGCAGGTGTACAGCCGGCTGAGGCCCACCCTCTGAGGCATGAACATTCCATGGGAATCTCTGATTCGGGAAGTTCAGTTGTCAGTGATGGGAGCCCAGGCTGGTCCTTCCCGGCAGGGAAAATGATTTGGGACGTGAAAGGTCTCAGAGCCACTCAGAAAGCCAAGGATGAGCCAGAACCCTAAGAGTGGAGGACCGGAGGGAGGGCCTCCAGCGAGGGCCCCGGGCTCACCTTCCGGACACTGTAGATCCAGTTGAGATAGGCTGTGACTTTGGTGTACACTCCCGGGGTACTCGGGCCCCCACAGCCGTGGCCCCAGCTCACGATGCCCACAACTTGCCACAGGTCAGAGTGATACATTAGGGGCCCGCCGCTGTCACCCTGGGAGGACAGAGCGGGGGCTGCTGGGTAGGGCAGGGGGAGGGGTGGGCCTCTCCTTCCCCCCCTGCCTGCGCTGGCCACCTGTTGCCCTGCGCTCCCTGGTGCTCTCTGCCCCACCCCTCTGCCTGCTCTTCCTGCCGCCCAGCGCGTCCTTCGGTTTGGGGCCAAAGGGTTCTGCTGGAGGTCAAGCACCTTGTGGGCGTGCCCATAGCAGCCCCCTCTCAGATGTCCACAGCGCACACGAGCAGATCGAAGGCCCTAAGGGGTCCTGCAGCTAGGAAGCCTGGTTGCCTTTGTTTACTGCAGTATGTCCCCAGTATATCGAACCACCAGGAGGGCCTATGCAGGCCCTGTTCTAGACACTTGAGAAGGACAAAGATCCCTGCCTTTGGGAAGCTTAGAATCAAATTGGGTGTGTGTGTGTGTGATGGAAACATCAATGAGAGAAGACATCGACTGGCCGCCTCCTGCACGCCCCACACTGGGGATCGGGCCCACAACCCGGGCATGTGCCCTGACTGGGAATCGAACCGGCGACCTCTTGGTGCAGGGTCGACGCTCAACCGCTGAGCCACACCGGCTGGGCTTGAGTGAAAGAATCGAATGACTGAGGACAGAGGTGGGAGCGAGGTCAGGGGTTTAAGGAGGATGTCTCAGAAGATCCTCAGGGGTGGAGAACATGGGAATGTATTCAGGGGTTGGCCAGTGGGCATGAGGTGCGAGAACATGGCACCAGGACTCATCCAGCACGAGGTGGGCTTGCTCCAGAGTAGTTGGGCAGCTTGAGGATAGTGACAGAGAAAACTGACCTGAATTCTAGCCCTCACGGGACTCATACTCCTGCAGACAATGGGAAGTAGGGGTGGGTGGGGAGGGCACATCGTCTTTGCGGAGTGAAACACACGTACCTTTCGAATCGTTCTGCTTGTCTCCATCCACCTGTCCATCCCTCCCTAGATCTTACCTGACTCTCACCCCTCTCTCCCTGTTTCTCTCCATCACACATTGAGTACCTGCGTCTGCCGGGCTTCGTGTGGGGTGCTCAGACCTACACCCCTGTCCCGTGAATTCCCTCCCGGTGCCGAGGCCACACCTGGCAGGTGTCCACGCCGCCCTCCAGGACGCCTGCGCACAGCATCTGCTGGGTCACCTCCCCCTGGTAAGCGTCCTCTGCGTTGCACCGAGTCCTGTTGATGACCTGGACTGACCCCTGCAGCAGCACGTCAGACATCTTCCCTGGGGGTGAAAACACACTCACGCTCTCATCCTTGCCTGGCACCCCAGCCCAGGAGGCTTCCCTGGGTTACCGGGCACCCTGGTGCTTGGACCTCCGGGGTGGGTTTTTCTGAAGGGTGCTCCTCCCTCTGCCCGGTGCTCCCGAGCCCAGGACTCACCTCCGCCCTGCTCGGTGAAGCCCCATCCGATGACCCAGAGTGGGGTGGCGGGAGGGAGCTCCTCGTCAGGGAAGGGCAGGCAGATGGGCCTGACTGTGCCTGCGGAGCAGAGAGGAGGGCCCGGCGCTCAGGCGGCCAAGCTCCCACGACACACTGCAGGGTGTTCACAGACATACTGGGAGGAAAGGGGTTCTGTGGTCCGTGACGTTTACCAAATGTGCGTTAAACACAGTAAAGCAACTTCTCTTAAAAATTAGACATCGTTTGCATATCTTGAATGTACTATGGGCTCCAAGAAGAGAGCCGAGGTATAAAAGTGTTCCCCACACTAACTGGAGAAGAATTCTTTCCCCCCCAGGGACCAGCGTCCTGCGGATCCACCAGCCGGAAGGGCTGATCAGGTGCCACCCTCTATGAGCGTGAACCATCTGATAGAAATGCCCAGGACTCCGTGGGCTGCCTGCCCTGTGGACAGCAAATGGGCACAATGACTCCTTGGCAGGGACACTGTGCAGGCGCTTGGCAGTGGCTGTGGGTGGAGGTCGGACTAGATGATCTCACAACCGCAAGGCTGGGTGAAGCGAAGAGCCTCACGGAAGGTGCTCCATGGAGGAAGCGGACCTGGGACGCTCCGGCGGGGGTGGGGGAGGTCAGCCGGCAGCTCGAGGGGCCCGTGGCTGACTGGGAACACGACCTAAGGGGCTCTGCTCCCAGGTGCGGCTGTCACCTGAGAACGTGAGTGGGTACTGCAGCTTCACCAGGGCGATGTCCTTGTCTTTGGGGTGTGAGGTGTTGTGCTCAGCGGCGAAGATTTTGGCCACAGGCAGGGACGGGAAGTGGCCCAGTTTGTGTGAGCCGACCCTCACCTTCCAGCCGGGCACATGCAGGTACTTCCTGGGGGCAGAGACGGGGGGCTGGCCTGAGCCACGGTGAGGAGGCTGGGTCCCCAGGGCGCTGGGGATTGGGGAGCTGGATATCCCTGCCTTGGGAGGTAATGACGGACAAGGGGCGGTCTGAGAAGTCACCTCTCACAGGCCAAATTCTAAAGGGGGATTTGACCCCTTTTCCCAGTGAACCCTGCCCAAGAAGACGTCTAACTGGAGGGCTGGAGGGGGCTTCTCTCTGAGCTCGGGGCCCTGGCGCCGTCTCCTCCGAGGGTCTTCACTTTCGTTATTGCTCGTGGATACTCGCCCTGTGTGCGGTCACGTCACGTAATCACCGTCCTTCCTCCTGACACCAGACACCACTTAGGGGCCATTGTCAGGTTCTCTAAAGAGGCTGAGGATCGCCGGCCTGGCTGTCGGTGCCGCGAGGCAGGAAGGGGTCCGAATGCGCACGGACACGTGACGTCCGGCTCGGTACCCCGGGGACTCATCAGAGGCGGGATGGATGGACGGGTGAATGGCAGCAAAGAGGGCCCGGGAGCCGTCCGTCCCCCGAAGGGCAGGCCTCTCTGCTGGCCTGTGAGGAGACCTACCCTTGGTGTGGTTTAAGTTTCTGAACCCGGGAGAGAGGGGCAGTGACGAGACCCCAGACCACTTCCTAGAAGACCGGCAGAGAGGGCGAGAGTTCTCAGATGCCAGGCAGATGGGGGGCGCTTTTGTGGAGTGAGTGAGAGGGGGTGGATGGAGGACAGGGGCTTCGAACCTGCAAGAGGTCAGGCTTGGTGACCACCAGCCTCTGCTCAGACCCTCAGTGTTTAACAAGCATCTCACCGGGGTGGCCACACCCTAGGGCATCATCCTCAGGGGCAGGGTAAAGGGGAGAGAGGGCTTCCGAACACGGCCAGGAGACGGGGGGCCAGGCACCCGGGCCCCTCCTCGCAGCGGGGCCTTACCTGAAGCAGTGGGCAGCCGTGAGGACCCAGTGGGCGTCCAGGATGCTCCCTCCACAGATGTGCTGGTCGTTGTACTGGATGCTGACCTGCCAAGGCCAGGAGTCCCCGGAGGCCACCTCCCCGCCCACCACCCGGGGGGCCTTCAGGCCCTCCCCACAGGCTGGGCTCGGTAGGAAGGGGAGAAGGCGGGAGTCAGGCTCCGTCTCCAGGGCCCAGACCCCAGGCTTCCCCCATCGCCCTCTCTCTTTTCGGCTTGGGCTGTGCTTAGGAGGTTACGCTGTGAACACAGGTGTGTCCGCTGTGCTGAGCGCATGAACTAGGCAGTGATGCGGAATTAGGGAAGTCCTGCGGGCGCAGTGCCCCGAGACGCCCACGGGCAACAGTCAGCAGCGCCCACGGGCAGCCCTGGGAGCGGAAGTGGGAAGGAGGTTTGGGGAACCGGTCCCTCCTGAACTCACCTTTCGCTGAGCCCCTTCCCCTCTGCCGAGCGCGTCTCCCAAGTCCCAGCCTATTCTCTCTCCCATCCCACTGTCCCGGCTTTTGTATCTGACTCTTATTTTTTTTATCCTCACCCGAGGACAGTTTTCCATTTTTTGTTCAGATAGAGCAGGAGGGAGAGCGAGGGAGAGAGAGAGAGAGAGAGAAACATCGACGTGAAAGGGACACATCGACTGGTCGCCACCTGCACCACCCAACCAGGGCCGGGGACAAACTGTAACCGAGGTACGTGCCCTTAGCGGGAATCGAACCCGGGTCTCTCTGGACCGCAGGCTGACGCTCCAACCCTGAGCCCAACCGGCCAGGGCTGTCTGACTCTTGAACTCATAAAAACCTTTGGTCCTGCTCCCGCCCCGTCCAGCCTCTTTGGTCCTGGCCGTCCCTGCCTCGTGGCCTCTACAGGGCAAAGGCTTCCAACCTTCTGGGCTCTCTCGCCGGGGACTTTTCAAACACCACTGAATTCCACGTCACCTCACTCGCTCATTCGAAGCCCCTTACATCCCTCGTTGAGTGTAGGGTGGAGTTTAAACTCCCCAGAGCCTCCTGCTGTCCCTGCATAAAAGCGTCCATTCAGCCCAATCCATCTGTCAGTCCCCAGAGAGTCACTTGGTTTTGTTCCAGGAAGCCCGTGTACGGGGTCTCCCCTCGGTTTATCTACATCGTCGATCCATTCAGCGGGCGTGTCCGGATGCCCACCGTGTCTCAGGGATGCTAAGAAGAGCGTGCTGGACAAGGCAGACAGACGGACGTGGTCCCTCCCCTCCTGGGCCTACAGTTCATTCTTCATTGTTCAGCCTGGGCACCACCTTGCCGCCGCCCTGGGTGTCGGCCAGCCTTTCGTTGTTGACGTGCTTCCGTCTTCTCGGGGACACCCGGGGCTCCTCAAGGCACTTGTCTGTGACTATTACTTTTGTGACTTCAGTGCTAATCAGCTCAGCACACCAGATGAGGTGACCATTCATTCATTCATTCATTCATGCGCCAGTCACCATGTGTCAGCCCCACACTCTAGGTATTGCGGGGGGTCACCTGATAATGACTAAAAGTCTTACTGGCCAACAGGAAAGCATATATACTGCTAAACGTCAACGTCAGTGACAGTGACCTTCTTCCTCTCGGGACTTCAGCTTCTGCCACCCTCTGGGCTCTGCTCAGGTCTTCTCCCAGGAGGTGGGCAGGGTGACCCCCCTGTCAGGGCTGGGGCGTCTCGGGGATCCTCTTGGGCAGTGGCACTAAAGGGCTTCTTGTAAAGATGAACCTCAGAGGGGCCAGGCGAATTCCGCAAGGTCACCCCGGAGGCCAGCAGGACGCTGCTCAGGTGTCCTGACCCTCCAGCAGCTCTCTCTGCAGCATGTCAGCTGTGACTACTACTCAGCCTGGTGCTTCCCACGAAGGGCCTTGCCCCGCTCTCTGCTCACTTGCGAGCTCCTGAGGACGTCGGCCAGTTCCTTTCGCACGTTTCTACCTCCCGCCAGCGCCTGACAGGGCTAGACACACCCCAACGCCTCTGCTACGCCGAAGGGGTAACCCGGTCTTGAGAAACGGAGCTGACTGTGACAGACAGTTCTGGGGGTCCTGACCGGGACGGTAGAGGCCGTCCCAGGTGCTGCCCTCTCCAGGTGCCCTGCTCCCTCTCCCGGGGCTCTGCTCAGGCGTGGGGCTGTGTGTGGGCGGCAGGAGGAAGTCCTTAATGCCAATCGCTTGAAGGAGCGGTGACCCACAAGCCCCAGGCCCGAAGGTGTAAGGTTGGGGTGAAAACAGAGTGAAACTTGGAGTCTGAGAAACTCAGGAATGAGAGTGAGGGTCTTCCCCCATGCGCGCCGCTGGCCCGGGACCCGAACCCTCAGAGACGGGGCGTACTCACCCAGACAGTGCAGGGAAACCAGGGAGCCTGAGGGACAGGGTCTGCAGGGGAGACACAGGGGCCCTGTGTTTTCCGCTTCTCCCTTGGCCGGGAGGCAGGACTCAGGTCTCTGGCAGTATTGATCCAAGGCCCCTCCCAGTGGGCGGTATGGAAGCTGCGTGGCCCCGCAGCCCGTGTGGTCGGAGTGGCTGGGACGTGGGCTCAGGGAAGCACCTGCCCGTGCGCTGGGCCAAGCCGGGCTCTGGGCAGCCCGAGAGGGAGAGCCGGGACCTGTGCCCGCCGCTCCGCAGCCGGAGAGCAGGTACAGTGGAATCAGGCAAAGGATCGACCTGTCCCTGTCCCTGCTCCTGTCCCTGTCCTTTTCAACATTCTCGTTGACAAATAAAGGAACCAGCAACACCCCGAGTGCTAGGGAGATGCGCCCTCCGCAAGCTACGGTGCTGCCGGAGACTTTTGTTTCTTGAAAACGTTTTTATTGGTTTTTTTTTTTTTTTAGAGAGGGAGCGGGGAGAGATAGAAACATCGATGGGAGAGGGAAACATTGAGGGGGTGCCTCCTGCACGCCCCCTACTGGGGGTGGAACCTGCAACCCGGGCATGTGCCCTGACCAGGGATCGAACCGGGACCTCTCAGTCCAGGGGAGGACACTCAGTCCAGAGCCACACCAGCTGGGCAGCAGTTTGGTCAGGTGTCCTGCTCTAATCTGGGGCGGGGGGGCATCTGGAGAGCTGGGAGTGTGGACAGGTCTGGTGAGTGGCAGGGAAGGACGCAGTGACCTTGAGAGTATTGCCTGTTGGGCTTAGCAGGGGGCATCGGCGGTAGGAAGAGGAACGGTTCTACTGTTCGACTGATGGACAGGCCCCCGAGGCATGGGCGGCACTCTGTCCAGTTGTCTGTTGTATTAAAGAAGAATCAGCCCTGGCCGGTTTGGCTCGGCGGTTAGAGCGTCGGCCTGTGGTCCGGAGAGACCCAGGTTCGGTTCCCGCTAAGGGCACGTACTTCGGTTGCAGTTTGTCCCCAGCCCTGGTTGGTCATGCGGGTGGCAGCCACTCGATGTGTCCCTTTCACATCGATGTTTCTCTCTCTCTCTCTCTCTCCCTCTCTCCCACTCTTATCTGAACAAAAAAATAAAATAAAATAAAATAAAATAAAATAAAATAAAATAAAATAAAATAAAGAAGAATCAACCCAGGGAGTCTCTGAGCAATGTGCTTCTCCACTCCCGCTGAGCACCTGCCGCGGGTTCCTCCTGCCGTCTGGCTTACAGCCCCCTTGCTGCTGCCCAGGGCGCTGGCGCAGCCTGGCTGGCAGCCTCCGTGGGCCGGACGGTGTCCCATCACTTACCCGCTTGAATTTTGCACCTGAAGCTCCTGGCTGTCGCCTGTGATTTGCACGACATCTCGAACTTGGTCTGGACCTGTCTTCACAGCTCGGAAGGTGGGTTTGCTGCTCACGCCCGGAGGGAGAGAGAGGTGTGAGTCAGGGCAGAGTTTAGAACGGGACGGTGGGAACAGTCCACGCCCAGGAGCGGTGGCAGAGAAGGCTCGGGGGCACGGCAGGGGCACGGAGGGGCGCCGGTCAGTGCGGGCGGTGCCTGCTTTGCTGGATGATGAGGGGCACTCCCTTGGCACCCCAGGGCTCAGCTCTGGCAGGATGCTGCCAAGGCTTTGCCTTCTTGGGAAGCTTAGCCCAGAACCCAGAGTGTTGGAGACATGTTAGGGACGCACGGTCAAGTCCCAGCTCTGTCCTTACTGCCAATGTCCCAGAAATGTCTTGTGTTTCACAGAGGAGCCCAGGTTGGCTGCCCCCTCTCTCGGGGGAACTGGGATGTGGGCGTGTGGTTCTCTCTGCCATCTGGTGCACCTGGTAGTGGAGGTACACTGAGTCCCCTTGGAGACAGGACGGAACGGATCCGTCTTCACGGGGGTGCAGACAAACACGTCTCTCTCTTGCACCCCTCCCCTTCTGTCTGGGTGCGAGTCCCTGTTTGGGTTTCTGTCTTCCCTCCTCCATCTTTCCCGGAGTTTCTTCACTCTTCCTTCTCCTCCTCCTCCCCATCCAGACAGCCAGTCTCCGGATGGGGGCTCAGAGCCCCCCAAAGCCCTGGCTGCCTGGCTCAGCGTCATATTTCCAGCCAGGAACTGGGCACGACTTGGGGGGCGCAGATGCCACCCCTGGGAGGACTGGGGTTGGCAGAGCTCGGCTCTGGGTCAAGAGCCCTGACGGCCGAGGTGCTTGGCCTCGCTCTGACACCAGCTCGATGTATGACCTTGGCAGGTCACACTCCTCCGGGTCTCCCAAAGACTCACTGTCCTCCTCTGTAAAATGGCGGGTGGACCAGATGATCCCTGGGGTCCCGCTCCCTTCTAACCATCTAGGGTTTGGGGGTGCTGGGACAAGAAGGACCTCGTACCCAGGTGGGAGGAGAAAAGGAGAGATCTCTGAGGCCCGGAAGAAGCCACAACGGTCAAAACGACAGCCCCAGGGAAGTTGACCTCCCTGTACTGATTACATCCTGGTGGGTGAGTCTGACCAGCTTGGACTGTGCAGAGCCCAACAGCCAGGTGGCTTGGAGCTCCAGGAGGAAAACTTCCAGGAGCCTATTAACTCAAGAGCCCTTGGGGACCCCATTTCCAAGGTCCAGCCGCAGCCTGCGGTGCTGGGTACAGCTGACCCTGCAGTTGGCTGGACTGGAGGGGGAGGAGGGGCGGCTGGAGGAGGGGCTGGGCCAGTCTTCCCAGCTGCCCTTGGAAACAAAGGCGGTCCTCTCCAGAGGGTGCTGGGGGTTGTACCCCCGGAGGGCAGGGACCAGCAGAAGCCTGACAACCAGAGAGAGGGGACACAGGTCTGATGGATCAGTAATGGCTGCTTGGGGCGTTTGCTGAAGAACCTTGAGGCTGCTTCGGGGGTGCATGGGAGAGGGTTCTGCGACTGAGGCTGTCTGCCCAGCATCCATCATTGCTGCCTAGTCACTGCGTGCAGTTGCTTAGACTCGTGAGGTTCGGGGCCTACCAGGGAGAGGGTACCCCATCCTCTCCAGCTAGGCAATCTGGTGATCAACACGTCCCCCTCCCTTTGCGGATGAAACCTCGTGGGGAGAGAAAACGACCCAGCCTAGAAACAGACGCTTCTAGAACTCTCTGCCCAGGAATTAGGGGTCTTGGGCGCAAACCCCAGCCCTCTCCCTCCCAGCTACTGCCCAAGGGAGTTCTTACTTTCTCCAAACCTACTTCTAAAGTAGGTATCAGAACAACTTTTGGGGTTTTGGCCAGGATCAGCTGAATATAAATGTATAATTCGAACCACCCTTATTACAGTTCTAGACTTCTTCACCACTGAAAGTCTGGGACTGCTTTTGAACTTGCTGAGGGAACAACAAGGAAATCAGCTTTCTTCAAACCACATTTTTTTTTTTAATCCTCACCCGAGGACATTTTTCCTTTTTCCTTCAGACAGAGTGGGGGTAGGGGGAGACGGAGATGGAAACATCCACGTGAGAGAGACACATCGATCGGTTGCCTCCTGCGCGGCCCGACCAGAGGGAAAGGGGGGTGAGCACAGCGAAGGGGGGGTCACAGAACTCGGGTCTGGGTACCTGTCAAAGCCCATCTGCCCGCAGGCTGTCTGGGCCAGAGCATCCGTGAAGCTGTCGAAGCAGACGGAGGCCCAGGTCCTGGTGGCCGGGTTCAGCACCTGAAGGGTGGACCTGTCCCTGGACAGACGCACTGGGAGGGGAGGAAGCGGGTCAGCTCAAGGGCCCGGCTGACCCATTCCCCTAAGAAGGCGTCATGAGACCAGCCAGACTCCCCCACCCCGAATGGGAGCCGCACAGAAGCCTAACCCTGCAGCCCCAAGGGCAGCGCCCCCTTTTGGCTCTGCGTGAATGAGCCCCATGCTGACAGTAGCTGGGGCGACCGAATGTCCTGGGGCAAATCCCCGTTCTGTCCTCACCCTGGAGTACTCAGTGGCAGCTCCTCTAGCTCTGCTAGGTAGTCCTGATGACATCACCTCACCCTGCGGCTCACACAGCCCGCCCAGCGGGACGTCCTGGCGGGGACCCAGCTCCTCCCGGGAAGCTCAGAGGGGGGCTCAGAGGGGGGCCCAGAAGCACCCTGGCAACAGAGTGGCAGGTGCCCGGAGGCTTCTGGCTTCTGATTTTAAAAAAGCACAAATAACCCTGGCCGGTTTGGCTCAGCGGTTAGAGCGTCGGCCTGCGGTCCAGAGAGACCCGGGTTCGGTTCCCGCTAAGGGCACGTACCTCGGTTGCAGTTTGTCCCCGGCCCTGGTCGGTCGTGCGGGTGGCAGCCACTCGATGTGTCCCTTTCACATCGATGTTTCCCTCTCTCCCTTCCTCTCTCTCCCTCCCACTCTGTCTGTACAAAAAATGGAAAAATGTCCTCGGATGAGGATTAAAAAAAAAAAAAAGTACAAATACGCAGGAAGTCACTCAGCCCTGCTCCTCAGGGGCTCCCGTCTCCGTCACCTGGGCCGTTTTTCTCTCCGGAGCCCGGTCCGGAAAGAACTTGGGCTTTTATGTTCAAAACGTCTCGTGTCCCCGTATGGGCCCAGCTCACGCTTGTTACGTAGCTCGTGACGATAAACACGTATCTCATGCCCAGAGGGACCAACAGCTCGCGAGTCCTCACAGTCTTGTCTGGTCCTCGTGAGGTAACAGACGGAGGAAAGTCCCCAAGGCCCTCGAACCCAGCCCCCTGCCTCCGTTTCGCCAGGCCCAGCAGACACGGGGCCGGCTCGGTTATACTTTTCTGTTCCCTGTTCTGGTCCAAATACTGACTGAGTGCCTGCTACACACGCAGTAGCGGGGCTGGTGGGCGAGATGCGGCCCTGTGGTCGGGAGGTCACAGCAGGACGAGACGGACAGCTGGCGGAAGCCGAGCCCTCTCGCCGGGGCCTCAGCCCCGCACTCACCGGGCACGGGGGGCCCATCCGGGAGGTTCCTGACGCACTGATGCTCATCGTCCCCCGAGGCACAGTCCTGCCGGCCGTCACACACCTGCCTCCTGGGGATGACGTGGAGGGTCTGCTCGCAGAAGAAGTAGTGTTTGTCCAGGATCACCTTGACTGCAAGGCAAGGGCGGGGGACAGGGGGCTGAGGACACACAGGCTGCCGGGACTGACGGCTGTTCTCCCGAAGGTGCCCTGGGCTGGGGACACAGCCAGGTGCTGGTCCCGGGCCCAGCGCTGCCCCCTGCTGGCTGGGGCACTTGGTCCTGAGCCTCGGTTCCCTTCTCTGTAAACTGGGCTAATAGAACCTGTGCCTGCCTAAGGACGGCTGAGGAGAGAGAGCGAGCGTGTGGGGGGAACTCAGATCCGGCTGCCCGGCCTCTACCCCAGGTCCCTGATGCGGAGGACACGCTGGTCTGGGTCTGGGCGCCCGAGCGGCTGCGGGGTGGGGCTCGGTTTCCTCATCTGCAGGGAGGCGACCCCTCGGGGCACGGAGAGCCTCGGCTGAGCCGGCGGCTGTGCAGCCGGAGAACTAGGTGTTTTTATCGGGGTGATGTTCTGTGTTGTCCCCGCCTGCTGCCTCCCAACTCTGTCGCTCCTCTGCTGCCTCGGGTGATAGCAACGAGTCTGTGCTTCTAACTCCTCAGGGGACACTTTCCTGAACCCTCCAGGCAAGAAGAGACCCTCTGTCGGCCAGCCTGCCCCCGCTCATCCCGGCCCAGGGCTGCCTGTGGTCCTCCCCTCACCCTCGCCACGACCTCAGGAGGCGGCCACTAACTCACAGGAACCAGGACACTGAGGTTAGGGAGCTGGGGTCTGTTCCCGAGGCCACCTCTGCGCGGGGCAGGGTTTCAGTGAGGGTCTGTCTCGCTCAGAGCTGTCTGGGTCTCCCCACCTCCCCGGGGGCCCGGGCTGTGCTGCCAACTCGGATTCTCCCGAGTGAAGCAAGCGAGAAGGAGCAGGTCAGATTCTTCTTAGACTCCAGAGTGTGGTTCATGGTCAGGAGCCAGGGTAAGGCAGGGTCACTCTGGCCTCCTGGGACAAAGCCAGGACACAGTTGAGACCCTAACCCTAACCCTAACCAGCGGAGACCCTAGAAACCAAAAGGTCGAGGGAGCCTAACCCGAGCTGGAAGCTCGTACCTCCTCTGGTGCCTCACCCAGGGGGGCCCAGGCGTGGAAGCCACGCAGGGAGAGCCCACTCCAAACGACCGCTACGCCTGCCCGGCGTCCCCGGGCGAAGGTGGGTCTCTGCTCTCCACGGTGGTAGGCACCCCCTCGGGGACAGAAAGCTCACTTGACTCTTGGTCTGAAGAACACAGGCTCAGGGTGGCGGGTCTGCAAAGCCACCGCTGCTTTGGCCAAACACCGGCGAGACCAAGCTGGAATGACCGGGGGCATCCGCAGGGCTCGCGGGGCCAGAGGGGGAAGGGACCTGCTCAGCGGGGGGCCTGGGGCCTGTCTCCGCTGTCCCTGCTGCCATGCCTCCTTGGGAGCCTCGGTGCTCAAGAGGAGAATGCGGATTCGACCAGATGAGCTGAGTGTCCGCAGTGGGGTGGTGGCTACTACTGGTGGGGACCCCGGCTCGGCTGGCTGCCGAGAGGTCCTGGCACTGCACATGCTGTCCCGTTGGCTCTCTGGTGACCCCGAAGGAGGCGGCCATTTCATAGATGGGAAGACCGAGGGTAAGAGAGGAGGAGAGCTCACTCCAGGTTATAGAGCGGCAGGTGGCAGTGCCAGTGCCCGCCCCAGGTGCCTCCCGGCCGGGTCCCTCCTGCCTGCTCCCTGTGCGGAGGCTGTGGTCGGCAGCCTGCTATGACTACCTGGCAGATGAAGGCGAGGACTTCATCCCGGCCTGTGGGCGCTGACCAGGGCGCCTGTGGGCGCTGACCAGGGGGCTGTGGGCGCTGACCAGGGCGCCTGTGGGCGCTGACCAGGGGGCCTGTGGGCGCTGACCAGGGGGCTGTGGGCGCTGACCAGGGCGCCTGTGGGCGCTGACCAGGGGGCCTGTGGGCGCTGGCTAGGGGGCCTGTGGGCGCTGACCAGGGGGCTGTGGGCGCTGACCAGGGGGCTGTGGGCGCTGACCAGGGGGCCTGTGGGCGCTGACCAGGGGCCTGGGGCGCTGACCAGGGGGCCTGTGGACATCCCTGTTCACTGACTTTGCTCTTTTCTGTAGAGAGGCTGCCGAGACCACACTGGGTCTCAGGCACTGGCGTGATGAAGACAGAGCTGCGGGTGGGCGGGGTGGTCTGCCTGGTGGTCCCTGCCCGAGGCCCCTCCCTTTGTCCCTCCTCATGAGCAGAATGCTCCTTCTCTTCCAGCCGGGGCTGCTCAGGTGTCTCAGCCCCCAGCCTGCAGACGTGGGACCAGGGCAGGGGGCATGCCTGCCACACGCACGGCCTGTGTAGGGTTGTGAGTGTGCAGCTGGGCCCTCACTGTGGAAGAAACCATCTGGTATACCAGCCAACTGGGACAGGGGGCGGAGTTCATCCCCTTTCTCCGAGGAGGGCCCTTCAGAGCGGAGTGGGGACAGGGAGATTACCCAGGAACACACCTGTGACTCTGAGGTGAGGGCAGGGGAAGGGGGAGTGGGAGCTGCCACTTACTGTGGGGGTGCGGGTGGGGTGGGGGAGGGCTTCCACTTACTGTAGGGGTGCCGGGGGGGTTGGGAGTGGGGGAGGGCTTCCACTTACTGTGGGGTGTGGGTGGGGAGGGCTTCCACTTACTGTGGGAGTGTGGGTGGGGGGAGGGGAGGGGAGGGCTTCCACTTACTGTGGGGGTGTGGGTGGGGAGGGCTTCCACTTACTGTGGGGGTGTGGGTGGTGTGGGGGTGGGGAGGGCTTCCACTTACTGTGGGGGTGTGGGTGGGGTGGGGGTGGGGAGGGCTTCCACTTACTGTGGGGGTGTGGGTGGTGTGGGGGTGGGGAGGGCTTCCACTTACTGTGGGGTGTGGGTGGGGAGGGCTTCCACTTACTGTGGGGGTGTGGGTGGGGGGAGGGGAGGGGAGGGCTTCCACTTACTGTGGGGGTGTGGGTGGGGAGGGCTTCCACTTACTGTGGGGGTGTGGGTGGGGTGGGGGTGGGGAGGGCTTCCACTTACTGTGGGGGTGTGGGTGGTGTGGGGGTGGGGAGGGCTTCCACTTACTGTGGGTGTGTGTGGGGGGGGAGGGGAGGGGAGGGCTTCCACTTACTGTGGGGGTGTGGGTGGGGTGGGGGTGGGGAGGTTTTCCACTTACTGTGGGGGTGTGGGGGGTGGGGTGGGGAGGGCTTCCACTTACTGTGGGGGTGCGGGTGGGGGAGGGCTTTCACTTACTGTGGGGGTGCGGGTGGGGGTGGGGTGGGCTTCCACTTACTGAGGACAGCCATGATGACAATGGTTGTCAGGCTGAGCAGTGCTGCGATGATGGGGACCCCCACTTTTTTGAAGGTCTCCAGGGGAGTGCGGGGTTTGCGCTGGGGGCTGACATCTGTGAAGTGGGGGGAGAGCCTGCGGTCAGCACTTGGAGCCCTCCCCCGCCAAGGCCCGCTGTCTCCCTGCCCTCTGCCCCTTGGCGCTGAGCCACAGAAATGCTTTGGGAGAGTTTTGGTTGGCACTTGGGGTTACTCCTTCAGAACAGGCGTAGCTTCATCTGCCAAGGTCGCCCACCACCTTTCATGTACCCAGGCGTATCCAGTTCACAGGCCTCTCAGCGAGCCTTCAGACCGGACACTTCCCATCTCACCTTAGGGCGCTGCACCCTGTCCAGCCTGCTCTGCCCCGGGACAGCACGGCCGTCCATGTCACTATCGTCCATCCCCTTTCCTGACTTAGCTTCTGATTCCTCTAGAAGCTGGAGGAGGGTAGGGCCTCTATCACACTGTGTCCTTCGTAGAGGCTTGATCCATCCCTGTGAACGGATACGTCTCCAGCTCAGTTCCCCAAACAGCACATCTCTGGAATGGTCCTTGTCTTCTGGGAGATTACAGTCTGGGGGAGGGGCAAACAGAGATGCAGCTGCCAGTACCGCCCTGGACACCGTCCAAGCACCTTCGTGGGGCTCTGTCGGTGGAGGTGGGAGAGGCAGGGGTGGACCAGCTGACACAGGCCTGGGGTGGGGACCGTGAGCTCCTGCTGTGCCTGGGCTGTCAGGTAGGGGAAGGATGTTACGGATGCAGGACAGGTAAAGCCAGTTGGTGGAGAGTCTTGAATACAATGCTAGGAGTCCGGACTTTAGCCTGAAGGCAGTGAGGAGCCATGGGAAGCGTTGGGCTTCAGAGATACACGTGTGTGTTAACATGTAGCCAGATGTATCCTTTACACGAGTGTGATAACATGTAGCCAGATGTATCCTTTATACGAGCGTGATAACATGTAGCCAGATGTATCCTTTACACGAGCGTGTTAACATGTAGCCAGATGTATCCTTTACACGAGCGTGTTATCATGTAGCCAGATGTATCCTTTACACGAGCGTGATAACATGTAGCCAGATGTATCCTTGAGGAGTGAGGAGATGAACTGGAACAAGAGGCAGGGACTCAGGAGTCCAGGAAGGAGCCGCTTGGTGCTTAAGGCAGAGGAAGCATTAACCACATTGTCCATTTGGCATCGCCATCCAGGGGCCCATGCACGGGTGGTGCACGGGTGGTGCACGGGCAAGGCTGTACACAGTTACTATCTCAGGAAGTGTCAGAGGTTCGTCTGTGACCCCATCTTGCAGGTGATAGGCTGGGGAGGGGACTCTTCAGGGAGAATGAAGGCAGGGGTTATAAGGACCATGAGAATCTCTAGACGGCAATAGGTCCGCTCTCCTCCCCTCCAGGTGGCCTGCTCCTCACTCCTTCCGAATCATTCTTCAGATGTCACCTTCTCCGGGAGGCCTTCCTTCACCTCCCTGCTTATTTATTTACTTATTTTTTAATTAATTAAATTTATTTTTTTATCCTCACCTGAGGACATTTTTGCATTTATCTTCAGACAGAGAGGGAGGGAGGGAGGGAGAGAGGGAGGAAGAGAGAGAGAGAAACATCGATGTGAGAGAGACACATAGAGTGGCTGCCACCCACACGACCCCAACCAGCGCCGGGGACAAACTGCAACCGAGGTACATGCCCTTAGCGGGAACCGAACCTGGGACTCTCTGGTCCGCGGGCCGACGCTCTAACCACTGAGAAAACCGGCCAGGGCTTCACCTCCCTGTTTAAAAGGCAGCCTCCTTCCCTGATGGTCCCCAGAGTCCTCATCACCCTAATGTACTCCCTATTCGATCTAGTCTGTGTCTGGATCCTCCCGGCCTTGCCTCACATGGAGACCCCGCAAAGACAGGGACTTCTGTCGGCTTGGTCCACTCCTGCGCCCCCTGCGTCTGCAGTCGGTGCTCGGCAGACGTGTGGGCTGGAGAAACGCGCTGCTCTTGGCTGGCTCCCTTCAGCGCATCCTTCATCCTTCTACAGGTCTCGCTTTCTTCTGTCTTGAATCATGATGGCTCCTTTTGTCAGATTCTCTTTCTGTCAAAGCAGAAGTGGCATCCTCCCAGGGCCCGGTGCCCGATCCGTGTGGGCACCACGAACTCTGTTCCTAGGGGACGCATAGGAAACGTTGTGTAGCCTCCGAAGGGAGAATTTCACCCTCAGACACACAGCTCAGGCCCTGAGGACGCGGACTGGCATTGCCCGCCGTTCTTGGGCCCTGGCACCTGATGACAAGAAGGTCATCAATGATGTGAGCAGATAGTGCTTATCCAGTCCCAGTGGTCTGTTCAGCACTGTCCTCCTTCCTGTGGCCATGGACGTGGGGACATCTTATTCATGCATTCATGCACGATGTGTTTCTCGAGCACCCGCCTCTGGGGACACGGGGCTGGCTTGTTTCCTGAGATGAATGGCCGACGGGGAGCTCCCTGATTGGCTCCGTGGCCCGGGCCCGATGTCTCTGCCTCTCTGGTATTCTCAGGGAGAACACTCATGAAGGGGAGCATTTCCTTGGTTTATTGTCTCCTACTGGTTTACGTTAACGAACCCACCGAGTTTGAATAGCCTCCCTGCCTGACACTGGTCAGCCAGCCCTGCCCACGGCTGCCAGACACGGTTTCCGCCCCCAGCCCCTTGCTCCAGAACCTTCCGGGCTCCCCAGGACTTCCTTCCACGCCTGGACCCCCTCTACCCAGGCTTCCAGAGTCTGCCTCACCCAGCTAAGTCCTCGTCAAGCCCGGGCCCACATGGACGGGGTCACCCCCGGTTCTTGTACAGCGCCGAGCCTTCGCTCCTGCTCTGCCCTCCACCACTGACACACTCATCCCTTCCCTCTGATTTCCGACAGCTGACTCCTGTAGGGCTTTCGTCAAAGCCTATCTGACCCATGACGCTGTCCCTGACCGGTCCCCCTCCCTCCTGGGCGCCCCCGGGCACTGGGGCAAACTGAACACTCACGCCAGGGGGCGCCCTTGCGCGGCGGATGTGCTTAGAGACACCGTGGTCATTTATTATGGAATTCCAAAGTACGACACTTGCCGAAGATGACACCACTTGGGTCCTTATTAACTCACAACCTTGAAAGAAGTAGCTGTCAAAGAGCAAGGTTGGCCCTTGCCTAATGGATTGGACCCGTGTGTTCTGCTCACTCGGTGCAGCAGGCTCTCGGGAGGAGGTGCTGGTTGTTACGACAATGCAATGGGGGGAAAAACCTTTAGATTTGGGAACACTTTGTCTATTCACTTATTTTTCTCCTAAGTCAGGCAAACATGGCCATTTTCCGTTCTGCTGGTGAAAGTACTTCTGTCCAGCCCCTTCCCCGGCAGCTGGGTCAGAGCGTAAACCCACAAGACAGGGACTTGGGCTGTCTCAGCTGCTGCTGCGGCCCCGGGTCAGCCAGAGCCTGGTGCATGGCGGGAGCCCCCCGTGTTGCTGGGTGAACGACAGAACCAGTGACTGAAGGAATGAACTGAAGAATCACTGCTCTTGGGTTTCAGGGTTGTTGGTCCTTCCCCCCAGAGACCATGCCTCCTACTTCTGGAATGAATCCCGCCTCTCAGAGTTTGTTGAACGAGGGGTGCACGGTGCGTCCCACAGCGTGGCACTTGCTGTGGTAGTGAGGGCCCCGCGTGGGTTTTGGCATCTACCTGGCAGCCGACGGAAAGAAACTCGGAGGCTGAGGCAGACAAAGGAAGCAGAGCTGAGCTTACCCAGGCTGTTCAGGGGCTGGTCGCTGTCGGGGTCCTGGAATGGAAGGGGACACTCAGTGAGTGGAGGGAGACACTGGAGGTTGGGGCTGACAGGCCAGGAAGGCTGTCGGTTCCTGTCTACGCTCCCTTCTCCCTGCTGATCTAAGGTGGAGGGTCTCTGTGACATCCAAATACTTGGTTCAAAACCGGAGACTCAGTTACACATCGACATGACCTGGTACAACCAGCTGACTCACTGGAGCGACCAGTGAGCCATAGTAGCGACTAGTTAGCCATAGTAGCGAATAGTTAGCCATTGCAGCAACTAGTTAGCCATAGTAGTGACTGGTTAGCTATTGTAGCAACTAGTTAGCCATTGCAGCAACTAGTTAGCCATTGTGGCGACTGGTTAGCTATTGTAGCAAATAGTTAGCCATTGCAGCAACTAGTTAGCCATTGTAGTGACTAGTTAGCTATTGTAGCAAATAGTTAGCCATAGTAGCAAATAGCCATTATAGCGACTAGTTAGCCATCGTCGCGACTAGTTAGCCATCGTGGAAACGTCTGGCTGCTGCCTTGCGGGTGCTGCTGAGTTTCTTGCGATGACTCTGCTCCCCTGTCTGTTTTGTCCATGTTCACAGACCTGCACGGTACTCTGCAGGGGGTACACCCCTGGCCAGCAAGTGCCCACAGGTGCTCGGTAGCATCACTCCAGGCCAATGCAAATTCAAACCACAGTGAAATATTTCCACAGACCCCAGAAGGGCTGGCAGTACCAGGTGCTGGCGAGGGTGGGGGCCCCTGGTGCTCCCACACATTGTTGGTGGGACTGCACACGGCTACACAGACTCTGCCAGAGAGTTTGGCCGAACCCACTAAAGCGGAACATGTGGCGGCTATCGCTCCATGGCCCGGCAGTTGTAGCCAAGAGAACACGTGCACGTACCCGTCGGAACCCAGTGTGCGTATGAACGCCTGCGGGAGCGTCATTCCTGACAGCTCAGAGCCGGAGAAACCCAGACATCAACCACCGGTGGCGTAGATAAGTTACTACGGTAGACGCGTATGATGGAATATAACTCAGCAACGAACAAGAACAAACTAACCCTAGGTGCAGCGACCCCTGGATGGATCGCAGACCTGACAACGAAGGACCAGACACAGAAGAGCGCCCTCTGTAGGATTTCGCTGATATAATTTCGAAGGGAAAGGTGGTGTACCGTGATGGGATTCAGAGTCGCGGGGACCACTGGGGAGGGAGGGCAAGTTACCGGAAGGAGCCTAATGGAGGCTCCTGGAATGTTGGAGAACTTCCAGATCTTGATCGAAGTGCTATCTGCATGGGGGTGGATGAGTGTAAAATCCACTGAGAGGTATATTTCGGGTTTGAAACTTTTCCGAGTGTGTGTTTCTCCTGATAAAACAAGCAGACCAGCGGAAGCACAGAGCCCGAGCACCGGGCATTTCTGTGAGTGTGGTCTTAGGGCGCCACGGACACACGCACACAAACGCGCTCGGTGGCCCCACAGACGCACCACCTGCTGTGTACACGCAGCCACACGGGTGCACGCAGAGAGGGGCCGCCTGCACAGACGACACGCACCCCCTGTCTGCAGGCCAGGGCTGGGGGACGGGCGCTGGCAGTATTCACGCTCTCTGAAAACCCTCTCACTGGGGACTCCCGGAAACTCCCTTGTCGTTCTTCCTTTCCCCAGCCTGGCCCAGGACCTGGAACCCCCCGGCTGGGGACCCCAGGTCTGCCCAGGGACCCGCCTGCTGTGGTGTGGAGGTTCCGGCCGCTCTAGTGCTGGGTGGAGACCGGAGGACCCTAGATATTTCTGGCTGCAACTTTCTCCAGCCCCACTTGGGAGGGAGAGTGTGTCTCCTAGCCCTGGGCGGGTGCCCCACATTAGATACGGGGGTGTTGCGTGGTGCCCGCTCCCATGGCTGAGCGTGCAGGTACAGTCATTGGGCGTGACTCTTCCCTCCCAGTCTCCATAGCCGGCTGGAGGGACGGGCTGCTTATCCTTTGGTGACACCAGGCCGTGGCAGCCGGGTAGCCGCAGAGAGAGCCGGGCTCATACAGGCTCTGCCCCTGTGAACTGTGAGCCTTTGGGGAAGGTACTCAACCCCCGTGGGCTCTAGGGTTACCTGTAAGGTGGGGAAATCCACCTGCTTCCGAGTGCTCCTTTTGGGGGTGAGCTGAGAGTCTGGTGCACAGTGTCGGCTCGGCGCGGGAGCCCTGGCTGTGCCCCCGTCCTGTGCCCCCCACCCCGGGTCCCATCACTCTCCTGCTGGGCCCCGGGCTGGCACTTGGTGCAGGACTTCGAACGGCTGTGAAGGGGGCAGCCCTCTGTGCCCACCCTTCTCTTCCAGCCCCTTCCCTCCACCACCCCCAGGCTGAGGGGCTGATTTCCACAATAAAGACGAGATTGAGCCCTGGCCCGTGTGGCTCAGCTGGTTGGGCATCGACCGTGCACCGAAAGGTCTCTGGTTCGACTCCCGCTCAGGGCACAGGCCCGGGTTGTGGGCTTGATCCCAGGTAGGGGGCGTGCAGGAGTCTGCTGATTGACATTTCTTGTTTCTCTGTTCCTCCCTCTCCCTTCCTCTCTTTTCTTTTTTTTTTTTATCCTCACCCGAGGATATTTTTCCATTTTTTGTACAGATAGAGTGGGAGGGAGAGAGAGGAAGGGAGAGAGAGAGAGAAACATCGACGTGAAGGGACACATCGAGTGGCTGCCACCCGCACGACCAACCAGGGCCGGGGACAAACTGCAACCGAAGTACGTGCCCTTAGCGGGAACCGAACCCGGGTCTCTCCGGACCGCAGGCCAACGCTCTAACCGCTGAGCCAAACTGGCCAGGGCTCCCTTCCTCTCTTTCTAAAAATCAATAACAAAATTAAAAAAAAAAAAAAATGTGAGAAGGAACGGGGCCACTCCGCCCTCCTCTGGCTACAGTCAGATGACGACAGCACCAGTGAGGACGCACACACAATAGGCTCCTCGCAGTCTGCAGGCCTCCAGCTAAGTCCAGTGTGAGGGCCACTAGGACCGATACCAGGCACCTGACACCAGCGCGTGTGGCCTAAGTCACCGGCACGAACCCAAACAAACATCTCTGTGTGTCGCACCGTATCGGGCACCGTTCCGGGAGTTGCGGGTTCAAAGACAAATGCAAAATGATTGCAGCAAGATGGAAAAGTGCCCGAACAAGACGGGCGAGGTCCCTCAGCGCGGGTGAGGGGGGGTGGGGTGAGGGGCACGGGGAGGACAGGCCACACGCAGGTCGAGCAGGACATCAGAAGCGGTGGGCGCGGTGCTGATGGGGAAGCAGGTTGTGGGAGGCGGAAGCTGGATGGACAGTGAGGGTGGGAGGCCTGGGAGGGGCGGGTGGTGAGGGGGCCTCTGGGCAGAGGCCTGAGCGACAGGAAGCGGCAGCAGGCAGCAGCTACAAGCCTGGGGCTGGGGGAGCCGACTGGGGAGCCACGCGGCCGGACGAGGGGAGGAGAAGAGGAGGGAGGAGGAGGGGGGCCGCGTGAAGATTCGGCGCGTGAACAGAGACCGTAGCCCGCCGGTGGATTGGATGCTCTCGGGTTTTAGTGAGCAGGTAGAGGGGCATTTGCTGAGATTCGGAGGCTACAGGAGGGGCAGGCTGGAGGGGTACCATGGACATCCATGCAGGGGTCCTTCCGTCCATTCATTCTTTGTTTTGTTTTTTTTAATTTTTTTCTTATATTGATTTTAGAGAGAGAGGAAGTAAGAAGGAGAGAGAGAAACATGGATGAGAGGAACATGGATTGGCCGCCTCCTGCATGCCTCCCACTGGGGACCGGGCCCACAACCTGGGCATGTGTCTTGACCGGGAATTGAACTATTGACCTCTTGGTGCCTGGGTCAAAGTTCAACCACTGAGCCACACCGGCCGGGCTCCATTCTTTTTCACTGAGTCTACCTCCACTGCATTCGTTGAAGTAGGTAGGGCAAGTCTCCTTTGTTGAATTTATTATTAATTCAACAAATATTGACTGTACGCCTTTGATGGACCTGGAATGTGCTAGAAGCTGAGCTGCAGAGGGAACAAAACATACTCCCACCCTGCCTTTTCTGGGGCCTGGAGTTCCTCGTCTTGAGCGGAAGGGACCCTGGCACTCCTGACTCATGTTTTTGGCTGCTCCCCACGGCGCAGAGGTTATGAGAAACACGTCACACCTCTTCGAAAGGAAAGAGAAAGAGAAATCACCAAGTCAAAGCTGCGGGACTCGGGGGCCGGCTGCCGTGGCGGTCATTGCACCCTGCTCTCCACCGCGCCTGGCGCACGGTGGGCATGAACCAGCCTTGGCTGAATGAAGGGATTAGGGGAAACAGCCCCTTCCGGCCTCGGCCCAGGCCAGCCTCGAAGACACCGACCGCGGGGCCCAACCAGGAGCTGCAGGGAGAACGCGTGGACTCAGTGCTCAGGACAAAGGACGCCCCGGAGATCACATGGAGCACAGGGACCCGCGGAGGAGTCAATGCCACCAGGCAGGGCCTCTGGCACAGCCCCCGGCCCATCCGAGGGGTCCGGCAGGACCTGCCACCTGATCCAACAAGGGGCCTGCCTCCCGCCTCAGGAGAAGGGTCTCATGAACAGGTGTAGGTCGTTGTTAAGCCCTGGCTTCTGTTTTGGGGGGTGGGTTTATGGAGGCTTATCACATTGTGAATCCATCTAACTAGCTGGTGCGTTACAGGAGGCCCCGCATGAACCAACAGAGAGAAACCACGGGTTATGACTCGTTCCGTGCCGAGCCCCCAGGGGCGACGGAAACGCGCCAGCACCTGGCCGACTGCGCGAGGGGTTTGGTGGTCCCGCTCCGGCTCCCGCTGCCCCCTCTGGCTGCCTCCGTTTGGTGGTCCACCTTCGCCTTTTCCTGAAACCTCTCTGGCAAACCTCCTGAC
Source organism: Molossus molossus (assembly GCF_014108415.1). Taxonomy (NCBI): domain Eukaryota; kingdom Metazoa; phylum Chordata; class Mammalia; order Chiroptera; family Molossidae; genus Molossus; species Molossus molossus. Next base: position 11,344,756 of record NW_023425348.1, on the reverse strand, counting down.
ATGGAGGTCAGAGGTGATGGGGTGCTAAATTTCTGGGAAGAGGAGCTGCTGAAGGTCGTGGGTGTTGGGGATGATGGGCAGGAGAACGGGGGTGCCCCTGAGGCCTCTGAGTGCTGCTGGGGAGCAGCGGTGCCCGCGGGTTTCTGGAGCAGGAGAGAGATGGACACAGCACCTGCATGTCCTCTCGGCCCTGAATCAGCCTGAGCGGGGGCAGAGGAGAGAACAGGCCTGAGGGATGTGGGCACCAGGCACGCCTGAGGGACCTGGCCAGACCCCATCCCTGCAGTGTGTCCCTGCCCTGATCCCAGGCCGCACAGCCAAAGGGGTCTCTGGAAACGCCACTGTTTTCAAGGAGAAAACAGGCCGGACAGAGGAAATGTCTTGCCTTGGAGTTGATGGGGAGAAGGGGGCTGAGGGGCCACCAGAGACCAGCTGTGTCCCTCCTGCTTTGCTGGAGGCGTCTCTGCTTTTCCCCAACTTGACTCGGCCCGGGCCACACCTGCCTTGGCCAGTCCCGGTCCAGCCCAGGGGAAGGCACCAGCTGCTTTTTCCTTCGTGTTGGCTGCCGGCTGGGTCAGGCCTGTCCGCTCTGCTGACCAGTCTGCCGCAGAGCCCCGACTCACGGGTCCAGCCCAACCAGTGCTCGACTTGGGGCTCCTCTGGGAAGGAAGCTCCTGGGTTTGGATGCCCAGACCCCAGGACCCAGCGGCCCGGGGCTGGAGGAGGAGGGCGGCAGGGCGGGGAGGTGGGCAGGTGCTGGGACACCAGGAACCCCTGCTGATGGCCTGAGTAGCTCAGAGAATCACTCCCCCTGCGTCTCCGTTGGTTGCTGCTGGCAGAAGGACAAGCCAGAGCCCAGCTGTGGAGGCAGGACAATTAATTGCTGTATTGTTCTACGGTTACGGTGTCTTCATAATTGCTCTCACAGTTCATTGTCAGAGCAAGCCTGAGAAGTTAGCCCCAGTGTACCGAAGAGAAAGCAGGGCTCGGGGGCCGCAGTGGCTACTCTGCATCCTCAGCCAGGAGGTACTGGGTCCAGCTCCCTGCCAGGCTTTTGGACCCAGTGTACTGTTTTTACTTCCCCAGTTTCAGGACCTACTTGGGTCAGTGTTGCTAGCTGGTGCTGGGCCTTTGAATCTTTACCTCCCTGTCATGAAGTCTGGCTGCATCTAATTCACATTTAATGAGCACACCACCGGCCCTGCAGCTAAGACGCTGGCTTCCCCAGTTTCTGGCTCCACCGAGTCACTCGGGACGGGTGTGTGTGTGTGTGTGTGTGTGTGTGTGTGTGTGTGGTGTAAGGAGACCGCCCTGCCGGAGGGCATCCAGAAGGGGTTTCCTCGCCGCTTGGCGCCAAGTCCGGGCTTTATCGATACCAGCCCCTTCTCTTCCCTCCTCCACTGGGTTTGCACCTTTCTCCCCTGCTTCTCCCTCTTTTTCTTTTTTTGTTTGTTTGTTTGTTTTTTATCCTCACTCGAGGACATTTTTTCCATTTTTTGTTCAGGTAGAGTGGGGGGGAGAGAGAGGAACAGAGAGAGAGAGAAACATCGACGTGAAAGGGACACACCGAGTGGCTGCCACCCGCACAACCGACCAGGGCCGGGGACAAACTGCAACCGAGGTACGCGCCCTTAGCGGGAACCGAACCCGGGTCTCTCGGGACCACAGGCCGACGTTCTAACCACTGAGCCAAACCGGCCAGGGCTCTCCCTCTTTTTCTACCAGTTCCCCTCAGCCTCCGGTGTTCTAGACCCCGGAGTAGCTCTGGTTGGGCTGGGCTCAGCTCCCTGCTTCAGCTCAGAACCCAGGACTCATGAGGGTGGGGGTGGGGAGCCGGTCTTATTTAAGTGGGGGGGTGAGGATCAAGTGCCTGCAGAGAAGCCACAAAGACCCAGCCTGGGGAGTGTGCTTTTCATCTTGCTTTGTCTCTGGACTTGCTGTGTGGCCTTGGGCGTGGCCCTCAACCTCTCTGAACCTTGGGATCCCTTGGGATAACTGGGAACTCTCCTTCCGAGCGGGTGAAGCAGGAAAAGGGGTTAAAAGCCAGGCAACAAAACGGGCGTGCCCCACCGGGTTAAAAACGGGATGGAGACAGGCAGGAGTTCACGAGGCCAAAGAAACAGCGAGCCCGGCCGCTCCTGGTCTGCTGTCCCGACAAGCCGCCTGTCCCCGGGGCCGCAGCTCGCTCTTTCTACCCGAACGCTGACTCTGCATGTCCTTGTTCTGGAAGGAAGCTGGCCGGGGCAGAGCTGGGATGTTGGGGTGTTGGAGGAAGCAGAAAAGCAGGGGCATAGCAATGGCTCTCTGGCCCTGGTGCGGTCTGAGGTGGATTCAGGCTCCCAAGGGGGCTAAAGCCCTGGCTTCCCATGGCCTCTCAGGGAAACTCTGGAGCCAGGGATGCTGCGGTTGCTAGGTGATGGGATTAACAGGTCCTCTGGGGCTCTGCAGGTGGCAGGGAGGCTGCTGAGGCCAGCGGCACAGCAGGGGGGAAGCCAGGGGAGGGAGGGGACCGGGACATTTTGGGTGAGCCAGGGGACCCAGAGGCTGCTCACAGTCAGCTTGCAGAGAGCTTGGCCACTGGCCGCCTCTGGCTCAGGTGTTCAGGGGCTGTGAAGGGACCTCACCCTGCTCTCCGACCCCTGGACCTGCATCCCACCCCCAACCCGACGGCAGGCGCCAAGTCCTCCCCACCTGCCGCTTGCAGAGAGCGGTTTGGTGTCTTTGCCAGGCCGGAGCAAGGACATCCCTCTTGGGTGCCTCAGCCATGACAGGTAAGGTGAGCACAGGGGCTGTGCGGGCGGGGCCACCAGGAGTCCGAGAGGAGGGCATCGGTGTCCCGAGATGAGCCTGGTGGTGATACAGCGCCATCGCCCCAGATTTCTAGGAACTTCTAAACTGTTGCCCTGTGTCTAGACAGATGCCCATCCCGCCTCTGCCGTGCACAGGTGGGCACCTGGGCTCTCACCGAGGGACCTCAGGAACGTTCTCACTGGCTCTGCCTGGGCTCAGGAGCCCTAGAGCAGCACACGGCCCTAACCTCTGTCGTTAGAAACCATTTCCCTCGTCCTAACCACATTGGTGCTGACCTGTCAGCAATCTGAGCCAGTACCTTGGCCAGGTCCCAGAGCGTCATGGCTGCAGGGCAGGGCGTGGGGCAGACGGGGGTGGGGGGGGGTGGGGGGCAGGTAGCCTGCTACCAGCCTGCTGCCTTCACTGAAGAATCAGCCTGGTGCCAGCCTAGCTCTTAACTCCAGGTAGGGCCAGGAGAGAGGGGGAAGGCGGAACTCCCCCATTCACAAGTGGAGAAACTGAGGCACAGAGCCATCATGCTATCCATCGCCAAGTCGCGTCTCAGGGCGGCGTGAAAGGCAGGAGTGAGCTGCGTGCCTGTTGGGTTGAGCGGAACTGAAGGAAGACCCAGTTGCTCAGTGTGTGTGTGGGGGGTGATGCTGCCACCACCCTGCTAAGCCCCGCCCAGTCCTAGGGCCCCGGCGGGCAGCCCATTCCCTTCAGCCTGTGAGTCCCAACAACTCTACTCGCTCAGCTTTATTCCTGTCCCAGGGCGGTGGAGCGCTCTGTCTGCCCTTCCCAGGAGGGTCTGATGGGAAGGCCCGTGCCCAGCTTGGCACAGCGGCGGGCAGTGCGTGGCAGGGGCTGAGCGGGGCACGGAGACTGACAGGCACTTTTCGGGGTTCGCGTCTAGGAAGGGGCGATGGGTCTTGGAGCCGGGAGGGCTCTCTGAGCATTGCGTTGGGCCTGAACGCCGCCCACGTGCAGCTGGATGTTTATGAGGGGGTCCCACACATTATACAGCCTAGGAAGAGTCACTTCCCTTCCCGTGTCCTGAACGGTCTTTTGCACTTTACGGAGGAGGGGAGTGTGGGAGCCAAAGGGACTTCGGTGTCATGCGGACTGACTGCTATTTACCTGCGCGTCAACCTTGGGCAAGTCCCTGAACACCCCGAGCCCCGTTTCTGCCTTTGGAAGCGGGTCTGAGGAACCGACAAGCCACCCTGCAGAGTGGGATGGCCTCCCCCGGGTGCTGCGCCTGCTCCCTAAGATGCGCCCCCTCCAGCCCACAGGGACCCGGTTCGGTCCCCGTGTCCTGACAGACATGCTCACTGCTCCCTCTCGGGTGGGCTCCGGTCGGAGGGGCGTCAGCGGCACCCAAGCTTGGAGTCAGGAGCACTGACCTGAGTCCAGCCACGCCGCTGACAAGCCACGTGGCCTCCGGGGCAAGCTGCCCACTTTTCCGAGTTTCAGTCTCCTCATCTGTAAAACGGGGGACGGCAATCTGCTTCCGAGGGTTGTGGGTGGGGGTTCGCTGGGAGATGCCGCAGTGCGTCGGGCTCCGTGCTTCTCACCCAGAGGGGTGCAGCGTGTGCAAAGCGGTGCCCTGAGGGGCCCGGAGGCGCGGGGGGCAGGGGGGGCAGGCCCTCAGGGCGCTGGACGAGGCTGTGCAGGGGCAGCCGGGCTCCATGCGCGCTGGTCCCTCTGGCGGTGGTTTGGCAGCTGCCGCCTTTCCCGGCGGGTGAAGGTCTGCGGTGACCCGATCTCTCCCGTGGACTGGACCCTGACCCTCCACGTGGTGCCTCAGTGGTGTTCAGTGGCTTCCCCGTGTCTATTAGGTGGCAGGTGCGTAACCCGAGGCCTTGACCCCTCCTGCGCCACGCTGAGCGCTCTGTGAGGTCCCGGGGCTGCATTGGGGGAGGGGTTGCCCTACAGTGGACGGAGCACAGGCCTCAGGCACTTACTGAACCCCTGGGAGCCTCCACCAAAAAGAGAGAAGTGGAGGAAGATTCAAGACGTCTCCTCTTAATGAGACCCATGTGCTTGTCAAGAACGTAGAACACACTGCCGGGTACATAGTAGAAACGCCATGCATGTTAGTAATAATACTACAAATTAAAAAGGAATGATGCGCCCTGGCCAGTTTGGCTCAGCGGTTGAGCGTCGGCCTGCACACCAGAGAGCCCCAGGTTCGGTTCCCGCTAGGGGCATGTACCACGAAAACAATAAATAAATTAATTAATAATAAAAATAATAATGCTTGCCCTGGGGGTGGCTCCGTTGGGTGGAGTGCCATCCATGCACCGAAATATTTCAGGTTTGATTTCCGGTCAGGGCACATGCCTAGGATGTGGGTTCGAATCCATTAGGTGCAGGAGGCAACCAATTGATGTTTCTCTCTCACATCAATGTTTTTTTCTCTCTCTCCCTTCTTTCGCTCTTAAAAAAAAATAACAACAACAACAACATATCGTCGGGTGAGGATTAAAAACTAGTAATAATACTTGGTTCCTTCCACCAGGCTGTTCTGGGGACTGAATCTATAGCAGTGAACAGAAGTGGCCAAGTCTTTGTGCCCAGGGGGCATCTACTCTATTATTGTTATTAAAATTAATAACAGTCACAGAACCTGGCAAATGCTCAGACATAGTAGCTACGCAAACAATGACTCGTTTTGGATGGGAGGAGCCCAGGAGAAGCCTGGCGTGGAGGGTGGGGTCCAGCGGAGACCTCCAGCAGCACAGATGTGTTCCTTTAGAGCGAGAAGACCATCTCGAGAGAGGGAAGGTGATGCTGGGCTCCGCGGGGAGCAGGAGAGGGACTGCCCCCTTGGCATAGGGGGGATTATTAGAAGCAACCGAAGGCCTGTGAGTAGAAGCTGGTGGTGAAGATCTCAGACAAAGGCCAGGCCGGATCTGGGGCCCATATCTCCTTGGCGGGGGGGAGGCTGTTTTTTCTGTTTCCCACATGTTGGTTCTACACTAGAGGCCCGTGGGGCAAAGGGCTCAAGGCGGAGACAAATGTGGGGGAGCCACTTATCTGGAAGGACTCAAAGGCCTTGCCGTTAGCCTGGGACTCCTGCTGTCTCCTCCCACGATACGACTGGTTTTAGGCCTGATTTACTTATAATTTTCTCCCTTTTTAATTGATTTTTTTTTCTTTTTAGGGAGAGAGAGAGAGATAGAAACATCAATGTGAGTGCCCTGGCCGGTTTGGCTTAGCAGTTGGAGCATTGGCCTGTGGACCAGAGAGTCCTGGGTTCGGTTCCTGCTAGGGACACATATCAAAACACACACACACACACACACACACACACACAACAATGTAAGAGAGAAAATCGGCTGTCTCCTGCACGCCCCCTACTGGAGATCGAGCTGGCAACCTGGGCACGTGCCCTGACTGGGAATCGAACTGGGGCCTCTCAGTCGATGAGACAACACTCAATCCACTGAGCCACAGTGGCTGGGCTACAATCTTCTCTTTTTAAATCAGTCTTCTACCCTTCACGATCTCATGGTGACTTTTTTTTCCCTAAGCAGCCGTGAAACTTCGTCTTCTGGACAGTCTTGGTTCATGGCGGTTGGTTTTCTTCGTCCGGGACTTTCTCTTCCTTAGTGACCTTCTGCAGGGCAGGGGGGGATGCCCTCTCCTTGCAGATGCCACCTTGTCTTTCCTCCAGGGGCAGTCTCGACCCCGTGACCACTTCATGACAAGACCCGTCGGCTTCCAGGGGAGGGGAGCGAGGCCCCCTGGTTCTTCAGTCCTAGTTCTTTTTTTTTTTTTTCCTCACCCGAGGATATTTTTTTTTCCATTTTTTGTGCAGAGTGGGAGGGAGAGAGAGGAAGGGAGAGAGAGAGAGAGAAACATCGACGTGAAGGGACACATCGAGTGGCTGCCACCCGCACGACCAACCAGGGCCGGGGACAAACTGCAACCGAAGTACGTGCCCTTAGCGGGAACCGAACCCGGGTCTCTCTGGACCGCAGGCGGATGCTCTAACCGCTGAGCCAAACTGGCCAGGGCCAGTCCTAGTTCTTTTCAAGTTCGAGTTCTAGTTTCAAGTTCAGGCCTCATACATCTTGGAGGAGACGTGGGCTAATGGACAAGCGATCCCAGAGCTTGGAGACCCAGCCGGACTCTTCCTGGCTGGGTGAGCCTTTCCAGTTCACGCACGTTCTTTGAGCCTCCGTCTCCTCATCTGCACAGCGAGGGGCACGATGTCTCAGAGTTGGTGCCAGTCCCTGGGCAACCCTGGCCGCGACGGTGCCCCCAGGCTGCACAGAGCTGTGTGTGCTGCGCCGCGGGGGAGGGGCACTGTGGGGGCTGCTGTCTTCGTTCCCCTAGACACCTGGCAGGACCCTCCTGTCCAGGAACGGGAGATGAGACCCTTTGTGAAGCCCCCAGTTTCAGGGTAGGCATGGGGTGAAGGTGCGGCGGGGTGACCTCAGCTACACTGCCCCCTTGATGTCTGTGGGTGAGTAAGTGCCCGCTGTGCCCGGGGGCGCCCGCCTGTTCCATCTCTGGCTTATGCAGAACGGAGGGCTGGGATTCTGTCGCTGTCCTGACTCCCACAGGGTCCCGTGAGCACGGAGCAGTAGGAACGGTAGTAGATGCCCGGGGACGCAGGCTGAATGAATGCGCGCGGATTATAAAGGAGGGAACAGACGCAGGAAATGCCTGAAGCGTTTGAGGGCTCGGCCACACCAGCGGGCAGAACCCAGCCCTACCTACCAGCAGGACATTTCGTGATGAGAGACATTGCTGCCACCCCTGGACAGGTGCCCACCCCCGACAGGTCTGTCTAAGCTGTGGGTGGATTACTCCAGGAAGCCGGAGCTGCTGGGGTGGGGGGGGAGGAGTCTTGTTTACCAATTTCTCTGCAATCGGAGGGAGTGGCAGGCTGGAGGCGAGGGAGGCAGGCCCAGGGCCTCGCCGGTGGCCCTGCCCCCCTCCCTCCCTCTGGGGTTTCTGGGCGGGCTCAGGCCAGCCTGGGATGAAAACACCCAGGTGACCCTTGGGGAGAATCTGGCATTTCCCCATCACACTTGGCTCAGCTGCCTTTCAGTGTCCGATACACCAGGCAGCTGGTCACAGGGGTTCAGCCTCGGTCACTGCTGGCCCTTCATTCCCAAACGTTTATCAGTCGCCTGTCCTGTGCCAGGCCTGTGCTGGGCCTGGGGCTGAGATGGGGAGACACGGCCCCCCTTCTCAGGGAACCAGACGGCAGCAGGGCACAAGCACTGCCTGGGAATGTGGGGTGCTCAGCAGAGGCGGGTGCTTTCCCGGGAGCAGGAAGGAAGGCGGGGGCGGGCCAGCGGGGAAACCTGGCGGCCTGTGTGTCCCCTGCTGTCCTGGGTTGGCCCAGGGGCTTTGGAAGGTTTGTTCCGGGTTCCTGAACCCTGCGTTTGGTCTCTTTTCCTCTTTTCCCCCATCTCCTCGGATCCCCTCGGCTTGGTCATGGCACGGGCTGGGGGTGAAGGACACTTGCTGCTGGTGGCTGCTGGCTCTCAGGGCACAGAGGGAAGAGGGGGCCCGGGGGCTGAGTGCTTCCACCCGAAATGGCCCCTCTCCCCAGCCCCCTGCCCTCGGCGGGGCCACCCCCAGTGGAGGCCTCACAGTGCCCTGCGCCCGTAGTTAGTTAAACAGGAGTTTGCGCGCCTGTTTGATAACCAGCTCCCTCTCCGACCACTCTCACCCCCTCTAGACGCGGAGGGGTCCTGGGGCGGGGCCCCTTCTGTTTTCCCTCGTCAGCAGGGGGGGCTAGAGGGCCCGAAGAGACGCACCGCCCACGGGGTGCAGTGGGTGAGCAGAGCCAGCGCCTGCCGCCCTGCCTGCTGGGGGCTGGGGGGCCTTTCCCGGGCCGCCCCACTGAGACCCAGGCCTGGTGGAGACCCTGGACCGGAGCTCGATGTGGGGGCTGCGTGACTACCCCACGGGCCCAGACCTCAGCCGTGGCCCGCCCCCTCCGGGCCTGCTGCCCCGGCCTCAGCATCCCCTCTCCCCACGCCCTACTTTCCTGCCCACGTGCGGCTCCCTCCGCCTGGAGCACCTGCCCACCTTCCGGCCTGGACACAGCCCTCACCTTTCAAGGTCCAGAGAAAGCGTTTTCTCTCCTGGGACACTCGCCAGCCACCCCGGAGAAATGCCTGCCTTTCCGGCGTGGGCACCTTGTGTCGCCTACGGTGTTAGACTTGTCGCCGTCTCAGCATCCTGTGCTCGAGGAGGTGTCCTACCTCTGAGTTCTGAGCACCCCCCAGGGCGGATCCTGCCCATCAGCCTTCGCCCCTCCAGCCACCTGGGATGGATTTACTTTGGGGTCATAGCGTCAAGCCCCCACCCCCAGACCTCCAGGAGGTGAGGGTCCTGGAGGACAGGCAGGGCCGTTTTCTTGCTTATCTCGCCCTCTTGGGTCTTTTCACCGCCCAGCCCTTGGTCTGCTGTCTAAGAGCCTAGGACAGCAGGCCCGAGTGGGCTCCTGGGCTCTGCCTCCATCTGAGGTGGCCCCTGCCCGAGGTCTGCATCAGCGGCAGGGCGGGGAGGGGGGGCGGGGAGGCTGGAAGTGACCTCGGGCACCTAGCACTCTACTCTGGTGGCTTTTGTGCACTGGGGTCTCCTGCAACGCGAGTCAGGGCCAGGATGCTGGTCACAGGGTCCTGCCTTCCCTCCAGGGCTCGGCGGCAGCCCAGGTGTCAGGGGCCACATTCCCCTGGGGACAGAGAGTGTCCAGACCTCTGCCCCGGGCGCACCCCATCTCCCGCTCTCACTTCACACCCAGTTGAATGGGCTCCAGGAAGGACCATTGTAAGGAAACAGCAACCAGGCCAGACTGTCCGAGGCGGGGCCTGTGGGTGTGGGAGGAGGCAGGGCGGGGAAGGAGGGGCTGAGGGCTGGGCCTGGGCATGAGTCGTCCCATCTTTTCCCAGCTGGGAGCTATGCCTGTCCCGCCTCATTAGAGAAAAATGACAGGGTAATTAATGACAGGTGGTTTCATGCCTCACTCAGGGGCCAGAGGCTTCCTGGATTCGGGCCATGTTGCTGCCTTGCCTTGGGGGCCCAGGCCTGACCCCCTACCACAGTGCGCCTACCTGGCCCCCCTCAGTCAGACAGCAAAGCCCAGCTCCCTCCCCGAGCGGCGAAGGCTCGGGGTGGCCACGGCCCTGGCCTGCCAGTCATCCGGAGCGCGCCCCTCTTCCGCCAGGTGTCCTCAGTTTGCACAGCGCTCCGAGGCGCACAGAGCTATGTGCTCACACTGTGAGCCCAGTCGGTCTTTCCACGGACACGGCGTGCATGGGTGCTGTGCCCACGATCCCTCTTTCACACCCAGAGAAAGTGAGTCCAGAGAGCGGGAAGTCTCCGGACTGACACGCTTACAGGGAGCCTGCACTTGACCTTGGATTCTGTAGCCAGGGCTCTGGTATCCGCCCTAACAACTACCCCTCCCGCATTGCTCCCCCAAGAGGCACCTGGGTGTCCTCAGGGCAGCTCACAGCTGCGACTGGTGCTGCTTCCTGTCTCCTGACCCCCAGGGGGAGTGGCTTCTCCGCACACGGGCTGGGCTTCTGGAAGCATCCTTGGATGGGGACATGGGCAGCTGGCGCTTCAGTCTTGGCTGGCTTGCGGAGTGGAGCAGGCAAAGCCCCCCCCCCCCCGTTTCTGAGCCTCTGCCACCCCAACACTGATTAGAGCATCCCCAGACTTTTCAGAGGAGCCCCATGGGATGTGCTTGGGCCAGGAGTCATTCGAGGGGCCCCAGTAAGTCAGCTCTTCCCTGCTGGACAGAATGCTTCCCCACCCCTTCCGGTCCCCATTTCCATGGTTGTCGGACAACTGCTGCACCTTGGCCAACGATCGGAGAAGGAAGATTCCCTGGGCCCCCTCAGACCCACCCTCTCTCCTCTCTCCCCTTGGCATCCTCAGCTTTGGGGTTCATTCTTTTTGCTTCAACACAGAGAGTCAGCTCAGGTGTTCAGAGGAGGAGAGAGAGGACAGGGCCAGAAAGGGACCAGAGGTCTCCGGACACCCTGCACTGTTCACAGGCAGCTCCCCGCTGCCTCCTTTCAGGAGAAAAGGATTCTGTTTCTCCAGGGAGGTGGCAAAGGCCACCGTGGTGTCAAAGCAGCCCCTCACTCCTGGAAATGTGCCAGCCTCCAGCCCACAGACCAGGAGACACGGCAACAGAGCCGGCGGGTTTAGGAAGGGAAAGTCAGAGAGCATGGCCGCGGCCTGTCTCAGCTTCCTCCGTCCTGGCGAGGGCTGTCGGGAGGGAGGGGGAGAGAGGGGAGCTGGGAGCTGGGACAGGCAGGTGTGACCACTTTTTAACCTGGAGGGTGTTACGAAATTCTTAGTGAATGGCCTCTTAGGCTGCCTGACAGGCTTTTTATAGGGAGACCCCCACCCCCAGTCTTCGGAGCAGGGGCCCCCACACTCACCATGCTGGCTGGAGGATCTTGGCTTCTTTATGGCCAGGAGATGAAGTCGGCAACCCAGATCGGGAGGAGGGCCTGCCGGGGCTCGGGCTGGTCAGCGGGCCAGAGACCCCCAGGCAGCATCGGCTGGAGGGGCCTAAGTGGAGAGCGGGCCTTGGTCCCTCGTGTCCAGCATCCTCTCCCCTTATGAGCTGGCCGCCACCGCTGTTGACTGGTGATTTGGGGACTGTGAGGCAGGTCGATAACAGGTGAAGTTGCCAAACTGGAATGATTCTGAGTCTCGTAACCTGACACCATCTCAGGGGCTGGAACGGCACCTGGAGTCATTCCTGGGCCCTTTGCCTCAGGACAGGGACACACCTAGGTGTTGCAAAAGCCTTCCCCACTGACTGCTACCCAGCCAGGTGTTGGACAGCGGCGATCAAGGCTGTCTCCTGGCTGCGTGGGTTCTCACCTGTGTGGTGACTTTGTTTGGGGTTGTGATAAATTGGAGGAGTTTGGGGGCTGGGACGATAGGATGAGAAACCCTAGCCCCCAGGTGCGACGCGGTCTTCGCAGGTTCCTACGTAGCGCACCGGCCAGCATCCCCGAGAGCGCCCGGCCCTCGCCTCACCTGTTCATGAACATTTGCAACATCCCAGCTAGTGCCGTGGCTCAGACCAGGTCTCCCCTCGTCACAGCGTCACTTCTGATACGCATCCTGCTGCGTCCCAAGGCCTGTGGGGGCAAGACCGTGGGGCCCCAGAAGCATGGAGCTGGAGGAGCCTGGGCAACTTCCTCTGTTCCCTTTGTGGGTGAGGAAGCCAGATTCTGGAAAGGCAGAGTCCGGTACCCAGATCACAGTTACTTAGTATCCGTATCTCCAGCTCTACCCTCCCGGCCATCAGCCCAGCGTAGACTTGCTACTGACCCTCCCACTGAAATGTGCTTCTGTGTCATCCCTCAGTTGTCACAACAATCCCACGAGGGATATTTTGTTTCCATCTGAGGTCCGCACCTGGTTCTCGGACAACTGTCAGCCGTGTGAAGAGGCTGAATATAACCGAGTGCTTGACAGTCCCCCTCGTGGTCTGGGGAGATGGCGTCCGTGGAAGACCCGGGTGACATCTGAGCAGGATCACTGTCCGGAGAGTGAACGGACCTGGCCAGGTCTCAGCTGCTCAGTGCACAGTGGCCTTGGTGTCTCAGCAGCAGCGATCTGGGGTCTGGGGGCTCTTGAACCAACATGGCCCCGGCCCTTCCCCGCTCCGGGGTGGCAGCTTTGGGAACTGGACGTTTTGGGCAGAGTCTAGTGCCCGTGATCTCAGATCAGGGGACTTGAGGGGACAGGCAAGCGCCCCCCAGGGTTGTATCTATTCGCTTGGCACTCGGGTGATGAACCAGGAAAGAGGTGCTGCCTGGGCAGGACCAGGCTGGGTGCGGCCAGCTGAAGGGTGATTACTCAGCCTTCCCGGCTCCAGCCCCGGCCCAGCTCCCAGGGGTCTGGCGCCCGAGGCCTGGGGAGGGTGCGGGCAGGGCCCTGTGGTGCTGGAGGGGGTGCGAGGTCTGTAGGTAGAGGGCTGGAGAGGGTGGAGGGCTGCTCCTCCCGGGGCCAGGGGGAGGGCCAGGGGGAGCCCCCGGAGGCAGCCTCAGCCACCCGCTGCCTGAGCCTTCTTCTCCCCCACCCATCTCTTCGGTTTCATTCTCCTGAGGCTCTTCCCTTCCACGCCTGTCTCATCTCTTCCCCTTCCTCCAATCCACTTCCTCTTCCTCTTGCTCCAGCGTGGGGACCAGATCAGAGGTCTGGCCGTGCAGCTGACAAACCCACCAGCCCCCTCCTGCACTGGCCTCCGACGCCAGGAAGGCCCCGTGATATGTTCACATATGTTTTTGCAGTATAGTTTGGGGGTATACTTTCTCTTTCCAAAGGGCCCCTCAAAATGTACAGCTCCAGGCCTCGCGAACCCCGGATGTGTCTGGTTGAGGAGCACGGGCTGTGAGAACCTGAGGCTTGTGTCCTGACCCCAAGACCGGCCGTTTCTGTGACTGTGGGCGTCTCATTGAATTCTCCGGAGCCACGCGGTCCTCTTTGTAAGACGGGGTCACAGCCGTGCTGGCCTCACAAGGCTGTCATGAGGATTAAGTGCAGTAATCTCTGTGAGTGGCGCCTGAAAGCCTCTACCGATGGAGCTGTCACCCCTATTCATTGCACCAAATGTGTCTTTAGGGAGCTCCCGCCAGAGCCGGCTCTGTGCCAGGCACTGGGATTAGGAAGGAGACACAGCCTGGCACCCACACCGCCCCGTCTGTGGGCAGGGACCCATGCGGCCACTAAATTACGAGAGGTAAAAAGAAAGTCTTTGGGGGTTCAGAGACCCTTTCTCATCTTCCAGTACCCTCTCTTCTCTTTCTTTTCTTCCTTCCTTCATTTCCCCTGATGGCATTTTTACTGAAATACATAATTTATAGGGCAGTACATTAATTGCAAGTTGTTTCTGAGTATACATTTGATCTTAATATCAGCAGCCATCCACCTGCCATCCACATGTGCCCGCCCCTCCACCCATCCACCTGCCCACCCATCCATCCACACACCCACCCATCCACCCACCCATCCACCTGCCCACCCACCCATCCATCCACACACCCACCCACCCATCCATCCACCCATCCACCTACCCATCCACACACCCACACACCCATCCATCCACACACCCACCCACACATCCATCCACCCACCCATCCATCCACCCACCCATCCATCCACACACCCATCCATCCACCCACCCACCCATCCATCCACACACCCATCCATCCACCCACCCACCCATTCATCCACACACCCATCCATCCACCCACCCACCCATCCATCCACACACCCACCCACCCATCCATCCACCCATCCATCCACCCACCCACCCATCCATCCACACACCCACCCACCCATCATACCACCCATTCATCCATCACCCACCCATCCACCCATCCCCCCACCCATCCTCCACCCCATCCATCCATCCATCCACCCATCCCCACCACCATCCACCCCCCATCCACCCACCCACCCCCCATCCATCCACCACCCATCCATCCACCCATCCACCACACCCACCCATCCACCCACCCACCCCCATCCCCCATCCACCACCACCACCCACCCATCCACCCACCACCACCCTCCACACCACCCACACCACCCACCACCATCCACCCATCCATCCCCCACACCCACCACCATCCACCACCCACCACCATCCACCACCACCACCACCCATCCACCACCCATCCATCCACACCACCCACCATCCATCCACCCATCACCACCACCACCCATCCCCATCCACCATCCAACCATCCCATCTCCATCCACCCACCCATCCATCCACACATCCACCCATCCATCCACACATCCACCCATCCATCCACCCACCCACCCATCCATCCACCCATTCTTCCATCCACCTGCCCACCCATCCATCCATTTATTCATCCATCCACTCACACATCCATCCATCCATCCACCTCCTCATCCATCCACACACCCACCCATCCACCCATCCACCACCCATCCATCATCCATCCAACCAATATTTTCTATGGTGTTATCAGGCCCTGTGGTTAGACACTGTGGTTGGAGAGAATAACTCTTGCCTTGGAGAGCTAGTCGGCCACATACTGCACTTCCCGGTTAAAGCGGGGGGCAGCCAGCTCTCTGGACACTTTCTGCTCAAGGCATGTCTATGGCAGCAGCGTTGGCATCACCGGGGAGCTTGTTACAAATGCAGAATCTCAGCTGCTCCCTCCATACCTCCTGAGTCAGAATCTGCTCTAGAAGATCCCAGGGTGATTTGTATACACCTTCAAGTTTGAGAATTACTGTTCTAGAATGAATTCAGTAAAGTTGCAAGATACAAGATAAATATCCAGGAGTAGATTGCATTGTTTTTTTTAATGTTCCTCACCCAAGAACATGTTTCTATTTATCTTCAGATGGAGTAGAGGGAGGAAGAGAGAGAGAGAAACATTGATGGGAGAGAGACACATTGATTGGTTGCCTTCCGTAGCATGCCAACCAGGGCTGGGGACGAACTGCAATCGAGGTATGTGCCCTTGACTGGAATCATACCTGAGACTCTTTGGTCCACAGGCCGACACTCTAACCGCTGAGCCAAACCGGCCAGAGTGATTGCATTTTCATACACCAATAATTAACTATCACCAAAGGAAACTAAGAAAACAGTCTCATTTAAAATTGCATTAAAAAAACAGAACAAAACAAAACACACACCTAAAAATAAATGTAACCGAGGATGTAAAAGACTTGTGCTCAGAAAATTATGACACCAAAGAAAGGATCTGAAGAAGATCCAAAGAAATGGAAGCATGTACTGTGCTCATGAACAGGAAGAATTAACATTGTTAAAATGTCCATACCCCCCCCAAATCTATAGATTCAATGCAATTCCTATCAAAACACCAATGGCATATTTCTTTCTTTTTTTTTTTTTTTTTTTGGTATGTGCCCTTAGCGGAACCGAACCCAGGACTCTCTGGTCTGCAGGCCAACGCTCCAACAGCTGAGCCAAACCAGTCAGGGCCCAATGGCATATTTCACAGAATTAAACCTAATAATCCAAAAAGTTATGTGGAACCACAAAAGAACCCAAATAGCCAAAGCAATCTTGAGAAAGAAGAACAAAGTTGGAGTATCACACTACCCGATAACAAACTATACTACAAGGCTTTGGTAATCAAAACAGCATGGTACTGGCATAAAAACAGACACTTAGATCAATGGAACAGAATAGAGAGCCCAGAAACCAACCCATATCTGTATAGTCAATTAATATTTGATAAAGGAGGCAAGAATATAGAAAGAGGTAAAGATAGATTGTGTTGGGAAAATTGGACAGATACATACATAGATATGAAACTAGACCACCTTTTTACATTATATATAAGAATAATCTCAAAATAAAGACTTAAATGTAAGACTCAAAACCATAAAATTCCTGGAAGAAAACATAAGCAGTAAAATCTTGGATATTTCTCTTAGCAATATTTTATCTAATATGTCTCCTCAAGCAAGGGAAACAAAAGAAAAAAAATAAACTAATAGGACTACATCAAACTAAAGAGTTTTTCACAGCCAAGAAAACCACCAACAAAACTAAAAGCAACCCACTGAATGGGAGAAAATATTCACCCATGGTATATCTAGTAAGGGGTTAATATCCAAATTTATAAAGAACTCATAGAACTCAACACAAAAAATAACCAAACAATCCAATTTAAAAAATGGGCCAAGGACCTGAATAGACACACAGATGGCCAATAGACATATGAAGACATATGAAGACATTCTCAATGTCACTAATCACCAGAGAAATGGAAATCAAAATTGCAATGAGCTATCACCTCAGACCTGTCAGAATGACTATCATCAATACATCAACAAACAAGTGTTGTTGAGGGTGTGGAGAAAAGGGAACCCTTGTGCACTGTTGATGGAAACGCAGGTTGGTGCCGCCACCATGGGAAACAGTATGGAGGTTCCTCAAAAATTTAAAAATGGAACTGCCTTGTGATCCAGTGGTTCTACTTCTGGATATATAGCTAAAGAAACCCAAAACACTAATTCAGAAGAATATATCCACCCCCAGGTTCATTGCATTATTTATAATAACTAAGATATCGAAACAGCCCAAGTGCCCATCAATAGGTGAATGGATTAAAAAACTGTAGTACATATATACAATGGAATATTACTCAGCCATAGAAAGAATGATATCTTACCATTTGCAACAGCACGCATGGACCTACAGGGTATTGTACTAAGTGAAAAAAATAATTCAGAGAAAGGCAAATACCATATGACTTCACTTATATGTGGAATCTAAAGAACAATATAAATGGACAAACAAAACAGAAATAGACTCATAGACACAGAGAACAGACTGAAGGTGCCAGAGGGGAGGGCTGTGGGGGGACTGTGTGAAAAAGGGAGAACGGATCGAGAAGTAGAGATTGGTAGTTACAAAATAGTCACGGAGATGTAAAGTACAGCAAAAGAAGTGTAGTCAGTGATACTGCCGTAACTAGGTATGGTGCCAGATGGGTACTAAAAATATGGGGGGAAACACTTTGCGAAATATATGATTATCTACACTTGAAACTAATACAAAATAATATTGAATGTAAAATGTAATTGAAAAAAAGTTTTGAAAAGTAAAAATTCCTTTTGTTTTTCTTTGTCTCTCTTAACATTTGGAATTTTAATTACGGTGTATCTTGGTGGGGTCCTCTCTGGGTTCATCTTGTTTGGGACTCTCCTGGGCTTGTATGTCTATTTTCTTCACCAGGTTAGGGGAGTTTCCAGTCATTTCCTGGTCTCCCTCTTCTCCTGGCACTCTCCTGATGCAAATATTGTGGTGCTTGGTGACCTTAAACCGGTGACCTTAAACCGGTCCCATTTTCTTGGATTCTTTTTTCTTTTATTGTTCTGGTTGGGTGTTTTCTGCAACCCTGTATTCCCAATTTCTGATTTGATCCTCTGCTTCATCTAATTGGCTTTAGATTCCCTCAAATGTATTTTTCATTTTAGTTACTGTATTCTTCATTTCTGACTGGTTATGTTTATTTTTAATTTCTGTTCTTTATGTGTTCTATCTCTTTGCTGAGGTTCTCACTGAGATGATCCATTCTTCCCGTAAGTTCCTTGTGCATCTGTATAACCAGTGTTTTGAACTCTGCATCTGGTAGCTTGCTTGTTTCCATTTTGTTTTGTTCTTTTTCTGAAGCTTTGTTCTGTTCTTTCATTTGGAACATGTTTCTTTGTCTCTTCACTTGGACTGCCTCCCTGTGTTTGTTTCTATGCTTTGACTCCCAGTCTTGGCAGAAAGGCCATATGTTAGCATGTGTCCAGTGGGGCCCAGTGGCACAGTCCCCCTGTTCCCCTGAGCCAGGTGCTCCAGGGGTGTCCTTTGTGTGGGTGTGTGTGCCCTCCTGTTGTGGTTTAGCCTTGATTCTGTCGGCACGTCAGTGGTAGGGATTGACCCGCAGGCTGACTGGCTGGGAGGACTGGCCACATCTACAGTGGACAAGCTGTCGTGCAGGGCCTGACCCCACGGAGTGGGATTTGCTTTTGCGGGGCTCTGGTGCACCCTGAGTCCACCCTTAGGTGTGTCATTTGTGGTGCTAATTGGGTGGTACTCTGGTGTGGGCTCAAGCCAGCCACTGGTGTGTTGGTTCCAGCATCTCTGGAGGGGCTCTGGTGCAGGTCAAGGTCAGCCTTTGCCTCGCCCTGCCCAGAGCCAGCTGGTAGGAGCTGCAAAGTGATCTGAAGATGGTTGCCACTTGTGTTGGGCTTGGAGGCACCTGGGACAGGCTACGCTGTGAACGGGGGCCGCTGCCAACAGTGCCGGGCTTTGCCCGCTGAGCAGGAGGCACAGAGCACACTGGGTTTGGATGCTGCTGTTTGGGGTTTTTGAACCTTGAGAGATTTTTGGAAAGTTCACAGCATGAGCCGAGACAGGCTGTCTGTGTGGAAGAGTTGCTGGAAGGTGTCTGGGCCAGGCACTCAGGTTGGTTGGGGAGGGTGGGGTTTCAGGGAGTCATCAGGGTGGGGTGAGCGTTAGTCAGGTTGATGGAGACTCAGATATGGTGAGTTCCAGCCTGTGCATTGCAGCTGGTGTGTTCCAGCCTGTGTGTTTCAGCCTGTGCGTTCCCACTGGTGCGTTCCAGCCTGTGTGTTCCAACTGGTGGGTTCCAGCCAGTGTGTTCCAGCCTGTGTGTTCCAGCCTGTGTGTTCCCGCTGGTGCGTTCCAGCTGGTGTGTTCCCGCTGGTGCGTTCCAGCCTGTGTGTTCCCACTGGTGTGTTCCAGCCTGTGTGTTCCCACTGGTGTGTTCCAGCCTGTGTGTTCCCACTGGTGCGTTCCAGCCGGTGTGTTCTAGCCGGTGTGTTCCCGCTGGTGCGTTCCAGCTGGTGTGTTCCAGCCGGTGTGTTCCCACTGGTGCGTTCCAGCCTGTGTGTTCCAACTGGTGGGTTCCAGCCGGTGTGTTCCAGCCTGTGTGTTCTAGCCGGTGTGTTCCCGCCGATGCGTTCCAGCCTGTGTGTTCCAGCCGGTGTGTTCCCGCTGGTGCGTTCCAGCCTGTGTGTTCCCACTGGTGTGTTCCAGCCTGTGTGTTCCCACTGGTGTGTTCCAGCCTGTGTGTTCCCACTGGTGCGTTCCAGCTGGTGTGTTCCCACTGGTGTGTTCCAGCCTGTGTGTTCCCACTGGTGCGTTCCAGCCAGTGTGTTCCAGCCGGTGTGTTCCCACTGGTGCGTTCCAGCCGGTGTGTTCCCACTGGTGTGTTCCAGCCTGTGTGTTCCCACTGATGCATTCCAGCCAGTGTGTTCCAGCCGGTGTGTTCCCACTGGTGCGTTCCAGCCGGTGTGTTCCCACTGGTATGTTCCAGCCTGTGTGTTCCCACTGGTGTGTTCCAGCCTGTGTGTTCCCACTGGTGCGTTCCAGCCGGTGTGTTCTCACTGGTGCGTTCCAGCCAGTGTGTTCCCACTGGTGTGTTCCAGCCTGTGTTTCCCACTGGTGCGTTCCAGCCGGTGTGTTCCAGCCTGTGTGTTCCAACTGGTGGGTTCCAGCCGGTGTGTTCCCGCCGATGCGTTCCCACTGATGCGTTCCCACTGGTGTGTTCCAGCCTGTGTGTTCCCACTGGTGCGTTCCAGCCTGTGCGTTCCCGCTGGTGCGTTCCCGCTGTTGCGTTCCAGCCTGTGTGTTCCCACTGGTGCATTCCAGCCTGTGCGTTCCCACTGGTGCGTTCCAGCCTGTGCGTTCCCGCTGGTGCGTTCCCGCTGTTGCGTTCCAGCCGGTGTGTTCCCACTGGTGTGTTCCAGCCTGTGTGTTCCAACTGGTGGGTTCCAGCCTGTGTGTTCCAGCCTGTGTGTTCCCGCTGGTGCGTTCCAGCCTGTGCATTCCAGCCGGTGTGTTCCAGCCGGTGTGTTCCCACTGGTGTGTTCCCACTGGTGTGTTCAGCCTGTGCGTTCCAGCCGGTGTGTTCCAGCCGGTGCGTTCCAGCCGGTGTGTTCCCACTGGTGCGTTCCAGCCTGTGTGTTCCCACTGGTGCGTTCCAGCCTGTGTGTTCCCGCCGGTGCGTTCCAGCCGGTGTGTTCCCACTGGTGTGTTCCAGCCTGTGTGTTCCCACTGGTGCGTTCCAGCCTGTGCGTTCCAGCCTGTGCATTCCAGCTGGTGTGTTCCAGCCGGTGTGTTCCCACTGGTGCGTTCCAGCCTGTGCGTTCCAGCCTGTGCATTCCAGCTGGTGTGTTCCAGCCTGTGTGTTCCCACTGGTGCGTTCCAGCCTGTGCGTTCCAGCCGGTGTGTTCCAGTCTGTGTGTTCCCGCTGCTGCGTTCCAGCCGGTGTGTTCCCGCTGGTGCGTTCCAGCCGGTGTGTTCCCACTGGTGTGTTCCCACTGGTGTGTTCAGCCTGTGCATTCCCGCTGGGTGTGGGGAGGGCTCAGCAAAGGAACACTGGCTTCTGCCAACACTTTGTCCGAGAGGAAGCTGCCCCTCTAGCCATCGCCTGAAAGCCACTGTTTCTCCAGATGTCCCTGGCACTTTCAGATTGTGGCCCCAGTGCCGGAACTCAGAGAGAGTGTCTGTGAGCAAGCAATCACGCGGGCCCTTTAAGAGGAGCTGCCTGAGGCTCCGGCGGCCTCTGTCTCACTCAGCCTCAGTCCCTGCTGGGTTCACAGCCGGAAGTTACTGGAGCTCTGGGTGGGGCCGGGACCCTCTTGTCCTCAGGAGGTACCTCCCTAGCCGAGATATCCCTCCTGGGTATTATCCATACACGCGGGTGTGGGACCAGCCTGTCTGCGTCTCTGCCCTCCACCAGTCTCCACGTGGCTTCTGCTGTGTCCTTAGGTGTAGGACTTCTGCTCAGCGAGACCTCAGGTGATTCTCATCATGGTTGTCCTGCACCTTAGTTGTCCTTTTGATGTGGTCGTGGGAGGGGGCGAGCACACCATCCACCTACTTTGTCGTCTTGGCTGGAAATCTCGGTGTTTTCTCAGTTCGGGTCCCAGCCCCATCTTTTGCCAGTTGTGTGGGTGAGGGCAGAGCCCTAACCTTCGGGCCTCAGTTAGTGCGGGTTACATGGCTGCACCGGCCGCCCCATGTGGTCGTGAGGAAGGAGGGGGCTTTGCCCAGGCGCAGAGCACTGCCTGTTGGTTTCTCAGTCTGGACTTGTGCGAATGTAGAAGCTCCTGATGTCCTTCCTCCGGCTGCCCTGGTGAGGGCCGGACCAGCCTGCAGCCACGGCCCCTCGGGGCTCAGAACTGCCCTGAGTTTTGTTCGTCATGTGCGTGGCTGCTTCTGCACCCCTCCAGGATGTAACTGCAAACACGTCCCTGAGGAGGAGAGGGCAGCGTCCAGGTTCAGCAGGGGCCTGACCGGAGGGGAGGGCAAGCTGGTCGGGGGCTTAGCAAGACACTCCGGCGCCCCCTGGCCCAGCTGCTTTAGGGCGCCATCTGGGAATCTGGGCGCCTGAGGTGATCCCGTGTCGACTGCCTGCGGAGGTTCATTGGCAAATGCTTTCTGCTGAGATCAGGGCAGCCCCAGTTCGTCAGGGAACCAAGTCGCAGGTCCAGAGGGCCATTCTCGCAGAGACGGGGTCGCCGGAGTGTCAGTGTCTTACCCGGCATCTCCCGGGGGGGAAAGTGCACCGATTGCTGAAGACACATGTCAGGCGTCTCTGTACAGAGCTGGACAGTACCAGCACTTCCCCCATGTGCCCTTCAGAACCACGCTGTGCAGTTGACCAGAAAACGGAGGCTCAGAGAAGCTGAGCGTCCTGCCCAGGGCGGCACAGCTACTAAGATGCCCGCCTGGAGGTGACCAGCCCCGCGTCTGTTCACGTGCTCCTCAGCCTGCCCTCCCTCAGCACCCTTCTGCCGGAGCGTAGCTACCCGCAGTGGGTTGCACGCGTCCCCCAAGAATTCATGTCCACCCGGATCCTCAGCGTGTGGCCTTGTTGGGAAACAGGGTCCTTGTGGATGTAATTTGTTGAGATGCGGTCATGCTGGGGTCCGTGGGCGCTTCATACAACATGGCTGGGGAGAAGAGACACAGGTGCAGAGAGAAGACGTGGAGATGCGGAGGAAGGGACCCTGTGCGGACGGAGGCAGGGACGGGACTGACGCTGCCATGAGCCCAGGGCCCTGTCTGCCAGGAGCCGAGCAGGGTAAAGGAAACCCTGCCCCAGGGCCTTCAGGAGCCGGGCCCTGCCGACACCTCGATTGCAGACGTCTGGCATCAGACCTGTGTGACTGCAGATTTCTGTTCTTGAAGCCACCCGGGTTCTCTGCCAGCCCCAGGAAACAGAGAGAGTGTTCATGTCTCCTCTAGACCTTCCATGTCCTCCCCCCTCCCCTTGACAGTTAAGCACACAGAGCGGCGACATCCGGGCCGCCTGTGCCCTAGGCAGGCAAGGGTTCGATCCTTGACCTGGTATAGGTTTATTGCAGCAAATTTGCCTGTCTAGTCCCTGTCTAGACACTTTCATCCAGTGTCACTTCTACCACCTCAGCTACACCAAGAGGATGCTCTGTGGTGCGGCCATGTCTGGGAGGGAAGGCAGAAAGTGATGTGACCACCTTAAGAACAGGCTTTTGGCCCTGGCCAGTTTGGCTCAGCGGTGAGAGCGTCGGCCCGTGGACCAGAGTCCTGGGTTCGGTTCCCGCTCAGGGCACGTGCCTCGTTGTGGTTCGTCCCCGGCCCCAGTTGGGGTCATGCGGGTGACAACCAGTCGATGTGTCTCTCTCACATCGATGTTTCTCTCTCTCTCCCTTCCTCCCTCTCTCCCTCTTGCTCTATCTGAAGGAAAACGCAAAAATGTCCTCGGGTGAGGATAAAAACAAAAACAAAAACAGGCTTTTGTCTGGCAGGTGCCTGAGAGGGTCCCTGTGTCCATCTGCCCGGGGCTGGTGGTCTCTGCTTGGGGCCAAAGGGTCACGCTGGAGTTTGGCCGTGACCGTCAGGTGCAGGCGGGACCAATGCCGGCCCGGAAGCTGGATACCGGCCAGGGGCCACGGGCGTGCTTCCCGGAGGCAGAGGTGCTGGGTTTCCGCTCTGGAGTGAGGAAGGTTCCGAGGGTCTCCCCGTGCTCAGACTGCCCGCAGGGGAGACACCGGAGAGAAGCGAGCCCCGGCACTTCCTGCGCAGAAAAGCCTGTGTCCTCCCCAGAGCCACTGAGCCAGGTGGGCGTGTTTGTCACCGTCCCCAGGCAGCCCCTTTACTCCGAGACTTCCTGTCACTGACGCTTGTGCTGCGGTGGGCTGGGAGGTACAGGAGGAGGGCAGGTGAGGGCGATGGAGATGAGGTGGTGGACTGGAAAGAACACGGTTCCATGGGATTTCCAGCTTGCGGCCTTTCTAGCTGAAACAGTCGTGTGTGTGTGCGCGTGCGCGCGTGTGCATGTGCGTGTGTGTGCACATGCAATATTTCTTTTTTCAATTGCATTTATTGGGATGACATTGGTTCATAAAACCATCTAGGTTTCAAGTGTGCAACTCAACGAAACATCAGCTGCTCTGTCTCATGCACCCATTGCCCCGGTGGAACAGTCTGAGCACCACCCCGCTGGGCTCCCAGGGGGGTCTCATTGATCTGTCCCTCTGCGCACCGGGCACAGGGACAGATGGTGGAAAACATGACCCCTGCGGCCGAGGGATAACTCTGGCAGCGGAGGGCGGAGGCCGGGGGCAGGAGAGGCAGTTGCGGTCGTTCAGGGAAAGATGGACGAGGCCTGGGTGAAGTCCCAGCCACAGGGGTGAAGACCATGCCGAGAAGGAAGGACGCACCACACAGTGACATTTACCTGCTCTATATAAGACGTCTAGTTTTGTCCCAGTGAGCTTGCAAACCAGTCTTAACGTTTCCGTTTTACAGATGAGGGAGCTGAGGGGACGGGCCCGATGCCCCACAGCCTGTGCTTGGCAGGCTGGCCCGTGGCACACGCTTGGCGCAGGGCGCTGGGCTGCTGGGTTGGAGACATTGCGAGGCAGAGTCCAAAGCCTGGGGGGGAGGGGGGAGGGGGAGGGGGATGACTCAGGTTTCCACGGGGTGATGGAGTTGATGCTGGGCCATTAACAAATGAGCTCACTGGGTTGACCGTTGGAAGAGGGAATGCTTTTAGATTCCATGTCCAGGCCTCGCCAAGTCCCACAGACCATCATTTATTGATGATGCTGGTGCCTCTGGCGTGGCTGAGTGCATTTGGCCACGGAGGGCTGCTTGGCTCCTTGAGGCCACTCGGCCACAGTGCCACCACGTGCTAGTAGCCCACTCCCTCACCGGGTCCCCCTTTTCCTCCAAACAGACTTCACCCAGCCTGAAAGGCCATCGGTGAGCAGGGCTGTCTGAGGTTCCACAGTCCTGGACGGCTCGACATTTGTCCCTTGGTCCCCATCCGCTCCCTGCCCTTGACCCAGAACCGAAGTTCTTGAACTTGATAGTCCCTGGGCCAGACTGTCTTTTGAGCCCGCCCCCCGCTGTGAGAGTCTCTCATCCCCTAGACATGGATCGGCACCTCCAGGGTGCAGGGCACTGGGGACCACAGGCGAGTAAGGCGTCTTTCTTGCCTCTGAAGCTCTTTCACGAGGTGGGAGCGACCTGGCCCGGACGTGCCTGTGAATCACCGGCAGTGCCGTGTGGGAGCCGGAGGCCCCCCGACTGGTGAGGGCAGAGCCAGAGGTCCCCTGACTGATGAGGGCAGAGCTGGAGGTCCCCCGACTGGTGAGGGCAGAGCCAGAGGTCCCCCGACTGATGAGGGCAGAGCCAGAGGTCCCCCGACTGGTGAGGGCAGAGCCAGAGGTCCCCCGACTGATGAGGGCAGAGCCAGAGGTCCCCCGACTGGTGAGGGCAGAGCCGGGGGTCGGGGAGCTGGTGAGGGCAGAGCCGGAGGTCCCCCGACTGGTGAGGGCAGAGCCGGAGGTCCCCCGACTGGTGAGGGCAGAGCCGGGGGTCGGGGAGCTGGTGAGGGCAGAGCCGGAGGTCCCCCGACTGGTGAGGGCAGAGCCGGAGGTCCCCCGACTGGTGAGGGCAGAGCCGGTGGTCCCCCGACTGATGAGGGCAGAGCCGGAGGTCCCCCGACTGAAGAGGGCAGAGCCAGGGGCCGGGGAGCCGGTGAGGGCAGAGCCGGGGGCCGGGGAGCCGGTGAGGGCAGAGCCGGGGGCCGGGGAGCCGGTGAGGGCAGAGCCGGGGGCCGGGGAGCCGGTGAGGGCAGAGCCGGGGGCCGGGGAGCCGGTGAGGGCAGAGCCGGGGGCCGGGGAGCCGGTGAGGGCAGAGCCGGGGGCCGGGGAGCCGGTGAGGGCAGAGCCGGGGGCCGGGGAGCCGGTGAGGGCAGAGCCGGGGGCCGGGGAGCTGGTGAGGGCAGAGCCGGGGGCCGGGGAGCTGGTGAGGGCAGAGCCGGAGGTCCCCCGACTGGTGAGGGCAGAGCCGGGGGCCGGGGAGCTGGTGACGGCGAGCAGGACTCAGTCACGTGGACAACAGGGGCCCACAGGGGAGAAGGGCATCGCTGCAGAGACAGGAGGCTGTGTGTTCAGGGAACCTGCCGTTAATCCCACACACAGTCGCCGAGCGCCTCCTGGATGCCAGCCTCGGGCTGGGAGAGAAAAGCAATGAGAACTCACGGATGACGCTGTACTAAGTGCGGAACCTGGATGCAGGCCCTGTAGGGACTAGAGGTTCCCAAACGTGGGTTCCAGAACCCTCTGAGTATGCAAGGCAGAAAAAAACATTGCAACTTCTACGGATGTGTATTTTTAAACGAAGAGTGAGCAATTAAAGACTCACGTATCGATGGACGGTCGTCACTGATGGAAGCTGGCCCGAAAAATGCAAACTTGTCAAGGTCGTTCGAAATGTAGATTCGAATCTCCCAACGTCAGTCGTTTTCTCTGAGGGTTTACTGTCCTGCAGCTACTGGCTGATGATAGTTGTACCTGTAACCATCATTTATCCATAAATAAAAGCACCTGCATTAGAGATGGGGCTACATCTGTTGTTATCAAAGAGGTTTGGAGATCACAGCTCCCGGCAATGGAAATTGTCTGGGGAGAATGACGTGTTTATTTTCTGCTGTGTTGGTTTGGGGAGACCCCGCCCCCCGCAGCAGGGCAGTGTGAGACGGACAGAGAGAAGAGAGGGGACCCTTGCAGAAGCCCCAGTGAGAGCGACGAGGTCCTGGGCCCAGGCTCGGGCACCAGCAGAGCACAAAGACCTTTCATGTGTGAATTGGTCTCCGTGATGCATTAGATTTGGAAAATGAGGAGGGGGAGTCCAGGGGGAGTCCCAGCTCTCTGATGACTGGGCAAAGAGCAGGACCAGTACCAAGGTGCCAACAGAGTGAGAGGTGGGTTCGGGAGGAGAAGGAAGAGTCTAACCCGAGCCGGTGAGTGAGGAGCCAGGGAGGACCGGGCTCCGGCAGCTCTGGGACCTGCTCCCCCTTCCCCAGGGGGCTCCGTGATGGTGAGAGTAGGTGCTGAAGGAGGCAGCACGAGTCAAATGGGCGTGATGTGTCTCCGTCCAGGCTTCCGGACTCCAGTCAGGCCACTGGGCCTCAGGTTCCAGGGATCGGACCCAGACCATTTCCCATAGTTCACTGCGGGGAACCCCTAATGTACAGGGCCCCTTACTTTCTTCCTCCTCTGCGCCAGCTTGGATATGACCAGGCTGCTTACCCCTGGTCCCTCCGGCCCGTCCCTGGGAAGGCCTGGGCGTGTCCTTGCCAGGCTAGGCCATGTGCAGGGCAGGGGCCGGGCGGGTAGGACGGATCGGGGTGGCCTGCAGCTGCCAAGGCGGGGACAGGCTTTGGGCCACTCAGAGGGCACCACTGGGGTCATGAAACAGGAGAATTTTATTCTGTCCCGATCTGGTCATTTCTGAGTTGGGACATCTGGGCCCCCAAATACCCCAACTATTTGGGCTCCCAAGGGTGTCCCTGACTGAGTTCACCTGGGGCTCGGCACAGAGAAAGTCAGCGGCTTCCTCAGGGTTGACTCTGAGGGTGGCCCTCGGAACCGCCCACCAGAACATCTGGCGGGGTCCTGGGTCTGGTGTAGGCGGTGGGGTGTGTGTGAAATCAATGGACATTTGGTGGCTGTCTTACGTCCCATGTTAGTATTTTCCTTTGGAATGGAAAGGGGGGGATAGGTAGGCAAAAAGACTGAGTAATCAGGAGAGTAAAGTTGATTTAGAAATAAAGACAGAAATGGAGACGAGAGACAGAGGAAGGTGCATAGACAGTGAGCCCCGGGGGCAACAGGGGGAGGAGTGTGAGGGACAGAAGGTGAGGGAGGAGGGCAGGGATGCAGGTGGAGGTCACTGAGGAGACGGAGCGGAAGGGGGCCGGGCAGGTGGAGGGAGGGATGGAGGGAGACCCGCTCCGTTGCCTCCATCTCCCTTCCCCACCCACTTGCCTGGCTCCCCCTGAACTCTGGCCCGTTCCCAGCACCCCGCTGGGCTCAGGGAGAGGTCAGAGGCCACTGTCACCTTGGCTTCTGCTGGGCAGCCCTCAGAGACCTGTGGGCCTGTCCCTGTGAACACAGGATGCCTGACTTCGCGCAGGAGCTCGGGGTGCGTGTCCTGACCTGCTGGCCTTTGTGATGGGACTGAGGTGGCGAGGACCTTCGGGTGCAGAGGGGAAGCTGAGTGGTGACCGCCGGGCGGTGCGTGGGGGCACCTGTCACCGTGCATGTCGAGTGCGGCGGTTACCCGCACACCCACAGCAGGCCGACGGGCGGGAAGCCCCGGGTCGTGAGGGCTGGTTTGTGAAGTCAACTCCTAACGGAAAGAGAAACACCTTCTTGGAGGCCCAGGGCCCAGGGCACCGACTCTGGCCTAGCAAAGTGTCATCAAAAGGGGGACCCCGGGGAGGAGCCGGTTCCACAGATCCTGGGGCGCCCCAGGACGGAAGCCGGCGCCTGGGAGTGGGGAGGAGGCTGGGCTGTGTGGGGCCGTCCCGGGGTGCAGGTGAAACGCCCACACCCTCCCACGTCCTTGCTCTGACTGCTCACTGGGTCCCGAGTCGCTGGGACAGCTTCCCTGGGACAGCGGTGCCAGGAAGAAGATAACCCGGTGGGGACTCGCCATACCGGTCGGTCCCTGGAATAATTTACTATAAAAAATCAGTCCATTGGCATAAGGGCGGCACCAAATGCCGCGCAGGGAGTGGGCGCGCATCAGGCTGGCTCCGTGCCCAGGTGAATAGTGTCGCACCAGTGGACCCCAGCCCTGTGAGCGGGGCGTCGTCCCCCCTGCTGGAAGGAGGGACAGCCCAGAGCCCGTCTTGCAGCCGGCCCCCAGGGCCCAGTTCTGGTCTCTGCCCCTCCTCTTGGAGCGGCCAGCGGGAGGCTCAGAATGATCGGAGCCCCGGCCCCTCTACAGCCTCTCGGTCACCCCGCCAAACGTGGGCAGGAGTCTGTCCCTGAGATGGGGTCAAGGAGTCCCGTCTCTGGACAAGCAGGACTGGAGCCAGGTGCTGGGGCGCCTGCTGGGGCGCCCCTCTGCCACTGGGACCCTGTGATGGGGCTCAGGGCGGGAGGTGTTTTCCTCCCCTGTGCTCTCGGGGGTCTGTCGGGGAAATCTGGGCAGTGCGGGTGTCTGCCCAGAAGTCGGGGGGAGGGGGAGGTGCGGGGAGGGCCTGTCCGTCCTCAGAGCTGCCTGAAGGGAGATTGGACACCAGGTGGAGGCCGTGCTCCCGGGGTCCTGAGCTGGCAGGGAGCTAGAGGGAGAGAAGGGACACAGAGGGACCCTTCTAGATGCCAGTTCTGCAGAGGACTCCGGACAGCGAATGGCAGCTGCTGTCTCCCCACTGGGGACCAAGAGGCACCGGAGGCTGAGGACAGCCCCTCTGGAAGCCAGGCCGCCGCCTCTGGCTTCAGCCCTACTGCTTCCCAGGGCTGCCCGCCCCTGTGCCCCCCACTGCCCCTGCGGAAAAGCCACGTGTGGGCACCGGCTGCAGAAAGCCCTGACTCCCGCCTCCCACCGCCCGCAGATCCCACTTGGTCCACATCCAGCTCCGTGGTGGCACCGGGTTCAGTGCAGGAGGGCTGTGGGGGAGGGTCTCGCTCAGAGCGTGGAGAGGGGCCGGAGCTCCCCCGGAGGAAGCCCTCGGCTTCCCCGCTCCCCCTTGCTCCCCAGGGTGGGTGGGAGGGAGAATTTGTCTGGGCTCTGGGTGGGGACTCCAGGTGGCACCCGCCCCGGGGAGGGGCGGAGAGGGGCGTGGTCCGAGAGCCCCTGAGCGTGGGAATCGCTGTTGTTCAGGGCCCAGGCAGCCCGCGGGGCCAGCAGCCTCTCTTCCTGGTCCCACACGGGCGGGTCTGCAGGTTTGCGGCCAGGGCCGCGCACCCCCACCCCTCCGACGGGCCCCCAGCCCAGGGCAGGAGACCGGGTGCTGCCCAGGCCTTCTCCGCCCGCGGTCTTGGCTGGCCGCAGCCCACAGCTCTCCGCCTGACCTCCCACCGAGGGCGCGGTGGTCACTGTGCCTTCGCAGGGCTCTGCCGCCTTGGGGACCGTGCTCCCCAGGAGTCTGTCCGCAGGGGTGGAGGCCGCCCGCTGTGCCCAGAGCTGGGCGCTCCGAGGGGCCTGCGCACCAGGGTTCCACATGGGGCGGAGCGTTGGGCATCCGCCTGCTTTCCAGGGGATGCAGGGCGGGCCTCGCCCAGAGGGCTGGTGACACCGAGGGACTCGGGGCCCAGTGCACCCAAAGGCCCCCGCTTGCCTCCTTCCGCACCGTTTCCAGGGCCTGCTTTTGTGTGTCCGTCGAGGGCAGCAGAGGTCCCTGCAGCAGGCCGTCCCCGCGGTTGCTCGCGTGGGTTCTGGGTGATGGGAGGAAGGCCCAGGGCCCTCCCGGGTCACAGCAGCTACAGGCTGGGGGCTCCCGGACGGCCCTGGCACCCTCGGGACACTGCGAGTCCAGCCCAGGGCCCGGGGCGCGGAGGGCCTGGTCTGCGGGCCGGAGGCTGTGCAGAGCCCGCGGTGCCCAGGGTGGGAGCCGGGAGGGCCAGCTTCACCCCAGCTGTGCGGGGTCTTCTGGGTCTGCGGGGTGACCCGTTTGCCCTATTTGACCTCTCTCCCGCTTCCAGCCAAACTCGGGGAGCGCAGCCTCTGTTTAGGAACAGACCCTACCGCCTCCTCTTCTGCTGAGGACTTTCACCCCGCGTCTTCCCCAGGTCCCCAAAGCTGGGCTCTCGGTCAAATTCCATAGCAGTCCGGCCTGGAGGCAGGATGCACCGAGTCCTCAGCGCGGAGTCTTGGGCAGACCCCCCAGGACCCAGCATGGAGTTTCCTCGGGTTCTGAGGTTCTGGCGTCGTCCCTGTTCCAAGCCCTGTCCCATGATTCTGCGCTCAGGCCCTGCTTCTCACCCACCGCTGGGCAGCCGCCCTGAGGTGCATCGTTTGCCTGTGTCCAAGCCACGGCTGCCTGCCGGACCGCCCACGGCTGCCCCCTGCGCCCGCACCGCCCCCTTCTTGGCTCATGTCTAGCTCTGGCCCTTCTCCACAAGCTTTTGTGGGTGCTCTCTGAACCCGAGGTGGGGTGGAGCAGAGAAGCCTTCACTGAAGGGGGGCAGACCCAGGAAAGGCGGGCTGTGGCCCACTGGGGGCTGCGGGGTGTCCAAGGGGGGCTGAGCCGCCAAAGCCAGTCCGGGAGTGCAACCCCTCAGCCTGGGGCACTGTGCCCCTGGCCCCCAGCAGAGCCCCCAGGCCAGGGGCCGGGCCCAGGGCCAGCGCCTGAGATAGTTGTTAAACAACGACGAGATCTGTTCTAATTAGAGAGGCCCGACTCCCACCCAGTGGGGTCAGCCGGTCAACAGAGTTTCATCCCCGCCTGCGCTTCACCCCTCCTTGTGGCCAGATGGCAGGTTCCTGTGAGATTCTTTGCATCTCAGCTGATCATGGTTAGTTCCTCACACAACAATGCGCTGTGGAGCAGTCATTCTGGGGGTGCCTGGGAAAGGGGTGATTGTGATTTGGGGCCTGGGTCACGCGTGACACCGTGTGTGGGTTGACCCCTTCGGCGGACCACGGTTTCCATGCACACAGCCCCCCCCACTGGCTGGCACACTGTCCCCTCCAGGCCGGGCCCTGACCTCCTCTCCTCTGCAGACCCCGCCACCCTCCCAGGTGACTAGACGGGCACCTTCCCTTCGAAGTTCTTTGACCACAGCTCGACCTTTGGTTTAGGCCCCTCCAGCCGCCTCCTTGGTTTCCTGTGGCTCTGTGTCTTCTCGGCATGAAAGACTCAGTCTCCAGTTGTCCCTTCTCCAGTGAGCTCGCCCGCCCTCCCCCCTCCATACTCCGGGACTTCACATCCAACCCGCTGCGGTCTTGGCACTGCAGTGAGCCCCTCCCGCCCCCAAGGCAACCGCCTGCCACACACACTCACTTCCAAGCACCCTAAACTGTGTCCTTCTGCCACGCCTGGCCAGCAGCGCTCAACCCTGGGACGAGCCTGCCGTCCACTGCCAGCACCCTGCACCCTGCACCTGGGGTGTCAGCACCCTGCACCCGGGGTCCCTGCACCCTGCCCCCGGGGTGCGGGGAACATCCTCAGCACAGAGGCAGCCACAGCAACTGCATCATCTCCGACTCCCCACGGAGCTCCCCCACAATTCCCCAGCGTGTCGTCCCTCCCCCAGCAGGCTCAGCATTGCCTGACCTTGGACAGCAGAGAGAACGTGGAGACCCTGGGACAGGGAGACCTTCGGTTCTGGCTCCCACAGCCATAGACACCCCTGTGCCCAAACCTTCCCCGATATCCTCCGTCTTAATGGGAGATTTGTTCTTTATCCCCTTGAATCCTTCCGAAGCCCGCTCTAGCCTTCTCCTTAAGAAAGTGAGCGTCACCGTGGCGGGTTTTCTCAGTGGTTAGAGCGTCGGCCCGCAGACCAGAGGGACCCGGGTTTGGTTCCCGCTAAGGGCACGTACCTTGGTTGCAGTTTGTCCCGGCCCTGGTTGGTCGTGTGGGTGGCAACCAGTCAATGTGTCTCTCTCACATCGATGTTTCTTTCTCTCTCTCTCCCTCCTGCTCTATCTGAAGATAAATGCAAAAAAAAAAAAAAAAGTCCTCACACGAGGATAAAAAAAGAAAAAGAAAGAAAGTGAGCGTCTATGAGCAGCTTCTTCTCTCAAACTCCTGGCCCGGAGTCCCCGCCCTGCCGGAGCCGCGCCGCCCGATGGCGTTCCTTCCCGTCCTGGCTCAGCTCCGGGAGGGCGTGGTCAGCCATCACCCCACTTCTCATGGAAACGGGTGGTCTTTCTCCACCATCCTTCGTTGACTTCCCTCCGCCACCCACGGTGCTCTGGCCCCGGCCTGTATCGCTGGGACCGCCTTGCTGAGGCCCCGATGCGGTACCTTGCGACCTGCCGTGGTGAGCCGTGATCGGCAGTTGGCCCGTCTTCCTGGAACCTTCCGGACCACGGTTGTCCTTCTCTGGCTGGACCTCGTCTGTGTCCTCTGCCTAGTGTGTCCGCGTTCCCCAGGGCTCCCCCTGTCTCTCTCCCTGGGGATTTGCACCCACTTCCCAGGTTGCGCGTATCCCCTGGGCGCTGCTACTGCCCCAGTTAAATTTCTAGTCCAGAGAACTCTCCTCAGCAGTGCACCTCCACTCCAGTGCCCAGGGACGTCCTGAGGGTCCCAAGCCACCTCGAACCCAACAGGGCTGAACAAACAGCCTGCTCCATGTCCTCACTGATGGGCGGCGCTGCCCCTGCCTTGCAGCCTCCCCGACGCTTAGGGGTCAGCAGCCTCCCCGCGCTTCCTAACACGAGGCACCCAGTGAATCACCGAAGCCCCCCTTCGGTACCATACTCACGACGCCCCGGGGTCCCTGTCCTCGCCCAGGCTCCCGGTCTCTCCGGGAGACGCGGACGGCTGTCTGAAGGGCCTCCTCCCCCAGTCTGGCTCCTCACGCCCAGTGCACGTCCTCACGCTGGGGCTGGAGCGACCCTTCGAAGGAGCCGACATAGTCAGGCCTCTACTTGATAGAACAGAACGGTCCCCACGACCTGCCCTCGGCCGCCACTTGTCACTCAAAGCCTCTGACAAAGCACCAGGAGGGCTCAGTGCCCAGTCTCTCCTGCAGCCTGGCGCTCCTCCCCTCACCACGTCTTCTGCTCGGCAGCTGCCTGCCTATCCTTCACACTCTGAAAATGCCACCTCCTCCAGGAAGGCTTCCTGACACCACCCTCCAGTCTGGGCTCTCTGCTGGCCCGGCGCTCTCAAGTCCCTGTGCTCACCTCCTAAACCCCAGTGCCCTATATAGACATGAGATACTATCTCAACTCCTGTCTTCCTCACTGGATGTCGGGGCTCTCTCTCATGTTCATATACCTAGCTGGTTAAGTAAAAAAAATGGAATATGGCCCTGGTTGGTCTGGCTCAGTGGTTAGAGTGTTGGCCTGCAGACCAGAGAGTCCCGGGTTCGATTCCAGCAAAGGGCACGTACCTCGGTTCTGGTTTGTCCCCGGCCCCCGGTTGGGGTCATGTGGGTGGCAACCAATCGATGTGTCTCTCTTACATCCATATTTCTTTCTCTCTCTCTCCCTCCCATTCTGTCTGAAGATAAATGTAAAAATATCCTCAGGTGAGGATAAAAAAAAAAATTTTGAATAAATAATCAAGGAGGACTTCCTGGAGGAGGTGATCATTACATGGTATTTTGTAGGCAAACATAAGATGGTGTAAAAAGGAGACTGTGAGTTAACTGGATAGAGCGGGGAATTTCTGGCTCAGCTCCTTCAGGGAAAAGAGCAAAATGACTAGACTTGTTTAAGGGGGTCAGGGGGCATCAGCAGAAGGCACACTTCCCCAAAAGGGAAGTAGGATGACAACATGCTCAGGCCAAACAAAGCGCAATGGTTGGTTCCCCCCAATGCCAGGGGCAGGGCTTTGGGTGGTGGTGGCTCTGTGAGGGACACAGTGAGACTCAGTCCTTGGAATAAGCGGTCGGTGGGCTCCTCAGGAACCGCAGCAGGGTGACCGCTGTCCTGACTCCCCCGGGGCCTGGCTCTCCATAGCCTGTCCTGGTCATGGACCACTCCCAGGTGTCTTGTAGGCCCTAGGACTTGAGGGACTCACTCAGAGCCTGCCAAGCCACCTTAGATGTCACAGCAGGGACATCAGACAAGAAACACAGGCAGCGGAGAGCCTTCTCTTCCTCTGTGAGGCATCGGAGACAGATGTGGCGACCACAGTCAGGGGAACGGGGTCCGGGTTGGGGTCTTCGGTGGGATCATGGGTGAGAAGAGTCCTCATAGCTCCTTCCGGGCCAGGGAATGACAGAAACTGTAGAACTTGAGCGCCATGTGAACAAGACCCTGTAAGCACCGCGCTGTGGAGGGCAGCTCTCAGGGTAAGGCGCTGGTGGCCGTTTCAGCCACAGGGGGGCGCACGAGCTCCAGGAATGTTTTCAGGCTGTGCCGGAGGAGCAGGAGGTGGTGCACAGGATGGGCGGCCAGCCTGGGACGGCAGTGACAGCAGGTCTCCAGGACTGAACTCCGACCTATCAAAACCACTCTGTCATTGTCCCCAGCACTAGGGCCATTCACTGATTCACTAGTTGGAGAAACGTGTGCCCAGCCCCCAGGAGGGGCCCGCTTTGAGCTGGTGGCTCTGGGGACGCAAAATCAGATAAGCCCACGTGGAACCTGGGAGGAGCACAAGCCTGAACAGGGAGGCAGACCCTCAAAACTGAAGTCTCCACGTGGAGCATTGTCCTGCGTGGTGGGGCACCCGGGAGGAAGGGTTGGTCCTGCCTGGACTTGGGAAGGCTCCCTGCCGTCGGTCCTATTTGCTGTGGGTTCGGAACAGTGAGCAGGCGGCAGCAGGCTGCCAGGTTAGGGGACATGCAGCCCCGGGGCCGGGCAACCAGCCTGGGGCTTGTCCGCGCTTGATGACCGGGCGAGGGCCCCGTGGGAGGAGGCAGTGGGGGTGCCGGCTATCGGGTCGGGTAGAAGTGGCAGCTCATTTCTGAGCAGAGCCAGGCGGACCCAGGTTTTGTGGAGCCTGAAGTCTCACGGCTTTCTGAGAACAAGAATTATAAATGCAAAATTGGGAAGAGGGGCTTGGAAGGGCCTGTGGCTCCCGGACGTCCCCTCCATGTGGGACATCTTGGCCACCTCCCCTGCTCCCATTGAGGTCGCCCAGCTCGGCGGCTCCACGGCTGCGAGGCTCTGCTCTCCCGCCTCTCTCCCCCTTCTCCGGAGGAGGCTGCCGTCTCTGCGGAGGGAGGGAGGCGCAGGGGCTCTCTGGGTGGCAGGTGGCGGGGATGACTTTGCATAGTGACTCTGCAAACGGTGCCCCACCGCTGTCCCGAGGGACGCCTGCGAATCCGCCCATCGTGCCTGTTCAGCAGGGCGCGCCGCGGAGGTTCTCCCTCCTGCCTGTCGCCTTCATACCTCGGCCCCACCCTCGCCACGTGCCAGCAGGCGGCAGACAGGTCCCTCTGCAGACACGGGATACGGGTGCCAGGAGCCTCGGGGGGACCTCACACCCGGCCCTCTCCCGCCGTCCGCTGGTGCCTGTGCTTGCCCGGCACTCAGTGCTGACACGCCCTCCTCGGGCACCCCTCCGAGTGAAACGGCGGTGACGAGGCTGGCCTCTGTGTTCGGAGTCCCGCAGTGTCGCTGGTGTTCTGTGAAACAGCAAGCCTTCAGCCCTGGCCAGTTTGCTCAGCGGATAGAGCATCAGCCCGCGGACTGGCGAGTCCCGCGTTCGGTGTCTGCTAAGGGCATGTACCTCGGTTGCAGTTTGGCCCCAGCCCTGGTTGGGGTCGTGTGAGTGGCAGCCACTCATCAATGTTTCTCTCTCTCTCTTCCTCCCTCTCTCCCTTTCACTGTATCTCAAGATAAATGCAAAAATGTCCTCGGGTGAGGATAAAAAAAAAAAAAAATAGCAAGGCTTTATTTACAACAGTTTATGATTCTCATTTTAAAGACTAGCTTGTGGATTTTCAGAGAGAGAGGAAAGAAGAAAGCGAGAAACGTGGACGATGAGGGCAACATCGATCGGCTGCCTCCTGCACACCCCACCAGGAATCGAGCCTGTACCCCGGGCACGTGCCCTGGCCGGGAATCGAACTGGGACCTCTCAGTCCCTGGGTCGGCGCTCCATCCACTGAGCCACGCCGGCCGGGCCCTGCAGCCGTTTCAGTGGCAGGAGCACCGCAGGTCGGGTGCAGCCGACAGCGTCTGTGCTGTCTGTACTGCGGTGACAGAGACTTCTCACCTTTGCCCCTCCTGGGCTGCTGGGAGCTCTCACCTCTGGGCGCAAGCTCGATCCCAGGCTGTCACCTGTGCAGTGGCTCTGAGACTCAGCTCTGGCTTGCAAGGTCCACTGGGGTCCAAAGCCCGTGTTTAATTTAGGGTCCTCAGCCAGGGCAGAGGGAGGAGAGGGGTGGCCCCGAATCCCAGCAGCTTTAATCAAATAGGCAGCGCTGGGCATCCCCGAGTTAGACTCTGTGCTAACCCTCAGGGGTGGAGCTGAATCAGCCTGGCTGTCTCCGTGGCTCCCTCCACCATCTGCGCGGTCTCCCACGGGGCCGGGAGGCATGGAGAAGGAGGAGCAACCGTGTCCCAGGATGTCAGCAGAGAGCTGTGACAGTCTTACCAGTCTGTACAAAACTGGGAAGGATACGTCCTCTGCCACTTGGGCCACCAGCTGGAGTGAGCGACGCCCTTCGATGCCCCTGATTCTTTCTTGGCGCTGGCTCCGGCGCAGACAAGCCAGCTTCTGCTCCCTCGTACACCTCCACGGAGGTGCAGAGAAGAACCTTCCCTCCTGCCTTCCCAAGCTGGCAAGGACCAGCAATGGTAGAGAGGTGTGAGCCCGGGCACAGCTTCCCGAGAAGTTCTCAGGGGAAGCAGGTGGGCAGGAATGGAGGGGGACGTGGGGGACGCCGGCTCCTCCCAAGGTCTGGTCTGCGGGTCAGTGCACGGCCCAGTGACTGGGCTGACAGGAGGGGAGGGAGGTGGGAACAAGCCAGGTGCTCAGGTGTTTCTGGAGGCTTCAAGGCCAGGTCCAGAAAATCCAGATTCTCCGAACTTGGAACCATCCACACAGAGACGCCCTGGTCTACCCTGTTTTCTGCAACATGCCTGAATAGCCTGTGCGTGTGGCCAGGAAGCAGGAGGTGTGGCTGGAGGAAGCTCAAGTGAAGAGAATGCTGTGAGGCAGGACCCCTGGGGGCTCAGAACCATCGGCTGCCACCGGCCCGTCCGTGTCTCCTCTCTTCCCGCACCACCCCGAGGTCTGGCAGAGATGCACAAGAACAACGAAAGCCTCCTTGCCCTCGCTCCTCAGCAGCTGTAGGAGCCTGGAGAAGCTGATAGTTGGGGCGGGTGGTTGGGTGCCTGTGCTCCACCGCACCTGGCTGGCATGCCTTCTGGCCCCCTGAGCAGAGACCTGGCTGTGCTGGGCTGTGCCTCATGCGGGTGCCCCTGGCGGCATGGTGGGACCCTTCCTTGCACGCTTTGGAGCTCTGGAGCCTCTGGGGCTGCCGACTCTCAGCCAGGGGTCATCGCAATGCAATGAACTACAAGCAGACGCGGCTTGGGGTGATGGGGAGCATGGCAAGGAAGCAAATGCTTCAGATCTCTGGATGCAGCCTGATTTATTTGCAGAGTGGTTCCCTTGGTTACAAGGTGTTGTAATTAAATCCTTGAGATCACGTCTGTGCTGCCCTTACAGCCAAGCCCAGCGTACTTCCTGTTCCAGCCGTCTCTCGCTGTGTTCAGTGGAGACACATGGCAAACACATTCACGCTTGGGCGTTAAGCCCCTTGGTGCATTCAGGGTGGCTTTTCAAACGCATCATGCAAACCTCAGCTATTTTCATGCATCCTACACATTCAGGGTGGGTTCCAGCCCATCATGCAAACCTTAGCTATTTTCATGCAACCTACACATTCAGGGCGTGTTGCAGCCCATCATGCAAACCTTAGCTATTCACATGTATGTTATACATTCAGGGTGGAGTTCTATGCCATCATGCAGACCTCAGCTGTTCACATGTATGTTATACATTCAGGGTGGAGTTCTATGCCATCATGCAGACCTCAGCTGTTCACATG